>NC_091531.1:2500000-3750000 GCF_041682495.2 Bombus fervidus | reverse complement strand
TGAATAAATCTCTAAAGTAGTATGTCACTGTACATAATCTTGTTAACAAAATACATTTATTATTTTATTCTAAATAATTAAATTTTTAATTATTTAATCAAACGTTATTTTGGAATCAAGATCGATAAGGTTTTTGGTCACTAGAGGCGCTAGTGAGTACCGTACATGATGCGTTTCAAGAAACTGATATAACAATGTCTCAAGTACATGTAATTTTATATTACGTATAAATTAAATAAAATTCGTAAATGATTTTATTCTATAAAACATAGCTTACACATCTTAGATTATGTCAATCACGTATTTTATTAAAATTTAACATACTTCAATATGTCAAAAATGAACGCGCGATAAAAAAATTTGACGCACATTGACAACATAAAAATGCGATTCCGCTGTAGATTGAGGATTCGTCACGTCACATATATATAATATTTATAATATAGAACGATTTTTACGGTAAAAAACCTTACCTTTTACCTTGAGATAAGATATTATTATCAATAGAGAAAAAAGTGGTCTTTTATGGTTGAAGTGAGAATAAAATATTTTTCGAACAATGGATATTCTGAAACCCGAATTAATTTGGGTAGATGGCCGATGTTATAGAGTATTAGAAAATATTGAACGGACGGATGCTCGCGACGTTCCTCCTTACTTAGAAGACAATAATTACCATTTGGATGACAAAGATTTTGAGGATGAATATTACGATACAGATATAGAAATTGTACCATATGGATCAACAAGATTTAAACATACATTTCGTGTACCAAAGTATACAAATTTTGTAAGATACATTATGTAATAAATTCAACATGTAACAATGATTAATGATTGCCACAATATTTTAGAGCATTTTTTCCATATATTATTGGAGCTAAACATGCAGTACGTAAAAGATTAGAAAGTGAAACTGGAACGTTAATACAAATTCCAAAATTGGGCCAAGATGGAGATATTGGTAATTACATTTTACATTTTTGATTAAAATATAAAACTTTATTTTCATAATACAATTATGTATCTGTATTTTAACAGTAATAAGTGGTTCTGACCGCAAGAGAATAATAACTGCACGTCGGAGAATAAATTTATTAATGGAAGCAACTAGGAAGAGATTAGAATTTACACACTTTTTATCAATACCTTTAAATGAAGGTCATATAATAATGAAGTTTAACATGTTTAAAAATGAAGTCCTGACAAATTCAGGAAAAGAATCCAGAGGTGTGGATGAAACAATTTTCCAAACACCAAGTAAATTACATCTTACTATTGGTTTAATGACATTACTCGATGAAACAGAAAGAAATAAAGCTATAGAAGCTTTAAATTATTGTAACGAGCATATTGTAAGGTAAAGAAAATAATATGATATAAAACATATCTTCTGTTGTTACAAATTCGCTAAAGTTTATTTCATATAATTTTTTTATAACAAATTACAGACCTACTATTGAAAAATATGGACAAATTCCTATACACTTACAAGGAATTGATATAATGCAAGATGATCCTAGTGAAGCAAAAATTATATATGCAAAACTAGTTGATAAAACTGAAGTTTTGCAAAAGATAGTAGATGAAATTGTAGACTATTATGTCAAGATAGGTAAGACAGCAAATAATATTTTTTAATAGTAGAATATGAGTGCATGTGTTAAAGACATCAATAGCTTATACAACAAGAAGCATACTGATAGTAAAATACGTTGCTTAGGTTTAATAACAAAAAGTAAACGTCAGTCAAACAAACTGCATTTAACTCTTATGAATACAAAATTTCAAATAAATGAAGAAGAAAGAAATAGTAAAAACTTTATAACATTTGATGCAAGAGAAATATTGAAGGTAAATATATTTAATTATTTAAGTTGTAATATACTAGTTGCAACTAAGAAACTAAAATTTTTTAGGCTCATGAAAATACAACCTTTGGCGAAACCATATTAAAACAAATTCACATATCGCAACGTCATACAATTGGTATTAATGGATACTATCTAGCAACTGCAAAAATTAATCTACTTGAAGGTTTATAAATGAATTGTATATGAATTTATATATCCAATTATTTTTTAAAATACCAAAATTATAAGATGGCAATTGGATATAAATAATTCATATAGGAAATACTTGGTTTAAAGATAAGATATTTTCTAAAAATATATTATCATGTTTTTTTAAAGTTATTATCCTGCTTTAAATGAAATTTTGTATATTTCTGTTATTATATAGTTTTTATTTTACTAAAGTATTTCATAAGGTAAATAATAATATTAAATATATCCATGATACTAGTACAAGCATTTATAATAAGTAATAACTGTAATTAATCATTAAAACTTGATGAGTTGTATTTATGTTTACAGATGAACCTGTGTAACAATTTGAAAATTAGATTTTCCTATATAATTCATTCTTTAGATATATTTGCATATCAATGTAAATATTATGGATTAAAATTCTACATAATTTCATAATGTAAATATCCTGGATTATGTACCTACAAACTTTAATCTTTAAATGCAAAAAATGTTTTCAAAAGATTGGACAATATTTTTGGTGTTTTGTGAATAAATGAATTTATAGTAAGTGTGCAAACTGTTTTCATAACTGTCTGTTTGCTAGAGTATGCCAGTAATAATTTCAAAACAACATATGAATAAAAATTATTGGTATTTTCTTTATGTAGTTAAATATTTTATTATATGTGTCAGTTTTGTTAATATTGCTGGATAATGGTAATTTATATTTCCTCGTTTATTTTATATGTATATATCGCTATGATAACTGTCTTATATGTTACAGTATAAAAAGTGTTTATTAACATATCCTGTATCACACAGGCCGATAATAATCCACGATAGCAATTAAACATAAAGCTTCCATTGGACTAAAAAAGATATATTTTAACTCATTTTTTAGTGAATATATATGAAAGAAAATCTAGGTACCATGAATTCAGGCTTTCATGTCAAGTATTTTAATGTAAGTCTTTAACCCTTTTTTTAATCTCTATTTATTCTTATTTTCTTACAGTTCTGCATAGAAGAAAGATTTATTAAATTAGAATATTTAATTAGAAAATAGTCTTTATACTGAATTCCTGACACTTTAATCTTTTTTTACTTACTTTACTTCAGCAATTTAACACGTTCGTCGCCCAGCGTGATTGGGCTAAGTTTCCTGCAGGTCCCAAATCCGACCGCCGGTACGCAGAACGTAAATAGAGCGACAAGCAGGAATTCATCGTTTATCGCCTTCGATTCATTGTTTATCGCCTTCGATTCATTGTTTATCCCCTTCGATTCATTATAAAGAAAAGATTATTTATTTCTGAAATGGAGAAAGCGATAAGCTATCCAGCTAGAGTATTCCGAGGGATCTCATGGCAGATATCTCAGATCTTTCATTTAGTCGAGAAGCATACTTGTGAGACATACATCGGTGATTTTTTCATCGTCAAAATGTTCAGTAAACAGCGTGAAAATATATTTGAAAGTGAGGAGAGTAGTGATAACGGAGTCTAACTATTTTTCGAAGTGCCCAAAATCACCCCAAATGTGTTTGGAATGTTTTAACGAATACCATACGATATAGGATAATGTGATATATTATTCAGAATATAAATTAATAAAAAGTATGGTATAATGTGTTTTTAATATTTTTATGTTGTATATCCTATATATAATATCGTATATTTAATTAATTAACTCGAACAAGAAGAGCGTTACCATCATTTGGTGACGGGGCCCCCACGGTAGTATACCCGTCGCATAGATATCTGCGACGTGGCGACGAACGTGTTAATATTGCACATATTCGACTGCTTAATGAATGCTCTACTTCTATTAACTATCACAGGTTACTAATGGCTCACGAGACACAAAATGAGTTCAATATGTGTGCAAATAGCCAAATATAAATTCAATATTCACTTTTAAAATGAGATTGATATAAAATGTTTTACACAGATTCTTTGCCATAAAAAAAAATTATTATTAAAGTTAATACAATTCTTGTCTTCAAACAATTCACAAACAAAAATTTGTATTGTATGTAAATTGGTATATAGTATATATTTACTTTTTATTATATTAAGATTTTCTCAAGTAACTTTTAAAGAAATTATAAAATTATAAAAATATAACGCGTTTGCGTTTTTTAAACCTTGAAGATCCAGAGCATTATTATTCTCTGTACTTTTTAAACAAGGAGATCTTCATGTATGATATTTTTATATAAATTCAAAATAAAGTATTTTTTCAGTATTGTAATTTTTCTTATTTCACCTAATGTTACTTTATCGCTTTAATATACTTTTTGCTTTTTTTTTTACTTTTATAATGTGATAAATGTCACGATCGGATCGAAGACGCATGCGTAATGAGTACCAAAAGAGTGTCATACGTCAAAGTAGTAATAGACGAATCAGAACCATATGATGTTTTTTATCAAATTATATACACATAATGAAACTTAAGTTTTCGATTTTTATCACCGAAAAAAAACTCTAACCTCTTCCCTCTTGCATGTAATATTTAATACAAAATATTAACAAACACATATTTGTAAAGAAATTAATTTATAATTACTAATATTAATTCAATATAGACTAATATTAATTCGATATAGAAATATTAAATATATCTAGTATAGAAATATTTTAAACATATAACAATGTCACTAAATTTTTTTTAAGCTAAAAAATTCATTATTTGGAATTGGACTCACATAATTTTATCCTATGATATGTTTGTTAGATATTCAAATTATTTTTACAATTTTTAATATCGATAATCATTAATTGTTATGATTAATTATTATTAAAAATAATCAATTGATAATATCAATTTGCAATAATATCAATTATTTTAGTACTAGTGCCACAAGTTATTGAAATTTTCATAACAACAATGAATCATCCACAATAAATTGAATAATTTGTTGCTTAATCACTTAATATTTTTAAATGTACAAGATAAAATATGCATGTACCACCTCTACTATGATACGATGTATATACATGTATTATTTTATATATGATATAATACATATTAATTAATAGTTAGATATTGACATTAAATTATCTGATTCTTCAGGTTTATGAAAAATGCATGGAATCAAGAGAATATTAGTTTTCTGTACATTAACAACCATTTTACCAATTCTACTTCTTGTGACACCATTATATTTACGTCATAATTTCTATGCCAATGTAGCATATGCTGTAACGGATTCTGATATCTTGGAAATTACAGATGGTATTTCTACAATATTTTGCTCTGTAAATACACTTTAATTTTGATTATATATGTACATGAATTATATATAAAATCAAATACAAACTATTGTTAATAATGATATATAGGCACATACTTTACAAATGAATAGAACATTTAATGCGTTTCAAATGTCGCACAAACCAGAAATAACTTCATATAAAAAACATATACGTCTTAAAAAAAGTATGGTTTTACCAGATGATACATTGGAGTACTGGGGATTTTATCTCTTAGAAGGATCAAGTGTGGCACTTTCTGTGTGCTCAAGGTAATGCAATGTTAGAATATTATCATATTTTTTAGTTAATATATAATTGCGTATAATAATTATTTGCATAGATTTGAAGGTGCTTCTATACTTGTTGTTAAGGGAGAACGAAATTTGCGAACATGTGGAATGTTAGAGCATCACAATACACAAATTGCGGAGGGTATATTTTTACCAGAAGCAAAAAAACAAGTTAAAGTAACATTTAAATCAAATGCAGAACAAATTAATTCTAATAATACTATTATACAGAACAATTACAATGAAACATTAACTGACATTGAAGATAAATTGTTATGGGATCATACATTGAACAATACTGATCAAAATATGGGGGCTCAAGATAAATTGTTATGGGATCATACATTGAACAATACTGATCAAAATATAGGGGCTCACTATCCTTATTTAAATGGTTTCACGTCTAATATGGAAAATTATGAAGAAGAAGCAAAAGAATTATTACAGGATAAAAATATTCAACATATTATAAGGTCTCTGGAAAAAGAAACTATACATACTACCAGAAGATTAAGACATGCTAGGAAGAGACAATATAAAAAGCAAATGAAAGAAACAAGAAAAAATATTACAGAAAGAAAAAAAGCACAAAAAAATCTTAAAATCAATTCTTCTTTTAAAAGAGATATATATAATAAACACAGTTTATTTTTAAAAAGATTACAAAGAAGCTTGAATTTAGAAGATAATGGAAAAGGTGATATTAATAACAAAATGAATGTGCAAAATAAAAAAGAATCAAAAAAAAGGATCAAAAGAAATCAAGGGGTTGTTAACCCAACACTTTTATTTGATCAAGGTGTTCAACATGGTGGAAATGCAGGAAATGTAACAGATACTGATGAGCATTCTTCTGTATCCAGTTTTGAAAATGAGTTATTTAAATGTTACGGGGGATCAATTTTAATGACTCAAGAATTTGCACCTTCTGAAAAATGCACTGATGTCACTTATTTACTGAATGGCAAACATATGCAAGCTGTGCACAATGTCATAGAAGATGGTTACTATTATTATATCTTTTATAGCGATAATGATATCGTATCAAATGACATATATGCATTATTTGATATTTATAAACCCATTTTTCATTATGAGAATATAACAAATTCCTGTATAAATCAAACAATATGTTCCTTTTCAATTAATATGCTATCTTCTGATAGAGTAATTGTTGAAATACCAACTAAGGATGGTCTTGAATACGAAATAGATGATGTTAATCTGCTTTTATCAATTTGTCATCCACGAATGGAAGTGTATATAATCTTTCCTGTTGCAGTATTATTCTTTATTCTTACTTGTGCTTTCATGTAATACATTTTACAATTTTTTTTATCAACACAGATGTTGAATTTTAGTCGAATCGCGTATTATTATTAAGAGATATTATTCTATTAATAGAAATTCTTGAATGGGTGGAATACAAAAATATTTTCATCGGTATATGTGTTTAAAAATATATAAATATCTGTAAATATATATTTACATATTAATATATCTTGATTGTACATATATGTACATATATACGTATATATAATATATCTATACTTATATATGTATATATATCTTTTTATATAAAGAATTGTATAAAGTATGTGCTATTATGATGTTGCATGAGTAGCTTATATTCTATATTAAACATCCCATCCTAGCTACTAATATTTCGAAACATATAAAGCAAATGAGGTAGTGCGGCGATTTGAATCAAAAGCCGCATGAAATAGTATTGGATATATTAAAAAGTATTTTCGCCTATAATTACGATAACTACGATCTTTTTATTGTTAGATTTATTTTATTGATTATTATATTCAAAAATATATATTTCTATTACAAAAGTTCAATACCTTTATTGATGAATGCAGAAAATAAAATGTAATTTGTATGTGCATAATTTGATTAAAATATCTTAAATAACTACCTTTTGGCTTAGAATGACTTCCGGTTCATATTTCTTTACTTCTTCAATTTATTCGTTAAATCTATTCCTTAAACCGAAATATAGAGTATATAAACGTTATTTCAAATACGAAAATATACAAATATATCGCTATTGACTGTTTATTTAAAAAAGATTAAGAATATGAAATGCTATCAATGTATGTAATTACATTTGCCGCAAATACCCCACTAAGAGGTCGCAGAGAATTGTGGGCAATTGACGTACTTCCTTTATGCGCAATAAACATTTGGAAAATCGCGTACGATAAAAACCAAGGAATTGAATAAAAAGCTGTTATCCACTTTTAAAAATTAATATCCCCAAACGTTCGAATTGTTTCACGTAGAATTTTACGTGTCGAATCACGAGAAAAGTCGATTGAAAATTTGAAGACCGCTCGCAGCGCCATTGTGCGGTGCTCATAAGAATATTCCTTGTGACGCAATAGGAACTCGTCCTTTCCGTCGACCTACCGTGAGTTGAACATGTCGCATACGTCTGAGCGAAGGTAAGTTCAGTTTTTTCATGCGTAATTGAGAAATATGCGTGCTTTCTTATATTTCACTAATTTCTTGTTTACGCTGTGCCTCTGTAAATCTGGCGCGACACGCGGCTGGACGTCAACACTTCACGATATGTCCTTAAAAAATAGTGCCGCAATCAGCGAATGCATGGGACACGAGACTGACAACATGGCGTGCATTCATTTTTGTCACATTGTTCACAAAATTAACGTTAATCCCTCGTACTTCTTCATTTTCATAACCTCTATAATTGTTGTGATCAGAAGTCATAATGGGTATCCATACGGTGGGCCGCCAAACTCTCAGAAAAATATATTTGAGAAGCTTTATTATAGGAACTGCATGCTCTCTACTCGTACTTGCAAACACGTTTTACTTTGCATTTAAAATTACGTAATAAAAAATGGATTTTCTTTGGTAAGGCTAATAAAAATGGTGCGAATCGAATAATGTTCAACAATGCTACATAAAATTGTAGGCATTATGTCTCATACAATCGAGACTCGTCTTGCTGGGGCATGCTTTCGCGTGAGTCACTGTCAACGCATCTATCAAGTCATCGATAAATTCATTATCATATCTGCAGGATGATCTAAAGCCATTGTTGATACATTTATAGGAAATCAGATACTTTTTAACGAGGAATTTCTACGTTATTGAGATAAAATACCTTTTAACATTCGTCGCGAAATTGAAATACTATGATGTCGGATTTTTACGGTTCAAGGTCGCTAGGATTCAACATTATTTATACATTTGATTTTGGAGTAAACATATAATGCAAGTTACTGGAACAGTTTATTCATTCCTGGTACCACTGATTAGAATTAAAAAATTAAATGCTACAAATGAAATAAATTTTTTTTAGATATATTCTACTGCAAATTATACAGTTATATATCTAAAATAAGAATCAAATTTTTATTCTGATGTGTCATTTGTATTTCAGAAACGATGATCAATGGGCAGGAGATTCCAAAAATGGTCCTAGTGAAAGTGATCAACAGACATACGATGGTCCCCCTGGCATGGAGCCTGATGGGATCATCGAATCCAACTGGGATGTTGTAAGTTAACAATTACGATAGACTACCTATTCTTGAATTTTGAGTTTAATAGGATATCCTCTTAAAAGGATTGATTGTTATAATAATTTTGTGCTTTGTATATAAACTAGGTTGTTGACAACTTTGATGAAATGAACCTAAAAGAAGAATTACTACGTGGTATTTATGCTTATGGCTTTGAAAAACCATCTGCAATTCAACAACGTGCCATTCTGCCATGTATAAGAGGACACGATGTGATTGCACAGGCACAATCAGGTAACAAAATCAAAATATATGCTTTGATATAAAAATAACAGAATTCCGTTTCTAATTTGTGGAATGTTCGACAGGAACTGGCAAAACTGCTACATTTTCAATTTCTATCTTACAACAAATTGATACCAATATCAAGGAATGTCAAGCATTGATTCTAGCCCCAACTCGTGAACTTGCTCAACAAGTAAGTTACAATAAAACTCGAAATGTTAGCATATTACTAACTGAACAAAATACATTTAAAATAAATATGACTGAAAAGATATTCCAAATTAAAGTAAATTTTGAAAATCGAAGATAATCTAATGTTGTAAACCAAAATAATAAGATATAAATCTAATAATCTATCTTATAAATCTAAGACAAACAGGTTTTCTTATCTTTACATAAACTAAAAAAAATCTTTTTGTTCTTTTTTTAGATCCAGAAAGTTGTTATTGCTTTGGGAGATTTTATGCATGCAGAATGTCATGCATGCATTGGAGGTACCAATGTACGTGAAGATATGCGAAAATTAGAACAAGGTGTTCACATAGTAGTTGGTACACCTGGTAGAGTTTATGACATGATTAGTCGACGGGCATTACGGGCCAGTAGCATCAAACTATTCGTATTAGATGAAGCTGACGAAATGCTCTCTCGTGGTTTCAAGGATCAGATTCATGATGTATTTAAATTATTACCTCATGAAGTACAGGTATATAAAAATCCGATTGTATTTTTTATATTACTGATGAAATTTACTCTTGAATAAATTATTTAACTATTTAAAAAAATCATGTAAAATAATGAACCAACGTAGTAAAATTTTTGTTTTTCAGGTTATATTACTATCTGCTACTATGCCAACAGATGTATTAGATGTATCTACATGCTTCATGCGAAATCCAATTCGTATTCTGGTTAAAAAGGAAGAACTTACACTAGAGGGTATTAAACAGTTCTTCATCTACGTTGAACGTGAAGAATGGAAGTTTGAGACTCTTTGTGACTTATATGATACATTGAGTATCACCCAGGCAGTTATCTTCTGTAACACGCGGCGTAAAGTAGATTGGTTAACGGAGAGTATGCGCACCCGCGACTTCACAGTATCTGCTATGCATGGAGACATGGAGCAGAAAGAGCGAGATCTCATTATGAGGCAGTTCAGAACTGGATCATCTCGTGTCCTTATAACAACTGATCTTCTAGCACGTGGTATTGATGTTCAACAGGTTTCTCTGGTCATCAATTATGATTTACCTTCCAATCGCGAAAATTACATTCACAGGTAAGTTATTATATATGTTTATATATATTATATTATTTTCCTATAAATGATTTTAAATTACCTTTTAAATTTCATTAATTTTAAAAATTATATTTTTAAAAAAACATGCAATTTATAAAAACTGAAAGCGTTATGCACTGAAATTATATTACAGAATCGGTCGAGGTGGTCGTTTCGGTCGTAAGGGAGTGGCAATTAACTTGGTAACAGATGACGACAAACGAACATTGAAAGATATTGAACAATTCTATAATACTAGCATCGAAGAAATGCCAATGAATGTCGCAGATTTGATCTAAATCTGACTATTGGCTATAATTCATTATAATTAAAAAAAAAAAAAAATAAAAGTAAGTGACATACGGAGCTCTCAGCTGATCTCTCATGGTGTGTGAGTATATATAGAGTGAGTTGGTGAACTATAATCGCTTATGTAAACGCGATCTACCGAAATATTCCAAACGTTCTCATCTCAATTTCATTTTATAACTGTAGATTACAGAAATAGTTATTCGTTACGCTAGACAAAAATTAGTACTATTATATTATAATTATTACAATTATCTTTACGGATACTACTATATTTCTATTCCTATCACTATTGCTCTTAACTATTATTACTGTTACTGGTATATACTCTTGCGCTACTCTCTTCTTGTTCAATATTTATTACTACTACTTCTCCCGCTGCTATTCCTACTATATAACTCTCTATTCTTAATATCTCTCGTACCCCTATTATTATTACTATAAATACCGGGATTGCTGCAGTTTCTAATACGAATTAATAGTATTACCGCATCGATAAAGATACAATCATTGCGATTGCTACTAGTGTGAGGTGAAGAAAGGGAGAAACGAAACTGAGAAGTGAGGCTATTCAGCCAACTTCGGCTGTTCCTTTACCTCTCTGTTCTTTCAAGTCACAGAGATATCTTACATTTTGCGTAAATGCATCTACAATCTTATCAAACGTGCCCAAATTCTATTATGAGTTTCAAATCTTTTATTTTGAATCATTTTATTTCGTCTTCTTTCTTATACAACATTTCCAATTGGATGATTTATTCTATGTTCTGTTGTCCCTCTTCAACACTTTTACCACCGCGATTACAACGTGTTTGTCTAGGCAGAGGTTTAGTTGGGTATTGGAAGGGGTACTTTAATCACAAGCGTTGTCGAAGGAGATGTACATTCAGACTTTAGATGATATGAATTTTTTGTATGTCCCAAATCCTAAGTACATACCTTCATTAAGAAATAAAGTGTTTGACCTTTTAATTGTGGTTTTTGTTATTGCATTCACTATTATATTCGAATACTTTAAAAAGAATTTTCATTTTATAATGGAAAATCCAACTAAAAGGTATTTTTAAAACAAAAAAGGAAGGAAACCGCGTGTAAATCATTACGGTTACAATAAATTTCATTACCAGATCATATCGAGAACAAGTTCTACGAAACTGTACGCATTATCGAAAAAGTTCTCACAGTTTTTATTTGTATTTGCAGGCAATTTTGAGCGGTCCAGAAATGAGGGAGATATTTTTGGAAATAAAGACCAAATTTCATGATTCAATATAGAAGTTTTGTAAATCGATTACCTCTCTAATTTCCTGCCCTTTGCAGGTTATTATATAAACAACATAATATAAATGTCGAATTATTTATACATACATTTGCATTATTTATTTTTAATAATTATAGAAGTCAGATTTTTACACAATCATTTTATATCTTCTCAATAAAAAGGCATATGAAAATACTTTTCATTCATTAGTTGTGTATTTGTGTGCTTTGTTGGGAATAAAATTTTAATGTTTCGTATATTGTGAGAACTTTTATATATAAATATATATATATAAATAAATATATATATATATTATATCTTCGTGAAGAAAGTGTGTTACGAATAAATATCCGATTATTCAAGCACAGTCTTATTTTGTAACGTCGACGATAGTTTTCGAAAGTTGGAGTAATTTCATGCAATTCTTCATTTCGACATTTGATATTATTAGAACAATTCAAGGTATCTTTTCTTCCGTATGTATACGTATTTTGAAACTGCTCGAATTTCCGAAAACTGTTCATTATTCAATTCTGTAAATATTACAAATGATTTTTTCGAATGGTGGACTATTGTGAGTTCTATTGTATTTATACATTATAGAAAAACAATATGGTTAAATTGAACTCTTAAAATCAACAGAATAAATGTGCATGTCGTTTACATACAGTCATCGCATCACTATCTTGTCTATATTTATTTTAAAATACTCATGTTTATTTTACATTAAGTGAATTATTAAGCATGTTAAGATCAGAATAAGGGTTTGCGATGACCGTAGAACCTCGATATAACATAATAATCCAAGAGCCCTAAGATCCACCTTCATTTCAACGTAATTATTTACTTTATCCAAACGATATATAATAATGTGTATGTAACAACAAATAATCGATATGACTGTAATGTATTGGCACAAGTTAATATTAAAATGGATCGAAAGCCCGAATTGTTTTCAAGCCTGTTGCTTTAATAATTTCAATATTAGAAATTTGCTTTTAGAAACTAAGTATTCAAGGTCTGATTTCTTTCAATTCCAAGTGATACTTAAATATCAATGAATAACTAACCAAACGATTATTGATTGCTAACTTATTAAATTATCGAAATGTCGCTGTATTTCTCAAGAGGAAGTGTACTAAGATATGGTATGTCCAATGATGCATTGAATTTCGATAATAATACGAAGTTTCTTCGTCAAATATATACAGTTGTTTAAAAAAGGAAGATTTAATTATGAATTTTTAATCGGGTTTATATGTTTGCTATTTGTATCGAAAAAGTCGAAAAGGAGAAAGTTTGAGTAATATATTCTAATCTTCTTCGTTAAGAAACATTCTGATCTTGAACTAAAAATTCTTCAAATCAAAAATAGCAAATGATTCGGAAATATGTCGCTGCCACCATGGTGGAAAACGCCGGACGTAAATACTTTTATTTACACTTTTTGAATCATGTACATACTAATACCAAATGTATTAGTAAAATACGTAATCGTGTTTCAAATATAATAACGAGAATTGGAATAATATTTAAAAAGTACATAAACACGATTAATTTATTAAAGAACATTTGATAACATCAGTAGGTACATTATCTTTCTTTATTCATTCAACTTTAGTTTAATTACAATAAAAATCTTTTATTTGAAAATATCTTTTAAATAAAAAATTAAATTGTTATATATTTTTAATATCGGTAATGGTCAGTCATAAGCTACTTAAATTTTTGTGGCTTCAGTACCGTTAAGTAATACTTATAAATTAAAAACATAAAGCTTTTCATTTGTTAAATAACATTCAAATATTATTGGTCTTTTCTCGTTATGGAAAATTTTTATGTTTAGATATTTGTAAATATCTATATTTTGTTTTTTTATATAATTAAACAAATTTAATTCCGTAATAATTCAAACTAAATAGATTAAGTATTTGATAGTACAATATCTAAGAAAGTAAAAAATACTGCAGGAATAATAATATGGCAAGGAAGGTAGATATTATCATATACTTTTATTCTATGTATTAAAAATGTATATGATTAATAATGGAGAACTTTTTATATTATACTTTTGTTCATCTCTAAATAATTTAATCAATAATTTAACGTTGCATAAAAAATGTGATCACTAACAAAAAATACTTAACTGCACAACTAGCTTCATAAAGTTACATATATCCAAATTATTCAATTTTTCTTCAACAAATTCATGATTACTAGAAAATTATTAAAAACTCCAATTTTTAATAATGATTATTAGTAAAAATAGAATAGCTATATACTACTGAACGTTTAAAATTAAATTTCGATTAATATTTAAATATTTTTGTTGTTTATAATATATTATTTATTGATTAAGATTGAAAAACATATTAAAATTTCATAATAAAGTTATATATTAATAAAATCTCGAATTTCAATTCTTTTAATATAATCTTGCTGCATAGATATGTAAATACATAGAATACTCGTGTTTACAATATTTAAAACGTGTTATAACATTTGAATACATAATTACTAATTACCGTACTTGAATTTAATTTAGTACAATGATAACACGATAGTTCGCGCCAATGATTGGTAATGCTTTGGGTAGTATTTCTGTAGTATCTTAGAAGTGGGGAGAACTTGTGAACTTATATAAAACAATTACTTATCGTATGGTGAGACTTTGTGTTGTGAATTGTTGTGTTCGTTCGTGATTCGATCTTTTAGGTTACACGTATGTTATACTTTGTTTATACTTAATTAATTTTATTGCGTCCGTGCAATATTCTAACCGACTTAAACAGTGGGCATGAAATTCGTTTAAAATTCTTATCAAAACCAATTCTTTCAATGATTCTGTTTATATTCGTATCTCCAAATCGAGCATAAGGACTTCGTCATTTTTTGTAAATTACGCAGTAAAATCATTTGTCAACAGCCATAGCGAATCGTTTTACAAACCTTATATTTATGTTTTATTTAAAGCAATTTTCCTGAACTGAAATTCTTTTTATTCTTGAAAAAACTGAAAGATCAAGCATGTCTGCATCACCGATTGCTAGGCAAGCTACCCAGAGCCAAAACATACCTTCCAAACGAGTCGTTATTAACGATCCCAGTCAGTTACCTATTGATTATTCATCTACCCCCGGTGGAACGCTTTTTTCAACTACACCCGGAGGTTAGTGTCTTTCTTCTTTTACGTTACTAGTAAACTATTAACCCATTAAACAATAATTTAGGTAATTATATTGATCAGAATATATTCCACCAATGTTCATGATTTTCAAATATGATGTCAAGGTCATGATTTTGAGTAATTTTATTTATATGTATGTATAATCGCAGTCCGGATCTAGTTTCCGAAGTACTCATAAAAATATTTTTGATATTTTTTACTTTGGCATGGATTAGGTATTGATTATATTGTGAAGTTATAATGTACACATATCAATATAATTTTATTATATAGAAGATATTAATGTAATTGTATAAACTTTATACATTTTTCAATTGTTTACATCCATTTTATTAGTTTTCATTCTTGTAAAACATCTTGTACTTTGTATTATGTTTATAATTTATCATGTTCTAGTAACTTTTTTTTTGGGAGTGTATTTCATCTTTTCTTAAGAGATTAAGTTTATTGTAGTTCAATTATAATCTTACAATTAAATTTAAATTTCAGTTATTAGTTAAACATCACAATATTTGTTCAAAATTCAAATATGCGACACACAATTATATAAACTGGTCTGGACACTCAGTAGAGAAAACCATCCGAAAATTGAGTCATGACTAGTTACAAAAAATTAATAAAGACCGTGTTTGTACAAAACAAACAGAGATGAGTACAGTATCTCTATCTCTGTCTGAAACATTTATAGCATGTCATGCATGCGCAGAACGAGAATCTTCTTGTCTCCAATGTTGATCTTCCATAATTAATCACAACTCAATTTTCGGACGGTTTTCTCTAGATTTTAGTGTATGAGTGTCAAGACCTGTTTATAATATGATCGTGATAGTACATATGAGATATTACTATAATTATTAATATAATTGTATATAATTTTTTGAGGGAGCGTAAAGAATATTCTCATTATATAAATAATTAATAAATTTTTTCTAGGTACACGTATTGTTTATGAACGTGATTTCTTGATGAATCTACGAAATTCTCCCATATCACGAACACCGCCACGAAATATGCCATCCATACCCGGAGAGTTATTAAAAAATACATCAAGTCTCTCAACATCAGCGAAAAATCAAATTAACAAAGGTCAATACTTATTCCACTAAGTTATCGCAAGACTACTAGTAAATTATAGATTTTTATGTATTTATAGGAAATGTAAATGTGCAAAATTGCATGGTGTTCATGAAAATATCTTTTTGTATAAATATCTGCAGTCTGATTACAATAATTTGATTTAGATTTTGGATAGGTTATGCCATAACATTACATACACTTTTGATTGTAACATGTTACAGATACTCCAGTAATTGAAGAATCTGCAGAACAATTTGAGATGGACATGTAAGAAACTGTAATTACAATATATTCATGTTGTGCCAGCCACTTTAATGAATAGTAAAAATCAATATATAACAGAAAAATATATTAGCAATTTTTATATAACTATGTGCCATTAGGGGCCTTAAATAGTAATAAGTGTTTATAACGTCTAAAAATGTTAAATATAATTGATATAGTTACACTGATTCATTGCATTATCATCTTATATGCTAATAAAGGTGACAAAAAATTTTAATCAGTACATTCATGTTTGCACTATTGGATGTATTACTTTATAATTTCACATATATTTGTATTACAATGAATAAATGATATTTTGATAATAAAAGTTATTACTTGTGAATCATAGTTATAGACTTATTAGGGAGCTGTTTTAGTCCATAGAGAATTTATTTTTGTTATGTAAATTAAATTATTCGACTTTTATTTCAATATAATGTTTTAATATGATTAAATATTTTCACAAATAAGTTTTATACAATCGAATTTTGTAGATTAAAATATATCATAAAATAAATGAAAAAATTTTCAATCTTTAACATTTATATTATAAGAAGAATAAGGAAAATTTGGTAAAAGTAAAGAAAATCGAAAATATATTTTTCGTTTCCTATGAAAATGATATTTTAGAAATTCAAAATGTTTAACAGACTTAATCATGATATAGATTTAATTATAAGTTATAAATTATATTAAATATCAATATATAAAATTCTATGTATTTAAATATACATTTGTTTCTTTCATATAAAATAATTTTGCATAAAATATTACATTTTCATTTATTAAAGAGTTAAAGCAAATATATACTATATATTTGTCAAAGATTAGCCAATATTTGTATAACTATTATGTTGTTATATCACATTAACATAGCTTAATAATGTGTTATTTTTTATGCCATTAGAGTGCGTTAAAATTCAGGTAAATATATTGTATGTATTTTCTACAGTTATGTTCTGAATCTTGAATATTCTGTCTAAAATAACTTTCGCCACATTGACTTTTGATCCATTATTGTCATAATCATCGTAATAAATTAATTCGCAAAGATCCGCGCATTCTGGATCAGCATCTATTAACTGTTTTAATTTTTCATAAAATTTCTGTATGATTACTTTGCAGTATTTTTTATAAACATTTGTTTCATTGTGAGCGTGTTTTTGAACTTCATAGAAAGTTAACAAAGGTGATGCACCTTCTACCACTATGTAGAAAGGTGTCTCTAATCTTTGACCATTGGGATAAATTTTATATACACTGTTGTGATATGTTCGCCCTTTAACTCCTGCTCGATTCAATACTTCCTTCTCTAAATTCATTGCACTTTCCATCCAATGATATGAAGCTTCCTTAAGATTAGGTGGAATGTACGCTGATGAAGGAATTAAAATAAATAGTTTGGGAACACTTATATATATACCATGACTGTCTTCAATATTTTCTATCTTTTCAATTAAACCTTTGTTAATAGAACCTGTTGAAGGAAGTATTATTCTTAAATATCCATAATAATAACTGTATGCCATAGAGGTTCCATAATCCAAACCCTTCATTGATTTAATATCAAAACTATTTTCTTTTCTCTTTTCATATGAGTTCGTGATTAGTAATAATATATATGAAATTCCAGAGCATATAAAACATGTGAATGCGTCAAATATTTGCATGTAGTTATAAATATAATGATATTTAGTCATGATTACCATAATAAAACATATTAAATTAATGTAAGACAACATATTTACACTAAATTTAATATCACTGCTTTTCACAATCAGAATATTTGTATTGTGGATACATTGAAATAAAATAGTTAAAATCTTCAAGATTATGGAATAAAAAAGTATAACAAAGACATAATTTTGTACAGTAGGTATACTTCTATTTGTTATTTCAAAGTATATTTCTGCTGTAATGCTTATAACAATGCAATTCACTAGAATTAAGTGTATACACTCATCCATTTTAATATTCTTCATCGATATCAATATGTTACGTTAACAGAGACTGAAAGTGATAAATAGAATAAGTAAAATTATCTATGATAAATTTATTTATTGTTATTTATTACTAATAATTATTTTAATAAATTTACCTGTTTGATTATTAATAAAATAAAACATTTCAGATTTTTTTAAAGTCCTATGTGAATCTCCTTTGTAACTCAACATCGGCAAATGATGAATACGAGTAAGAACAAGATAAATAATTTTTCAAAATAGATAAAATAGATAGGTAGATAAAAAAAGATTAATGGAAAATGCTTTGCGTTAAACAACAGGATAAACTTATATATTGTATATAATATACTTATATATATCAGGTGACAAGATGAAGCGGGAACAAAACAGAGATAGAGAGGTAGCAAAAGAGTAAGAGAAAGGTAGTTCACGTATCGCTAGGTCAGAGCGCTGTTAACGTAAGTGAAACAAGTCGATTGACCTACGGTACAATCGAAACCATGTACGATCGATAAAGTCCATTATCTGGAAACATTTTCTGCAAAAATTACTTAGCTCTTTCCATGCCTGTTTATTTCCCGAGTAGGGTACGATATAAGTGTAAATTGGTCGCAAGTGCATTGCAAGCTAAAATATCCCAGCAGGTGATTTTTGTTGCTGATTAGCGCCATATCCCACAATGGACCAATCAGCTGCTCGGTAAACCGCCGTAAAACCTCGAATCTGTCCGCAGACGAATGACAACAAAAGAGACTGATAGAAGTCGCGCGCGCGAGACAGTGGATTTTTTTCGCGACTCCGCCGTGAAGATTTGCGGTTTTTTCCATTTTGTTGCTCGCCGCGAATAACGTCGGTTTGGCCGGTGGTGAAAACGTCGAGGAATATGAAGAGAAGAAATGTCGAGTGTGGTAAGCTTCGGAGGCCCTTGAAACGCAACAAGCTCACTGAGGGGATCTACGGAAGGTAAGTTTTCGCCGCCATATGTCTTCTCATTTGGAACGGCTAATTTTAAAAATAACCAAAAATCTGACCGATCGCCGCTCGAGATATTTGTCAAATCGTCGATAGAAAACTGTTACGTACTTTCGGGTTGATACGAAGTGCGAAACCTCTGTGATACATTGTGTCAATACGTGATCATCCACCGCTTCCCAGAAGCTGCTTGACATTTCACTAAAACCTTGACCATGTGTGCCTGTTTTTTACAAAAACATTTGTTGAGTTACATCTTTATAATTGTTTTCTTACCAGTATTCACAATTTTTCGTCTAACGTGCCATGTAATTGAAAGATTTTTACGTCTAACCATATCAAAGAAATTTGCCAGTTCAACAACTTTTCCTTCATTTATTCCCTTTTCTTAAAAACTATATTAACGTTGGCTTACATCATATAATTATATAATTCAGATTTGTTATTTATTTTATTTAGTTAAGAGATGTTTATTTTGTTTTGTCGCAGGGTTTGTTTCCTTTGAAATATTTTATACTTTTGCAATTTAGATCCTTAATTATATAATTGTGTTACAAGAATGATAATAAAATAATGAAATTTTTTATTTCAGTACTTTACTTTATCTAAAATTTCTCCTACTATGGGGCATAGTAATTTTGGCAGACTTCATTTTAGAAATCCGATTTGAATTTTTGTGGCCATTTTGGCTACTTCTCAGAAGTGTTTACGATTCTTTTAAATATCAAGGCTTGGTAAGTAATCTACATTTCAAAACACATGTGCTTATACCTGATTTTAAAATAACATAGATTATTATATTTCCAGGCCTTCTCTGTATTTTTTATTTGTATTGCTCTTACATCAGATATGATTTGTTTCTTTTTCATACCAGTACATTGGTTGTTTTTTGCTGCTAGCACTTATGTTTGGGTACAATATGTTTGGCACACAGGTAAATATAAACATATCTTTAAGTTGTTTGAATTGCAATGAGATTGATATAAATATATTGTATATGGAACAGATAAAGGTGTGTGCCTTCCAACTGTGATGTTATGGTTACTATTTCTATACATAGAAGCAGCAGTTCGATTAAGAGATTTGAGACATATGCCCTTTCATTTGGATCTTTGTCGACCATTCGCAGCACATTGGTATATATATTTTTGTTATTATACTCTCTTTCCTTTCTTTATTTATGCATTTACTCTTCGCCACTGAATATTGTAAGATACACTTCAGGGGAACAATTTTATGACTAACAAAAAAGTAATAACCTATTCCTATGTTACTATACAAAATCTGTTATTATAAATAAAACATACTTTGCTATTTTAATATTGAATTGACAATATCAATTCAAAAGTAATAATAAAAATAATTGTAAGTATTATCTTTTTTCAGCATTGGTTATCCTGTAGTTACATTAGGTTTTGGTTTTAAGAGCTATATTGGCTACAGAATGAGACAGGTAAATCTGTAATAAATACATAATCGTTCAAAGACTATTTTTAAAGGTTTTATTTACATGACTGTCTTTTTCTGCCAGAGAAAACAAAAAGATGTAGCGAAGGAGAATGAATTCTACCTACAACTATTGCAGCAAGCACTGCCTCTAGAGCAACAAACTTCCACTACGATACAACCGATACAAGTTCAATCACAAACACATATTACAACATTAGAGCAACATGTTAAATCACAAAATAATAAATTAAATTTGCAGTGCAACCCAAGTCCTGAAAAAAGTAGAGGTAGTTTGTATTTATTTTCAACTTTTAATATATATATATATATATAATAGTAAAATAATAATATAGCTTAATCATAAAATGCATTGTAGGAAGCAGTAATAATTCTGTAGAAACAGGTGTACAAAATGGTAGTTTACATACAGGGACACAAATTACATCAACAAACCAAAATGTAACAACAAAAAATAATCATAGGAAGTCCTTAGACAAAGGTGAAAAGCAAGAAGAGCAGCATAATAAGCATAATGTAACAAATGTATCACAATCTGATAAAAACGATAAAAGATTTATACATACAAATGGGAATACTGTTAATCACAGTGATATGCAGTTCATTGAAAGAATTGGGTAAGTTGGGTGATATGTGTATCTTGGAAACTAAACAGTATCCATATTATGTAAAGTAATAAAAGATTCGTTAACATTTTAAATAAAAATTACAGATCAATAAATGATTTTGATGCCAATGAAGTAGAGAAAGACAAATTTATTAAAAGTGCAAATTGTGGGCATACTACAATAAAATCACAGACTAATGGTTCTGTAACAGGAAAGTGGAATAATATAAAAGAAAACCGGGAATCATCGTCCACTATTAATACTCAACGTGAACGAAAAACACGTCAAGTGAAAGCCACGGTTGATAATATAACTGAGCAACAAAAACAGCAAGACGAATATTGTCAAAGGTATGTTATTTACATCAATTAGTGAATTAACAAAAATGTTATTTTATGCAACATATTTTTTGTGCTCTTCATTTTTATATCCATATATAAAATTGAGATTTAATACTGTGTATACTTATACTTTCCTTATACCTTAATCCTTAAGATTTTCTTAAAATGTAATTATTATTTTTATTGAATTGAAAGATATGCAACTCTATATTATCAGATTTTTTCTTTAGTGTAATATAATATCGTTTAAATAGGTTACTGATGTGTCGCAGGCTCGAAGCTGACATAAAACGCTTGAAGTCAGATCTGCAATCCAGTCGACAACTGGAACAGGAACTACGTTCCCAGATTAGTTCTCTACAAAATGGAGAACGTCAAGCTAAGGGTGATATACAGCAACTTCAGCACGATAATGATCAGTTGCAAAGCAAGTGCGTATACACACACACAGTATCATTTCTATACTGTTAAAATTGTACTTAAAAGATCTATTTTTCTTCCAATACACGTATACGCGTAGATATTTTTACACTATTCAATATATTTTTATTTATATATATAAATATTTTTATTTTGGATAGATTACATGGATTAGTAACAGCTCGTCAATTAGATAAACAAACAATGTCTTCGTTGGAAAAACGAATCGCAGAAGAGCGGAAACAGCGCACTGCTTGCGAAGCATCTTTAGTTTCCGAGAGGCGAGCACGACGAGCTGCAGAAGAAGCACGATCTGCAATTCCGCCGCCACCTCCGCCACTTATTAGACAAGAATGTACAGATACTTGTAAAAGTCGTAGAACACAAATGGAACAAGATCTCAAAAACTTACGGCGAGAACTTAAAACGAAGGAAGAGAGGTAAAGATGTTGAAATAATAAAAAATTTTGTATGTAAATAAAATTTTAAATATAAATATAAGCTGGCACATCGAAATATAAAACAATAATATCTATAGTGTCGTAAATATACTAGGTAATAGTCAAAATTTCATTCAAATGTAAACAATTAAATTAAGTTCAAGGGTTTTTAATATGTTAATAATTAAATACTTTTTGTATTGTAAATTCACTAAACTATATATCAAATGTTAATTTCTTATATATTTTCTTAGGTGCAACATATTAGAAAAAGATGTAACTCGTTGTAAGGAAAATCATAAAGAGTCTGAAATTTTACTTGGTGCACTAAATGCGCTACAAGATAAAACTGCGCATTTAGAAGACAGCTTAAGTGCAGAAACGCGCATAAAGCTTGATCTATTTTCTGCACTTGGTGAAGCCAAGCGACAATTAGAAATCAGAGAAAGTAAGTAAGGTTCGATTTACAATTATAAATCTTTAATATTTTTGGTAATCAAGGAAATGTATAAACTTAAGTGGGACCAAAACGTCAATTTTTCAAACATAGTTTTATTTATATAAATGATTTTAGTATATTAAATCAATATATATATATATATGTATTTATGTATGTATGTGTATGTTAAATATCGCATATTGTTGAATCAGGTTTAATTAGATCTCAAGAAAAGGAAATTGAAATGTTAAAAGCAAAAATAGCTCAAGATTTAGCTGTGATGCCACAGGATACGTTTGGACCTGCGCCAACCTGTGCGACATCTAAGCTTCGATTAAATAATGAAGTACGAGTAGCAGGTACGAAAATACGTTCAAATGAAAGTCTCTGTCCAGGGTGTACAGTTTCAAATTTGGATCCAAATGCGACAGCGTATACACCCAAGAATTCCCTAATAGCGTCTACCGAAGCTTGAAGAAACAATTTTTGGCCACATTATGACTTCACAAAAGTTGGGTATATATTTCATAAACATGTTTCAGTTTGTTTCTCAATGGAAGTATAAATATGAATTTGTGTTTTATACGTGCATATATTTGTTTTATTGAAATCAAAGTTTTGTATTTAAAATGCGTAGGACTAATGAGATATAAGATCTTTTTAACACTTATAGTGTAGAATATTTGTGTAACATTTGCTTAAAAAACGTGGCTCATGCTATAAATTTGTCAAATTTCATATAACAAGAGATATCTTTTATAAATGTCTTCCATGGGAGGCTTCTGAAAACATGTTTTATATCGTACTTGTCACCTGAACTAATACAACGTTATTAACTACTTATGACCATGGGACGTGACTAATACTAAATTAAAAAAGTATTTAAAAATTAGTTACGTTCTGTTAAACGTGCTGTAGGTCGATCTAACAGGTACCTTCTTCATCTTTTTGGTACTTGCAACAGATGTATTAAGAAGAATTAAAACTAAAGTGAGGCAACAGTGACATGCGTAATCTAGTTATAGACAATTATTAAATTTTAAATTAAATTTAGTACTTCTATTTAGATGGTAACGTTTGATAAATTTACTGTTGACGTTTAACGGAAAACTGTATATTTTACTAATTTTTTATAGCGTTCGAATTATATCGATTTTCACACACTTTCTATTTAAAAATACCATAATGTAGATATAAAGAGCTAGAAAAACGATATAAATTGGATCGACGAACGACTAGCGGCATATCTTATTTGTTAGAAGCATAGAAAAATTGAAGACTCAATCTGTATTCGATCCTCCTACAGCATATGCCTAAATCTATGACGACTTGTTATAGACACAAATCTTGTTCAAGTCGTAATCCGAAGCTAGTCCAGCATACAAACTGTATTTAATGTCTTTGGCAAATGAAGCCATTTTAAGTCATGTGATCATCCAAAACCAGCCATTAATACACATTGAAAAACCTGCCGTTATCATTTGAGAGGATTGATGTAAATGTTAGAAACGCCAAATTTATTTTGAAATAATCACCAACTTATTGATTCTCTCTCTCTCTCTCTCTCTCTCTCTCTCTCTCTCTCTCTCTCTCTCTCTCTCTCATATTTCTCTACATTTTTTTATATTTTTTAAATATCTCTGTAAATCTTTTTAGTTTAGTGGTACAATTGTGTATTGGCTTTCGAACGGTGCGAAATAAGTGTTAATGTTTCATAATGATTTTTTGAAACGTGTACGGTGTTTTATGTGATAGATAGAAATTTTGTAAACAAAGGAATTTTTAAGTTAAGTATATTATAATTGGTAATGAAGGGATAGATCTATTTTACCCAATTTGTTTAATGAGCTTCAAGAGATAAACTAATGTGTAATGCCACGCGCGCGTTTATTTATGTACTAAACTATTAAATCGTACATATAGGTAACCGAATCATTTTTCCAAATTGAACTTCTAATTTTTAATAGCGTTATAAATATTGGAATTATACGGTTTTTCATTGAGCAGTCTGGAGGAATGAAACAAAGATTTTTTTTTAATTTATCCGCAAACGTCTTCCTTTCACACATTTGATGGATACATTTAATGTATACAATGTGTGTCCCTTTTATAATACTATAAGTTTCATTATTATCAACCAGTGATGATGTAATTTAGTAAAAGTTGATTATCATTGACTATTTATATAATATATATTACTTACGCGATACGTCGTTTCTCTTTCTCTTTCATCATTTTTATACTACTTTTTACATATCTAATTTATAGATTTAATGTTGAAAGCATTAAATTCATTTTTTATAATTTTTAAGAGTAATATATTTAACACCGAACGATGTGTATGTATAAGAATTAATTATTAACGCTTAAATATTTTGTAGAAAAATAATTGAATTCTCTTTAAATCTTTTTCATTAATGAAGTATTAAAAGATTAATAGCAACACTAGAGTGTATATCAGCATATACTTTCTAAGGTATAATAAACAAGTTAATTCCTTCACAAAAAAATATTTGAGATGCAAGTTTCAGAAAAAGATGGCATTACGTATAAAAGATCTCTAGAAAAAGATGTGAATTTTATATATGCTTTAAATCCGCAAGAAAGCCAGTACCTGCTTGCTCCAATGAATATTAATTAACGACTGGTTGATATCATAAAAGTCATTCTTCCATGATTGTATATATAAAGCACTGTCATGACAATTTATTAATAACATAGTGGATCATGACCAACTAGTCAAATGAATTTCTATAAGCACAAATATTTATTAAATATCTAATATTCATTTGATATTTCTGTCCTTACATGAAAAAGCAATAACAATTACTGTTTCTTCTCATTAATTAAAATTATAAAAGATTTGTCGATATTATTATCAAACTGTTGTTTATTAATTAATTTTGTGTTTCTTGGATGATCCACGTACTAAATATAATTGCAAAATGTTAATGCACAATGCATATGTTACGGGTTATAAAACTATTTTTATTTTATATTAAAATGTGGAAATTTCATCATTTTTGCTTATAAAATTAAAAGCATATCAATACAAAAGTCATATAACTCTGAGAAAACCTATGCTTCATATTTCTTTTTTATTTTACTATGTAAACAGTGCTGATCTTTTTTCGTTCCTAGATTTGCATAAAAAATATTTAAAATTTAATAATTCACTGATGTTGGCAATTAAACTGTAGGGGAATAATGTGCTTACTTTAATTTTGTTAATGCTTCTTTATATAAGATTTATAAAGGAAACGATACAGTTCATTTTACACACGCTAAAATTCGTTATTCCATCAATAATTATCATTCAACTGGTATGGAAATTTGTTTTATTATTAAGATTAATTTCTTTATAGTTAAGATCAATCAGACTTGTGTCTATGTCAACTTGTATCATTATGTGCATAAGCCTTTATAATGTAATGAAACGGTGTAAATAATTACTTAAAATAGACTAAACGCAAAGCAAAACTTATTAAAATTGTTTGGGCACTTGCGTAGCATAGTTAAAGCACATTATATAAAATTAATTAGTTTAATTTATTTTAAGTGAAAGCTCTTTTAACTCATTTATGATCGTAATCTTTTAATCAATTTTCTAATCATATTATCTTAAGTCAGTTATGAAATTCAGAAAAAATTAAATTGAAATTGATTGCTTTCAATATACATCATTACTTTACCATAGTAGCAATGCAGAATCAGTATTATAACAAGAAATGTTATGATAAATAATAAATTAAACGAATTAAAAATATTAAATAAAATATAGTAATTTCTAAATGATGTTTCAACTTAATAGAAATTATTTATCAGATAAATCATTTAAAAGATAAATAAACAGAATATTATGTAAATGAGGTAAAAAAACTATTGAATTTTTGTTAATTACCTTTTTTTATTGAATATACATACAGTTGAGTGTAATGCATTACATACAAAAGAAATTTGATAATGTTTTTAATGCAGAACATAAATGAGTTAATTTGATAAAAGTGTAAAATGCTTGTATGGAAATATCATTTTGAAAAACGAATGCTTTTCTTTTCAAGGTATCGCATTATCAAGTGCACATTAAGTACCTGATCAGGGGATGCCGTAATATTTGCGGCTAATATACTTATCATGGATTTAATTCCGCTATAAGGCTGGTTTCACGAATATACTCTTGCTATTTAATTAATTCATATTGTTTGTATTGAGTTAATGTGATATATTTTATAGGCATATATACACGCACATGACTTGGCACATGACATTCACATTCATGCTGTACATGTTCATTTAACTTTCATATAGCATATACACGTACATTTAATTGTTTGGTATAGAACAGCTTGGGATTAGTCGTCTATGTTTAATTACATATGTAATAGCTTACGAAGAAGCATTCTTTCTATGTGACTCGGAGCGACTGCATAGTAATTGCACCTCACATTTGTAAGGAATTGTATGTTTCATGTCGTCCTTTGTAGTAAAGTACTTTTTAGTATATTATTTGAAATGCACTGAAATAACGTCTCTATGACAATAACTATATATTGATTTTGTTATGTATTTAAATGTTTTCGAATGAAGTATGAAGATTTGTTACAAAAAATACTTTTTTAGTTTAAAAGGGAAAGTTTGTTTTAGAATTCAAGTTAAATTTATGATAGAATATTGTATTGTGATTAATAATTATGTTTTGCAACATAATATTTTTTTTTTATGTTTTTACATATTGTTATACAGGATAATTTTGTAATGAAATTATAAATATGATGGATAATTTATTAACTATGAAACGGTGAAGAAATCTAAAAAGGAAGATAATGTTACTGTATTCTAACAACCATATCTTGAAATTCTGATGTTGCTGTATGTATATTTTTCATACTACAGCGAAATAATAAAATATGAACATAATTTAAGATATGTACATACTTTTACAATCAAATTTTATGAAAATTGGATTGTTTGTTTCTATTTGAACGCTTTAAAGTGCGTTAGAATGTATATACATAATTATATTTATTACACGATTCGTGGATAAAATTTTTCTCGTAAAAATAGAATACAAAGTACTTGATTCGTTATGTTTATGAGATTTTATAAATAAACAATTATAAAAAAAAAGATGCTAGGTGTACAGTTCATAATGATCTTTTGGAAGTGTACAATATTGCACAGTCATGTAATGTACTTGTATATGCATGTGATATATTAATGTCATCCCTATGGTATTATGTGATTTTTATTGTAATAAATCAATTAATGAGTTTATTAAGATGAAATAACACTGCATTAGGATAATAATTATTTTAACGGTTTTTTTTCCTTTTTTTAATTTATTTATTATCGTCATACGTATTGACAAGAAAGAAACAAAACTAGAAGAAATTTAATTACTTTAGGCAGTTTGCTATATTAAGACTTTTCATTCGTATTTTGTGGGACAAATAAAGTATTTTTTTTACTTCGTAGATGAGAAACATGTAAAGTTTGACGGTGATATAAAGAAAGAGGAGATTGAAAAAATTTATTTTATCAAAAGTAACGTGCATCGTGATTGTGTGAGTTAATAAGAAATTACTACATCTTTCTGAAAATGACCTTGTGTATTATGAAAGCGAAAATATGTTTTCGAGAACATGCATCGTTATGTTTTATAGCTTTACTATCATCACGAACTATATGTTTAATACGATTCCTTAAATTGTATTAATACATAATTGAAGGAACGTGAAACGTTTTAGATAGAAAGAATATACTTACACATATTCAGATATAGTGACAAATTGTTCTTTCGTTTTAAACAATTTCATAAGAATACAAGGCGTAGTTTTCGCATCTCATCATTTGAAGACTACAGGGAAAGAACATGATAAGACACATTTCCTATATTTTTTTACAGGAAATCAGTTTTAAAATTCAGTACATTGTGGATCAAATCATGCCATCAAAAAGTACGATACTTTTACAATGTTTAATAAATAAAACAATTTTCGAAGTCCCATTTTTTAAATTATATTCATAAAAATATGAATTTACATAAATATGTGCAGGCTATTTATCACGATTTTTCCCTGTGATCTTCGTTTATAATCGTACATTCGCTTCTCTCTCTCTCTCTCTTTTAGTTTAGCGTTAAGGTAATTTTCAAAATCCTGTTAAGGTATGTACCTTAAGAAAGAAAGGAAAATGAAAAAAATGATTTTGATCTCGTAATGTGATGACAATGCACGCAAATGCCCTTCTCTTCTCCATGCGTTCATATTTTAAAGAAAGAAAGGAAAACGTCTGATCTTTTAACGTTCTTCGTCATCCCATTCTCGACTATTTGAATCGTTTCAGTTCGAATAGAATGGCCGGCATTACACTGAAATTGGTCTAGTCTGTATGAATGTGCGTAGTTAGTGCATTAAGGACAAGCTGAGTGGAACATTTTTACGATTTATTTAAGCGAACTTTGCGAAACAAAAATATACTTTCTTAAACTCCCTGTCTCTCGCATAAAAGATATTTAAAAAAAGGAAGGGAATGTGTTGTTTGAAAGATGAGAATCTTTCGAGGCGGAAATTTATTTTTGCGTAACTTCTATACAATAAATCAGAAAATCTTACGTGTAGACATGTAAGTAAGTAAGTACATTATGGTTGTTGGTTTTTTTTTATTCGTACATATACTTTTTTGTAATTATATATCTTGATCTCGAAAGTAAATTTTTCTACGTCTTTATGTCAACGGCTCAATTAATATTAATCTATTCTTTTCTTTTTTTCCTTCGTTTTTAAAAGCTGCACGCAATACTTCGACGAAAATACACATCATTGCTAAGGAATATCATTGAAAAAAAAACGGTGACAAGATTATATTTCCTCGATTGAGTTTTTAAATACTTCTATATCATTGTTTTTAAGTGGTTAATAAGGAATTCGTACTCAAAGCATACCTTCTAATGAAGAATACTTATTAAAATTTCATTCGTTTCGTAATTTTTTGAATTCTTCGTGCATGGTGATGAAATGAATACAAATACATCGATCACGATGCGACATAATAGGCAAAAAAGATGTTCATTCTTCTCTTAATTGCAGCACAGTGAATTACAATTTAGATATTCGTGCATATTTAAAAACTCAAAATGTCTCATAATATTTTCATACGTAATAAATATGATATTTTAGTATGCATAAACAGTACTTTCTCCCAATCTTGTTACATTTTTTGTAAATAAATTCTACACTCTTTCCTTTATGCTATAAGATTTAAAAGAAAGAAAGAAAAAAAGGAAGAAAAAAGGAAAAAAAATAGGTACTTCTTGGTATTGGTACTTAATGACTTTTCATTGTGTACTATGTACCACCATTTATACGATAGAAATATTTATTAAAATAAATATTGTAAAATGACACGTGTATAATTTATATATTATAATTAATATGATTAAATTGTCACGTGTACATATAAATCACCGTTATTTCATGAATTTTCTACCTCACCTATCGTTTCATATGGAACACATTGCAAGACAAAAAAGGAGATTAATGTGAGTGAAGAAATTGTAATTGAAAACGATTGATTAGTTCTTAACGCGGTCAAGAATATCGGGAGAAGTCGAAATTTCCATAAATGTTATTCTTCTCGATTACGATAGTTGTTTTCTCCGCATTAATAAGAATAAAAACACCTACGAAGTTACTTAAATTTTTCTAAGGTTCATTTAATCTATACGTAAGTAAATATATATGTGATGAATATACTTACTTTAAATAATATAATAATCAATGATATTACATATAAAGATAATATTTTGTTATTTAATTGAGTAAATATAGTTTGTCAATATTAAAATGAAAAATATATTTGAAAAGCCGTTTTTTAATTGTATTATTTATATCTAACATATACTGCTACAAGTAATATTCATTTTCATTACATCATTACAAATACTTCACGAATGTTATTGTCAATAACCTATTAACTAAATATATTTAAAATATTCTAAATCTTACAGTCTTATTTGTATACTATCTTTTTTCAAAGAGACTATGTCAATTCAATAAGAATTCATTCCAGATACACTCTTTTTTAATTAGAAATTTTCAAATGAAAAGCGATTCATATGATTCTTATATAAAATGTTTATTAATTATAAAGCATATTAAATTGAATTTATAATAATTTAAAATTATAAAATTACACTTGTAAATGATATTAATTTGATTTGTAAAATGTTGATACATTTTTTCATACACAGTTTATAAAACAATTACAATCACTTTAATACATAATTATTCTTGTCCTATTTTTCAATCTTCAGTAGTTTTAGATTTAGATACTTCATTTATAACTCCTTCTTTTACAAATTTAGTGTACAGAGGATCTCCTTCAGCAACAGCATATGACAGTACAGCCTTTGTATAATAATCTGACATTAATTCAATGTTTCTTATAATTGTAGATAGAAGATGTGCTTTCTCCACATATATACCTATGTAAGAAAAACATTTGAAAACCTGTGATACATTTGATTTTAAAACATAATATAAATTTGTAAAATAATTATACAAGATTGGAAGATTAATTATTTTTCTTATCTGTTACATTATTTATTATAAAACAAACTTATTTCATAGATGCAGGTACAGTAGCAAATCATAAAAATAAACCAAACTAAACTTACCTGGAGCTTCAAACATGAGATATGCAAAATGAACATGGAGATAATAATAGGATGGTTGATAATGTAAATATATTCTAAGTTGAGAAGCAGGTACATTAAACTTCTCAGCAATTGCAGCAGTTCCAGCTTTTCTTATATTCTTTAGTAGAGGAAGATGAGATGCATTCAACTCTCTAATACATTGAATCTTTTGAAATGGAAGTGCTATAAATTTTAATGTATTTGTTTGCCCATCCCATTTCAAATCATTTACTATTATAAACCCAGTCTTCTCATCTCTATCTTCATATACAATTTTATCTTGTTCTGCCTTATGTTCCAAAATATTATACACCCACTAAAAAAATACAAAAATTCAATCTAATAAATAAATCTTGTAGCAGTAAAAGCAAATTAAATTTTCATATATTTGGTATGAAAATCTATCGAATATTTGTTTGCTTTTTCCTGTATATTATACTTTTTCTATTTTTTTGTACACATACTTCTATAGAAAAACTGCTTGACTCTATATATGGAAGAGTAATTTTTTGATATAGTTCATAAGTTTCATCTATGATATGAAGATCTTTCCTCCGAAATTTTTCGATATGTTTTGCAGTTGCAGGATGTATTATCGTCGCATTTATACCTTAAATGATAGAAAAGTTTTCAAGAATCAAAGAAGAAGAAAAAGGAAAATGAGGTTATAAATTCACTATAGTCTACCATTATATTTTTTAACAGGATAACACTCATAATTCCCATAAATATTATTGTTATAAAGTTTATGTAAAACTGTATCTTTATTAAATAATTCTTTCAAAGCTGCTTCATCATCCGAAAAATTTTGTTTCTCCAATAAAATAACCGCCGAACCTTCATATCCCTTAAAAGCACCCTCTATACATATCTGTTTCCTTGTGCAATTATTTTGCAAAACTTTTTTTATATTAAATGTAGACGAGCAGAATTCTACGTCATGTATACTAGTGGCATTTTTGTATTCATTTTCTGTTTCTATTTTAATTTTTTTCGCTGGAGTACATTCATCCGCACTGGTATTAGAAGATATCTCAGCCATTGTTGACGTTTTCTTCAAACAGCCCTCAATGTTAATTTATAAATCACATAAAATTAATTAAAAAAACATTACATAAATAACATTTCCTCCGTTATTTTTTTTCCATAAAATTACATTACCTTTTCTGGTGTAGTTTATCACTGACTGTTGATTATTAAGTTAAGCAATATTCTTAGGTTATACGCATAACCTATGTATATACATATATATAGGTTAGTATACATATACAAGTGTACAATCTATATAAGAATGAGAATCATCTAATTCCTATCAACACAATGATTGCTATTTTAATGTATTTATATATATTACAGCAATGAATAGTTGATTATATCGCAGATATACATACATATATATAATTTACATATATGCAGATTTAATTCGCCAATGGCATGTGTATGCACTGTACGTTGTCTGATAGTTTACCGGATCCATAGATTGAGTACAACTGCTACATATATAGGTGCATATAAAATCTAAACACGGTGGCCGAGATCCAAAGTGGAGACTTTATCTTTTGGTAACCTTTGCAAGATTACTGAAGACGAGCACCAGGAAACAGCTTCTGCGTGGACTAAGGAGGTTAATAACGATGCTACAAGTAGATGACAGAAAGGTAAAAAATCTATTCGTTTCCTTCCCCACCCCATTTTTATCCTGAAACATTGATTCACTATAAATATTCGTAGTTTTATATTATAGAATTTTTATTTAGAATTTAATGTTAATTCACAACATACTCATATGTTTCTTTACCTTTTAAATGTTTTCAAATTGTCAAATAATAATCGATGCATTTTTGTAATAACATCTTAATTTTGTATATACACAGAAATCTTACCCTTTTTATACGTTGAGGTTATGTGTATTTTTTCTGCGATCATTATGCCTTATTATTTATTTCATATGATCAATTATTTTGCTTTTTGTTTATGCGTGATTTTAATTGGATTATTTCATTTAAGACATGTCGAACGCATAATATCTTTGAATAAATTTCCTTGTCATTATATTATGGATGGTAAAATAAAAATAGATATGTGAATATGAAACGTCAAGATCGTAAATATAAAAGCAAATTATAGGCGTTTTGTATAATATATAGGTGTATATTATTTCAAGAACAGAAGGTTATCTGTAGGCCGTAGCTGTCATAAGAGTACTGTAACGAAGTCTAAAACTTATAGTAACGAATTAAGCAAATATTGCTTATTATTAATTTCAATGGTATAAGGTTATACAGTATAACAATTATTTATTATTACTACACTGCGGATTTTTATGCGAATTGATATTTTTTAAAATATTAAAATTGCAGTTTACCAATTTGATACTATATATTTAAAGATTTATTTTGATTTTTACTTCGTATATTTATTTTACAATAAATATTTCAAAAATCGTATGAAAACAATAATTACATTGAAATATTATGGTCAGGTTTATTTATTCATTCATTCATTCATGTTGCCAAGTAATTTGTAAAATAAAAATTTCGTTTGCTTATTACGTTAATATAAAAATATTTGTTTCATGTCACAAGAGTACGTGGCATACTATGATAGGAAGTATGACAATATGATACAAAAGTAATATTTTTAGAAAATTTAGAAAATTTCTTCAACATCGGTTATTTTTAATCGCGCGGAGCTTTATCCTTTTTTATGATCATACTCTTTCAATCTACATGCCTAGAAACTCGTTTATCCGAACAAATGGGAGGATGAAGTAGTTCGGATAACCAAACAGTTCCTATAATAGACGTTTACACGCATGTATAGTATTCGTTATAAGAATAAGTCTTATGTATTACGAAATTACACTCAATCGTAGTTCGGGTAATAGAGGCTCACAAATAAACAATTATCGACGTGAGAAGACGATGAAACATTAAACAATTATATTAAAAAAGTAAACACAAGGAAGAACATAATATGAAATATAAATTCCATAATATAATTATAATAAATCGGAAGTAAAAAGTTTATTTCAGAGAATGTTGTATAAAAATAGATTTTGGTTCGTTTCAATTATTATATAGAAAACATTGTAATATTCAATATTAAATTACGATATTAAAATTGGTTTCATTTAGAAAACACGTGTTTTTAATATTGCTCTCAATTATTGCAGTAGTGAGACTATTTGGCAGTTTTCCTACGTATAAAACACCTCATCTCGACTACGGGTAAACATTAGTATATATTCTTCCTTGTAAGACATTCATGACGCAAGAGGCTTACTTACGATAAATATATCGTATATAAAATTTCGTCTGTTATTTTATATGCATATAAATTGTAAGGAAATGTATCAAAACAATTTTGTTTGTCTGCAAAAAATTTATTTATTATGAAAGTTAGTTATTATTCATCAAATTCTTTTAAATATTGGCTGAGTCGCATCAACTTTGGTTATTAACAACTTATTAACTTATTATAACAATTATGTGTTAAATTCATTTATTATAAAAATTATTCATACATTATTTATTAAAATTAACATTCCTAAAATTTCAATATTATCGGTTTTTTTTCATGTTATCAATTATTACATACATACATGTATATACATGTATATTTTTTCTGAGGCCACGACTTACAACTATTAGAAGGTAGGGGCGAATCAACGATTCGTACTCATAACACACTATCTTCAGATAATCTTACCGAAGGATTGTCGAGTCAATTCGAGTAATTTTTTTCCGAAAGAATAACAGATAGATTCGCGTATATTTCCGACTATACATTTTCGACATTTTTCAATCCTAAACACTGATAACCTTCTGATTCGCTCACTGTGATTAATTTTTTTTTTACAAAGTTTCGTTTCAAACCGACGGGAGATTCACGAGTCAAGATTTATCTCATTGAATGATAACCTTCAGGGTGGCTACAAGCGGGTGGATTGAATGGCCAACTGGCGAGAAATTTTAGTAAGTCGCTTTGTGTAAATGCAAATTTCGTTGACTAGCTTAATCGACTGTCGATTAAAGATCGAATGGCAAGTAAACTTGCGTGTGCGAACGCAAATTTTAGTTGTGTAGTTGTTAGTAAAATGTAGTTGTGTTCAATATCAATCACTGAATCCAACTTAATAAATTTTCTGGTCGATTAGAGTTCTTTACCTGATACCTTTTGCCAGTCAACCATTTAGTCGACCGTCGATTAAGCTACTCGACTAAATTTGCATTTACACAAAGCGACTTACTAAAATTTTTCACCAGTCGACTAAATTAGTATTCGAGTTTTAATATTTTAACTACTACTAGTTTAAAAGACGTAAAGTTTATACTAATTAAAAATTTAATATGTTGGAATATAATATATAGTTCCAATAAAAATAACGTGATGCAACAAGCACGCAATTGAAAGAATTACTAATTCCTCGTGTATATTATATAATACACGAGTATAAAAAGTCAAGTTGTTTCATTACTTCGCAATTCTCGTGCGTATACTTATGCAATATTTTACATGCGTACTGTATTTGTCGTATCTATTGTATTGACTTAGATATGTCTATTATTCTATCAAAAAGATGATTGAAAAGTAATCTTATTGTTTCGCAATTGTTCAGATATCTATCGCTTTGTAAACATCGCAAAAAAATTCCACATATCTGGATTAAATTGCGTCCATAGAACGAAATAGAATGCAAAAAGTATAGCAAAGTTCAAATCTATGTCATCGTTGAGAGTGTTCAAATTATTCCATTGCTCATTAAAATGGTGGCGCTTACGTCGCCAACCACTACGCGTATTTTCCTATTTGCTATCATTTGCACTTTCGCAGTATATATATATAAATCGAGAAAGAACTTTGAATAATGTTTTATTGGGATAAGGAGCACAAACACGCGGCCAGATAAGAAATTCTAATGTTGTGATGCTATTACACGACCTCGTCAGCGATCACAAATCACTTGATATCGAGTCGATTATACTGCCACAGTTGCAGAGTCACGTTGATTGGTCCAATTATGATAAAATTCATGGCCAGAGGACAACTCGATAACAGTTTCAAAAGACATGTCTTTGGTCGTCGCGCATGTAGTGGCTTACTTAGAAGGAAAACTTTGATATATATATCGTACGTGTTATATAAAACATTTTGGTATTGTATTAGTATTGTAATGAGACACGACTGTTACAATTGTATTGGTTGAATTTGAAGCCAATTTGAAAACGTATAAAGAAGTCTCAAGATACTTTTTACAAACATATAGTAAAAGAGAAAAGTATTCGTACAGTTAGAATATAGAAATAAAGGAAAAACGTTCTCTTCAATGCATTATTAAATATATGCAAATATACATAACTATATATTATACACAGACACCTACATATATTGTAAATAAGATAAAAGTTAATTATGTATACTTATACATAAAAGTTAGTCATATTATTTGGTAAGTCATAACGAGACTAGATTCACGTCATGGTAATATAATATTTTGTCGAGACAAAATTCGTATAGTAGTATTAATCAATGCCCATGTTGTAAATAATATTCTATAGGCTTCCCTCTTTAACAGATAAGTACTTATAATGAAGTGGGAATAGATAGTACTAACGATAAGTATTTCCTATTTTTTGTCATGATGGAATGTTACCATACATGAATCTTATTTCATTATAAGTTATCAAACAGTGTATTATATGTTAATGTTTGTTTGTATACGTTTATGTACCACCATAAGCGTCCGTAGGTATATATGTAATATACAGTTTCATAAATTTAGATATATTCAATAATATGGAAAGTATTGCTTTCTTTATTTCTACGTCTCCGCCATATTATTTTTATATATCATTAATATTTTTCCTTTCTGCTGTTCAATCTACTAAAACAGTTTAGTCTCACGGTTTAATCTTAAAACGCTAAGCGTTAAATCAATGGTTGTCATTGGTTAATTCTATGATTTACAACCTGGTTATATCTCGGCTGTATCGTTTAATAAATGCTTACGACCTGGCTATACGGCGATTCACTTGTTAAAAATGATGTCCGAAGCCATAGCAAACGTGCTTCCTATCGAGATACGACGATTTATACCACGATGACAACACGTCGACGCTCCTCGAAGATACATTGACTCGGGCGCTCGTGTCGCGTTCAGTCAGGTTTCGCTCGTTCGAGGATCGAAAAGCTCGGTCCGCATGCGTCACACGTAGCCCCGACGAGAATTTAAACAATTGTTCGCACGTTTTTTTACACGAGTGGAAAATTGACGCGCGCGCAAACGCTCTCGCTCTTCTCATTGAGCTTTGAGAGAGATATACAGATATATTATATGTGAATGGTATACTTGTTGAATGTAAGTGATTGTGTACCCGGAGAAAAGAAACAGAGGGTGTTGTTTTCCATGGTTTTGCTAGGATTTTGCGATTTCTCTTCAAAATCAGTGATAACGATTCACCAGTTCATCGCTCGTTACAAAACGCGACTATACCATACAAATGCGACAAAGTTAATCATAATACCGAATACAAGAACGTTGTCAGTGTATTTACGCGAGTTTTGCATAAACGTACGAATAAATTCGTACGTTCTTTTCTTCGTACCTGTTGGAAATTTCGGTTTCATGGTTTTGAAATAGTCGTTATGACTTTTGCGAGTCAATGCTGACTGTGTTAATAGAACTTGTATTCTGTCGGAAACCTGTATGTAACACGATCTTTATTTTTATCTCTGGGATTACATTTTTCTAACTAGCACGTTTGTTCAAATATTACATAGATATTAAGTAGATAATAAAGTTGTTTATTATATCTCTCTATTTTGTGTAAAAGTATTATTAACTGTTTATTAATTTGTATAAATAGCTAGTTTATCTATATTTTGAAAAATAATTCTCGTTGAAGAGTTACAAAAATTTCTTTTATTAGCCTATATTTAAGTAGTATGAAAATTACTGTCTTCTTATAATCGTTTCCTGAATTATCGTGACTTTATATAAGTAAAAACAACCTTTTCGAATGATTTTAAATATTTGTCTAGCTTTTCCTTTCTAAACCTTTTATGTAATAATTAAATTTATAACCATATCCCTATTATAACAATTAAACTTAGAAAAAGAAAAGAAGAAAAATAAAAATATCATAGATAGTTTTATAAAAATATTGCTAAGTATAGAAAATATCCAATTTGATAATTCCTATTTAACAAACTTGAACAAACTTTAACTTGAACAAACAGTGATGTTCATTTAGTAATTTTCTCAAAATTTACTTTCGACACTGACATCATTCTCGTATTCAACATATACAATTCGTTCCACTTATCTACTATATTGCATCACACAAACAAATCGTTATGTCTACTGCGTTCAATGAAATATAAGTCGCGTTTTACGTCCGCCCGATCTTTTATGTATTTTGTATTTATGTTTTGTACACAATACAAGTTGGTAAATTTAAATACATGTAAACTTTCCATTCATTCTCATGTAACTTCTAAAATTCTCTATTATCTGTCCGAAGGGTGGTTTTTTGTATTGCTTCTAGAAAAACACATTGTCACACTCAGTAGATAACGATAATCAAACGAATCTATCATCGATAATGTCAATTCAAGCCGCGATTAGATTGAGTGCAATCGTTGTTTATAAATGCTTTGTCATATGCGCACTGTTATCTAAGATCTAGCAATTGCATCTTAACACAATACGATTAAAATATGTTCGGTATGTTACATCATGAGTGTTGGTATCTCGAGTTTGCTTTAAAGCAGTGTTATTAAAAGGGATCAACAGAAATGCACTCGTCACGGGTATTACGCTAGTGATAATTCTTAATGCATGTCATGATCCCCCTTTTTACCCCCTATCATTTTTGCATATAATTTCAGAATGTTCTACACGAATGGAAATTAATATTACTTACTACTTTTTTTATGTCTCATAATTTATGAATACGTGATAAACAGACTGCAGATAGTTATGCAATTTTCTATTTTTATGAACGAAATTAATGGAATGAAATCTAGATAGAAATTTGTTTCATATACTATATACAATAATAGGTGCTTTACTTTGGATATCATAATATTATTATATGCTATATGTATCCTTGTATCTTTAACAAAAATACATAAAAGATTCGGAGATTATTAATTACAGATTTATGATTTATTAATATTTTCATTTATTTCATTAACGAATTCATTACATTATATGTATATATATATATATCACATTTATATATCATATATATAAACTTTTGAAGATTTCTGAAACTATAAGCATAAATTATATAATATTTTTTTTTAAATTGTAAGTAATTGCAAAGGAAATAAGAATATAAAAAGTAAGATAATGCAGTTAAAATGAATAAAGTGAATTAATTAAATAAAATGCAATTTTTCATGCAATGAGATAACATTCTTTCATAAATAACGTTTTGTTTAAAGTTTTCTTTCCAAAGAAATTGTAGAAGATAATGTATCGTTTCAGCATTGTCACAATCATCCCTTTAAATACTTGAATAGTCCTTTGTTACGAAGAGGGAATAATCACTCTTTTTCATGTTTCTTATCTATCTCAGAAATAAAAATTACGAAGGAGCAGTGAATGCAAAGACCAATTCATATATTCGCTACGATCGAATAATATTCGTTGTCGTTCGTTGAACGAACTTTTCGTTCCTTCCTCGATAATACGATATTACCTCGTAAGTTAGTAGGTGATAAATTTGAATAGAAAAAGCTAAAAAAATATAAAAATTATTAATTTAATTGTGTAACGATTCGACACAATCGTGAAGAACCTATTCATACGAAGAAGCATATGAAAGTATCTCATTTCCATAAAAAGTGAAGTCGACTTGCGATTTCTAAGTGACATTATGTATTTTTCTTTTCACATGTCTCTTTGAATTGATCACTCGTATAATTCAAGAGCGTGAAAAGGAATGTATACGTTGTTATTTAAAAGGTGAATTTCGTTATCTATGGAAGAACGTACTTTCAGAAGCTCTTTTCACACTAAGAGATCAAAAAAACTACTTCAAGAATTTTTTATTTACTCTTGGAATCTAAAAAATACATACAATTGCTAAAAATTGCTACGTAACAAATATGCACGACGTAAAATCTTACTATAAGATGTCATGAAGAATTTTTCTCGCTTTTGCACCGATTATTTAAATATTGATTATACAGATATGTATTTCGCAACTTAGCTTGAATATTACGTTTAAAAATGCTCCTTTTATCTATACAATAGAATTCTACAAATAATTCAAAAATACAAGAAGTCGAAAATTTATAAAAATTGTCTATTATCACATTTGTTACTGAAATTGATCATAATTATTTATTGGTATGATTTATCAAGGGTGTTTAATGTTGAAGATAGAGTGACAGAAGATACTAATAAATAACATAAAATTGATTTCTCACAATTTGATATTCTAACGTAATTTTTATATTTATCTACAATTACTTTCAAGTTTCAGTTATTACATTATACTTGACATATTTGATTAGAATGCAACCATTTACATACTTTGAGAGTTCAGCACGAATAATCCAAATACCATGTAATTCATCCAGATTATATTTCATTCCTTGAATTTTAATGTCGTTAGTCAAAATTTATGAGACTGAATGTTCGAATTAAAAAAGAATAATATTTTACACAATATAAAAAGTCGATAATTGCATTGAACTTTTAACACTTTAATCTTTTCTTCATACTTTTTTTTTTGTTTGACGATTGACGATAAATCGGCGAATATTTATCTAATGAATTTTATCGGATGACTCTTAAGGTTTTTTAAAAAATGAATGTGACTAATACCATTATCTTACTTCTGTTCATTTTACTTACAGAAAATATCTAATTCTGATATTATTTATTACTTAGTTTAACCAGTCCGATAATTATTCGGTTTCAATTGCTAAAACGATGTATTTTTTTACAATTATACAGAGACAATTAAAAACAAAATACAATAATTATTAAATAATAATAATAATTAAAAGGTATGTTTATCTCAAGTTAGATAGGAAAAAAAATTATGTGTTTACGTAAAACAAGAACTCGTTAAATTCAACTGAAACCTTGTCTTGCGATCTGACGATAATCTCTTTGAAATTAGTCTTTCCTCAGAGCAAAGACAATATTCACGTAGTTTAAGGTGACAGCTTCGAGTGATTTTTGCATGTCGATAATGATTTTGATAAAAGTAGCTTAAGATAATATCAATGTGCGCAGTTACATGTCTTTCGTATTGGTTTTATCAAGGAATTAATATTTATAAAATTCATTTATTCATTTGCAAATGTATTACTGCATGTGGAAAATTACTTACGATAATTTTATTTATAGCTTTGTCCTTGCAATTAACAGTTACACACTGCGACAAAACTACAAGACATACACGAAAATTGAGAAAAATTATATTTAACTCAGGAATCTTCTTCTTTCATTTGTAATACTATCGTTTACAATATAGAAACATATCTATTGTTCAGTGCTATGAAATACCGAAGGCTGTCATTCCAAGAATTTGCATAATCAACATAAACATATTTTCTTTGCGAAAGTAATGGGTTATTCGTGTAATTTTCATTTTGTGTTACTGGATGTGTTATATATGAAAAATGCTAGTCCTTATGTTAAATATACAGTAAGATGCCTCGTGGAGGCAAATTAATGAGTAGCTTGTAAAAGGAAAAGTTTTCATTGGCAAAAGTACCGCGCATATTAAACTAGCCGCCTTACTTTACGTAACTATCTAAAGGATACGAAAAGGTACTCGAAAAAGCATCCCTGTGGACGCCCAAAAGCTACAATTACTCGAGAAAGACGTGCTGTTAGCTGATTTTGATAAGTATACTCGTCATGAAAAAATAGCAATATTTTATGTTACAATGGACTCTGTCGGTAATAAAATTAAGAAATCAAACAGTCATTTCATTACAACTTAATTCTATATTGTAGCAAACACATACTCTGTGTTTGACGAGCGTACTCGTCATCGCTTACTTTTCGCAACACATTTTCGGTACACACTTCTCAAAGAGGTCGCAACAACTAACTTACTTGTTAAGGGTGACATTGAATTCAGCTTTCATAACACGACAAATTGCAACAGAAGACGTAGTCGATACAAGTATAAGGAATGTACAATGAATAATTAAAGGAGTAAGCCACTTGAACCGGCTGAAACTTCCGAAGACACCGCTATAAAAGCACGATTTGATTTCGCGGAGAGAAAAGTGAAATAAAACATGAAGGGAAGTAATATTTTCAGACAAACGCTTTAATTTAGAATGGTTCTAATGGCTTTCATTATTTTTTATGACTTCAGAAAGGAGAGACTCGTTAAACAGAAAAGACAAATGGGTGGAGAGGGTGTTACGGTGTAGATAACTATAGATTACGCTGGTAAAAGCAATATCGAGTTTGTTTCCGATAAAATGAAGAGTAAACTATATATGTTTAAACAATATGTTTAAATGCTGTTAATTAAATATGCTTATGAAATAGTTACACAAAATTTCATTTCTCGATACGATAATTTATGCGAAGTACGTTAAAAATTTTCTGGAAACAGAAAATATCGAACTATTATTATGGTTTCTCAAATCTGAACATTGTTAAAAACTGCTAGTTTTTTGCGCGACAAGTTTATGCACATGACAGACAATTCAATACTATAAAAGAGTTAAACAACTGTATTTTAGATGAATAGGAATCATTGTATCAAAATAACACAAATTTATACAAAGTATAAATTGTATAATATTGTATAAAGTTTATACAATAGTTATACACAATTTCATGAATTATTACTAAAGAAAATGATCGAAATTCCTATTTATTTTATAAAAAAATTTCTTGTCTTATAGTTAGTCTTTCATTAAAAAATCTACAACTGTAAATAATCTCTATTTAAACTGAAATTGTTACAAATATTTTTATCAGGATACATATATCTGTTTACTGAAATATCTCGATTCTACTTTAACAATTCTACAAAATTATGTTTTTATATAGTAATATTCACCAAAATCATAGCTGTCTTGTAGTTTTGCCGCGGAGTGTATCAGTACAATCACGATAGTCTCATTACAATACTAATGAAATTTAAAAACGTTTCGTATAAGATTCATAATACATTCGCAGAAGGTTTCTATAAGTGTCCAAATATCTTCGTACCATTGTACATATCGAAAACTTGATTTATTCATCAAATATCAATTCATTTTCTCAAAAAGAAACTACGATCGAGAAACAAAATAATCATTGACGATGTCACGAAGAATGCGTAAACAGAAATATATTCAAACCATTAGAATCTTTGTTTGATTAAGGATCGTTTAAAGGGAACCAGGAAAATAGTACCTTCTTTCTCCATAAGGCTGCCTAACGAGTTGCTCCTTCTTAACAAGTTCTTTCGGTAACAATCTCGAACAAATCTAAACAAAAATAACATTCTAAAAAGAAAGAGACAATAAATAAAAAAGAAAAAAAGAAAACGGGAAAGAAAATATAAGGAACCGTCCATACGTCATGCACGATCTTACGAAATTGGATGGTGGCGATGGCAGGCCCAGCGTATTTTTCAAGAGACAAGGTATTTATCGCTCTGTTTTTCAAATATCCTGGTGAATAAATCCGCAGGCACGCGGTCATCAACGCAGTCCCTCAGATACACAGGCATTCCGCGAAAGGACCAAGAGGGATGCCCTGAACGAACTCCAACATGAGTTAGAGAAACTAGAGGAAAGCGCAACAGGGGAGGTCAAGGAGGAGGTCCATCGACAGTTCGACGGCTTCACTCACCTCTTCAAACGGTTTCTGCAGGAGGAAGGACCTTCGCTAGAATGGGATCGTATACAGAAGCTGCCCGACGATGCGGTAAATAATAGTTTTTCACTTAAAATTGCAAACGTAATTGAATATAGCGAATTACCTCGTCATTTTGTAACATTTTTTCTTGAAAAAGATATTGAAAAGGCAAGATAAATTTAATTATAATTAGAAAAAATTTAATTATATTTTTAGATAAGAGATTACAATTCCTTGCCAACTCCGGAAGGAGAAGAAATGAAGGCACTTTTAAGCAAGTTGATCGTTATAAAATTGAATGGTGGCTTGGGAACTAGTATGGGATGCCATGGTCCTAAATCTGTAATAGCAGTACGTAATGGGCTTACGTTCCTAGATCTGACTGTACAACAAATTGAGGTAAATATGGTATTATAAAATATATATGATTTAAAGTTATATGGAAATATTTAAAGAAAAGGAAATTTATCTTATCATTTATTATTTCTTTCTTCTTTTTTTTTTTTTGCAGTATTTGAACAGAACTTACAATGCAAATGTCCCGCTTATTTTGATGAATTCCTTCAATACGGATGATGATACACAACGAATTATTAGAAAATATAAAGGAATAGATGTTGATATTCATACGTTTAATCAAAGTTGTTATCCTCGTATAAATAGAGATTCTTTACTTCCGACTGCAAAACACTGTGATGTTAATGATGACATTGAAGCGTAAGATTAATATCAAACAATTTTTTGACACTTATTTATTAAATACACATATTTATTCATATATGGATACTTATACTCATTAATAGGTGGTATCCTCCTGGTCATGGAGACTTCTATGAAAGTTTCAGAAATTCAGGTTTATTAAAAAAATTTATAAAAGAGGTACATATGTATACATTATGATTTTTTAAATTAAGAATTATGTGACGCGCGTACAGTATTATTTATATTTAACAAATATTTTATCTCAATACAGGGACGTGAATATTGTTTCATTTCAAATATTGATAATCTAGGTGCCACCGTAGATTTCAAAATTTTGAAATTACTGTTAGACAAACGTGAAGCTTCGCCTCTTGAATTCGTTATGGAAGTTACTGATAAAACTCGAGCGGATGTTAAGGTAATATAATCTTTTCTTATAAATTGAAATGTTAAAATTTTTTAAAACAAGCATATTTTTATATATCTGTACAGGGTGGCACACTAATCAAATATGAGGATAAGCTACGCCTACTTGAAATTGCTCAGGTTCCAAAGGACCACGTAGATGATTTCAAATCTATAAAAACATTTAAGTTTTTCAATACAAATAATTTATGGATAAAACTCAGCGGTACTTATTTCTCTCTTCCAATTATACAATTCATAAATGTAATATTTATTTCTTATCTTGTTAGCTATTGAAAGGGTACTTGAGAAGAATTCCTTGAATATGGAGATTATTGTAAATAATAAGACCTTCTCGAATGGTTTAAATATTATCCAATTAGAAACAGCTGTTGGAGCTGCTATGAAATCATTTGAAGGGAGTATTGGTAAGAGGAAACCAAGATTGTATGTTCTGCGTGACCTTTTAAATTTTCTTGTTGGATGTACATATATATAAATCTGTAAATAGGTATAAACGTTCCACGCAGTAGATTCTTACCAGTGAAGAAGACTTCAGATTTAATGCTTGTTATGAGCAATTTGTATATTCTTCGCAATGGTTCATTAGTAATGAGTCCTCAACGAATGTTTCCTACAACACCTCTTATAAAATTGGGCGATAATCATTTTTCAAAGGTTACTGTTTCATTTCTATAATTATACATCACAGATATTTGATAACTGGAATATTTTGTAATTAATGTAAAATTTCCCGCATAGGTTAAAGAATTCCTTACTAGATTTCCAGCTATACCAGATTTATTGGAATTAGACCACCTTACAGTATCAGGTGATGTTACTTTTGGAAAAGGTGTAACTCTAAAAGGAACTGTTATAATTATTGCAAACCATGGAGAACGCATCGATCTTCCAGCAGGCACAATTTTAGAAAATAAGATAGTTTCTGGAAATTTACGTATTTTGAATCATTAAATAATATATAAAAAGAAAGTTTATCTGCTGCATAATATAAAAATCAAGAAAAAATGCATATAGTGTACATTTATTTAATATTACAGATGACGTATGTACAAAATTTATAAATTGAAAATAAATAGATATTATTTCAAAACTAGCAATTAAGAATATAGAGTAAAATTAAAAAATTGGTACATCTATATTTAATAAATTTTGAATTTTATTTTCTCTAAAACTAAGGGTTCTATGAACAATTGTTATTCTACATTTCCAATTTGTTTTTTCACGTACAATCGCCTTTTTGCCGATACTATATTATAAAAAAAGCCTTATACCCATTTTTAGCGCCAAAATATCAATCAAAAAGTGATTGTGAACTTTGGCGCCAAAATATCAATCAAGAAGTAATTGTGAACATTGGCGCTAGCTGTATCGAATTATAGATAAACGCTGTTGTGTGGAATAAACATGCATGTGAAAAAAATTCCATAACCTATAAGGTATTTCCGCGCGAAAGTTCATAGATCCTAAAGTGTTTGATATGAATCTATGCTTATCACTGTTATGTAACTAGTATATATACATATCGGTGATGCTTGTCCTCTGTTGCTCTTGTATTTTGAGCTCTAAGCTTGAATATCTGATACACATAACCTGGTTAGTTTTTCGCTTGAGTTGACTTCAGGAAGCGGTGGGGATAACAGATAACACAGTCAACACGGCCACATTCTAACAAGATACCACTGTATTTCCAGGTAGTATTGGCTATGCTTTTGAATAATTAATGTAATGTAGATTCCTATGATAACATATACGCGTGTTAAATAACAATGTTTAGCATGCAAATTGTATGTTATACTTTTGATGTTTCTAACAATTCAGTGATTATTCGTTATTGAATTTTTTATTTTCGAGATTAGTTTTTGCTAAATTTAATCCATTTCATTTGTTAAAAGTTATTTTAATGCATACAAATTTTTAAGTAACAGATTTATGTATTTATTATTTATTTATTTATTAATCAAATTTATGAATGTATTTCATTTATCTTAATGAGGAATCAGTCAAACATGCAACACTTTGTTTATAATAAAGTTTTGTACGCATGTTTAAGAAAGTAATATACATTTTTTTTAAATAATTATTTATATAAGTATTTTTTTGTTATTTTTAAATATATATAGCGAATTAAATGCGATAAAAAATTAACATAATATAGATATATTAATTTTTTTTCTAAATTTTTACGATATTTGTGAAATACTCTAAAATAATTTGATATATATTAGATATACTATTATGTAGGCTTGTTTATATAAAACTACTATGAGTTTCTCTCAGTAAAAAGAGAAAAATAATAATATTTATAACATTACATTTGTTGAGGTTTATATTATATTTATAGAATAAGAAATTTATTTATTTATTCCTATATTTCTACAATGTTAAAAATTTTACTTTAAAGAAGTGTTAAAAATAATATTTAAGCCTGTAAAATGTTATTCTATTTAAAATTTTTTATTCTAACCTTTAAATTCATTTTTATCAAGAGAACTTTAGTAATTTATTAAAATAGGGATGCAATAAAAACAAAAATGAAACAGCTTGTTATAATAACATAATTTCATAAATTCTTTGTCACTCCTTTTATTCTGACTGGAAGCAAATTGGTATAAATGAAATATTTTTTTAATTTTATTTGTAGTTATGCAAAAGCATTCAGATATTCAGGGAATGTATATCAAAACAAGAAAAATAATTCTAATTATTTCTATGTATAGAGTATAAAAAAATATCATGGCTTTCACAGATGGATACCTGCAGCGATGGAGATTTGAAAAATGAATCTTGGTCTTAAATTTCAAGGTTAAATTTTTATTTTATTCACATACGTTTGTTGTAAAAAGGAAATTATACAACAGTTAATTATGTCTACAAAACTATAAGTTAAGTTCTTGCACTAATGTTATTGCATAAATTAGCTCCTGTAAATAAATGTACTTGCTGTATGCTTTTAGTTAATTTATAGAAATGTATTATTATGATTTATGTTTTGTGGTTTGTATTATTATTCAACACTTATGGTCAGAAATATTAATTATTTGATCAATATTATTTTTGTATAATGTCTGCACATAGAACAATTTATCAAGTAATATTAATAAATATTACAAATTTTAAGCTTGTTTTTGTGAATTTTAAGGTTGAAATAAATGTAAAAATGACTGCTGAATACATTTGCACTGATTTAAATGCTTAGATTTAGCTATGAAAGCTGATGAATATTTTTGTTATGCTTTATACATTTTGTATATTAATTTCATCAAGAGAGATTTAATTTTTAGTTCAGTCTTCCTAATTAATTTTATAAATATTACAGGATATCCTGCTAAATGGAGCAGGTTAAGGAGAGACCAGAATTGCTTCATTGCAATCAGTCTCATAACATATTACAAGACTTAATGCTTAGAGATTTGGGATTTTTATATTACAATTGCTATAAAACTACAAAGCGTGCATTAGAATCAGCAGCTGAAATGAATTTAGTTGAAAAAAAGCATAATGAATTGGTAATTATAGAACTATTACTCTATAGAATTATATAACTATTACTCTTATAGAACTATTTAATATGATCTCATCTATTACTTTAATTCTTTTTAGGAATATGATCTGCCAGGATATCCTAAAGCAACGTTTTTAATGGTTTTCAGTCCTGATGGGTAAGGAACTAATTATTAAGCAATTTTTTATTGCAAATTAATTTATTCTATTAAATTTAAGCACTAAAATAGCATCAGCCCATGGAAATCACAGTGTTTATATTACTGATGTAGCAACTAGAAAAAACATTAAAATTCTTTCTGGTCATCCACGCACTCCATGGTGTATTGCATTTCATCCCTCTTCTAGTTACATATTAGCATCTGGTTGTCTTGGTGGTCAAGTACGGGTTTGGGATTTAAGGGTTAGTAACTTTACTTCACTATAAGAATAAACTATTGGACATCTGAAAGTCTTAATCATAAGAAAGATAATCTTGGGTCATAATGTCCAAATAATTTCTTTACTCCTACTTCAATTATTTGACTAGTCTTATTACTGGTATTTTTTGTATAAGAGTATTTACAAGTTATAAAATATTCTGTATACTATTTATTTACAACATATTTTATGGGAATAGGATGATAGCAAGGTTTGGAATGTGGAAAGTCAGACAGTTATAGCTTCTCTTGCCTTCCATCCATATGAAAAATTACTTGTTATAGCAACAAGTAATGAAATACACTTTTGGGATTGGAGTCAACCTGAACCCTTTGCAGTAATATCTACAAAGACTAGCATAGAAAAAGTAAGGTAAGTTATGGTACATTGTGTGTTATAAAGTAAATTGTAAACTATAAATTGTGATAAATATTAGATAAAGTAAATCAAATTTATATAAACTTGATATTTGTGAAAATTAGTTTCTTTTTATATTTTAAAAATATAATTTAAAAATATTTTCTATATTATTACTTCCTCTATTATTCCGCCTCCCTATATTAAAAAGTATATATTTCTGCAATATTTGTAGTGTGCCTATTATATAAAAACTACTGATCTATAATAATAAAATCTAAGATTTATGTTTATTTTATATTTGCTAGAATCAAACATAGTTATATTATATGTTTCAGATATGTAGCTTTTGACAATTTAGGAAGGAAATTAATCACAGGCATTGGAAATAATTATATAAGAGAATCAAGATTATTCAGGTATGTATGATATACATATCACTAGGTGTTCTTTAATATATTAGTAATCGAATTTTATTATTTTTTATTAAATTATGCAGATCCCGTTTAAGGCATGGGAGGACAACGCATGATAGTCAAGTACCAAGTAACAATCCCGAAAGAACTAATCAAAATGAAGCGATTCAATCGTTTAGAACCATGGGACCCGAACCTTCACACAGTACTCAATCGAATTTACGCGGTAGTGTATCAGTAGATAATGATGAAAGCTCCATACTACAATATATCTATAATTCAAGGCGGCGAACAGGAAGAGGAAGAGGGCAGTTGAGTCTTCCACATGATGATGACGAAAGACCTTCTTCGGGTAAGTAATGATACAAAAAATTTAGAGTTCCAATTAGAATTTTCTTTGTGACTTAGGAATTATGGTATGTTATTTATAAGACTAATTAGAACAAAACATATTTGAATACTTACTTATTGTTAAGAAATTTTGGAAAATATTGCTGAGGAAATAATTTGTACACAATGTGTCTTTTAGAAGATTTTAATTCAAAATTTCTGTAAAAATATTTTAGGTATAAAAACATACTTCTAAGTAAAAATAGTTTTGAGAATTATTCCCTTATTATTTTAGTCTTAATGCTAAAAAAATAAAATGAGTTTATACGTTTATCAGACAAAAAATGTTTTTTATTGTCATCTAATATGTATCTGCTATTTAATTAATCTGAGGCACCTTATACTTTTACATGCACCTTCAGACAGTGATTATGGGTTTCGTTATATAAAAACAGAACTAATAGGATTTATATGCAATGAAATATTAAATTTTTTAGAAGATGTCTCAGCAGTAGTGTTAAACTTCTCAGGAATCTCCAGTTATCGTGTACAAGCATGGGACTTCTCTAAGGGGGAAATACCTGATATTACAAACTGTAAATATTATTATCACTATTATGTTCCATATTTGAAGTAGAGTAATTTATTCATAAAGTACTTCTTATATTATAGCTGAAAAAAATATTGTTATACACAAGTGCAAAATACGTAATGACGCTAGCATAAATATTTCCTCGGACGGAAAATTATTGGCAACATGCTTTATGGGAGCTGCAGGTGAGCAACTTTTTAAAATTAATGTATGAATGCATTATGTGTATAGTATTTGTATAATTTCAAATAATATTATTTTGATATTATAACATATATTTATATCATATATTACAGTCTTATGCAATGTTATTTTTAGGAGTTTACAGTTTACAATGGGAAACGTTAGGAGAAGAAATTTATTGGGCGGAAGTATATAATTCTGTGATTTCTGTATCAATTTCGCCGACACAGGAGCATCTTTTAGTAGGTCTAGCAAGGAGTGGTATTGGAAACGAATATACTATGGCTATTATTTACAGACTAACACATAAACAATCTGAAAATAACACACCACGTATGCAAGACTTGGACTTTAATAATCTAGCGAAATATTTACATTTCATGAGTAAAAGGAACACTATGTTGTGGGTTAGAGATTTACTACAAAATAATCAATCAACTGGAGGACATACAAGCATAAATTGTATCAGGTGGGCACCACAACCTGGCCAAGGTTTAGTTTATGCTACTAACACTGGCCGATTAGCTATTCTTCATTAATATAATTATAATGCTATTGTAAAAATAGAAATTCGACGCCGTATCAATACAATTATTTTATCGAAAAACAATTGTGTACGAAGACAGAAGTTTATTGTTACATGTCTTTCACGGGATATATTATCAGAAACGTAATAAAACTTACTATTAAGTCGTCAATATTATACATTTCGACAAGCAGTTTAATACAATGCTGTAATTTAAATATCACTTTTATTTTTATTTTATTATTAAATTTAATTTTTGTTTGATTTCAATATTATTTTCATTTTTATGTAAATAATAAAATCTTTTTGTGTAGATGACTTTTTCATTTCCAATATTACAAAAAGAATAATGTATTAGTATTAGCTGATATTAGTACATATTTGTTGAAAGTAAAAAGCGCAGGGTACTTGAATGGAAAATTTATAAATAAATTCATATATATTTTTAAAGAGTTTTCTAATTTTATTACATTAATAAACATTTAAATATAAAAAGAAATAAATTTAAGTAAATATTTTAATATACGATAATTAGTAGGTTATTGTATGAATTGTTAATTTTTCTACTAACGATAATGAAAGTATTCTTTTATATAATATTTATAATACCATATCTGATGAGTAAATATAAATGAATTGTTATTACTGTCACATTCAATATATCGTAATAGATGAAATTCCTTATACAGAATAATGACTTAAACCACTACTGGCCATGAAAGAAGCCCCTTATTTGGCTTTGTCCTCCTCTAGATCTCTTAGAAATCAACAGATCTATTATCATCTCTTTCCTTTTCTATTTCATTCTTAAAGCTATAGGCGAGTAGGTTGTATTACAAGTTTTCCAAGCTATGGAGTAAGTTGAACAAGACTGACTTAATTTGTATGTATATAACTTGTATATACATGGAATTATTTATTTACAACAAATAAAAATAAAAGGTATAGAATTATTTACAAAAATTTTTAAATAATAAAGCTTATAAAAAGCATTAACAAATATTGTTAAATTATTAATAATGCATGTTTGAAATTACTTTCTAGAAATTATATATGTGTATAGCATCATTAACAAAATAGAAATGTATATTAATGAAAAGAACTACGTATAATTTTATAATTACCAATATGTATATAACTTAGTTCCGGATTCGGAATATAAATAATTTTGATATTATTTTAAATAAACAATTAACAGTACACTTCAGTAACTCACACAGTCAACTTGTGAAAATTAACCATCATCATATAATAGACTGTGCAGTAATTCAGGAGTCTCTGGTTGTTTTAAGCAAAGCGGTACTTTGTCTTGTACATTTGTAGAATATTTATTTTGTCCTAATTGGCCAAGATCGCGATCCAGAATTGTTTCAATTTCCTCATCAATATATAAAGAATTTTCATATATTTTTGAGGCGTATGAACTACTCTGCTCTGTAGAATTTATAGTTTCGTTTATCGTATTTTGCAATTCGATCTCTGACATGTTAACTGTATGGAAATTATTTAACGTTGTAGGTATATCACAGTCAACTATTTGATCATCGTATTGAGTCTGTCTTCTTATTTCAGTTACAGAACTATGCATTTGATGATACTTCACCTGATGCACTTTTAAATTACCAGTTTGAGAGAATGTTTTTAAACAGAAAGTACAATGATATGGTCTCTCACCAGTGTGGCATCTTGAATGCCTTTGTAACTTATATTTTGTTACAAATTGCTTACCACATTCGGGGCATGTAAATGAATTGCTTTCCATTTGCAGACTTTGATTATTAATAGACTGTTCCATGTCTATGTGAAAATTTATCATATGAGATTTCAAAGAAACTTTATAACGAAACGATTGATGACAATTTGCACATTGAAATAATTTCTTTCCTTCATGTCTTTCTTTATGCTTCATTAAGATTTCTTGTTGATTGAATGACATTTTACAAATCTAAAAAAATATTACTATTTTACTAAAATACAAAAAGATTTTTATAATCTCTTAATGTGTTCAATGTATTCAATTTTGATTTATTTAAATAAACTAAATAATTACGAACATTACAAACAAAAGGTCTTTGTCCAGTATGAATACGTTTATGCCTGTTTAAATGTGATTGACATCTAAAACTTTTAGCACATATTGGGCATGTACTTTTCTTTACTCCCTGCTTGTTTAAGGTATTTTTTGATAGTGTATCACTTTCTTTCAACTGGTATAACATGTCCTGTGAATATAATACTGATATATTTATCCAAAATAAAAAATATTTGTGATATAACAATTAATCTATAATTAAATAGAATACTTTTTACATTAAATGAGCTATTTTGAAGTCATTTTTGGAAATCTTCAATCAAAAATCTGTTGAAATTATATGATATTTTGTGCACATATTATTGATATGAAGTTATTGAAAACTTCAACTTAAAAGATGTGGAAATCAATTTTCTTAATATAAATTATTTTACATTTAAAACAGAATTATACATTTAATTACAAATAGTTAAAAATCATTTTATACTTCTGCAAAATCAATTTCCAAAGATGGGGCTGCAAGTTGTTTCTGCACATTAGCTACCATCAAACAGAACTCATCAAATACATATATCTTTTGTTCGCAATCACTACAAACATATTTGGAAAATGCATCAGAGTTTGAAATATTTATCACCTGTAACAAAAAAGGAGTAAAAATAAATTCTTAAAAAATTATACCTTACAGAAAGTATATTTGAATTATACCTCTTTAGAGAAATATTTATTTATAATCGATATTAGTACAATCCCTTTAACTTTGTCTGTAAACAAATCTGTGCCTTGCTGTTTTTCTTTTCCACAGAGGCGACATAGCCTTAAGTTTGTTTTATGCAACATCATTGTTCTTTTATCATATATACAGTTATAATTTTCCAAAAAATGAGTAAACAAATGCTACGATTGTGTCACAAATCTTTTAAAGTGATACATACAATTATGTATATTATTTCATGTTTTTTATTAAAACATGCACTATCATTATTAATTTAGAAGTTACATGTGTTTTTAAACATTTTTTAGTACACTGTTTTTCAACTTATCTGCATCTGTATACATGTATATACTGACAGATACACACATAGTTAAAGTAAACGCATACCATTCGGTTTTCGTATAATTTAGGTTCTGTATATATGTAACCATATAGGAACTATTTCAACAGTGGTTCTCAACAAAAACAACGTTACACATCCAAAGCTATAAATCGATTACGAAGAAAGAATTACAAGAAAAATCACTTCGTAATGATTTTCAAAAAAAAAAAAAAAAAAGAAAAAATACAGAGAAACAAATATATTATATCGCTAAGAATTATTTTATAAATACTAACAGTATTTCGAAAACATGTATGAATATAAATTTAGTTTTATCACCGATATAAATCTTTTTATTTGGAAGATTACAAATTGTATAGAGGAAATAAACAACTTTAATAAACAAATTGTAGGTTTTTAATTATTTAAAAATTATTCGATATTAGAGACTTTTATATGAAAAGAAAATTGGCTAATAAAACTATTGCGTAATAAAATTATTATGAATATATCTTATATTTCTTTATGCATACATATGTATTTTAAATTCGAAAATTATTCAATATTTTTTATGAATTATTATAAAAAATTATATTTAAAAAATATCAAAATTTTTATTTGATTAAATTTTAAATATAAAGAATGAATTTGTATATAAATATAAACATAATAAATATATGTTTTGTAAAGATATTTCTATTCATGTAAATAAATCACTTGAAAATTTATTAAAAAAAAATTGGGATCATAGAAACTACGTAATTATTTATTTCTAATGTGTATATGAATGAAATTATATTTAGAAAATATATTTGAAATGCAATATTTTCCTTTTTTATTTCTGTTTATTTCTGACAAATCTTAGAAGTTATAATATAAAATATAAATACAAATGCGTATCCCAAGACATTTTCTTAGATACAGTCTATTATTATAAAATATTAGTTTGTTAGAAGTCTATACGAAATATGAAGCAAGTTTGTATTGCATATGTTATATACATTATATATAAGATGCGCTAGAGTTAATCTTTTCGAATATCCCTTTGAAATGTATGACATACATATACACAGAAATACATCTCAGGGGGCACTCATTGTTAAACTTCTTACTTCGTAAATTACTTCTATATATATAAATTGTATTATTTAAATCTTATCAATTACAAAGTCTCTACTTATAAAAAATTTTCATCAAAGAAAGAACTTACATTACTATGGTCTCTTTTTAGTAAATGCATCTATTACTTTCCGAAATATAATTATTAAATTCGTTATTATAACAAGTAATTATAGAATAAATTAAATTTCATAATATCATTATACATCATAAATTTAATTAATATACATCTTGCATGCTATGTAGATTTAATTAAAACGAATAAAAAAGAAAATAATGTCTTTAGATATTAAGTAAGCACAGATAAAATATTAGGAACATTAGAAAATATAGAAAAGAAATAAAAGAAGAGTAATTGTAGTACATAATATGACACACTTTAATAATAGAATGCTTTATAATTAAAACGGATATCTGTTCTGAATATATTAAAGCAATCATATATAAGTCTATAGTAAGTGTATATAACTATGTATCACAATTCATTTCTTTAGAAGCATTACTGCAATATACCACAGAAGTATTATCTTGTAAACTAAGAAAAAATCTTGAAACTGTTGTCAAAATGGAAGACTTGAAAGTTGATACTGTTATACCATTTTCTTCCAAGTACAATATGTTGTACTACAGATATTAACATCTTATTGACCATTGCATTGATACATTATACAAAGCAATGCATTATGAAATAGTAGCAGAACATAAATTAATATTCATTTATATAAATAATCTTTAGAAATAATAATTTAGAGGAATATATATTATACATATACAAATTATATAGAATATTATACAGCGGTCAGGGGTAATAAGTTTCATTAATAAATTTTAAATAAATAACAATTCAGTATTAATATTACAGTAGTCACACGCACACAACAAGGTGTCAATAAAATTACTTCATTTATAATACAACCTTATGAGAAGTACATAGACCAAGTGTATAGCAGTTTATCATAGGACGCAACCAGACTTCGAGATTGTCTTTACAATGCGATTCTATTTATAAAAATAGTTATACTAAAAATAGTTATGCATAAAAAACTGTAAATCTTAATTCTTTGGGAAATAAGAATATTCAAACAAACAAAACTTGTATTGCATATGCTTTTTTGGCTACTTTGAAGCAAGTATTTGGCATGTCTTAATGCATTCATTTATTTACATTTCATCATTTCTCTGTTTACTTTTTTGTTTCATCTTTATAATATATAAAACCAATCCATTTGTTGTAGTAAAAAATATATTTTTTTGTTTTTATGTTCACAAATGAAAAAGTCCTTTTTAGGCAAAAGTGCAGATATGTTAATATTATCCTTATTTCAATACACTATGAATGCCATTCAAAATTACTTATTTGCTATTACATTTTGGCATTATACAATTTCATATTAACACTTAGTTGTTATTTTCTAAATTTCCTTACAATAGTGTGCTCAATTTCTGATAGTAAAGTACAAAAATAAAAATAAACTGCAATTACTTTACAATGATGTATCTGAGATTCAATTAAAAATGTAGATTACTTTAATTTTTATAAAAACAATCAGTTACAATATTAATGTTATCGTACTGCTATTCTTTAACATTCATGTGATCAAATATTACCAAACTATTGTAAATAAATCAAGTGACTCGTTTAAATACATGCATCAATTTAATTACAATTTTTTTTTACAAAATGAGTATAATTTAGAAGTATTCTTTACATGAGAACATTGCACAATAATAAACATAGTCTTTTTTCAGAAATTTAAAAAAAACATAATACATTTCATTGGACTAATTCATCAAAACTTATTGCAATATTTATAGAACATAAAATGCAATAAAAGTTTTATATGTTTTTAGATATTTATATGTATTTCTAAAAGTAATTAAACAAAATATTGAAATTAAAATGTATTAAATTTTTTTGTGAAATATTAATTTTTATTTATGCATATATTTTAAATTCTAATTTTAGTACTAATTTTACAAAGTTGTTAATTAAAAACGACTTTTACTAATTAATTGAATGTAATACTATCACCATTTGAGATAATCAAAAATTATTAAAAATGCAAGTTGCATTTTGCTTATATAAATTGTATAATAAACAGGCTGATCTAAAAATTTTATTAAAATGCTGCAATTGCTACAAATTATTACTTCATTTTATTAATTATAAATCATCATAGACAAATTAATTATTAATATCTCTACACTAATAATCAAAAGTTTTACAAACATAAATTTACATAATTTCTAACTTAACATTGATATATATAAATTGAAAGAGAAAGAGAAACAGTTGCGATTAAGATTTGTTTATATGTAAATGACTGTTTCAAATAATATATTCTTTGTTACTTTTGTAGCTATTATATCTTTTGCTACTATGTCAGAGATAATTACACAAGAAGTAAAGGAATTTGTTAAAATATATTCTTGCCATATTATAATTTAAAAATTACAAATAATATAAATAAATTCATGCCTATATTTATAGAAATGAATTTTACTATTTTTTAAAACAAACATAAGCTCATCAGTATCTTAATAAGATCAAACAGTATAAGGCTATCATATTATATTAATCCTCAGTAATACATCTTTTCAAAATATATAACATTGAAAGTATGAAAGAAAGAGATTAATGATAGTGATGTAACTAGTATGAAATTAGCAATCGAAGCAATATAATATTTGTATAATTTCGTTTAGTTAAAATAAAGGAGAACAATGATAGTTTTTAAATTATTGAAGATTTTGATCATACAAGATGTATATAATCAATTATACATGATTAATAATATGTAATGAATCTTATCTGCACTTTAGAAATGATAATCGATCAAATGATAAATGAAAAATTAATACAAATCATAAACGCAATTTACATTGAAAAAATTTGAAATTTTATATAATGTCTATGCTAATGCTATAAAATATACATTACTTTATATATTCATTACATTTCGCACTAATGTTAATTTAAACTATATATGAACACAAATTTGGAAAAATATTTGAATATAAAAAGGTACTTTACACATATCACGTTAATTAATAAGACTTTACTTACAAATTTCTCAAATATATTTATTGAAATTATTCAAAATAAATTCTATTAAAATGCATAACATTAATGCAAAGAAAATTTGATAAAACTAGATTCAAATTAATTTTTATAACGCGAAATATTTTCATCTTTGTCTATATCATTATTAACAAATTTGTTAGAAGTTTATCTATTAAATCATTTAATTAATTCATAACTATTTTGAATAGAAAATAACTGACGTATATCACAATTTGTTCCTTTTAATCAAAGAAGTTAATTAAAGAGTAAAAACTTTATTATTACTTTTACTTATGTAACATGTGAATAATTTGCTTTAATATGTTAAGAGGTCCCCAATTAAAAAATTAATTTTTCCAGCAACTGTAGGCAATTCTCAATAATTTTATTATTTCTATAAAACATGAATTCAAATTGAAATCAAATTAGAAATATTTTCATAAAAACAAATTTTAACAATTGAAATATATATATATATATATATATACAAATATACATATATATAGATATTACAATATTTTACTATTTTACAAACTGAAACTATAAAAAATGTAGAACTGTGCAATCCAATCAAACAAACATAATTGAAAAGGAATTGAACATTCGTTAAATAATGCTTATAAAACTTGTATTGCATTAAAATACTTAAGTAAAATAATGTACATACAAATTATTGAGTAATAAAAATGATATGCTTATGAAAAATTGAAATTGATTAATACTATATTAGAAATAGGTCTGCAAACCTTTTTCTTGTTCACGTACCTTGATTGAGAATGTATGGATATAAGTAATGTACCTACTTATATCCAAAATTTAGGATAGAATGGCAATACTACGTCTAGGTCCACCTATGCATATGTTATCTAAACTTGACCATCTTTTAATACCAGTACGTAAAGCTTCAGCAGTAACTTTGTCTTCATAAACTCTGGACATAGCTTCCAATTTCTGAGCTTTTTCTTTACTGAGGGGTTCACTAGGGAATGTTAATTCATTTGCTTCTGCGAGTGTGCGAAGATCAAAATAATATTTAGCATACACGCTTGAAGGAACGTTTATATTGAACTGTAGCATTTCCAAGAATTGCCTTTCTAATTCATTCCTAAATAAATATTAAATATTTAATAAAAAATATTTTGAATACATTTGAACATAATATAGATGTCAACTTACATATCTTCTACTGTAATATCTTTAAGAATTTGACAGTAATCTACATTCCATACAGCCTGATCATCCCAAACTTTTGATGCTAATAAAATAGCTCCAAGTACTATTCGTTTCCAATTGGCTGGTGTTATATCTATTTCTGCATAGGTAAGCAGACGTTCTAAGTAAACTAATGTTATGATGGCACATTCAGCGGTAAGTTGAGCAGCATTAAACAATGTCCTCACAAACTTGTAAATTTGTTTATGTTCTGGATTCTGTTTATCATAATCTTCTGAAACACCCTCCCTCTATAAATGAGAGAGACATTATAAATATACTTTTAAACTGCATTTTGTAGAATAATTTATTTTTATACATTCATCTTTTTAAATTTTTGTGTAAAAGGTATAGATTGCTGTATGTTGAACACAAACTAAAAAGCTATAGTGCTTTCCACATATTACATTGTATATCTTTTATCCTTTTGATTTAACAAATAATATATATATAACTAGATTACCGTTAAAGGATGTAGTTTCTCATCAAATATATCAATCTGTCGCTGTGAGGTTCTGTTTTTTATGTGGTAATAAACAGCTAAGGCAACGCATTTTACTGTATTCTTAAGATTTGGTTGTGAAACAGTACTGTCATCTAAATATATTGTACTGCAACTGCTACTCTTTTTTAAAGGCCTTATATCTGCAATTTGGTGCTGACTTTTTTTTCTTACCATGCCATCTAAAAAAGATATATTTTTTAAACAAATTAATAAAAGAAATAATAATAATGCTCTAAAAATAAGTTCAGCCAGTATTTCCAAATAAGTCTATATACTTTCAATAGCTTGTTTCGATCGTTCCATAAAAATAGTGCCAGCACAGGGGTGTAGTGATGGATCTGAGTCCCAGTCTTCTGGTTCACGTTCGCTAATATGTTGTAAATTATTAACACTAATTCCACCTTCTGGTAAATGTTCCTCAAGACCTCGGGTAACACCTTCGGTTCCTAATTCCTTACGTCCAACTTGAGGACTGGAATAAACACAGCAACTACTTTTATTTCCCATTCTTTCAAGAGACTCGTTGATGTCTCCACTCTGTTTCTACCTCCAGTTGAAAGTTCATAAAATATAAATCAAAGTATGATACTCGTTACTATGGTAATTATATGGATGGTATAATCTAAAATTTCTCACGGCACATCCTTCACATGATGCGTTTAGATGACAATCAGCTGGCAAAACTATTCGCGATATAAATATACATTCTTCTTTTACTTTCATCCACATGGATGCTTGAACGCATCCATATAATAATCAAGAAAAAAATATTTGCATCAATTTGCACACAGAAAATTACAATTGAAAATTTGAAGAACCACTTTAGAAATGATTGCAGCTAGTAATATGATAAACGTCTATTGCATTGACAACGCCTTTAAGCACGGTTCATGCCGGTTGATTTATTTGTTTAAATCATCGGTCAGTCAAATTTCATTTCTGCTCGTGTACACGAGCTGTGATACTTTTTGTTCTCGTTGTACGTCATTCTCATTATTACGGAACATTTAATGGGAATATTCCAATACTTTTATGTGTTTATCGCACGCCTTAGTCTACTGTTTTGATGTTGCACATTCATGCATAAAGTATAACGTGTATATACGGTAGAAAGGCTTGACTTCCAGTTTTACCAAGTTTTACCTTGTATGCAAGTTATGTTTTCATTGGTTTTATGACAAAAAGTTTTCTATTTTCTATGGATATCCAGATTTCTTAATATACCTACGTTATCATTGGTCGAAAACTAGGGATTTTCAGAATTTGTTTTATGTACTTACAGCCTTTCGCGCATGTACACATTTGAAATATAAATTATAATATGATCTTTTACGATTGTGAAATTTCTGCTAGAAATGTTACATTAAATATAATTAAAAAGAAAATTGATATTTTCTTTTATAACAAGATTATGTTTTTATAATAAAATAATGCTAAAATACTTCGAATTACTTAAAAATTCTAGATCCAACATTTTGTTACATATGAATTTAACTTGTTAGATATTTAAAAATTATTTTAACATTTTATTCCCATTTTATTTCCCATTTTATAAATCTAAATAAATTTATCTATTATAATATACTTTTTTGAAATTAAATTTAAAAGTAATTTATTAAATATATACTAAGGTATCAAATAACTTTTTTAACCATGTACAAAAACTAATACAAATATGTATAATATTATTTAATGAAATTGTTATATAGTTAAGGCAAGATAATATATACGTAAAATGAATTAAATTGAACGAACAAAATAAATCAACTTTAAGAAAAGAATAGTTTACAACATTGCATGGTTATGTAGCAAACAAAAAGTATTAAATCATAATATCACATAACGATAAATGTAATAATAAATAATAATGATTAAAAATATAACGTACATAACATATACGCATGCGCGTAGATTAACAAAATTTCAAGGTAGTTTTTAATTAGTTTCGTGACATTGTATCCATTCAAAAAAAGTGTCGTAATTTTTTAAAAACAGCTATACATCATTGTCGATTTCTATATTTTAATGTGTACCTATATATGTATATATACGTGTATACATGGGTATGTATATATATGAAAAAATTATAATGAAGTTCGCTTATTATTAAATTTAATTCAAGTAAAAGTGCGCGATGGTACAAGAAGTCGAAGTTCAAAACAGGAGGTTATCTGTTAACAAAAAGACCACTATAATCGATTGGATTGATTATGTTGATACATCGATAACGTACGATGACTTTTTTTCGAAATATTTAATGGAGAATAAACCGTGTATTTTTAAGCCGAATATAACTGAAAATTGGTCGTGTAAAAGACAATGGAATCTAGATGGTGCACCGGATTTCGACGTCCTTGATATATCGTTTGGTAAACAAATTATAAATATTATATTTACTCTACACGCGTATTATTTATTAATTAAAATATTTGTCTTATAGGAGATTGTATAGTACCAGTCGCAGATTGTAAAAAGAGATATTACAATTCACAGTCTAAAGATGATATGAAAATGAAAGATTACTTAGATTATTGGATGGATTATGTAAAAAACAATTATTCAGATTCTATGGCGCTTTTGTATTTAAAGGACTGGCATTGTCAGAAATTATTCCCCAATGCTCCTATGTATACAGTTCCTGAGTATTTTGCATCCGACTGGCTAAATGAATATTACATGGCACATCCTGATTTAAATGATGATTATAGATTTGTATATATGGGCCCAAAAGGAACATGGTAAAAATATACTTTTTAAGCACAAAATTATTAATGTTTGATGTTATGTAAATAAGGTAAACTAGTTTCCACATATAGGACACCATTGCATGCAGATGTATTTGGATCATACAGTTGGTCTGCTAATATAGTTGGAAAGAAACGTTGGTTACTTTTCCCTCCAGGTCAAGAAGATTTTCTTAGAGATATACATGGTCAATTAATATATGATGCAACATCCAAAGAACTTGAAAACTATGCTGTATATAAGGCCTATGATAAGCGATCGATAAAATATATTGATGTAATTCAGAAGGAAGGTGAAATTATATTTGTACCATCTGGCTGGCACCATCAAGTTTGGAATATAGTAAGTATACTTGACTATCATTATTTAAGTTAAGTAATATTCTATACTTATTATGATGCTTATTTTTAGGAGGATACAATTTCTCTCAATCATAATTGGATCAATGGCTGTAATATTATAAATGTGTGGTATGGATTAAAAAAGGAATTAAACTCCGTAATGAAAGAAGTTAGTGACTGTAAAGATATGAGCAATTGGGCAGAACAGTGTCAATTAATATTGAAATCAACGTATGGAATGGATTATAACTTATTCTTTAATTTTCTGACATTTATAGCTAAACGTCGTTTAAGCATGGTTTTAAAAAAAGAGGACGTAATTACCTTTAATAGATATAAACTCGGATTTAGCCATTGCGTATTCGATCTCCATTCAATAAAATTGACATTGATAGACTTTATTAATGATATGGAAGAGAAATCTATTTATTACTTAATTTGTGAAAAACAGCAAGCCCATAAATTGTTGAACAAGCTGTTATTATTTTTGCAATCATATGACTTAACCGAACACTCATCTACATGATAAAAGACAAAAAAATTAAAAATGAAATAAGAAAATAAAAATCTTGTTTCTGTTTATATAAATGTAAATATTATGATGTAAATAATGTAATACATATAATCAACAAATTTTTATATAAATCTGTAAATATTGAATATAAGAAAGTATATAATTTTTAAAAACAAAACGTTAATTTTTTTATTACACCTATTAGAATTGAAAAAAAAGATCTGTAATATATATTTTCATAAATAAAAGTTGTATATTGTAAGTACTGTAAACTATCTAATAAAATAATGAGAAATAAAAAAAGGTAGCAAATTCAATCATATTTTTATTTAAATATTTTTAAATCATAAAATATACTTATATTAAATTTTGTATTATTCTTCATCTAATACTTAACTATGATAAATTGATTAATTTAAGAGTAATAAAAAGTTTTATTAATATACATTACTTTGTGGTAAATATACTTTTCTGTTCATAATTTTAAAAATATTTTATTTTTTATTTCAAAATGTTTCAACCTCTAACACAATATAAATATAAAAATATGACACTGTATTTAAAAAAATGTGATCTTTGAATCTTCAACACTTAAAAATAAAAAATCTTCAGTAAATGACTTCATTGTCAATTGGATAACTTTTATTAGAAACAGTTTTTCAGTTTTTAGAAGTATGAATTATATATAGTTGTATTAATGTAAATATCTTTACATCTAAAAAAAAAGCAGTATTCTAATTTAACAGTAGCAAGTTGCTTTATAAAATGTGGAACTCTACTTGTTTATACTGTGTTTAACAATAATATAATCTTTTTACGAGTATATTTTATTTTCTTTATGGGAGTTTAAGTACTAAAATAGTAAGTGCCCATAAACCTTTTTTTATATTGTCTTATGCCTTACAAATTATATGTGCATAAGTGTCTTATGTCTACATATATACATATACATATTGTACAACTATGTACAATTTACTACTAATAAACATATACAAAATGTATAAGATATGTATAAGTATGTATATTATCTATAAACACAAATAATTGTAAAAACTTATTAGTATCGGGAAAAATATGTATATAGCACAGTTGTTTCTTTCGAATTTATAAAATAAAATTACAAAGTAAATTGTGTGATATTATGTCACATGTGTGTATATAATATCTCTAAATTATTATTTTAAACTGCGTAAAATTACGAATTGATCACCATTTCCTAGAATGACATAAAATGTGTATATTAAGGATTTGCTTATGTAATTAATTGAAAAAGAAAAAAAGTATAAATATAATAGAAATATAATGAAAATATATTGTATGATATTCTTTATATTATTTCTTATATATAATATATACGATTTATATATATATATATATATATATATATTTCACTTAAAGAAAAAGCCATTATATTATTAAAAAGAAATATTTCATTTCATGTGAAAATAATGGTTGTAAACTCTATACTTAATTTGATTTTTTAATACATATATATACAGATGTATTTTCAACTTAAGACACATTTATTTTATGGAACAGTATTTTTTTTATCAATTTATCTTGAACAATTTCATAAATTGAGGGATGAATCATTATAATCCAGTGTTATACAAATTTATAAATCATTTATAATTCAATTATATGTTCGTTTTAAGATTTAAAAATTCATCGAAAAGTAACAAAGATGTCTTCTATAAAAGAAGTTAATATATTTCTGTACATATTTTCTTTTATAAGTTCTATTAAAAATTCATATAAAATATTGCACTGATGATACATTTAGAAAACAGAGTATCTATCGCACTTTGTTATTTCATGTTAAAAGAAACAGATTGTCATGGATAAAAGGTATAAAAAGGGGATATTACTTTAAATTATTTCCATATAAACTAATTTTTCCGATGAAAAACAAGCAAATATAATTATGTATTTCATTATTTACACACGCGGGCACACACGCATACACACTATTGCATTTTCTCATAACTTTTTCATAATAGTACCAATTTTTACTTGCATGGCAAGTACCTCTATTAGGGTATCACGTCTTACAAAGTCTTCTTATTAATTACCAACAATTAACACTATTACAAAGATTAGACTCCACGCAACGTGATTTTGTATCAATTGTCGAATGATGATTTTTTATACCTATATAATAGATACATATTTTTCATTGTGACATCTCACATATTTTTAACATTTTTAACATGTTGGAAATAAGTAAAGAAATTGCACTCTATGATAAACATCACAAAAGAATTATTAAAATTAAGTTATAAATTCTCGCAATTTTTAAAAGAAAAAATTTATATGAAATTTTAGGTAGCATAATAATATTCATTCCATTCATGATAATCAAATAATTTTTCTGTACGCATATGTACACATTGTAAATATCTATTTGTATACCTTCTTTAGATGAAATGAATTTCTTACAGCACATATGATGAATAATATTGAAGTACAGTATCTTTCACAATATAGCGAGATCTCAGTGAATCAAAATTAAGAGTTTCTGTTCTTTATTTTAATAAATTTTTAAGTAATTCGCTTATTTAAATACTCGAACACGTAAATTATATTGCATCTCCGATTTTACAATTATATTCGCTATATCATGAATGTTACCATAATAGGCATAACAGTATTAGCAGAAATCGATGTTTCGTGTTGTTATTATGTTAATTCTGCTACATAAAATGTAATTGTTAAATTACATGCCAAATACATCCTGTAAAAAACTGATTTCTTCAAGAAAAAATTAAAATTAAATTGTTAGACTTATTTTAGTTTTCTTTCCAACTCTCCGAATATTGTTTAAGAATTATATAGGATGCGTGGATAATGTTTGTAACGGTACTGTTGGATTTGTGGGCGTTGTTAAAACAGGGATAGGCGTAGAAGGTATTTGCTGATGTGTTTGTCTTGGTGGTGACAAAAGTTCTTGTCTATCTCGTTCTCTTTCTCTTCCTGGACGCCATGCTTCTAATAATGCTTCGACTCTTTCTTCAGTAGGACCCCAACGAGCAGTACCAGCTGCATTTTGTAACCATACAACTAATGTTCCGTGCGCTGCTCTAATATTAACTTCGCCTCTATAATGCAAAAAGGGTCTTTTGTATGTATTTTTTATTTATTGCTTGAGTAAATATTGAAACCAAAATATTGTAACTTACTTTGGTAATATGTGTTGAAATCCATGTCTATATTCGTGTTCCATTGCAGGTACCACTACTTGTTTGCGCTTAAAATGGCTACTTTCCAATTTGATAAGAGCATTAGGTGCTGGATCCCGCCATTCAGGCAAGAATACCACGAAAGATAAAGGTTCGGTAGAATCAGCCAAAAGACGTTCGAAATGATTAACCATAGCTTCCATAAGTTCTTCGCAATATGGTGGATTAGCTTGAAACGAGCCGCTTACAGGCCTAAAGTCCAAGAAAGGTCCTCTTGATCCAAAATAAGAATCTGTATCAGCAAATGCTGAACAATATTGTCTAAAGTAACAATTTAAAGGGGATGCAAAACATTCAAATGTTACACCGAATGATCGTTGAAGACATTCAAAAACTGTGACAGGCAGAGCCATTTGTGTTGCTTGTCCTTCATTAATTCCAAGATATGTTTGATAACGTTTCAACATACACCAAACACGAGGTAAAAACATTTCGAATTTTTTATCATCGAAGCAATTATATCTATATAGATGTTCTAATTTAGTAAGATGCATGTTATTAATACATGCAGTATCACCATGAAAACGTAACATTGTCTGTTCACGTTCAGGAAGGTAATCCACTTGTGGAAGTCGAGGAGTTGGAAGAGAAAATTGCACAGGATAACACCAAACTTTCCTTTGTGCACTAGCAGGTCCTCCTAGTGGTATAACATTTCCTAAACCATTATCCTTTAATATTTGATTATTTTTATCTTTAACCTTTTTTGCATACTCTGTTGATAAATGATAAATTTTCAGGCAAATACCCTCAACACTAGCTTTTACAGTCTCTGTAAGGTGTGGTTGACATTGTCGTTTTAAGTGTGCAAGACGATCTTGAAAATCGTCAAATGTAGCACCAACTGTTCGTCTCAACCATTGAAATGTGTCTTCTGCATTCCATTTTACAACTTTCCTACTTTCTGACGAAGCTGCTCTTGATTCTATCATCTTTTTTGCAGCCTCTGCGTATCGCGATAGCTGTTTTCTTGCATCACCAGTGAATTTTGGCCGGACTAATTTAATAGGGATATCATTCATAATTTCGCGATACATAGACATAGAAATTTCAGGGAAACACTGACTTGGTAAAAGGGGATCTGAACCACAGTCTATAACTTTTCTTTCCATTAGCCATCTGTTGAAAGAATCTTTTGGAGCATCTATGGATTCACGAGTATGACACAATTCTTGATAGCATTGTCTCAACTTTGCAAGTAAACTACACCGTAATGCTTCTGCTTCAGGATGAACATGAGGTAAATTTGATGGAGCTCTCTCGTATATTATAACATTTGTTGGAATTTCCAAATCCCATGGTCCTCTATCATTAAATTAAAATATATTAGAATTTTTAAAAATTGCTTAATATAAAAATGATATAAATTCAGTCAAGTAAACATACGCTAATACAAATTTCTTTGCAGCTGGAACAACACTATCTTCAGAAGCTCTGCGTTTAAGTGTTCCTCCTGGGGGAATCGTTCCATTTCCAGAAACAGGTGGTACACCGCATATACCAAGTGGATCCGTAATTGGGTCAAACTTGAATATAGATGCAGTTGACACATATAAGTTTATGTTTTTATTAATCTACAACCAAAGGTTATACCTTAGTACCTGAGGTTTCAATGGTGGTATTACCCATAATGATTCTCCAGTTAATTTATTCCAAAAATATGGACGATTTTCTCTTTTACTCCAAAACTTCTTCCATCCTTGTTGCTGAAGTTCAGGTGAAAGTTCAGGTTCTGGGAACGTTCCTGGTGGTGTACCCTGTAATTGAATAGAAATATATAATTTATGGGGAAAAAGTATTATTATATTTGCTTATTAGTTTTCATTATCTTCAAATTATAATTGTATTTCTCAACTCTTTTAGGTAGTTAATCTCCTAGATATAATATTTTCCTTATTTATGAATCTTGTATCTGCATAATCTATCATTTCATTAAAACAAAAAAATATTGCATTTCATTTCACTTTTGAAATATAATTACTAATAGTTTAATCTTTTAATTTTCAACAATTGAATTCTAATATATAAAAGATTAAGTTTTATGTTTTGTACATATAAGCAATTAATAATTTTAGATAATAGATTATAAATAAATATTTACCTGTGTCATTAGACCTGATTGTTGCATATGACCAAGTTGTGAACAATGGTCAGATATATTTTGTGCTGAGCTTAAGATAGGTGTCTGAAGTTTTACAGGAGTAGGAACTATAACTTGTGCAACAGTTGGATTTGCATCTTGTTGTAGCGACTGATGATGATGATGCATAGTAGACAATGAAGATGCAGACTGGCCAGATAAAGTTTCCCAAGAAGAAGTATTTGGTATGTCTTGCTTTCCTCCACTTACTTCATTCATCGTACAACGCACGTTGTGGTAAATACTTTAGCACATATAACACATATGACACAATTATTCTCGTTAATAGATACTTTATAACACATAATTATTACATATGCATATAAAATTTGATCACATTTGTATACTTCTTTATATATGTAACGTTTTCAATGTTTTATTTTTAATATCTTGCAGCAAAATATATTAATCAACACTCCTTGCATTTTGTCTTTTCATAAGTTGCAAAGTAAGTTTTTATATCACAAGATGAAGAATATTATGCTTATAAATACCAAATTTACTTATATATTTAGTAATTACAAGTTATTTATAAACATAAAGGATGAAAGTTTTACACTTTAAAAAAGTAATAAATTTTAGAAAGAACTTTCGTACTCCCTAAAAATATATTAATTTCTTCTTTATTATAACGTGAATTACAAAAGAATGAGTAAAATTGCAACTTTCTTTATGTATTTTTAATAAATTTACGTACGTAAAACTGTTAAAATTATATGACAACATTTCGTGATTCAATGTTTGTTTACATGCCACCAAACCGTTTGATAAATTCGCGAATTTCCGCGACGTAGGATTATGCAAATTTGTAAAAAACATGTAGCCGTTAATGCTGGACTTACTAGTGTCAACAATGTTGCTAATTTGTAGAAAATATACAATAAAACTTAGAATTCATTCATGATTTGTGAGATTTGACGCAACGACCTCCACCCGTGAGATACCATTTGCTTGAACTGAAATTCCAATTCCAACGACAGCAAAGTTAAAGCTTTCTTTACAATGAATGGCAGAATGGCAGATGTTAAAAAAAAGAATACTTCGCATTAAACGAAACATCGAAACGATATGAAGTTTTCGGAGAATATTTAACCAATAATTTGCTTGTTTCATTACATAAATACATAATTACGTATATATTTCACCGCATAAATCAATTAAATGATATTTTATCGTTTTTACGTTTTAATCTTAAGGAGGATAGTTTTGGAATGTATAGTATTATGATTTTTAAATAAACATTAAGCATCGAGGGGAATGGTAGAAATAGTTTTTCGGGAAAGAAAAATTACAAAATGAAAAAAATTATTTTTGTCATTTTATTTGATTAGTAAAAAAAGGTTTCAAACAATTATTATTATTTATTGGTACAAAATTTTAATATGCACAGATTATAGCTTGTGTAATTATAGTATTGATATTCATGTAATGAATCCTTTCTATTACCTTTTTATCTACGGATTGCGCGGCCAAATCAAAGCAATATGGCGGCTTGACATAATAACTTTTGATACGGAATATATTATTTTGATTGTAACGAAATAATCATCACAGAATCCGATTAAATTTTGATTTATGTGAAGGTGTATGAGAAATTATCTGGTGGTACATAAGCTTGACCGTAACCTATTTGCTAGTAGAATAAAAGTGTAACTTTTTTCTGTTTAAAACTAGATGTGCTTCCAAGATTTATTTTATTAATGGATGCAAAGATATCCTTAATTATTAAATTAAAGTAGTAATGTTATGCAATAAGTTTTAGTATCAAATACTGTTTTTCTATGAAGAATTATGTCGTCTACACAAACCAAAATGCGAGGTATATAAATATTAGAATTCAAAGTAACCTTGTACTTTGTAGATTTTTCTCTTTTCTCAATCATTTTTGATTGTAGATATGAATAATTTTTTATTATTGATAACTATTATTATATATGTTATGTTACAATTAATTTAAAACATTGTATCTTTAAAATATAGGTCCTGGAAGACCACCAAAATCAAAAAACTCCTGTACATGGTGCGGAGAAACTAAGCAGCCTCTGAAATATGTTCTTCCAACACAACATGGAAAGAAAGAATTCTGTTCAGAAACTTGTTTATCAGAATTTCGCAAGGCTTATATACGAGGTGCTTGCGTTCAATGCGACAATGTTATCAGAGGTACACCAGTGAGATTAGAGCAAAAGGATGGGCCTACAAAAGACTTTTGCTCCCCATTTTGTTTAAATAAACATCAAAAGAAGGAAGGACAAACGGATATAAAGAAAAGTTAGTAATTTACAAACGTTTAAAAAAAGTTAAAGTATGTGTTAATGTATTTTAATGAGAACTGCATTTTTTTTAAATAGATAATAGGGACCAGTCATCTCCTGCACCATCCCTTGCACCATCGGGATTAATAAGTGGAAATAATATTCCTTCTACAACTCAATCATTTACAAATACAAGTCATACAAATATATCTCACTCCCCATCAACCTCTACTGGTCCATTTCAGTATGAAACGTATCAAACTTTTGATTGGGATCTTTACTTAAAAGAAACAAACAGCCAAGCTGCACCTATAGAATGTTTCAAACAGGTACATTAAATCATAAAAAACGAAAGTATACGTTATAATATTGAAATTATCTTTTAGCATGAGATTCCATCAACTAATGAATTCAAAATGGGTATGAAATTAGAGGCTCTTGATCCTCGTAATTTAACATCAACATGTATCGCGACTGTAGTTGGAGTTCTTGGTCCCCGTCTTAGACTTAGGTTGGATGGTTCAGATAATAAAAATGATTTTTGGCGTTTAGTCGACAGTAATGAAATTAATCCAATTGGTCATTGCGAAAAATCTGGTGGCATGTTGCAACCACCATTGGGCTTCCGAATGAATGCTTCCAGTTGGCCAATGTTTCTTCTGAAAACATTGAATGGTGCTGAAATGGCACCTGCAAAAGTATTTAAACGCGAGCCAAAAACACCGCGTTCTAATATGTTTGAAATTGGACATAAATTGGAAGCCATAGATAAAAAGAATCCACAACTTATTTGCACAGCAACTGTTGGTGCAGTTAAGGAAGACATGATTCATATTACATTTGATGGCTGGCGGGGAGCGTTTGATTATTGGTGTCGTTTTGACTCTAGAGATATCTTCCCTGCTGGTTGGTGTTTTAAAAGTGGTCATCCATTACAGCCACCTAGACAGAAATGTAAGAATTATAATATCTTCCTAACTTATATCATTAAAGTATATATTTTTATTAAGTAATATACATAAATATCTGTAGCGACAGGGCCTAATAGATTTAAGTCTAGGACAAGTAACATCTTACCAGTAATGGCAGTGTCTGGTGGAGGCACTAATGGAGAACCAGCTGTTGCTTTAGTGAGCCCTGCTGGTTCAAGTGCTCCACCACAACCAGCTACAGAACCTGATACTAGTACAGCTAATACCAAACCACATTCTTTAGAGAATGGTATATACTATTTCACTTAAATTTATCTCTTGGTAATTGAATTTATACTTTCTTTTGTCGTTCAATACTTTTATTATGTTACAGTTACAATTTATGTAAATCATAATTGCACATGTGGTCCCTATTTTGATCCTCGTAAAGTAAAGGCAATGCCAGCACAATTTGGTACTGGCCCTATACTAAATGTCACAAGAGATATATTTCAAGCCTTCTTGATGGCAGCAATGAGTCCAAGACAGATGTTGAGTCTGTTAAAACGTGGTGAAGGAGAAACTATAAGCTTAATTTTAGAGAGTAAACCTACTTCTGTTAGGTTACCTATATTTATGGAAGAAGAAGATTTTTATATATACATTAGGCGACAACTTGAGGATCTTTGTGCATGTGAACATATGTTATTTAGAAGGAAAGAACCCTGCAACAAATGTCCAAATACTCAACAACCACAATCCACCAATAGCGAAGAAGCAGTTAATACTGCTACAGCTACAACTAATAGTGCTACTGCAGCAGAAAAACGAAGGTGGTCTCCAAGTCAGCAAAACCTGTCGTCGACTATCCCACAGCAGCAAACACAACAAAATTCTGTACAAAGTATAAACAATTCATCCTCACCAACAGCTGCAAAACAACCACGAAAATCTGTTCCAGGTAATTTCTCTTTTTTAAAAATATTGATAAATAAGTGATATATTATTATTATAATCAGAGCTTGAAGCTGCAACATCCACTACCCAATCTGAAACTTCCACAAATCGCACACCTTCTATTGAACCAGCAGAATGGACTATTGAAGATGTAATACATTATATTGGTGTTACTGATCCTGCATTAGGACAGCATGCAGATTTATTCAGGAAACATGTAAGTTAACATTTTATGTTATTTTATATTTATTTTATAATAGTATTTTTTACAGTGAGTAATAAATTCATTTATATATCAAATAGTACATGCTCAAATCAGTAATCGAAGAAAATTTTCAGGAAATTGATGGGAAAGCTTTGTTACTTTTAAATTCTGATATGATGATGAAATATATGGGATTAAAACTTGGACCAGCACTTAAAATATGCAATTTGGTAAATCGTATTAAAGGTAGAAGGCATATACTTCTATGACTTTATCAAACATCAAACTATGTACAGTGAGTTAAATTGACGTATTACTTCAACTAGCTGGTCAAGTTTGTTTTCATCATTGAGAACAAAATAATATATATAAGTTGTTAAAATAATGTGAATATATTGAGTATAATTTTTCAAAACCTATTCATTCATCGATTAACATAGATTTTAAATAAAAAAGAATCAAAGTTTAATTTTATTTTAGTACTTAAATATTTGTCTTGCTTTAAAAATATGTAAAGTTATATTAATTATATGAATGTAAAATCTTCTTGATAATGAACAAAGTTAAAGATGTCTATAGAAGAATTCTAGAATCTAATTAGACTAGTTGATTCAACTCCAAATGCTAAATAATCAGGTTAAATAACAAAGTTATTTCCTGCAATATGTTTGCCTTTTCTAAACTTTATTGCAATTTTTATATGTTCTCTTGGAAAGACAACTTTTACTAAGTTATCTCAATTTTTTAAGTGAGAACACTCTTTGTGGCATAAAAACAGTGTGAAGTATATTTAGTACAATGATTGTTTTTGCATTTCTTTTTGGATATAAATTGAGTTTGTTATGTTATATAAATATCAGCATAATTATATGTAATTATCTATGAAATATTTCTTATTTGTTAATGTAAAAGTAAACTTTTGTGCATTTTTGTTAAAAAAAAACATAAGTCGTAAGAAACGCATGTACAAAGTGTAATTATTTTTTGTTTCATAACACGTATTTAAGAATGATTATATGTAATTACTTCTTATATGTAGTTACTATCTGTTTTATGATGTACTATTAAAACAAATAATAAGGTATCATTTTATACATGGAAAGGCAATATGTTCTACTTTATATCTTCTATATAAGGCAAAAGATTTAAAACAGACTATCGTTAATGTTAAAATGTAATCACATTTTTCTTACATATTTTTGGCACTTTGTTGTTATTTCTTTTTTCTTTTTTTTATATAAATAATATATATGTAATAAAACACATTTTTAACAAATCTAATTTTGAATATATAATTCGAATAAAGTTGAATTGCCATGTCATATGTGTTTTAGAGAGAACATACGCTTTTATACTTTAAATATATGCGTAAATGTTTATATTTTTTATAATAACAATACTTCTACTTTCATGTAAAAAAGGATTTCTAGATGTTATCTATCCATAATATATTTATTAATGTAATTTCATAAAAATATTTTCTAAAAGTGTGAACAGCGTATAATTCATAAGCAGGGGCATTATAAGGTAATTTATGTAATTTTTTTTACAGTTCTTTTTGCAGATACAGTATTATATATTTGCTTATTTTCATTTATGATATTTTAAAAAATTCTTTTAGTAATTTGTTAAAGTATGTTTATTGCATAGTGTTAACCCTTTGCGGATGAGTGTCGGCTAATAGCCGCCCAAATTTTTTTACCACTGCGGACGCGTGTCGGCATATAGCCGCCTAAATCTATTCACAGTTCCGGACACTTATTTTGAAGTGGCTGGCATAAGTCTATTTTTCTGAGCGATAATCTAATGCGTATTTATGTATGGGTATAATAAACTAAACAATATTATATTTTTGATGAAGGAAAATTATAGATCTTTAGAAATGTTATCTTCCGTTTAACGTAAACTCGAGATGTAGGATGATGGTCGAGTTAAAACGAATTTCAATCTTTTATTAACATTACCAGATGAATCAACAAGCTCTTTATATGTTTTATGTATTTTTTATAATACCTTATACACGATGCCTAAAATATCTAGAAAGAACATGTTCGATAGCGATAGTAGTGATGACGAGCATTATTTTGAACCTAACAAGATAGAAGACGACGATAGTGCTTCAGGCAGTAGAACGAACTCCGTTCAACAAGGAATCGGCTCAGACGTTTCAATATTTCTAGTAATAGTGGCAATGATGATGAACTAAATATTGATGAAAATAATACAAGCCTCGACAATGAATAACGCAAACATTCAACGTGTATATTTTCTTCACTGCATGCGTCAATATCTCTCGTCCACAGCGATGCTCGCTCGTCGAGCAACCCCGTCCGCAAAGGGTTCATAAATATAATTTCCATTTCGATGTGTACATATAAAAAATTTGAATGTGTGCAAAATTATCTCTGTGATACATTGCATAATTATAATATTAAAAATTAGTTATTAAACATGTAAAAAACGTAAGAAATAGAATATTCAAAAAGTTTTAATTTACATTTAACACATTATGAATTTTAAATTATATAAATTTCTTATACATAAATACAAGACATATGTATATAAGTAATAATGATATCAATATATATTCTTAATTAAATTTAATTCAATATAAAAAGAATGATATTAGTAATAAAATGGCTATGAAAAATATCACAATCTATTGTAAAGTAACATAACAAGTTATTCTTTCATGAGTGATTAATCAAATTAGGTTTGATAAATGATAACTAAATGGAGTTGGATCATAAATGAATTTAATAGTTACTTTCAACAATGTTACAATTCCATGCCTTACTTTTTTGTAACATAAGATTAAAATCATTATAATTTTAAAAATATTGCCATTTTTATATATTATTACTTTTTTTAAAGCTATAATTTTAGAAAGGTTTTATAATTGCACAGTAGATATTCTGAATAGCAAAGGTATTTTAGACATTATATCATAATAAAAATTATACAATGAATTGTTTAATTAAAAATATAATTATGTTTGTCTACTCAACTATTTCTTTGAAGTTGATTTATATCTAAATTTTAAATATTTTCATATAATAAACTTTTCATAACACCTCTTTGTCAGTGATGCTCACGTGAGAGAATAAAACTGTGTTAAAAATATATTGTGCTTTTCTTTCATTTCTGTGAAATTTACTTGTAAATACTTGTAATATATATTGGAAAAGTATACGTATATATTTTAATCTAGTACTTGTTTTAATACAATTTTGACATAATTAAACATTTATTAGTCATTCTAGCATATCTTTTTTTAAGCTTAGTTATAAATTGATATAATTTCATATTTTAATAAACTTCTCATATTCCTAGAAAGCGTTTATTTCATCTTTAACATCAAAATATTATACTTTCTTACATCTTACTTTTGGTAGGTTTAAATGATTTAGGAAGAAGATATGTTTAGATTTATTTTATTAATAGTTTTGCTTTATTATATTTATTATATTTAATTGCCTTTGTCCAATTGTATATAATAACTTAGGAATTGTTATTGGTATTAATACACATTTATTTAGTAGTCATAAATTTTTAATATGAAAAGAGAATAATTTGTAAAAAATAAAAATGATTTAAAAAATAATTAAATTAAACTTATTATCATGCCGATGTATATGTGACATAAAATTTGAATATGAATAGAACATTCTTTGAAGTATTGAACAAATTTGAATTATTAAATTAATGAATAATGTTGAAAATTTTCTGAAAACTGTTGTAATTGATAAATAATTTGAAATTTGTTTGAGTGATCACATCTGATTAATAAAAAGATATTTTCTAATATTTCTTAAAATATGAATTTTTATTTTTTTACACATAGGTACACTATCTATATTCATATATTATATTTTTAACTGCAAGTTATTTATTAATATTCATAGCTTCTTTACAAATTATCTTTTGACTTTAGGAGTTACATTGTTTTGGACAGAATTATATAGTACATACTAGTAAGTAAATTTAAGTAAGCTAGTTACAAGTAAGTAATAAAGTTATAAGCAAATTTATTTATAAAAAAAATATTTAAATGTTTATTTCTTAGAAATTTTTTACATTAAAAGATTTATTTTATATATAACAATATTATAAATAAAATAATATATAAATATCTTATGTAATATAGCTATTTTGTATATTAAAATTGTCTTTACTTGTTTAACGATTATTAATTTTTATTAGTTAAATTTTACATATAGGTAAAAGCTTATAAATATTAGCTAATGAATCGTTAAAAATTATGAATTATTTTTAATCTTCATCCGAATCATCAGAATTTAAACTATTAGGTCCTTTGATAGTTTTAGGTTTTGAAACTTGTGATAACCATGGTTTTTTATTATTTTCTGATGACAGGTTCTCTTCAAATGTTATTGCTCCAGAAAGTGAAATTCTATATTCTAATGTTTCAGTTGAAAAATCATCACGATTTCCTAAGTCAGTAAATCCCACAATGTAATCATTAGTTTTACCATTAACAATGAGAGCAATTGTGGGAATAATTTTGATCCTTAAACGTTCTATAAATGTATAATATAGATTAATATTACAAATTTTTAGATTTAAGGAAAGTTTAAGAGAATACACTAAAGAAATATAGAAAATATGGACAATAATTAACTTACCAGTTAAAAATGGACATCGTATTACATTTAACTTACAAAACTTTGCTTCTATATGCTTTTTTGCAAGAATTTTGAGATGATGATCTACTATTTTACATCTTGGGGAATCGTCTTTACAAAATAGGCAAACGATGTTTTGAGATTTTTTTGAAATTTCAAAGAATTCTTTTTCATCATATAATTCTGAATATTCTCCATGACCCTAAAAATAGTCACAAACGTTGAATTAACAATTTTAATTGTATATAAAATTGGATTATTAAATAGTAAATTAAATACTATAAACTGATTAACTAGTTTATCTTTTTCTTATGATAAAAAGATTACATTGATTGCAGGAGGACAGTGTTATTTAGAGATTAAAATACTATATAATAATAAAATACTAAAAGATATACTACCAATGCCAACCAATTCTGCTTTTGTTGTTGAAGCAACTTTAGTTTCTTTAAACGTTGTTCACGCAACTTTTCAAAATCACTAATGTCCAGATTTTCCAACTTTTCTATCTCTGTGTCTAATTGTTTTTCAACGCAGTGAGTTGCTTCTATTATTTTTTGTTGCAAAATAGTCTCCATTTCTACTTAAAAATAAAATTCTGAGAAACTTTTAGGTTATATTATATAAACTTAATATGTAATTTTATATTGCAATGTGAAAAAAGATAAACAGCTTTTATTTTATATTTGAACAAATAAATACTTTTTAATATGTGGATAATTGATACAATATTATAGAATATTTTATTTTTACTGTATTTTAAATTTTAGCAAATAAAGTTTTTCTTACTGATGCGGTTTCGGTTTGACCATATAAGGAATCTACGTTTCTGTCAAATTGTTTATGCGATAGAAAATATGTCTATCCTTGTTGCTTTTATAATTTACTTGATACCATATAAGGCGAGAAAAGTACAAATTTGATAAATCATAAATTTACAAATTGGTCATTTTTCATAAAGATATATTTTAAGTAAACTTTATATGGCATTAAAAATGTCTTACAAAAACAATTAAACGAGGATTTAAAAAATATTGAATACATTAATTATACCAGCACAGTAATACCAACTTAGGTGTTGAATTTCACAGTTGTCGACTTGCCTGACAGTAATAAAGATGGCGGATGTAACATACGAGTAGCTAATGTTTGCTTCGATATCGACGTTAACGATTCTACGAAATAGCCGCGTTGACATATTGTGCGATGTGCATGTGAATGCGTGTGTGCGTGTTTATAGTGAAGTAAATTCTGTTCGAGAAAATATGTTAGAAATTTGTTGAATATGAGCGAAGGAGCGAATTCGGTTTCGCAAATCAGCGAGAATTCGCTTACGACCTTGAAAGATGAGGTCGATCCTGAGGAACTTCCTCCGAGAACGATATCACACACGACGAGAAGGTCGCGATTTGGTACAAGCAATGTCCCATTGTCGCCTTACATTTTGATCGATGGTAGAAAATTGCGAAGCTCCTTGGCATTGAGCAAAAAAAAGCTTCCCCGACGTGTGAATTTCCCAACAAATGACAATCACTTGATTACGGGATGCCTGGAACCGGCCAATCCATGGAAACTCGGTGAGGATAAATATTTTTATCTTACATCTCATCTTTACATTCATTCCTCCATTTTATATTGCTGGCTCTTTTAAAGGTTTATGCTCTGTAATTGTATTAATTAATAAATATTAATGATTCACAAGAATCCATTTATCTACGATAATACTTTAATCGTCATTAAGTTAACTTTATAGATACGTAAATATAAATGTTTCTAACAAATGTATGTATGATGTTTGTTTACTTATTTGTGAGTTACAGAGATTTGTACTTTATACTTGTATTGATTAATAAACATTAATAATTCAAAAAACTGTACATCCTTAGTAATAATGTAAGCATTAAATTTGGTTATTATTAAAAAATATTTATATATAAATGTTTGTAAAAACTCTGTGTGAAATGTATATTAACGTAATTAGAGAAATTTGTGACTTATAGAGATCTATATCTTATACTATATAATTCGAGAATCTGTACTTTATTTGTCATTAAATTAATTACATGGACATTTAAATTATTTACCAATTAACTATAGAAAAATATCCATATTTCACAAAGTTACTTAATTTAAGTTTAATCTAATATGTCAACTATTCTTTAGAGAAGCACTAGAACTTTTAAAATTTAATAAAATCACAAATATTTTCAAAGGCATATAATCTAAAAGTATATCAGAAGGTATTAAGCTAGTTTAATTTATTTTATATGTTTAATTATATTATTTTGGCATTTATTAATAAGAATATATGTTTAGTTATATAGAAACTGTATTTATTTAATAATGCTTTTCTATAATAACAAAATAGGATGATTAATTAAAAACTATAATCTAAATTTGAATTGTAATTTATAAATTATAAATTGATAAAATAACTTCTTTAAATTTTATTTTAAAGATGTTATTAGCACTCATAACATAATGGCTATAATTTTAACTATAAAATGATAAGTTACATCATTTGTTAATATCATTTTTGTAATTATTTATTTACATAGTTGTAGTGCATTAAGCCATTAGGTTTTTTTTTATAGGTCATGCCAAATACAGAACGTTTAAGATTTCACAATGTGAACCATATACTAATTATAAGTTTGATGCAATATTGAAGTATGTACAATATATAATTAACCTGTAAATTACTCTTAAACCGTATTGTTTTAATTGTAATTTGTAAATTAGATTATTTTAAATAGAACAATGTATATTATAAAATTGTCTTATATAATAAAGAATTTGTTATATTCTCGAATTTATACCAATTTTATTCAAGTACACATTTGACTGTTTAAAAACATTACATGAGAATTAAATAAATTCTTTTTTAATGAAATAATGTGAAACTATGATATGTGAGAGTATTTTAGTATATCTGTAATTTTTATGCAGTTACATTTAATTTACATCATTGTATTAATACGTTCTCTGTGGAATAATGCATATAAAATGGAAGCTAATTTTTTTAATAAAAACTATTATATTCTGCAGAAAAACAGTATTTGATTTTTGATCTATGTCTTACATTCGTGTTAAAGTAAATATTTGGCTGTACTTTTAAGAAAAAGATGGAGAGTTAATTTCCGCTTGATCCTTTGCTTCTAGGGTCAAATTTATCAACTTGCTTTATTGTGATAGAGAGGTGAACATTCAATGGAAATATAGACACTAGTTAATGATTAAGTCATTGCTACAAATGAAAAGTTTGGTGAGTCACCAATGAATGCCGCAGCGAACGTGTTAAAAACATTGTAATTATGAAATGTAAATAATAAACTGAATCAGAGTTATATTTATAATATGTGTTGTTAGTAACATTTTGTCAAATGGGTTTGATCATGAATAGAATATAATATGTGAGACCTACTACATGAGGTGTATTCAGTATTTGAAAGTAATGAAAAAATGTTCTTATGAATAACATACAAAAACAAAATAAAGTAAAAATATGTATGAATATTGTATGAATCTTCTCAATTATTTTCAATTGTTGAACTATTTCTGAAGTGGATATCACTGTATTATGTTGCATCTTATATAATTGACAGAATCCTCCAGCATCATCTGTTAGTCATATATATCTTAATATGTTGAACTTTTAATTTTTAATATTTTAACAATATGTTGATTAATTGTTCACAGCTGAAAATGTGAATTGTGAAGATGTAATCTCATCATACAAGGAATCCTGTTTAAAACACAATTCAGATCCTCTGGAGATTGTTATAAATCAACTTAAGGTAAAAGTGCATCTTTTCCAAATATTTGTATGCAATATTGGTTTGGATTGAAAAGAATATCAAAGCATCTAATATTAAATAATATTGATTACATATTTAATCATACTAATTATTAATTATTTGTAGTTTTATAACTAATATTCAAACTAGTAGTTACGGATGTAACAAGTATATGTGCAAATGTATATGATATATTTAAGTTATAAAATATTGAAATACAAATAAAGGAAATGAGGAGAATATAAAAAGCAGGAATATAAAATTATATTTACACAATATCTGTTTAAATAAGTATATAAATATAAAAATGTATACATATATAGAAGAAAGATTTTTATTATATTAAATTGAAGCTTAAAATACTTAAGATTAGATATCTGTATCATATTTTACTTCGTGTTTCAAAATAATATTTAAATACTTTAAATGTATAAAGAATTATTTTAAACATAATTATGAATATAGTTTATACATATCATGAAAATACATTTATCATATATATTTATTTGATATTTAGTATTGATAATAATGATTACTGTCCAGAATTTAGATACATTTGAATTGAGAAGTGAAGAGTTAGATTTAAAAGGACAGACATTGGATATTAATCATGCGGAACCATTGGAGGAAATTTTCAAAAGAGTTCGATTTAATAAAGTTAATTTAGAAGCTACATCTTTGGATGATGAGGTATTTCTATTAATTAAAAATTTGATCAAAAATAGTAATTTCTTTTGAAATGATATTTGATATCATTTGTTATTTTTATATTATAGAGTTCTGTGATATTATTTGATATGTTAGAATATTATGAATCTGCAAAGCACTTGAACATTTCATCTAATCAAGGCATTGGAATTTATGGTTGGCAAGCATGTGCAAATATGATAAGAAAGGTATATATAATATGATACATTTCATTTGAAAAGATTTATATGGTTATTAGTTTCAAATATTATCTTTTATTATTTCATTGATTATTGTGTATAGAATGACTATGAATAACGAAAAAATTAGAAATGACACTAAATATATGAGTGCTTAAAATTAAGTTTCATGTTGATTAATACATAATTAATGGAATCATTATTTGTTTAGACCCAATGCTTAGAACATCTTGAAGCTAAGGATGTAATCCTTAATGAACAATACATGAATATCTTGAGTCGTGCATTAAGATTAGTGTGTCATCTACATGTGCTTAAATTAGAAAATTGTGGACTTTCAGGAAGATCTATCGTCACACTAGGTATTTATTATGCAATACAGTTTGTTAGTTCCATTCTTCTTTAATTAATTTATTTTTAAGTAGTCACAATTTAATTTATTGTCATGTTATAGTTCTCATAAAGATTGTTAGTTGAGATTCACAAATCATTAAATATGACATAAGTAAAACGCATATAATAAAGTGAGAATAATTTTGACATTTTTTAAATAATTGCGGATATATCATCTTTACATTTTTTTACAGAATATTAATACTGTAATTGTACTATATTTTTCTCTCTTGTTAATGCAATCATTTAGGATTAGTTATAGAAACCAATATAATGTAAAAATTTTAATTTTATATGATCATATTAATAAAAAATGAACAAAATATAGCGTTTTAAATACTTTTATCTATTTTATCTTTAAATAATATTATTTGTAGTAAATGGAAAGTTTCTCAAAAACATTAAAAATGTTGAAATTATTCAAGCAATTTATTGGATTGTAATATAAATATAAGTTTAGTTAAATTGACTCAATATTATTTCTTATTTGACTAAACTTATTTATGTTACAACCTAATAATTAAAAATTTCGCTATATTGATAAAATAATTAGAACTACTACTAAAATTATAAGATATTTAACTAGTTTCTATATATAAATACAATTTCATTGCAGTAAGAAGTTATATTTTTCTTTCTCTGCATCATTTTATATACAGTTGTTAAGTAGATTGCTTCTATTTATTAGATCTATTTAAACATTTCAGAATTAAGAAAAATTATAATAATAAAATGCTGTACTTTTATTTAAGTACTTGAAAAAAAATTTGTTCTATAGTATTAATTAAAAGTTTCTGAAATTGCATTCTATAATTTTGATTACTCTCTGTTACTTATTACTTTACTCAAACAAAATTGATGAAATAAGTTTCTGATAATGTTACAGTAACATAGTGTTTTTAACAGTTGCAGCATTAAAAATGAACACTGGAATAAGAGAACTTTACTTAGCTGACAATGGGCTGAATTTATATGATGCAATACAGCTTGGTTCTCTTCTTAGATTAAATAATCATATACAGCTACTTGATATTAGGTACGTAAAAACAGAGGTAATGGATAATAAAACAAAACAATAAGATGTATAACTCTATAGCATTTGTCTTTTAATTATGATTACATGTGTTTTTAACGAATTTTTCTAATAAAAAACTAACTTACATATTTTACAATATATATTGAAAATTATTCTGAAGTAAAATGTTCTTTTAGTAATAATGTCATTCAAGATGATGGTGTACGTGATATCCTAGAAGGTCTCATCAATCAAATAAACGAGGACAAAGATGGTAAAGGTTTAAGCATATTAGTATTATGGAATAACCAACTGACAAAAAAATCATCTCCCTATTTCGCACGTATTATAGTATGTAATTTTATTTTATCATTATAGTTACGCATGTATAAACTATACATTTATAGTTATTGCTTTATGTATTTATATGCACTTGTATTATATTAATGCTGTTTATATAGGCATTGTCTAAGACGTTAGAGACACTAAATATTGGAAAAAATATGTTGTCTGATGAGTTGTTATTAATTATAAAAGATGCACTGAAAAAGAACCATGTTCTATTACAATTGGGAATACAATCAACTGAGCTTACATGTGATGGAATTGTTACATTATCTGAAATCATTGAAATAAACCATGCATTACAAGTAAATAGCATGAGCTTTAGAATATAAAAAAAAGATATAAAATCATTTTGTATTCAACTTATGTCTGTTTTACTGTTTTAGAGGATAGATTTAAGAAATAATAGAATACATTTGACTGGAATGAAAGCTCTCAGTTCTGCTATGAAAAAGAATAAAAATATTACTAAAATAGATTTAGATGATAAACCTGATATAAAAATGGTAAGTGAATAAATCAGTGTCATTTTTCACTAAAAAAATATTTAAAAATATTATATTATAATTATTTGTTTTTTTTTTATGTTAATAATAGGATGATTTAAACGAGACCTTGCTTCAGTACACGCAACTTGTAGCTGAAATTCGAAGCTGTTGTTTGGAAAACGAGAAAAGTCGTATATTAGAAGAAAATAGCGAAGGTTTTGATAATTCATATCATAGCAGATTCTGTAGTGCAACCACCCGTAAAATTTCGCTTACTTGTCAAACATTACCATGTTCTTTATCACCCATGATTTCAATACAAAAAGATGAGCCTGGACGATCGATGCTCGAACCGAAACGTATTAATGGAGGTCGTCTTCGTTCTCCAGCCCCTAGTCCCGCTTCTTCACCCATAGCCAGTCCGATATTAAGTCCCTCGCGAAGTCGGTTTGTGGTGTCCCGAGTTCCAGAAACATTACGTACTACAGAATCCTCAGTACCATCGTCATCATCTGTTCTTCCATCCCTTGGATCATCACCTACCTTTGTCACTTCTGCAAGTGGGTCATCTAGATTTCGTGTTTCAGTTGTTGAATCAGCAAATACTGTATCTTTATCTAAACCTGTTATTACTACGACCGAGGCTGATATCATGGTTGGTTTAAATCCAAAAGTTAATATTGCAGAATCGACTGATTTAAGTTCGAAAGTTAATATTACAGAATCCACTGATTTAGATGATTTGAATACCGTACTCGCATCTGAATCAGAAAAGAATAAGCAAACCATTGAAAGTTTTCGAAGTATTTCAAACGACTTGTCTCGTCTAGCTTTAAATGTGGTAGAAGAAACGTATACACCGACGATACTTGGATATCCTGTAGAAGAATTAAATACAAATAAATCTTTTGTTAAGACAAGGGTTGAAACTCAGCCTGATGATAATATAAGTTCTATTAATCTAGAACGCAAGAAAGATGATGTGCCAGACAATCAAATTATTTCGAATCGATTGGAAGATGTTTCAACGATGACAGATATCGAGAGTGTAGAAAATCGTTCTAACGAAAATACAGAAGATGTAAAAACGTTTACACTTACAGATAGGAACGGAAAAAGTCCGCCTTATAATACAATAAGTGATAAACCAATAATTTGTAAGAAAGGTTACGATGCAACGGATAAAGTAACAAATACTCGTACAAACGAAAGTGTAGAATTGCAGTCGCAAACGAAACACGATCCAATACAAAAAAGTACTTCTAATTTAGGAAAATTACTTTCGCTGTTTCAACATTCTAGTTGTTTTTTTTCTGATTCTACTCCTATTAATCAGTTGAAAAGTAAAAATACGTTTCAAGGTAGCATAAACAGCATGATGACTCTTGGAGATAAATTCCATTATTACATAAAAGATAAGAGAGATAGGATTTATAATCGTGAAACAGAAGAGTCCTCGGTATCGCTAAAGAGTAAATCAAAATTTTTCAATGTTTCTCAATTGCCAAGTTTACAAAGTTTAGCGAATATGATCCCATCGTTTAGATTCGAAGGTAATATAAATGCTTCTGGACAAAGTAATAAGCCTTGTTCCAAAGAAGTAGATCTTTTACTCAAGAAAGATAGTGAAAATGATTCAGTTGATACAGAAAAAAAATCTGTTGAACATAGTAAAGAAAGCAAAACCTTACGTGTCTATTTAGAAGGACGAAAGTCCAGTCCTACTTTAGATAATCAATTATTATCTGAAAATATACAATCAAAATTTCCTCCTGGTGTTACTAACAAAGATGTAGTATTAGCTGCAGATTGCATTGTTTCGAATATAATTGATACTTGTTCTAAAATTGTGAATAATAATTTATTAATGCATGTTTCAAATAGTAACACGATTGTACCTGTACCTAAATTAATAGGTATACCTGAATATTCTGCTTTAAAAGCAGTTAAAAACGATGTACAGAAACGAAATATAGCGGGAATACTAGATAAAGTAGATCCTATACTAATAAAAGAAACGAATAATGAAACTTTAACAGACAGTATTAATTTTACTAGTGATAACAAATCTTTGTCGTGTAGTATGATGTATGATGTAAGCAATGATATGCATACTGTACATACGTCTGACAGAATGCACAATTTAGTAATATTAAATATAAGTACAAAAGATAATGTTGGAAATAATTCTGCTTTTAATGTAAATAGTACAGGAAGTAATACAGCATGTTTTGTATGTAATCAAAAATGTGTCTGTAATGTAAATAATAAATCACTTGAATGTTATAATACGTTGAAGATAAATGTAGAAACGAATTGTTTAAATAATGAAGTTACCAGAATGTATAGTATTGACAGTAATAGTGATAGAAATGTCTTTATAAATGTTCATAATATGCCAACAAGCAATGACGTAGAAGGAATAAATGTATATCGTGTAAATAATAGTACGAATTGGAAAAGCGCAATTGTAAATAACATACCAGAAGCAAAGATATCAAAAATAAATTGTACATGTAAAGATACTAACTCCGAATTTAGCGATGATAGTGTACATTCATGTACTTCAGTACTTTATAGAGATGTAAATACACCAATAAAACAAGAAGTGGTAGAGCCATTTGTTATAAAACATAACAAATATATTGAAATAAGTAATATAATTGAAATGAAAATTAATAGTTCTATTGTGAAAAATATTATGGATCATATGTTCAAGGATATGAATATTGTTATGCCCATACCAAGAATGTACTCTTCTATGACAAACTTCAATGTGTTAATTCTTAGAAATCTTATACATCATGTAGCTGATATCTCTATTGATGAAACTCCGATCAAAAAGCTTTCATTAGATATTACAACTAATAATTGGCCGAATATCGTTAAAGTAAAGACTTTATTTTGTGATCTATCTCAGATATCTCATTCATCAATGAATGCTATAACTGAAAAGCCAGAAAACATTCATAACAACAATGAAGCGTTAAAAATCGATGAAAATTCTTCACTGGAGGATAATGCCGAAGAAAGTATGAGTTTTTACAAAGAACAGAAAGTCAAAGAAAACGAGGCTTTTGGAATTGTTTCCGAATATTCTTCAGTACCTGTAATAGCTGATCCTATTGTCCATTCAAAAGAAAATGCATCTTATTTGAAAGACAATAATGATGTAAGCATTAACTCACCAGAGAATATTTATATGCTCAGTAACTTTGGATCAAATATTGCTCAACATTTAAAATGCACAAATTCGGATGATATAAATGATACGACTCAACAATACTTAAATGCAATTAAATGTGCAGTTGCCACAACTATGTGTTCAACAGCTGTAGTGAACACAAGGGGCAATACAACAGTTGACATTATTTCTGATCAGAATACTAATATTGCTGAGCCTTCATCAGTAATTCGTGCAAACAGGTGAGTAAATTAAGCTATCAGAATTAATGAAAATTATAAATCTATATTACACTGAAAGTATTTCAGAAGAAAATATTTATTAAACGTTGTAGTTAAATATTAATATTTTTATATTCTATTTCTCTCCAGTATATATAATTTGAAGAACATGTAATTTATTGTAATTTTGATCTTAAATATTGAAAAGTGATATGAAAGAACTATTTCATATATTTCATAGTTGATGTTTAGAAGAAGTTTAAAATAAATTCTTTTTATTGTGAATATAAAGCTTTTTGTATTAACAAAGTTCCATATATTGAACATGGTCTCATTTTTTACAAAATCTTTTAATCTGAAATATTCAAGCTAGCTTTAATTTGGAATAATATTGGTATTATGGCACACATGTATATTAACTGGACTGATCTTATGATATGATTTTCTTCTGTTATATTGAAGCTATTAGATAAATTTAATTTTCTTTATTCTGAATTAAATATGAGCTGAAGCAACACAAACACGCGCACACGCATACACATGCTATTAAGTAATTGCTTTATATATGTTATTAAAATAAAATTATAATGTAATAATGGAAATAATTAAAGTCAAATTGAATACTTGTGTATATTATAACGAAGAAAGATTTTTAATGCTTAATGTTATCTAAATGATTTCATGCTGCTTATTCTTCATTATACTGCATCAGATTTGATATGTGAAATTAAGAATTGTATATAATTAATCTATGTATAAAGTGGACTGATTCAACCGCCATAAACATAAAAATTTATAAAACGCATTGTTTTGTAAAAACGATTTGAATCTGGTGGAAAAATATAATACCTATAAAATTTGTGAGACTTTATATTTTATTTGAGAAGTAATGCTTTTTCTTTTATTTATGCTGATTTCAACAGTATCTTATGTCTCGCTTGCACTTATTATAATAACTTTCATTCGACTAATGGAATCGTATTAATTTTCCTTTTAAAAAATACTATAAAAATTTCATTTCACTTTTGTATATTTCCTATGCTAATAAAAAATCTTAACAGTTTGATCCATATAATACTTAACTTATTTAATACTTAACACATAACACTAGTGTTGTATAAGCAGAAATTAAAAGCTTTATCGCATCTTTTTTAAGAATTTTATATTTGTAAGAACTATTTATTTATATTGATACAGTAAAGTGCTACGGAAACCTTTTAATCTATATAAATTGTTGATACAAATATGTATGTGTTTTGTAAATTTTATGTAACTGACATTATTTAGTTAAAAGTGATATTTGAATTAATAACAGATCTTATTTTTTAAAAGTTGAATATACATTTTATTTGATTCATTGTTAAACATAAAATTTTAGAAAAAACAATTACTGTATTTTTTTATGATATGTATATGATATATTGATCACATTAAAGCAATTAAGAAGTATATATTATTTATTTTATTGTATCCTCATCATTAATATTTATATATTATCCTTATCATATAAGGTATAAGATATAAGCATTGAATAGAGTTACAATACTCCAATTTCTTTTTTCATATTCATGATATTTATCATATTTTATTGAAGTATTTATTTTTGAGTTACCGTTTTGAACCTTTTAAGAACTGTTTAAGAAGTTGTGGTAAAGATTTTACTTTACTGTATCAAATGATTATGTATGCTATGAATTAATTTATCATAAAAATGAGACGGTATAAAATTACTTTATAAGAATCATTAACGTGATTTTTGTAGCACAAAATAAAATCAATGATATTGAAGAAGAAAAAGAAGAAGAAGAATTGCATCTTGTTGAATATGAAGACACAGAATTAAAGAGAAGATATATGGAGGAAAATAACAATCTTTACGATTTTGACGATGAAATTGACGAATTCAAGCAACTGACAATGGATCTTGAACCAAAGTATCAGCAATATGCTAAATGGAGGATCTAAAACTACGTATTATTTGACCGCTTTAATAGTGCGTGATGGTTTTGTAAGAACACAAGTTCAGCTCATAGAGTCGTTCCAAGGAAATTATATTGTACAAAAGAAAAGATATAGGTAAATCTTATAAATGTTATTGTATATATATAGACAATTTGTAGTGTTTTATACATTAGTTCAGTTCAGCTTTAGTTCAAAGGTTTAAATTTATGAACAGGGAAGGTGAAATAGATACAGACCCATATACACATTCATGTGTATTAGGGGATAATATTAGTACGTGTTTGATTCTAGTCTAGAAAACAATTCATCTAATATATATTATAGTATGAATAAAATATCAGCTATAGTTGTCAAAACAAAGTTTGAGATCTAACTGCGGCTATTTTGATATTTCAAAATCAATTATTTAAATGTGTTATAGCTAACTTTAGCTTTCATATGATTTGCACGTGATCGGGAAACGTTGTGCATAATGTAGAGATGGATGTATATAATTGTAATATTATACTACTATGTGTGTACATGAGCGTGTATATACAACTTAATTAAACACTATATACACACTCATATTAGATGCACACCATGAAAAAATTGTTACTTTTGAAAAGCGGTTTGCGTCATTAAGGGAAAAGTATTACAGAAATTGTTATATGTAATATCAGATTTTTATTTATGAATTGTAAAACAATTTCAATATTGACATAATATATTTTTATTATATATAAGTACAGAATATATATATACACGTATATAAGAAGTTCTTGACTTAAACATAAGTCAATGCTTAGACTTGAAATTTGAGTCTTTGTTATTCGAAGAATGTATACTTGTTACATTGTATATTCGTAAAGCTTTCCTTTAATATGTTATTTCTATAAATATATATAGAATACAACTCGTTAGGGAAGAAGGAATGAAATTGACATGATATGAATGTAATTTTATTAAGCCATTGGCCTGTGTCGGGAATTTATTAATACCAATCATCAGTAACTCATAAATTATGTTTCATATATATTCATAATCGCGAAACTTACTTTCGTACATTAAAAGCAGCTGATGAAATATTACATAACATAAAACTCTAAAGTATTATTTTATAATTAATAACGACTTTATGGAGTTCAAAGTAACGAGTAAATGGATAATACCTAATTATATTTTGTTGAATTTTAACGCAGCATGACGAAAAATTAAAAGAAATATTCAACAGTTATAGTTAGCTATATTCATATATTTCTTCAATCACGAAGCTCTATAACTAAAATTAAAATAAAAAGTCGATTAATGAATAGTACTGTGTTGATTTAGCGATCTTAAAAATATAATTATTGTAATTATTTTACAGATATGTATGTACGTACACGCATGCGCGATTCTGTACATTATGTTCGCATAGATTCGCGCGCATGAAATGCGTACGTTTACGTTGTGAAATGAATTATGTACAATTTATATATATTGAGAAGGAATTGAATTTATTAAGAATTTTATCACACCAAGAAATGAAAGAATAAAGATGGTTTACTAACATGTTGCAGTTCAATAATCTCATTAATTAATACACATCGATATTAATACTTGCACATATTAGATATATTTTTATTAAAAGCGTATGTAAGCATTTTACATTTTTATGTTTTGCTAAATGTTTAAAATAGACGTTATTTTGTAAAAATTCTTATTGTCAAATCAACGAATGATCTTTATTGATTTATCATGTAAATATGTAGATATTCTATTACTAAAGAATACGGTTAACCAACATTATGAATTAGTTAACATTTAAAATTAATTTTTTTAATTTTCACAGATTTTTACATCATTTCCGTTTCTGCTATATATATGAATATGATATGATATGCTTTCTACACCATCGTCGTAGCAACATGAAATTGTACGCGCAGTCGTGGTTCGAATGTACAAAGGAATCTCACGTACATATATGTATAGTAAAAACACCGATCTATTATTTCACCTATCAAAAACAATTTATTATTGGTTTATTTGTAAATTATTGTTATTAATGAAATAATTCGAACAATTTATTTAAAATGAAACAATCTTGTCTAAATGCAATTCTACGAATGAATAGAATGTGTTCATAGTTTTGTGATTTTGGAATATTGATCGTGTAATGAGGAAGATTTGTGCTTCAAATACAGTTTGCCTCATAAAAATAAGTTTTCGAATAGATCGTGAAATACTATAGATGCATATTTTTTAATATGGAAAGGTCGAATCATTATTTCTGATAGAGAAATTGCCTATCAAGAAAGAACATGAATGATTGGCACTGTTGATCATTCTAAGATTTAGTTTTCGTTCCCTGAGAGTCGGTAATATTATTATTAACTATCTAATCATTTGTTGAAGTAAAATTTTCTTTGTAAATTAAATTTAATGTGATGATCATTTTTAAAGAATGTATGAAAATTTGATTTTCATTGTGCCTGATTAGAATATGAAGTTAACTATAATAACTAGTAAATTCATATATTGTAATTATTATTATATTTTTTCGTTTTTTAATATCAATTTAAATTTAAGAATGCTTAAATTTTTCTGATTTATTGAAATTTACATTTTTCGTGCTATAAATGTATATATAATACAATGATACATATTGTGACATTGATTTATACACTGAAAATATATTGAAATATAAAGAAATATTTCATTTATATATTTTTTTACCAGCTGTTTCTGCCTCATCTTAGTGAAATGTATAATTGGCATGGCTTTGTGATAGTGAATAGTCAATTAATCGGATATTGGCTTAGGTCTTGATAAATATAATGTAAACAAGACACTTTTCTTTTATTCATGTCATGGAGAATATACTTTTTTAAGGTAAATATATTTCTGTTTTCAACTAACTAAATTAATTAATAAAACTAAATTTTTTAAATAATAAGCTCAAACACTAGTGAACCTTCTACATTTATTTTATACCTTGAATAATATAAATGCAATAAAAATCTTTCCAACATACTGTTTTAGCTTGGATATGGTAACTATGAATTCTGAACAATCGGCATGTCGCCGAAAACCAGGTGAAAATAATGACATTGGAGGAACAGCTGATCGATATAGAAGTAGAGATAATCAAATAGATCAATGTAACAATCAAAATGGCCAAGCAGTTGACAAATCTCCAAGTAGTCCCACATATCATATCACTGCCTCATGTGCCGAAGATACACCTAATTATCTTGTGTATCAGAAAGTAAGAGAGAATATTTTTTTTATAATTTTTAAATGCTCTTATCTTTAATTTTATTTATCTGTGTATTGTAGATGGAAGATATTGTAGAAAAAATGTCAGATGAAGTTACAGGTGTTCCAGTGAAAACGGTAAAGAATTTTATGACAAAAACACCTTCTGTTTTTACTGGTAATATATTACAATTTTATTTGACATTTTATTATTCTTTCTTTATTTTTTAATATAATATTAATGTACTTAATTCTCTTTATTATTTTAGGTACAGATTTAATATCATGGATGATGAAGGCCATGGCTATAGATGATCAAGGTATAGTTAAAATATTAAGTACATAAACATTAGGGAAAAATCACAAAATAAAAGGGTTTTTGTTTCTGCTTTCAACTATTAATTATATTATAATTAATCATAGCCTTCAAAGTATAATAGTAGCTTAAAGTAATAGTTATTTATTTAGCTCTTGTCTTAGAATTATTAATTGATTCAAAAAATGTAACTACTACAAAATAAGAGATATGGAATTTATGGAGAATTACATAAAAAATGGCAAACAATTTAATTGTATAAGTAATATTGAATGATTTAATTTTTAAAATGTTCTTTTATTGTTTGATTTTCCCTCATAAATCATATAAAAAGTTATTTGATTTTAACTAATTAGAAATGTATTAATATGATAGAGGCACTTCATGTGGCACATCTTATGGCATCTCATGGATATTTCTTCCCTATTGATGACCACTGCCTTACTGTAAAAAATGATAATACTTTCTACAGGTTTCAAACACCATATTTTTGGCCATCAAATTGTTGGGAACCAGAAAATACTGATTATGGTATGAAAACTACTTTTTTAAAAAATTTATCATTGATTACACAAATATATTTCTTGTACTAATTATAGAAGTATCAAATTATTTGTAAAAGAATTTATATTTAACTTTAATATTATAGCTGTCTATTTATGCAAAAGAACGATGCAAAATAAAACACGTTTAGAATTAGCAGATTATGAGGCTGAAAATTTAGCGAAGTTGCAGAAAATGTTTTCGAGGAAATGGGAGTTCATTTTTATGCAAGCAGAAGCACAAAGCAAAGTCGATAAAAAGCGAGATAAATTGGAAAGAAAGGTTCTGGATAGTCAGGAAAGAGCTTTCTGGGATGTATATAGACCAATGGTAATAATATTTAATTTTATTCGTATCTTTTGAAAAATTATTTCTTTTTGAATAATGATAACATATTTAATATAATAGGAAACTTATATAATTATTATATGTTTCAGCCTGGATGTGTTAATACGACAGAAATGGACATTAAGAAAGCATGCCGTACTTATAAACCAATTTCGAAGTTAAACAAACATTTAGGTATGACTAGTACCGACATTCCTTCACATTCAGGATCGTTCTCGATATCATCGATAGAATCGTTAAATAAAGAGATTGAAATGTTAAAATCTAGACTAGATAGATCGAATATAAAGGTCTCGAAAGTTTCAGAAGCGTAAGTAAATATCATCTTTAAATATTATCGAATATTATTGTAAATTTTTGCCAAACCTGTATGATGTTATATAATTAATTTATTTTAAGCAATATTAATTTGTTTAAATTACATATCTTATTTTTAAGTATTTTTAATTTTAATTATTTTAGTCTGATTGCATATTTTGAGCAGTATGTAGAGTATGATCCTTTTTTCATACAACCTGAATTTACAAATCCATGGATATCAGATAATCCTGAAATGTGGGAGCAAGAAAAATTAGCGTATGTGTATTTCTTAATTTATATTATCTTTATTTATGTGTACATTATTAAGATAATATATCTGATTTTTCTTTAAATAGCAAAGAAATATCAACAAGAAGAGTAAAAAGATGGGGTTTTAGTCTTCAAGAATTGCTACAAGATCCTGTTGGTAGAGAACAATTTATACGCTTTCTGGATAAAGAGTTCAGTGGTGAAAATCTAAAGTAAGTTAATAGTAGAAAGATATTCTAACTTAGATAGTCATATTCAAGTTTTGATATCTCTGTAAAATAAAATACAACTATAGAGATTAAAAATACAAATTCCTCGTTGATATACGTAGATTTTGGGAAGCCGTACAAGAATTGAAAACATTACCTCAAAAAGAAGTTCAAAATAAAGTGAACGAAATTTGGAATGAGTATTTGGGTCCAGATGCTAGTTGTCCAATTAACGTCGATTGCCAGTCCTATGAGCTAACAAAGAAGCATTTACAGAAACCTGATCGATGGTGTTTCGACATAACAGCGGTACAAATTACAAACAAGATTTTACAAGCTAAAATTAAGAAACTTCGTAGAAAAGATATTTATTCAAGAAATTCATTGAAATATTAAGATCGAATAAATTAAATGTAATAAAAGCTTAAAAATAATAATAATAATTGAGAAAATAATAAAACAATCTTTTGTGGTATTCAATTTTAGGCGCACGTTTATCATCTGATGAAAAGCGATAGTTACTCCAGGTATCTTCGCTCGGAAATGTATAAGGATTTTCTCAGTGGCTCGAAGAAAAAGGTCAATATATCATTTATAAATTATATTTTGACATATTAGATCACTACTATGAGTAGTAGCACCCCGACACGTAGTAGTTACGCAGTTATTAATATAGTTACAATTATTATAATTGTAATTGTTATTGTAACTGTTATTTTAATATTCCTAATGCTGTTATTTTAATTTATAAAAACAATTATGAATATATATATATATTATCATCTTTACTGCTGCCGTCATCATTACCACTAACGTCGTTATTTGTCTTCATCATCGCCATCGTTATGGTCGTCTTCGTCACTATCATCTTTGTCTGCATTATTATTATCATTTAGATAAGATATTTTGTTTAATTAAATTAATTTCATTACAATATATAGCTTATTGTTATGATATTATTTACTAATTTTGTTGTCCTACAATACTATTTGTATTCTTATTACATTATTTAAATTTACTTATTTCAATTTTTTCACAATTTTTGTACACAACATTTTTTATATGCATACACAGTATTTGATCTTTTAATGATTATAATCTTGTAGCCCGCTTTTTGAGATATTTGGTTTCCGCTGTGACTTTGAGATTGTTATTGTGTTGGAGATAGTTTTTTTTACTTAGATAGTTTTTATTTAGCAGATTATTATTTGCATATGTTTTATATTTTTTCAGGCATTTTTCAGTCTTTTGTTTTTAGTTTTTAACTACAGCTTCACTACTGATGTATGTATCACCTAACTACTTCAAGAAAAGAAATGAAAAATTATAACACTATATTTATATTAACTTCAAGCAAAAAATAATACAAGTCGGTAACTAACAATTATAAAATATCAGTTTGTAGAAGGTTTGTCAATTTATTCAATGTAATTAGATGATAAAAATCACCCAAACAAATTGCAAAAATAATATTTAATAATATTAATGTTTTTGTAATTAAATAATTATACGTTATCGTGTATGTATATACTCAAGAATTACAATCAAATCTCTAACAGTATCTAAAGATCTCTAACAGTTCTTTTTGCTGGAAACAATTTTTTACTCAACAGTGTCAAAAATTTAACTTCATTAGTTTATGCAACCAAAATGTAAAGCTTTTATATTAATGTTACATAATAGACATTATGAATATCACCAACATTATTATCATTATTATCGTCGTCGACATCACCATCGCTGTCAATATTATTAATAACATTTTTACAGTTCTTTATAATACTTTATAACACTTACTTATATTGCATATACTTAAAACTTCTTAAATAGTAATACGCTGCAAATTCGAGAGTTTTGTAAACATTTAAAAAAATTAGCTTAAAAAAGAAGTTGTAGCATCTGTTAATAAAATTACATCCTTTGTTCAATTATTTCAGACTTCAGTAAAAGGTATTCGTTCTATTGTATCGTTCAGCGGGCGCAGGGACACAACCACGTCGTAATCACCAGCTTAAAAATTTTTCATAAGTGGTTTTGGGAATCTTTCCAAGTCTCGTGTTATGTTTTCGTATTCAGAATGATTCGAAAAGGAGACAATGCAGTTCATTTTATTACTATTATGCTAAAAAAGAGTAAGTATGCAAAATACTTTAAATCCGCATCTAGCGCAATTTTCCACTTGTTTCCATACAATTTTTTGTAGAATAATTGAGTCTCTTGGAAGCCAAACTGATCAACTCCATTTTTTGTCAATTTTTTAATTTTATTATCTATGTATATAATTAATAAATGTTCAATTCTAAGGACGTTTAAAGAACGGTGTTTGTAACATCATCCTCTACCTTTTATTTTATGGAATTGATCAGAATGATTCTTAAACAACTCAGTGATAAATCATACCAAGCCCTAAAATAGATTTTGTAAATAATTTATTCCAATAGACGTATCATTAGTACAAGCAAAAAATTTATAACTGTATAGAGCAATTCTATAAACATTTATTTATTAAATTACACGTCATTAGTGATATTTAATTATTTATAATTATTGTAATATATTTTTCCCAAGTATAGGTAGTCTAAATTAAAGTAAACACTACAATTGTAAAATAATAATCCTACATGGAATTCTAAAGAGACTATCAAGAAATTCTCAAATATGAAATTTTTATAAGTTGATATTCCATCGACAAAAATTAGTTATGTTCAGGTATGCATATGTTTGAAAGAAAAGGAAAAAGCATCTCAGATTATTAACTGTTACAACAGTCAGAAACTAAAATGCATGATTAACATGTAATGATTAATAATACATTAGTAATTATTATACAATAAAATTTTAATAAAGCACATGTTCCACTATACTCTTTCATATCTTACAAAAATGAAATGTTTGTCAATACAATAAGTATTGTATTAAGTAAAGTAATTGAGATCAAATATTAAAAATATAATTCCTACATTTCTGAGTAACACATAACTCTTGTATGCCTTTGACAATGTTTAAAATCTACAGTATTTGTTTAAGATTAATAAAGAAAGAAACAATAGGATACCACACACCTATTTTCGTATCAATTATATTTTTCATGAATAGACAAATACGCCTGTAGTGAAGAAAACATATTATACGAAAAGTTATCAAGCATTTGCAATCTTGTAATATTTATTATATTAAAACTTATTGTAAGCCAGGTATATATTAGAAGAACAAAATGTAATTATAAATATAACATAGTATAAAAAAGAACAGTGATGTATGATCTTTTATCTAGCAGTACTTCATTGACCCAAAATTTGTAAATAGTGTAAGATTATCTCCAATTTTTTAAGATTATCTGAAATTATCTATAGTCTTTTTATTTATGATGTACGTAATTTAAATTTAGTATGGTGATAGATTGCTCCTGCGCGATTGCAATAAAGGTATTTTAAAGTATTTTTTAAAGACTATAATATTTGGTTGTTTTTAATAATAAATTAATTTCAAAATATATATTATTCGTCCTATAAAATTTTTTGTCGTTAAGTATTTTTTCTTAATGGGACTAGAAAACTTTAATTTTATCTTTTTTAATGAAATTGAACAACAGTTCATATTATATTTTTGGTAAAAAACAATTTATTTTGGATCATTACAAAGATGTAGTTTACATAGAAGGAAATATAAAATGTCATATAAAAACAAATAAAAAAGAAATTGAGCAGATATCAATGATATTCCTAAATATCAATACTGAAAAGAAATATCAGGCACGATACAAGGAACATAAATGTGATTCATGTAAAGAATCACAATGGCTATATAATAGCACCTGAAATCAAATACATGTAATTCTACTTGTAATGTAAAGCAATAGTAATTGAAATTATTTTATAATTATTAATAAACTTAAAATATCATCTAAATCATATAATTACACATTATTAAAAAAAAAATAATAAAAATACTATACTTGACTGCTAAATAAGTATTCAAATTTCATTACTTACTATAATATATAACAAATTTTGATTACAGTTCATACATAAATTTTAAGAGAGCAAATGTCTAATGACAATAAAAATAGTATTTCAGTGATAACGTGAAATAATTGCAGTTAGTAAATATTTCAATAATTATTTTAGTATAATTTTGTAAAGTATTTTATAGTATTTAATATTATATTATTTAAAATTATTGTACATTAAGATTTCTTTAATGTAATGTGAAAAGGAATATAAAAAATATTTTTTAAGGAACGTGCAGAAAGTTAAACAAAACTTTTGTGAAATATTTTACATATAGAACGTATGCAAAAACATTATATACAGACATAATTCTCTTTATTTTCAGTAGAAAATACATTTGATAATACTTTCTCATTTTTCTTACTTTTTCTCTCTACATTCCATTGTTCTTATTTGTAATCATAAGGTCTGATTATTTTACAAATTATTTTAAATAAATGCTACTCAGATATAAAAATTACATTTGTAACACTTAATCATTCGCATTCATTCTTAATATCATTACAAAAATCAGAAATTTTCTCTACAATACAAAAATCTTGTTCAATTAACTCTAAAAGAAAACTATAGTAAGTATATATACTGCAATACATAGATGACTTTTTTGTTTCTTAAAATATTAACCAGTATTCAAATAAAAACTTGAACTAAAAACTTTAATGCGTATTGACGCATCACGTTTGTACAAAAAATGAAGAAATTAATTTTTACCAGAGAGTATGTGCACAGAAATCCAGATCATCAGTGATTAATGATATTGTCATACATGGAAAAATCTATAACTAATATAAATAGAAACAGCTGAGTATTTGGTATAAATATATAATTAAAATTTTCTATGCACATATAATAAACAGAACCTAGTAATTTTTAACTCCTAGTAACAAGATTTTCTAATAAGTCTACTAATACAATACTTTTCATGATGTAAACAATGACATAAATAATGTAACAATTTACTTATATCATTGTCTTTGTTTCTTTAGTATATTTAGTACTAAAATTGGAATTAGAACTATTACAGTTTGTATTGGATTAATATTTCTTGAAAAATAAAACTTGTACAATATTCGAATTTTGAAGACCTTTATGTCTCTATCCAAAAATTCAGATCATCTATAAAAGATGACTTATTTATTTAAGAGACTGTTCTACTTTTAAAGACCAAAAAAATGTCAACTTTGGAATTTTTACATTTCTTACACATTTAGTGTTTTAAAAACATATATTGGAAGTAGTGAATTTTAGCCAAATTTAAAAAATTGACAAAACTACTCTTGGATCAATATTACAAGTCTTACTTTTTACAGCTTATAAAAGTCGCAAGTCTTAAATAGCAAATTTTATATTACTAATTAGCACCATATTGTGTAAAAAAGTAACTATATGTGCAAGGATTAAGATAAATCTACATTTAATCATTTCTGCTGATTAATTGTAAGTTGTGCTTAATTAGTACCATCATTTTGGAAGAATTTTCAGACAAAGTGTGATGGACAATACAGCTATGATATGTGATCTCTGATTATCTATGATATTAATAATAATGGATTATAATTTTTACTTTTAAATAGCTAAAATATCAATAACTATATATACATTTCTTCACAGGAAACTTTCAAAAATGTCCTTAAAGTAGCCTATTTAAAGTATAATATCTCCTTATAGTTAATAAAGTATATAAAAATATATTGAAACTAGCTAGAAAAATTTCAGTAATAGTAAAAGTATTGCACAATAACAATTCTACTTAACATGTATTAATGTATGATATTTCTGGAAAGACATGTGTAACTCAGTAATACATTGTATATAGATTGTACTATAATATTGGACGAAATTAGTATACCAACAAGTTTAAGCACCAAGAAATCATTGAAAATTGATAATAGTATACAAAAGAATACTTTGGTATAATTGTAAATTCCTAAAAAGCTTTCTCACAAATAGTAAATTCATTTTTATTTTTTTCTTTATTTAAACATAATATTAATCTTTTTGTCAATTTTAGTAAAAATTATCAAGCATTATTTAACTATTAGAAAATCATAATTATTCAATTTCATTAATGGCTGGTAAACTTGAAATGTTAAACTTTAATGATATCATAATAAAGTTACGTTTGTGCATTACTATACCGATTATATTAAAATATCCTTGTTGCTATAATTGTTTGTTTTGGAATTGTATACAGTACGATTGATATGTAATCATGACTTAAAATTTTAAATCATATAATAAATTTTATATTAATACGTAAACGTAGGGTTAATATATTCTTATTTCTACTTTTATCTTCTCCATATAATTTCATTATTAACATCAAATATGACTGCACATATGCCCATTTACAACCATAACAGTAAAATAATTAAGTTTTTCATTATGTATCATTAATTGTTGTTATTTAATGATAATAGAATTATGCATAATAATTCAACTATTTTATTTTCTAAATATTCTTTCCTTATTATATCTAAATAAGACTATAGTAAACTCACTGATAATTAAACTATAAGTTATTAAGTATTATCAATATACACAAATAAAATTAGATCAGTATCAGTATTCGGAATGATAATAATATTAATGATGTATTACTATAGATCTGTAAATAAAAAGACTAACTTACGACTTTAAATGATTAAAAATGAAAAATTTTCTAAAAAAAACTGTATGGTTTAAATGGCAGTTATAATGCTGTTATTAACAAGTCTATAATACTTTATAATTTTTAAACTTGTGCAATATTCATTATAGAAACTAGTAATTATGAAATATTATACAACTTGTAAAGACTTTTTGTTGCTCCTCTTTATAAGAGGTACGGCTGCCCATAATGCAGTGCCAAGAATAAGTATAATACCAAAAGCTAGAAATATGGGTTTATATGATCCTATTGTTTCAAATATAACGCCACATATAGGTGGACCAATTAATTGAAGAACTCCATTAACAAATAAAGATATCCCGTACGACGAGCTAAGTTTTTCTGTGCCGAGCATATCTGCTAAAATTACTGTTGTGATACCAATGTACATGCCTGAAGACAATCCAAACAATGCACAAAAGAAAGAAAGCATTGTATAACTTGTTGCCATAGGTAATAATGCCAAAGCTATTCCACTGGTACCCAGACCACCAACGAAATAATAATACTTTGGCACAAAGTCGATATCTGATAATGAAGCACCACTGATTCGTCCAACTAAATCAAGAGCAGAAACAATTGATAAAAGTAACGCTGAGGAATTCTTATCAAATCCTTGTGAAATAGCATATGAAGGTAGTAAGATCATAAAATTGGTATTGCTGATAGCTGAGGTAGAGTTTGAAATGAGAATTACTAAATAAATTGGATCTCTAAGTACACTCAAGTCAAAGAATTGTCGTTTATTTTTTACTTCAACCTTAGTCAACGATGTTCCAGATATTGATTTTTCTGACAATTCTCCTAGTTCTCTTTTCGAACTTTCAAACAACTTCTCCTCTCTGTTCTTACTCAACGATGTGTTATTCAACTCCAGCTTTTCATTTTTTAATTTATTGGAAGTTACAAGAACTTCAGAAGTATTACTTTCTCTTCGTAAAGAATCCACGTTTGGACAATTTACAGTATCTTCTTTCTCTTTGTTCAAACTAGAGCCTTTTTCGTCGGATGTATTTTTTTTCTTTGCTTCATCGCCTTTATCCTCATTTTTATCTTTCAAACAAGGATTTACTTTAGAGTTATTCATTATACTTTCAGTTTCAGAAATTTCTTCTTTCTTTGATCTTGTATTGCTGCATGATGTTTCATTCTCAATTGTGCTGGATCCTTTAAAAAGATCCAAAATTTAATTTAATTTTACAACTCATCTCAAAAAATTATCTTTTCAATGTCATAAAAATATTCAAATTTAAAATATTTCAAATGTGCACATTATATGTACAATATAATGTATATTTTTAAATACCCATTCAATTTTCATAGTTCTGATTCATCTATCTAAATGAAGATTATTATGTTTCTTAGTAGTGTATTAATTAATCAATACTAAGTTACCTGTTGGTTTTTTTTTATGCGGGACTGGTTCGTCTATGGTTAATCCTTGATTATCAATTCCTCCTTCTACTGGTACCATGATCATGTGTTGTTCAACAGGATGGTATAGTAAACCACATACCAATGTATTTAGTGTGAGTGCACCCATGATTAATACCGCACCTCTAAAAATGTAATGAAAATGTAACACTTTTAAATTTCTGAAAATATGTATTTTAACTATAGTGATATTTGATCATATTTGATTAGATTTTTTTAAGTAACATAAATTATACACATGCTATTCAATATATAAAGTTACATTACCTATATCCAAAACAGTCAAGAAGATACTGTAGAAAAGGTGGTAACACAATAGTTCCAATTGCACTACCAGAGATGCACAAGCCATTTGCGAAACCTCGAAGCCTTTCAAAATATGAAGTTACAATATACACTGTTGGTGGAAACGTGAGTCCAGCACCAATTCCAACCATCAAACCATAGCTGTATTCATAAATTATAAAATTATAAAATTATAATTCTCTCTTTTTTTTCTAGATATCTAATTTTACTACTACAATAAATTGTAGTGATAATGAAAAAATTTTTGAATGATAAAGGAAACATTTGTTTTGTTTAATAAATAATATGTCCGACTACCTTCATTTTTTGATAATAAAGTTTTATAAAAGGTTGTAGGCGCCTGTAAATGAGCAATCTGTCACACACGTTATTCACTTAAAAGTGTATAAGAAGTGAGTAAATTCTTTTAAAAAATTTTAATAAACAAATTGATTATTTCGTAAATTTTCTTATAAATGCTTTACAAAAATTTTTCTACTATTACACCAAAATACATGTGTAGTAAGTATGTATTTGGGATGCATTCATTTAAAAAATTACATTGATGTACAGTGGGTTGCTATTCACTAGGCGTTCGTAATCTTTACTTTTAAAGTTTCCTTACTAGAAATTTAAGCGAGAGTGAATATTTATCTATTAAGCAAAAAATGTTGTTTTTATAATCTTTTTATTTTATCAAAATAAAAATGTTGATGTTCTTAAGATGATTTTATTATACCTAACGTATAAATAGGAAACTGAATTAGCAAAGTAACTCAGCATCATCCCGCTAGCTGCAAACGCGCCGCCGATGATGGTCACTGTTTTGTAGGAGTACCTAGTTGATAAAATGCTGGATAGTGGACCTATAAGATATCATTTATTTTATCTAATCTTAATATTGTATTGAAAGAGCAAAGTATGATTTTAAATAGTAAAACAGTGATGAATCATGTATATCTGAGAATTTACTTGAGAGTTTATTTTATTTACAGACATCTATAGGTTAGAAAAAAATGTAGCGACTTTCCTTCATAAGTCTACAAAAATTTACGTTAAATTTCAACAAATTATTCAGTGAGAGTTTTTAAAAATGTGGAAGGACGGTGTTTAACAGTAACGTAATGATCTAATTTAATTTATAGTATAAACAATCATTATGTAGTTTATTAATTTTAGTAGCTATAACAACATGAGATGAGACTTCTCAATTAATTTGCAATGAGAAAATATATGAATGTAAAAATTGTCTTACCTAAAGAGTTGTATAAAAAGTAGCATAAAGCTGGCATCCATGACGCGGCGGTAGAGGTGGATTTGAAAACGTGAAGAAATTCGACAAAGAGAACACCAAACGATTTCACGGTACCCGGAATAAGAAGGTTCACGACAAGAGCTGAGCAAAGGACGACCCATCCCCATCCTCCATCCGGCGGGACTAATTTCGTTTTTACACTCTTCGTCGTCATGCTAGCGTGGAGAACGTGGTGAAAAGCACTCAATTAGATTGATCTGTAATTATATGAAACATGACATTAGATAGTTACAGATATAAAGTATATTAAACAATGGTCCTTGTATAAATGGTCCTGACCTGATCAATTAAGCGGGTAAAGGTAGCGCTCTCTTATTGGAGTTAAGAATAGTAGCGCGCCCTATTTTACCGACAGTGATAATTCGATATTTTTAAATTATCAACGAAAAATGTATTTCGAAAATGACGCATCTCAAGCAAACTTCTCAGGAAAAGTGAAAAATTATTTGAAAGATTATACAAAAAATATTTTACTCGCTTCTATTAAATGAGTCCCAAAATCTCCATTATTATATTTTTACAAAAATGTTTAAAAAGTTAGGGTAAGAAATATTTAAAAAAACTATATTTAAACTTTATAGATTTCACTAGAAGAAATTCAGTAAACTTTCTAACTCATTGTGAGATTTTCTCTATTCATTTACCCCATTTTACGATGCGCAGGTGGAATACTTGTAGTAAACGCGAAGAAAGGGATAATCCTTTTTGTTGTCAAATTTGTAGTCAATAAAACCATGAATAAGATTTTAGAATTAATAAACATAGCCGTTAAATAATCAATAAAATACAGAAAAATAATATAATTTTCTAGATAATAGTCAATAAATATAGAACTCTGCGCAATGAGAAAATTCTATTTTATAATCAGAATCCATAACTATTACAATAGTCCACGTGATTCAAATGCTTGTCAACAATAACTAGGAAGTCTTCTGATCAAAATTGTCCATTGTTCTCAATGTTCCTTTAATATCCAACCTAAAGGATAAAACTACAGTACTTCAAATACTATAAAACAGAAAATACCGAACGCTTAAGATAGTAATTTAGTTTTTCTCCTTGTGTCATAAAACTAATAACATGCTTAACACGTTCAATTGTCCCATACACTATACGTAACGCAAGCTGTCCGTTTTCTGCGATATTGAATAAATTTCTTGAAATAATTCGCACGAATGTAATACTTCACATAAAAAATGAGCTATGTATACTAAACTAATAATATATGAATATTATAAATATAACCATATTAAAATTTCTGTCTTTACTGTATTTCTTACATCGGTTAACAAATAATTAAACAATTCGTGTTTTAAATTGTGTTTCACGAAGTATGTACGTATTCTATCTTATGAAGATAAAAGTAGTTAATATGAAATGTACCATTTACCATAATACACCATGAAATTTCAGAATATAAGTATAAACAAAATTTCTACGTTCTGGTATGTAGGACAAGGCTGAAGTATGAAGTGAACGTGATATAGCTATGTTTCTCTAGGAAAACAAAACATATCGCGTTATTTCTTGCATTATTTATATACGTACATATATTAATACTATACTCCCTTCTATCTTCCAAGTTATTTTATTTGCAAAAGGAATATGGTGGTAGGTTCCTGTAATTTTTTATAATTTTTCGTGAAATTAGTCATACTAAACGCAGTTTAGCAAAAACAGTTTATACGTAATGCCATAATTATACGACACATATCCACAGACCCTGTGCAATTGAATGGAATAGTCACGTGGCGACGCGCACGCATCTGCGTACGCGTCTGCGCATGCGCATTGAAAAAAGAGAATGACAGATTTTACTCGAACTTTTCAAACAAATTTCGCATTGTGCAATTGCATTTGTCATACGAACGCATACTATCCCAATTACATAACTTATTTTATCTTTCGTAAGTCACGTAAGGAATATTCCGATAGATCTTTTCAGCTATTTTTTCCCATTTCGCGAAAATGTTATGAAATGAATATTTAACAATTATAATATGTGTAATTTATATAGTAGATTGTTATTTAAATTTATATGAAGATAATTCAATAAACGACATTGATGTGTCTCCTGTACCAAATACAATAGCTCATAGGTATACTGTAGGTATCTATATATTAGTTAATTGGTGTGGTATTTCTAAACTAATAACCAGGTGTGCAATAAATGAGCCATTAAAATGTAAATACAGTTATTGGTTATTTTCAATTATTGTACTAATTATCCCCAATTATAGTATAGTGTACATTGTAGTTCTATACAAACTACCATCCATCAATATTATCACACAACGATTAATTCAGTTGAAACGTTTTGCTCACTTGTCTTGTAAATAGCAGGAATGCATTATTGTAAGTAGTATGATAATCGAAGCTTTCAAAGAATTGATTAATTCGAGGAAGTTAGAATTATCTTTGAAATTTATTATAATCTTATTAGAAAAGATATTCGTGATAAATATTGTTTCTGTTGAAGGATATAATTTGTGTATTCAACAAAGAACTTGGTAGAATTCTGTAAATATTGTCAGGAACAAAAAAAGAATATTAAAAAGAGGAAGAAAACATGAGGAACTTTTGACCAGTTTCTGTAACATAATTTCACAACGAAAATTAAAAAATTCAATTTTTAAATTAGATTGATAATTTAACTTTTATACTTCCATAGATATAAATTTATTGTAGAACATTCGACATTCATTATATGCAGTTATACAAATTATTACACAGATAACATCGATAATTTCATAAAACACAGTTCCGAGATCATATCACTATATGATAAACGTATTACTATTAAAAATAAAGAAATCTTATGGTATTAGAAAAATGATTTAAACAAGAAATATCACGTGAGTGTATTATGTCAGATATTTTATTTTTATAAAGGGGATTATCAACATTGTCAAGTTTATGATATATGCCTCATCTTTTACAGAATATTAGATATTTTTCAAATTCAATAACAATTACTTTTATCTGCGGTGATGATTTTTAACGCTGACAATTTGGATGAAGTAAGATAAGATTTATAACACCTTAGAAATTTTGATTTTCACAGTAACTGGATTCCACTAGTAAAATGGAAAGTACATTTTCTGAAGTATTGCACCCATTGTCGTGAATATACTTAATGATTACCAGTGTAACAATGCCTTTTGTAAATTTCTGAACCTTTCTGTGTATCTATTAAAATGATTATCATTCAGTAAATATAACAGAATATAACATTCAGAGTATTCTAGTGAATTAATATAAATACACCCCCGTTCATAAGTATTGGGACACTTGCAGAAAAACGAAGTATACCTAATAAACCATTAAAAAATGATCAAACCTTGTTTGGAACGGGAGACTATAAAGAACTAATATGTTCAACGTTTCAACAAATATTTCACCAATTACACGTATAATAAGGCTAGGTGTTTTCTTTATTTTCATAGTCGTATTATTAAATATTTTATTTTTCTATTCCTATTCTGATATTCCTATCAGATACCTATTTCATTATGTTTTATACGTCGTTAATTAACTATATTCTATTAACAGTTTCAGAAATCCGAATTAAACTTTGCCATGTTTAATTCTATTCAAATTCCTTCAATGAGATCTAGACGAAAGAATTGTGTAGGTTCAAACATATATTCATTAATTCAATATTCTCTTTTAAAATTCTTGCAAATTGTTTTCACAAGTCTTCGTCGTGTATTTTGGATCATCATCTTGTACGATTTAATTAATTTATCGATTAATTATTTGTCGTGTTCTATACAAGTTTAGCAAGTGCCCTAATATTTATGAACCGGTTTATAACATTTATAACATATTCCCCATTTCCCCACAATAGTTAATTTAGATATTAGAGATTTTCTAACATACTATGCATAGTTTCTGAATCTAGTGTTACTTTGATCCGTTGGCGATGTCGCATGCAGAATGCCTTACGCACTTGCCTGTCCGGAATAAATGCAATTTTCATTAGAACACGCGTTCAATGAAACCGTAAGGTAAAACGTGCTCCGGTTACAATTGATGATTACGTGAAGTAAACAACAAAGACACGATTTCTATATTTACGTGCAACGAACGCACAACGGCCTAATAAAAATAGATGAACTTTGATGCAATTGTGACGAACACAGCACTCGAACCCGTAACGAATATAAATTTATTCCATGCCATTTCAAATAACCGTCATACCACTATATGTAAAGTGCATTAGAACATTCAAAGTGGATAAATTCAATGTAAGGAATATAGCCATTCGTGAAAATTTTCGAGCATCCTACAAAACGGCTACCTTTCTTGAAACAAGTATGGAGAGAGCTTCAGAATGTTTGAATTTTTTAAAACATGAATCCATTCTTTTCCTTTTTTCAGAGATAAAATGCTTGAGAATTTCCATCACATCAACAGCCACGTCATACATCCCTGAAGGCCCCTATACACGTTGAAACATGTTGTGATGCATGCATCGATACTTAGGATTCACGATACATGTTACAATTTACGTAATTCGATATCGGCAAATCGGCATCATAAGCAACTTGTATCGATCATGTGAGGAATTAGAATCCCGGTCTTCGTCGGTGAGCATGGCTCAATTGGGGCGCAGGTTTCAACGTACAGAGGGTGGCACCGATACCGAATATAATTTGCAGTAGATTTTCATCATTGTATTTTGTTTTTCGATCCTTAGGCGAACTTCATCTAATAGATGTTGAAAAGCAGAATCATCCGTATGCAAATAACTTCTATAATTATTCGGTTCGTTCGTTTTCTATTTTTACAATAAAACGCTAAAACGATTCAGAAAATGTGTTCCTCTCGATTAGCTATCTTCCTATCCACTTCTTTTTAATCTACAATTTTTTGCTCTTTATGATCCACCTCCTATTATCGATAATAATACCGTAGTTAGAAAATAATCGGGCATTTTGAAACACTTGTTTCAACGTTATTATCATACCATAAACTGAAACTGATGCAGATTTCCAGGTGTCGATGTAATGCGACACGTTTCAACGCTTATACGAGGCCTTTAAATACACAGTAAATTAACGACAAGTTATCGAACAAACATATTTTCGTCGAAACGTTTTAACATGTTAAATGCAGGAAGTTCATAGGGAAATTCGATGAGAACAAATTTCTGCCCAAAATCTGCGCTGACGAAGACCAAATAAAATATATATTTGAATCTGTACGTGACGGCATTCAAATAATAATTGGTCACCTTTTCCGCGCGTGAGAAATAGTTTTCAGTGGCAACACGAGACTTTAATTACCACGAAGCAATTGACGCTTCGCTAAACGTACTTGAACGTGTTAAAATTGCGCGTCAATGGAGCAAGCATAGAGATGTCCTAATAAATACTTTTCAAATATTTGCGTTTTTATCCTGCCTCACTCGTCACGCATGTTGTGAACATGTGAAGAAAGAAAGAAAATATCATTACTGTAATTATTACTGTAATAACGTGACATAATGCGTAGAAATTCTAGTTGGAACGACGAAAAACATGAAAGCGGAGGCGAAAAGTTTAAGGTTTTCGAATTTTTACCAAAATGAACAAATGGTATTTATAGATATCCGTATTGAGCACGTAATATCAGCACAAGTACGGTATAACCTGTAGGACTTGTTTTTGCATAAAGAGCCATAAGCTGTAAGAGGTGCAAAGTCGGGATATTTAAGAAGTTCTTTACATTCTTAGAGGTCTGTTTCAGCGTCACTTAACGTCGGTCATTTTAGAATCGTCGTATTGCCCGAGGCATTGCCGCTAACTTTAACTACAGTGGTATTTCCTCCTCTAACGTTATTTGACCTTTATGAAAACGATTCAAGAACCTCGTATAATGAGACAAATAAATAAAAGCTTACGCTACTCAGACAATCTTATTGCCACCGTTTTCTTTCTCACGTTTTTCCACGAATAGTACCATTTTCCTTGGCTAATTTATCGATATTAATAGCACAACCAACAGCTAATATTTATTTATTTTATTATTATTATTCTTGCATTAGGATTTCGCCCATTACAAGCTTCGATAATAAACAGGTTACAAATATATGTAAATAAACAAGTAATAATATTACCAAAGTACATGAGTATAAGATATACGTATAAGTAAGAATCTTACTTTGGTGTAGTGATGATTTGTACTATCTCTGTGAATTGTATTCCTATTCTTATTACTAGCAATTAATAATAACACATTGCCCTAAATGAAGATATGCTATCTTAGTACTCGAGACAAATTGCACTAATTCTCATCGCTATCTATACGAAATAGTACAGTTTTCATAGATGCTCTTCAGTGTTCGCTTTCATAGTTTGCCTAGTGTTTTTATTTATGTGTGTTTCTGGTCTAAGTATGGACTATGTATTAAGCAGCCTTTAAGGTTATGTTCGATCGATTCTGACTTTTTCCTGTCACATATTTGGCATAGAGCCAAATAACCATCTATATAATATACTGGTACCTCGTTTATTCTGCTGATTTTCAATGGTTCTCTTCTTATCGTATTATAATCTAGGATTCTTTTGAATTATTAACAGCTAATTTATTGATATCGATGCTAGAATCAATATAAATATAACAAATTCATGTTTTTAAATTTGTATTCCAAAGTACATATTCCTAGATGAATTAATTAATTGAATATTTATATTCTATTAATTTTGTGAGTTTGTAGAAAGTTTGATCTCTCGCAGAATATTTTAATACGATCTTGGAAAGAGTTATCATACCTATTTTGTATCTTAAAGTGGTTACGTAAAACCTTGACGCTGTATAACCGTTATAAGGGACCGAGAATATTTCGCCTAGAATTTATGAAACAGTATATTATAGTAAAACAAAATTTCAATAACAATAATGGTACTGAGAACAACGAAAAAGTGATATTAAATTGTAAATAACTTTACGATAAAAGTGGCATCGAATGTCGATTTGAATATAAACTTCAATTCCATATGCATTAATGTCAAATGTGAAACAGAAAAAAATCGCAATGAATGGTACTTACAAATGTTAATAACGAGCGAGAAAAATGTTACTACAAAAATGGCAATAAATGGTACAAAAATTGATAACAAAAGGAAGAAATATTGCTGTAAAGGAGTGGCAATAAATGCTACAGACATTGTTAGCAAATCGGAAAAGTATTACAATAAAAAAGATGTTGCAATAACAAATTGTACTAAATAATAAAAAAATAATTTATGTTATGAGAAATGATATTAAATAATAAAAAGTCATATGATGTGATATTTATACAAATCCTTCTTTTTCAAACACAGATAAAGTATTATAGGTCAAATAAAAGAATGTTTTACTTTCTGAATATGATAATGTGCGTTTCACTTTTGATATTTTATATATTTTTAGCATTTGTACATCTCCTTATATGTTTTTGCACACTTATAGCAGTCGTGAATGCATAAGAATATTCCAGTCTAATAATAAAAATAGCTTTACTCACTAAAACAACCGGGGAATCATTAGTATGAATCGTTTTATAGCATCAATCAGGTAAACAGAAATAAAGGAGTACTATAGTGGCTAGCTAAATTGACTTGTTATTCCTGTGATGCTGTAATAAATATCAAATTTAAGACAGGCATTAAGAAAAAATAAAAGACACAGGTAATGGGTATAAAAGCCAAAGTGACATGAAAAACGATCCGTTAATTAGTTTAAGTAATGTGGTAAAAAAATAAAGATGCAATCACTTGTTTGAAAATCACAAATCAATGAAATATCGCAATAACAAAAATGACACTAAATGGTAATAAAATTATATAAATACAGTAATAATAGATTTGATACCAAAAATAGTATTAGATAATAAAAAAAATAGTATCTAGTAAAATACTTATATTGCAATCATAAGAAATGACGCCTTAATACTCAAGAAAAGAATATGGCAATTCTGAGAAATAGTATCAAGCAATTAAAAAAAATATGTTACATTGATTAATCAGAAACAATGATTTATTGCCACAACAATGGAAAAACAACACCGAATAGAAGATGGAAGTACCGCAATAGCAAAGGTGGTACTGAATGGCAAGAAAAAACTTCTTTGACAATACTTTGGCGCAATAAACAAATGATAGAAATTGATGAATTAAAAATGTGATGTTAATAGAAAATATCCTCGTGAAAATTATATTTTCATAATTTTTGTAATTGTGTAATTTCTAATTCTTTTGCAAAGAAAATCAAAAGATCATAAACGGTTGAATAATGGGAAAAGGAAATAATAAATGTTTATTTTATACTTTCCAATTTCCTTACGATAAAAGTTAATGAATTAAAAATATGTATGTTTTAATAGGAGAAAACCTTATAAAAACATTGCAATTTTTGTAATTGTATACTTTTTTATTCTTCTCTAACAAAAGAATGAAAAACATTCTTGCAGAGCTATCAAGGGATTCTGTATTAATGACTATGATTTGCTTCGAAAAAAACCTTCGTAACATCATGAGCTATGCCGAAGATAGTCGTCGATTAAATTACTTCTATAAACAGTAAAATTCGAGATCCTTTGCCGCTAAAAATAATCTCTTCCACGAAATGTTATTCTACAATGGTGGTCTTCGTTACTTATTACAGTCGAGAATTAATGGAAATTTTCGTTATAACTAAACATGAAAATATAATAATGTTAACAATTTATGATAATAGAAATTCTGATGACGCATCTTTTCCTCGCGCGGATACGTGTCGCGTCCTGCTGAAAAAAATCATTTCTGCACGAGGAAAATTTTAATGCAAATTGTTGGCTGACTTGAGTTATTGGATGATTATAATAACAAGTACTGTGTGTGACTAATAAGTTACACGTAAAATCTTCTTGTTTATTCATACCGCATAAATGTTTGGAACGAAGTGAACGATATTTCCATAATACGATTATTACCAAATAAATGTTATCAAATTATAGAAATGGCGTTGCGATACTAATTGTAATACTATTGTAACATTGATATTAACTGTAATTTAACTATATTACTTGTAATATCTTTATTTATTGATTTCTCACTAAGAAATATTTTAAATATACGAGAATATCGTTATTTCTGAATATTATTCTAGAAAATGATTTAGACATCACTTTCGCGTAAAAATATCGATGCTGGCGAGAAAGCCGGCCAATCAATCATTTGCGAGAAAACAATATCGACTGCGACACAGTATCTTACCGTGAAATCTCAAATAACGTGTTCGCTTAATTACATAATTTGTTTGGTAGTTTCTTTTTTTCTTGGAAGCTAAATTACAATTCTTGCATTTTTCTTTTGTAGAAATAATTAATAGGCAAATTATCGACTTTTCACAATCTTTAGTGATTTATTAACTTTTACCACGAGAAGACTAAAGACTGTAATTTACTATTTCAATCGTTTAAATCGAACACTTCTTCGATTTCCATTTGCAAAGATTAAAAATTATACAGTTACAAAAGTTGTAACATTTTTACGAGAATCTTCTTTTACTAAAGACATATTTTCGGTTTATTAATTTTTATCATAAATAACCCGAAATTGTAAAATATAATATTAAATTAAATTACGAAATACAAATTTATTATATCATTTTTTATTTCCCTCAAACACAATTAAACGTTGCAAAACTTATACAATTTGTAAAAGGTACGAATGTAAATTGATAAGAATAAAAGTCGTAATTTGTAGTAGTTTGATTCGAAATCTAAGATATGTAAAAATACTGTCGTTAGTCAAAGATTTAATCAATTTAAAATAGCTTTATGCACATCCAGTCGTTCTTCGAATAATTGGCGATCCCACTTTTTATACTTTAACTATATAATTTCAAGCAATCGTAATTACATATATGCTGACAAACAGCTCGTACGAGATTTTTAACAGAGTTCTTTCGAACAAGATTAGTTTCACGTGCAGCTGTAGTAGATTGTAGAATTCACGTTACGTGCAGCCAAAGAAAAGTGAGTACTCGGGCCTCAATGACTTACGTCTCTCGCACGCTATAACCAGGACCCGGAGCAAATTTTATTGGAAATAAAACTGAAAAATAACAACTTCAACTAACGAAACATAATTCAGCCGATTTATGATTTTTTCAAAATGTAACTCTATTTCATGATATATCGAAATCAAATCAATTATTATCTCAAATTTTTATTACCTTAGTTAATGAATTTTTTTAAGCAAGATAACAAATAAACGTGAAGTTTTAAGTAAGAATAGAGGATAATTTCAAACAATGAATCATAATTAATGAACCAATTCGTTATTTCAACGAGTAATTTTATTTTAGATCTAACAGATTAAAATTAATATTAAAACGGTGCAACGTACAAAGGTAGAGTTCTTAATGCTGTATTTTGCATCTATCTCAATCATAAACAATAAAACCCAATTATTTTAGAACGTAACAGCATTTGCTCTCAGAATTGTTCTCCTTTCAATTAGTCTTGGATATTAATTGCACTAGCCTGTGTATAGGCGCGAGGAAATTTGTATTTTTAACTCTCTTGGCATAATAGAATCAGATATTATTACTTGGAAACTTATATTCTATTTTATTCAAATAAAAACAAAATAAAGATTTATTTCACTTTTACTAGTGAAATAATGAAATACTTTAAACGAAGATAATTCTTTGATTCAGACAAACTAACCTATAATTATTTCGAAGTAACTTTGTGCCAGATAAAATGATCTTGAAATATTTAGCATATCTTTGTACGTATAACAATGATCGTGCACCATTTTCAGTATTTTCAAAACACAACACGTAATTCAAGAAAAGCAAAAATGTCACGTATCGACATTCATCACAGAATCGTAACTTTGTCGAACCGTTCAAAATTTTATGAGCCTAGCGAGATGATTTAAAACGTAACAATATTTACACGATCGGGAAAACGCAGCGAAACCTGAAAAGCAGGATTTTACGTATTTTTTACGTGTAACATTCGTTTCACGTAAGTTTGACACGAATAATTGCAATGGACAATCTATTTCCATTCACTTAAACAAATTAAATTCGCTTAAAGATTAAAACACGATCGAAAGTACATAATGTTATCATCATGGGTGATTTTTTAAATTATACAAGGTATTGCATACTATGGTTATTAATCAAACTTTTCAAATAGTAACAAATATGAAATACTATTATATTAATGAAATTTTGGGAATTATAGAAATTATTAAATATTATCGACGAAATTTTTGAGTCATAAAAAAATATAAAATACTATCGCTTTTAACAAAATTCCTAAAATCGTGAAATATACTAAATACTATCCTTATCAATTATCGTTGTTACCAGTCAGTTATATAAAATATCTAAAATTAAAAAAAAAAAAAAAAATACCAAATTCTATTATTCTGAAATTTCTTAAAATCATACGAAAGAAATGATTAAATTAAATACATTATTTAAGTTAGATAAGAAATATCAATGACGGATGATGGACTTTTCCTACGTTAACAAACTATCCTAATCTGTCAAGCGATCGAATGTCAACCGCGTGAAAAAAATCGTTTAACGATTTCGCGAAGACGATGTCAGGATTATAGTCACATCCGAAAGATAAACGTGCACTGACCTGTAGAGGTTCCGCGACCTGTGCAAACGGTGGCCGGTCCACAACGCTCGGTGACACTAGTTTTCTTGTTTAGGCAGAGAAGGGCAACCCGGCCGGAGGAATCTTCACGGGACGTTCACTATCATCGTGAGTCTTGAACTAGACTGTGCACAGGCACTGAAGAACTCGTTCCTTTCCCTCTTCCTTTTCTTTCAGTCCAGCTCAAGCTGGAGGCGGAGGGACACCCGAAGGTTGCCCTCGACTTTAACCAAACCAAAATGGTTAGCATATCGCAGCATCATAAATCGAAACGTCTTCATTCGTGCAACAGCTTTCAACCACCGAACTAATAGATCACTGTCGGTGTCCTCCGTAAAACTGATCTGTACGTCAGCCACTGACAACCGTTTAGCAATAGAATATCTCATTTCTCTATCTCGATACAATGTTTCATATACTGTGTCTCACTAAAGCATTTCAACGCTTCTATAAACTTTTTTATCAATATACGTATATAATATTTTGTTTCATAAAGATTTCATCAGAATTCATTTGATATTTATTGCAAGCATACACTTCACAGAGATTATTTAAGTATTTGAATAATCAATTATTATATTAGTTAGGGCATCTTTAACATTAATTATATGCTTTAAACTATTTATACTCAAACGAATATTTTTCTAAATATGTATTTGCAATAAATGTATTCTAATATTTACCTTCATACGTATTTATTTTAAGAGTGATTCCATATTTTATCAATATACAATGGTTCACGGAAGTATTTGAACGTTATAGAAATTGTGTGTATAATATAAAACACTGAAATCTCATTAGCACTGTAATGAGACATGACGATGATTATATTGATCTTTGAAACCAATCTGAATATAGTTACAACATAGTTACTGCAAACGTATATTTAATTCGAGACTAGTATAGATCATGATTAATCATCTTAAACATATAATACGTAAATAGTCGACTCTCATTACAATGCTAATCGAATTTCAAAGTGTTTCATTTTTATGTAACATGCATAATATATACATAAATACTTCGTGAGCTATTGTATGTACAATCGATAGTATCGAACAAAACGAAGATCTATTGAAAACGATCGTATCTGTGACATAAAAAGAATGAGAAACTACATTATACATTATTCAAAGTGTAACACGCGAAAACAAAGTTTTTACATTGATACGTACGTTTATATAATGCCTAGAGGAAAGCAGATGGTGGTGAATGGATGCACGTTTCTCTTTGCGCATGATAACGTTTTACTATTTTAGATATACTATACGGAATAATTTCTATCAAAAGTACTGAGGATTTGAATGAAATTTAGAAATAGAAAGAAAGACCTTGTATTGAATAACTGGTTTAAACATTAAATATGAACAATAACGATTTGCATTGCTTATATAAATACATACATTTACTTATATAAATGTAGAGATTTTATATAGACGCGCGACTAGTGAAACTCAGTAAAACTCGTACATTTTCATAGGAATCGGTCGCGTTTCCATTACATCACAATTTGCTTACTGCTGCGACATTACACACAAACATACGCGTATCGCGTGCGTATCGTAAGCGTAGGTATAGATCCTGAAACGCGATTATCGCGAAATTCTCTCGAGGTTGCAACCACGATTTTGTTATTATCCTTATCAAAAAATATTCACCGATTACGTACGATAATTTCGATCAAATGTGTATTTCGATCATGCTGCGGTCTCGTGGCGGGAGATAGAGCAGGTTTACTTAGCGGTTTGGTGCTAGATGCACTTGATCGTATAGCCAGTAAACCATGCGAAATACACGGGTAAAAGTTATACAGGGTGGGAGATTCCTCCTTCCAGACCCTGTACGCACCACCGGTTCTCACCTTTATTCGAACCAACACCGAGCCAAGCTTGACCACCATACGTTATAGCCAATATATTTTCCAGTGGGCCAAGCTAAGATATCGGGGAGATTCTTTCTTCTCTCTGCTCTCTCCCCCTACTGTACAGATGTGGTTGCTTTTGTACATCTTCTTTCTACCAACGAACGTTCTTTCAGTCCGTTTTTACTGGTCATCTCCTTCTGCTCGGTCGGTATTGCTCCTTTTTTTCCCTCTCGCGCTCCCTTCTTTACCCTCCTCCTTAATCGTTATCCTGCAGGTTGCTTATCACTTTTTATTTGAAAATGCGCGCTGCTATTTTTAACCTGGGCATTCTTCTTCCTCGCAATCTTGTTTCTTCCCAGCTCGTCTTTCTTCTTACCGAGAAGTCCCGACGCTGTTCTCTTCTCTTTGGGCAAATAAAAATGTACTGCCGAGATCCTTGTATATAAATCTTTCTTTTCATTTTATACAGTAGTTACAAAAAGTATTTTAAATTTATCAATTAATTAATTAGGTACAAGTGGATTACATTTTGTATTATTTAGTGGTACGTTTCATGTGACAGCGAAAATTTGATGATTATGAAAATTGAATGAACATTCTGATAAAAAAATGATTCATTGGAAAATAAGGTTATTTGCTAATTTTTTCTTTTTTCTTTTTATGTAGCCATTGTACTTCGTTTTATCTTTTCTTCTTAATAACGATACGGTACTATAATAATTTTTACGGACCATAAAAAATGTTGTTTGACTTAAATACCGCAAATATCGTCTTTTGCTAGATATTACATACAATGATTCACGAAAATGTATGAACACTTATCGCAAAAAACTTTTATGTATACATGCGTAACATGTAACTTTATATAATATTTTGAGATTTCATTAATACTGTATTGAGTTATATTGATTAAATTTGAGCCATCTTAAACAAATAATAAATTGTAAAGATGGTTCCAGTGAATGTTAGAACTTATTAATATAATGGATAATTGATTACATACGTTTGTGATCTGTGCGATTTGTACAAAATATATATACTTAAACTAAACGTTTTGTAATCTTTTCAAATTTTTTTTCAGATGCTATCGATATAATCATGACAGTTGAGTCTCATTACAGTATTGATGAAATTTCAAAATGTTTTATAAAAAATTTCTTTCATGAGCTACTGTTTTAATGTTATCGTGTAAAACGAAATTGTTTACATAATTATTACAATAATTGCCGGTTTTTTTTTCTTGTCTGTATATATTTCCCGTTGTACGCTGTCCATAGACGTACATTGACGTGTGAGAAACTTATTAACGTCTAAACGTAAAATCTGTTTTCGCTTCAGGTGTTTTTTGTAAAATGAAAGTTGTACACGTAACGTCATTTAACGAAACGGAATAAAAATAAATGTATTCTATATAGCGCCGTTCATTCATGTGAGTGTGTAATGGGATGCGAAAAGAAATTAAAAATTCGTAATAACAGTTATATTTATTGCTGATGTTAGTATAGCTGGAAGTAATTGAGCGGATTCAATATTAGCCTGGTCTGGTTAAGAATAGCCACGATGGGAATCCCGTTTGACCACCTTGCGTGCCAGTTGCTTACTGACTAAATTAGGGTGAATGTTCCGTTGTGTAAAACTTATCGTTATTATTTCTTTTATCGAATAACAATATTAGATTGTCCGATTTTATTGTATTGATAATAGAGCTGTATTAATAACGTGAACGTGAAATATAACCTAATCGAGTAATAAAATTGCAATCTATAAATACATGGTACATATATGTAATTGTTTAATTTCCTTTTTCTCTATATATCTAATTTTTTGCATATTTTCTGTATAGAAATTGTTTTTAAGGTAAAATATTCTTGCAAAATCTATTATGCAAAAATAATAATTCGGAAAACGCTATTATTATCAGAGAAGGTTAAGGAATAAAAGTCTTGTAAAAACTCGTTCGAATGTGATCGAAGTTGATTTCAGTTGACTAATAAATTATTTATTTTTTAATTGTATTTGTACTCTTAAAAAGAAATTATTTGAATGCTAATATATTTTATATTTATTATATAATCAATTCATAATAATAATAGTAGATTTATAAAATGATTAATGAAATTTATTATTTACGATATTTAACTGTAGATATCCAACAAATTATAATTACTTAGTTTATAACGTTTTTATTAATTTTTTGTTACAATTTCTGTGTAAGAATGAATACAATTATCTATTTTTGTATTACTATCTATTAGATGTTAATGAACACATACTAAACTTATATATCAGTTACGTGTAAAAGTTTGTTACAAATACATTACAGTTTACAAAAATAAATATAATTTTTGTATTTTATATTAGCCTTGGAATTTTTATATTTGTATAAAATAATTAACTTTGATATATTATTACAATATAGTGATTAATGGCATATGAATATATTTTAATTGTACATGTATTTAGTATAAAAAAATATAGATATATTGAGTACACAATTAATAATCATAACAGCAAACACGAAATTGTTTATAATAACTTAATTTCTATTATTTTAAGAGTAAAAACAATTTTTTACATAACACTAGAAAAATTATGGCAAAAATATATAAATAAACAAGTTCGATTAATTTAATGAACTGTTTTATGAACACATCAAAATATCATAAACTTTCTTAAACTTTACTTGCAGCAATCATGATAGAAAAATTAAATAATGACTATAAAATAACTAAAATTGTGTTAAATCAAAGAAATTATTAAAAATTTCACATTAGAGTTGTTATTAGTCTCACTCTTTGTTAGAATCTTATTACACTATATTAAATGATAATTAATACATATAATAAATATATACATGCATATTTACAAATAAATATTTTAAATAATATTATACTTTGTTTTGAAAACCGTCATATAAATTCAATATATAGGGATATATGTGATCCATGATAGTATTAAATATATTAATATATTTGATATAAAACTTACATTGCTACTAATATACTTCTAATAAAATACGTCAAGTTATTTTTATTTCTTATACAATTAAAATTACACGATTTGTGAACTTTGTTATTACACTACACATTTCATAAATACCATTGTATTAATTCGTTTTAGAAGTGAGTACAAAGTATTTGTAGCATACTCAAAAATATTATATTTGCTTAAAGCACTCTTTGATTCAAGCTGAGTGTATAAATTTCAAGTTAAAGTAATCTAAGTGTTATTTTCAAAAGCAGTTCAACAATCCCTTGTTTCAGATTTCAAATTCCTATTTCAACTTAATTATAAATAATAATCCTTATGATTTGATTAATTCCACAATTTCGATTGATTCAACCCTTTTGTACCATTTTATTAGCACAAAAATAAGTTGATTAAGAACACATTAGGCATTACAACATACAACATTTTTTTTTGTTTTTTTTATAGTTTAATTCAAGCGGTGGTCTTTCAGATAACTGAAACTTTCTGACAATTCTTACTAATTCGTGAAAGGCTTGGTCAACATTCATTCTTAATTTTGCACTACATTCAATATATGGAATTTTCAATCGACGAGCTCTATTTTGTGCCTCTTCAATTTGAACCTATATATATAAAACAGTGAATATTAATATATTAATATATTGATATAATGTTCTTTATATTAGATTTTTTATATTTTATTTACTTACAACTCTATAATAATCCAAATCAGCTTTGTTGCCAACCATAAGCATGGGAAATTCTTCTCTATCCTTTACTCTAAGTATCTGCCTATGGAATTTTAATATTTCATCGAAAGATGAAAGCTCAGTTATCGAAAATACAAGTAGAAACCCTTCACCACTTCTCATATACTGTTCTCGCATTGCACTAAATTCTTCTTGACCTGCTGTATCTAATACTAAAATTACATAAATATTACTAGTTTTATTATTCAAAACGTTCTACAATATATATGTAGTATTGTTTTTAATGTTTATAAACTGACCATTCTAACTTTTTCATAAAATATTCATTCTAAAATTGAATAAATAAGGAATTATACTCTTACAATAACAAACCCATGATTCATTATGGAACTGCATGAAAATTAATATAAAATAAGTTATAGAAGTTATTACAATTGTATTATATAAATAAATATGAAACGATAATTAATATATAGCGTCTCACTATTATCAGTTTACTCACTATCGAGTTTCGCAGGTATATCGTCGATAACGCACTGTTTGGTATAAGAATCTTCGATTGTTGGATCATAATCGGTTACAAAATAGCTCTGAAAAATATTAGTGAAATTAGTACAAAATAATAATCAAAAGCTTATTATAAATAATAATAAAACATTATTGTGCAAGTAAATCTATCGTATATATATAAAATAATTTATTGTGACTATAAAGAATACAACTTAAAAAATTATAATTTATACAAATTTAAATATATAATATCTTAAATTATTACTTTAAAGTACATACAAAACAATCTTTATTGCGTATTACTATATATGTATATCAAAATAATATATTATGCGAGTATTATAATATTACGTGGCTATTATCAACACCTTATCCCCAGTTATATATGACATAATCGATGATAAAAGTAGGCTTGTTCCTTTTTTTAGTATCCAGTGCAAGCGTAATTACGAAAATGTTCATATGCGAAATACAACAGCCCAATTGTTTACCTCGACATATCAACATTATTTATGAAATATTTCTAATATAATTTATTATAATTCATTATTCGTTTCATTATTCCTTTATTTGAATTGATCGCGAATGACGTAGGATGTAGGACGCATGGAAACGAATCCGATTGACAAATCTAATATGCATAATGTATATAAATGTCATAAATACAGGATGTTACGGTAATTATGGTACATAGAAATTTTCGAATTTCATTTTTCTGGAAACGCAGTGTCCTATGAAAAAATTTTATTCTAAAGTTTTATTTTCGACTTATTTTCATGTGTAAAATAACCTCCTGTTAATTATTTGCTCTTGTCCAGTTCGGTATTGATCAAGTTTAAGTATAATTAGCAAACTTTTAAACTCTCTTTTCTCGAAAACGAAATGTCATATGGAAAATTTTTATTGTATATTTTCGACTTATTTTTTCACATAGAATCGCCATTTTGTCGATGACTACTGCGACACCCTGTATATACATCATATATACCATTTATACATACATGTACGAAAGTATCGAAAATGTTTGAAAATTTATTTTATAAATATATTATGTGCATTAGAACTGTAATGAGACTAGTGTGGTTATAATAGTCACATTTGAAACCAATCCGAAAATGTATATAGAAGTTCCAAGACATTTATTGCAATATACACTTATCGTTGGTGAAAAATTAAAATATAGCATGGATGTAGTTTTACACATACAACTAGTACCAAAAATTGTCTCACTAAATATTGTAACTTATTAATGTATTGAATAATTGATTTTGAATTGAGTAATTAATACTTTGGCAATATTTACGAAGTATATATTCCTAATAAGTATTAATGTAACTTTTATATACATTTTCAAATCCGTTTCAAATTTTACCATTATAATCACGATAATCGTGTCTCGTTACAGTGTTGAGATTTCAAAATATTTTGTATAATATATACATGCAAAGTTTCTAGGAGTAATCCACTACTTTCGTGAGCCACTGTATGTATTAAGAGTACACAAGCACAAATGATACGCACGGCTACATATACGTCTATACGTACACCCACGTACGTATTTGCTACACCTATTGGCCATAAAAAGTACTCACTTGAATGAATTGTATCGTGATCGCAGATTTTCCGACGCCACCCGCGCCAACGACGACGAGCTTGTATGTCTGCGCATAGCTTTGTTTGTCACCGAGCTTCGACATTTTTCATATGATCGACGAATTGTGGAAATTTCAGAGGAATACTGGACACATATTGAAAACGGCACGGTGAAACGTAGAAAAATACAAAATCGAGGCGCATTCACATGCAAGCACGTACTACTGCGTTCTTCTTAGTACGAGAAAAGCCCAGTATAGCGGATCCTGGACATTTCCTTACTAGTAGTGTATAGTCGAGAACTTAAACGTGACTAAACATCATAAGTCGCTCCTGTAAACGCGAATTTACTAAAAACCCGAGCTAACGAATGAAACGAGAGAGACACTAAAAAAAGTATCCCCCACCTTGTGTATTTGTACTTACACATGCATACGTTATACCATATCGTGCTATTTCGATTGATTGCGCAGTCGCTATTACAATACCGCCCTCTTATACGCTTATGCCTACCTGATGTTGTAAAGTAAACGATTTCAAAATCACTCGGTTTTTACGCGATATCGAATGCATGATAATCTCACCGTGCTACATTGTTTCTAGGAACAATCGACTTTTTTTCCAATTGCTTAGCTCGAGATATAAGAAAAAATCTTTATCTGTAAAGAAATTTAATTTGTTCTCTTGATGTAATTTATTATTATCACAACAAAATATTTGCCATCTCCTATTTAAAAATTTTACTAATTAATTTATACGAGTCATAATTTATAAGATTTTGAATTAATAAAAAAAAAATTACGCCACCGTTGTTCAATTTAATTCCTCTTTCATCCATAAACATTCTTTCTTTTCATATGTTCGAAAAAAAAGTAATTCGTAATCAACTTAAAAGTTATAATAAACAAAAAACATAAATCAAAATTATTCGATAGTACAATAATAAATGTATATCAAAATATTTTTCAATAATTGTAACATAAAAGACATACTAAAAGATATAATATTATATTGTAAAAGCATTAATATTAAATTGTTATTGTTAATCCAATTGTCAATCAATCCAATATAGACTTATACTAAAAGTTTTATTAAACAGGAATAAATCATTAATATCGATATTTTTTACATCTGGTTTATTACTGAACTCTCTTAAATAGCATTGCTGTTTGACTTCAAGTATAGATATTTAAGCTCTGTTATTATTTAACAATGATTCAATCATACGGAACCAAATAAAATAAAATATTTCATCCTCAAATCACATTGACCGATATTATTTTATTAAGGGGTTGTTTCACTTTATTTAATTATTATTTCATAGTATATCACTTTTTTTCAACAGATTCTGTATTATGATAGAATTGCAGTGGTAAAAAAGGCACGGGATTTCGTTTCGAAGATAAGCGCTTTTCATATAAAATTATACTGATCGTCGTTATTTTTTATGAAAAAGGACGTATGATCTCTTTCTTTTATAAAAAAAAAAGACACATGCCATGGTTACTAACATATTTAAATGAAAATACCGTGATCAAAAAGGCATATCTTAAAATCTTAATAGAAATATACAATTCTGTTTATCATAGGTTATTGTTATCATAAACTTTTATTCGACGGATATATCGTCTTTCATTCACTGAATTTAATATTTCGTTACTCTAAAATAAAGATGCTATCGGTGTATATTACGTAATAAGCGCATCATATACTCTGCAATCATAACGATAGCACAGCATGTACTTAGATCGATGGGAACCAGGGTTTGTTTAAAATTCATCCAATAATCTCATGGATCTTCATAGTGAACGATATCTATACATTGTTCGATAAAATGAAATTGTACTAAATAACAAGAGCGAACATTATTCTCAAATTTGATGGGGGTGTAACTAACTAAAGTAGAAAATTAATATAATTAGAAGTAAAATAAATTATATCCAGAAATGAATTATAATAAATGAAATGATATACATATATAGATCGAAATTATCATAAACAATCGCTTAAACAATCTTGAAACTACTATGTGTATTATAGTATTTAATTATATTAACTTGTGTCTTTAATCTTAAATACAAAGGTATACACAAATGTCGGTATAAATAAAATACTTATCATATACTTGTAAAACAAGACATTGTAATTAATATAAATGTAACGCGAGAAACTATAAAAATTTATATTATATATACATCGTTTTGGAAATATTTCACTATATTCAACTGTTATTATTGTGATGCTTAATTCAAAAGAAAAATTATTTCAGCAAGTGATCTCTCATTCTTTTGTCAATAATTGATGTTCACTTCAAACATTCAAAATATTCAAACATTTAAAAAACAATCGATCATAAGCGAAAGTAAACAAAAAGGTAACTGTTATCATCAAAAAATGAACACATATAAAATCAGACATTTTCTTTTTCTAATTCATAATGTTTCACAAAGCTTTCATTATACATGATATAGTGGCATAATATGTACAATCTTTCTCCTGTTTTTTTTTTTTTTCTATTTTCTTTTTTACATAACACATAGTATTATTTGGTTATTACAGAAAATATTAATATATTTTGGTTCCAGTGTTTCCATGATTTTGAACGGCGTATTTACATCTTTCAAATAATTTCAATCTTTCTTTTTGTTTAAAAAAATTACATAGCTTTGAAATATTTGTTGCGTTACACTGGAACATTTGAACATTGCACATAACATGTTTTCCTTCCAGCAATATAATTATGTATGTGGGGATTTTTGCTGCAATTGTTCTAAAAACAAGAATTTCTTTTTTCTTTTCATTTAGACTTTTACTTTCATTTTACTATATTGTACTAATAACATATGAAATAAAATTGAGATAGAAAAATTTAAAACTTACTCAGATTGTATTACCTTTGCTAGAAGTATATGCAACATAATACTTTATTAGACAAATATTTTTTTTTTACTTTTAAACTTTAATTAAGGCCTCGTTATATTCGGTTCGACTACTTTTTACCACGCGCAAAAAATTATTTTTCATATTATATTTAAGTGACATCTGTACATTTCAATAAATACTTTAAATTTATAAACAGAATATTGTGTCAAAAAGCATTTGAAATATTATAGCGTTATCTTTTTGCGTGGTACAAGTATACATTTTGCCATAATCATTCCTTATACTTTTTGTGTAACATCATTCTTCAAACATATTGTAAAAATAATAGAATGAACCAAAGGGTATGTTACAGCAAATGAAATGTAACTATCCATAATTTTTCATATATTCTTTTCAAATATTCGAAAATAATTCTTTTTTCCTTTATACATAGGCCAAAATGCACTATTTGATTCAATCTGTGTGCCTCTCTTTTCTTAGCAAGTGAATAAAATGGTTTGTACAATTTCTGAAAAGTGATCAATTATATTACAATGTTATATAAATCTTTTGTCAAAGAAAAATTCATTCTTTAAGAAAATGAAACATTATTGTTCTTATAAAAAATTTAATTATAATAAATTTGAAAAAAGTAATTTGCATATTTTAAATTGTTTTTATAATCCGAATCTGATTTTTGCTACCATTTTCTTAATACAGTGATAATTTAAGCAATAATGTCAATGTTAATGAGAATAATGATATAATATACACAATGAAAGACAAGCATTCAAAGAGTACCTTTTGGATTCAAATACATTGTCACAGATAATATTACATTACAAGTTCCAAACATTACGTTTTTTGATTTCTTAAATATCTTCTTTATGCCTTGTTCTGTATAAAACTTGCTTTGATAAGTCAATAATGAATAATATTGACGAGAATGATGATAATATTAATAATAGTAGTAGTAATAGTAACAACAATAACAATAATAATAAAGATACTCTTGTATTGTTGATGACATCTATAGTGAAGATGATAGTGATGAAGAAGATGACACTAATAATGCTGATTATAACAGTAAATGATTTTTACGAATAAAGTAAAATTAAGGTTTGTGATAACACGAATGTCGTCGAGAATGATATTCACGTGAAAAATGATTGCCAGTTACATATTTCTAGCGTGATTGGTTCACATATTCAAAGTATCAGTTTTAATTTGAATAATTAGGGAACGATAATGATGATAAAGGTGGTAATATAAAGAGCATTTATAGAAATAAAGGCAATCATAAATTGCAATAGAAATTGGTTTAATAGATTGATGACTAATCAATCTCTTTAATATTTATAGGGATTTTTCACAAATTTCAGGATAATAATAGAATAAGATAATAAAATTACTAATCAATAATAACATAAGGCAATATGTGGAAAACCTGGCCATTATAACTGGACCTTGCTAGCATCTGATGCCATTCTCGGAATTCTTCATCAGGCTGGCTATACACATTGTTTACACTATTGATTTCTGTCACATCTTCCTTTACCTCTGGTTTTTCATTACAAGTCGAAGTTAAAAACAATAATTTTGGTTGGAAGTTTCCATTCAGTCCTTCAACACATTGTGTATGTAACCTTTCTATATCCTCTGCAGTAATTTGTCTAGGTGGATACTCAGTACTATTTTGATCTTCTGTTGGTTCAGTTTCACACTCACTCCAATCTATTGAACTCGGATCTATTGGTGGTAACTTGGCCAATATTTCTTCAACTGTTAAATCTTGAGACTGTTCTAGTTGATTATTTTGAACATTTGTAACTGATTTTTCTTTGTACACTACACCTGATTCTTCACACTTAGATGGTACATCGAGACAGTTTTCTGTGGGCTTTAACCGACTTTCTGGTGAGGCTTCAGAAACTGTATTTCTATGGGACAAATTATTCTGAGGACCACGAAGGAACTTTGATACTTGTTCATTGCTACTCCTCAGAATATCTTCCATGCCGGATGATTCTACACTTTGACTAGGTAGAGCACTTGAATTAATGCTAGAATTGGTGCCGCGTGCCCGTAGATCAGCCAGCAATTCTTGTGTTGTCTTTAATTTAGGATTCCTTGAGATACTAGCTAGTTTTTCCTTTACACAATCTTCTAAAACCGGTTGCTTCTTCATAGATTTACTGCCTTTCTTTCTACCACGTTTCTTTGGCCCTGATTCATCAGGTTTAGTGGAAGACTCCGTAAAATGATCAGAGATTCTTTCTCTAAATGTGGGGCTAGGCACTTGCATATTTGAATTACCACACACATTTTCGCCATTTAGACGTTGTTTTTTAACAAAGGTTTCACTTTCGGTGATTGAGACTGAATCATGATGCTGATAATTATGTTGGTCCTTGGGATTATCTTTTCGAAGACGTTTGTTTGAACTGTGAGTTCGTGGCACTGCTTCCATCGAATGATGTTGGCTCGAAGAACCAAGCGTAGGTGGCACATCAGAACTTGTTCTGTGGTTGCTGGTTACTGTAATTGACTGCTTATTTGATGGTGCATTAGGAGAATGTAAATGATCGCAATTCACAGATAGAACTGGACTAAGCACCTGCAATTGGAATAATATATTAGTTCTATTATGTTCTATGAAAATAAAAAAAATTTTATATACAAGTGGATTAAAAGTTAATATAATAGTGAATATATAAATTAAAATTTGATCTGATAAAAATAACAAATATAAATACTTTTAATACTGTTGAACTTAACAAATTATAAATTTCTTGTCAATCATGTTACTTTCAATGATCAATTGTTCTTTTACTCTGTTAGTCTTTATTAAGTGTTGTTTTTCCTTCAATATGTTCTCCTCGATGTCAAGAAACAGTTTGGATATATTACTTACTTATTACTTATTTTGTTTATGAATTTGTAACAAAGCATTTCTGAATCTACATTTATATAAAATTTTTTCTTTAATTCATTGGAAATTTAATCACATTAAAATGAAGAACATCAATAACTGAATATATTCAATTTAGAAAGATATTATAGTTACATAGTACATATGTATATGTTTTATATTTAATATATATTATGTAAATAAAAAAATAAATATTTGAATGTCTTACTCTGAGTGCAAGCGTATCCCTTAACAATGGACTTTGAGACCGCATTATACTTCTTAATGCGGGACTTTGTGGTTTAAAACATCTTAATGCAGGGCTATGAGGTTTTGCTCCATTAAGAGCAGGTGGTGCTGTGTCTGCTGGTGTAGGCTGTGGTGTAGAATGAGCAGAAGGTAAAACCATATCACGCCATCTTCGTACCAAATCCTTCGCACGCTTTGCCAAGGCATCATTGTTTGTTTTTCGTCGAAGTTCATTGATGTATTTTCCAAGTCTTGTACTCTGACATAATCCAACAGATCATTTTTACACTTATGTAATTAACCAGAAAATTAATAGAAATAAGACCAAATGAACATCATCAAATTATCATGAGATGTAATTTCTGTCATTCTAATATGTAACTTGTTTAATATAATATATTTGCAGCATTTTTACCTCAAGCACTTCTTTAGTGATCGTCGTCTTTTCCAGGGCCGTAATGACATCCACAACAGCTCCCATGTCGATGACCTAAAGAAATTTGATAACTGTGCCATTATGAAGTATTAATTTTGTAAATTAAATGTATTATATTTCTATACAAATGTACCACTTATATTAAATTGCTAAAATTAATAAAGTAATTATATTTTGTATATTTGAAAATACCTTTCAATATATATGTTATTCCAATTTCCTAAATATTTGGGGAAATAGATATTTATATAAATTATTAATGAATTACATGTTTTTATATAACATAAATAATTAATGACATTTCGTTGTGCTTGTCTTATTAAATATTTAATGACAATATTTAACAACAATTAAATCATTTATTATTGAAAATAAAAATAGATGATCAACCTATATTAACTTTACTTAAAAAGAAAATACTTCTGCATTGTTTTAAAAATTTTAGTATTATTTGAAAGAATGCAAATTAATTAAAAGATAATAAATTCAATACTTAAAATATTTTAATGTTTTATTAATATACAGAAAGTTTTAAAATTCTGATAAATTTACATCTGTGTTTTTAATCAATTACTACATTGTTAATAATAATTTGATAATTACATTCCTAGAAATACGTAACAAAAGATATTTCATTGCCTGATAAATTCGATCTTACAATAGAAAAATCGAACCATACTTTGATATAAAGTTCAAACTACTGTAACTACAAATGCAAATAATAGTACGATTCGATCATTGATACATTTAATACGTGATATAAAACATGAACGAACGTAAAATACAAATAATCAACACGTGTCTATATACATTTCCTTAATCTATAGCGAAATGAAAGTAGACTTATGGTAATGTTAACGTTTATCGTAAAAATTGTTCGAAAACGGCCATCGGACCCGAATTGCGAGATTCTCTCAATTATCCTCGAATCTTCATTCTCTACATAAAATTCTAAAAAAGATATAAATACGGTAAAAAATGGTAATTTGCGAAAGTACTGCAATCGAGTGTAACTAGAGTCTAAACAGCGGGGGACAGCTAGAAAGGAAGGGAACGGTGATTTCTTTGTAAGTTCCTCTCGACTTTGGACAATTCGCTGGAGGAACGTTAAGGTTATGCTCCAGGTAGCCGAAAAACGTTGGATGTATACACTCGTGCAAAAGGAAAATTGGCTGACTGGAATCGAACGTACACAGAAGAAACGCATTACTCACTCACACGCGGAACCGCCACCACACTACACTCTCAGTGACTCTCGCGCACGCTACTGGTACAGGCACACGGCGCACGGGGGATCGAGAGTGGCCCGATAGCCGTTTGCGTGAACGGACGGACGGCGCATCGCGGATTCATTCCGCTACTTACATTGTATTCCTTATCAAGTGATTTCAACAATCTATCGGTGAGCTCGGTGCAATATCTCTGCATCGGGGGGGCACACTTAGGGCCCTCGCGGGGAGATTAGGTTAGCTCAAAATCGTCTCCACGCGTCCGAGTGTCACGAATACGAGAGCACGGGGGGACTTGCAATGGCGACTACTGAACTGTGCTCTGCTCGCATGCCCTCCCTACCTCCCAAGTGCCTCCTAGTCGCAGCCCATGCATCGTCCCTAGCCCCACGCCGCCTCATACTGCCAGACGAACGCTACTAGCTCCTCTCGTGGTTGGACGAGACTCCTAACCGTTACCACACCTCCCTTCTATCCCCACTACCGTACCGATAGCGCTCCAATCGGTTGCCAACTTTTCGCAGCTAACTTCAAACTGCTGCTCTCTTCCACTCACGTTTAACCCTGTTGTGATCGTTTAATTCTTGTATTTCAGTCATGATTTTGTCTCAGCGAATATTTTTATATTCGCGAATTTTAGTATTCTATTTTAATATTCTAGAAAAACGTTTGACATAAAATTGAAACCAGAAATCCATACAAACCAATAATAATTTTTCTCATATTTTTACTATATTCAAATATGAGATACTTTAAACGTTAGAAAAATTTAATTGGGTTAAAAGTGTCCTGAAAGATGCAGTAGGGTTAATTCCCTTCTTATTAATTTGTCTTCGATTTTGAATTGCTCAATTTTTCCGTCAAAATTTGATCGTATGAATAGGCACTTGTATGTTCAATTCTAACTTATTATATCTAGTAACTTTGACTTATTACCAGATTTAGAGGAAAATTTTAAATTACATAGTTACTATATTTTATGTTTCAGCAAATATTTTATCAAATCTAGGATATAATTGTTGAAAATAGTTCACTATTGGCTGACTACGATAAATAAAATGTAATTTTCACACTTAAAACATATATAATTTTAATAATAAAAATTGCGTTTGCTTTTAATAATCAAATTTGTAACATTGTAGAACGCTCCGAAGTTACCTACACGAATGCTGTCGCTTATAGTACCAATATAAAAGACGTGAAGTAACTATCTAGTTCTTTATTTGGAACATACAATGAATTTACATAAAAATATGTGTATATATATACATATATATAGTTATACTAGTGTTTTTACTTAGTTGTGTAAAAATATACGAACATTTAAAATGATAATACTGTTAAAAATGTTGATTATTTAAATGGAAGTTTATTAATTGTATCGTTCATTATGATCATTATTTTTTGTATTAATTATCACGGTCTGTGTAATGTGTGCTTAATAGGAGAAATTTTGTGCAGATTAACAGCAACTTTCTACTATCAGAGATCAAGAATCATCCATTTCATTGTCACTGCATACTAATATTCTTTATTGGAGTGGTATATGTGGTTGATAATTAACAGTTTCTCGTATGTGGTACCCATAACCTATAAGTATCAAATTATTCAGAACAATCGAATATTATTCTTATCTTTACATGAACAGCACACCTTCATCACATTTATTACCTTCATTACATTTAAATTCACGATAAAAATTGTTTAACAAGTAAAAATATGTAAAATACTTAATGCTAAGTTTTTGACGGAATAATCGAAAAATATTTTGTGATCTTACCTGCCTAAAGTTTCAAATTATTCGTGTATTTTCTCTCCTACGTGTTTAAAATTATATTTTCATTTTTCGTCTAAAACTACTTTTGGAATTGCAAGAGAAATAGATATTTTGTGTTATGTTAAGTATAAAGAAGTTGAGCTGTTGAATATGTGATACATCTGAATAAGTTTGCGCATGTATTATCTCGATCAAGTGCATACTTATTGTATGGTAAATATATTTTATCAAAATAATTTGCAAAAGTTACACTTAATGATATAATTTGAATAAGTGTGCAAAACTTGAAAACATAAAAACTTAATTTTGCCACTTCAGTAATTTGTTGTATCAATATACCATGAAAATATTAATTACAGATAATTTTTTATATACTACAAGTATGTATTTCTTGAAAATTTTAAACGAATTGTTTCATAATATTTTATAGGTAATTTGAGATCTTTAATATAATACGTAACATTAGTGTTACATATTATACTTTGTTACAGAAAAAGATAATGATTATTCATTCAATAAATTTTTTTATAATATAAAATATCATGTATTCATTATTTATTTATGTATATTGTTCGTTAATAATTGTAGAAAATCAATTATATTTTCCTAATATGTTTAGAAAGATATAACAAAGATGGTCGGAATTTTGAAACAAGGTTAAGTAGAACATATGTTTATCTGGCTTCTTGGATATTTATGTTAAAATTATTTCGAAAACTCTGCCAGCATATGTAGTAATTGATTTTTTATATTTGTAACTGTAATTATTGTATAATTAAAGAATATGATATAATGCATTGCATATTTTTATTCTTAATGATTCATGTCTATCTCCTAGATTAATAATTCAATTGTTATAATTATTACATTTTGTAGAATATCTTTATAAATATTCTCATCAAACTTTGACAATATTTGAAAAAGAAACTATTTCTGTAATATATCATGTACATCATAAAATTAAATTCCTTTGTATGGACATATATATATATATACTGTATGTTACACACAACATATATATATATATATATATATATAATTTAAAGAACTATTAGGATAGCCTATATTTTAAATGCAATACACTTATAATTACTTTCAATATTATAGTAAAGTTGAAGGACATAATGATGTAAAGATTCAATTTTACAAGAGAAAACTTACGTGATTAAATAAACATATTTCAATTAAGTGATTAAATTTACATCTTATCTGTGTATTTGCTAATAAATGAACATATTTTTAAATCATTTCATTATTTATGATTGTTGTTTTTAGTTACTCTAATTTGATGTTGGTAATGTTATTGGTTTAATATATTCATAAATGATAATTCATACAATGTCCTAAATTTGGTCTAACTACGTCTATTTTGACAGTTTTCCAAGTGTGAATATATGCAAAATTTGACTTCTTGTTAGTACTACTAATTCCCGAATAAAGGCGCCACTATGCTTAAATTAAAAAATGAAATTTCGATCTGCAGGGCAAATTCTTAAACTATTCAGGGATTAAATTAAAGTTTTAACTCTCATAAATCATCTGTGTATTTATACATCATCTCTGTGTCATTATTCCGATTTTCTACAGAATTAATTAATTACATGCAATGAGTGTAGTCTCTTATTTCGTACATGGTGGCGCCATCTTGTGGTAAATCAATGGTACTAAGAATAAGGAAAATTTTCATGCAGATGTTGTCACCAAGTCCAAGATAGAACACTACACTAATCGCATCTAATTAATACTTAGATAAAACTAATCTTAATTCCTTACGTTCAAAACTTTCTTTCGAACTATCAAATGTTAAGAAATTCTTTGTGCCCAAGGACCAATAAAATTTGGACTTTTTAATTTTGCCACCTGTCGATTAAAGATAAGTAATTATTATATACGCACACATCAGGCGTAAATATCTCGAGATTAAATGATGGGAATAGTATAGCTATTAAGATTTATCACACTCTATAAGGATAACACAAAATAAATATATTTTTTATTATCTTATATCTTAAAAGAAATGGTGATGACCTTGAAATCTTGTAAAACATGATCATGAGAAGAAACTATTTCCTCTGTTGTCCTGAGAAGCTTTATCATACAATAATAAATAAACCAGATATTTAGGTAATTGGATTTAGTTTGGTCACTTTGTATACATATATACCTTTTAGAATGATATGCATATAAATAAAATATATTTCACAAATGATCTTTATTTCTACTGATTATAAGTATCTAATAATTTTACATTCGATTTTAATAAATTCTTCATAATTTATAAAATAAATTTCGTATTTCTTAATATTATAGAGTACAATATTTCCTGCTAAAAGAATATTACTCTACTGATTTGATATAATACTTATCATCTATTTACAAAGACTTCTATAAAGTTCAAAAGGAAGAAACATTTTTCTTAAAAAACTACTCTAATTAAAATAAACATATACCATTATCAATACTTACTTTGTATCATATAGATATATATGTAAAAGGTTAAAAAGTGATTAAAATTGAGTAATTCTTTTTATAATATATTTTCTAATATATTTATTTCTATATCTCTATATATTTAAATATATTTTCTTCTAGTAATAAAAATTTTATCCATATAATTATTAAATTCTTCTCCTAACGATAAATAAATCCAAAACTTCCATAAATTTTACAATTGAGCATATATTTAGTATTTTCAGATTCTTCGATAAATCAACAATACAATAATTATGATAAGCAATTTTGGATAAATAAATTAAGAATTATAAAAAAACAAAAGAAAGATTTAAAATTGAAACTCTTTTAGAAAGAGATTATATATTCAAGGAAATGTATTGCTTGAATTTGTATTGACAAAGTGGTTACTAATACACAACCTTAATTAAATTCAATTAGTTTATCAATATAAGAATTGATAAGTATAAGCCAAAACACCTCACAGTGTATTATTTACTTTATATTAAATAACTATTTTCATAAATAAAATAACTCCAATTTTTTAACAAATTTTAAGAATCTATTCCAAAGTGTTCATAATCTATTAATTAATACATTTTTAAATGAAGCAATAGTATTACTTATAATTTTTACAATATTTTGTACACCGGTTTTAAGATATTCAAGATTCCACTCAAAGACTCTATTCAGTGAGTAAGAGTAATCTTATGCAAATAAATATTTATATGAAGTTTAGTAGTAACGAAAAAATAAATTTTTGACAAAACAAAAATTATATCAAACCATTGGTCAATGGTGGAGGCCTCCAACTTTCAGTTTTTTTGATTGACGAACTGTTCTGCTAGTTTCACTGTCTGATGATTCAGACTCTGTGTCATTGTATCCAGGCATTGGTACACCTTCTGACTTTGTGACTTCGCAAGTTTCAGCAGCAAAATTGCCTGTTATCTTTGCTTTCTCAAGTGCCCTAACTATAAATAGTACAAAAATACATTTATGGTGCAGAAAAATTTTGGAGATCAATATTATATATATTTTATAGTGTATGGAACATATATCAATATATTTTTTAAATATAAAAGTAACATATATAAATTTTTACCTAAATTACAATCATGACAAAATATAATTAATGGACAATAATTGTAATATTCTTCTATTTAAACTGTATTTTGAATTTCCAAAGAATGTTAGAATAAAATCTAATTAATTTTCTGATTAATATTTACTTTGAGACTCCAAGAGATTATTCTGGCGTTTCAAGTCATCAATATCCTGTTGATGGGACGAATTCTTGCGTCGCATAAACTGTATATACTCAGCAGCTTTCTTGAGAATTTGTGCCCTACTTGCAACCTTTTCTCCTTGCAACGCAGGTACAGAGTCTCTAAGGCTGGAGAAACTATCTTTAATGTGATCCCGACGTTTCCGTTCCAATGCATTATGGTGTGCCCGTTTTTCTGCCTATCAATATATAAAATGTTTTTTCATATCAAATCAAACTAAATTACATACACGTTGTATAAAAATCTTACATCTATATTCTTGTCTTATAATCAATATCAATCTTAACTTTATTATTAAAAATAAACATGTGTGTGTATATCTTAATCTTAATTATAAAATTAAATCTATAGATCAATATACATATTAGTCCAGTATCTTCATTTTATAAGATATTCAATAATAAATTATTTACATGAATAAGTTGGTTAAATCGCACGGAAAGTGTCCATTTAACCTCAACAATATTTACATTTTATATTTTGAAAATAAAATTTGTTTATATCGTTAATTAAATAAAAGATGTTGAATCAATGAATAGAGTTAGAAAAAAAAGAAGGAAAATAAGAGTGGATAATGAACTTACTTGAGAATAATATTGGGTATTGTTTGAATGCCTCTGCCTAGAATCGGAATCGTCACCTTCCTAAAAAACGATCTCTTTAACAAGGTCCATTGAAAGAACAGTTTTAAGGGCTTACATCGCTCTCAATGTCGATGTCTCGATCATCGTCACTCATTATAAATTCCTTGGTATGTTTAAGAAACAGGTAAACAAAAGATACTTTATCAAGTTTTTAAGAAATACACAGTGTACATACAGTACATATCTAACAAAACGTACGTAGGATTTGACAACCACGAAAGTTACTAATTCTTAGTAACTTGTCTAGGGACTTTATTTTCAACTGATGCAGTGTGTTTATTTCTCAATTTCATAACAGAGAGGAATTATTTTTTCCCTGATAATAGATTTTATCGCAAAAATAGCTAATAAACTATAGAAATTATTTATGTTTAATAGAAGCATAAAATAACAAAGAACTGTCACTGATTATTGAAACGTATATATATATATATATCGGGTTATCATTTGAGTTAAGGGAGTATAATGAATCATCACGAGAATTGGCCATCGTTGTTATGTGCTATCGATGCTAGTTATTGATACAAATGTGATTATCACAGAGTTTAACAAGTAATAGCGGCGATTAAATAATCAAGATGTTGACGGCAATAGATTTAGGTTCGATAACGAATCCACGGTCAACGGGATGACGAATGCGATTTCTTCCACAGTCTAAATCGAACTCAATTTACTAATCCACGATTTGGGTGTGACTCAATGTATTTGTCTACGGTACAAGTACAATTTATCTGACTGAATCTCCAAGTGGAACTCCGTACCTCTCTGTAACCCTTGGGTCAATCTTTGTTTTTAAGGAGAGCTATTTAATTATTCCATACCTCTGTTAAATACACGTCCCTCTCGTGATCATGGCTACGTTCAGCGACCTGTTATGTCGTAATGTCGAAATACTTCGAGCCCAAGCCCACTGTCACAAATCTCGGGAAAACATAATTAGAATAAATCATAAACAGCTATTTCTCAGTTTTATTATTTAAGTATAGCTATAATAAAAAGTCTGGACTAAAGTATTGGGGACATTCCCAAACATTCCAAAGAAAAGGCCCCTTGTCTCTGAAGATGTCCTTTCATCTCCGACACGGCCATCCTGACAATCACACGTCCTCGAGTGTATCTAAAATATTGTGTTTTCTTAACCTTAAACTCAATTCAGCTGACATTATTTACCATTTAACTAAATGTTCCAATAAGCCAAGGGTCCAGTTCTACAACAAAAATTTTGATCGGATGTTTTAATAACAAAATAAAAGAAAACAAAAATCAGTAACATTATGATTAGTATTTAAAGTGCTAGCTGCATCCTGTAGATTACCAGTCCGGTCGTAATGACATGATGGACATTCTCGATTTCGTACCCAAATGAATCTCGTTTTTCTAGATCGCACGATCACGCAGAGTTTCGTTCCATGGCTTCACTGAGCTTGGTTACACTGTCGCCTCCAGGCGCATGCGAACTGCATCACACGGCCTCACTGAGCTTTGTTACATTGTCGCCCCCAGGCGCATGTGAACTGCATCACACGGCTTCACTGAGCTTCGTTATATTGTCGCCCCCAGGCGCATGTGAACTGCATCACACGGCTTCACTGAGCTTTGTTACCTTGTCGCCCCGAACACATGTGAACTCACTCCGTCAAATGTGATGGTCATTGTGCTAATGATCTTCCGAGATCGGGGTACTCATATCCTCATGGTTACTGTTCTTGCCATCGCTACAGACATCCAATTCAGCAGGAATGCAATTATCTGGCATTTTTCTTAGTCTATCATGGCTATTTATAGGATCTTTTCACATCTAATGTTTTTTTAGAGTATATTTATCTCTTTCCAGAACCTCTGCTATTACAAATGGACTCTTGAATTTTGGATCTAATTTAGTTTGATTCCTTTTCTCATTTCTGTGTAATACAAAGTCACCAAGATTGAATCTAACTACTTTAGCTTTTGTCTTGTCGAATCTATCTTTATCATACTTAGCGCTACTTTCTATGTTTTGTATGGCCTGCTTTTTTACATTGGACATATTTTTCTCTCTTCAATATTTTCAGGTAGCTATAACCCGTAGTGTCTTGCTGTTTTACCGAATAGTAATTCCAACGGACTCGCTTTAGTCACGCGATTCATGGTGCAACTGTATTTCGATAATCGCGTCTTGCCATCACTACCCGTTCGTTTCTACTGTAGCAGTAAACTTTCCAACGGTTTCTGTCCCGTGGCTCGCTACACAAAGACCCTATTCTTCGGACAAGAAGATTGCCAGATGTCGATACATCCTCACGGAATATTTTTAGCTAGCCTAAGGACCTGCAGTAAATCTTAAAATTTAGATAGCCAAGGTTCTCCAAAGAGACAAACAGTCTTCCTCTTAGCAGTCCCTAAACCTATCACCTCCTACGGAAAGATACGAGAAATCTGCTTTTCTCACGTACGATGCTTCCCGCTAGCGACTTTCTTTCAAGGGCAGTTAGCATTCTTTTCCAACCATCGATACAAAAATTAGCCAATTAGCAACGACGTCCATTTCCCCCATTTTCCGAACCAAGGCTTCCCTTATCGAATCCGATGATCTCGCATCCTAAGATACACCCCAACATAGTTTCTCTTCGCGACATCATCGTGACGGAAAGTCAGCCGTTACATATCAATCCGAAGCAATCATTGGCAGTTCATAATAATTGTTCAAAGTTCCTCGTCATCTTAGGCAATCATCCGAACTTAGGGCTCGCGAATGGTGAATTACTAGGCCTTATGATTTTTGCTTTAATTCGCTTATTCTTTCACGACCTATTCTTTGCTCCTCCTCGCTAAGTCTATGAGTCTATATACTTCTTTATACGGTGACATATTTCTAACTCAAAATACTAGAAAAAGTAACATATGCCAGACTAAAAACAATAATAGATAAGGAAAAACTAATACCAGACCACCAATTCGGATTCAGAAACAAACATTCCACTATAGAGCAAATGCACAGGCTCGTCAACGAAATAATACTAACAATAAAAAACAAACAATATTGCACAGCCATCTTCATGGACATAGAAAAAGCTTTTGACAAAGTAAACCACGAAAGACTACTACAAACAATCAAGAAACAATTCCCGGAGCAAATACACCAACTAATAAAATCATATCTAAGCAACAGAACCTTCGTAATAAAAATCAAAGACGCATACTCAGAAGTCAAAGACATCAAGGCAGGAGTCCCGCAAGGAAGCGTCTTAGGACCAATACTATACACACTCTACACGGCCAACATACCAACAACTACAAATAGCAAAATACTGACATTCGCGGACGACATAGCTGTACTAGTCAGGCACACTAACCCAGTAACAGCAGTCGCAATATTACAAAAACATATCACAAAAATAGAAAAGTGGCTGCAAGCTAAACAAATCAAAGCTAACCCTAATAAATGCAACCACATCACATTCACACTGCGAAAACAGATACCACCAAACATCTTCCTGAATGGCACGCAAATAATACAAAATAGGCAAGTCAAATACCTAGGGCTACACATAGATACACAACTCACATGGAAACAGCACATCAAATCAATAATAGACAAAATACAGACAGCAAGGAGACAAATGTACTGGCTAACAAGTCGAAAATCCAAATTAAGCACTGAAAACAAATTAAAAATATACAAATCAATCGTAAAACCAATTTGGACATACGGAATCCCGTTATGAGGAACAGCAGCAATAAGCTATATAAGCAAAATTGAGACAATACAAACTAAAATTCTTAGAACGATAGTAAACGCCCCATGGTATGTTAGAAACGAGGACATTCGGAAAGACCTGGAAATACCAACGGTCAAGGAGGAGATTAGCAGACTCGCAAAAAGGTACAGAGAAAAAATAGAAACGTACCCGAACCGACTGGCAGCGGCAACGGTCAACACATCAAACAAAGAAAAAAAGACTAAAAAGGAAATACCCAACAGACCTCACAAAAGGATATAACCTAGCAAACACGACGATGGTACCCCGCTGGGGGTAGCCACCCACATGCTGTATTTTATTTTTGTTTTTCTTTTTTTATTCACTTCCACCTAGATATAATGCTTTACCAAATGTTCTTCTGGACAAATTGTAAAATCCAAATAAATAAATAAAAAAAAAAAAAAAAAACTTGGCTCCAGAATAGGAGTAAAAAGGAAACGACTCACCCAGATGACCTGATCTACCAGTTGGAGCTTCCACTACTCAGAAGTTGGCTCGTTATTGGAATCATAGTTTCTTTTCCGCAATAACGGACAATTAGACGCGACATGTCCCTCCTCATGGCATTTGAAGTAAGACACCTTGGACTATGCGGCTGGTCGGTTTCCCCCTGGGTTTCGTATATTCTGCCCTTGCTCCGATTTTATTCTCTTGTGGCACTCCGTTCTTCTATGTCTATAGATCCTACATTGGTAGCACCTAATCCGGAGGTCTGATTGCCTGCGTAGTTTCGTTTCAGGGCCCGCTGATCGATCATCTGACGAAGGCGCCAGCCTCTTCTTTGCGTAAGAGAAAGCATTCGTTTCACTTAGAAATTGGTCTCGGATCTTGATGTCACTTGTAAGCGAATTTTACCAAATGTCCTTCTGGACAAATTGTAAAAATTTAACAAACAATCAATAAAAAAAAAAAAAACTTGTAAGCGCTATTCGTTCAATACGCTGGTCATATGAAGTCAGTCGAAAAAGCCATACTTCAGCCATGGTTAAATTTTCCCACCTCGCCTCCAGGAGGGAACGGAGACGAATACCATAGGCTCCCGTGGTTTCATCCTTCAGTGATGATTCATTAAACATCTTCATTAGCGCTGAGGTTGCCGTCTCTTTACCACCAAAACGCGCAAGAAAGAATTCCTTAAATCTCGACCAAGTAAAGCCTCCACCAACCGGTATTTGCGTAAGCCAATGTGCGGCAGTACCTTCTAGAGCACGACATAAAGTGAAAAATAATTCGCTGTTTTACACGGGCCTTCCCACCATGAGCAGACTGACAGTTGTTCACCATGCAGCCGAGTCAGCGCCCACGACTTCGGGATTAAAACGCGGTAATGCTAATTCTTTGGATTCCACACTCCCTCTTTGCTCTCTCGGCTGTGTTAACTCGCGCACGATGGTCATGAGCTGTTGCATCGTTACAACCAGCACTGATCCCACTTCTGATGTCGGATTATCATTTGAGTTAAGGGCTGTATTTTTTTCCAGTCGCGGGGGGACGCGATCGCTAGAAAGCGCGTCAACGGGATTCGTAAGTTCTCGTTACCATTGTAATAATCGACACCACGAACAGGTCGATTTCTTGTGGGATAATAGGGGCGGTTGATGTGGTATAAAGCTGTAATTAACAGTTCATAATAATTATATTCTTCAACAACTTAATGCACTTAAATGTTACGTGTTTCGTAATGTATATGTGATATAGATGATTGGTGGTTGTAGACTTGGTTCCGTAGTCGTAGAAGCAGCGAGTTGATTGAAGTGATATCGTGTAAACCGTTTAGATGACTGCCCAAAGGTTGTAGGAACAGTTGAGATGACTGCTCTAAGGTTGTAGGAACAGTTGAGATGACTGCACTAATGTTGTAGGAACAGTGAGATGACTGCTCTAAGGTTGTGGCAACATTGAAAATCCGTCTCGTGTTATTACGGAGGAAAGCTCGGTGTAGGTATGCATTTTTGAACTAAGAACACAGATTCGTTGCTAACACTTTTCGGTAGGAAAGCGAGGGAAACGATCCGCGATGACCATTGGTTGTAGCCAACGTTAATAAATGAAAATATGAGGAGGAAGCCCTTGTTTATGGGCAAAACCTGCTTTTCCGTCAGGCAAACATCCGCTTTCTCCGTAATTTGTAAGAGCGTGCAATAAACCTAAGGACTGTTTCAAGGACCATCCATAAACCGAAAATACTTGCATGAATAGAGATTAAGTTTAAAAGGTTCGGTTTATGGTGGTTCCTTAGGTTTATTGCGGATCGGTGTAAAGGTGTGTGGGCTTAGGCGGTCAGACCATGAGGGACATCGCACGGACCGTCTCACGCGACGTAAGAAGGGCGTATAATGAATCGTCACGGGAATTGGCCATCGTTGTTATGTACTATTGATGCTAGTTATTGATACAAATGTGATTATCACAGAGTTTAACAAGTAATAGCGGTGATTAAATAATCAAGATGTTGATGGCAATGGATTTAGGTTCGATAACGAATCCACGGTCAACGGGATGACGAATGCGATTTTTTCCACAGTCTAAGTCGAACTCAACTTACTGATCCACGATTCGAGTGCGACTCAACGTACTTGTCCACTATGCAAGTAGAACTTATCTGACTGAATCTCAGTCCAAGTGGAACTCCGTACTTCTTTGTATCCCCCGGGTCAATCTTTGTTTTTAAGGAGATCTATTTGATTACTCCAAATCTCTGTTAAGTACACGCCGCTTCCGTGACCGTAGCTACGTTCAGCGACCTGTTATGTCACTTCGAGCCCAAGTCTACTGTCACAAATCTCGGGAAAACATAATTGGATTAAATGATGAACAGCTATTTCTCAGTTTTATTATTTAAGTATGGCTATAATAAAAAGTCTGGACTAAAGTATTGGGGACCTTCCTAAACATTCCAAAAGAAAGGCTCCGATGTCCTTTCATCTCCGACATATATATTTATTTATTTTTATATATATAGGCTGGAAGAAATTATACCACTGGTATCAAAATTTAATTTAAATAAATCTACACTTTTTGTATCTTTCACATATCTTATGTTATAAATTCAATATTTACTATAATGTTGTATAGGTTAATTGTATAAATTGTATGTATTGACGATGTATAATAACATGTGAAATATGTACAAGAACCACAAAATTATTATTAACTGTTCACGAATTTTTAATTCTTTACTTAGAAAGGTTAAAATATTTTAAGATTGATTATGTTATTAATATTATGTTTAGCTCTCAGGTAGAAAGTAATAAAATATTTAAAATTTATTGTATCTTTATTATTTTAGGTTATTTGATAACCTACAGGTTGCGATAATAATTTATTTTTATACAGAATAAAATAAAAAAAGTTATTAAATAGCTACCCAAATAACAAATTAATCTGTCATTGTAATTAAAAATAAGATTTTAAAGGAAATTTATCCTCTAAAATTTGTTGTATCTAATATGATTAATTTTCTGTTTGTTTAATTTGGAGATAAAGTAAATCAATATTTGGCATAGTTTTCAAGAAATTGATAATGCTCTGCATGATTCACTTTATTTGCCTGTTACGTTGGAAAAGGAGGAATCATAATAATTATATCATCGTTTGTGACTTGGAGTGACTGTCCGTTTATGAATCTTCCAACAGTCTTCGTCAGAGTTGTCAGACTCTTCGTGTTATACTACACTATACTCTGGTTCTTAAATTGCAAATATATAACCTAATGACATATTACAACTCGGCAGCTTTAATTTACCTCCACCTTGAGCGTTAATCTTGTTCAGGATTCGCGATATCAACCGATCAGTTGCAACCTGACTGATCGCCACATAGTTGAGAATTCGCAACAATTATATTTTTAATTTTACTTATTTATTTATATTACTCTTCTTTAATAACATTTCTTATTTAATAATACTACTTTCGTATCTACTTTATTAATTAATGTATTTAGAAAAATATATCAAATGTATCTTTTATTATGTTCGCAACAAAAACATGTAAAAAATTAATTGTATAATTACAAAGAAAATAAATTTCAGAAAAATGCAAGTTTAATAAAGAAATATTACAATTGTATAAATGTAGATACTACCGATAAGATTATAAATATTTTATTTATGTACACATAACACGTATATTATTTATACGGATATCAAATTTTTGGATACCGACTGCAGTTGGCGTTAGCGTTGACAGCTTCTCTTACAGATCTCGACTGTAACCAAGAAGTGAAAGGATTAACAAATGAAACGTTGGTACTATCTTATAGTATTATCACTAATGTGCGGGACGTTTGGAAATTTCCAATTTATCTTTATGATTAATAATAATTCAAGCGAAACAGGGAGAATAAAGTAACTTGAAGTACAATATACAAAGACTATTTCGAGTTTAAATACAGATCTGTTAATAAGCCGAGGGGGGGCTTTTTTAAATGGAACGTAGATCGATACCTTAAATACTGTAAAGTCTAGCAATTTTTCCCCGAGTTTACTGCAAGCGGTTGAGTGAACTCTGTGTCGAGTTTCGTTATCGTTGGTCAAGTTCGGTGTCAATGAATCGTCATTGGTAAAGACATCGCGCGTCTGTCGAATGACATGAACCCTCGCGGATTCTCGATGACTGGACTCGGTAAGCAGCATCGGCGCGATGACAGATGCCGCGACTCGACGCAAACGACGACCAGTCGTCGAGCGATTGCGAACACCATAGATGTCCTTGGAGCGATGAATACGAAGGAATCGTCGAGCGCGCGCTGACTTGCGCGCCTCAGCTCAACGCTCAAAGTCACATAAGCGTACGTACGTGCTATCATCGTACCCTGCGCTCCGCAAACGGACTTAACTTAGGCTCTGTCTTGACATAATTTTTTGAGTAGTCGAAATTAAGACACATCTGACCTTGACGCAAGATCCAGCGATATTCCATGGCGTTCAACGATTGACGTTAGTTGTTGCAACTAGTAACAGCGAACTAATTTAATTGTCGTTAATAGATAGAATTCAGCGGTACTAGTTTTTAGCTTAGAACTGTGTCGATCTACTTATATTAACACTAGGTATACGGGATCCGTCAGTTTGACGTTATTTCAAACTTTGAAATGAAATATCCCAAAAACCATAGCATTAATTTTAACCATTTTGCACCGTAAATTAATCATTTTATCTAACAAATTTATACACACAATTACTTTTTCCTAGGCTTTCTAATTTTTAAAATCTGTATCTAGTATACCTATCTCTATGAAATCCGTCAAATTGATGGGCTAGTTAATTTCATAAAGAATCCGTTTTTCAAAGACAGTGTGCAAAAGTTTCAGTTATTGTAGACATTTCCCATTATTGTCTCCGCTTATTGCAAGTATTTACAATAGGATAATTGAATTTGTGCACAGTATTTTCTTTTTTTGACCAATCCCCCTATTCTAACAATCATGAGTAAATCCAGGAGATATAATAAGATATTTAACAAAATTGTCAACATCAATGAAGATTATTCTGAGGATACCTCCGAAGAAGATCAGTATGAATTATGCCAAAGCGAAGCTGACAGTGAAAGTTCTGAATACACTGAAAGTGGAAAGATAGAAGGATCTTCAGATAGTGGAGAGGAAAGCTTCTTGGAAGTGTATCGTAACAAGAAAAGGATGCATATTTTTTCTAGTTCTGACTCCGAGGATGAAAGGACGAGCATTCCAAGCACATCCCAAAATGTAATGGGTGAAATTGAAATTGCAATTGATGGGACACAGTGGATAAAACTGAAAGCAGGCGGATCTAGGGGTAGGACGCCCATTCGTATGATATTCAAGGATTTCGCTGGGCCTGCTGGCTATGCTAAGACAAATATTATGTTGGGTTGTGTAACTAGTGCTTTCGAATTGATAATTGACAGACACATAATTGGACACATAAAAGATTGCACTGAAACCGAGGCGCATCGTATTTTGAAAAAAGACTGAACAATCACAGTTGCTGAGTTATGTAGTCTTCTAGGAATCCTACATAACCAGGATGCATATGAAGCAAGATCATTGAAAGCCTCCAAAAGATTACAAACAGATAAATTTGCGCTGATATCCGAATTATGGAACAGATCTATAAGTAGTAGCCAGGCTTGTTGCAAGCCATATGAAAATATCTTAATAGATGGATAATTATTTCCAATGAAAGCCCAATGCAGGTTTACACAATATATGCCAAATAAGCCTCAAAAATTTGACATTAAGTTTTGGTTAGCAGTTGACGTCCAAATAAAATATATTTTGAATGGTTTCCCTTATATGAGGAAAGATGAAACTCGATGTCCAAGGGAAAAAAGGACAAGATGACTTTGTTTTCCTCGCATTTATATAACTTAGAAAAATGCACGCTTACTATATGTAAAAGTAAATCTAACGTAGAAATCCTTCTTCTAAGCAAAAAACATACAGGTGTGCAAGTAGAAGACAATTATAAACATGTTCAGGAAACCATTGCTTTTTATAATAAAACAAGGTTTAGTGTGGATGTCGTTGGCCAGATGGCATGCAAATATATTGTGAAAGCAGGGAGTTTCCGATGACCCCTGCAAGTTGTTTTCAATATTTTAGATTTGGCAGCGATAAACGCGTGGATATTATGTAAAGACTGCATCGGATCGAAAATATCCAGAAAGGAGTTCATATTTTGCTTAGCCGAGGAATTAGCTGGAAAAAACAAGGAGAATATTTGCCAAGTGGGCTACTGCAAAAAAGATAGAAGCAACAATTGTTGTATATATTGCAAAAAGATTGTATGCGGAAAATGCACAAACAAAATTCAGTATATTTTTAAAAAATATGCTCAATAAATATGATTACCCTATACCATTAATATTATTGTTATCATTTCCGTGATGATTAAAAAAAAAACTTTTTGCTTACTGATAATATATTTAAACGTGAGGCTTAATATTGTTCAATTCAGACTTAATTTGAATAAATCGATGTTTTAAACAAAATGCGTATTTTTATTTACCCGTCAAATTGACGGGTGCTTGTAGAGATAGGTATAAATCTAGTGTTAAACTGCGTTTTGAATTTCCAAAGTGTTAGAATAAAATCTAGTTAATTTTCTGATTAATATTTACTTTGAGACTGCAAGAGCTTATTCTGGCGCTTCAAGTCAGCAATATCCTGTTGATGGGAGGAATTCTTGCGTCGCATAAACTGTATATACTCAGCAGTTTTCTTGAGTATTTGTGTCCTACTTGCAACCTTTTCTCCTTGCAACGTAGGTACATGGTCTTTAAGGATATAGAAATTATCTTTGATGTGATCACGACGTTTCCGTTCTAGTGCATTATGGTGTGCCCGTTTCTTTTCCTATCAATATATAAAATGTTTTTTCATATCAAATCAAACTACATTACATACACGTTGTATAAAAATCTTACATCTAAATTCTTGTCTTATAATCAATATCAATCTTAACTTTATTATTAAAAATAAATATGTGTGTGTGTATCTTAATCTTAATTATAAAATTAAATCTATCGATCAATATACATATTAGTTCAGTATCTTAATTTTATAAGATATTCAATAATAAATTATTTACAGGAAGAAGTTGGTTAAATCGCACGGAAAGTGTCCATTTAACCTCAACAATATTTACATTTTATATTTTGAAAATAAAATTTGTTTATATCGTTAATTAAATAAAAGATGTTGAATCAATGAATAGAATTAGAAAAAAAAGAAGGAAAATAAGAGTGGATAATGAACTTACTTGAGAATAATATTGAGCATTGTTTGAATGCTTCTGCCTAGAATCGGAATCGTCATCTTCCTAAAAAAAAACGATCTCTTTAACAAACGTCCATTGAAAGAACAATTTTAAGGGCTTACATCGCTCTCAATATCGATGTCTCGATCATCCTCACTCATTGTAAATTCTCTGGTATGTTTAACAAACAGGTAAACAAAAGATACTTTATCAAGTTTGTAACAGCTGACTGCTTTACGGTTGTGACAACATTGAAGGCCCGTCTCATGTTATTACGGAGGAAAGCTCGGTGTAGGTATACCTTTTTGAATTAAGAACGCGGATTCGTTGTTCAAACTTTTCGGTAGGAAAGTGAGGGAAACGATCCGCGATGTCTATTGGTTATAGCCAACGTTAATAAGTGAAAATATGAGGAGGAAGTCTCCTGACAACGTGGTTCATGGATGTCCTTGTTTATGGAAAAAACCTGCTTTTCTGTCAGGCAAACATTCGCTTTCTTCGTAATTTGTAAGAGCGTGCAATAAACCTAAGGACTGTTTCAAGGACCATCTATAAACCGAAAATACTTGCATGAATAGAGATTTTTTTTTTATTTGCGTTTAGTTTACAATCAATTCTCGTTGGAGAATTTTAAGTAAATTTATCTGACGAATATCTATGACATGATTAACAAGTGTTTACAATATGTTTGATCCTATTTGAATCTAGTGCTTAGGTCTAAGGTGTAATGTCTTTTTAGCCTGCGGATCTGTTCCGACGTATCGAGTAGTTGAGTAATTAGAGGGTTTTGGTGGTGGTTAACTCTTGTGCTATGTCTATTGCTGAATTTTGATATTTCTTCTTTGACTGTGGGTATCTTAAGGTCGTGATGTATCGTTTCGTTGGTGACGTACCAAGGTGCATCTATTAGGGATCTTAGGGTTTTCGATTGGAATCGTTAGAGAATTTCTATATTGGAATTACTCGCTGTTCCCCATAGTTGGATTCCATAGGTTCAAACAGGTTTTAATATGGCCTTGTATAATGTAATTTTACTTTGCGTGTTTAAGTTGGAACGTCGGCCGATGAGTCAGTAGAATTTTTTAAATTTTGCTTTGAGTTATTTGGTTTTATCTAAGATATGTTGTTTCCATGTCAATCTTCTGTCCAGAATCATGCCCAGGTATCTGACTGACTCTTTATCTGGAACAGGTATATTGTTTATCGTCATCTGTGAGCAAGTTTGTTTTCATAGCGTGAAAGTTATGTGACTGGATTTGTTTTCATTGACTTTGAAGCGCCATTTGTGGAACCACTCTTCCATAGACTCAAGACCTTGCTGCAGAATAGAGGAGGCAATTATCGAGTCTGAGTGTGAGACTAATAAGGCTGTATTGTCAGCAAATGTCGCTGTGGTTATATTTGTCGAAGTTGGTAAGTCTGTAGTGTAAATGTTGAACAGCAGGGGTCCGAGGACACTGCCTTGGGGTATGCCAGCTTCTATTGGAAATGTTGAGGTTATAGCGTCTAAGTGTTTTACCATGAATTGTCTATTGGTTAGGTAGGATTTTGGGATGGAATAGTGGATGTGTGGTAGAATTTTCTTTAGTTTGAACAAAAGTCCTTCATGCCATACTTTGTCGAATGCCTGTTGAATTTCTAGAAATACCGCAGTACAATATTTTTTCTTTTCTGTCTTGGGTGATTTTGTGAATTAAACGATAAATTTGCTCTATCGTAGAATATTGCTTTCGGAAACCGAATTGGTGATCTGGCAGTATTTTTAGATCTTCTAAGAGTGGAAGGAGTCATTTTGTTAGCATCTTCTCAAATAGTTTGGACAAAGTGGGTAGAAGACTAATTAGGCGATAAGAGCTAGTTTCGTGTATTGGTTTTCCAGGTTTAGGGATAAGGATAATTAATGACATTTTCCAGGACTTAAGATAGTATTCAAGGCGAACAATTGCATTAGAAATAGAGGTAATGAGAGCAATCCCTTTTTTGGGAAGCTCCTTAATAGCTTTGTTACTTATCTGATCATGTCCCGGTGCTTTTCTGAAGTTTAGGCGACGTATTAATTTAATAACTTCCAGAGATGAGAAAGGCATGAATAATATTGGGTATTGTTTGAATGCCTCTGCCTAGAATCGGAATTGTCACCTTCCTAAAAAACGATCTCTTTAACAAGGTCCATTGAAAGAACAGTTTTAAGGGCTTACATCGCTCTCAATGTCGATGTCTCGATCATCGTCACTCATTATAAATTCCTTGGTATGTTTAAGAAACAGGTAAACAAAAGATACTTTATCAAGTTTTTAAGAAATACACAGTGTACATACAGTACATATCTAACAAAACGTACGTAGGATTTGACAACCACGAAAGTTACTAATTCTTAGTAACTTGTCTAGGGACTTTATTTTCAACTGATGCAGTGTGTTTATTTCTCAATTTCATAACAGAGAGGAATTATTTTCTCTCTGATAGTAGATAGAAGATTTTATCGAAAAAATAACTAATAAATTATTGAAATAATTTATACTTAATAAAAGTAATAAAATAACAAAGAACTGTCACTGATTACTGAAACGTGTAATATATATAGGCTGGTACAGGAGGAAATTATGACACTGGTATCAAAATTTAATTTAAATAAATCTACACTTTTTGTATCTTTCACATATCTTATGTGCTAAATTCAATATTTACTATAATGTTGTATAGGTTAATTGTATAAATTGAATGTATTGACAATGTATAATAACATGTGAAATATGTACAAGAACCACAAAATTATTATTAACTGTTCACGAATTTTTAATTCTTTACTTAGAAAGGTTAAAATATTTTAAGATTGGTTATGTTATTAATATTATGTTTAGCTCTCAGGTAGAAAGTAATAAAATATTTAAAATTTATTGTATCTTTATTATTTTAGGTTATTTGATAACCTACAGGTTGCGATAATAATTTATTTTTATACAGAATAAAATAAAAAAAGTTATTAAATAGCTACCCAAATAACAAATTAATCTGTCATTGTAATTAAAAATAAGATTTTAAAGGAAATTTATCCTCTAAAATTTGTTGTATCTAATATGATTAATTTTCTGTTTGTTTAATTTGGAGATAAAGTAAATCAATATTTGGCATAGTTTTCAAGAAATTGGTAATGCTCTGCATGATTCACTTTATTTGCCTGTTACGTTGGAAAAGGAGGAATCATAATAATTATATCATCGTTTGTGACTTGGAGTGACTGTCCGTTTATGAATCTTCCAACAGTCTTCGTCAGAGTTGTCAGACTCTTCGTGTTATACTACACTATACTCTGGTTCTTAAATTGCAAATACATAACCTAATGACATATTACAACTCGGCAGCTTTAATTTACCTCCACCTTGAGCGTTAATCTTGTTCAGGATTCGCGATATCAACCGATCAGTTGCAACCTGACTGATCGCCACATAGTTGAGAATTCGCAACAATTATATTTTTAATTTTACTTATTTATTTATATTACTCTTCTTTAATAAGATTTCTTATTTAATAATACTACTTTCGTATCTACTTTATTAATGCATGTACTTAGAAAAATATATCAAATGTATCTTTTATTATGTTCGCAACAGAAATATGTAAAAAATTAATTGTATAATTACACAGAAAATAAATTTCGGAAAAATACAAGTTTAATAAAGAAATATTACAATTCAACATCATGCAACATCTATTTTCTACACAACGCATGCATGAATCTTTACAAACTTAAAGGAAAATGTACACCACTCAACGTCTATCTCTTACGCAACGTTCGCATGAATCTTTACAAACGCCATATACTCAATAATACGCAACCCTACTGGCAGCAGTCAGTATCAAAGGTAGGCACATTTGTCTAACTCGCAACGAAAGAAAGAAAACGAAGCTACTGACGTTTTATTCGTAATTTCGTGTCTTAGAAAGGAATATTCCGATCGGTATATGGATAAAGGACCGTTTAGACCATCGATACGATTGTCGATATTATCGTCGATAGTGAAGGTTCCCAACATTGTACCGATAGAGCATACGATTGATCGTCTAGAGAGTCTTTTATGTACGACAGTGTTAAAAATCTTAAATATCGACGATAATATCGGCAGTAATAGCGATCGATTGAACGCTCCTTTAATGCTACTTCCTTGATATTAATATCTTTTAGAATATCGGAAAATTATCTTATCACTCTGACGTGATTTAAGTAAACTGCTCTTAAAACTAGAAAGGTAAAAAGAAGCAACGAACCTACGTGATGCACTTTCATGCACGATATAGCATCAAGTTTCAGCGGCAGGTTTATGATCGGCCTTCCATCGACTTCTATCTGTCCGTTCGAAACTTACAGGAGCCACGGTCGAAGCCACCGAAGCGATGATGTCGCGGTTGTTGAACCAAGGATCGAGCATACAGCCCTGCAATATCTAATTGTCCCCAATCGAACAAGCTTCATTTCCGATTGGAGGAGCCACTGAACAGTATTACGAAAGACCTCGAGTTACAGGTCGTAACTTTCAGCCCTACCTTATCCTAGCAGGGTTGCAGGTCGAGTCGATATCATTTAACTGGCACGGAACTTACCGACACTGTTTTTTATTACTATCTTTTAAATTCCTGTCACAGTTGGTATAAGTAACGTGACACAACGTAACAGAAATGTAACACAAAATAAAATAAAATAATATATAACGCAAACGAGACAGGAAGAGAAAAGACTAGTTCACACGAGAACGCGCAAATGACTTTAAGAGTTGCTACTATATGAAGTATACTATATCGAGGCTAAATGTACGTAGTCACGGGATAAGTTCGCGGCAAAAATTGCTGGCACTTACAGTTACAAGATTAAGGCCGTGATATGTGCGATGGGTTTCGGTTACGAAGAGAGCACGAGTTCTTAGTCGCACTAGAGTAAAAAAATTAAATTCGTAGAGAATGTGTGGAAGAACGTGTGAAGAATGAGCCAGTTGACAAGTTTATATATAAATGGTAAATACGGTGCAGCGTTACTCGATAATCGTTAATCCCAGACGCGACAGAATCGAATTGTAATTGTAACTATAAATAGGCACGGGTCGGTGTGAGAAGATAATCGCGTTCGATGTATGCTGCACACTGTCGATCAACGCATCATGACATTCGTAGTACGGAGACGAAATAACAGAGTAATATTCGTGCATGAGACGTGCCGGAGAATTAGAGGGAGCCACGAGTGTGTAAGTGTTAGAAAAACATTTTGATGAACGGCGAAGAAAGCCGCAGTGTTTAAAGGCGAAATTAACTATACTGTATAGAGCATGTTTGTAGAAAGGACTGTCGAATCGCGTACGATGCTATCGGCGGATGACAGGCCATCGTTCGGAGAATAAGAATACGAAACGTACGAAACGTTGCGACTAAGACGGATAACGTGGCACTTTGACATGTTGAAATCGAATTTGTTAAGCGAGCAGGGAGAAACGAGAAGAGAGTCTGTCGTAAGAAAATTGCATCCTTTACGCACGAAACCGAAGCTGTCGGTAAAAGTCGACAACGATTTATCGACGATAGAAGACTTTATCGACGACAGCTTTCATCGAGGAAAACGACGATTAACGATATACGGCGGGGTGCAAGAAGAGTCAACGGTTGAATATCTGCGTTATTTTCGCAGATATGACGATCTTTTCGTAGCTGTAGGAGTTTCGGAAATTTCAAAATCACCTCGACTTTTTTAAATGGAACGCAAATCGATACCTACGATATTCTAAAATATAGCAATTTTTCCCCGAGTTTACTGCAAGCGGTTGAGTGAACCCCGTGTCGAGTTTCGTTATCGTTGGTCAAGTTCGGTGTCGATGAATCGTCATCGGTAAAGACATCGCGCGTCTATCGAATGACACGAACCCCCGCGGATTCTCGACGACTGGACTCGGTAAGCAGCATCGGCGCGATGACAGATGCCGCGACTCGACGCAAACGACGACCAGTCGTCGAGCGATAGCGAACGCCATAGGTGTCCTTGGAGCGACGAATACAAAGGAATCGTCGAGCGTACGCTGACTCGCGCGCCTCAGCTCAACGCTCAAAGTCAGATAAGCGTACGTACGTGCTATCATCGTACCCTGCGCTCGCAAACGGACTTAACTTAAGCTCTGTCTTGACATAATTTTTTAATTAATCGAAATTAAGACGCATCTGACCTTGACGCAAGATCCAGCGATATTCCATGGCGTTCAACGAATGACGTTAGTTGTTGCAACTAGTAACAGCGAACTAATTTAATTGTCGTTAATAGATAGAATTCAGTGGTGCTAGTTTTTGGCTTAGAACTGTATCGATCCAGCTATATTAGAGTTCAGGTTATGAGCAAAATAGCAAAATATCGAGTCGACCATTGGTGAAGAACGCGGCGGCTCATCCGAAAGAAAGAAGAATTTAATATAACTCATTTTAACGCGTCATAGATTACTACCGATTTTTCCGAATTTTCTTATGGCAGTTGCAATTTTTCCTACCCGAAATTTTGCAAATAATTCTAAATTTTCTTAACTCGATTCTAACCATACCTTGTCATCCAACAATTATTTGTCAAATGATATAATTCTAATGTTAAGTACGTTTTCGCGCGTGCAATTCTCTTTTGTTTCGTAATATAAAGTCGGATATCTTTCAGGTATTCTTTTACTTCGATCGCAACTGAATAATTCCTTATACGTTCCTTGTCGCTCGATTCCTAAAACTGAACTATACAAATCCTCTTATCCTCGCCCCTTGCTGCAAAAAAGCGAAACAAAACCATCTGCAGCGTACGCAAGATCGAGCGAAATCGATCGATTTTGTTGGATCGACTCGAACCGAACCGACTCGAAAAAACTATTCCCTTTCCTCTGTAACCGCTTTGCGGAGGGTTGGTCTGCGAAGCTGGTTCGCACGTTCGTGCGCTGCTAAATACGGAGCGCGCACCGGACGATCCGGTTCTGTGGAGCGTGACGCGTCGCTGTAGCCACGCGAGTGGGCGTGGCCGCCACTCCCCGCTGCCAATGGTGTCTCGCCTCTGAAACGCGCGACTGCCTTGGTGGGGATAATTGGCGGAGTGGGGGCAGGGTCGACGGTCGAGCACGCGGTCCGGCGAGTTATTGAATTCGTCGAATTGGCTGCTCGTCCGGGCAAAAAGACGGACGAGCGAAAAGAAGCGGATAGCCAGATAAACGGCTGGCGGAGCAATCGTTTTATCCGTGCTACTGATCAATCTATTAACCGGCTGCGAGGTTCAGCGATTCCGCGTAGCGTACGGAATGTGAAAACGCGGATAAGGGAACGTAGGAATGCAGTTCCGTTCTCGTGATCCGCGTTGCTTCTAGATCATTTGATTTCTAAATCAACGCACATTATTACCAGACTTTTGTGCTAACGTAAATTCATTTCTACTTCGATCAAACGCGAATTTGCAATGAAAAATCCGCAGTCTGGCTGTTGGTAAAATTATGAAGTAAAATGATAACTGCGGTGTCAGTGGACGCTGTTGATTCACATCGAGACATCGTTTATTTAGCGATCACAGAGGTGGCTGCTTGGAAATTCCTAGCAGAAAAGAGATGTTACAGGCAGTGACGAAAGTCTATCGAATTTTCTGCATCTAACCGAAGAAACCAAGAACTCGCTTTGTTACAATAACGTGTACAGTGCCGCACAATCGTTGTTGGTACGTGTATTTCTAAAAAGAATGCCAAGAGCTAGACAAAGCTCGATTGTCTGGCTACGTCAGAAGTCCTCTTTTCGTTCAGAGATCTTCAATTTTTTCCACGTCGAGAATACAGCGGAAGGTTTCGTTGCATACATTTCGTGATTTCTGTACTTGGTGTAATTTTTCTAACGTCGTCCTGTTTCACGTTCTTTCGCTCCTTTCCTCTTAATAAAGTTAACACCGCATATATAATTAACGCGCCGACAGAATTCATAACAGCTAACGTGTTATATACTTACATTTATATTTGATGTTTCTATGGGTTCTACGCGTGATACGAGACCTCTGTGATCGACTGTACGCGATTAGTTTCAGTTAAACACCCTGTACATACGTAGCATCGCTGTCTATGTAACTGTCCACGTACTTACATACGCACGAAGTTCGTAATGAGATTTCGCGCGATGATCGCTTATGGCGAGCAATCGAGATCTTACGGTTTTAAAGATAGGTAGTTGTAATATTTTACGAGATGTTTAATGTCGCCAGCTTTTTCTTTCTTACGCTTATATTATAACGACCTATATCCCGCGAGTAGCCGACATATCCGGCCGTATCAGGTAAATTATTCGTCTGCGAGCAGGCAAAACCCGTCTATTCGCATCTTTTAATCTCAGCGACTTTGTCTTCATCGCGATTTATCTCTGCCTCGACTCTTCATTTCGCATCATTTGTATTTTCTACACCGCAAAGCCTCTCGCCTGCGTTCAGCAACTCTACCAACATCCAGCAACGTGTCGTCGTCTCTCGTTGCTCCATCTTCCGCAGAACATCTCCAACAAACGGTAAGTTGCAGTAATTTTTTGTCCAAGCTAAACGATATTCAACAACGAGCGGCGAGAAAAAGTTGCTCCGTGTTGCCTTAGCGAAGACGTTTACGTGTTTTCGAGCTACGATGAGACGGTTCGTCCTCTCAGACAGAACGAGCAACGCGCTGCGTATTTAAATCACCTTATTACGCGAAGCAACGAACGCGGAGATTGCGGTGTGTCTGAATATTAACGCGCGTAACCGATACTTAAATATTAATTGCAATAAAAATTGATTTATATGCAACGTGTGATTATTGATTCACTTACGCCCTCCACCCAATATGTATACACGTTGTGCAACGAGCAGTTAACGACGTTTCCTGCGTGCATCGATCGAGCTTGTATTTCGCGCGTGCTTGCTACCGTACATCACATAGGTGGGGATAGCGATACGAATTTTTCAAGAGCTGAGAGCCTTTCCATCTCCCGCCCCTTCTTTCGTTTTCCTCCAGCGCTGCACGCTTTTTATGGATAGCCTCGGTGAACCGCGAGTCGGTCGACGCGTCCGCAAGTTTGCTGAGTTGCTGGTAAACGCGGCTCACGCCCACGGCCAATAGGAAGATGGGTCCAGACGCGAGGGCGTGGCCACTTGCGATTCATGGCGGTGAAACGAGGCCGACAGAGGGGTGCACTGTTGTGGCCCACGCCCACTTCTCGATGCACTTTATACGTATAGAGCGAATTATATAAGCAAGTAAGCAAGTAAGTAGCAATGTATACGTAACTACAAAAATTTGATGCTATGGTAAAGAAAAAACACGTGATATAGAACGTAGCGAAAAGGCACTCTGTTGGAAATTGACGGTACAATGATCAACGGTCGAGAGTATATTTGACAAGTTCGTTAAATGCTCGAAAAGTAGAGAAAACTGAGGAACTTGCGCAAGCATCGATCACGCGCTTTGCCACTAAACTTTCATGAAGTAGAACGGCCTAGTTCTCGCCAGCACTGTGCATACCGTGTTCGCCAAAACTTAAGATATTCGAGTTAAAATTTATTTACAGTCGTAAGAGTTGCTTTTTCACAGAAGAAGAGTAGGAGCGTGCAGCAACGCGGTTGGGTGCAGGCCACGCCCACAGTGCGGCGTAGTGGGAGGCGCTGGAGCGGGCACGGAGTGGTGGAAACGAGAGGCGAGGTAATCTACGAAGAAACAATAAAGCGACTGGTGGCATTCGGCGCGATTCGAGTTCGTGACGCAACAAGGGTGGAAAAAGTGTCGTAACGTTAGAGTGGGGGAACGAATGTATGTTTTTGCGTCTATGGAGGAGGAATTGGTTGGATGGTGCGATAAGATAGCTGAGAGAAGTGGTCGGCTCGTTGGTGGGGTGTTTTAGGTTTGATGAATGTGGAAGGTGGGAATGTTACGAGCTTGTTTTGACCTGATATACGAGCTGCTCGGAAGCCACACCGATCGACTCCGCAAATGGAAAAACTACATACATAAGATCGTAGAAAGAACGACGCGACAAACGACAAACCTTGTGTTTTAAAACTCACATTAGCATTTTCATGCCACTTTTATATCGCTCCTTGAAAAACTGCCTTAAATTTAAACTTTAAACTTCTCTCTTGTCCGTAAAGTATCCACTCGTGTTTCTCTTCGAACCTCTCTACGTCGTTTAAACTTCCTCTTTAGACCCTCCGTAAAAGTCACTTTCTTATCGCAGTCGTAATATTTGATCGCCAACTCGTTCACTCGGCTGCGCTGAATATGCAACGAAACTGCTTCCGCTGCTCGCTGTCTCGTTCCAACCATCATCCGTGCTTATCCTTTCTTATTCGCCATATTTAATTTACGCTCTGTTCTTTTCCGTGCACTCTATACGCATTAAGTATAAACAGTCAGGTAGTTAGTTAACACTTTACCGACCGCTACCGATTCAACAGCATATGCATGTCCGACCGGCATCTCAGGCGCAGATTCTCCCTGGCGCCGGCTCTGTTTCGGTTTAGACTCTCCAATACCATTCTTTTCGTTCATCGCGAACAGTACGTTTTTCAAATTGGTATAAAACTGTGGGAGCTTACAAAGCAACGCAACTGACGCAACTAATCAAGGTACCTGAGTACTAAATAACAAATTACTGCTCAAATAATGACAAAGATCGTCGGCAACAAAAAGCCGATTAATAGGCTATTGGTCGGTAAGCGTCGGCGACGAAAAGCCGATTAATCGGCTATCGATCAGTAAAGTGTTAATCTTACTGTCACACGGATTCACCAAACAAACACTGGTGGCTCTGCTGTCTTGTCTAAACGGAAGATTCGAGAAACAGTAAAATTGATAATTCGAAATAATTTGTCGTACGAAACGAGCAGCTGTCTCGATACTTACGTTTTAATACGAAGCTTAACATTGTAGCCATTATATGGTAATTTGCAACGTAAAATTATCCAAGCTAAAGGACAAAGTTATAGGTAAAGTGTCGTAGGGGAAACATGGTGGAGACGTTACGGATGAGGGTGAAGAATAAATTTACGACGGTTGCGTGTGTTTACGAGGATAGAAGGACGAGCCAGTGTGCCGGTCTCGCCAGTTGCATGTGTGACAAAAGAGGAAAGATATGTCATCGCGGTGTCTTGCGAACGACTTGTCACGGTGACATTCACGGTTAGTTGTGGAATAGGTCGTGTAAATAAGAAGGCGTGTCTGTGCAAAGGATATTATATACAGGGTGTCTCGTTTTCATTCATCCACGCGATTACACTGGAGAGGTTGAAATGAGAGTTAAACGAGATACCGATATACCGACGTAAGTAACAAATAAATGAGAAATATTAATTACCTGTATATTTCACTTATTTTGATATTACGTGTAGTAAATTGTGGAAAGAAAATAGTTAAACCGTGACTGGAAGAAACAATCTTTTTCATAGCATGGGAAACCAGACAGCTTGAATCAGGTTGTTGCAAAAGTTTCTTTCGTTTTATAGGAAAATGATAGACACGTTACATTTTTTGTTTTAATGCAAACGAAACGTATGTTGAAGTGATTGAAGATACAAAATATTCGATAGATTAACACTTTGCACTCCTATGTCTAGTGTGAAACTGATAGTTTTTATCTGAGGAGCCTTTGTCCAGTCCCACTCGACATTCTTTTATGTCCACCCTTTTTTTGTGAAACGTACGAGAGAAAATCAAGTTTGCATCCTGGAAATTGTTTCAAGATATATCATACACTTAAAAATTACAAGATACAACAATAGTGTGAATAAAACTGGTATTTAAGTAAATTTCTTTCTTCCTTTGTTTATTTAAATTGTCTTATTTTCTAGTTAAAGTAAATTTCAAATAAAACAATTAAAAGCGTTGCGAAACGAAACGCTGCTGGTAACGAAATTGGAATAAAATCCGCAGTGCGAAGGGCTAAGTTTCCTATTTGTATGAACATCGCCAGATAAAGCAGCTACCTGCAGATAGCGAAAGACACTTTTGCGACAACCTAATATTACAAATGTGTAATATACCAAATACAAATGTCCGTAGTGTATCTATCTGCTCAGTCGGTATCGTAAACAAGCAAAGAAGAGCGGGTGAAACCAATATACAACTTTATACCAACAAAGCTAAAAACAACAGTCTTCTGTCGAAATGAACAGACTTAGCAATCGTTAGAATAATTGTTTCTACCTGTTTTATCGGCAACTAAATGACTGAGGATTTTGCAATACCACCTAATGACAAAATCTGCAATCACTTAGTTGCCAACGCAATAGTAGCCAGCCGATCACCGATTATCGGATGTTATTATTATTCATTGTTGTTATTCAAACGAACAATTTTTTATTCGTATGTACTCGTTGCTTTCTGTTTTATTCGTACATTTACGTGCATAGACGGATAATGTGTAGGTGATTTAGGTATTTGAATTGCTCGAATAGGTACGTTAGTTACGTTAGACATGCAAAGATAATTAATCGAACGATTATAATTGCATCGTAGGTTTTTCAAAGAATGGAAGCGTTTTTTTAGTTTCAATTGCAGCTGGAACATCGGTGAAAACGTATCGGCCGAAAGTGGCCGCATGTTATTGCCGCATCCGTTACAAGCAGAGAAGGTTATGAATTTAAATCAGTGAGAACTGGGAATGAATGATCTCGGACTTTCGAACGGTAGCGTGTAATTTCAGCTATCTGGAGAACCATCGTACCGTTTATTTCAACACATTTTGCTCGAGGAAAGCCTAAATATAGGTTTTTCTCTACGCAGCTTGCCGCGATCTTAATTATCCCAGTGACTCTGCGTGTCTGAGAAACAGCTGAGGATATGTAAAGAGCTTCGAAGCTCAACTATCGTCAATTATCAGCGCGAAGAAAGAGTTTAATATACAGGGTGTCTCTAAAAAATGGGACATCGCGTTGATACGATAGAAGATGGAAAAAAAAAATTGAAATAAAATTGAAATAGAGGAAATTAAAATAAAATAAAGAATTGAACTGGTGCGCGATTTTTCCGGAAGTACAGGCGTTTCAAAAGTGTCGAACTCGTTTCTAATTTTCTGAACGAACAGTACGCGTTTCTTTCTTTTACACAACGTTCGATGCACTTTTTCATTAATTTAATTCGCCTAGTCAAATATTGCAAATAATTTTCGTAATCAACGTGATATCAGTAAAATTATTTTAAAAATTGCATCGATTAGGATGTCGATCAGAGCTGAGATCTCTGGCTGCGGACTTCATTAGTCGACTTTCTCTGTCCGAGATTTTTTGATAAAATGCTCGAAAAGATATATATACGTAACAAGATATCTACGCTGGCCAGATGATTAATTTGGTAATTTGTAATGGAAATTCTTAAACGCGATTACGCTGTCGTGCGTTCGCGTTAAGATCGTAGTATTATTTTTCCTCGACGAGCCTCGATTATTAAACTAACGTGATTATTCTCGTTAAAAGCGTACGTAGGAATTCTACGAGGAAAACAGAAGCAGAAGATAAAATATAAATCGACTTCGCTTGGCTTCCCTGTGGATAAAAAAAAATTTATTATTTATAACGAACATGTAAATTATTTCTGTTTTAATGGGCAATTTCGTAATTAACGTTTGCAACGAATCGTCCTAAATTATATCTGCCGGCTATATATTGAAAATCTGAAAGAATATCGTCGTTAACAATCATAAATTTATCTGCAGATTATTTTCAAAGATATTCCATATTTTTGTAATTTTCGAATAATTCGGTTGTTCGAAAGAAGAGAAGCTTCGACACGAACGCTTAAAAATTACTTACGAAATGAACAATAATATTAAAATGTTCGTTAAAAACGAGTAAATACGATTTTTATGGGAATTTATATTTTTATGGATACGATTGAAAATCGATAGGAATTGGATAGGAAATGCTATACTTTGGGTATTTTACACGTTCCTTCACGTATCTTCAAGTTTCCCATATCGGCTAGCATTTCCTGAATTGTGAACTTTTCACCTTTCCACATTCCTTACATCCCTTACCATGACACGACTACAACGCATAAACCTTCACGTAGTGAACTATTAACGCGAATGTCGATTAATCTTGTCGCGTTTTAACGTTAGTTTCATCGAGAAGAAAGCAGGTTTCTCTTTTTGGCAAGTTAGTAAAAGCTTACTAACATCCACTAACGATATTTCCAACAATTAACGCAAATAATTTCCATCTGCAAACAAACCGAGTTCCGTCGTAGCCAATTCAATCTCCTCCTCCGAAAAATCCATCGCCTTACTCGCACATTCACCAACCTTGTACATACATATCTCTGGAGCCTGTGTGCACAGTGTGCATCGCCAACAACAGGTTAGAATCGTTCAGCGTGGACAGCGACGAGAACAATGTTAACAAAGCGTCCGCGTAACGCGACACGAACGCTCCTCCTATGAAGGAGGAACGAAGGAACGCTGGCGTTCCACGCGAACCATCGTTCGCCGTTCAGCAACGAGCGGAGGGGATGAGGCCACGCCCACTAGCTGGAACGCTCGAGTGCAGCGCGATAGGCGGCTGGTCGCGCGGCCAATCAGCGCGTGCATCGCGGAACGCAGCCGAGCGGTGGGGGCCAGGCAGCGCATCGGGAGTGTGGGTATCGTTCGAGCGCAGTGTCCCTGGAGACGCGAAGTTGGCTGCTCGATTTTCCTCTGGCCTTCCGGTTTTCCACCGACCGGTTTCCGGCCGCGTGCGTTCACTCGCGTCGCTTCCGGTTGCTGCGAAACATTTTCACCAGGCAAATTCACCGTTTCGTCGATCTCTCGTTGCAAGAAACTACGAAGGAAGAGTATTTTCGCGGAATATCGCACCGAGGGCGAGAGAGGCCGTGTTGTGTGGATCTTGAACGGCCGGAAACGAGACGCCGCGGAGACTTCGATGCTGCCGCAGCAACGTTCGCGGAGAAACGCAGACGTTCTCAAGCTTTGCCGAGGATATTTTCCCTGCATTTCGAATATGCAGGTCTTTGTAGAGTTTTCGAGAACGGCATGAGCCTCGTGCAACATTGTTGCGCTCTTTCTCAGATGCGGAAAAATGGTAGAATCGAAGCTTTCGAGAGTATCAGCCGAGTTTGAATCGGTTGCAGCTGTTGGGATCGTTTGACGAACTATTGGTGCTGTTTTTATAGGTGAAAGGCAGTGATTTCGAAGGGAATTGGTATTTTGTGTGGCAAAGAACGTCGATGTTTGTCGGACATTGGTAAACTTCGAACTTTCTTCGAACATTGAAATTTGTGTGATAGTGGATCGGTATATTTGGAAGATTATCCTCTGGATTTAAGGATTTTTCCATGGACTGTAGATTTTTGGAAAATTGGAAGGGAGAAGAGTTCCGGAAGATTTCAGTGACTCGCAGCGATATTGCTGCGTGCAATTGAAATTGGGACTCTGATCGAGACCACAGCATGACGAAAGGTATGTGCAAAATTATGCGACACGATGGGAAAACGCAGGTTAAGCGAATATTACAAATTTTCAAAAGAGAAGAAACTTCGCGGTTGTAAAGTTACGTTGATTTCTTTGCGAGTTTTTTTCTCGTCCGATACGTTTCTGTTAATTTTGGGGCGATTTACGACTTTATATTTTACAAGCTATGACATTGCGCCGGGTAAATTGAAATGAATATTTTTTATCGAACAACGTATCTATCTGAGAATTTCGTCAGAAAATTAATACATTTTATTTCACCGTAGCAACTAAAGACTGCTTGAACACGAACTTCAAAATGGAACAAGGTTCTACAGCCAACAGTTAGATACGTTTCGTAGCAATTCCATAAAGTTTGAACATCGAACAGCAAAATGGAATAATCAAGTAAATGATGAACAAGGTCCTACAGTGAAGAGCTAGATATGCTTCATAGTGACTCCATAAAGTTTGAACATCGAACAGCAAAATGGAATAATCAAATAAATGATGAACAAGGCGTTACAGCGAACAGCTAGATATGTTTCATAGCTATTCCATAAAGTTTGAACAGCAAACAGCTAGATATGTTTCATAGCAATTCCATAAAGTTTGAACATCGAACAGGAAAAAGAAATAATCGAGTAAATGATGAACAAGGTTCTACAGCGAAGAGTTACATGTGTCTCATAGCAATTCCACAAAGTTTGAACAGCGAACAACTAGATATGTTTCATAGCAATTCCATAAAGTTTGAACATCGAACAGCAAAATGGAATAATCAAGTAAATGATGAACAAGGCGTTACAACGAACAGCTAGATATGTTTCATAGCTGTTCCACAAAGTTTGAACAGCGAACAGCTAGATATGTTTCATAGCAATTCCATAAAGTTTGAACATCGAACAGCAAAATGGAATAATCAAGTAAATGATGAACAAGGCGTTACAACGAACAGCTAGATATGTTTCATAGCTGTTCCACAAAGTTTGAACAGCGAACAGCTAGATATGTTTCATAGCAATTTCATAAAGTTTGAACATCGAACAGCAAAAAAGAATAATCGAGTAAATGATGAACAAGGTTCTACAGCAAACAGTTAGATACGTTTCATAGCAATTCCATAAAGTTTGAACGTCAAACAGCAAAATGGAATAATCAAGTAAATGATGAACAAGGCGTTACAGCGAACATCTAGATATGTTTCATAGCTGTTCCACAAAGTTTGAACAGCGAACAGTTAGATATGTTTCATAGCAATTTCATAAAGTTTGAACATCGAACAGCAAAAAAGAATAATCGAGTAAATGATGAACAAGGTTCTACAGTAAACAGTTAGATACGTTTCATAGCAACTCCATAAAGTTTGAACATCGAACAGCAAAATGGAATAATCAAGTAAATGATGAACAAGGCGTTACAGCGAACAGCTAGATATGTTTCATAGCTATTCTATAAAGTTTGAACAGCGAACAGCTAGATATGTTTCATAGCAATTCCATAAAGTTTGAACATCGAACAGCAAAAAAGAATAATCGAGTAAATGATGAACAAGGTTCTACAGTAAACAGTTAGATACGTTTCATAGCAACTCCATAAAGTTTGAACATCGAACAGCAAAATGGAATAATCAAGTAAATGATGAACAAGGCGTTACAACGAACAGCTAGATATGTTTCATAGCTGTTCCACAAAGTTTGAACAGCGAACAGCTAGATATGTTTCATAGCTGTTCCACAAAGTTTGAACAGCGAACAGCTAGATATGTTTCATAGCAATTTCATAAAGTTTGAACATCGAACAGCAAAAAAGAATAATCGAGTAAATGATGAACAAGGTTCTACAGTAAACAGTTAGATACGTTTCATAGCAATTCCATAAAGTTTGAACATCGAACAGCAAAATGGAATAATCAAGTAAATGATGAACAAGGCGTTACAGCGAACAGCTAGATATGTTTCATAGCTATTCTATAAAGTTTGAACAGCGAACAGCTAGATATGTTTCATAGAAATTCCATAAAGTTTGAACAGTAAAATGGAATAATCAAGTAAATGATGAACAAGGTTCTATAGCAAACTGTTAGATATGTTTCATAGCAATTCCATGAAGTTTGAACATCGAACAGCAAAAAGAAATAATCGAGTAAATGATGAACAAGGTTCTACAGCAAACAGTTAGATACGTTTCATAGCAATTCCATAAAGTTTGAATATTCCGTGTGAAAAGAGTTTCGTGTTCTAAATCGGGTTTTAAGAGGTAATTGCGCACAGCAGAGAAAAGCATGATAATACAGGCTGAAAATTATCAGAATCAAAGTTGTCATGTGGCATGCATCGTGAGAAAACATGGAATCAGAAATAGAATCGATGTTTCCGAACCACGTGAAACTCGGCAAATGACACAGCAATGAGGAAGAACGCTGCATTAAAATTAATAAGAAAATAATACAACAATTACGAGCTTCGAATTATTAAACGTGATAAGCGATCTATTTCCACGCTGTTATTCAGTCTGACTGCGTATAAATTCAAATATTATACTATCTCAAGTATATGATCTTATACACATCACTAATACAAATATAATATAAATATGGTACATATAAAACACATAGTGGTTGCGACAACCAGTTTCTTCGTATCATCTTCCTCTTTTCTTTATTTACGATCCAACAAATATCGTTTACAAGACGATCCACTCTGACTAACGTGTTATAGCGTAGCAAGGCACTTACACTCGATGGCTACAAGTTATAAATAAAATCTTCATTGTAGAAACTGTTGCACGCATAATATCGGCGTGTTCCATAACACGCAGCTTGTAATTAACCAGTCGAACAAGTCGATACGAACAAGAAAACGACGCTTTTCCAAGCAATTTTCTATGAAAATAGAGCGAATGTTACAGGTAGTTTTCGACACTTTCCTACATACGATATAGTATCTCGTTAGGAAAATGATATAGTGGCTAAAAAAAGTATTTGTACGTCGCTCACTAATTAGATCCGACTGTAATAAATCTTGTATTATTTATAATTATTAGGTACATGTTATAAAAAAATCTAACAAGAGAAGTTACTGCAACATGGCAACGTTAAGAAAAATGTCCCTCCACACTCTACAATTACCATATTTATCGTTGTTGTATCTACGGGACATATTAAATATAGTATCGATATCTGTTTAGCATCGAAGTACGTTAAGATAAATTTGCAAAGTTTATCACAGAAGGTACGAAAGAATAATTTTTCAAGATAAGCAAGCAACGACGATGTTCCGCGTTGCATCATGCAGCAACGTGGAACTCGTCTATTCGCACACGTTCGTTGTTGCTGAACCAAGTTACAGTGCAACTTTTTTTTAAATGCAATGTAGTGACGAGTACAGTTTGCAGAGATGCTAAACTAATGTTCCGAGAATTGTCTGGACAGAAAGCCAGCTTCTTGCTGATCAGTGCAGTTCTGCGAACTGCCTTAAAAGCTGCCACTGCTTTACGACAGCCCATCATTTTCGTACAGTTGCTTCAATGGTTTTCCGTATTGACTTTCCGCTCCGTCTTTCTTCTGCACGCTCGTTCCATCCAAAAACGATCGTTTATGGAAATGTCACCATTCTGCCTCGAACGTCACGACGTTAACGACGATGTCTTCATCTGCTTATGAGCAACGTTCGCGGTAGAGAAGAAGATCAGGTTCGTTGGAGGCAGAAGAGTTGCTTAACTGCGACTATCCACCTGTTTTGTTCTTCTCATCTGTTGGTTTCCAGCAACACGGAAGCATAGCAAAATAAACTTTGTTTTCTTCTGCCTCACGTTTCCATACGATAGAAATTGTTGCTAAATTTCCTCGAATTTTCTTCTTGCTGTTGCTGGAGGATCAAACTAAAAGCCATTCGAAAATTAAAATTGAAGTTATACGACTTGAAAAATTTGAACAGTACCTATGGGGATAAGGAATAAAACGTGGAACCTAATGAAAAGAAATAAAAGGAAAAAACGTTTCACTGGAAAATAAGGGTAACGTATAAATACTTTTTGTAGCCGCTGTAGTTACATAGGCATACGTAGACTGGCTGTTTTCACGCGATCGCTAATTGTTAATGGCTCGGTGTATCGCCGATAAGGAAAGTTATTCGCGTGTGTGTCACACCGCGATCTTATCCAGCCAATTCGAAACTTTATTTCCCGCAATTACACCCCGTTAAACGCGCGCCCTGCGCGCCCTCTGCCCCTCTCCCGATGGAAAAGTTGATTTTGCGATTTTTAATTTCATTCCCAGCAATTTTCCTGGTCACGAATGGTGCGTGGCTCTTCTTGTTCCCACCCAGTCGTCGATCTGCACGTCAGATTGCCTCTTTTACGGCTGTTTTAATACGGGAAATTGTGCAAAAGAGTATTTAATCAAGAACGAAGTTCGATTACACATACAGCGACATACCGGGTGATTCGTAAGTGCGAGTCGTCGCTTCAGGCCGTAAATCTACGCGCTGATACAAGTAGAAACCGACACGTGACTGCTGCGTAGCATAGTTTTCGTGTTATGCGCGAGTAGAGCGTAACATCGTCCAAGTGGTTTGCAGCGAGAACATTCCGTAAACCTGCACTTTCGTGATATTCTGAATATCACGACGAACAGAGTGAGATTGCATGGTAACACGATCCTCCAAATCTATCGGTTTTCTGACTTTTTACGCCTTCTGCCATCTATCGTATTTATATTGGACGAGTACATACAGGGCCGGCGCAAGGCAGGTCATCAGTGCGTTCGCCGGAACTCGGGCCCGCGTTTTGAGAGACAAAAATCATCAAAGTTCAGTGTAACTTCATAAAGTTCTCATATCCTGGAAACTAGTTTAGATAAAAATCCAGGAACTTTCATAGAAATGTACTTTTTAGAGAAATTAAACTACATGAATAGTTCGTTGCAAAAGTCATACAAGATTACAGATTTTGTACTTTCATTGAATTTTTTGCCTCTTGAAAACGAATTATGGATGCGAGAAAATATTACTTGGATTTGTTTAAAAAAACTGCTTATAAAAATATATAATATGCAACAGCATTTGTAAATAAATAATTCCTCGTTATAAAATTTAAACGTAAGATTTGAATGTGTATTCAGGCCCCGCAAAAGGTCACGCCGGCCCTGCATGCATACGACATACGTTCGTAAGACGTTCTTTTACCTCGTTTCTCAGTGTAGGTTTAACGACTGAATTTACAAAAAGTGCGTTTATGAATCATGGAAACTTTCTATTGGTTTGTCATTAGCACTCAATGACAAAATCCGCAATTATTTAGTTACCAACACTGTGGAAGAATTATTTCTCTTTTTACTTAACGGCAGCTTAGTGTATAAGCGTTTCGAAACGTGGAAAATTGTCGACTACTTTTTTTCGCGTCGATTAAAAAATTACGTTTCATTTATTTTCATCGCCGATGTAGCGTCAAACAGTCGTCTTTCTTTGTGTTTCTATTGGGTTGGCAACTAAGTGACTGCGGCTTTTGTCAATACCACCCAATGACAAAATCCGCAATCACTTAGTTGCCAACCCAATAATTTTCCGATTGCTCAAAAGTTGCGCTTCTCGTCCAGACAAAACGAACGATTCGCTACAATCGTATTAGGTTCCTCTGACGATTGAAGATACACAAACATCTGGCATATTTTCAAAATTTGTATTCGTCGGTGATGCTCAAACGAAAAACAGATTTATCTATTTTGCGCGTATCATCTGCTTGTGTTTATACTAAACACGGATAGCTAGCCATTTCAGAAATAACAAGCTGCTTCACTATGATCAATGAGACGTTCGGGTGGACCATGATGCAGAAAAGATGGAGAACCACGGCCGTTTTTAAAAACCGATCGAAATAACGCGAGATCGATATTTGTATATTAGGATTTTAGCGAAACAAAGGGGATCCCAGAGAGAGAAATCACGCTACGTCTAGCGTTTTGTTAAACCGTGTAACAGGCATCGTCATTGAAACACTATGATTCATGAGAAACGCTCGGAGGAGGGTTAGGTTGGGAGGATCGTATTTCCGAGAATTCACAGACCGAAAGATGTTCTCGGCCGTTTTGCCGCGGCGAAAGAAGGCGGAAGACTAAACGAGACAACTATGAGAAAAAGGGCAAATAGTCTGCGGACAACAAAGGCCGGCCAAGAACAGCATTAAAAAAAACTTATGGTAGCGCGATTCGTAAAAAGAAAAATCGCCAAATGTTTGTATTCCTAACCACCGTATGGACGATGGAAAGATATTCGGCGAACGCTTTCGACAGTTCCAGCCAGCCAATGTTTCAATACTTTGAACTACTTGCAAACACTACTCGACCTGCTCTCTAGCGATGACAGTCGCATTTAATCGACAGCTGCGTTCGTTACGTTCGTTCCGCGTGAACATCTATGCTATGTTTCGTTTCCTTTAACGCTTTACTGACCGTCAAATTGGTATAAAACTGTGAGAGCTTACAAAGCAACGCAACTAACGCAACTGAGCAAGGTACCTTAGTACTAAATAACAAATTACTGCTCATATAATGAGAAGGATCGTTTATCGCCATGGCAACCGATTAACTATGGGTAGGTTATAGGTCGGTAAGCGTCGGTGACAAAAACCCGATTAATCAGTTATCGGTCGGTAAATTATTAATTTGCGCGCATGATAAGAGGCATGTGGAAACAGTGGTATGTTACTCACTGGACGCTTTTTCTAACGAGTAAATCGTACATCTGATTATTGGGTTGGCAACTAAGTGAGTTGGCACTTAGTTTCCAAATAAATTGTTATCGAACTGAAACATGACAACTTTAATAGCTAAATTTCGAATCAGATTATCTCAGGCTTTTCAAGCAGTCGTGGTAAATTGAAAAAAGACGTAAACAGACTTGTAAAGAGAAGATCCTAGCAACTTTAACCGCGAATGATACTTGTAAATATGTTTGGTGGCTGGACAAGTGTGTGGAATTTGAAACAAGTGAAATACGTAGGCAAACGGTAATTAAGAACCGTCAAAACGCGTTTAATTTATTATACGATAGGATCCCTAATGTGTGCTTGTCACGTAAACACGTAAGTTGCATTCGAATCTTATTTCTTCTGGGAATCTAACGCCAGTGGCTACAGTTTCGATGTTTCGTTCGAAGGAGAGATAGCGCAGTTGGCACTGAGCGAAAGAAGATATTTCGTTTTATCGTTGATTCTATCGTTTCAACTTTCGAATTCTATTTTTTTGTTCCACACGAAGGCATTCGATAGATATAATTTTCGATCGCACGATTTCTTTTATAAATTCGAAGATTCTACGCTTAGGACCTTAACCCTTTGCACTCGGAATTTTATTTCAATTTCGTTATCAGTAGCTCGCAACGCTTTCAAGCGTTTTATTTGAAATTTACATGAACTAGAAAATAAGGCAATTTAAATAAATAAAGGAAGAAAGGAATTCACTTAAATTCCAGTTTTATTCACGCTATTGTTGTACTTTCTAATTTTTAAGCGTATGACATATCATGAAACAATTTCCAGGATGTAATCCTGCTTTTCTTTCACAAAAAAACGTGGGACTCGACGAAGCAGCTGCTGAGATAAAAATTTATGAAATTTATCGAACGACCCTATGTATATTCTCGATCGATTTTTACACGTACGTAGTCCAAGTATACACAGGAGCGCAAATATACGTAGCTATCCAGCAAAAACTTTCCACTAACGAAAGTGACAAATGTGTATACCGATTGCGATAAGGTTTCATTCGTGGTCATTTCTCTCGGTGTATGATTAACTAGATTTAGGTCGATTCAGATCGTTTTATTCGACGTATCATTTCGTTCTATTCGACTGACTTGTGATTTCCTAAGGCTGCTTGTACGAACACGATTTATTATACCAACGAACGTGTCTGCTTTTCAACGTTGATTAGGTACACTGGTTTTTATTTACGTTGCCAGTTAATTACTCCGAGGCGCGAGAATTTCGGCAACTTTTTCTTCTCCGAGAACCTAGCATTTGATTTCGATAGGAGAACCTTCGCGACCAATCAAAAATATGCATCAGTTTATTTGATTTTTATACGCGACATTGTGTCATCCCGAAAGTTTCTTTCGCTTTGGATGGAAATAACCGACGCACATTTTTTCCTTCGTATTATTTCGTTGAATCATGCTGCGAACAAGATGAATCGTACGTAATTCGATAAAATAATTTATAACGAAAAATGTGCATCTATTATTTCCTTCTGAAACGAATTCACCTAAATCAACTAGTTCTTTCTACAGCTGCTAACTAAGATGAGAAGTTTAAATATCGTTGCTGTCGATAGAACATGTATAAATAATCATCGGAATTTTCCCCTCGAACGTCGCGTCTAAGTTTCCAAATGTTTCCTAACGAATACGTTTCTTGTCGTTTCCTAGGACGCCTGTGAGCCCCGTCATCGATCGTCGCCAGCACCAGCCAGTGTCTAAAATGACTGCCATCGAGCCAAGGTAATAACCATCGAAAACGCCATTGGAATTATACGCGACACTCCGAAGACGCAGCAGTGTGTCCGCGCGCGAAGAGTGTCAAGGAAGGAAAAGATGAGAAGTGAGAGAAAAATGTGACAGAAGGAAGAAAGAAGAGAATAAAAAAAAAAAAAAAAAAAACTCGTTCGATGAGAAAAGTAGGCGAAACTCGCGGTGTGTAAGTGTTCTGAAGAGATCGAGGCGAGGAACTGTTGGCTGGAAGATGCCTCGACCATCGAGGGATACTTACGGCGACCAGAAGCCGCCATATTCGTATATTTCGTTGACAGCGATGGCGATCTGGTCGTCGAGGGATAAGATGTTGCCTCTGGCTGAGATCTACAAGTTTATCGCCGATCGGTTCCCCTATTATCGCAAGGATACTCGCAGATGGCAGAACTCTCTCAGGCACAATTTGTCCTTCAACGACTGTTTCATCAAGGTACGTGGCTGTATCGAGTCGTGTGTTTGTTTCTGTTGCATAGATCGCGAAGGCTGATGTAGCGTATTAATTCTTCCCACTGACCAGGTGTAGGTTTGTTTATTTTACCTTAAGCCGAATTTACACTTTGGGCCAACGCGGCGGACGAAGGCTGCTTTCATCGAGTGCGGATTCGGCTTTAGCCGTACGCGCAACAATTTGAAGAACTGGATTCGATAAATGAAATTGTACGGAGGTGCAGTTATTTTCGATAGAGTATAAATTGGTTAGAATATTAGAAATGGGAATTACATGTCGCCAAAGGACGACTGTTGTTTCCTTCGCGCGGGCTATCGTGCATGACGAAGCTTCCCTTTAAAAGTTAATACGCGATAAAACGACTGGCATCTATAAACGTCGATCATTATGGAGTAGCTGGTGTTTTTATCTGCGCGTAAATTCAGCAGAAACGTCGAGCTTTTTGATTAAGAGCCAATTACTTTGATTTCGTAGCTATTGAAACGACGCGTTCTTTTATTATAATAACACGGTTGCGTACCTATTACGAGAAATAAAAACAGTTTTCAATTTTTCTCGCGCAAAATCAAGAAAAATGAAAAAAAGAAAGAGGAAGAAAAGCGACAAAGTTTGCCATATTTTATAGAAGACACGTCACAGACCCTATGGGATGCGATGTCATATTCGCTAATTTCTCTTTCGTAATATTTTTTTTTTTAGCAAGGAAACACGTTAACTCTTTGACTGCCACGCCGAAATCAAATGTTTCGCTGAGGACGCCACGGGAGTATTTTTATTATTCAAAGCATATAATGGCAATGATGTAAGACAACATTCTTCCCCAATGGACCGTTTATCCTATTGGTGGTCACTGGTGACCATCGTGGCGCCTTGGTAACAACTGATAGCAACATATTCTAACAAGGCTTCGTTTATTTCAACAAACCATTCGCTTTCGTTATTTCGTCGTGAGCAAAACGTGCAGAATATATTATTGAAACGTGTGGAAGATATTAGTAAACTGTATTATGATTATTTTTATGATTTCGACGAAACATTCGGCTGAAATGGTAGAGGTCTGCAAAGAAAATTATGTTTGTGATAAACCAATGGTAGTAGTAGATTACAACAGAGGAAAATGTGCTGTACATTTATCAGATCAAATGATGGCATATTCTACACCACGCAGAAGAACCCTCGAGTGGTATATAAAATTAGCTTCAGAGTTATTGTTAAATACATCAATTTCAAACGCGATGATACTCTCTAAACAAGCAACAAAAACAAAAATCAAGGTATCAGATTTTAGAATGGCACTGGCAATGCACCTTACACAGTGCCATTCACCAGAGCAGTCAAATATACTTATTCGACAAAGATTGCCACACGAAATGCAGAAGAAAGAAGGGCAAGCGTACCTGGCACGAAAATTTTGCAGAGAGTGGTATAAAAAAATGTTAAACAATTAGGATCAAAAATTGCTAAGAATCGGAGGAAAAAGGTGGCCACCTATTGTCCAGATCGTATCGATGAGCCACGTTTATGTTCAAAGTGTTTTAACACAGTGCACCGTTAGCTGCAAGATTTCTTCTCATTTTTTTTATTGATGTCCTAATAAAAATGTTTAATCGTTCAATGGGGCACTTTTCATTTCAAATTATCTTCTATTTATCGGTTATATTCAAAATGCCCTAACTGTCAATTTTCATTCAATTTTTACAATTGTAAGAAGTTGAAGCGCTCCGGTCACCAATGACCACCGTGGCGTCACAGGAGAAACCGTGATGGGTCGTATATGACCCACGTGGCAGTTAAAGCGTTAAACAACAAAATAGATATTTACTTTGTTTTATCTGCGTTGCGCCTGTAATAAACATTAACGTCTCGCGTAAATACGTCAAATTCGAATGCAATTTTTCCTGTAGCTGTTGCTTTGATGCTTCACCGACACGACAGCGTGATACGTACAGCGACAGCCGAGCAGACATTAACTTGTTTTCCCAGGCACACAAACAAAGCTATAACAAGACGCAACATATACAGTACACAGTTCTCTTTCTCCGATCGGAAGATATTACAAGCGTGGCGGATCCTTGCGCCTGTGGTGTCTGTCCTGAATTTGCTCCAAGCAGTTTGCTCGGCTCGTCTGGTCGAACGTAAAAGGTTGTTGCTTCGAGCAGTAACGATTAGGAATTTTAAGAAGAAAAAACAAAAGAAAGGACAATTCATGGAAGATAGTGGTGGTAAGGCGAGGAAACCTTTGGTAAAGCAATTGTTTTCTGCCTGGTAACCGTGAGATCAAAGTGCAGATAAAAGGAGAGGAGACATGATTAATGGAACTTAATTCTTCTTTCCTAGTTCAAACGATTGTTCGTATAGCTGTAACGCGAACGTACGGAAGTCGACTATTACAGTCATCGTGTTTTTTTACTCAGACAACAGGAATATAAGCAAAAAAAAAAAAAAAAACGCGATGGAGCCAATACAGAGACGATAGAAGCGACGTAAAAAAAAAAGAGAATTATTTGAACTTGAAAAAGTGTCTTTGATTTTATTTTTTTAATTGAATTGATGAAAAAAGGGGGAAAAACAAAGGAAAGAAAACGCGACCACGTGGATTAAAATACGTTTTACGAGATTTTGTTGGCGTAGGAAGATGCGATCGTGTTGCTAATTAGATGTTACAAATGAAACGACGTGTACATCAGACATTGCGTAGATCTGTATCTGACTACGCATCCGTTTTGTTCGCTCGCGTATTAAAAGATAACACACCGGCAATCTTGTCTTCTTCTTCGCGCTTTTTATCGCGCCAACAGCCCATTAAATTCCAAGGATACATTTAACTATGATTAATGATTTAGGAAAAATGAGGAAGAAATCTCTTAAGGAAAATATTTCTTCGTTATTTGTGTATTATTATATCGCTATACGAGAAAATATCGCATAAACGATCGTTTGAGGTCTCCGTAAGGTAATCGGCGGCAACATTCCTAAGCTTTCATTTTCCCGATCAAGTACAACGTTTAATCCACTTTGGGTCCGTTTTTCTACATTGTTTCATATATACTTTCATACTTGTGCCTATCTTATTGTTTCATATGTGTTGTGCTTATCTGCCGAGATAAGAAAATTGCAAACTCCATACAAACACCCTATCTTACCCCTATATGTTGAACAAAACACTTTTTTTTATTGCAACACATTGCCAATATCAAACGGCAGCAAACATTTTTACGGACGTTGCAGCATAATCTTCTTCGAAACATAGTATTGCGTTGGCAACTAAGTGATTGCGGATTTTGTCAATACCACCTAATGACAAGACCCGCAATCACTTAGTTACCAACCCAATAGATATTTACGTGGTATGTTGAAACAAAAGCCGAGCGATATTTACCGATCGACAGACGATTCTATTAACACTTTACCGACCGCTAGCGATTCAACACTGTTTCGGTTTAGACTCTCCAATACCATTCTTTTCGTTTATTGCGAACGGTACGTTTTTCAAATTGGTGTAAAACTGTTGGAGCTTACAAAGCAACGCAACTGACGCAACTGAGCAAGGTACCTTAGTACTAAATAACAAATTACTGCTCAAATAATGAGGAAGATTGTCGGCGACAAAAAGCCGATTAATAGACTATCGATCGGTAAAGTGTTAATGTCTACTGGGTTGCTCTTTTCCCTAATTACTTTATCCTATGAGAAAAGGTCGTTACTGTATACACGGTAGCTCGTTTCAATTCTACAGCAAATATTTTCTTCAAACGCTACGAATTCTTCTCGTTGCTAAGGCGAGAGGAAAATTAATGTAAATGAAAATTCGTTAAAAAAACTTGGTCGCACGTATCGAATGTAATTGCAACACGGGGATTGTACATGGCGCGATCCTCTGAAGCCAGAACTATCGAACGAATCACGGAAGCAACCGAAAAACGAAGACGAGGAACGAAGAAGGAAGAGCAAAAGGAAGCAGTGGATCCTGGACATTAACTCGATCGTGTTTCTCAGCGATTTGGGTCGAGGCAGGTGCGAAACAGATGGTCGAGAGAAATATAACAGAAACGAAGAGGGAGACTTGTCCTACAACGTTATTTAACACGGCCGCAACACACAGGGACAAAAATAATAAAAAGATTGGCTCGTTTTATCTCAGCGAATTCGAACGATCGTTTTCCGCCTTCCGATCGTTCTTCAGAGATTTCGTTAATGAGAATTCGTCATCTAAACGGTCAATTTCGCCAAAGCTTTTTTTCTATTCTTGTAGAGTAGAAGCTACATGGGTCGTAAAATTGGGATTGTTGTTTCACCACAGGCTAATCGCGCTAGTTTTCTCACGAGCTGTTTTATAATAGGCAATAGATTTACATATTTTGTATCGATAGTTTATCGAATCAGTAGTTCAACTTCTTTGGTTGCGCTCGTAAAGTAAATTTCCATAAAAATTCCTAGTCCGTAATAAATATGCAAATGTGGCCTCTTCTTAGCTCTCCACCACTATTTCATTTCTCGAACGATCAAATATTTGTAGTCTCCAAGTGTTTTCATTCCTTAGATAGCTGACGTTACGTTATACAGCCTGTTACCAAATCAAATGTTACATTATTCTTTTTATTATGTAGTATATATTCTTATTATTATTGTTGCGTTAGGCTTTCGTAAGTTTACGTGATAAACGAGCTACAAATATACAAATAAAAAGGTAAATATAAGTAACAAAGGTAATTAAAAAAAAACATGGAAAAACATATAAGCAACAATGTTCCTTGCTGCAACATCGATTTCTCTTCCATGTCGTTCAGTCTTTTTCCTCATTTCCTAATATCTAATTTACATTGCATCGTTTTAGACGAAATTGTTATGCTATCTCGCTACTTCAAACAAATTACTCTAATTTTCACTGCGCTCTGTACGAACTTCTTCTTACACTTTTTACATTCTCTTCCAAGTTCACTTTCATAATTTTCCTGTTCTTTTTATTTGTGTGGCGCATGATGCAATGGGTCGATATCTCTAACATGAGAATGATCGCTGCTGCAACCGTCAAGTTTATTTAGAATAAATAATTTAGGTATAAACATAATCGATACCGTCAATAGACGTTCGTACAAAGTATTCAAGCAGATAGAATAGACCGCTCGAGGATGACTCGATAATAGTTCGCTAATAATAATTCAGAAAATAACTCTGTAATCGCTCGACAATGATATCGCTCGCGATCGTGTCCGCTTATAAGATTCAAATTCGTTTTGGAACGACGGTTGCCCTCAACGGCGACATTGTTTTTGCCTAGAGATATTGTAGCTCTAATTTCGCGTGTGTAAGTGGTATCCGTGATCCGAGGCACAACAACAACATGAGTCGCTCTCGCTTCGCCTCGTCCTATGACTCATGTGTCGCCACAGTTGTATATATTTTCGGTTTGGATTTGCTACATGTTGAACAGTGTTTCAGCACGCGTTCTGTCGGTTCTGGCTTTTTCCTGCCACATATTTGCCATAGATCTGCCTCATTGATATATACAAAGCTTGTTTGTTTTCCTGATTTTCCACTGTTTCTTTCTGCCAGTTTTATTCTTTCCAATATAGTTTTCTACTTAGCTGTTTTAGCTGTTTGTAATTGCGATTGTACGAGGAATTTCCTTGATAGCTTTCTGCGATAAAGTAGCAGACGATATTTTTAATCGAACGAAAGAGGACGAGGAAAATGCAATTTTCTGAAATGTCTCTACGTGGATAGCGCATTTAAATAACTCGACAAACTATCGATACAAAATACAAATAAAAACGTGCCGGTATCTGTATGCCGTTTGATTTGAAAATTATTTCAAAACAAAGTGGCAAATCTACTTTTAGGAAAAATCCTCTGCTTCGATTCTATAATTTTCCTTATTTCAACTGTGGTTGTTATAAACAAGAGCGTGGTAAAAATCCGCTTACAAGACGACTGGTTCCGCTTGATTTCACTGGCCGATGCTCATGATCGAGTGTAGATACATTTTATCGTTGGACAGGTGCAACATCGACATTCGCATCGACCATAAATCAAACAAGGTACGAGGTCATTTTTATGATAATTCCTCGGTAATTTCAATTTGCACGAAGATACTCGTACGATGCTTGAAATTTCAAGTTGTTTTCGAGTGTCGAGGTGAAATATGGTGGTCAGTTTTTAAGTACAACATCATCGGTCGCGAGTAGTAATTTCGGGGACATAAAAGCGAAGTAGAAATACGATGCGAGAGATAATGGACGTTGGTAGTGGTGAAAATTGAATTTTGCCCCAGCACTTGTATTTTAATTATTTATATAAAAATATACATTTTCCTGAAATTATATCGCCACGTGATATAAATCCGTCTTGTACGATATGTATAAAAAGAAAACTAGGTACGTTAGCATCCAATGTTTGCTGGAAAGCCGAGAAATCTTAAACACCAAGTTACAAGATCGTTTAATTTGATACAATTTTTATACAACGAAAAAAAAAAAAAGAAAAAGAAAATATGTATGAATGTATTAGGTTGTCGGAAAAATGTTTTTCTTTCGCAAACGTGTTTTTCACAACAATGCACCTTCATAGAAACGCGAAAGCAAGTCTGTGAAATGTCACGGTGCTTATCTCAACAGAACAAAACGGGTCATACGTAATTTGGCAAAATAATATAAAAGTCTATTATTTGTTCATAAAACGAAAGAAACTTTTCGAACAACCTGATATGTTTAAAAATAGGATGAATTTACGTTAGAATCCGATATATGTCAGCACCAGTTTCACCTTAGTTTCCTCTTTTATTCTATAGCGAAGCAAATGTATTTTTAATCACGCGGTGAATTAAAATAACACAGGTACAAGTAATCGCGTATATACACAGTTATTTCAGTAATCATAAATTACAGACGATAATTACGATATCACCGTCGCTATTATTCCTCTTGATACATTGCTTTATTATACCACATTTTTCATCTAGTATTCCGTTATACTTTAACTCAAGCAGAATAATAGCTCAAGCTTTTACACTACGTTGCACGCTGCGCTCTTTTTTGCCAGATATAATAGCTCGTGTTAAAGGAACGAAGAACGAAGATATGAATTGCAAATGTATCGTCAGATGTAACGTATTTGATAACGAAATAAAAAAAAAAAAGAGGAAAAATGTTAAACAGTAAAAAGTGTATTAATAGAATGTTAAAAAAAAAAAAAAGAATCAAAGATTTTAATGGAACGATAGAATGGAAGTTCCAGTATGGGAATTAATGGGGTCACGTAACTGTTCGGACGAGAGAATTTTTCGCCAATAGAAACCACGCGCCTCTTTATATTTCAAAATCGATAATACAGGAACAATCGTAAAGAATACGATATAATGTGGGCGTAAAATGCTTTCTAAATTATTTACAAATTCTACCTGCTTTTTGCCGCTAAAGCAAATTTCGTTAATATACTGAACTACGTTAAATTATAGCCTGTTTGTGCAACAGATCATTTTTTAAGTCGTCTTCGAAATGCCATAAACATTTCAAAATAAGCTTTGTCTATCCATCTCCTCCTTTCCAACATCAGAACTGAAATTATCGATGATAATATTTGCTCAAATTTCAAAAAACATTTTATATATATTTTTTGAAACAGTCGAGTAATTTTCATTTACGCGTTTCTGTTCTTTATTGCCGTTCTAAGAAAGCTATTACTATACAGCAGACCGCGGGTATTTATTTCACAATTCCATTCAAGTTTTTCCACTTGTTGAAACGCTTGTGTAATTTTCAATTACAGGTTCCTGTTTTTCATGTTCATTAATTATACATCTTCCAATGTTGTAGGTTTTTGCGATTTTTCCAACACCTCCGCGCCTTTTCCCAACTTTCCAAGTATATTTGTATTTTTTCTATTTTTTTCTTCAACGCTCGATACAACGCGTGTTCACTCTGATTTCACTATACGCAAGATACGTATTAACGTGTGCAATATTGTGTCCGACCGGCATCGCAGGCGCAGATTCTCCCTGGCACCGGCTCTGTTTCGGTTTAGACTCTCCAATACCATTCTTTTCGTTCATCGCGAACGGTACGTTTTTCGAATTGGTATAAAACTGTGAGAACTTACAAAGCAACGCAACTAACGCAACTGAGCAAGGTACCTTAGTACTAAATAACAAATTACTGTTCAAATAATGAGAAAGATTGTCGGCGACAAAAAGCCGATTAATAGTCTATCGGTTAGTGAGCGTTGGCGACAAAAAGCCGACTAGTAGTCTATCGGATAGTGAGCGTCGGCGACAAAAAGCCGATTAATAGGCTATCGGTCGGTAAAATGTTAAAGTAGGACAGAGCCACCTTTATCCGAACACAGCAACATTCGAACGTTCTATCATCGGCGCGTAACATTTTCCACTAACCTAAGCCTTTCTCCGTTTCAAATATGTACAAACTTTATCAGCGTTTATACGCCATGTACTCGTTGCTTTATTCGAACGAGTGAACTTTCATTATGGGAGTTTAGTATGAAACTAATAGCGTTGCAACTACCGGAACAAGATACGATATAATTAAAACACTGGAAAATATAATTAAAAATATAATTAAATATAATTAAAACACCGTGACGCGGTGCTGGAAAAGCCACACGATAGCAAATGAAAACAGGGTATCGAAAATTATCTGAAGCACGTAGAGTCCTTCGATGCTGACAACAGCATCGGATATATTAGGTTAGCAACTAAGTGGTTGTAGGTTTTGTCACTAGGTGGTATTGACAAAATCCGCAATCACTTAGTTGCCAAGCCAATATTAAACGTACCGATACAACGAAAGGGTTTCGTTACGACAAAGACGATAAAAATGGTAACGAAGAGGTGGCTTTTCACGCTGAAGTATTCAGGATATTCGAAACTCTATGCGGTAACTTAGGTGGAAAAAAATTATGTGAATTTTGGAGGTTAGCAGCCAAGAGCATACGAAGTCCATAGATATTTGAAGAATCTGGTAATCGATCTTAATTCGTATTTGAATGAATGAAATTTCATATGGTAAGAGTGTACTCTATCTTAGTAATTAAATAATAGGAAATTAATACGAAATTATAGGGAAGACATATAACAAAGCTGATTTTTATTATTACGAATAATAATATTTTAAATAATATTTGAGAACCTTTCTGTTAATTTTCCTGTGAAAAATCTAGAAATTCAGAAGTGGTTCTTTGGCAAAACCTAACGCGTAACATTGAACATTTTCCTTCGTTGAAACATCGCTGGACATGTCGACGTAACAGATAGCGAGGCAATTATATTTCACTTGCTTTTTTTATAGTCGATGTTCATCGATAAGAGACACGTAAATTAGACGGAACATATTACGGTTTCTTTATTTGCAAAAGCATGTCGAAACAAATTGAATAGTGGCGTCATCAAATAAATCTTCACGCAGTGTGAGCATAATGAATGCAGCTGTCAATCAGCATAACTGACATTGCTAGTGACGAGCTCGAGTATTTTGCAAGCGGGTTGAAACATTCACCAGATTCAAGTGCTCTTTCAATATTTCGATAAACAGGAGCAAAAACGGTAGACTTTTGTTTATTTCACACTGTAAGACGATATACAGCTGATACAATAGAAATTCATTGTTTCCTTCCCATTGTCTATGATTGCTCGTCAAATAATAGCAGTTTACAATAAGATTCTTTCAAACCTTTATTTCTGCATACTTAAAATTTACATAAATACATAGATATTAGTCTACTGATTTAATTCAATGATCACGAGCTCACCTCCTTTAGTTCAATATCTCGCTATTATTATTTCCACCTTCTTAACATTTATACTGAACGTCTAACTCTACAGTTGCAGGGTATTGAATCTATTAGGTTGGTATTACCACCTAATGACAAAATTCCCAATCGCCTAGTTACCAACCTAATAATTGAATTCTAAAAGTTCCTTCGAAAAATAAACGCTTTAAGGTTTCTCATATTGGAATATCGACTCATAATTTGGCCACCGTATCTCGCCACTCGTATTGCTTTTCTTGAGCGGGTTCACCACAGACTCCTGCGTGTAGCCGGCAAATACTGCGATAGACACTTGCCTTCTACATGTCGTACGGTTATGGGTCCATAACTTGTTTATTAACTTGTTGATTAACTTGTTGATCTTGGACTTACATCATCGCAATTTAAAAGAATAAATCAATTCCTACTTGCTCATAAAGTATTCAGTGGTTCTATAGACTGTACTCAAATCGTCGAGAATTTCAACATCAATGTCCTTACTATAGACTTCAGACATTAAATACGATCTTCTTCGTGCGCAGCCTAGCGATTACATTTTTCGATATACAGGGCGTCCCAGTTTTTCCCCCAAAAACTTTACTAGTATATTTTGCAAGCAAAATCAGAAAGAGTGATATAGAAGCGTATAGGCCCTTGAAAGTTTCGTCGACACAGCGTAAGAGGGCGTTCCCACAAAGTCTGGTGTTTACTTGGTCGTTGATTTGCTGAAGCAGTCCGGCAATGGTTAAACGACTATCACCGATGGACAAGTCGAGGAGAATCAATTCCTTGGTCATGAAGATCATCAGATATGGGTTCTTACTTGCGTCAGCAAGTTATATTGATACTGGTCAGGAGTTGATGCAAAGGATTCGCGACGTTAAGACTAAATCTACCAGTCTATCTATCTATCGTATGGCTTCATAATTTCTGAATTTTTCTAAAACATGTATACAATATATTTTTCGGTATTTACTTTTAGTTTGCTCTTTTACTTTCTGAGAAAAATTTGTACTCTGTCTTGCCTACCATGAGCAGTCATTTTGACAAAGTGTTTTAGTAATTCTTAAAATAAATGCAATCAGCACAAGGTCAGATGATAAACAAAATCAATAATAACAAATAATAACAGCTGTTACACCCGCAATCTTGTCATAAAACATCACTCAATCAAGATGACCACCAGCTGTCAAGACATATCAACTCAGGTCCATAATAATCCTAAAGAACTGCCATAAAATTTAGCATTTTTTGCAGTCCATTGTTACAAACATTTTAAAAGTCGAGAAGTTTCTTAGGGTTATTGCTCACTGCGATAAAACACGGGAAAAGTTTTGCCAACTCCACCCTCGAGCAACCGTTAGTGGAGAACGGCCAATACTCGTCAACATTTTCGTATAAATATCGCCGTCAAGACCATATTCTTACTTGCTATTGTCCTTTCGACTAGAATACATCTCAGTTTGTTAGTCAATTAGTCGACATCTAAACTTGTTATCTCTAAGCATCTCAGAGCGTTTTGTGTAAAGTTGAACAGATATTCGTAATGCAACAGATGGCAGTCCTGCGTTGGTAATTTCGCACAATCGCGTGCAACATTTCGAAATGGAATTACAACGTAAACCGACGATCTACTCTTGCGCGATATCGAACAACGAAGTCTATGTCTGAGCTATCAGAAGCACGTCATTTCGTATTTTTGTTATAATTTGTGGATAGTATCGGAACTGTAAAATTTGTTATGCGAACGTGTCTTAGAAAACGAGGATCATTTTTCACGGTTTGAAAATTCGCTGGACGAACGTTTTACCTATAGAAATCCGCGTAAGGCCGTGATCATACAGAGTGGTAAGCGGTAAGCGGCAAAGCAAACGATGGCACAGCCATAATGCCAACGCTTTTAGCGATGTCTGTATGATCACGTTCTAACCGCCTCATGGAAAATAAAACATAATACAAACCTAATGGCACATCCTCAGGTTGACTACAATCTTCTATTGAAAATTATTTGCCTCATTTCCGTAAACACGACTCTCATTTTTGGCTCCAGCGACCTCAAAAATCCCTAGAAAATGTTATTCTAGTCGAATATTTCGCAGTCCAGGTACCACGCTAGAGCTGAACTTTTCAATGAAGCATTTAACACGATGCGCATTCGAGTCGACACGTATTGTCGCTCTATTGGGTTGGCAACTATGTGATTTGCGGATTTTGTCAATGCCACCTATCGACAAAATCTTCAATCACATAGTTGCCAACCCAATAACTCTTAACTGTACTGTGTCCACTAATTGGTAAACAGAAGAAGCTGAGTTCAAAATTTGCCAAGTTATCATCGTACGGAGCGAGGACTTACAAGCAACCGAACTTTTGTTGCCTTCTAAGTAGAATTCTTATTATATTATCGTGAATTTACATTCTTTATACCAACCAGACGTATGTAGATTATTCGATTACTGTCTTTTCAGTTAGGGCGACGATATATACTTTTAGATTGTGTATACTATCGACTTGGATGTAGCATCTGAACTAAAAATCCTGAAATTATGGAAAAGTAGATATTTCTACTGGAATCTCGTAAAAGCTGGTATCATACGAAATAAAAATCGTTGAGCGTTTATGGTTATGTAATATTTCTTTTCTAATTTTCTCTTAGAGAATGCTATCGATACAGTTTGGCGGAAAAAGTGGCATATCCTGTATTTTCTGAAACTTGCTGAGCAAGTAACTTTTTGTACCAAACCTCGCCTTAATTCATAATTAAATCACAACTTGTGGTTAAGCGATGTAATAATGTATATTCTAATAGGGTTTTTCCCGTGTATAAATTGAAATTAAATTAACCGAACGAAATTAAATTATACTGGCTGTCGTAAACTTTGGTATGCTCTATACATCTGAGCGACAAGGGGAAAAAACAGAGAGTGTCATAAAATAGCATTGGCGAGAAACTTAATATTTTCATCCACTAAAGAAGAGACAACGTTCGATCAATTTAACTGTATTGTTCATAGAACGAAGTTTATACGTCATTTGGTCATCATAAAAGACAATGATATTTATCACAAAATATTCGTCATTTCTCTTCGTACTTTGTTCCAATACAAACTGGACATATTCCGTTTTTGATCACTAGGTATATACCGAATCTTGAATGCTATTTTGTCGAGACAGTTTGAATATTATGATCATTGTGGTTTGATAGGTTAGATTTGCCAGTTATCATAAACAGAACGTGTTATAAAATGGTTTTCCTCCATACTCTCTTCATTTATTCAGTACGTTTCTTTCTCGGTTTCATTAAAGCAAGTAATTCTGATTAGTATTCACAAGAAGGTATTAATTTTCATGCGTTTGTTAATTTGCAACAGAGTGCAAACATACATATTGCGCGTACCTGCGCGTGAAATATTGTTTCCTCCAGATAGATACGAAACGTTCTACATATATGCATTTATGTTAATTAAATAGCCGCATGTACACGGTAAGCTCGCCTCTAACGAGTTACACCAGCGAATAGAAATCTGCATTATACGCTATTTCTTGTTTATATAACATTACACGCCTAGTGAAAAATGTGGTAATTCAGCGTCGTGATGCGATACAAATCCTCGTGCATCATACTTGATTTGCCTCTTATTTTTTAACAAACTTATTCAAGTTAATTTGGTAAATGGTATTTAATGCCCACTTTTGTCATTTATACTTGTTCCCGCTATATGGAAAAGAGATGTTACGAGACAGAATGTTAACCTTGACATAACGTATTTCAAGGCCGCAGAAATATTCCGCATAATCAGCAAAAACTCTTCTGCTCTTTGAATAAACATAATCTCAAATAGGCAATGTTAGCATGACTTGAATGATGTATGAATAACGAGAGAACACACTGTGAGATAGCAAGTTGTTTGCTATTAATAAAATCCATAGTATCTTAATATATCCCATGTTCATATTTTATTTAAAACTCGTTAACCATTTAATTTTAATAAATGAATTTCTTAATAGGGGAATTAAATGGTAATTGCTTGTGTGTTGCCACGTTCTTTGTATATAATTGGATATTGCCGGGTCGTGAGAGAATTCTTGATAATAATTTGTTAACAATGACCGAGGTTCCTTTTTATTTGAGGAAAAAATTCGTGAAACATCTTCAAACAATTCTCTGTATCCCGGAAACTTCTGGTTGCAGGTGCCACGGGGACCCCATCGACCTGGCAAGGGCGCGTACTGGGCTCTGCACCCGGCAGCGCTGTCCATGTTCGAGAACGGGTCCCTCCTTCGCCGTAGGAAGCGTTTCAAGCTGCACAAGCCCGACAAAGAGCTGCTAAAATCCGAGCTCCAAGCCCTGGCGTCCGCCATGCCACCTCCTCACTCCGAATCCTCGCCTGTACTATCGATAAACCCGAACGCACAAACCAGCAGCTTGACCGTTGCCAATCTGCATCGTCTTCGCGACGATTTGCTCCGCTGGGAGCTGCAAGAACGTCGTCTAACGATGGCATCCGGTGGCAACAGTTCTCCAGGCTTTACGACACCGGAGACCAGCTCCAGCTATTACCTTCTGTCGCCAGAAGTTCGACAGAGACTCGCTGGGACCGACGAGATCCTCCGTGGTTATGAGAACAATTTGTTGCAAACCGGAAGCTGGAGCTTCCCCGGGTTCCAGGTGTCTCCGTACGTCTCTCAGCTGTCCTACTTTCAGACAGACATTCCAGAGAGCAGGCAGATCTGCGCTGGAACCACGGAGACCAGTGTTCCCGAAAAGACTGACTCGAGGGTCTTCCTGGAGACCACGAGAGGCTCCACTGTCGACACCACCGACAGTAAAGTTCGTTGTCCCGTGTTAGAGGCTGGTATCTCCAGTCAGACGAGCATCCAGCCCGAACAGAAGAAGAAGAAGAAACCGTTCACCATCGAAAATATCATTGCGCCCGACGATGAACAGATTTCTAGTAATTCGGAAGACGAGAAGAGGTCTTCCGGTCATCTTCTGGTTCCCAGGCCGCTTTATGCGGGTTTTTCGTTTGGTCTCACTGCTAACAAGGTTCCGTACGAGACGGCTACTTGAATTTACTAGATCAACGTGCATCTAGTGGATGATTCAAACGGGGACCCTAGTAGCGCGACGATCGCCGCTTGGCGACGCTAGTGGTCATTCTGGTGACTATGACTGGCGAATCGTTCATCCTGTTCCTGGGTTTTCCCGTGTTTTTGCGAGGAAGTTTTGGAAGAAAAGGCTTCTGGTGGTGTTAAGCTCGGAAATTTCATTAAAAAATTGTAATATTACTTTGTGTTCTTTCCCCTCTTGTTTCTTTTAGAAAATTCGCAACATTCTCGCGTCAATTTTGTTTGAAACAGACATAGTTGATTTTGAAGTGGAAATTAATTTATTAATTGTGTTATGTATTCATTTTTTCGAAAATTATTGGTGCTACAGTTTTTGCGTGGAATGACTTTGAGTCTGAAATCGAGCAAGTGAGTTAGCGTGGTTCGAGTGACGCTTAAAAGTGAACATAAATATCTGAATCTAACAGAATTGTGGAACTGGTATTATTTGTGCTTTTTAATTAACTAGAAGTGCTTTACGCGTCGTTTGAGCAAAATCGTCGTAGCGATCAGACTAATGAGGTATTTTATTCAAATTAAACGTTTATATGCACGTTAGTAAAAACTTTTGAAATGATTCTTAATCTATGTAACTTATCTAAATTCTTGTTATGGATTATTAATATTCGACTGGTTAATTAGAAACAATGGATAAACTAATTGAATAGGCAAAGTAAGAGGTTACTTTCTAAAGAAATATGTGAAAATTTTGAAAGTTATAAATGTACAATAAACTCGTATAGATATTGGTCGCTATTTAACGATTTTTAAAACACTCTTCGAAATTGGAAACTACAGTAGATGATGTAATTTATTTCCATGAGAAGATAAGTGTCTCAATTTAAATATTCAAATGAAATTGCGTTAATACTTGAGTGACGAGAAATTATATAAAAGAAGTTTGAAATTCATTTTTCAGATCTGTTTTCCTTATTAGTTGAAAGTAAATTATCTAAATTTATTTTAGATTCATGTGACTGTTTCAAATAATGATATTTTTATCAGATTTTCAGACTTAAAAAATATATCAAATTCAAATATATCTGTAAAACAAAATTATATTAATGTGACGCATTTAAATGTTTAAAAATTAATGTTTAGATCAGTGACTCGTTTCATCAGTGCACTACCAATAGTCTTTTCTTTCCCTTTTCAATGGAACTTAAAAGTTTCTTGGAGTGAAAAATATTTGAAGAGATAATGGAAGTGAACGTATCAATATTAAACGTAATTTAACGAAAATGATAAAATCGATTAGTGATAACGCAAAGGAATGCAATATGGTGTTCGATAATTATTTAATAAATTAAATAATAAAAATAAGTGATTATTGAACTACGTAGTATTTTTGTTTACGGATTAGATCCTGCGTGTAACTGCGTCATGTGCAGTGAAAATATATTTTTTTGGCTTATGTAATAACATTCCACTGTCATTTAAAGAATAAAAAAAGTAAAAAGGAATTTAAGAATAAAAAGAAATACAAACGTTATATTTTTTCTGGGTTTCAAAATTTCTCTTACTCTTTTCTATTCTTCTTTTTCTTAATTCTAATTTTATCATGTAAAGAAAAGAAAACTAATAATTAAGGGAAGAATATATGAAACAAAAAATTAGTGAATTAAGGAAATTTATCGCAATAATTATTTGACAAAAATGAACATAATTTGTCAAATAATTTTCGAACACCTTATAGATAACGATAAATCGAGCACAATAATATATTTAACGTTTAACAACGTATTTGCATTTAACAAGCAACGACATGGACATTTGCCTGTATATCATTGTAACATTTTGTATTCGTTTTACAACGAGGAATCTTATATAAGCACAAGGAAGGAAAGAAAACCATTAATTAACGAAATATGTATGTACATTGACCTGCGAAGTTCTCGAAGGCATTTAAAAAAAGAATAAGAAAAAAAGATAATATTAAAGTAGCAAGTTGAAACGTACAATAAGGTGTTTTACAGGAACACAAAATACGATTTAAAGAATAAAAGAAGAAATGTGTTCTAATGTAACACGAAATGTCGTACTATTTAGAAAAACATTGAGAAGTATACCAATGTTAAGAATAAACAATAACTAGAGATGCTCGAGTGAAAGTATTAAAATTAGGGAAGTACTCGAGTACGAGGAACTATTATACCTGACGGATACTTCAAAATACTTAATACATAACGATAATTAAGCGTGTAATTACAGGTTCCCGGTTCTTGCGAATAATTTAAAATAACCGAGAAAGTAAAAATTCCTTAGGGCTAGATATGTGTATCACACGAGAACTGATCAAACAATATTAAGAATTCGAGTGAAATTAGAGTACAAGAAATATTTATTAGACTAATATTTACTAAACATAAAATCGGGTTGAATAAAATTCTGTTCCAATAAATGAAGTTTTGGCAAGTTTCGATAGACGCAAGTTTTCGGACAATTATTCACAAATTAACTGTATTTAAAAATCTAAAATAATCGAAGTCATAATTAATTTTTAAATAACTTAACAAATAATAATGCTACTCAATTACGTCTTTGCTATAATTTAACATCGATAAGATAGATATATCAATATTAAATTTTGAAAAGAAACAATATTCTTAATATTATTTGACCAAAGCTCATATTTTGAAAACCACATACCTTCGAGCAACGGAAGTGTTCTTCAATATGGCCGAAGAAGGAACATTGAACGCGTGAGAATTGGCAACTTTGTAGCTCTTATATTCGTAGCTTCTAAAGTCGGCTCTGCACCTGACGAACGAACACGAACGAAGTATAGTAAATACGAATGAATGCAAATGGACACAAACGAAGGATATGTAAGTACTAAATACAATCATTCGTGAAAGTCTTTGAATACTTCATAAAAGAGATATTTTATTAAAATATGTTAATAAAAATATTAATACCAACTAATCAATATTAATACAAATGTTATTAATAAAATACATTTTTATTAAAATAAACTGTATCCTTGTATTGTGTTTGGCGATTACAGTAAATATGTATGTATGCATAGTCGTCCACACACAGTGACAAGAATAAAGTATTTCATCATCCTTCTTGGTACAAAATGCAATAACTTTACGAATAGATTTGGTAGAATTTTACTTTAATAAGAATAGCTTTGTTATTAAGTGTGACAATATTTTCGTGGCAGCCTACAAACACAAACAAATTTACTTACAAACATAACTCATCTTCGATTCCTCTCTATCCACTAACATTTGATCTCGCACTTTGATTTCTCACTATCACCAGCAACGAAAAACTGTGTTAACTGAAGATTCAAGTATTTTATTCACACTACACCGACACGAATGAATAATCTTTGATATGCAAAAATTATAATTACATTATTATACGTGTACGCATTGAATAAAACGAACGCTAGAAAAGCTTCTAAGTGAACTACTGCGTGATGCGCAAGATAATTTTTTAGGACGTCTTTTACGCATTGTACTGCGCTTCAGATCAGAGAAAAAGGAATATCGATAATCGATATTAAAGCAAGTTTAGTTAGTGCGAGGAAGTTTAACGGCATCGTGTTACGAATTTGTCAATGTTACGTATTTGTCAATGTTACGTATTTTTTAACAAATTTGTTGTGTTTTATCATTCACGTTAGTTCGTGTTCGTTCGTGATGTGTAAATCTGACTTTATAATCACGCTCTATCGTCCATTACGCATATTTGCGAACCTAGTTAACGTAACATAAGATCCACCGAAGCTCTCGATAAGGCGTTTCCTCCTCGATATCTGAAAGATAGATAAAAGTTTTATTAGTGAGTTTTACGTATGTGCTTAGATGATTCGAAAAGAATTTTGTGTTGCACGGCTTCTGGACCACAAGGAACTCTGGGTATGTAACATTCCAGTAAATCTTCTTTCGTTCGATGTGGTATTCTTTATGTAATTATACGAACGAATATATGAACGAAATTTGAAAAGCTACAATGGCTGCAGGAAGTATCGATAATAGACGCTTCTTCTACCAAGTTCTACATTTCATTCTCACAATATCACATTTCTGCAATCGTATGAAAATCAATTCATACGACTTGAAGTTTAATATATTTGTATCTAATTCGCCAGTATGTAAATGCTATTTATTAATTAATAAATACAATGTACCAATATTTTCTGTAGCCACTGTACTACATCAGTGATGAGTGTTTCATTAAGCATTAAATATTTTGTTTTTCATCCACTGCAATTACCGCTTTAGTTTTAATTAACGGATTCTTTTATACATATGATCCGAAATTAAAAACTAAAAGATTAGTCATGCGTGGTAGCGTGTCTTCAAAAACTGCTTTGACCAAACATAACCTCATTAATGGCTGTCCCCATTATATGTACTTAAAAAATGAGAACAAAAATTAATACAAAAAGTTTGAACTTTGATATATTAAAAATTCAAAAAAGTGAATTATATTCGAAGGGGAAATTAATCGAATTAGAATCAATACTAAAAGTAATTGCCTTAATCGAAAATGTAGTTTCAAAAATATATTCGTGCTCTTGAAATAAACAAGTCGGCACGTTCGCTTCTTCCGAAACAAAGGAAATAATTTTCGTTTCAAAATGATGCAAAACAATTTTTCATTAGTTCAGTAGAGGTTTTACGATTAAAACAAATTTTATACGTTTTCCGTTTATATATTTATTTCGTTTCAATTTATGTAATTTCTGTATAGCAGAAAATTGCGAGAAAATTTTATTTCACACGTTTCTCTTGCACTTTAACGCGATATGTAAGTAGCTGCCAGTAGTTTCCCCGTTTAATTTTTATCAAGCGTTATTGCAAATAAAATTTTGCTTCTTGTCTTTGTTATTGAAGTTTAATTAATAATTCTAATTAATAGCGCAGATTGAAGATCAGGTATATATGTATATACTATATGTATAAGGAATATTCCTTCAAATTGACTAACTATGAGTAACATAGACTGTTCTTTTTTCTTCTATTCTTAAATTAAAGCAGAGGTTTCGATTGTTCTTTGTTAAGAACAGAGGTTATTTATAGACTTATGGTACGTAAATTTCGTTTAACGGGATCACGTGCGAATCCATTGAAAGGAAGTTCATCCATTGTGCGAACGTACTCGTAAATGATCTACAGGCGTAATATAATTAATGTACTCGATCGTACTTTCACGAAGATGCTCGTAAATGTAAACATTGCTTCGTGGTTAAATAAATTATTGTATATATATCTGGAAAATATTGTTCATTTTTTGAAAATCTCTCGAACACACGTATATAATTTTATTATATATACTACACAATTACCTCCACTACCTTACGTTCCTAGATGACAAATATTACTTTCTCGACAAACTTCCTTTCAATCCTGCATAATCAAACCGAAAATCAAATCCAATCTCAGAAACTAAAAATACAAAATGGACGAAAAGTAAATGGAAAGAAATAAAATTAAGAAAGCAAAGACTGTAAGGATGTTAGATTGTTTTTGCAATGGACGATCGAGGCGCGAGATAATTAATATGGGAATAACCATAGCAGAACTATCGAAGGGGAAAGTCGTGGAGCGGTACGGCAGAGGAGGGAAAGAAAAAAGGAATTCTTTCTTTATGGCGTTTAATGGGATTCTTCGCACTTCGGCCGGTGCTCCGACAAAGGGCCAATTCTGGCTTGGGCCAAAGGGCCTCCTACCAAATTAGAAACCTCCGAATGATTTATCGGCCAGGGATATTAAATTAGAACGAATTTCGTGGTCGAAAGTAGCAAGCCCGTACTTCTTCCTTTAATAGCAATAATTGCCCGGACGCGAAACATTCGAAGCATCTTTGATACCTTATTTACACTCACCGTGAAATCTCTTGAAAACTGTTCCCTCTTCTCCCGGAGATATATCATGCTCTTGAAGGAACAAGCGAATATACCGCAGTTATTCGCATTAATATTCAGGCACAGCGCTATTTCTGCATTCGGTACTTCGTATACGTTTACTTTCTAAACTTGTACGTATAAGTTTTGCTTATTCCACGATTTACGAATATTCTAATTCAGCCATATTATACAAGAAACCCTGCAATCCCAGATAATACGAAATCGAATGAATTTAGTTTCAAGATTTTAATTAAAAAAAATAAAGTAGCTTTATTTCTATTGGGTATATTTTCTTCTTGCTGTTTTACAGTGTTTTTTAATGGCTTATCGAGCAATGTAATTAATATAATTTTAAGTTTTCTGTCGTTTCTGTGTGTTGGTATCATTCGGCCATTTTGATTCCAATATCATCCATCAAAGTCAAGACGTTCCACATCAAAGTTGTCTATCTTCCACAAATTCTATCGTCACTTTTTATCGTCATAAAAATTTAGACGATCTACCGAGGCGAGGTGCCTCGTTTCTTGCCAAATTTTTTAAGCTTTTTATCTGATATAGCTTTGCCATTTGATCCTAATATTATTAGCAGAACCTTAAAAGCATCCATCATGTTGGAATGTCCGCCGCGAATAACCTTCATCAGATTTCTATTATTTCAACTATGTTTGGTAGTGTCGATAATTTTAAAGTATTCGTTCTATGGGTTGGTAAATTTTTTTCATTTTAACAGTTGCTGGGTTTCTGCGTAATACGATTGAAATCGTAGCTTGGAAATATTAGGTCGTCCGGAAAGTCCTTCACGCGTTCGCCGCTCGGGGCCTTATCTCGTTCTTCTTAAGTAAACAAACCACCAGATCACTTTACGGCCAATCGTGTGGTCACTAGTTATCCTCTGGTAAGGCAAAAAAACAGTTCTCGACGGAAAGAACCTTTCGGGCAACCTAATACTCGAAGCAAATTGCTTAGTTTCGATGATATTTCAATTTTAATTTTATCAGTACGTAGAGCGTGGAAGAGACAAGGAAAACATAAAGAGGCAAAAGTGTATCGTCTGAAATCTCTCTGAAAAATTCCCAATTGTCTAACCATTCTATAATGCCAATATCGAATGGTATTTTATTTTACGTAGCAACTTTCTCTCTTCCTATAAAGCAAAAATAACAGACGCTCGAAAGAGATGAAATGGAAGAGAAAGAAAAAGAGGCAGAAGAAAAAGAAGAATAGCACAGAGGGTGGTTGGACCACCAACGATCAAGATTCGTTATTAAATCTCGCAGGTATCGAGATTACGGTATAATCGTATTGATAACAGCGGCGTATCCTTGCCTCTAGATGCCCTGTCCACGACGGTTTCCCATTTGCCAGGACAAAGCCCCTTTTAAACCGCGGCCTTTGTGCTCTTAATTTCGGTGCCGTGCGTGAAATCGACACGTTTTTCCACTTAATTCACGGACACGCCTGTTTCTCTCGCGTTTTTCTCTTTTCTTCCATCCCTCTCGTCCTCGCCTTCCCTTTCTTTTTACTTTGCACGTTTTTTTTTTACATCGTAATTGTAAGTGTATATTTCGTGTTATACATTGTTGATGTCTTTTTCACGTTTCAGCAGGCTGTTATTTAGCAGAGAACTAGCAAGAAATAAGAAAACATCGTCGCAGTTATATTTCGTGGTAAAGCTCCAGAAATTTCTTCTTTTCTTCTCTTTCTTTTTTTATTTATCGTTTAACATCACGCGTGTACCCGTTCGCTGGAATTGCAGATTTCGCACGGTGTGAAGTTCAGAATTTTAGATTCGGAGGTTCTTGAAACAGATTGAAAAATATCATCCATGTAATATGAATACGAGAAATCGTATTCTTTTCAACTTGAAATTACGTAGCAGTTTCTCGAACGCTCTTCATCGAAGCTCTCCTAGATTAGTTTCAACGGAGATAATTGTTGCTACGAAGTTTCACTTTATACTTCACGCGAAACGCGTCTATCGCTTTTGCTTTAATTTACATTGCTCACGTTCCGTTGAATTACTCCTTTGATGCCTGGCTAGATAAATTGTTTCTGTTAAAACGTCTTCAAACCGCTGCTAATACTTGACGTGTTGCCTGTTAATTACGACTTACATATAATATAATAAAATGAAGTTACACGTGATTTTATTCACATGGAAGTCAATATATCACGATAACATTGAAAAATACATTTTACATCTTACGTTTTAATGTTACAATGTTACGTTGTAATTACAATAAATTGAAGCTACACTTAGGATAAAATACAGCTCTCGATAACAATCTAACATCGTTAATAAAAATCGACCAATGTCCGCATACTTATAAACTGAATTCCATCCTTCTGCTTGCAGGGAATTAGGATAAAACCAGGATCTTAGAAATAAAATGGCATAACTTTGCCGTTAATATACTTGAGCAAAAATTACAAGCTTATTTTATTGAAGCGTTATTTTTATTAAATTTGTTATATTTATTTTATTAAATGTTTCTTTTTCTTGAGAGAAAAAAAAATCCGCAAAAATAACAGTTCAGTGTTTAATAATAATAACAAATAATAATAACAAATAATAGCAATAATAATAGCAATAACAAACAGTGTTTAGATGATACATACAGGTACGAATTTACGACTTTGTTTGGTCGCCTGGGTGAAATCGGATAGTGACATCTGTAACTTTAGAATTCATCCTTAGATTCTCTAAATTCTCGACCAGTGCAGTCTCCACGGCTGAACAAATTATACGCTGTACCCAAGCTTCGTTCAATCTGAATACGTGATACGATTTTTGAATACAAATGTTTCCGTTGTGCTTGCTATTATATTTTTTGTCATCGTTACTACTCTCATTATTCTTTTAATTTTTGTTTAACTCGACGCTAATAATATGCGTTAGTAGCATGAACACGTCTTATTTTCGGGACAAAACTGGGAGTCCGATTTTGTCTCAGTTTTATGAACATTATAATTTCTATATTATGAATTTTATGAATATTATAATTTATATTTGCCATCACGATGGCAAATTGGATGAAGCTCATTTACATATTGCTATATATACAACAAAGAGCATAATTCATACCAAAGGAAGAATAATTCGTATTTCAAAATTATCGTGACCTTGGAAAGCACATATGTACAGTGGTGGTCGATGGTATTCCGTTTATGCGCTGACCGGAATGACGACACTCGATAGCTGCAGCGAAGCGGGAAAATTGTAAACCGTTTGAAAAATAATAGTAGGTTCCGGTGTTATCTGTGTATCCGGTTCTTCCCTACATTTCCTTTTATATTCGTAATTCATTGGAAAGAAATCTCACGCGTTATGAACGTGCCTGTATACCATATAAACCCCATAAAGAGGCTGGCGAGGGAATGCTTCACACCCTGTTCCGCTCAAACGAAATTAATTACCGAATCGTAAAACGGCTCGGCCGGAGCACGCTCTTCCGCTCTCTTCGTTTTCCATTATTCATTTTGGAAAGTCCCGCGAAGTAGGGCGTGCCCCGCGTTTCAGCGTGGCGAGTTCTCAATTACATTGTTGCCGCGTAATCGCGCTGATACGCCCGCCTCCGCGGCCACGTATCATTTTCCACACAGTGGCTTGACTTTTCCGCGATCCACTGGCTCCCATGTTCCACCGTCCACCCGCCTTTCACTTCCGCCTTTTCCCTTTGTTCGGCAAACGAAGCACCAGCGATTATCGCGATAGGTCTCGTTCCATGCAGTGAATCGATCGAGAAATATCGATCGATCGTGACGCCATCTTCGATCATATTCGAAGCAGAGTTACGGTTCAGGGAGAAATGCCAATTTCTTTCACTGTGTCTGTTTATTGTCTCGCTACGTACCAAGTGGTTCCTAGTTAGGTTATGTACGCTATACACGCACAGATTCTGTCGCCCAGGCGAAATTTCTACAATTTCATAGATTTCAAGTTAAATGCTTGCAAGAGAATTACAAGGAGACTGTTAATGTTGAAATTGCGCGTTAGTAGGGAAACATTAGTTGCGAATAAAAATTATGACAAAGCGTGGAAGATGTTGGAAGTAGCCGAATGTGCAAGCGTTACGTTGTGTCAGCGTCTACCCCGGTGTTGGCTTAATACCCGCGTTAAAACGATCAAAGTAGCAGGATCAAAGTGGATTAATGAAATTTCGCCTGTGACAGTAGCCGTGTTGTCCGTCTCTGCTGACTCGCCGCTATAACACCATAACGAAGAATACGAAGAATACGAAAGGAGAAGACGAAGAGTAACACGACTAACACGAGTAACACGACGAAGAAGAAGGCTGTGGCGGTCGTGCGTCGAGTGGCAGGAAGAAAACGGGCGTAAGTACCGAGACCGGTCATTATTTATGCCATTATAGCTCGGTCTGGCCGGTTGCTTGCGAGCCGCGTAAGGCTGAACGTGGCCGCCACGACTTAACGAGCCTTCGTTCGCGTTCATCCGAGACCCTGATAAAAGGACTACCTTCGGACCGCCTCTCGACGATCGCTACCCTTCTTCTTCTTCTTCTTCTTCTTCTTCTTCTCTGCTTTTTTTCATTTCTTTTTCTTTTTTTCTCTTTTTCCTTTTTGTTTCAAATCTGTTGCTTCTTCCTCCTCTTCTTCTTCTTCTTCGTCCCTGATCTTCTTCATCCTTCTGGTTCCAGCCAGCATGCCGCTCGTTATTAGTCTTCCTCTGTTTTCCGCTTGAAAACAGTGCCGCGGTTCTCTGTGTTTAGATGATTGATATCGCTGAATGACCGGCGGACGCGTTACACGCCATGAAGAATGGAGAACGTCTGGACCGGCTACTCTTCCTTCATTTGCATTTATCCGGATGATCTTTCGCGGCCGGTGTCGGCCAGCCTCTCTCAGCTTTGTTGTGATGCCAGAGGAACGAGGTGGAGATTTGGGGCTCGGGTCTCGCGGTAATTGAGACTGCTGTGTTTCCCGGGATATTCCATGTGAAAGGTGATCGTCGTTTTAGCTTTCGCTGGTGTTGTTCGATGGTTTGAAGATCTCGGTGTTACGTGAATCGCGTTCGACACTGAGTTTTAGCTTACGGCAGCTCTCACAGCAGATTAATTTGTTTAGCGTGGAACGTTGAGAGTGTGGTCGATTATACAAAGGGATTTATCTTTGTCCGTTTTCCAAATGTTAGTTTTGCATCATTTTTCTTCCTCGATGCAGTTTCACGGAGCATGCTACGTCTTGATGTAGTCGTCTGAAAGTTTGAACTCTGCTTTTCTAGCGGACTCTTTCTTTTAGCGTGGAATGTCGCGTCGCGTTCAATTTACATTATCTTTCTCGACAGGATTTGCAAGGTTTAGATGGCTAGTCTCGCTTCGCATACTTCCTCGACTATCGCCACTTTTTAAAATTCCAATGTAGCGATATTCGTCCGAGGGAACGTTCACAGGCAAATTAATTATCGCGTGTCGCGATAAATGTTGCATAGATCATGCGGACAACGGCGTGTATCTGAATAAAAGTACACGACGGAGCGTGATGTGATCCATCAGAAACGTCAACGTACGGTGCTTACGGGTGCACGATGTCTTATTAAATCATAAATTCGTTTCCTGACGACACTGAAATAACAGACCCGCGCAGAAAGAGAGAGCGTCTGGCGTAAAAAGCCCTTTCTAGGATGAAATTGACGATAAAAGCCGGCTGTAATTAAGGATTAAAGCTGATTACGAGTTGATCATGTTCTGTCGTAACAGATTACGTGTGATTTAATATTAATGTGTATCTTTCTATTTAATTTGAGTAATAACCGAAGGGTATACGTGTGTGTAGCATCGAATTATATATCGTAACTAATTTCAGCCCGATGCTATGGTTTAAATTAATCATCGTGCACGCTGATAATGCAGCTCGATATTTTAATGCTGGCTTTTCTGTAATTTCTCCGTATACGGGGTGTTTCATAATAATTAACACACGGATTTGGTACCTAAAAACGACGAAGGAAATTCATATCAACGTGTGTCGCATTTCATCTTCTTTACGGGATGCAGTTTATCCATGGGGTTTTTATTCGCGGGGACACACTGTATATCGAGTACAAGGGTTTCGACAAGTTCGAGGAATATCGAAGAGCGTCTCCTATGAAGATAGTCAGATAGAGCACAAAACACAAAACTATCTTCAGACGGTGAATCCATGGCTTAGATATCGTCCGCTTATTACGAGACACCCTGTATAGTCTCTCAGAAATACGAAAACAGCAGCAGTGAAATCAAATTTAATACACAGTGTGTATCGCCCAGTCTCGTATTTGGCGCAGTTCTATACGAAAGTTTGATATTTCTGTGATTCAACATTTATTCCTCTCTTGGATCGCAGGAAACAAGCGCAGAGACTTTTGCCCGCTATTTTTGTTTTCAAACTTTCAAACTTACGATTTTTTACTTCCGCAATTTATTAACATTAATTTAATTTCATTGAATTAAATAATAATATCAATTTTGTTATCAAGGAATATATCTACGTCGTACGTCGTTAGAAATTTATCGATTGAACGTTATTGTTAGGAAAAAGTGTTTACGTACTTTGGTCCCAAGCTGCGGCAAACGAAAAACGTTCTCGTAGAATCGGCAACGCGATCTTCTGATCGAATATCAAAGTATCGTGTGACACATAGAACGCGCGAACGTAAAAATTTTGTATGGTAAATGTTGAGATTCCTTCGTGAGCCATCGGTGGTCCACTAAAGCGACGAATTGTATAAAATTCGAGGGAAGAGTATTCGCCGCGAACCACATTGAGATTCCACCGTGAGCCACCGGTGGTCCACTAAAGCGACGAATTGTATGAAACTGGAAGGAAGAGTATTCGCCACGAACCACATTGAGATTCCTTCGTGAGCCATCGGTGGTCCACTAAAGCGACGAATTGTATGAAACTGGAAGGAAGAGTATTCGCCGCGAACCACATTGAGATTCCTTCGTGAGCCACCGGTGGTCCACTAAAGCGACGAATTGTATGAAACTGGAAGGAAGAGTATTCGCCACGAACCACATTTTCGCACCACAAACATCGTTACGTTTCTCTTTGGAAGAGCATCCACCTTTGGGAGCTCACGAAGGATCGTCAGACGCTGCAGCGTGCACACTTCCGTTCTCGAATCGATAATTACGACAAAGAGTAATCGCGTGCCAGCTCGAAATCAGCCAGCCGGGCTCTTTCACCTCGTCTCGGGCTACCGACGGTGATTCGATGCACGAACCGAGCAACACCACCAGCAGTTGTCATAATTGGATCATGTTTCCAATGTATACTTTTCGTATATATCTTCTGAGTTTCTCTTATCGTAGAATTAGTTACGCGATTCTAAGTTTCTATAACGCACAACTGAGAAAATGGCGATACATTTATTTCACTCGGCAAACATCAAAAGAATCACTTTGTTTCGAGCGAAATATTTTTCTGCATTTCGTAGATTTCTGCACGTGCAAATTTCCCACGACTACGTAAAAATATCTAATTTCCTTGTGCAAACGATTAATAACCACGTTAATTCGATTTACACGATTTAATATTCGTGTAATAAGCAACGTTTAAACGAGTGGAACAAAAAACGAAATAAAAGGAAAATTGTAGAATTGAAATGTTCGATATAAAATTTCTCTCGCTATCGCGTCCTTCGAACGAAACTACCGGCGCGAGGTTAGAGCGCGAACCGAGCAGAAACAAGCGCAAACAGCAGCGGCGTGAAAGAGAGTACGTATCCGGTGGGTGGTTGATCGGTGAGCGTGAAACACGGGCATTTCTGGGATTTCAGCGATTTCTCGCTGGCTGTCGGCGTTCAGCGATGTTGGCAACGAAGAATGGCGGCCCTCCCGCGAGCAAGGCGTCGCTCGTTGAAAGGAATTGGCACGCAATCTTCGTTGCTCCTTAATTGCCTGTTTTTTGCTCGGTTTTGCCAGGCGATAGACCGGCGTTGTGATTCAGCAAATATCAGGCCACCGGCCGGGGGACGACTGTAGAAAGGGATACTTTGGACAATGGAGCTCGTGAAAAGCGTGAAAATTCGCGTAGATGATCGTTGACCGAGGTTTGAGAGAAAGAACGATAGGGATTCAGCGTGTGCGGCCGAGAGTATTATACGAACGTAACGTAAAATTTGCAAGCGGATTAATTACATGAACGAAGCGTGCATTTACCGTGATAGTTCTTACCTAACGTTTTCGATATTATTTATAAAGGAATAACGTTTCTGTCATTTATAAATATTGAGATGTGTATAATTTTGTGTGCTAGATTAGATTAGCCGCGCAGTAGTGACACACGTATGTGAATATGAGTGTATGGAAGTATATGCGTGCGCAGCGTCTCGAAAAACAGACAAATGGCAACTGTTCCGTTGGCAGTGTGTTATAAAAGATGGCGAGACAAAGAGAGTGGTGAGACGCATGCAAATGTATATCGACGAAGATCCTGGAAATCGTTTATTAAATAAATCTAAAACTATTTTAATATAAATTCTAAGTGTAATCCTAGTGTTCCGTTACTATTATTTCGGCAAATAAGATCCACAATTCTCAACGATAGACGAAGAATATTTTATGAGAAAGTTAACCAAGCTGTAGTTAGTCGCGCAATAACAATGCGATTCCCGATAAAAAACACTGTACTTAGTGAATTTTTAATTAGAGCAACACGCTTGTGCGGAGAGGATTGCGCAACGCGTGCTACCAACGATCGATTTAATCGACAGCCGCACGAGTCACGAAATAACGATTAAAATATCTATGCTTTTTTAGTAAACAGTAATCTCGTAGCAATACATAATGAAGCATAATACGAGCTCTGAACTCTTTCTCTTCAAATTTTCTACCATAATCCATTTGTGTTAAAAAGATTTTGATATGTGCGATAAACAATTCGCTTGAAATTTTTCTACGAAGATTGTCAGACACCATACGTTCTATACATATTGTAACGAGTATACTTGAAATATTTTCTAGATTTCTCCATATTACGTCTAATTCGCAGTCTACCAACGAAGCACGACTATCTTAATTATACAGATTGATCGTCGTTTCGAACTAACCTAAAAATCTACATAGAAATGGCAAACATACATCTAGTAAGAAATTAGTATACATTTTTATTAACGACCAAGTCAAGTTACTAGTATCCAGTCGTAAGTGTAGCATTTAAATTGGGGAAACATTGGTGCGCTTAGGGATGAAAGCAACCCCTGAAACCCGCTCAAACCTCGTGAAATCTGTCTTTCTCTCTCTTGGGAGCTTCTCGTTATCCCCGACACGAAGACACGTGCAAAGAATTCAACGAAGAGAAAGGATGGTCTCGAAAAGGATGATCGAGTTAGCGTGGAATCACAGGTATCGTTCCATGCACTGGCTGTCTGTGTGTGTTGTCCAAGAGACAGACAAGCGCAGACAGGCAGCAACATCAAAGCCAATCCAACAAACCGGCGCACACATCTACGAGCCAGAAGAGAGAAACAGAAAGAAAGGAGCAGACAAACAGAGTTGAAAGACGAAAATAGCGCGAGAGCAAGAAAGAAAAAGGTGTTTCAGGTCGGAGCAATTCGCCGCGGCCGAAAAAGTAATGGAGTTTAGAGAATTGTTCGTGTGGGTGGCGGTAATGGCGGCTCGAGCGACGAGGAAGGAAGGAAGCTGCTGGAAAGAGCGGCACACCTGTGGCGGACAAGAGCCACGCTGTCTGGAAGAGGTCGATCCTGTTTTTCGGCTGATCACCTCCGACGAGGCCGCTCGCTCAGCTTTTCGACCCAACAAAGGCCCGGCGACGATAAATCATCCGACCGGCTCTCTCCGAGCCTGCTGGATCCGACGATCTAGAGATCACTGGATAGGCATCCAGTTCCAATGTCTACTCGATGAGATTAAAGTGACTCGAAGAGTGTTGAGAGGAATTTCCTTTACGCTATCGGTTCGACTATGTATGACGCTGTTTTACAGCGGATTATGGCAGCGCTTCTTCTCATTTTTAACCGATCGTAGGCGGAATTTTTGCTTGTTCGATGAATCTCGGGTGACTTTGGCGGTTAAGGCTGATTCGATTCGTAGAGTTTGATCGTTTGGCTGTGTATGGCGTTGTTTTACAACGGTTTGTACGAGTATTGGAACGATCGCGTTTGCGATTTCTTTTTGTTTCAACCGATTTTGGTTTCTCGTTTATCCGATGTCTGTGGAATTTACAGATTCGTTTTGCAAGTTTTACAAGGTTTGATTATTGTTTAAGTTCCTTAGGCTTCGCGATGGATTCTCGAATTATTAGTATTCGATTTGGCGAATCTACTTAAAAATTCCAAGACGAAGAAAATATGGTCCTATAGTTCGTTTCTAACGAATTTGCTAACTCGTTAGCTTATTCCAAAGCAAGTGAATTCGACTTTGAATATGAAGAGGACTACAAATTCTACCATCGTACATCTCATCTATGGGTCGAAATTGGCCCAGAAGTACCAACAATATACACGGAGAAAATACACAAAGAAGATGGACGGCCAGTGCGGAGAAAAAGGAACAGAAGGAAGAGAGGGAAAGAGGAAGCGCGATTAGTCGAAACTCGAAACGTGTCGTTTGCGTGAGAGCTGAATGGATCGGCGTGGCGTCCGTTGCGTGTCGAAACACCGAGCCCCTTTTATCTTCTAACTCAATGGAATTTCCAGAAACGCCGCTAATTAATTCTTTGAATCCTGATTTCCGCCTGTCGTTCCTCTCTTTCTGTACAAACAAATAATTATCTACCTTTTTCTTATGTTTGCTTACGAATAATAGATACCCTCGGATGGTCTCAGGTGAGAAGCTCCTATCTTAAAACGGACGTGTCAAAATTGCTTCATATTATTCGTCCTCATACAAAGTACCATTCTCAATGCTCCTATTCAGTCTTTTCTTTTCAACGAAATATCGTTGTTCGCTGGTCGGAATCACATTCGCTCTTTGCCTCTTCGTTCTTTTAATCACAGCAGTGTTAATTCAGCAGGCTGCGGTGTCATCGAGCCATCTGCTCTTACTTTTGTATCGTAGCGCAACTTATTTGCTTTCCAAGAAAGATAGACTCGCTTCGGTCTGGCTCTCGAGCGCACAATCTGTAAACGTTCATTTTTGAGCGTTTGAGAAGGCTGGACAAATGAATTATACGCTGCCGTTAACACTTTGACTGCCACGCGGAAATCACATGTTTCGCTGAGGGCGCCACGGGAGTATTTTTATTATTCAAAGCTATTGAGATATGTATAACTTTGTGCGCTAAACTAGATTAGCCGCGTAGTAGTGACACGCGTATGTGAATATGAGTGTATGGAAGTATGTGTTGGCACAGCGTCTCGAAAAACAGATGAATGCAACTGTTCCGTTGGCAATATGGAAGATGGTGAGACAAAGAAAGTGCTGAGACGCGTGCAAATGTGTATCGACGAAGATCCTGGAAATCCTTTATTAAGTAAATCTAAAACTGTTTTAATATGAATTCTAAGCGTAACCTTAGTGTTCCTTTACTTTTATTTCGGCGATTAAAATCCACAATTCTCAACAATAAACGAAGAATACTTTATGAGAAAACTAACCAAGCTGTAGATAGTCGTGCGATAATAATGCGATACCCGATAAATATGGATATAATTCTATGATATGAAATATGAATTCCAAGTGTAAACTTAGTGTTCCTTTACTTTTATTTCGCCGATTAAGATCCAAAATTTTCAACAAAAGCATATCGTGGCAAAATAATAATAAACTGATGATGTAAGACAACATTCTTCCTCAATGGACCGTTTATCTTATTCGTGGTCACGGGTGACCACCGTGACACCTTGGTAACAGTTGATAGCGACATATTGTAACAAGGCTTCGTTTATTTCAACAAACCATTCGTCTTCGTTATTTCGTAGTGAGCAAAACGTGCAGAATATATTATTGAAATGTGTAGAAGATATTAGTAAACAGTGTTATAATTATTTTTATGATTTCGACGAAACATTCGGCTGAAATGGTAGAGGTCCGCAAAGAAAATCATGTTTGTGATAAACCAATGGTAGTGGTAGATTACAACAGAGGAAAATGTGCTGTACATTTATCACATCAAATGATGGCATATTCTGCACCACATAGAAGAACTCTCGAGTGGTATATAAAATTAGCTTCAGAGTTGTTGTTAAATACATCAATTTCAAACGCGATGATACTCTCTAAACAAACAACAAAAACAAAAATCAAGGTATCAGATTTTAGAATGGCACTGGCAATGCACCTTACACAGTGCCATTCACCAGAACAGTCAAATATACTTATTCGACGAAAATCGCCACACGAAATGCAGAAGAAAGAAGGGCAAGCGTACCTGGCACGAAAATTTTGCAGAGAGTGGCATAAAAAAATGTTAAACGATTAGGATCAAAAATTGCTAAGAATCGGAGGAAAAAGGTGACCACCTATTGTCCAGATTGTATCGATGAGCCACGTTTATGTTCAAAGTGTTTTAACACAGTGCACCGTTAGCTGCAAGATTTCTTCTCATTTCTTTTTATTGATGTCCTAATAAAAATGTTTAATCGTTCAATGGGGCACTTTTCATTTCAAAGTATCTTCTATTCATCGGTTACATTCAAAATGCCCTAACTGTCAATTTTCATTCAATTTTTACAATTGTAAAAAATTGAAGAACTCCGGTCATTAATGACCACCGTGGCGTCACAGGAGAAACCGCGATGGGTCGTATATGACCCACGTGGCAGTCAAAGTGTTAAGGTGTTTGCGGAGAGGCGCGGGCCAGGATTAAAGGCGAAATTGAATCGCGTCCATGTCGCGTTTCCACCGCGCCGAAGGAATTCTGTCCGTCAAACGAGCCAGCGAACAAAGTAGGGAGCGACCGTGTGAGAGACTGTGTTCCAGCCGACTCCACAGCTCCGGGCTATACGGGGTTCGGCCGAATAACGCGTACGAGCGAGCACGAGGCGATTTCTTACGAAAAAATAAGGATTGCATGGTGCGATGCTTGGTTTTCGAGAAAATGTACTTGAAGAATTTATTAAGCACGTGTACTTTGACGTAGGTAATTGCGGATAAGAAGCGAACGATCGATAAATTGTGGCGAAAAAAGAGAAAAAAATACATTTGGAAATTTATCACGCACGCAAGCTAATGTCTTTCGGATATCGGTGTTTCTTTATGTTACACCCTATATATGATCTTGCGATTCGATAGAATATTCATACGACGATTATAAAGAAGCTTATCAGATATGTATCAGTTTGAATAAATCACGCGATGTATGTAACTCACGCTTGAATTTGCTCTACCACTTTCGATTGTTCAATTAATCTAAAGCAAATGTAATTACTGTTATTTCTAATTAAACGTAGTTACTGATAATCGATAATTAAATACAGGAATGGCCGATAAAATAGGAATAATGAATAGGTAATTAGATACAGCGCGGATGTTTGCGTAGTTAAAATATGCCGAAACTTGCAAATAAAATACCTGAAATAAGAAAGTAAAATATATGAATATGCACGTAATATGCAAACCTAAAATATGCGTACGCGTACACATAGATTAGATTCTTTCCTCGGTTTACGGACAGTAAATTAATTTCATTAAAAATAGGAAATTACTATATTTGCATATTGTTATTTTCCACCCTTAGATAAATTGTTCACACGCGTATAAACATCCGGGGTCTACCGATCTTGAAAAGCATGTTGGAACGCGTGGAAAGCTTGCAAGTCATCGCTAAATATCCATTAACTTGCCCATCTGCCCTAAATCCCTCTATTTTTTAATTAATAGACATATTTTACAGTTTAATGGCGAAGCGAAACGTAAGGTCGAGGGTAAATGGCGAAAGTAGAAGCTTATACAACGTATGATGATTGATTTGACTAACGAAAAGCGTGTTGTGTGTATACATACAGAGAGTCAGAAAAGTGTACATGCAGCCCTTAAATTGCTTCTTTTAATTGTTCTCGATGATTAATATCTGCCTGTTGATATTTTGTTTCCTTTTGAAATCGTGTTTTTATCCAGGCCTCTGCAGGCTTACGAGGGTTTTTTGGATATAATGGGGCGCAACGTACGGAACAGAGCTGATTTCATGTTAGATTGATCACCTTGTTAATCGTGCGAACTTTGGTAATTAAGTGATGTTTCTTTTGCGGGGATAGCTAATTGTAAGAGATCGAGTTACGCGAATACCATAATATTCGAATACGGACACTTCCTTTCCAACGTAGCGGGTATAATCAAGTCTCGAAACGAAATTAATTGCACAACTTTGCCACAACAATTGAACGTTACGAGCGATCATTTTATTTTATACGTGGAAAAGTTTGAACAATCTGTTGGTATATTGACGTATATGCTACCGCTCGAACACATAACTGGACACTCAGTTACCTTCGACAGAATATAAGTGGAATTTAAAGAAATTACATGCTTACAAATACGTAGGAGAATTCCGAATGAATTTATCCTCTGTCACAGCTATCGCAAAATCACGCGATAGAATCTATTTTCAAATGTTGGAAATTATTGGCGTCTATAACTCTAAGCGTCAAGCATTGTGAGGTGGATGCTCACTATTTTTGTCCAATGAGTTCGCTATCGGTTGTCAAGCTAATATATGCAAATAAGATAGAAAATGATCTTGCAAATCGATCGTCAGACTATCTCGATCGATACGAATCACAATATTTAGAAGCATCGTATCTCGCTTGAACGTACGACACATCATCCATGGGATTGTAAATAAATGATTTAAATTTCATACGATTGTCTTCTAGAGGAACATACTAAATCCTAACAATCCTAATGTATATCCTAACAAACAGACGTTGTGTTAACAATGGACCGAAACGTGGCCACGTATAGTGACGAGTGACAGTATGGCAGGGAGACGAAGAAAGGTAATAGGCGTTGAAGAAGGAGAAGACGTCGTACGATGTTGCAAGATGGTCAGGTGTTGATGACCAGACAGGATGGTTAGGTCCAGTTGGTGGGTTAGGGGAGGTAGAAGCAGAGCGGTGGCTTCACCGCCGGGATGCCTTTCATCTTTTCATCTTCGACCGAGGGAACCAGAACCCGCACACCTACCATCATGGGAACATCACCACCCTCTCCTCTCCTCTGTTCGTCTCGTGGATCGTTCTACTCTCTTTTCGTCCAGCCATACCACCCTTCTAACTTCTTTCCTTCAGGATCATCGACAATGATCTCCGATAACCATTTTGTTCCATATCTTTTGTCCTTTGTCTCTCTCTCTTTATTCCTTCTCTTATTCTCTTTATTCTATCGAACGTGCGTTCGCGTTCGAGCGTGTGGGTTTGAGTGGAGCGTGGTTTTAGGCTGTCGAAGCGATGGGTCGATTTTGACCCGCTGTTAATACGATACAACAATACGATAACGATATGGTGTAATAAATAGAACCCCGACGTTTATGCACATTGATATTTTTATAAATAGACAGGTACAGAGCGCGTCCTGAGCCAACATTCGTTTTACCTAGTCTCACAGGAGTCCTGCAAATTTCATGGAATTCCAAATGTTTCGTCTAATCCGCATAATATATTGCCATGTCATATAAGCGTGTCTATGATTGTTGGAACACTTTCTTCAAGCTTTCGGTTCATAATTGTTGTTAAATGTTTTATTTCGCACTTTGTCAATTTGGATTGGTAAAACACCATGACCTATGGATTCACCACTTTCGACTAAATTTCTTTACAATATTCTGCCACATTTGTGTCTGTACTGTACATGTGTCCACAATTGTTGGAACACTTTCTTCAAGCTTTCGGTTCATAATCGTTGTTAAGTGTCCCATCTTGCACTTTATCAGTTTGAATTGGCAAAACACCATGACCTATGGATTCACCACTTTCGACTAAATTTCTCTACGATTTTCCTCGTATTTGACGAATTATTCCTTTCTCTCTTAATCTGAGGATCTCGGCTCACGAATTGGAATTGATCGTGCAACGTTATTTCAAGCGTCGTATGTACGTGTTTCTCTGACTACTAATACGAAGCAGATATACGATTTCACCTTTATTGTATGTGATTTGCCCTGTGCCCGTTTACTATGCTCCATCGCATATTTCAGATGCACAGGAGCCATCCTATCTTTTACAATTTCTATCTCATAGTTTATGAAAGGAGGACGTTAAGAAATGGCCACTTTTGGACCCACTGGCGAACGAAAAATTCTTCCGAGATATTTGAACAGCATTTCTCGAGGAGCAATTAGCATTTATATGATGTTTATATAAATACAATTAAATACCATAATTAACGAAAGTGTTAAAGAAGATGTTTGCAAGGACGAGAAAAAATGGCAGCGATCAAACCTAAACACCCCATTCGTTAACACTTAGTTTTCGTCTTTTTCTCATAGTGGCCCATTTACAAAACGACGCTTTGGAAAAATTCTGGTAAATCGGACGAATCGATTTGAAATCGAACAAATCCAAATTACCGTACGAACCAGCAATCAACAGCAGATTCGCACCAATTTTCTGCGTAAAATCTCATGACTCGCGCTCCGATTCCACTTTCGCCGACGAATACGCAAACAGGACATTTTAATTATATCAGTGCAACGTACTCAATTCATTTTAATTAGTTAAATACATATGTATCTTTCTTTTTTTTCCCCGAGATATACTGCTGAATTTCCTCATCCTTAACACTAGAACTACCAAAACACCATTCAAATTAACTGGTTCTACAATTTTATTTTAAAATTCCTACTTCATGTTATATTTTTTTCCAATTAGAATGATATTGAGGTGAATAGGCCGTGATAGTTGTCGAGAGTTGTAGTTGCTAATGTTGCTAGTGCGTAGATGTAGTTTGCTGGGGGGTACTGCTGTATTTTTCTTTTAATTTAGATGCGTGGAAGAAAAATTAGAAAACTCCGAACGCGGGGATTTGAACCCGAGTTCCGAACGTTCGTAACCTAAAGCGCTACCACTACGCTGCCGTCGTCCAATTCTAGTTACTGTCGACTGGTGGTATTTTTGCTGTCGAGTGTCGCCACAATGTAATGACATTCGCAACGATAACTAAAAGAATAATATAACGAATTTTATTTTGTTTTTTATGTATTCAAACTAAAAATAATTTTGTATCAAGGCTACTTATACCAATACCAGTGAAAATGACTGGTACTTGTCAAAGTGTAAACCCCAATTAACCAGTTTCCCCGTTTTTTACAACTTCCCACACGTTTTTAGAATTTCTACCGCGTATCATTTAATATGATGATGTCAACTATCAGAAAAATTCCGGATCGCTAGATGCTGACACTAGAAATACCACAGCAATCAAAATGACTGTTTCTACAATTTTATAAACGTTTTATAAACAGATGGATTGATAATACCAAAAATATACTACATAACAAGTATAAGAAAATAAGAAAATAATAAATCAATAAATATAAGAATATTCTATTACTAGATATTTTTTAAAGATCAGTCATTTTCACTGGTTTTGGTAGAAATAGCTTCGTGTCAACTATCAGTAGTTCTAGTGTTAAGCAGGTGCAAGAATCAGCGTTTCCCTCACACTGTCCTTCATCCTTGCGTTTCAATTATCCCCAAAGATATAGCACACTGATGATGATGATGAACGTTTCGGTGCACGTGTCACGCATCTTCTTACAACATTACAAATTCCTGCTGTTCGCTGAAACCGGGGCAAAATTGAAATATAAAAATCGTAGTAGCGGTCTTGATCCTTGCGCTAATAAATTAAACCATGCGTAAATTCGACAAATGATCCAACAGCTCGGATCTCTTGTTCCACCCCCTCCCCCCTCCTTCCCTTAACCGACGAAGACGAACGAATCGTCGACATGATGGATTAGAGCGAAGGGTCTCGTGTGTGGCACCGAATTTCTTCGAGAACACCCGAGACCGCGTACAGCACAGAGTATCGTTCCCTCTGGCTCTCGTAATGAACCGCCTATTCAGCCGACGGCAAATTTCATCTTTCCCGCTGCTCGCGGCTTTAAACCGCGATAACTCATCGAGCGGTTACGAGTCGTTGTGAGAAGTCGAAGAAAAAGAAGAAGAAGAAGAGGAGGAGGAGGAGGAGAAAGAAGAAGAAGAAGAAGTAGAAGAAGAAGAAGAAGAAGGAGAAGAAGAAGACGAGAGTGTTGCGTTGTTGGAGACCGGAACCTATGGTAAGAGGGACCTATGGTGCGTGTCGTGGACGGCGGCACGGTCGAAAAACGGAACGCCATGCAAATCGCGTGCACTCGGTGGAACCTGTTTTCGAAACGGTAGCTCGTCTCGGTTTTGCGTTTACACTTGGCAAGACAAAAAGGTGGAGCGCGATAGAAATCCGATGTTTCTGCAATTTGTAGGTGATAAAACGAATTGAATTTTCACGATCCATCGTCTTTGTGTATATAATACGGAGTTTAGAGATGATCATTAGAAAAGAGCGTAACTGGCCGATTTTAACGAGCTTGAAATATTTCGTCTCAAGGTCAACATCCCGAGCACCTCTTTCCTGTACAGATCACCGACGCTCGGCCTTAGTTTCCGAGATATTCGCAACAAGCTTCGATGCGATTTGTGTCACGATCGGGTTTCATTCTGCAAGAGACGTGTTTTTCTACTAACGCGGCCAGAAAGTGCCGATACAGCGACTGGTCCGATAAAATGTACACTGTGAATTTATTGCAATGCGTTTGCGCCAACCAGGTTTTTGTATTTTTCCTTCGACCACCTTTTATTGGGTTGGTAACTATGTGATTGCGGATTTTGTCATTAGGTAGTATTGACAAAAGCCGCAATCACTTAGTTGCCAACCCAATATAATAGACCGAACGTACGGCTTTTGGAACGCGTAGCATATTCTCATTTATCGCGTATATCGACTGAAAACCGCGTGCATGAAGCGATAATTTTAGCCGAGGAAGTTAGGAAAAGTCATAGGGAGCCATATCGGGCAGATACGATGCTCGCGGAAAGGCGTTGGTTGCATTTTTAGGGAAAAAATTACGAGTCAGAAAAGGGAGAACATTATTGAAATGCGGCAAATTAATTTAAGAATCGTCAAAAGCAGCTTCTTTCAATAACAGAGATCTCGTTCCATAACAGTGATAATGATATAAAAAAAAAAAAAAAATGAGACTTCTGAAGATCAGCAAAAGTATATGGCGTTGGAAAAGGGAAAAACTACGATCACAGACACTGAAGAACAAAAACATATTGAAACACATTTATATTAAAAATCATCTGGAACAAACAAACTGACAACAGCATCGGATACATCAAATGTATCGACGCAACGAAATGGCTTCGTTACGACGAAGACGATAACATCGACGATTTTGTACGACGAACGACGGAAAAGAACGAAGAATGTGACTCTAATATTATATTACTTACACCGAAAGAAATACCTGTGTTAGTGGCCAAAGAGCTATGGGACGCATAAACATTCGAAGAATCTATCGATCAATGTTAATGCGTGTTTGAACAAGTGAAATTTTATATCGAACGAGCGACGAAATTAAGGGAAGCTTGTGCTTCGTGTTTAATAACAAAGTTAAACGAAGCAAACAAACGAACGAGCAAAATAGTAAACACAAGGGAAAAAATCGGCTGTAAGCGCAACGTGTGTTGGAAAGAAACGAGGCTCTCATCCCACGTGGTTTGTAAAAAGGGAGAAAGAGTTGCCGCGGCGAATAAATAAATAAATGATTTTCGGCGTGTCGGCATTTAGACAGGCAGGGATGGCTTTTTATTTGTAGGAGCCCGGGCCTCGGCCTGTTCGCCGCCTAGTAATCAAAACCCGCCGAAATTCCCAGCTTTCGCAGCGGTTATTACGCCTTCGGGCAGGCTGCTCGCGCGGATCGTTGATACGATTTTTCCGTCACGGTGCTTTGCCAAATTGCACCCTCCGCATTCCATCGCCTTTCTTTCCTTACACCTTTGCTCGCCGCTTGTTTTATCTTCCCTTTTATTTCCATCTTTTTTTAACCTTCCTTTTCCTCGCAGCAGCCTTGTTTTTCTTTTGTTTTTCAATTTTTCGTTTCTCCTTTCCTTCCTTTTTCCACCTACTTTTCTCTTTCATTCTACGTATCTCTCGCTTCTTCATTTTATTTTCTTTTCTTTTTTCGTTGCGCTTTCATTTTTCTTCTTTCATTTATTTTATTTATTTACCCAATCGCAGACTAAACTAAAGAAACGGAATTGCTAATAGAAATTTGTTTCTTGGACATCTTACGTATTATCGCATGCATTTTGACATTTGCAGCTGTCGACGTTAACACTGACCTTACCAGGCCCGGTTTCAAAATTTCATTTCAAATTGTACGTTCGTTGTTATTTCTTTCGTTCGTTTAACTTTATATAAATTCTTCTGTTATCTGATAATCAATTTCTCAATTCTTCTTCTTGCTTCTTTTTTACCGAGGAAAATGCATCGCCTGGCTTGTTTACCGCGACCGATCGACAAATGTACATCTTCTTCTAAAGTTCTCTGCCTGGGACCTTAGCTCTGAACTCGAGCAACATCCAACCAGCTATAGTTGTACACATTTAAACGCGGTATGTGTTTGGCTTCGTCGTAAGCGCTTGAATAGTCCGACAGAGTCCTTGTGAGGTGACGCATGAACACAATCGAGTGTTGTCGGACACTCTCGAGAAATATTTCTCGAGAATATACTCGCTGCGTGATGAGTTCTCTACAGCTAAACGAAATCTAAAAGCAGTATCATTTTGAGAGTCACAGAGTACAGATCGAAGCCTACGAGAAATGAAATAAGACAAGGAGCGAACAAATCTCATAATATTCGCCATGTTGGTTTTGTATTTTCTTTTATCCCAGAATCTGTGCACGCGTTCAGTGAGAAAGTTATTGAAAAACATAGAAAATATAAACGAGGAGTGTTCAGACGGACGAAATTCTGTCTAAAAACGAGCGAATCGAAAACGAGAAATGTTAAAACGGACGAAATTCTACGTCCGAAAATTAGCAAATTGAAAGTGAGGATGATCTGTACTATCATCTCCTAGTTATATTACATACAAAAATGAAAATATGCGATTGATTATTTTATTATTTAAAAGTTATGTCGTGCGTTATTTCCTACAATAAATTGACAGTTTCTTTCGAAAAAAAAAAAAACGTATATTTAATGGTAAAAATAAATATATGTGAAGTGCTAGTGTTAAAATAATCAGAGTGTAGTTTTCTCGTTGGATGATTTTATTTAACCATTTCACATATTGTTTATACAAAACGTCAAATTAAAATTATACATTGAAAGTATAACAAAATATAGGTAAAATTAAAAACGTTAAAGATGACTGAAGATAAATAAGGCGGTTTGAAGATGAAATTAAAAATTCATAAATGCATTTTAATATTTCTTTACTGTGTGATATCGCTCGATTATAACTTTATTTAGTCATAACTGATACTGTAACTTTTTAATTAATTTTAACACTACTAGATTGCTGTATTTTATTATATATTGTACTTTATAAAAGCAGAAAAAGTGGCGCAATTAATTGGCAACAATTCAAGTTAGACAGTAACTGATAATAACAAAAAGAAAAAAAGGAAAACGCGTTGCTAAAGTCAAAAAGGGAAATCTCCCCGTTCGGTTGGCTAAGTGTTAATATATCGCTAATTATTTACACCAGGACACACCTCGTCGATTTTGACGACTTTGACCACTTTGAAGAAACACATTTCAAAGTCATCGAAATCGGCGAAGTGTCTTCATAATTCTTTAAATAATTGCCACAGATTTAATCATTGTATTTAGCAATATCAATTGATATCATTTCGAATATTGAAATTGAATTTGCAACTTAATATTAAAACAATATAAATAAACTTTTATAAGTTTTATTTATTATTCAACTTTCAATATTTCTTTTTCCTATGATAAACAGTGTAACAGTCATCTACGTGTAATGCTACACAATAGCTTCTGCAAATGTATCTGGTTTCGCTGTGTTTTCCTTTTGAACAGCATACTCTACACGCTCTAGTCGAATTTGTTTTTCTGCCAGTGAATATTTTCTCTAAGACCTGGTCTCTTAGGGTGCATCATTATAAGCAGCTGTTTTAGAAATTCCAAAAGTGTCAGGTGCAATGCTGCATTCTTTGGAATCCAGAGTTATCCACTCTCTAGCTACTTCCAGTAGAAATTTGTTGTATCTTGTTTTATTTTCTAGCGAATAGGTAGAGTACATTTTATATGCATTGAACAAGCTGCGGTTTATCAGAAAAAATGCTAATTTTTTCCACCACTTTAAAGTTAAACGACGTTGATGCGAGAAAAAATCGCATTACGAGTTAACTCGTGATTGGTTGACAACGTTTGGCTATAAAAACACGAGTTAACCCGGTCAACAATGTGTTAACAAATTTCTCCCTTTGAATGTGAGTAGAAACGTCAGAAACGCGAGTAACGCAAAGGGCTAATCGTTTGTCGTTTAATTTACAACGCGTATCCCTCGTCGTATTAGTTTCATAAATTGAATTTCGCGAGTATTGTCACGAGCGTGTCGGATTTATAGCCGACGGCCCCTTATAATTCTCGAAAATGGAGCGTGCTTTTAATAATCCGCCGAGCGGAATGAAAATCCGCCGCGTCGGCGATTCCTCCGCCACCGGTTAATCGACTACGTTGTTCGAAAGGGGTTGGATTGGTCGCCACGTCCAAAAAATATTCTTCTTTTCGAATAAACGTTTACTTTTTTCATGACAAAAATCGAATTTGTCAAATTACAGGACAAACCTTAGCTTACGTCGATTGAAACACCTCGAAACACAAAGTCAAAATGGCTGGCTCCACAATTTTATAAACGTGTCAACCCTCGTTTAGGGATTATGGTCCCAGATGCATTAATAATACCAAAAATATACTACATAACGTGGAATTCCTTATGTAAGAAATTAATAAATCAATAAATCTAAAAATATTTTATTATTAGTGTAGGTTTTTACTACAATTACTTTATTTATTATAAATGGATTAAATAAGTGTTGGTTAAACAGGAAACGATGGTTGTTTAACGTGAACTAAATACAATAACATACTATAATTAAGACAACTAGATAGTTAATTTGCTTTGACTCTCGTCACCATGATTCTAACGCTGTTTCTCATGCGGACCACACTCTTTCGACAGCGCTAGTGTCACCTAGGAAACACAAGAAATCACGAAAATGACAGATCGTCGGTGACCTCCTCGTGTCGCAGTTCGAACGTTTCACAAATAAGGTGAAGAAATTGAACTTTGTGTATGGTAATATAATTTATTATGCGAATCCAACAGAGTGATGGTTCAAAGTGTTACAACAGAATGGTATCGAGCGCTAATTTGGGAGGGTTTTTATACTGAGGTTTTAGTCCTTCTGGAGGGGTTATCGTCGTGTGTAAATCAGAGGCGGCTATTTCGTTACTATTTGGTTGTTTCGATAGCTGTGGCATGCAGCATGTTTACGCTATCGTATTACTGTTTCTGAGCGTGTGACCTTCTTGAGTGTGTGACACTGGCAACACTCTCTCTCTCTCTCTTCATACTCTGTGTTAATTCGTCTTTCTCCCTTAGCATCATTTTGTCTTTTCTTTTAGCCCCACTACGCACGTATTCCGCAACCGCTCGTGGCCAGGGTCACGTATGCCTTTTCCGCGAAACTGTTCGATCGAAGGACCGACGATACATTGATGGGCCTGTCGGCACTTAGGCTTTCTCGCGACATTGTTTATGGTCCACCCGATATCTCTTAGGCCTTTTGTGCACAATATTACATTGGGTATTTTTTAAAGACCAGTAATTTGACTGGTTTTAGTAGAAATAGCTTCGTGTTAACTATCGGTAGTTCTAGTGTTAACACTTTACCGACCGCTAGCGATTCAACAGCATACGCACGTCCGACCGGCATCTCAGGCGCAGATTCTCCCTGGCACCGGCTCTGTTTCGGTTTAGACTCTCCAATACCATTCTTTTTGTTCATCGCGAACGGTATGTTTTTCAAATTGGTATAAAACTGTTGGAAGCTTACAAAGCAACGCAACTGACGCAACTGAGATAGGTACCTTAGTACTAAATAACAAACTACTGCTCAAATAATAAGAAAGATTGTCGGTGACAAAAATCCGATTAACCGACTATCGGTCGGTAAAGTGTTAATAAACTTCAACCACTTACGTACTTAGCGACCACGTGGAACGCAGAAAAGGGGAGAAACGAGTCTATGGACGAGCATCTGCGTTTCATCCCTCGTATCGAGAGGCTTCACCCTCGACGATCTAATATTCTCGTCGCATTAACCTCGAAACACGTGTTAGAAAGTAATCGTTTTGACCCTAACGTGTAGAGGATTGGCCTTTGTGAGTAGGCGGACTTATCGACCAAGATAATCGCGCTTTGACTTCTCGCGTCGCCACGGGACACGTTAATAGCTTCTTTCTGGCTGTGACACGTATATTCGGATTAGTAGCTTCGCTACTACTGTTTACTTTCGGTTCTATGGGCACTTAGGATCTTACGGTGATCCTTTTCTAAGACGATGTTTCACACTTTACACTGATCTCGTACAATCCTATCGATGTGCACGGTCGATACTTCAAAATTTTCCGCATCGTTGTACGTTATAAAGAAACTCTCGTCGATATGGAGAGGGAACAGATCGACCTGTTGACGATATTTCGAATGTTTACGTGGGTCGACGAGGACCTAAACGTTTTCATCTCTCGTATTCTATGCGTTCGAACAGAGGTATAAGCCGGGTTATGCGTGAAAACGTATGTTTTCTTAACAGCCATTTCCCTCAGTTGCACGGTTTCTTCGTTGACGACGATGCTAAAATATTAGGTTGTCCGAAAAGTTCTTTTCGTTTCATAAGGTGATGATAGACGAACAACAATTTCTGTTTTATATTATTTTATTAAATTAAGTATCGTTCATTTCGTTCTATTTCTATTATTATATTCTTGCATAATTCAATGAACTAATATAAAACGAGAAACATTGTGCGTCTATTATAAAACGAAAGAAACTTTTCGGATAACCTAATAATAGCCAAACGAACTTTCTTTCTACTCGACGTGGTCGAACGAACGCTAAGTGGAAACTGACCGCTTTGTCAACAAATTTATCGAACGTACGAGGAAAGTGCGCTATGTTGATAAATATCCGCAGTATCGTATCGGTGATAAATATTGATCGCTTTAGTTGAGACAACCTTGATATATTGACGATATATATATCGATATTCTGAGCCAGTTTCAGCGCACTCTAGCGACCGCGTTCGTGTTTGTTAAGGAATACGAGCTACGTTGATAGAATTATGACCTACGGTGTAAGTGTTAAATACGCTTCCACTGAATGGCTCAGGTCTAATAACATAATGGATAATTGGCTGTTTAAGTACTTTCGTGATCCGAATCCCACGCAACCGGCACAAGTTATGGCTAGAACATAGAAAAGAATTTCATTACATTTCGAACGACGTACTACCATCCAGTGTACACTCCTCGCCAAAAGGATAGCCCAGGTGTGCTATCTTTAATTTCTCAATGACGCGTGTCAAGTTTTTCGTGTCAACATTATGAGCTGAGAATATGCGGTTCGTTGAAAATAATTAAAAATATTATGAGGTTTAGTGTGTAACAAAAAAACTGTTTTATTTTGTGGCGGCACTCGACAACAAATACCGCCACTAGACATTATCTAGTACCGGACGACGATAGCGCAGTGATTAGCGCCTTTGGTTACGAACGTTCAGGACTTAGGTTCGAATCCCCGGTGCCCGTAGTCCGATGTTTTTCTTCCACGACATAATAATTAGGAAGTAAATACAATAGACCCCCCCCAGCAGCGACATCTACAGCCCAACTACAAACAACTATCACGGGCCTAGTCCGCCACAATTTTAAGAACGAAATGACAGCACACTCTGTTAATACGTTTAGAAATTGCTCAGTAGTTCATGATCTATCAACGACTAAAAGATTACAGTACAATATTATACAAATTTGTAAGTATGAGACGCTGAAAAAAATTAAACGAGTCTGAAAAAAGCAAATTTTGAACTAAAACAACATCAGTTATCAGTGGCAGAAATATCGAAAGTAATAAGAAGAAGTCGTGTACAGCAATACAGAATTTCTTTAAAAATGTTGAAGATTATGGCAAAAAGAAAAATAATGGTCAGCCGTCATCGTTATCCGATCGAGATAAGCGAGCAATTTTTGAGTGTAGCTTCCAACCCGCAGTTAACAACGAAGCAAATAATGGAAAAATCTAGCGTTAGTGCCAGTGTTTCGAGTGTTCGTCGGGTTCTACTATCCTGCAAAGATATTAAGAGGCTAAAATTGAAAAAGGGAACCTTCGTTAACAACGAAACACGAAGTTAGAACGTTTACGCTTTGCAAAAGAAACAGTGCATTGGAAAAATAAACGGAGAAGGGTACTATTTTCAGACGAAAAAAGATTCAACTTGGATGGCCCTGATGGGTTGCAATATTATTTTCATGACACAAGAAAAGAGACAATGTCAGCAATTCGATGACAAATGGGAGGTAGCGTGATGGTTTGGTCGGGCATCGGTTATTTCGCCAAGACGAGTATCAAGTTCATCAATGGCAGAATGAGTAGTATCCGATACATAAATTTAATCAAAGAACAAATAAATAATCACGCGGAACGCATTTCTGGACCTGATTACCTGAGCTCGTAATGTTTTCGTATTATACGTTACAGACGAAAAACTTGACACGCGTCGTTGAGAAATTAAAGATAGCACACCTGGGCTAGTTTCTTTCGTTTTATGTTTTTCGTTAACATTTTTCGTTTTATATTATTCTATCGAATTCCGTATGGTCCATTTTGTTCTATCGAAATAAAGATCACAACGTTCGATAGATTAGGTTAGGTTTCATGTTTGTATATAGATGTCGTTGCAAAAAAACCTAATACCTCAAAAAGTGGTGTTTCGAATATCTCGCAACAGAAATTTCGAATTTTCGTACGTACAATCGAATCGATGGAATTTCGTATTCTCCGTAAAAAAATCATCGAAGGTAGATCGGTTCAAAAGACGTTGGAACGCATTGATCTCGCGATAGTTTCCAACTCGAGAAATTTTTCCTTCAAAGTAATCGACGAATTGATATCGCGCCAGATGTTCGATTAATTCCGATTGCTAATTGAATTATATGTACAATATATGAGAGGCGCGTGAATTATTTTCACACGTCGCAGCGATCTAATCGTTGCGATATTCCTCGGGTTATTAATCTTCACGATGCCACTAAAACTTAACCCCGTTTGCTCTTACGTTCAAGAAAAAACATCCCCGAGATACGATCTTGCAAGCTTGATGAGCATGTAAATGAAGGAACACTGGTGTTTCGTCATTTTTCCCGACCTCCTGTACGCGTATCTTACGCGCTAATTTATATTATTAAAATTATAAGTACACCATATTATTATAATTATTTCACCGCAGCCATGAAAATCGCGTAACCAGTGTTTTCTCTACGATTGTTCTTCAACCAAATTAATATAAAAACGATTCATCGATATTATTGTCAAGATTTACGATTTTCCACGTGGTGTAACGATCGTATACAGTGTGACAGGATGTAAAAGAACACGTGCGATTCGCCTCGCCAGCTGATCGCACTGCACGTGCTAAGAACGATGGAAGAGCATACTGTACCTTGTATTGGGTTTTGATTTTGTCATTACCACCTAATGACAAAATTCGCAATCACTTAGTTGCCGATGCAATATATCGCGCAGAAGATTTTCTACGGAGAATCCGAACATTGAGAATAAGGCGGAGGCGGAACGACGAAAGCAAGAAACCTGTTATCGTCGAATGTATATGTTGGATACGACGGGAAAATATCGAGCGTGTTAAAATAGAAAAAATTCGTGCGAGTGTTGTTTCGTCATGGTAAATCGACGCAAGCAGATTCGTTTACGATTGAATTCAGATTTTAATGGATAGACGGGCGCGTGCACGCGTGCCTTGCTGATTCATCGATAGCTCGAAGGCTTGCGCTTCATTATCACACAATGCGTGTTTCTTTCGTCTCAGTGGAACGGATAAAGATCGGTTCGTAAAGATGCCGATGGAAAAAATCCGGTGAATTACGCGCGACTCGAGAAACCGCTTAACGTATCCGATCTTCAGATTTCTCAACTTCTTAACGCGTTAAGCGAGAAATAACGTGTCATCCGCAACATCGTCCGAGCGTAATAATTTATTCGCGGTCAGCTTGTTGCCGATCGAAATCGTTCGAACCGAGAGGTGCTTGTTAATTACGTTATGCTTGTACTGTAGCTTTTGAAATTTCTGCCACGGCGAAGCTGTGGCTGATGAGAAACGTTGCGATATATCTCGGCAAGTGGCTGAGAAAATCAATCGGCAAGAGAATCGAATATTTCGTTAAAGGAAAATCGCAAGTATATTGAGATTTTAACTTCGCTTGGCGATCTGTCGTCGAACGTAGCTGATCTGTTGCTGAGTTGTTGCGTTTAAAAATGTATAAAAAGAGTGTTTGAGAGGAGAGTTATGAAAAAGTATCGCTTTCGCATGATTTATTTTCGAAACGATTAAACACCGTTCCAGCGTTCCAATGAAATTTACCGTTAGATTGATTTCCTTCTTACAATTAGTGTAATTATTACGTACGCGTGTACCAAGTATGGCGCACGTTGAACGTACGCGGTATGGAACATGCCAGTGATGAGAGATACTGGCGACGATGATACGCAATCGTATTCATTTTGAACGATACTAAAAATTCATTCGCTGTTTTCGTTGACATCGAAGAGCGTGAAAATTAATGGAACATAATACGAGTTGGAAAGTGGAAGATGTTTTTTATTCGTTTATTTGTCACAGTAAAAACTGACTTTTTAAGATTCCTTGCTTCACACGCGTCTTTGTCGTGTTCAACGTAGACGCAGAAGAAGAAGAAAATTAATCGAACGTAATGCAAATTGAAAAGTGGGAGATGTTTTTTTATTCGTCTTCTGTATTTAACTAAGTGTGTATTTTTCATAGCAAAAATTGGATTTTTTTGTCATTTTCATAATCAACGTAGACGTAGAAGAGGAAGAAAATTAATAAAAATAATACAAGTTGAAAAGTGGAAGATGTTTGTCCACTTTTCTTCTTTATTTAACTTAGTGTGTATTTTTCAGAATAAAAATTGTATTGTTTTTTGTCATTTTCGTGTTCATTAATGGAACATGATACAAGTTGAAAAGTGGAAGATGTTTGTCCACTTCTCTTCTTTATTTAACTAAATATGTAGTTCTCACAATAAAAGTTGAGTTCTTTTATCATTCTTGTGTTTAACGTAGACGTAGAAGAAGAAGAAAATTAATGGAACGTAATGCAAGTTGAAAAGTGGGAGATGTTTCTTTACTTGTTTTCTTTATTTAACTAAGTGTGTATTTTTTACAGTAAAAGTTGAGCTTTTTTGTCATTCTCGTGTTCAACGTAGACGTAGCAGAGGAAGAAAATTAATGAAACATAATACGAGTTAAAAAATGGAAGATGCTTGTCCACTTTTCTTCTTTATTTAATTAAGTGTGTATTTTTTACAGTAAAAGTTGAGTTTTTTTTATCATTCTCGTGTTCAACGTAGACGTAGAAGAGGAAGAAAATTAATGAAACATAATACGAGTTAAAAAATGGGAGATGTTTGTCCACTTTTCTTCTTTATTTAACTAAGTGTGTATTTTTTACAGTGAAAGTTGTATTTTTTATCATTCTCGTATTCAACGTAGACGTAGAAGAGGAAGAAAATTAATGAAACATAATACGAGTTAAAAAATGGGAGATGTTTGTCCACTTTTCTTCTTTATTTAATTAAGTGTATATTTGTCACAATAAAAGTTGAGTTTTTTTGTCATTTTCGTGTTCAACGTAGACGTAGCAGAGGAAGAAAATTAATGAAGATAATACAAGTTGAAAAGTGGAAGATGTTTGTCAACTTTTCTTCTTTATTGAACTAAGTGTGTATTTTTCAGAATAAAAATTGAATTGTTTTTGTTATTCTCGTATTCATTAATGGAACATGATACAAGTTGAAAAGTGGAAGATGTTTGTCAACTTTTCTTCTTTATTTAACTAAGTGTGTATTTTTCAGAATAAAAATTGTATTGTTTTTTGTCATTTTCGTGTTCATTAATGGAACATGATACAAGTTGAAAAGTGGAAGATGTTTGTCAACTTTTCTTCTTTATTTAACTAAGTGTGTATTTTTCAGAATAAAAATTGAATTGTTTTTGTCATTCTCGTATTCATTAATGGAACATGATACAAGTTGAAAAGTGGAAAATGTTTGTCCACTTTTCTTCTTTATTTAATTAAATATGTATTTTTCACAATAAAAATTGAGTTCTTTTTGTCATTTTCATAATCAACGTAGACGTAGAAGAAGAAGAGTATTAATGAACATAATACAAGTTGAAAAGTGGAAGATATTTTTTTATTCATCTTCCTTATTTAACTAAACACGTATTTTTCACAATAAAAGTTAAGTTTTTCAGATTTCTTTACAAATTTCTTCCATTTCTTCCATATCAACATTTTCCAAACTCGTTTAAACTCTTTCATACTCAACTATCAGTAACACTAATACCTAATTTATCATTAATTTTAACATTAACTTCCTCGTTTCAACAAACACATTTCTCTTTTCCAGAAACTTCTTCTATCAAATCAAGTGTCTCTTACTATGCGCAATTAGGTATCCTAACTGTCCTAATCTACTTTTATCAAAATACATTCTCTCAAAAGTAACTTCTCTCGACCAATTAATAAAATTACTCGACAAAAATCTCTCCCCTCCTCTCATCTCCTCTCATTCACCTGCCTCCACGTTTCCACAACCCAATACCACGCGCGACTATGAAAAACCGCGCGATATAACGCGACTGTGTCTCGGTTCGCCGTCTATTGTTCTCCAATCGTTGGGATCGAAATCGATGATGGAAAAGTGAGAAAGACCATCGATGGAGCCGGAGTAGAAGGTGGCCGAGACGAAGAGGGTGCAGCAAGGAAGGCACTGGTCGGCAAAGGGCGCATTAGCGGCGCTCGTAAAAGCGTACGCGGTGCTCGTAGCGTAATGCAGCACGAAGCGAGCCAGCACGCCTCGTAACGCTCCTTAACCGAGCGTATTTACGCTCTCCGTGGCAGAGTTATGTAACATGGCGGCGCAAACGGCCCGTGCCGGCCATTAGGAGCCAGTTGGAGAGGCCATTTTGTCGAGCCACCCCTCGACTTCTCTCTTTCTTCGCCTCTTGCTTTCTTACTGTCGTACACGTAGCTACGTGTTCGTATTCGCTTTCGTCAGCGAATCTTCTATCTTTTCATACGCAATCTAAATTAACAATCTAGAAAGGAGCAGCGAATAAGCTTTCCTGGACGAGTAGTCTTCCAGTTGCTTCGATTCTTTTAAGCTGATGGATCGTGATAGTGAGAGGAGCAAACACTCGAGTATATTTAACAAAGAAATTTATTATAATATAATCAAGGTGTACACTTAGCGTAGGACTCGCGATCATTAAATTAGCGGTTCGCGATTGTAAGTTCGACTTGTTTTCGTTTTGCTGCGCGATATAAGTTCGGATGATGATTGCCTAAGATGCCGAGAAACTCTGAACAATTCCTATGAACTGCCAATTATTGCTTCGGACCGATATGTAGCGACTGACTTTCCGTCACGATGATGTCGCGAAGGAAAACTATGTTGGGGTGTGTCTTAGGATGCGAGATCATCGGATTCGTTAAGGGAAGCCTTGGTTCGGAAAATGGGGGAAATGGACGTCGTTGCTAATTGGCTAATTTTTGTGTCGGTGGTTGGAAAAGGATGCTAATTGCCCTTGAAAGAACGTCGCTAGCGGGAAGCATCGTACGCGAGGAAAGCAGATTTCTCGTATCTTCCCGTAGGAGGTGATAGGTTTAGGGACTGCTAAGAGGAAGACTGTTTGTCTCTTTGGAGAACCTTGGCTATCTAAATCCTAAGATTTTCTGCAGGTCCTTAGGCTAGCTGAAAATATTCCGTGAGGATGTATCGACATCTGGCAATCATCTCATCCGAAGAATAGGGTCTTTGTGTAGCGAGCCACGGGACAGAAACCGTTGGAAAGTTTACTGTCGAGTGCCGCTACACTTTGTTTAAACTTTGCAAGCTTCGATCGAGTTAGAACCTGGTTGCTATGAAGAACTTGCGAACTGACCGATACTTAGAAACGCTTCTCACGTTATTGAATTTCTAGACCGACGATAGAATCATTTTTCATTGTTTTCCATGGCCATCTTTGGCCATTTCGCACGGTTAACGTGCTTCATAAATTATTGAAACCCGATGCACGCGATATAACAAGGATGAATACTGCACATTCATCGGTCCGCGTTATTCTTTCCTGTTTCTGGCGGATTACGATCTTACTGCCTCCACCGTTCCGCATTGATTTTATTCCAAAAACTCGTCTCTTTCTTCTGGTAGCCTTCGTCGGTTGCTGGTTACATGGCTGAGCCAACAGCAGCTGTCTTTTATCAGGTTGTCCGAAAAGATTCTTTTCAAAGAGAAGTTCCACGAGGTGATAATAGATGAACAATTTCTGTTTTATATTATTTTATCGAATTAGCTACGAATTTCGTTCTATTTCTATTTCTAAATAAAGAGTCGGTCAGATATCTGGGCATGATTCTGCACAGAAGATTGGCATGGAAACAACGTATCTTAGATAAAACCAAACAACTCAAAGGAAAATTTTAAAAATTCTACTGGCTCATCGGCCGACGTTCCAACTTAAACACGCAAAGTAAAATTACACTATACAAAGCCATATTAAAACCTGTTTGGACCTATGGAATCCAACTATGGGGAACAGCGAGTAATTCCAACATAGAAATTCTTCAACGATTCCAACCGAAAACCTTAAGATCCCTAATAGATGCACCTTGGTACGTCAGCAACGAAACGATACATCACGACCTCAAGATACCCACAGTCAAAGAAGAAATATCAAAATTCAGCAATAGACATAGCACAAGAGTTAACAACCACCAAAACCCTCTAATTACTCAGCTACTCGACACGTCGGAACAGATCCGCAGGCTAAAAAGACATTACACCTTAGACCTAAGCATTAGATTCAAATAGGATCAAACATATTGTAAACACTTGTTAATCATGTCATAGATATTCGTCAGACAAATTTACTTAAAATTCTCCAACGAGAATTGATTGTAAACTAAACGCAAATAAAAAAAAAAAATCTTTATTCATGCAAGTATTTTCGGTTTATGGATGGTCCTTGAAACAGTCCTTAGGTTTATTGCACGCTCTTACAAATTACGAAGAAAGCGGATGTTTGCCTGACGGAAAAGCAGGTTTTCCCATAAACAAGGACATCCATGAATCACGTTGTCAGGAGACTTCCTCCTCATATTTTCATTTATTAACGTTGGCTATAACCAATAGACATCGCGGATCGTTTCCCTCGCTTCTTACTTAGACCTAAGCACTAGATTCAAATAGAATCAAACATACTACAAACACTTATTAACCACGTCATAGTACCACGCCAGATAAATTTACTTAAAATTCTCTGACGAGAATTGATTGCAAAATAAACGCAAATAATTAAAAGAAAAGCAAAATTTCTATTTCTAAAACAGAGAACATTGTGTCTATCTGCTATTTCCTTATGAAAGGAAAGAAACTTTCCGGACGACCTAATGCAAGCAGCGTTGTATTCTATCGGATTGGCAACTAAGTGGTTGCGGATTTTGTCATAAGGAAGTATTGACAAAGCCGCAATCACTTAGTTGCCAAGTGATTGAAAGATGAAACGAACGAATATTCACTTGGCAACTAAGTGGTTGCGGATTTTGTCATAAGGAAGTATTGACAAAGCCGCAATCACTTAGTTGCCAAGTGAATATTCGTTCGTTTCATCTGCTGCGATAAAATTGCGAATAATATGCAAATGGGCGGAATTTATTTTGACTGAGATGTCAGAAACCTTTGGAGCGGAGAAGAATGGCGCGCTAAGGGATCGAAGAAGCAAAGAAAAGAGTCTGTTTGTACGCGGAGACAGCGAGTCGACCTTGTCGAACCACAGTAGCAAAAGCAAGTGGAGTGAAACGAAATTGGCGGTGACTAAAGCCCTCTGGCTTTATTATTTCGGGGCCATTGTTATTAATTCAGCGTGTGGCCTGGCTGTGCACTAAGAGCGTAAGCTTGTCACGGGCCTGCCACCCCGTGCCACCCCCTTTCACGTGGAACCGCGACCAACGTTGTTCTTTGCTGAATTCATTAAATCATCGACATTCCAGGCGGCACGTGGCCGGACCCTTTTACAAGCTCTTTCGCTAAATTAGGATCCGGCTTGCTCCTCCGCTTCTTTTTCCTTCCCTCGCTGACCTTCCCTGCTTTCTCTATACAGGGTGGAACCGTAACGCGATCGTTCAGATTTTCCAAACCACCGCCAGCACTTTGTAGAAGCGAAACGATAATTACAACGCGTTTATTGTACAAAATATAACGAGAAATTGATCGTCGATAGGCTGAAGATGTTTCAGCAGCACAACCGAAGAGCTGCAACCTAAAGCAGAAAATCGTGCCGCTCGCAAAACGCTACAGGGTGTCATCGAACCAGCGCTACCTTTTGCTTCCACTTTTTCTTTTTCCTGAGGTTATATGGACCATTGTGATCAACGGTCACAATTTTATTATGATCGTTCGACGCACCAACAACAAAATTATCATCAAAGTCGGTCATCCGATCGAAGTAAATAGAAAGAGCAAATTTTTGAGAATTTTCTGAACTCGCTCGTCGCACCAATTAGCTGTCGCGATCTCTTTCAGAATTTTGGAAAGTGTGCGCCTAAGGTGCGCGAGGAAAAGTAAGCGACGACGAGTATACTCGTCAGACACAGATTACGTGTAGCTATTGTAACGTAGAATTAAAATTGAAAAGATGATCGATAAACGGTTGATGGAAGGGTGCAGGTGACTGAGCTAATTTCTTATTTGTATGAAAATAACAAGGAATTTTGTTCATTGAAGCTCGGTTTTCGAGGAAACCGAGTTTGAAAATTTTTCAAGTACGTGGAAGATTGTTAATTCCGGACTAGACGGGACTAAATAATCGACAGGAGGTCGTGGTACGTGTGAAAATAAGTGGAAAACGTAGAATACAATTTTCTCTCAAGACGCTTTGTTTCCGAGAAAAATACATTTGAAAATCCATGAAACACGTTTTTAGCTAAACTCGTTGGAACAAATGGAAAAATCTTATTTTCCACTTATCTTTGGTTTTAGACTAGTTCGAGTATACTTGATGAATTTTCAAACTCGATTTTCTCGAAAAATAATTCTTCGATGAACAAATTTGTTCTTATTTTGTCGCAAGAAATCGTCTCGTGCTCAGTTGTACGTTATTCGGTCACACCCTGTATGTAGCTTGTTTTATTTCAAATTTATTTCCCAATAAAATTAGCGCTCCTCTTATGCTACCTTAACGACTACCATATTTAACTTAATTTGTAATTTTTTATTTTCATTTGTGATAATAAATTTATGCTAATTTTAAACGCGTAGAAGTACGTTAACATTGATTCCCCGATGCCATCGCTTGACGACTGTTCAAAGTCGTTCACACGACGTTCTCCGGAGTTGGCCGCCGCGTCACGAAATCCCGTCAACTGAGAAAAAAGTGACGCCCTTTTAGGACGATATTTTTCAAACTGCGGGCTTCGCTCGACCGTGGAGAATCTCCCCGATATTTTGAGTGATCCAATTTGCCGCTTGCTGCCAGCCATAAGGAGCAGCCTGCGTAGCGCACGAACACGCGTGAAGTTGAAAGACACGTGAAAGGAATTCGCTTCGAGACGTGTTTGGTTAACGAAGAATGAAAGTTCGTGTGCTCTGTTTGTTTCTGCTTTTGTTTCAAACAAACCTAGAAAAGCTTGCAACTTACTGCGATAGACATTCGCGCGATTTCACAGCTGGAAGAGATGCCTCGCTAAGTGGCGATGTACCTCGCTAACGAAATATCGCAAACGAATGTTCTATTTCGCGTATTTCACGCTGTTTCTTCTTTCTCGTATTACGTACACTCTGTGTTCTCTCGTGTCTTCGATTCTGCTTCTTCCTCTCGTTGTACGTGACGCGATAAACAATGGCAGATACAAAAGGACTGCGACAATTACAGTGGCTGCGCGAGGCTACCAAATGGATGCGGACGACACGCGATGTACGTGAAACTATGAAACAAAGAGACATCGTCCCGTTTCCGAGACGCAACATTTGCAAGACGACGTAAAGCTGTGAATTGCGAAGCTTGGTCGATCGAAAGCAGTCGTAAACGTGGAATCGTTGGAACATCAAATGACAAAGTACGAGCTGGGGAAATGTTTTCAGTTAGTCTTTATTAAATCATAAACAGTGAGATTTATCAAGCATTCGCTTATTCTATCTGCGACGTCTAGCAATACCCTCGTAAATGGCCAACGATCGTAAAGTCGAAACGACACTGCGAGAAATGCGCGTTCGTAGACCACAGAACACATTAAGAGGGATGAAAACCATAAACTACTTCTTGAAGATAATGCAGTAGACATGATCTTCATTTTTTTTTCTTTTTTGTTATCAAAAGTCTGTTGTCCGATCATTGTCAGAAAGAAAACGTATTTTGCAATATAATTAATAGAAAATGAAATAGGAATTATTGTTCGTAAATAGGAATAATTCGATGGAGTGGGATAAAATCGATGGAAATAGTCGAGCAAGAAACAAGAAGGATGGACGTGTAAGAAAATAGGAAAATAATGGTGGCAGAGGATTTCCCTGTGAAGCAGTGTAAGGGAAACGATTCAGAACAGAAAGGAATCGGAATCAGAGCAATCGTATAACGCACGAGGCGCGAACATCTCGATAAGACTGTGCGGTTGCTGCGCTATTATCTTCAAACGAGCCTATAATTTGAGAATAATGGAGTTGGATTATCCTTGTCCTTTCTTCCTTCCAACCTTCTGCGTTTTTATCAACCATAACCGCGCCGCTTACTATCCATTCGCGTTTATTGAAATCCTCAGCCTCGGATTCCATTTGCCTCCGTACAAAATCATCTGTATTATCCAAGCGATTTACATAATCTTCGTGTTACGAAGAGAAAGAAAGACGAAACGAGGAAATTAATATTGGCTTGGCAACTAAGTGATTGCGGATTTTGTCATTAGGTGGTAATGACGACAAAATCAGACCAGTCACTCGGTTGCCAACTTAATATTTTAATTCATCAAAGAAGAGACAACGTTCGAACAATTGAAGCTTATCGTTTGTAAAATGCTACAACGCGTAAACCTTGCGGCTAGAAATCGATAAAATATTTCTCTTCTTAACCGATAGATTTAATATTTATCTCGTGCAGGCGAAACGTAGTATAAAATGTAAAATTAAGAAATCTGGATATTTTCTATACAATTTATTTTATTTACACAATTTATACAAATTTTATGCAATTTTATTCCTCGTATTATTAATTAACAGACGAATTATATTAATTATGGTTGAATGGCCTCGCGACGATTACGATAATTTGGCATAAGAAAGTAAACCGAAAGATAAAAGCCGATAGTTTCTGCAGTCACTATAAATAGGAAAACTAGCAAAATGTTGACGAACGCCGTGATAGCGTTCCATCGCGCTGCCTATCAACCCCAAACACACGTCTAGCCACCCTTAGAGCGACGTCGTAGGGTGAAGAATGGGAATAATGGAAAGAGAAGGGCGCGAGCCGTAGTGCATTATATTCGAATTACAGACGTGTTTTCGGGGGTAACGTTGTACATTGGGGAGGCAGGCGGCCCTTTAATGCCCAGAACAAATCGTAGCCGGCGAATCGGGCGGTTATATTTAAAATAAATTGCCCGTGGCTCGTTTTTCTTGCGAACCGCCGAGTTGGCGCTTTGTCGACGGCCAGACCGTGAATCATTTCTGCTGGAGGAAAGCTGCGATCTTGTTGGCCCAACAACGAAGCAGAAGGGCCACCGAACCTTCTCTGCCAGCTATTATACAGATAATCGCCGTGAATGCCATCCAACCGAGCACAGCCACCGATTTCTCGATCGGTTTCACGGAAAACTTTTCACTTCTCTTTTGTCCAATTTTCTCTCTTCTTCTTTCTTTCCTCTCTATCATCTTCCGTTTCTCTGCTTTGCTTTCAGTTGGATCGGTCGATTCGAGACGCGTCACCGTGTCACACTTTTGCAATTCTACGTTTCTAGATTCTACGCGAAGCTATCGTGAATTGGTAACGTTAGGCTGCTACGCTTTAGAAATGCGTCAGGCTGCTTCAGGTGAACCAGGACGAATATCGCGTAAGGAGAAAACAGGCGAAACAAGCGATACGATTGTAACGCGTTAACACTTTGACTGTTACGCCGAAATCACGTGTTTCGCTGAGGGCGCCACGGGAGTATTTTTATTATTCAAAGCTATTGAGATATGTATAACTTTGTGTGTTAGAATAGATTAGCCGCGTAGTAGTGACACACGTATATGAGTATGAGTGTATGGAAATATATGCGTGCGCAGCGCCTCGAAAAACAGATGAATGCGACTGTTCCGTTGGCAATGTGATATAGAAAATGGCGAGACAAAGAAAGTGTTGAGACGCGTGCAAATGTGTATCGACGAAGATCCGGGAAATCGTTAATTAAATAAATCTAAAACTATTTTAATATGAATTCTAAGCGTAACCTTAGTGTTCCTTTACTTTTATTTCGACGATTAACATCCACAATTCTCAACAATAAACGGAGAATATTTTATGAGAAAGCTAACCAAGCTGTAGATAGTCGCACGATAACAATGCGATTCCCGATAAATATGAATATAATTCTATGACATGAAATATGAATTCTAAGTGTAACCTTAGTGTTCCTTTACTTTTATTTCGCCGGTTAAGATACACAATTTTCAACAAAAGCATATCATGGCAAAATAATAATAAATTGATGATGTAAGACAACATTCTACCACAATGGACCGTTTATCTTATTCGTGGTCACTGGTGACCACCGTGACACCTTGGTAACAGTTGATAGCGACATATTGTAACAAGGCTTCGTTTATTTCAACAAACCATTCGTCTTCGTTATTTCGTAGTGAGCAAAACGTGCAGAATATATTATTGAAACGTGTAGAAGATATTAGTAAACAGTGTTATGATTATTTTTATGATTTCGACGAAACATTCGGCTGAAATGGTAGAGGTCCCAAAGAAAATTATGTTTATGATAAACCAATGGTAGTGGTAGATTACAACAGAGGAAAATGTGCTGTACATTTATCACATCAAATGATGGCATATTCTGCACCACATAGAAGAACCCTAAAGTAGTATATAAAATTAGCTTCAGAGTTATTGTTAAATACATCAATTTCAAACGCGATGATACTCTCTAAACAAGCAACAAAAACAAAAATCAAGGTATCAGATTTTAGAATGGCACTGGCAATGCACCTTACACGGTGTCATTTACCAGAGCAGTCAAATGTACTTATTCGACAAAGATTGCCACACGAAATGCAAAAGAAAGAAGGGCAAGCGTACCTGGCACGAAAATTTTACAGAGAGTGGTATAAAAAAATGTTAAACGATTAGGATCGAAAATTGCTAAGAATCGGAGGAAAAAGGTGGCCACCTATTGTCCAGATTGTATCGATGAGCCACGTTTATGTTCAAAGTGTTTTAACACAATGCACCGTTAGCTGCAAGATTTCTTCTCATATTTTTTTATTGATGTTCTAATAAAAATGTTTAATCGTTCAATGGGGCACTTTTCATTTCAAAGTATCTTCTATTCATCGGTAATATCGAAAATTGCCTAACTATCAATTTTCATTCAATTTTTACAAATTGTAAAAAGTTGAAGCGTTCCGATCACCAATGACCAGCGTGACGTCACAGGAGAAACCGTGACGGGTCACATATGACCCACGTGGCAGTCAAAGCGTTAAGAAGGTAGGATGAGCGAAGCGGTGGTAAGCTGATTAAGAGTTTCGAAGAAAAGGCGCAAGAATAGATAGCCAACTGACTGTCAGTCAAACTTAACGAGTGGCAATTACAAGTACGCAAACCAAGTACTTTTCTGAAGCCAAGAAATAAGTAAATAAACATACATACAAAGTGTATCGTAATACGTGGTATCCACTTGACGAGTGGATTATCGAAATACCGAAATGGCTATAAATTTGAAAGAGGGTCGGATGGATGCCATATATTACGATACACCCTGTATATATCAGAGGGGAAAAAACGTACGTAATAAGTGGATCAGAAAGTTGTTCGTTTTTGCTGAAGCGAGAACAAGATTGAAACGTGAAGGTGGAAAGATCGGTGCGGTGTTAAATATTAAAACACGCGATCGTAGAAAAACTCGTTTCGTTAATTAATACGAAGATAAAAAGTCAGTAAAAGCGTAGTTAGATCGAAGATAACTGGTCAATGCAAATATTCACCGTCGCAAAAACCTTGTTAACCACCGTTACTTCCAGTTTCTTTCGATAACGTTCGGTTTCTCTCTTTAAACCAAAGTCCTCTATTTGTCCAAGTGCGTACGCCATTTATCAATAAACCTAACCCCATTGTAAGTTGCGTTTCCTAAGGGCAGTGTTTTCACTTTCACTTAATAACGCGCCGTTTCTCGTGAAAATACCACGTGTGCGATTTTAATATGCGTCTAGCTAATTGACTGCCGCGAGTGATCCAACTTCTACATCGGTAGACTAATTACCGATCTGTCGGTAAATCTGTTCGGCTGTCGGTATCGCGATGGAAAGCGTTAATGTTGGTTCGTTTCTTTTTATTTCTTCCTTTTCGACCATACATCTGTACGTAGATATTTATCTAGACGTCTGTTCAGTGACGTGCGTCAAATGGCGCGATATTTCGATCGTCTTGTAGAAAGCAACAAATATCGAGATCGTGCTGCGTTCGAACGTTAATTCCAGCAACTGTACTTTACACTTTCTGAATAATAAATTTCTACTTTTTGCCAGATTTCAAACGTTTATTGCAGCGTTGTATTTGGAAAGAATAGATAGACTGTATATGTTGGGTTGGAAACTAAGTGGTTGCGGATTTTGTCATTAGATGGTAATGATAATACCCGCAATCACTTAGTTGCCAATAGATAGAAATAGCTGAGAGTTAGGTTAGAAATTTGGCAGTTGGATGGAAGAATTTAGCGGCTGAGGAATTTTGGGATTCACAGGTTTGGGTATTTGAGAATTTGACAACTTGGAATTTGGTTTTGTCGTATGCTTAACCTTTCGCACTCGTGTGACTCGACATCAGTTTTTATCTCAGCAGTTACTTTGTCGAGTCCCACGTTTTTTTGTGAAAGAAAAGCAGAAGTGCATCCTGAAAATTGTTTCAAGATATATCATACACTTAAAAATTAGAAAATACAACAATAGTGTGAATAAAACTGAAATTTAAGTGAATTCCGTTCTCCCTTTATTTATTTAAATTGTCTTATTTTTTAGTTTAAATAAATTTCACATAAAACACTTAAAAGCATTGCGAGTTGCTGCTAACGAAATTGAAATAAAATTCGCAGTGCAAAGGGTTAAATAACAAGAACTGTTTCGCTCGACTTTTTTTCGATAATAGACTGCGCTATATTGTAACAAAAATCATTGGTCATTAAAATTGGATGCATCTATTAGACATAAATTACAGAAATATCAAATTTCTAAAATGTGCTATATTTCTGTTATATTGATTTTCGGTTACTTTGTAATGCGCTTAAATGGCAAGTCTCTTTCGCTCGACTGTTTACGATGATAGACTGCGCTACATTATAACGAAAATCATTGGTCGTTAAAATAGGATGCATCTATTACCACAAATTGCAGAAACATTAAGTTTCTAAGATGGGCTATATTTCTGTAATTCGCTGATATAGCGGTCCTTGCCCTATCGTCTCTCGCAATAACACGGCTGACGGTTTTGTGAGTTTCTATTCGCTCGATAGACGTTGCGTAGTCCGTGGAACAACATCGATTGTTGCGCCACGAAGTCATAAAGCCTGTGACATGCCACGCGCCAAAAAGGGAAAGACATCGTTCGCGGCAGCGATTCCAAAAGAAACGAAAAACTGTCTTTATCTGTAAACTGTCTCTGGCTCGTACTTTCCACTTTTGCTTCCTTTCGCCACAACTTCATGTTTCACCAAACCTGAACCCTACTTGAGAAATGCTCTTAGAATGCGATGAAAACCGAGCTAAAATTCGCGTGCAGTGATTGTTGAACAAAAGTAACTCGAACACACGGAAGCTTCCCAGCAACTTTGTTCTGCGCAATGTATAGGAAGCTATCGATTTCCGATTGCTTTTGTTAACACTTTGACTGCTACGCCGAAATCACGTGTTTCGCTGAGGGCGCCACGGGAGTATTTTTATTATTCAAAGCTATTGAGATATGTATAACTTTGTGTGCTAGACTAGATTAGCCGCGTAGTAGTGACACGCGTATGTGAATATGAGTGTATGGAAGTATGTGTGTGCGCAGCGTCTCGAAAAACAGATGAATGCAACTGTTCCGTTGGCAATATGGAAGATGGTGAGACAAAGAAAGTGCTGAGACGCGTGCAAATGTGTATCGACGAATATCCTGAAAATCCTTTATTAAGTAAATCTAAAACTGTTTTAATATGAATTCTAAGCGTAACCTTAGTGTTCCTTTACTTTTATTTCGGCGATTAAGATCCACAATTCTCAACAATAAACGAAGAATACTTTATGAGAAAACTAACCAAGCTGTAGATAGTCGTGCGATGATAATGCTATTCCAGATAAATATGGATATAATTCTATGATATGAAATATGAATTCCAAGTGTAAACGTAGTGTTCCTTTACTTTTATTTCGCCGATTAAGATCCACAATTTTCAACAAAAGCATATCGTGGGAAAATAATAATAAATTGATGATGTAAGACAACATTCTTCCTCAATGGACCGTTTATCTTATTGGTGGTCACGGGTGACCACCGTGACACCTTGGTAACAGTTGATAGCGACATATTGTAACAAGGCTTCGTTTATTTCAACAAACCATTCGTCTTCGTTATTTCGTAGTGAGCAAAACGTGCAGAATATATTGTTGAAACGTGTGGAAGATATTAGTAAACAGTGTTATAATTATTTTTATGATTTCGACGAAACATTCGGCTGAAATGGTAGAGGTCCCAAAGAAAATTATGTTTATGATAAACCAATGGTAGTGGTAGATTACAACAGAGGAAAATGTGCTGTACATTTATCACATCAAATGATGGCATATTCTGCACCACGTAGAAGAACCCTAAAGTGGTATATAAAAATAGCTTCAGAGTTATTGTTAAATACATCAATTTCAAACGCGATGATACTCTCTAAACAAACAACAAAAACAAAAATCAAGGTATCAGATTTTAGAATGGCACTGGCAATGCACCTTACACAGTGCCATTCACCAGAACAGTCAAATATACTTATTCGACAAAGATCGCCACACGAAATGCAGAAGAAAGAAGGGCAAGCGTACCTGGCACGAAAATTTTGCAGAGAGTGGCATAAAAAAATGTTAAACAATTAGGATCAAAAATTGCTAAGAATCGAAGGAAAAAGGTGGCCACCTATTGTCCAGATTGTATCGATGAGCCACGTTTATGTTCAAAGTGTTTTAACACAATGCACCGTTAGCTGCAAGATTTCTTCTCATTTTTTTTATTGATGTCCTAATAAAAATGTTTAATCGTTCAATGGGGCACTTTTCATTTCAAAGTATCTTCTGTTCATCGGTAATATTGAAAATTGCCTAACTATCAATTTTCATTCAATTTTTACAAATTGTAAAAAGTTGAAGCGTTCCGATCACCAATGACCAGCGTGACGTCACAGGAGAAACCGTGACGGGTCACATATGACCCACGTGGCAGTCAAAGCGTTAAGACTCTCTCCTGTTCAATTTTTTACCATAGCAGACCTGACTGTACAATAAAAGCTGTTAATCGCTAAAGTTAGATGCATTTATTACGCGCAAATGGCAGAGACGTTAAGTTTCTAGCACGTGCATTATCCTTTTGTCTGCAAGTGTAGCCTAGAAACAAGCGTTCAGAGCCATCACAGGGCACAGCCATAGAGGAAGAAGAGTTCTGGGAGGAACAATGCGTTGTCCCGCGGTAGCTGCTCGACCAACCAAAGCAACAAACGAAGAACAAGAATAAGAAGAAAACGATGCAGAAGTACGTAAGCACAGTAAGAGGAGGAGGAGGTGGTACGGTTCCCTGGCGAAAAGTGCACGCGCAATTGCATCGGAATGGCATATCGCGGCGCATTAATTTCAGTAATGCGCGGCTGAAACGACCTGGAACCGCGAAATAAGCGGTCCCTTGCTTCCTACCTTCGGCATTAATTATTGGCATTTGATGGGCCGGGTCGAGGATCTGGCCTGAACCGTGGGTAAGACGCCACGTTTCTACGCTGGCTTCCTCTTTCTGCGCGACTCCCATATAATAACGCGTTTCTTACAAATTTCCCTCCTTCTTTCTATCTTTCTTTGCTTCCCTTTTATTCCTCCCTGGTTCACGTAACTTTTTTCCCGCGTGTTTCCCCCCTTGCGCGACAAAATTGTGCAAACAGGAAGATAAAATAGGGAAATAAGGAGTCGGGTCTGAATTTCAATCGTCGAGATACGAACGACCATAATAATCGAGATTGTTCGCGTAAAGAAGAGTGGCGCAGAAAATCGCACGTTTTTGATCTTCCTCGTGACGAGACAATTTCGAATCGAATTTGACGAAATTGTCGCCAGAAGCTTCGCGAATTTCAACCTGGCGAACGAAATTTTGGTTTAATGTTCCTAACGCATAGTAACAGATAAAGCGAAAACTAAAATGTGAATTTTCAGAACTAAAGTACTTGACATTTGTCACCGTTTTCATGGATATTAATTTATTTTGTTTAACGATTATTATTTTATCACCGTGGATAAAATAATCACCGCACTTTTGTACTTGTCGAGGAGGTTGAAACTGGATGACAATCAATCGCAGGATATCGCTGCAACTGTTGGCTGTTGCATTCGCGTTACGACAATTGTCAGCTTCTTTGGATATGGTCAGATTCTTGGGATTAGATTTCATATCTAACAGATAAAAATCGAGAAAAATAAATGTCGCTGAGAGGCGAGTTTTTAGATGTAACATCCACCAAGATGAATCTGCCATGGTGAATTTTCAAAACCCACGCTCCAATTCGTCGTTAGCAGTCGGCAAAATTATCAAACTGATGCGAAAATTGCGTTAAATCAAATTTCGCTTTATCAGCTTCCTACATCCCAGAAACTACTGAGTTGGCAACTAAGTGATTGCGGACTTTGTCAATACCACGTAGTGACAAAATCCGCAATCACTTAGTTTCCAATCCAATAACTGTCGACGTAACTTGGTAATTTGTAGCGACGAAAAAGATGTAGCATTGGGCACAAGATTGGGTTGCAAAATCGTAGGATAGAAATTTTGCCACAGTCGGTCGCGACGATCTGAGATACGAGAATCGGAAGATCGACCTTCGACCCTGCGATTCGTATTTTCCATGGAAATGCAATTGTACAGAGAGGTTCGTTCTTAGCGTGAAATATTTGAAATATTGGCGGTTAATTTGCGCGGGATGTTTAAACAGGCGGGCAGATTTAACTAAATTACAGCGTATCGTTGGGCAGATGCGAGAGCGTAAAACACGTAGCTGATAAACACGAGACTAAAATATACTTTTGCGAAACGGCTTGTTTATTACGGCATATAAATACACAATTTATAACGCCATAATTAAAGTTGCAGGCCCGAAGCGATAAATCGGCCGATTCAAATTGCTGCATAAAGCGTAATTACTGTAAATTGTACGGGCCGATTCTCGCAACATGTCATGGTGTAACCGTTATTTATGATATTTATTGTCAAATGACCAGCTGATTTTGTTACGTATTAACAAACCAGCCGCTGATTTACAAGCGGATTTTACGCATTTATATAGATTATGCATACACGCCGCTTCCAACCTACAAGTTCATTTCTTATGGTATTTATCAGTTGGTACGTATCGCAAGGTTTATGGGTCGCATAACATAGAAGGTAGATGATGAAAGATGTGGCAAAGTATCATCGTATTTGCTATCTCCATTTCTATATTTAAACATCGCGTTTTTAAAATCTCTAAGCAGAGTTAATATTAGTCGCAAAGGTTGATGGTCGAAATATCGAGGGAACTAGAGGCGTGATGGTACTTAGAGAGGGTGAAAAAAGCGTAGGGGTAGAAATTGGAACGAAAGCACGTAGATGGGGTAATTAGATCAGGCTTGGCATAATTAATAACTGCGGGGCCCCGTTTTTTCTTTGTTCCACAAGAGCAGGTCTGATTTATGATATCGGCCACGGCACTTATCGAAACTTTAAGGATAATAAAAGGCCGGAAGGAGCTGGAAAGGATTAAGGAAAGTGATGGACGATGACCGATCAGCGCCGTCACAATAATGATCCGCGTAAATAATAAGACTCGTTATGGTTCCCCCTTCCTTTGACCCTTTTCACCCTCTCTACCTTTATCTCTGTCTTTCTTTGTTTTTCAGCCTTAATAGCGAGCTGGCTGCTCTCCACGCCACGTCGCCGACCACCAAATTAAACTTAGCAACGTGACGCACCACGAAATGTCGTTTCTCGAATCAGAGCTACACGGTGCAACGGTTATTTTGCTAATTGTTTTTTCGGCTAATGGTCCTCCTTAATTGTCCTGTTGGACGAGATCTTCTCTTTTCGCTGGTTCGCTTCAATTTTCTCTTGCGTGGCATCTTCACGGACTCGTGGGAAATTTAAAAAGCTGCGGAGATGCGCAGGATACGAACCATTTCGACCGGAGTTTTAATAATTTGTCATCGTATTCGATGTCTCTATCCTGTGATCCTTCAGTTCCTGAAAACACTTTTCGGTGTCGTGTCTCTTACGTCGAAATCTGGCAATCAGACGAATGTCTATGATTCATTGAAAGCTTGCAAGTATTCTAAGTCTTCCTCCAAGTTCTTCCAATTATCGTGCTTAGTTAAACGATGGAAATACATCGACGCAACTGTGAAAAGGTGTGTTGTGAAAAGGAGAAGATGAAGGAGTTTCATGTGGCGAATCTTAGTTTAATTAAATTAGGAAGAGAACGCGTTGGGACAGACAACGTTGTTTGCATTCTCCAGGTATTTTCAAGCTCGTCTGCGACGCCGCTAACAGTTGCGTCGTTATTGCTACTAATTATAATTAAAAATAATAATATATATAATATAAATAATATAATATAAATATAATATATATTATGATGATAATATAATATAAATATGTATAAATAAAAATAAAATAATAATTGTAATTACAAATAATAATATATAATGTAAATAATATAATATAAATATAATATATATTATGATGATAATATAATATAAATATGTATAAATAAAAATAAAATAATAATTGTAATTACAAATAATAATATATAATGTAAATAATATAATATAAATATAATATATATTATGATGATAATATAATATAAATATGTATAAATAAAAATAAAATAATAAGTGTAATTACAAATAATAATATATAATGTAAATAATATAATATAAATATAATATATATTATGATAATAATATAATGTAAATATGTATAAATAAAAATAAAATACTAATTGTAATTATAAATAATAATATATAATGTAAAGAATATAATATAAATATAATATATATTATGATAATAATATAATGTAAATATGTATAAATAAAAATAAAATAATAATTGTAATTACAAATAATAATATATAATGTAAATAATATAATATAAATATATATAAATAGAAGTAAAATAATAATTACAATTAAAAATAATAATATACATACTAAACTAATATATACTGTAGTTAGATATTAATTTATATTAGTATATATATACTATAATCAAGGCCGGCGTGACCTTTTGCAGGGCCTGAATACACATTCAAAGCCAAAATTTTTATTCAAACATTACTTAAAGTTTACTGAAATTTTTATTTAAATTCTACAACGAGGAATTATGTATTTACAAATGCTGTTACATATTATGTATTTTATATAAACAGTTTTTTAAACAAATCCAAATAAAATTTTTCCGCATCCGTAATTCTTTTTCAAGGGGGAAAAATTCAATAAAAGTATAAAATCTGTAATCATGTATGACCTTTGCAAAAAACTATTCATGTAGTTTAATTTCTCTAAAAAGTACATTTCTCTGAAAGCGTCTGGATATTTTTTATCCAAAGTAGTTTCCAGGATATGAGGACTTTATGGAGTTACACTGAACTTTGATGATTTTTGTCGCTCCTTTAAACCGAATCATCGCTACTAAAAAAATGTTAATGGTATCATCGTTCTGTAAAAAGTTAATCATAATCAGTGTTTTTTAATTGGGTAATTAACGCTGGACCTACCTTGCGCCGGCCCTGACTATAACTATCAGTTTATTAATTAGCTTATATTACGCAAGTAAAAATATAAGTAAACTACTGACATTAAACGCCATAGCCAACAACCGATACAATTTCCACAAAAACGTTACGTTGTTGTGAAAATTACGAAATTCTTTACAACGAGGAGATTGGATACGTCCGAGACTAACGACGCATTTATCTAAAAATTCGCAAATTTCCAGTTACGTTGTTATCGCGATGCACCGACGATACGCAGATATTTATGGCGTTTCTGTCTGTGATCTGCGTATTTTAAAGTCGTTAAGTTGCCTTTTAATGCTGCTTCGATCTCTACTATCGTACAATAGCCACGTTCCTCGTATATTTCGTAATAATTTCGACACATGGATCTGGCAATCGCGACTCGTTTCTGTTGAAGTAAACACTTCAAGAAAAACTCTACATCTTTATTTATGTATATCCGTGACCTGCAGACTGCTATTACGCAGAAATATTCTAAATTAGGAGCGGTGTATATTATCGTACCCTTGAGTATACATTATGTTTTGGGTTGCAAGGTCTAGGAACAAAGGAATTGATAAACAGATTTCTATTTATGTTCCCTGTAGTCTCTAGCCAAAGCTATAAGCTTAACTTTTTTGGTAATGTCCTTTTGCTATAAATATATGAACGTGCTCCCAATCGTTCCATTGTCTACTAACACTAAGAGAGAAAAAGATCTGAATCAGTATAAACTTATACATTATACTTATACTTATAGCTTTAATTATTTCAATATACTTTTCTATTACAAATTCATCCATTCGTTCTTCAATTAGTCAACCTTAACCTCAACAGTTCCCAACAGCTGGAGAGCCGCGCGTCGGTTCTCTTCGAATTGAAACTTCTTGGACGGTTCGTATTACGTGATTGCCGAGCGACCGAATAATGGCCGACTTCCGGTCGGCCGAGAAACACGCGACGCTTGAAATGTTGTTATTAGCCCCTTATTTGCTCAAGGAATGTCATCGGCTTCTTTCAACGGTCGTGAAATACCATTCAACCCGTCAGGATACGCACTCGGCCACGTTCTGCCCCGTTTCCTTCTGTTGCACATGGGTTTCATCGCTTATACACGAGAATTACAGGTTTCTTGACGCCAGGCAACTCGATGTCACGGATGTCGAACGGAGCGGACGTTGTCACGTGAAGATGAGCAGCGCAACGTCTCGAATATGGCGGTTTGCTAGCCGAATCGATGGCAATGGAATTCCAAGTTATCGATCGATGCGCTGCAATTCGCGGTGGCAAATGGCGAAAGTAAACAGTGTACGCGTATTTCCAGGCCACGTTAGAACTTCGTTTGCCTACGCGAACTCGCTTTACCCAAACGACACGTCAGTCGACTTCCGATCGGGCGAACTTTTTTTGCTTCGAGTCGTTAGCCCGAACCTTAGCTGCTTTCGTACGAACGAAACATATCGGGTAACAGCGATAATTGGTCAGTTTCTATTACATCAACTGCGATTACTATATGGGGCGTAACTGCGTTTACACGAACGAAATTTTTTGCAGCGATCAAATGAACTTTAGGCGAGCTGGCATTATCTGAACCGTCGCCGAGAGTAGATCTATTTAGGTGCTCGAACAAGTCTAACAATAAGACGCAAACAGCAGGGACACGCTGTCACGCTTCGCGATCGATACAACTTCGAAACATTACTTGTTACGTATTTAAGAACAAATGTTTCGTGCGAACCTCTTATACGAATTCCTACCAACTGAACGAAAAATCATTGCTGATCAGGACACCTTGTATCTCTGCTTACATCACAAACTTGTGTATGGGTTGGTAGAAGCCACGTTCTACTAGAAACTGTTTGTTCCCCGACAAGTTTGAACAAACGCAATTCCACCGTAGTATGGCTCTTGAAGAAACGCGTGTGGGAATAAAAGAAACGGTTGAACAACATTTTTACAGCGAACAGTATAACTGAATACAAAACCTTAATTCTGAACCTGTATAATTAGATGGAGAAATTTATTGGAAGTAGAATTGACCAGCTTAGAGATGATCGAATGTACTAATGTGATGTATATTGTATATTTATATATAAGTCAACATATACGATGTTTATTGCTCATTGTGTTTTAGATATTTAAGATATATATATCTTTTTTTATTTTATTCTATTCTATTTCTATTCTATTTATATATATCTTTTTTCTATTCTATTTCTATTCTATTCTATATATATATATATTCTGTTCTCTTTTATTCTATTTTTATTCTATTTGTATTCTATATATATATATTTTACTGTTCTATTCTATTTCTATTCTAGTTATATATATCTTTTTTTATTGTATTCTATTTTATTCTATTTCTATTTTATTTATATATATATATATTTTTTCTATTCTATTCTATTTCTATTTTATTTAGATATATATATTTTTCTATTCTATTCTATTTCAATTCTATTTCTATTCTATTTATATATATATCTTTTTTCTATTGTATTCTATTTTATTCTATTTCTATTTTATTTATATATATATTTCTTTTTCTATTCTATTCTATTCTGTTTCTAACCTATTTCTATTCTATTTATATATATCTTTTCTCTATTGTATTCTATTTTATTCTATTTCTATTTTATTTATATATATATATAAATATAAAACACAATGAACAATGAAAATCGTGTATGTTGACTTTCGTGTAATTGCGCAAACTGTTAATTGCTAATAGCAGCAAATGCAATTGTTTCTGCGGCAAATGTTGCAAGTTTCTACCGTTCGATTTTTCATCGCTGCTGCTGTCGTCACTCGCAATACGCTTGGTTGTTTCATTGTGCTTCGTAGGAAGTAATCTACCGACGTCAAAGCTAGAGATCGTGATCGCTGGAAGAATTGTCCAACGCTGTCCTTAATTAACAGGTTGTACGTGGCTACAGTTAGTTGAGCGGTAACGCACGTATTAAAAAATAAAACGCGAAGCATTTAAAGGTTGTCAGAGCTTATCTACTTGATACTTTCGAAGCCTGACATAATTTCAAATTCGAGAAAAATTCAAGTAAATTTTTTTTATCCATATGAAATATTTTCAATTGCTAAATTGAAATTTTCGAAATAGATCGATATCGTCAAAGCTTATCAACTCCACTTGATACTTTCGAAGCCTGACGTAATTTCAAATTCGAGAATAATTCAAGTAAATTTTTTTTATCCATATGAAATATTTTCAATTGCTAAATTGAAATTTTCGAAATAGATCGATATCGTCAAAGCTTATCTGTTCGTCTTGATACTTTCGAAGCCTGACGTACTTTTAAATTCGAGAAAAATTCAAGTAAATTTTTTTTATCCATATGAAATATTTTCAATTGCTAAATTGAAATTTTCGAAATAGATCGATATCGTCAAAGCTTATCAACTCCACTTGATACTTTCGAAGCCTGATGTAATTTTAAATTCGAGAATAATTCAAATACATTTTTTTTTTTTATCCATATGAAATATTTTCAATTGCTAAATTGAAATTTTCGAAATAGATCGATATCGTCAAAGCTTATCTATTCGTCTTGATACTTTCAAAACCTGACATAATTTTAAATTCGAGAAAAATTCAAGTAAATTTTTTTTATCCATATGAAATATTTTCAATTGCTAAATTGAAATTTTCGAAATAGATCGATATCGTCAAAGCTTATCTATTCGTCTTGATACTTTCGAAGCCTGACGTAATTTCAAATTCGAGAATAATTCAAGTAAATTTTTTTTTTATCCATATAAAATATTTTCAATTGCTAAATTGAAATTTTCGAAATAAATCGATATCGTCAAATTCGTCGTATTATACGTGAAATAATATTCTGATATTTTCCAAGCATCGTGTTTTGTGAAGGAAAAACACATTATGCGTGGATGCAACGAAGCTTCAACAAAGTTAAATATTCTCATAGAAAAGGAAGTAACAAAGCCGCGAAATGAAAATTATACAGTGGTAGAATACATTAAAGCTGTGCTTACAATACGCTATCGTGGACGAGACCAAACGTTCCTTTTAAATCACGCATAAATCTTTCGCCCCTTTGTTGAAGATTTCTACACAGGCAAATAATTGATGAGCCTATAGGAGCACCTTTATACCGGCAACAGAACAAGAAAGAAAAGTTTCTGATTCTTATGCGTGACGTGTAAAGAGAACGGTGGCACGAAGCATTAACTTCCAGACAACTAGGTTATACAATCTGGCAAATAAACAAATTAGCTGAGAATACATTTCAAAAATTCACTTCGAACGCTGTCTATCGACTTGAACTTTCTTAACGCAATAGTTCGGTACAAACGTGAAACACGTTCAAACGCAAATCTCAGCTTTCCTTTAAACTTCGAATCTTCAGCAATTTCTGTTAATTTATTTATCAATTTCTAAGATCCAAGTTATATTTATCGCGTTGGCAACTAAGTGATTTTTTAATTAATTATTAACGCAATAGTTCGGTACAAACGTGAAACACGTTCAAACGCAAATCTCAACTTTCCTTTAAACTTCGAATCTTTAGCAATTTCTGTTAATTTATTTATCAATTTCTAAGATCCAAGTTATATTTATCGCGTTGGCAACTAAGTAATTTTTTAATTAATTATTAACGCAATAGTTCGGTATAAACGTAAAACACGTTCAAACGCAAATCTCAACTTTCCTTTAAACTTCGAATCTTTAGCAATTTCTGTTAATTTATTTATCAATTCCTAAGACCCAAGTTATATTTATCGCGTTGGCAACTAAGTGATTTTTTAATTAGTTATTAACGCAATAGTTCGGTACAAACGTGAAACACGTTCAAACGCAAATCTCAACTTTCCTTTAAACTTCGAATCTTCAGCAATTTCTGTTAATTTATTTATCAATTTCTAAGATCCAAGTTATATTTATCGCGTTGGCAACTAAGTGATTTTTTAATTAATTATTAACGCAATAGATCGGTACAAACGTGAAACACGTTCAAACGCAAATCTCAGCTTTCCTTTAAACTTCCAATCTTCAGCAATTTCTATTAATTTATTTATCAATTTCTAAGACCCAAGTTATATTTATCTCATTGGCAACTAAGTGATTGCGGATTTTGCCAATACTTCCTAATGACAAAATCCGCAATCACTTAGTTGCCAACGCAATATACAAAAATTCGATTTTTATTTCTCGCTAAAACACGGAGAACTTTCGTGTGTAATCAGGTTTGTTACGCGAAACGCTTGGAAATCTCACTAACGCTGCAACGAGACACGCGATTATTACTGTTAGAATTTAATCTTAAAGTTAAGATTAATAATCTGTGGAAGACACAATGTTCATGTTAAAATAATATTCAGTGATATTTATTAAACAGAACTACAGAACCAAATGTATAAAAGCGAGTGATATAATTAACAACGTATGGAAGAATTGTTGATTGTTGGCCAGTTACTCTCAGACTAGACTTAGGTAATGACCCATGATCTCTTAAATATTTTGAACCCCACTCTCTATACAGTAATGAGTATGACCTGTGTAAGTGTCCTATTCAAATGCCTGTGTGGGTGTCTGTGTAAGAGTATTTGTACCTATGCGTGTAATATCGTTGTATTGCAACAATTACAATGAAACTTGCAACTGATTTGATATTGTACGTAAAAGTATTATCAAATTGTACCATTACCATTACCATTATTATTTACATACTTATAATTACCATTATTGTACGTATTAGCAATGTACACTCGGCAAGCATCACCGACGTATTTGAACAGTCAACTACTCGCCATATCGATAAGCCATAAAATTTAGCAAGACCATCTTCCACGCTAATTACGTGTTTAAGACTATTATTCATAGCGTATATTAATTTTTCACCAACGACAAGCGTACGTTCGCCATAAACGTCTCGTAACTTGTACGCGTATAGATTTTCAGATCGCTTTCAAATCTTATTAGTCGTGTCCGATCGCTGTGCTAATGAAATTTCAAAACGTTTCGCATAAAACACGTAATATACTCGTAAAATGTTTCCACGAGTTGTTGTTGCAATACTTTGACGAGTACGAGCTATGTGCACGTAATGTTTCCTACGATTCGCGTATGATTTGATCATAAGGTTTCACGGGGCTAAAGAAACGTCAGGTTCTTATTCCATTTGATATAAAACCACCGCTTCCGGCGCGCTTCTTCCTCCGTTCTTCTGCAAAGTACGCTTCATAACTTACCAATTAGGACGAATTTGCCCGTAAGAAACGTATCGAAATAAATGGCTTCGTGTAAAGCGGCCACCCTGCTCGCCTGATTTAAGCTCAACACGGTTTTTTCGCCGAGAACAGGGTGTAACATTTGTTGCCATCGAAGGGCCAACGAAACGTGGCAAAACAAATTGCACCGGAAGTCGCTGCAAGAAACGTCGGTTTTCGACTTGCCGCTACTCGCTCTTCGAATTTTCCATCCCGCGTACCTTGCAAAACCAACTCTTTAATTTACTTTTTAACTTTCGCTTAGAGTTTCCGGGAGCATTCGATCTCGCCACGTCGTGTCGATTACCAAGTACTCGCATTCGAGCACAAGCAATGTTTTATCACGTTATCAGTCAGTCACATTTGGAAGGATTTTTACTGATCCCGAGTATTAGCAGATTTTCTCTTTATTTTTATTGAAAGATTCAAATTCTGCTTCGATTAGTATTTTGCGTTATAAAATACACGTAACGCGAATGAGATAACACGCGGTGGAAAAGTAAGTGGGAAAGGAGCATCCAATTTGTACGAAACGTTAGGAGACTTAGCTGGTCGCTATTGAAATTTATATTTGCCGGTTCTTAGGTGATTTTCACGTCGGGTCTTTCGCAAACTGAAACTCCTATAAGAAAATCACGCACGTGTTCCGATTAATCGTTCGATAAGCGTGATTTATAGCCAACTGTTTCTTCTTTAACTTGCTTAGCTAATGGTTGGAAATGGGACGAAACATAGAGCGGGACAAGAATTTCGAATTATACGAAGCGTAGAATATATTTGAAATGTGCAGCATATATTGCACGTTATAAAGGGTGTCGTGAAAGTAGCATACAGATATACTTTTCGTTAACAATTTCTCGAGTCTTTTTTTTAAATTTTCTACGGAATATCACATGGAGCAAATGAAATGCTCTGGCTGCTTTAAAGATGCCCGCTCATTCGAAACATTTTCCCCTGACATTTTCGAATTATTTCTCAGAGACCTTACCACGAAAATTCTTTGGTACATTAGCTACGGTAAAACTAGTTGTAAATTTTCAATCGCGAGGAAAATGGTCGTCTTCGACCGAAAATTTCTCGCCAGCCTGTTTCTGTTTCAGCAACGAATAACCGACTCTGATAATACACTTTCGCCACACGTTGTTGAGGCGTGGAACGAGCCATAGTAAAATTTTATGGTCACATTGCACGTCTGTTAATCGATGATCGATGCAACTTCGATGAAAAGAAACGGCGGTGAAAGAAAAACGTATCGCCTCTTCTGTGACGCCCTGTAGGTGTTTTAGAAAATAGCAGTTCCTTTTTCTATGCGCAGCAACGCGAATATTTTCAGCAATCTTTCATCGATTCACGAAGATTAACACTAGAACTCCCACGTCAGTCAAATTGGCTGATTTTACAATTTTATTTTAAAATTCCTACTTCATGTTATATTTTTTTCCAATTACAATGATGTAATGATCTTTGCAACGATAACTAAAGGAATAATATAACGAATTCTATTTTGTTTTTTATGTATTCAAACTGAAAATAATTTTGTATCAAGGCTACTTTTAGCAATACCATTGAAAATGATACTTGTTGAAAATGGTATTTATCAAAGTGTAAAAGGGTGCTGCAATTTGTTTATCGAACCCCAATTAACCAGTTTCTTCGTTTTCTACAACTTGACAATTGTACTTGACAATTGAAATGACAATTGGAGCAATGAAAACCAGCATAATGAATAAGGCAGACAAATACAGACATGAAGAAGAACTATGACAAATATGTGACAGGAAAAATTCAGAAGAAAATACTGTATAGCTAGTCTGGACCAAAGATATGTGGAAATAAAAATAACAGACAAATTGTGGTAAAAATAGCAGGTAAATAGACTGCACCACTTAGCACAGAGTGCAATGACAATTGAAGCAATGAAAACCAGCAAAATGAATAAGGTAGACAAATGCACATATAAAGAAGAACTGTGACAAATATGTGACAGGAAAAATTCAGAAGAAAACATTGTATAGCTAGTCTGGAACAAAGATATGTGGAAATAAAAATAACAGGCAAATTGTGGTAAATAGACTGCACCACTTAGCACAGAGTGCAATGAGAATTGAAGCAATGAAAATCAGCAAAATGAATAAGGTAGACAAATAGACAGATGAAGAAGAACTGTGACAAATATGTGACAGGAAAAATTCAGAAGAAAACATTGTATAGCTAGTCTGGAACAAAGATATGTGGAAACAAAAATAACAGGCAAATTGTGGTAAATAGACTGCACCACTTAGCACAGAGTGCAATGACAATTGGAGCAATGAAAATCAGCAGAATGAAAAAGTGGACAAATAGACAGATGAAGAAGAACTGTGACAAATATGTGACAGGAAAAATTCAGAAGAAAACATTGTACAGCTAGTCTGGAACAAAGATATGTGGAAATAAAAATAACAGACAAATTGTGGTAAATAGACTGCACCACTTAGCACAGAGTGCAATGACAATTGAAGCAATGAAAACCAGCAAAATGAATAAGGTAGACAAATGCACAGATAAAGAAGAACTGTGACAAATATGTGACAGGAAAAATTCAGAAGAAAACATTGTATAGCTAGTCTGGAACAAAGATATGTGGAAACAAAAATAACAAACAAATTGTGGTAAATAGACTGTACCTCTTAGCACAGAGTGCAATGACAATTGAAGCAATGAAAACCAGCAAAATGAATAAGGTAGACAAATGCACAGATAAAGAAGAACTGTGACAAATATGTGACAGGAAAAATTCAGAAGAAAACATTGTATAGCTAGTCTGGAACAAAGATATGTGGAAATAGAAATAACAGGCAAATTATTGTGGTAAAAATAGCAGGTAAATAGACTGCACCACTTGGCTCAGAGTGCAATGACAATTGGGACAATGAAAATCAGCAAAATGAATAAGGTAGACAAATAGACAGATGAAGAAGAACTGTGGCAAATATGTGACAGGAAAAATTCAGAGTAAAACACTGTATAGCAAACCTGGACCAAAGATACATAGAAATAAAAATAACAGGCAAATTGTGGTAAATAGACTGCACCACTTGGCACAGAGTGCAATGACAATTGGAGCAATGGAAATTAGCAGAATGAATAAGTAGACAAATAGACAGATGAAGAAGAACTGTAGCAAACATGTGACAGGAAAAATTCAGAGTAAAACACTGTATAGCAAACCTGGACCAAAGATGCATAGAAATAAATATAACAGGCTACTTATACCAATACCATTGAAGATGACTGGTACTTGTCAAAGTGTAAAAGGGTGCTGCAATCTGTTTATCGAACCCCAATTAACCAGTTTCCTCATTTTCTACAACTTACCACACGTTTTTAGAATTTCTACTGCGATTCATTCGATATGACGATGTCAGTTATCAGGAAAATTCCGGATCGATCGCTGGATTGCTAGATGTTAACACTAGAAATACCACAGCAGTCACAATGACTGTTTCTACAATTTTATAAACGTTCCAACCCTCGTTTAGGGATGATGGTCCCAGATGTATTAATAATACCAAAAATATACTACATAACATGGAATTCCTTCTGTAAGGAATTAATAAATCAATAAATATAAAAATATTCTATTATTAGGTATTTTTTAAAGACCAGTCATTTTCACTGCTTTTGTTAAAAATAGCTTCGTGTTAACTATCGGTAGTTCTAGTGTTAAATACTTTAATTTCTTAGCGCAACGCGCTTTGTAAATACAAAGAGACACATCTGGCCACGGAAAGTGAACTTTCGAAAGGAAATTTGATCGTATCGTGATATTCTACGATAGCTGACGTAAGGAAAATCCTCGCTTCTCCTAATTCCTAATTTTCTAATCGATTTATACGCGGTGAGAAGTAAGTAAGCGTCCACAGATCGTCGACTGATAACGTACGTAAGCTGCGTGTTATCAGAGCTTAGTTTCTAAGGACGAGACACCTTGTGTGTTGGATAACCAGTCGCTTGAATCGTCGGCTTGAAAAAGGAAACTAAAGGAAAACTGTAGATATCGCTAAACTTATCGTAATAAACATTTACCATACTCATTTTCCCTTTTTTTTTTTTTTGTACCAGGTGGTGTAATTAGTCGCGATAAAAATATTTCTGCGAGAGAAACTTGTTAATCACGTGAGAAATAGCAATATTCTAAAGGGGTGAATTTTCCAATGAAATCGACGATTTTTGTATCGTTTCTCATCGCACACTGTTATTTTATATAGTTTCTACATTATATTGATCATTCTAAATATAATATTATAATGTGCTAGGAACTCTAATGTTCCAAGAGGATTTCTTCCACTAGAATTATTTATTCTTTATAATTCTATGGCTTTATCGCGGAACCTTAGTTTGAATATTCCAAGATGATTATTTCCTCTTACTCGTATTTTCTTTTTAAAAATAAGACGACGACTTTTTGTTCGAACTTGTCGTTTTATTTAGAAGCTTCCTATTCTCATTTCGCTATTTTATATTTCATACATTTTCGTTCGGCTTGAAATTTTATACTTGTTACTTGCTTTATTTGGCTTACATTTTGCTTGGCAATATTTGCAAGAAATATTTTTTAATCTAATGAAAAATTATTTTTTCATCGTTAGAATATTGTACGAGGGAGAAAAAGTTCACAGTGTAGAGTTATACGAAGGAAAAGAAATAAATTATAAATGTAGAATTTATAAACAATACATTTATAAATAACATATAAACGTATGATAATTATATAAAAATAACGCGACGCTGTAATGAAAAATTAAAACCATTAATTGTACTTAATGATAATCTTGATTAACATGTTAGACGAAAGTAATTATTTTCAAATTTGCATAAAGTTAAACGAACAGAAATTCAATGGAAAGTAAACGTAGCGATGGTTATTTGTTCGAGGGAAGCTTTGCAAAACGTGAAAATATGTTTGTAACGTCGATGTAACGAAGTAAGTGCAGAAAATTAAAATCATTTTAATCGACTGAGCATCGATTTATCGAATATTTCTTGTCGTATTACGACTATTCCTTTGAAAGAAATTTCATTTCTTCGCTTACGCAACGATATCGCGGTGAAAGCAGCCGTCGGACAAGAAAATTCCACGAGTTGACTATTATTTTTGTTAAACTTACGATCGTCTTACTCGGCGACAGCGTCGAATATTTTTCGAAAAACTTTTCACGTGATTTATTACGACACGAGTACTTTTTACAGTAAAGAGATTTGTTACACTTTGTTGGTTGTCACGATAAGAAATGGAGTCCGACGGATGGAGAATTCGATCGCCGACATCGTGAAAATATTCCATTGGTCTCGCTCCGTGTTAATTTATTTCATCGACAATGTATTGCATTTCTATGAAATGACTTTCTGTAACGTATTGTTCTGATAAAATGAAGATTACAACATAGTCGAAATGATTCCTTCCTTTCTCGATCATTTTGCAAGCCTGATGATCGATGATACTCAACTGTATGCTTTGGCTTGGCAACTAAGTGATTGCGGATTTTGTCATTAGGTGGTATTGACAAAGTCCGCAATCACTTAGTTGCCAACCCAATAAATGCAACAGAAAGAACGAATAAGGATACCTTTGGATTGTCGATATTTCAAGCTTCTCAACTAGAAACGATATGTCTTGTGGATATAACATTGCCAATATTACACAATGACGCTGAGAAGCTAAGAAAATAGCAATGGAAGATCAACAGAATAAATAAGGTAGAAAAATACACAGATGAAGAAGAACTGTGGCAAACATGTGACAGGAAAAATTCAGAATAAAACACTGTACAACTAGTCTGGACCAAAGATATGTGGAAACAAAAACAACAAACAAATTGTGGTAAATAGACTGTACCTCTTAGCACAGAGTGCAATGACAATTGAAGCAATGAAAATCAGCAAAAAGAATAAGGTAGACAAATAGACAGATGAAGAAGAACTGTGGCAAATATGTGACAGGGAAAATTCAGAAGAAAACACTGTATAGCTAGTCTGGACCAAAGATATGTGGAAATAAAAATAACAGACAAATTGTGGTAAAAATAGCAGGTAAATAGACTGCACCACTTGGCTCAGAATGCAATGACAATTGGAACAATGGAAATTAGCAAAATGAATAAGGTAGACAAATACACAGATGAAGAAGAACTATGGCAAATATGTAACAGGGAAAATTCAGAAAAAAACACTGTATAGCTAGTCTAGAACAAAGATATGTAGAAATAAAAATAACAAGCAAATTGTGGTAAAAATATCAGGTAAATAGACTGCACCACTTGGCTCAGAGTGCAATGACAATTGCAGCAATGAAAATTAGCAAAATGAATAAGGTAGACAAATACACAGATAAAGAAGAACTATGGCAAATATGTAACAGGAAAAATTCAGAATAAAACACTGTATAGCAAACCTGGACTAAAGATGTGTAAACAAAAATAACAGACAAATTATGGTAAATAGACTGCACCACTTAGCACAGAGTGCAATGACAATTGAAGCAATGAAAATCAACAGAATGAATAAGTAGACAAATGGACAGATAAAGAAGGACTGTGGCAAATATGTGACAGACAAAATTCAGAAGAAAACGTTGTATAGCTAGTCTGGACCAAAGATATGTGGAAACAAAAATAACAGAGAAATTGTGGTAAATAGACTGCACCACTTAGCACAGAGTGCAATGACAATTGGAGCAATGAAAATCAGCAGAATGAATAAGTAGACAAATGGACAGATAAAGAAGGACTGTGGCAAATATGTGACAGGAAAAATTCAGAATAAAACACTGTATAGCAAACCTGTACCAAAAATACATAGAAATAAAAATAACAGGCAAATTATGGTAAAAATAACAGGTAGATAGACTGTACCATTTAGCACAGAGTGCAATGACAATTGGAGCAATGAAAATTAGCAAAATGAATAAATAGACAAATAAACAGATGAAGAAAAACTGTGGCAAATATGTGACAGGAAAAATTCAGAATAAAACACTGTATAGCAAACCTGGACCAAAAATACATAGAAATAAAAATAGGAAAAATAGAAAATCACGAGAGCAAAGTTGAAAAAAGATGTAAAAACACTGGTTCGTATAGAGCGCAGTGAGAATTGGGGTAATTTGTCGAGAGAACTGAGATAGCGTGTTTTCGTTTGGGACAATGTAACGTAAATTGCTAGCAGTGAGACTCAAAGAAATAGTACAAATAATACGAATCAACACTATATCAAAGAAAGATTACTATAATACGTCTTATCTATGCTTTTGTACTACCGCTTATTCCTTAGTTAACGCAATAATAATAACAACAAATAATAACAAAATATAAATTCAGTAAAAAACATTAGAATATTAGAAATAAGATACAGAAATGAAAACGCGAAACTCTAATTAAAACAAAAGCTTCGAGGAGTTCCAGTCAGGAAACTGGCTTCGATTATTAGGAATAATAAGCTAAAATAAACATGCTCGTTTCCGATATTTGTTTTATTCTCGTTATCGATGGTTCGGTACTCGACGTACGTATATTCACGTGGAGCTGTAAAGAGGAAAGAAAAGACCGACGGTTGGGAACAAGGGCTGGCTCATAACGAAACATACGAATTACGTCGATATCCTTGTTACCATTAGATCGTAAATGCTTATGCACGCGATACATGCGATATTCGTGCACGTAAAATACGGAAAAATATGCAAAGCGCATACGATAACGCGCGTATAAAACGTTATCCACAGCTGTTATTGATTCTAACGTTTCAATGAATTTGTGGTTTATTGGTAGCGAGAACGCGATTAGCCGAGTGTCTACACATCGAGATGCGACAGTACTTGTCAAGTAGAAATTTGTACAAAACATTTGTACAAATCTTTCGACTCTGATAATTTGCTGCTTTAGTTTTTTAAATTAATTTTTTAAATTAAATTAAATTTCCACGATTATCAGCATCTCGATCTTATTCCAATATTTTTCGATTTTCTTCTAAGTACAAAGAGTATCCAAGAGTTGCAGATTTTTTTATTATTATTTTTTAACGCTCGTCGTACATTTAGACGCGTCGATCTTTTTTTTTTTTTTATTAAATAAATATATGCACTTACTTTGCTATGTTTGCAGACGGCGTTCATTGCCTTGGTAACTGACCATCGGCCATCCTGTTCGTCAGTTTGCCTCGCAGCTAACGCTCTTTCGTTATGAGGCTTCTCGAGATAAGAAACATGAAAAAAGAAGTCGCAAACGGAGAATATAATTTACTGCGCGCTTGAAGATAATTTGCTCGGCAGGCGAGATAGCAAAAGGTAAATATTTAACATCTTCTTAAATCGGAAACAAATTTCTCTGTAATTAGACTCTACCTTGCTATCAACTTTCTATAAAAATACGCCTCCGCACGATCTACTTCTCATCGAAACTTCCAAGTGCACAATATGAAATCGATCGTTTGATAGATCAGGCGTACATTCATAATCGCTGTACGTTGTTCTCTACGTCGAACTCGTTGTATTCGTTTGGCAACTAAGTGATTGCGGATTTTGTCATTGGGTGGTATTAGCAAAAGCCGCAATCACTTAGTTTCTAACCTAATATTTTAATATAATTGTATCTTACATATCTTACTTAATATATATATCTTTTTAAGTTATATAATTTTCACTTTATATTTTGTATTATTATATAATTAATTGAATACAGAAATTTAATATTTCTAAACGCATATACAGGGCGTTAACATTAACAATAAATTGCAAATATATGAATTTATCATGGCCACATAATTCAGAACAATATGACGCACCGTTAACAAACGAAAAAACCGGAGTTTGTTGGACAAAGTTAAGAATTTTCACTTTGTAATTATTATCCAAAATATCCGACATTTAATATTGGCTTGACAACTAAGTGATTGCGGATTTTGTCATTGGGTGGCATTGATAAAAACCGCAATCACTTAGTTTCTAACCTAATATTTTAATATAATTGTATCTTACATATCTTAATTAATATATATATCTTTTTAAGTTATATAATTTTCACTTTATATTTTGTATTATTATATAATTAATTGAATACAGAAATTTAATATTTCTAAACGCATATACAGCGCGTTAACATTAACAATAAATTGCAAATATATGAATTTATCATGGCCACATAATTCAGAACAATATGGCGCACCGTTAACAAACGAAACAACCGGAGTTTGTTGGACAATTTCAGAATTTTCACTTTGTAATTATTATCCAAAATATTTGACGTTTAATATTGGCTTGGCAACTAAGTGATTGCGGATTTTGTCATTGGGTGGCATTGACAAAAACCGCAATCACTTAGTTTCTAACCTAATACTTTAATATAATTGTATCTTACATATCTTACTTAATATATATATCTTTTTAAGTTATATAATTTCCATTTTATATTTTGTATTATTATATAATTACGTGAACATGAGAATTGAATATTTTTAACCTCATATACACGGCGTTAACATTAACAATAAATTACAAATACATGAATTTATCATGGCCACATAATTCAGAAAAATATGGCGCACCGTTAACAAACGAAGAAACCGAAGTTTGTTGGACAAAGTTCAGAATGTTCACTTTGTAATTATTATCCAAAATATTTGACGTTTAATATTGGCTTGGCAACTAAGTGATTGCGGATTTTGTCATTGGGTGGCATTGACAAAAACCGCAATCACTTAGTTTCTAACCTAATACTTTAATATAATTGTATCTTACATATCTTACTTAATATATATATCTTTTTAAGTTATATAATTTCCATTTTATATTTTGTATTATTATATAATTACGTGAACATGAGAATTGAATATTTTTAACCTCATATACACGGCGTTAACATTAACAATAAATTACAAATATATGAATTTATCATGGCCACATAATTCAGAAAAATATGGCGCACCGTTAACAAACGAAACAACCGAAGTTTGTTGGACAAAGTTCAGAATTTTCACTTCATCTGACCTGAATAGTCAGCAAACATAAATCTAACTGTTTTTGGACAACACAGAAATTAGTTTCCAACTACTGTGGCAGCACCGTCGGTTCTTCCTCGACAATTTTCAACGACGCAATGCGAAAAGCAATATCGTATTACTGTTTACCGAGATAATCTCGCGACTTACAATAGTTTGCGTAGAAACGATAAAAATGAAAAACCAAACAATAAAATTTTCTATGATTTACCAGTTAGCATGAGCAGAGTTGATTGTTTCCCGATTACAATGATCGTTTCGTAAGTTAATGCGTGTGTACATAAGATCGCGCTGGTATCGGAAGAAATCACAGTATACAACACGACATCAAACTATCGTTCTTTTCAATTATATCACATAAATAGCTGTTCTTAACCCGAGTGCAGTGCGAAGAAATCCATTTAACACAGACTTAATAAGAGCATCGCAATATCGTCCTAAATGTTCAGAGACCGTGAAGAAACAGATGTTATATATAGCCAGGAAAAATTAGAAAAATCTTTGACGTAGAAACTGAAATAACAATTCTTAGGCGGTAGAATACGTTTCGAGAAATTCGATGAATTATGGATGATGAAAAATGATTAAAGTTAAGTAATTTAACAGATAACGCTATTCCGAGATGTCTATATATACACAGTGTACATGTTAAATATTCTTCCCACGTAATACCTTACATTTTAACTTGGAACAAAACTCCTGTGTTCTAAATATAGCTATCGCTAGAGAATCAAGAAAAAAGAAAGATAAGAACTTATTAATATTAATTAGACAAACAGGCACGCGGAACGGGCAAACAAACAAACAGGAAGTCGAGGAACAACGAATCGTTAGCTGCGTTCTTTGATTTTCAAAACAGATATCCATGTACTGTGTGTTTGTATGTATTCCGTTTTTTCCTCGCTCGTTTACCGCTAGATCTATCGGTTTTTCATCTGGTGAGCACGAGCCGCGTACAACAGCCGTAAACAGACGCTTGAAAGAAGAGAACCGGCCATTTAAATTCGACGCGAGGATCCCGGGCGATGGCTACCGGACGCTGATAACCAGATAACGTGCACTCGTCTAATTAACGAAAACACATGCATTTAATTTAAACAAATGTTCAGTGCGCACGGTGATTGAATTTGACAAGATTTCATGGCACAGAATTAAGATATTGTATTATACCTTTTTAAGATGACAAAAATAAATAAGAAAGTTCAAACGATTTGCTGTTTTTCAGAAGTTAGGACAATTGCTTTACTGGATAAAATAATTTTCAGAAAATTCCGATTGATCGAAATGGCAGAGAAAAGCGAGGAACAATTTTCTTTACAACTTTTCTAACCTATAAGGAAAATTTAAACAACGCATTTTCAAGAATTATGTCGCGACTGATGACGTAAAAATGAGTCGAAAAAAGAGAAAACAATTTTTTCGTAGGACGAGAAAATCGAACTTGAACATGTAACGAATATACTTGAAACTTGGCTAATTGCGAATCGAACAGGAGCAATTAATCGACAGGAGGTAAAACCGCGCGCGAGAATAAGTCGAAAATTCTTTCCATCTTATTCTTTAAAAATTCGATCGAAAGAGAATCATCCGCCGATCGATTTGTAATCCGCGAATCGCGACATAATTGTGGAAAACGCGTTGCTTACATTTTAAAATAAAGAACGATCTTCACGATTCGATCGATCGTAATTTTCTCAGAATATTTCTTCCTATGCGTTATCCAGTAAATTGATCCTCGTAGCTTCCAGAAAAATATCGGTCGTTTGGTCCAATTTGAAAAGAATTATTCTATTTTTTAAAATGTCCACAACTGTGATTAATCTTTCTGAAATAAATGTACACGTTATTTTAGATTTACACAAGCAGAGAAAATATTTCCATGAGTATCGGTTTGTTTGATTTTCTCGTTTGCTCGGTCCAACTTACACGACGTCAGACGGTAGGTTGTGAGGTTTCAGGCTGCAAGGTAGGTTATTTAAAGTCGTGAAAACTGTGACGTGAATTAAACTCAGCCGGCTCTTGCAATTCACCGTTACTCACGACTTTCGAGCTTCCTCAACTATAAAATGTTTTATAGCGTGTCAACGTCACGCTGATGTTTTCCAAATTAACACTTGCTTCTGTAAACCGATTCTTTCCAATGAATAAATCAATCAACTCGAGCAGCGTGTCTATCTGTTATTGCTATTCCAAATACCATGTTACAGAGTATTTTCAGTGTATCGATATCAATCTATTAAAAATCAGGCAAGAAAATAATACGTACGAATTATCGTAAATAGAAAGTCAAAGCACGGATGCAATTTTACGTAACGCGATAATATTGGATTGGCAACTAAGTGATTGCGGATTTTGTCGCTAGGTGGTATGATAAAATCCGCAATCACTTAGTTGCCAACCCAATAACAGCTCGATCGTGCGACACAGATTCGTCGATTGCATGAGAAACTGTTGAAAATGACAACGTGATTTCGTGCTCGCCATCTATATGCAGATGCGCTAGTTACAATAAATAGTAACTAGAAGATAGTTCTAAATATAATCGATAGATTTAATCGATAGGTTTAAGATATTCTTTTCTTTTTATCCCTAGTCCATGTAAGAATGTGCAATAAAGGTTATTCAGCTCAGAACGGTGTGATAGATTTATCCGAAGAATAAACTAATAGCTATTGTGATCCTACCTCTAAATACAGAAATAACAACAAGTTATGGGTCCAGGTACAATAAAAAGTTATTATTTTATTGAAAATATTAATAGTAATAATATTGAGGGGCGCAGAAGATAACCTAAAAATAAAAAAAAAAAAGCGTAATCGATGATTCAGTGTTGAATATCATAAAGGTTTTATCAAATATATAATAAACGCTTACGTGATAATACAATTATCGAAAGAATATAGAAATGTCGAGCGGGGCGAGTTTAAGTACTGAAAAGCTAAATAAAGAAATAACAACAGAAACGTTTTTTGTTTTCTGTTTTTTTAAACTTGTGAGATTGAAACGAGTGGAGAACGTGGCAGAAAATTTGTTCCAATTGCAGTCTCAGTTTCGGGAAAATCGAATTTGAAAACCTGTCAGGTACAAGTGTAGTTTTATAACTTTGATGAAGTACATTGAAACTCTGAAAGTAAACACACACACAGAGAACGTCGAGTTACTTGAAATTTAGGAATTCTAATTTCGTCCTTTACTCGGAGGATACGAATAAGAGAAATTAAAGAGAAAATATTTGATCGTGGTCGTACGGTATCAAAGGTATAATTAAGAAAACGTTCGTCTTGATATTTAATTAATCGTATTAATTACGTAACTGTCATGTCGCTAAAAACACTTTCAAGTGGTATGACGATAATTAACGAACGATTTTTAGATTTTATTTTCGGTATATAATTACAAGGTGTTTAAAGAAGAGGCCAGCTCCTGCTCGAGCAATTAAATTGGGAAAAGTTTCACGTAATTAGAATCTGTCGTGTGAATGCAACAAAGTAATGAATCCTCGGGCTTAATTGAATGTAATTAATACCCTGAGAATTCCAGCCTTCTTTCTTATCGTTTCAGCACATTCGCGAAATATGAAATCAATAAAACTTCTCAAATATTCATATTAATCGTAGGTTATTCTTTTGAAACGTCTACCTTGTAAGAAGAATAAATGACGCTATTTTGTTTAACGCGTATCTTTAATTTCGAAATCGTTTATATTCCAAGAATCGATTTCTCTGGCTGAATGTACCACGTCGTATGAAAAATGTTCGAAGCAAACGAGAGAATTCTATCGATCAATTCTTCGTTAATTTAAGATCAATAAAAGACGCGAGAAAAATAAAGGAACATAAAGAGTTGGAGGAAAAAATAAACGTAAGAATTTTGTTATACCGTTAGACATTCTAATTTTCAATTACGGTTCGTCCATTTCCATAAAAAGTTCGCTTCTTCAAACATTTCTACGAACAATAAAATAAATCAGAGATCAAGCAATGGAAGATTCCATTCCACCAGCAAAGTCCTATTATTGCCAGTTTCCACGTAGCCTAAAGAGTAGCCGTCCGAAAATAAAACAGGCAACGTAAAGAAGCCAATAATGAAATTTGATTACCGTTTTAAAGCACGTCGGCAAATCCTCGCGAGAATATAAAGCACCTAATAAGTGAGCATCCTCTGGCATACAGCAGATTTCGACCGAAATCCCAGTGATCCTCGAAACGAAACAGCGCCCTCTTTTAGCGCACATTCGTGCACAAGTGTTTGGCTGTCGTGAAAATTTTTAGAAACTTCAGTTGATGTAAAACAATCGTCGAAAAGTTGTCAAGATTCTTAGAGATTCGAACAGTGGAAAAATTATTGATCGTTACGTGTAAGAAAATTAGTCTTTGTAGAAACTGTTTGTCTGCATTTACGCAAACAAGCGTTTCACAATTCTTTGAACAATCCATTTACGTATATCGCGTTGAATAGAAAATTCGTGCGTTTTTCGAGAGATGTCTCTGTCGTTTCGCTCATAATTCTTACTTGGTTAGTCTCTCGTTCTTTATAACTTTATTTAGTACATGTGTCGTACTCGCGACACATAGGTAAATTTCAAGCGCACCGTTTGCGTATCTTCGTTGTTAAAACCATTGCTAAAAACGAAAATGTCTATCAATAAGACACGTGTTCGTCACGCGCCGCTGCTTTGAAAGTGTCGTGGGGGAATTACAGGTACGGGAACAGTGGAAAACATTTGTAAAGCATATGGAGAAGATTCGTATGTGTCACAAAAATGGTTGAGAAAATTCCGATCGACAGATTTTGGCTGAGGCGAATCAGCGTGTTCCGGCGACCGGAAGTAACGCAGTTGAGGATAATTTGATGGCGATAATCGCCAGAAATCGTCGAATTATTTTCGTCGCAGTTTTCATCGCCCTGGTATGACTGGAAAATTGAAAAATTAAAACGCCCGAAACTTTTCTTGCAACCTGTTTTTTTTTCTAATTTAAAGCGTAGCTATCTCCTAATAATCCGCTAATTTAGCGTTGTAACAGACTCCATGCATTCCACGCCAAATTCGGAATGAACCTTCCGACATTAACGCTGAAACGAATTTCTTTCATTTCGATGTCGAGATGACACTCTTCGTCAGTTACGAGCGCTTAGCGTGCAGCTTCCGTTTGATGTGTCGTAATTTTTCAACTTGAGAATGCGGTCGTGTGGTACTCGTATTCCCTGCGACGAGAATAGTCGCTGTATCGAAATGTTCTTGTATCGTAAAAAGTACTATACTTTGGTTTTGTATTTTGTAACTTTCAATGAACATTGTATTTTCGCATATTGCCAGCTCTGTGCGCATGTTTACGTGTAGAAGTTTCCCATTGATGTCCAAACAGTATCTCTTCATACCTACCATAACCTATGACAGTTTAATGGATAAATTGTAATTTATCATGTACTTTTGTGACAATTACAAGAATTATAGAATTAGAGTTAGTATTGAATCTTGCAATATTTTCAATGCTCTTATTATTTTGTCTACGCAGTTTCATAAAATTAGCCGCTGGATGGCGCTGCTAATGAACGGCCACGTTTTCGTATTTATAAGAACACTTGAAGAATATTTTCTAATTCCTAGCTAACCTACGCTCTCTGAACAATAAGTTGCAACATCTGGGTTGGTTGACCACCTGGTGCAATTCCATCGAAAGCTTCACAACGTTGTAATACTTATTCTCTGCCTTTAAAATCCTTCATCACTCATCGAGTCAACTTCATCTCGAACCATCCTTTTCCTGAATCTGCGTTTCTCACCAAGAATCGCGTCCGCAAAATGTCACGAGACGAACCGTCATCTCGTCTTACTTAACGATCGTCCCTAAGCGAGCCAAGTGGCAATATCGACGGTCTATGCAAACTCCGTCCATCCATCCAGCGATCTCCAAAAATATTGCCGCCGCGAGTGCTGCGAGTCCCATCACGGTGAAGGAGTCGTGCTCTCGAGCAGAGTCGGATCGCGGTCCAAGGTGCCAGGAGTATTCCTGCAAAGGCATTCGATCGTTAGTTAAAGGGCAATCCGTTAAAGGTGCAGAGAGGCGCAGGGGAAGGTTCCCCCGACGCCTGGTACGCACACAATACCCCGGCCGCAGAACAGATAGAGAACGAGAAGAGAAGAGAAGAGAAGAGAACGAAACGCGTCCGGAGGGTCCCGTGCCGGCAGATGAATCCTAAGCAATTTCTCGCTGGTCGGGCCTCTTTGATGCTTTGAACTCTCACCGCGCTAACCGATCCTCCTGGTAATCACGCGGCCCTCGCCACGCCCCGAAAAACACCTTCGATCCTCCAGTCTCTCGCCTCTTGCTCTCTTCTCAGCCTCCTTTGATCCTTTTCTCCGCTCGAAAACACGCTCTTCCCTTTTCTTTTTTTATCCCTTGGCCTCGTCCTATCCTTCTTCGCTCTAAGCTGTAGCATTTACTCTGTTTCTATCTGTTCGCTCTACTCTTCAGTCTCTTCGAAGGTTCTTATATATCTCTTCTCTTTTTTCTTCTCTTCTTGCTCGCTTTTTGTCTTTTTCATTTGCTTTCGTTCGTTCGAGCTTGGATCACATAAGAGGAGAACACTGTTTTCGATGGTTCATCGACGTGTTTCTCGCTACGTCTAGCAGTTCGTTGCTGCGTTTCAACGACTTCTCCACATCCGAAGGCTTCTCAGGCCGAGTTTACACCAAAGCGGCGATAGCGTTATACCGTAAACAGTTATCGAATTTCAGGAATCTGTTCGCAAACTCGTCTACAAGGATTCCAAAGTCATCTAAACTCGGTCTGGTCCCTAAGCGCACGATCGCAGCGCCCTTAAGGCTGGTTCACACACGGCCAGTAGTTTAAGTAAGTTCAAGCAACAAAACCGAATCGACGCTGTTCGCGTTGCAGGATCACCGTGGACGAAGACGAAAACGTTACTTTTCCGCGAATCAACGGCGTAAATTCAGTTCCGCTCGCCCGCTTTGCTCGATTAAACCTGTGGCTGTGTGTGAACCAGCCTTTACAGCACTCGGACGTTCGATTTCCGGTTCGACGTGCGATCGCCGAGCAACAAAACGACGCTCGTCCGCGCTTGAATATTCGCGAAGCGGAGGGAAAAAGGGCGTCCGCAGAAGTCGGTGAAAACGCACCTTCACGAGGGCGCGCGACTGCCGACAGTGGCGACTAATGTCTGCACGCGCGAGCGCACGAGCGAACGTGTTTTCTTGGCACCTGTTTCACTCCTCGTTTCGAAGGTTTTTCTGCCTACTGCCACGCTCTGCGTTTCCTCCTTCGCTCGTTTCTTTGGCGAGGGTTTAGGAAGCTGTAGCGCTCCATGATAATACGCCAGAGCTTCCGTTTCTTTTTGTCCGCCTGACTCGTACAGATCGCGTCCTACGTATTTATATTCGATTGACAACTAAGTGATTGCGGATTTTGTCATTAGGTGGTGGTAATTGATATTTCTTCACATTAAACGGGTAACTTGCGACGCGCAGCTAAATATACTCTGCGTATCTACTGCAACAACGAACATGGGGTACAAAACTGTGTAGCCATCTATGCTCGTAGCGACGTGTTGAAACTTACGGTTGTCGTTGAGAAATATGCGGCCACTTAATTGTTTTTCACGGAATACAAATCAGTTAGAAAATTGGAAGTAGGAAGGCTCAGCATGAGAATCCTATCGCGGTATATCGCGAGATAACATTTGTTGTTGAAGGGCAGCGAAGAGATGGGCATCTAAGAAGCGCCAACCTGTCGATCGATAAACTATCTTCCATTTTATTATCGTTTTATGTCACGACAGGAAGGGAACGCGTTACAACACTCCGTGTTTATTATTATAGCGTCGTTTTATCTTACGAATATTTTGGAATATCGTGGAATTGGAAAGGCAGCGACGTGTATCTTAAAAATGGAAAATATGCACGAAAGATGAAAATAAATGGGAAATTGGGATACGTGGGATTGCGGACGTGGCAAATATTGAAAGTAATAAAATTTCAGGTTGATACGATCCCATTACCGCTCATGACGCCATAATCACAACCGTGGGATCTGATTTCAAGCTTTTGATCGGCAATTCCGGAGATTGTATCTCTAACGACCTCGATCGGCTCTTTAATTTTTCCTCCTTCCTCTTCCTTATCCTTCTGTGTGCAGCATCAAACTACATAATCAGTATAAATTATGCATCTTCTTGTTAAAAAAAAGCCACGATAAATTTTCGCTTATATAAATTTGCCTGTTCATGTTGCTCTTGCTTTTGCTTCTATAATTATGTCGCTATTAAATAGCTCGCTATAAAACGATTGATATTTTTCCCTCTGTCGTTTCTTCAGTTAAAAGCAACAAACGATCCCCTCTTTCGAGTAGTTATTTTTTATTTGTATTAGAAATCAAATTTACCCGAGCCTGCCTCCCATATATAATCATTCACAAAGAAAACATACAAAAGGAAGGACGGATGAAAACGTAAGGTTAATAAGTTTACAGTAGAAGCCAATAATACAGCAGGGGAGAAAAAAGCGGAATCTCAGATGTTAACCGAACAACTATAATCATTAATCAAATCTCCCTCGCCCTTTTCTCGCTGCCCCGATCCTCCCTCAGCGATAAGTAATTCATTAGGCATTGACTAACTCCATCTGGCCGTCTATTAAGAAGGCTAGCGAGAGGGAAGAACCGTGACCAATTGAGTAAATAATACACGTGAAATTTGAGAAAGTCCGCTGTCCTTCGCTGTGAAACTTGCTGAGAGCGAAACGCAGGATAATAGAAATAATGATCCGTCCAAGAGCTGATTAATTTCAATCTTCCGCTGCACGCCTCTCCGTACAATCTGCCACTCTATCGGTTTCCTTCGTACAAATTTCGCTTCTTATTCTTCTTCTTCTTCTTCTTCTTCTTCTTCTTCTTCTTCTTCTTCTTCTTCTCTGGCAACGGTATACGTAAACGTTATTGAGACGATTAAAAAATCAACGAGATACCGATGTTCGTGTACTTGCGAATTTTCACTGGAGAGTTTGATCGTGTGCATCAATGTGTAGAAGTTGTGAAAAATATTTCTACGGCATGTCAACGTAATACTTACGGTGTTTAGGAAGCGAAAGAAGACTGTGTTTGAGCGCCTTTTCTTCCATGTGTCATCTGACGCGTATGATATCTGGAATATATACGCGTATCCTTGGATTAACCGGTCATTCATTCATCCAGTTGAGGTCGCATAAAGACCGGTTGAAAGAAACTCCGCCGTAATTGCTGCCAAAATTGAAATTCCTCCGCGAAATACCAGAAAAAAAAAAAAGAAAAAAACAGAAGAGCAGCGGGACATCAAGAGTTACATCAAGACGCTCGTACCAAAATCTAACGACCACCGACAAACCAGGACGAACGAGCGGCCAAGGCAGCAGCGCGAGAAGGCGACGAAGACCCCAGAATAGGATCAAGGACACGAGCAAAATAGCCGGCGAAGAAGAAGACGAAAATCAGCGAAGAACAAGAAGAAGAGGAAAATAGCGGAGGAAGAAACAGGCGAAGACGAAGAGGAGGAAGATGCAAGGAAAGAAGCAGCACAAAGGGAAGCAAAGGAGAAGCACGAGAGCAAGCAAGATGGTAAAAGGAGGAGAAGGATGCTCCTAATTCGTAGTTCGGGGCGGGGTTTTTTTCGGTGATAGAGAGGAGGAGAGCGAGGCTGAGCGTTGGCGAAACGGAGACAGAGCGAGGCACAAAGCGAGCTGAGGTATAAATTGGTTTGTTTGCCGCGGAGATAAAAGGGGCCGCTAAATGTTATCTTTAAGGTGTCGGATCAACGCAAATGTGGCTGAGTTACTCGTAATTATAGTATACACGGGCCGAGACCCTCGCCTCTACCTGCCGCACCATCGGCCGCCGCTCTCCTCTCTTCTTCTCCTTTCTCTTTCTCTCTCTGCTGCCTCGTTTCAACCCATTGGCGTAACTATCGATCGCGATCCGATCTACGGGCCGAGATACCGACCGACAGAGGCGATACTTGTTTGGTTAGACCGGAATATCCACGGGTGGGGCAACGAGCAGCGCGAGGGACCATCCTCCTCTCTATCTTCAGACAACCACTTGGCTTGGGTCAGAAGCGATATGCTGTTGCTCGCCTTGATATACACACTCTATGAAGAACTCTCTAAGACAGTCAGTTTATTGGTTTCTGCAAGAGGGTGTTTTGTTTAGACACTTGGAGAGGGAGCTGACGGAATGTTGCAGTTAGAGAGAACATGAGCAAGGAAGCGAACTACGAACGACTTATTGCTATTTAATTCTCTTGATACGCACAGTTCCAAGTTCTTCGTTAAACAAACGTTGCTCTCGTTATCGAAACGAAGGCGAGGATGCGATGTGCGTAGATTATGTACGTAGGTGAGAAAACAGGTTAGAATAGTTGAAATTTGAAGAGCCGACAACTCGCTGCAACAGAGAGTAATTCGAATAGCGCGTTGTTTATGATATGAATCACTTACGTAGCTTGAAAATACGCGAACGATTTTTAACGATAAAGCTTGATCGTACGAGAGTTTCAATAAAAAAGGAGGTCTTTCGTGGATCTTCTTCGTTTACATTTTCTAATATCTGCTAAAAAGAAATAAAAGGTTGGGTGGTGCCAACGACGCACAGAATTCCCAAGGAGCGATCACCCATCTTAGTACTTCTCCGTGCCACGCGCTGCTTAACCTGGCGATCGGATGAAAACCAGCATTTTCAGCGCGCTTTCGGCGTTGGCACAAGTTATGTGTTTTTTTTTAGAAAAACGAGGACACAGTTCGATAAAACTTAAGATAAGTGTTAAGTTGAATGAAAATAATTTTAATCGATTTTATTGGCTTTCCCAGTGCCAGAAAATATAGTTATAAATGTCTACATATACGTGTACATATGTTTCATAAAATATGGATAGAACATAATTAACTATGAAAAAATATATATTATTAATTATTATTATTTATTGGAGAATTATTTCGTTTCTTTCAATGACAATATAAAGGATATAAAGATACGAAAGCATAGCACTTGTAAAGATCTGATATAGCACTTCCCATTTCCATAAATACAGGCCTTGTAGAACAAAGATAAGGAAAAAAGTAGAAATGTTCGGGAGACCATCTATCTTCAATGGGAAAAAGTTAGCAGGTAAAAAAAACGCAGTAAGGAAGTATACATAAAAAAGAAAGTAGAATACATATATGTAATTATATGTATCCCACGTAGATAATTATTTGCTTTGAGCTTCTATGTTCTATCGACGCTAACGTTTTATGTCTACTAATAATAAAGGGAAACACCGTGGAACATCGAAAATTACCAGTTAACAAGAGCAATAAGGAAATTAATTGTACGACGTAACAAGCATGAATATCTTTTTAAATCAATACTTTGATTCTGCCATGTATAAGATATAAAGGCAAAGATATTAATTAAATTACCTGTAACTTACGTCGATAAATAAAATCGAATACCATTCGTATTAAAAGCATAATATCCAAAGGTAAAAGTGTTAATGATCATTGATTTCTTACTTCGAAATAAAATATAATACGAAATTTACTGTTATAAGGAAAATAAAAGTTTTCTGTTATGCAGATACATTTCATACGGATTTCATATGGAAGCTATGAATTTTGTGCAAATTTTATATCTGAAATCACCTCGTAGAAATGACAAAAAAAAAAAAAAAAGGGGAATTCAAATAAATAATAATTTCCTTTCTTTCCTGCTGTGTTTTACAATCTCCTTCTCCCTAGTTCCTTCGTCGTGATACGAATAAACAACTTTATGGATCTTGGATAATTAGATAAGATTACCGTAATTATATGCAATTTATATAACACAATGTAGAGTCTATTTCATGTAAAATACGTAATAAATTAGAGATTACTTCTGCTGAGTCAATTTACATAATACATTTCTAATTAAACACGATCCTCGAGGTTATTAATAAACTCAAAATCAATTACTGAAATCGTGAATTAGTTATATCGGTTGAAACGTGCGACTGTTTAATTAATTCAGAATTAATTGGACATCACATTGTTCGTGATGGATGATTATAGTAGAGGATTTAAACAGAACTTCGTATCTTGTTGAATATAAGAATTATTTCGCAAGCATAGATCCTTCCTTTTTACTGAGAAGCGAAGAAATATCCATGTTATGAAAAGATACTGAAACAAAGAATAGGGCAATTATTTTCTACTAAATAAAATAAACGAAAATACCGGAAATCAGAATAATTATAATATTCGTATAACATTTAAAACAATGTATATATTTGGCAAAAACAAATTCAATTTCAAGGTAAAGATGTATCGTTTTAGTAGATTTATTCTAAACTTCTGCTTTTTGAAGAGATTACGCCAATGGCGGTGCTTTTTATCTCAGTTTCCAACAAGATGGGACTCCCCATTGGTGCGGCTTGAAACAGCCGCGCGTACAGTGGGGCCAACATTATAGTACAAAATAATAATTCATAAATTATACGCGCCGCGACCGTTTAGAGGCTTAGGTATACAGCTCACTGCACATGCAGGTGATTCTGCTGCAGGTATATCAATAAGCTTCGCTAGATATAACGGGTGACTTAAAAACACTCACCTGTTATGTCTTCTGTCTTATGGTACGAACATAAAGGAAAACATTTTAAAATCATAGTTTAGAATTAGTTTTAGAATTAATTCTTGCGTATTTATTGTAATTATCATAATCGTTAACTTTTTTATTATACCGAGCGTAAACTGCTATAGAAATGAGATATTATTTTTACTTCAATTCTGAAACCCTGTTAATTTTTCAATTTTTCATATAGCAAAAAGACGTATGTGTCTATATCTAAAAAGAATCACAAATTAAACTATAAATTAACGAGTAAGATATAATTGTTAAAGTAGTTGTCGCTGGTAAAATTTAATTAATTTAACTTTTAATTCTAACTTTTTTATTCAATTAATAACAGGGAAAATTCTTCAAAGTATGTCCCCGTTATGGAAAAGTCTTTTACGTATACAGTGTGAAAATATGTATATATTTTGTTCTAATTACTTACTTAATTAATTAATTACATTCGTTTAATTTAAAATGCACTATTTTGGACATGGTAGCGTTATCTATCGGTTGAAAATTGTACTTTGTGTTAGTTCCACTGATTCGCCTGTAGAGTAAATAGACTCGTAGTCAGCAGATCTGAAATCAAAAACAAACGAGCTGAACAACAGTTAAAACATGGAAAATCAGTTAGAAGTAGAAGAAATAACGAATAACGATTGTGACGTTAAGTTTCATGATTTTGTGGCAAAAGTCGGTGACTTGTCAATCTCATGTCATGTAATTAAAATGGAAAATTCCCTCTATCTGTGGGTAGGTGATTATAATGAGAATGCCATGAATGATTTGTCATTCGCAATCAAATCACCATATGAAAAGGAACCACTTACAACGAAGATTATGGGATCAATTGCCAATGAATTTTCAACCAGTCTTGCCAAGAGACTTTCAAAGAAACTTTCAATAGCTGTTTATGTCAGCTTTAACGTTCAGGTTGATAACCTATCTCTACCTGCAATTGAGAGGAGGTTGCGAGATGAATTTAACTCACATCCTGAGATTTTCTGATTTATATTATTAAGTTGTACAGAGACATTCTAAAAGTACAACTTTTGTACTGTCCAAAACATGTGTTTACAGTTAAGGCTTGTATATTTCGTATTAAACTTGATTTATATATAAAATAGGTATTCTTATTTATTTTAAGTATCTTAAATTTTAAATTGCATAATAAGTACTAAGTGTGGTTTTAAAACTTCACAGAAACAGATATTTATTCTTGCAAATAAAGTGATTTTACATTTTATCATATGATAAAAGAATTAATTTGAATTTTATCGTCTAAATTGCCAATATATATATATATAAAAACAATTTCATTGCAAGTGGTTAAAAGATTACATATTATTATCTGTTATCATTGTTCCATATAATTGTTTCAAATAGTTATGCATAATTCTTGTAACATAGTCTGAAGATGATCTATCAGTTTAAAATATTAATTGCATTATAACAATGTTACATATATATGATGACAATATTTATATTATAATATTATAACAAAACATGCCAAGTTTATTAGAAAAACTAAATTAATTAAAATTGACACTTTTCATATATCAAATACATAATGATAATGGCACTTATTTTAAATACTATGACAAAATAATACTCAAAACCACCTATAACATAGCATTATATGCAACTTGATAGACATTTTTCCTTCTTTTACAATAAAGACATATGAAAAAACATTTATTTAAAAAATGTATATTATTTGAATTTTGGAAATAAAGTTAATATTTAATTTTTCATTGGTAATTTATAAATCATGAAATTCTTAATGTCTGCTTATATGAAATTATTTTTACCTGTACCAAATTATATTAATAATACGTAATTTACGAATAAAATCGTTGCAATTATTTTTTAGCTTCAAATTTAAACTACATTTCTTAATCTTACATTTCATAATGATAGCAAACTTATGATAGGTAGGTTTTTAGTTTTAAGAAACCGCAAGTAATCTAGGGAATTATTTTGTTAGGAGTCGAGGAATTGTACGCCTTAAAAAGGAACATCCGAACATTGGCTACTAATCTTAAGCACGTGGTTACTTACGAATTGATCTCAATATTTATCCGGCATTACACCTGTAACTTGATTTTTAGTTTTTCAAACATGTTTTCACGAAGTTTGTCGATATTTATTAAACGAGACGAAAAGTATATGCAGAAACTCTCATTTTTTAGAACTGACAAAGTAAGTAAGAAAAATCTTTTTGGAATATTTTAAATATCCTCTTTTCGTTTGTTAACATCACAATTATCAATATCTCTGTTGTTATTTTTCTCTGCTATTACTATTTCTTATTGTATAAATTTCACATTCTTTTGTAGGTTATTGTTAGTAATTCATTTAATTTAATACGCGGAATAAACATGACAAAATTTATAGAAAATGCAAAACTTTTTCTAATGCTTTAATTACTGTTTATTTTTAAATTGAGTTTTGATTAAAATGTACCACATGTCTTACTTTTTCATTATTTAATAATGTTATATTCTTCAAAATATATTTCATTAATCTTGTTTCATAACATTGTGTAATTTTATTGTAGGAACCAAGCGAGGATGAACATAATCAAATTGTAGATATTTTATGTGAATTCTTAATGAATCCAGAATCCACAGAGGATGTTGCAGAATGTTTCCCACAGTTATTGCCAGCATTAATTATGAACAGCATTTCTATGGATACAATTTCCATTGATGACGAAGATTTGATTCATAAATTAAATTCAGTTATTTTGGCCAAATTACTTTCAAAGAATCGGGATATACTAGCGTATGTATTTTTAATGTTATATAGAATACTTTATATTTTATGTTATTTTGTATGTATATATATATTTTTGTTACCCTAATATGTGATTATTAATAGCGAAAGTATCATCATGAAATTATGTTCTCTTACTTATAGGTAATATATTTTAGGTTGAATAATACTTTATTCAGCATTATAATTCTTTCATGTTCCATAACATTTTAGGTTGAATGTTTCAGATTGGAGAATATCCTACAAGGATACAAACAATATTTTTCTAATACTCTATGTATTATACTTTTTTTATTACTTAAATTTAGAATTATCAATTGATGAAATATGTAATAAATGTAAAATATATTTAAAAAAAATTAAAGGTCTTTGTAACACAGTATTCTGTTCTGTTTTCTTAGTTGTATTATTAATTTAGTGCAGACATATACAAGTAATCTTTTTCTTATTTAAGAAATATATAAGCATAGTCGTTTATGTTTAGTAGTATGTAAATTTGTATATATTTAAATGATATAAAATTTGAAAATGATTTGTAAATCAATATTGTTTTGTTACAGATTTGTTCTACATTATTTTGATGTAAATCCAGCTCCATTTGAATTTATAGAAGTTGATCATAGTCCTCCTTTAAAGAGACGCAATAGGCAAAGAGTAATATCTGCCAAAAAAATATCTGATTATGATTTAGTAACTGCTTGTTATGATATTTTATGTAGTGCACCAATGCACTTTAAATATGCATGGAATTGGTCTGAATTTTATAAATATCTGACTCATGACGATGGAGGTGTTAGATGGTAAGATATAAAATTAAAAAATATATCTCCTTTTAATATTTTAAATAAAATTACTAATAGGAAAAGATTTTAATCCAATAATTTTTATTAAATAGAGTAATTGTTTGGGAATAAATTTGTTAAAATTCCGTTTTAAATAAGTAAAATAAAAAAGTGTCTTAAGTCAAAACAAAATATACAAGAACAATTTTTAATTATCTTTCAGGGTAGCAATGAATTGTATTGCTATTGTATTAGAAATGTCAGAATCTTGCTATCTATCTCATGTGAATGATTTTATTTCTAACGATCAAGAGTACTTTGTTAAAAGTAAAGAAATTAATCGAAATAATATAACATGTGAAGATACCAAAGAAATCGACGGAATTCCTAATGTACCTTCTGTAGTTTCCATTGGAGGAATTTTGCTTCCAATATTTGAGAAACCTGCAAGTAGAAATGAATTGAATCTAATTCCTGTACCATCTACGCGACAAAATTTACGGAATTTAGCTTTAGCAGTCTCTTCCAATAAATGTGTATGTTTACAAGGTGCAGTTGGTTCTGGAAAGACTGCATTAATAGAGTTCTTAGCTCAAGCTACTGGTCACAATGCACAGAAATTTGCAAAAGTGCAATTAGGTGATGAAACAGATTCTAAAATGTTGTTAGGAATGTACAGATGTACTGATATTCCTGGAGAATTTTTATGGCAACCAGGAATATTGACTGAAGCTGTATCATCTGGCAAATGGCTGCTTTTAGAAGATATTGACTGTGCTGCAACAGATGTTATTAGTGTTATTGGACAACTTATAGAAACTAATACATTATCAGTCCCTGGATACAGAGACTTGATACACGTGAAAAGTGGGTTTCAATTGTTTGTTACTAGAAGATTGAGTTCTGGAGGAACACAAAAATCATTCCAAATGCCAATGCAAAAACAGTGGTCTTGTGTTAACATAGAGTCCTTATCAAAAAAAGAACTCGTTACAATTGTCCAAACCTTATTTCCAATATTGCATACAGTAGCTGTAAAAATGGTTGATGTGTTTTTATTGTTTTCTGCTGGAAATCATGAAGATGACATTGTGAATAGTGTAAGGAATACTAGACAAATTTCTACCAGGGATTTGATTAAGTGGTGCTTTAGAGCTATAGTTGATTTTGATGTATCCTCACCTGCTTCAGGACTGAAGATCTTTCAAGATGCTTTAGATGTCTTTTGCTGCTCTGTGCCTAATCCCGGTATGTAAAATATACTTTATAAAAATATCTATTATTGCTGAATGATTTTTTATAATACTGCAATTAAATGTTCTTATAAAGAAATTTCATAAGTGATGAATCATGTTGTTATCTTTTTATTTCAGTACAACGTTTAAATTTGGCAATAGCTGTGGCACACAAATTAGGTATTGTAAAAACAAAAGCAGAATTTTTTTCTCAAGTACATAAGCCATCTGTAAATCTCCACAAAGAATGTCTTATTGTTGGTAGAGCAAAATTAGAGATAAAAATAGCTGATAGAGTTAAAATAGAATCTAAAAGTTCCAATTTTTCTTATACAAGACCATCTGTATGTCTTTTGGAAAGAATAGCTAGTTGTATTGTACAGAAAGAGCCAGTTCTTCTAGTTGGAGAAACTGGCACAGGGAAAACAAGTTGCGTACAATACCTTGCACAGATAACAGGCCATAAGTTGATAGTAATAAATATGAACCAACAGAGTGAAAGTACAGATCTACTTGGTGGCTACAAACCGGTAGATCTTAAACTTTTGATTCTTCCAATTCGCGAAGAATTCGAGATTTTGTTTCGATCTTATTTTGCAATTGAACCAAATTTAAAATATTTGAATCATATTGGGCATTGCTTTGAAGGAAGAAAGTGGAAGATGTTGATTACTTTAATGATTCATAGCACTAGTGCTGCTTTGAAAAGACTGAAGACGTCTACAAAAAATCAAAATGAGATAGAAGTTTTAAAGAAATGGGAGAAGCTAGCAGAGAAATTAGAAAAACTTCAGTCTCAGGTGCAGAGTCAATTTTCTTTAGCATTTTCATTTGTAGAGGGTAGTTTAGTCAAAGCACTGAAAAATGGAGACTGGGTTTTGTTAGATGAGATAAATTTAGCTACTGCAGAAACATTAGAATGTCTTTCTGGTTTATTAGAAGGATCTTGCGGATCTCTATCTTTGTTAGAGCGTGGAGACAAAGAACCAATTAAAAGGCACAAAGACTTTGCAATTTTTGCTTGTATGAATCCTGCAACAGATGTTGGGAAAAAAGATCTTCCCATGGGTCTGAGGAATAGATTTACAGAATTCTTTGTTGATGAACTCACGGAAAAATCAGATTTACAACTTCTAGTTAGTTCATATCTGAATGACTTAAATCTGTCACCAGAAAAAATTGAAAATATTGTCAAATTTTACTTAAGTGTCAGGAAAGAAGCAGAAACCAGTCTTCTTGATGGAATTGGGCATAAGCCACATTACAGTTTGAGAACACTATGTCGTGCTCTAAGTGTGTCTGCACAGAATCCTTGTGGAAATATAATGAGATCCTTATATGAAGCATTTTGTTTAAGTTTTCTAACACAGTTAGATAGTAAATCTTACCCAATAGTACAAAGAATGATTGTAAAGGCTATCATAGGAGAAAAAGCTGCCAGTGCTGTTATTGGAACTCCAATTCCAAGGCCACGTGGTCATGCTGAGAGTTTTATATGCTTTGAGGGCTATTGGATCTCTAGAGGCGATCTTGAGCCACAAATTCCAGAAAATGTAAGTTTGTATTCTTTTAAAGAGAATTTTACTAGTAGGCAGTTTTTAGCTTTCGTTATATATGATATAAATGCTATAAAAATTAAGCAGTGTATTAAATATGTATATATAAAAAAAAAACAGATCTTGTAGGCAAAGTAAGATAAAGGTAAAATAAATAAAACTTTTATATTTTCTTTGATTTTAGTATATCCTCACAGAAACAGTGAAGCAAAATTTGAAAGACTTAGTGCGAGTAGTATCTATTGGTAAAATGCCTGTATTACTCCAAGGGGATACTTCAGTAGGAAAGACCAGTTTGATAACATACTTAGCGAAGGCTTCTGGACATACCTGTGTACGAATTAATAATCACGAACACACAGACCTGCAGGAATACGTTGGTACCTATGTAGCTGATTCTTCAGGAAAGTTAGTTTTTAAGGAGGGTATTCTAGTAGACGCTATGCGGAAAGGTATGATGAATTTAATTTTTGATTATCCTTTTTATTATACTATTACATGTTTCAATTATCTATTTTTATACCTCTAAAATAATTTAATATTCTTCAGGATATTGGATAATTTTGGACGAGTTAAATTTAGCACCTAGCGATGTTTTAGAAGCTTTGAATAGAGTTCTTGATGATAATAGAGAGTTGTTTATTCCTGAAACTCAACAAATTGTAAAAGCACATGATAATTTCATGCTTTTCGCTACGCAAAATCCTCCAGGTTTATATGGTGGAAGAAAGGTAATATTTTATAAACAAATAATTTCTTATTAGTATTTCATATGATTTTTTTATTCCTATTTGTTACTAGGTGTTATCACGTGCATTTAGAAATCGATTTGTCGAGTTACATTTTGATGAAATTCCACCTAAAGAGCTCCAAATAATTCTACATAAAAGGTGTAAGATGCCAGAAACATATTGCAAGCAAGTAATCAGTGTAATGACAGAACTTCAAGTACGAAGAAAGGGTACTGCAACTTTTGCAGGAAAAAGAGGTATATTATTTTCTTAACGCATTATTTATTAGTAAATATTTTTGTCATTTAAGAAGGTAATTTTCCCATTTTTTGTAGGGTTCATAACCCTTAGAGATTTGTTTCGCTGGGCTGAGAGATATCATCTGGCACCCGATATTGTAGGCACTTTGTATGATTGGAGTCAACATTTAGCGGACGAAGGATATTTGGTTCTCTCTTCAAAAGTTCGTCATTCAGAAGAATGTTTAGAAATCATAGAAGTGCTAAAGAAACATTTAAAAAGAGATGTTAGTCCAGATGCTCTATTTTCACTTTCTGAAAAAACTTCTACTGTGACTAAGTCAATCTTGGAATCTCTTTTGTCAAAGAAGATTCCAGAATTTGAACATGTAGTCTGGACATATCAAATGTGCAAAATGGCAGTACTTCTCTCGAAAGCCTGTGACTTTAAAGAACCAGTTCTTTTAATTGGTGAAACAGGAGGTGGAAAAACTACAGTTTGTCAACTATTGTCTGTAATTAGACAACAAGAACTTAGTATTGTCAACTGTCATATGCATACAGAAGCTTCTGATTTTCTTGGAAGTCTCCGTCCAGTTAGAGAACATAGAGAAAATCAGAAATTGTTCGAATGGGTTGATGGTCCTTTAGTAAAATCCATGAAAGATGGAGGCTTCTTTTTAGTAGATGAAATCTCTTTGGCGGACGATAGCGTACTTGAAAGACTAAACTCTCTTCTAGGTAATTTATTATCTTGAATTATTTTTAATCACATAACAGGTATTTAATTAAGATTGTTTTATTTAAATAATATTAAAATTAATTAATTTTTTCTAGAACCTGAACGTAAACTTTTAATTGCTGAAAAGCCGTCAACTGAAGAAAATGCAACAGTTACTGCACATGAAAATTTCATTTTCGTTGGTACAATGAATCCTGGTGGTGATTATGGCAAAAAAGAACTTTCACCAGCTCTTAGGAATAGGTTCACGGAAATTTGGTGCGAAGGTTGTGTTTCATTGGACGATCTCAAGTGTATTATGGTACACAATCTACGTAAAGAATACAAGGAAACTGTTCCTGCAGCAATAATAGGATTCATAAAGTGGATACAAACTACAGAAATAGGAAAAAAGCTTGTCGTTAGTGTCAGAGATATCCTTACATGGGTGAATTTTCTTAATTCTTGTGAAGATTTAAGCATAGGGGATGCTTTTTTCCATGGTGCAGCTTTAAGCTATATCGATGGGCTTGGATCTGGTTTAACTGCAGCAGAAAAGTAAGTGCTATGAATTGTTATCAATTGGGTTTTATAAAATTTTAATCAAATTCTATTTTAATGAATCATATTAATTAAGTTAATTATAATTATATTTATTAGTTTTTTACCGAAATATTTCAAATTATTTTAGTTCAAAGAAGTTGAAAAGTTTTAAGGATTCTGCGTTGAAATTTATTAAAGAGCAAATACAGACTATATTAAAATCTGAATTAATATTGAACAATGAAGAATTTGATGTCAACAATTATGAGGATAAATTTGGAATACATTCATTTTATATTAAGAAGGGAAATGTGCAAATTCCAAGCAACGTAGGATTTGCTTTTGCAAGCCCAACAACAAAAATGAATACTCTGAAAGTTTTACGTGCTTTGCAATTAAAGAAACCAATTCTATTGGAAGGTAGTCCAGGAGTTGGCAAAACTAGTTTAGTTTCTGCACTTGCCAGAGCATCTGGACATCGTCTTCTTAGATTAAATTTAAGCGATCAAACGGTAACTATCCCTTCTTCTTTCTTTATTATATAATTTATTAAGTAATTCAAGTAAATGAAATAAGATGATTTGCTACTTTTATATACTGTAATATTAAGTTTGCAATTCTATAGCATTATCAGTTTTAATGTATTGCATTTATTTTATAAGACTTAAAATGTCTTTTATGAGTCCTTTGTAAAAAAAGAAGAAAAGAATTCAATTGAACCAAAATGTTAAAACATATTATTATAAAATTTTTAAATATTACGTAGGATATTTCGGATTTATTTGGAGCGGATTTACCAGTGGAAAGAGGGAAGCCTGGTGAATTCTCATGGAGGGATGGTCCTTTCTTAAGAGCTCTAAAGAATGGGGATTGGATTCTTCTGGATGAATTGAATCTTGCATCCCAGTCGGTTCTCGAAGGATTAAACGCCTGTCTCGATCATCGTGGTGAAGTTTACATCCCGGAATTAGGAATGTCTTTTATCGTAAAGCCAGGAACTCGATTATTTGGTTGTCAAAATCCTCTTCGTCAAGGTGGAGCTAGAAGGGGGCTTCCAAAGTCATTCTTGAACCGTTTCACACAAGTAAGTTCTTTTTATATTTAAAACAAAAGATTAATAGAAGAACACATATATTGCTATAATAAGGGGATGATAATAAATAATATTAGGAAAAAGTCGTATAAAAATACAATGATCCATCTTTTCTTGATCATTAAAGGTAGAGTTATCGGACATGTCAGTTCATGATTTTGCTTCTTTTGCTGTTTTAGGTTTTTGTGGATGCTCTGGAACAGAGGGATCTAAAATTCATTTTAAATGTTCAATTTCCGGAGCTACCAGAAGATTTACTCTATAAGATGATTCAGTTTAATGAAGAACTGAGCTCTCAAGTTGGAACTACTTGGGGCCATTCGGGATCACCTTGGGAAATGAACCTTAGAGATGTCACTAGGTGGTGTGAAATAACCATGGCAGCTTTCAAAAAGAGTTCAAAAAAGATTTTCAATCCCGGAAATGGCGCCCAATTGATTTACGTTGATAGAATGAGGACAAATGAAGATAAAAGAAATGTAAGACATATATAACGTAATGTTTTTAATATTTATAATATTAATAATTTTAATTCACGAGAATACTATTTGCTATGTAATTAAATTTCATGTCTTTACAATCCTACAATGTATTTCTTACAATATATAATGAAGTAAACTTCTCTCTAACTTTTAAATGTTTTTTAATTACAGGTGATCGAGATATACAATAAGATTTTCTTACAAAATGATTGGCCTTTACCAGATCCAGAGTACTTAGTTCACTTGACGAGAGAAAAGGTCTTTTTGGGAGACGAAATATTGGATCGCAGCGATTCTGCAGTGTACGAAAACGATGATTTGTTGCTCTTGAGGGAGCAGAAAACTGTCCTCAAGGGACTTGCGCAGTGTGTTAACATGAATTGGATGGCCATTCTTGTAAGTAGTTTGCAAACTGGTTTAACTTCCACGAACAAACTGTCGAGTAATTATTTGCGTTTTATCTGCTCTTTTAAATAATTCTTATACAACTTATATAATTAAGTAATGCTACAAATATTAATTATATACCATTTTCTTAACTAATATATGTATCAATTCTGTAACAGATCGGTGGATCTGGAACCGGAAAGACCAGTCTCGTACATCTTCTTGCAAAGCTGACCGGACAGAAGCTGAAATCGATCGTCGTCAATTCTGCGATGGATACTACGGAAATTTTAGGCGGCTTCGAACAAGTAAGTCATTTTATAAAAGTTTCTGATTGCACGTTTAATATATCTCCCGTAAGACAGAAAATTCTGTCGATTAATCGTAACGATGCAAATACGGTATGAGAAAATATTTTGAAATTTAATTAGTAATGTTAGGAAGAGGAGCAACATTGCTTCCAGCGTAGATGTTAAATAGCAATGCTGTATAACTAATAAACTAACATTCAGTAAATTCAGCTCTGGTATACAAGATAATTAAAATAAATGGCCTCTCGACATTTACATTACTTCATGCGCAATCATGAAGTAAATTTATGACATATATCATATTCAGGTTTCATTGCTTTTTATTGCCTAATAATTTTACAATTAATGTGACATAAAGTTTATTCAAACTATATCATTTTTAAAAAAGACAAAACTATTCACTTACTACGTATAAGGAGGGGAAATGTATCAAGCGATAACATTGAAATTTTTAATTAAATCAAGTAAGTTTCTTCCTTACAAATTTGTTGCAGCAATCTTGATTAAGTAGAAGTAGTAGCGATCTGGCCGAAATATTCTAAACTCGTTTATGTACAGAGCGATCCTAGCAATCGGATCAGCTCCGTTCCGAATAAAAGTAAGGTTAAAACAAAAGAGGGAAAATTTGCATGGTTTAATGAGTTCCGTTCTCCGCTGACAGGATTTTTTTTATGGGTGCATCGATTCGTCCGCAGTAGTGTAATGGAACTTTTCCCTTTGAGTCAAAACTGAAATTGCTACTTTTTCGTACAAATCGATTTTTCAACACGATTTTACGAATGACGGAGTATAATATAGTCGTGGAAGAATTTAATTTAATTTACAATCCATTTCACGTTACATCCTCTAATAAATATTCAAACGGCGTGTTTGAATTTTTTGAATTAATTTGCTTAGGCGCTCAAATTTATTACAATCGCATTGAGAATATTTGTTTACTCTGTTTCTTTATTTCCTTTATCATTTATCTTCTTATCATCGTTAACGTTCTACTCGATTCGCTTGTACCATTTGCTTAGTCGTTTCATCTCAGTTCTATTCTTTCATTGGCTCTGTATCTGACGTACTATTTTCTTTCTATTCGTCGTATAACCAATGTTATTCTTGAAGAACTGAAATTAAACGCCCCAGAGGGAGTCTTTACTGTTATAAGTTGATGGACGAGCACCATTGTCAGACTCGAGAGGCCAGATAATCGCACGCCACCAAAGGATCAATGAGATTTCTTTCGCAGAAGCTGGAATATAACCTCTGTACCCGACGACTTGAAGTGCTTCTAGCTTTTAGTCTCGCTTCGGGCAACTTTTCCTGTTGCTCATTGCCACTCGGGCCTCTTCTATTTAAATCCAAGGAAATATCAAAATTACGTGTGCAACTAGCGCAAGCAACATCATATATTAATGAAATAACTATTTTTAAACAATTATTTTGTTCCACCAATACCATCACAGCCTTTGTGAAATTTCTAAAATGGAGGAAGGTTAAAAAATATTACCATTGTCAAAGATAATCTATCTTTATTTACACGCTTAGTAACATCGATGTTGTGATATTGTAATATTATAAACGCAAATAATTGTTGTATAATTAACGATACAAATATCGCAATCAATATTTTCGCACGATCTTCGCGTAATATCTATCGATTTGCCAGGCACCGTTTATCCATCAACTTAAACTAATTACCCTTAACGCTATCGTCGTTCTGGCTAACATTCACGTTCTAATAACTTTTAAAAGACATACTTTACGAGTAATGTTCGTAAGTTTACTCCGCCTTCCCCTACGAAAGTCTTTCCAGAGAAATTGACATTGTTTCAGGGATTTTCCGGACTTTATTTCTTTCATCTCTCGAATGTTGCTGGATTACGCTTCAGCTCGCGTATTTCCAACGTTTCTCGCTTTTAAATTTTCTTCCACGCGTATCGATCGACAGCATCGACGAAAAAAAAGAAAAAAAGGAAAATTTCTTTCTAAAGCACGAACTACGTGACGGATTATGGAAATAGAGAAATAGAGCGGATAATAAAGAAATTTTCATCCTACAAACTTTCCCAACAAATACTACGGTTTTCACTTTCACTTTTATTTCTTTTCTTCTTTCTCTACCACAAACGAAAGAACGGCTGAAGATTTCGATCGAAATTGCAAACTATTCTCACCGAAACCAGTTCCTTTCTGTAATTGTTCTACTCGCGTGATATAATCTGCAAGCCACGATTTCTCGATCTATTGCTATAGTTAGGTGAGAAATTATCCCGCCAGAGGTCTACAACTGTCACAAGTTGTGCAATTCTCTTCTCTCTTTCTCTTGTTAACATCGACACTGTTGTGTATACGAAATGTGAAGACTCTATCGCAGATGAAGTTTATATTCGAGGATTTCGACCGATAAATGTTCTAGTTATCGCAGTTTGCATTTATAGATCGAATGCACAGATTCTCAGCATTGCGTGGTAATTATATTATGAATTCTGTATTACGTTCGATCCATTATCGAAATATTCAACGCGATGACGCGCAATTGCTAGAATTGCGTTCCGAATGACGCTGATTTTTCGCAGTTTACATCGTAAGAGGCCTTAGCAGTTGGCCACGTAAATATTGCTAAATTATAAATAATTTATTATATATAATATATATAATTTATAAAATAATAATCGCAATAACGAAATATTCGATGTCGTGTTCTACTGTTCCTCCGTTATCGCAATTCGTAGACATTTCAACGATTTATTTATTTCCTGGCGGTTAGGTGGCTCTTGCGATACAATTTATGCAAATTCTTAAAATCATCTACGGAAATTATTCGTGCAGAATGAGAAGCTCTCGTGATTTTTGTATCGTAGAAATTGATCGTTGATTTTTCTAATTTTTTTAGGATGAACCGATGTTGCTGATTTTCGTATGCTTTTAAAGTTTTGTATATTTTGAGTACTTTGGAAAATTTCGATCAAAAAGGTATTTTATGCGCTTATCCTGTTAATTGTACCGAGAAATATGTGGCTTGTTCTGTTCCAAGATTTATTCTTTTTTTTTTTTTTTTTTTTTCAAATTAGAATTTGCAGCGATTGGATGAAGGTTTGTTTAAATTTTCGTCGATCGGTCGTCGTTAATAACTTCGATCAGCGTCAGTTACCAAAGATTTAGTTGCTCCTGGTATGAATAATACAGCAAATAAGGGAAAATACAGTTGGTTTTGTCTCAACTGTTTATTAGAAGTAAGAAATATACGTTTGGCAAGGTTAAAAAATGGAAAAAACGTCGACCATAATATTTCTATAAAATTCAATTACAGTACAATTGATATAAAATTAAATATAATACAAATCTACAAAATTCTCGGACATGTTACGCGAGGTCGTAAACCAAATATTGGGTTGGCAACTAAGTGATTGCGGATGTTGTCATTAGGTGGTATTGACAAAATCCGCAATCACTTAGTTGCCAAGCCAATGAAACGCTTTGTTCTCATTTTCGATGGAAATTGTTTAGATCTCGCGTGCAAATATCTGGCAAATTAAAACCACCGCTGTTTTTCTATTTCCTTCCCAGCAAACTCCAGTCATTTTTATTTAATGGAGAAAAGTGAAAAAAAGATATCTTTAAGCACAAACGAGAAGCTCGTGCGTTAAAACGTGTATTCTTATTTTTTTTTTTTTTTCTTTTTGCTTTTTTGCTTAAGAAAAAGTAGCTCAGAGAACAGACGTCCGGAAATCCCTAAATTTTTGCATAGAAAATATATAAATACATATACATACATATATATGTATAGGTATATATTTATCTGCATATACACATATACAGAGTGACTAGTTTATTCTCGTTACGTCTTCACTTTGACAACACGTTTCGTTACGTTCGCTTTGACAACATTTCTCGAAACGTGCCGTTTCTTCCACATATTTGACAAATCTGAAATTTTACTAATTTTCATAAATTTCATTTGATAAATAGATTTCGATATACCGTGAAATGAAATTTTTATTTCGAATTTCTGTCATCATTATATTCTCGACAGTCACGAACGTGTTAATTTCTTACCACTGAGAGAAGTAAATGAGAAGTTATCAATACAGAATCGTACAGTCTTTTATTCGAATACATAATTCCATTATTCACGAATTAAACATTTATTCGTGGCTGAAGAATATTTCAAACGAAAACAGAGTACAGTATATATATCGTGGACGAGAAGCCTAAGGATATCGGGCGAACTATAAACAATGTCGCGAGAAAGTCGAAGCGTGTTGTCGACCAATCGAATAGTTTCGTAGAAAAGGCCTACGTGATGCTGGCCACGAACGGTTGCGAAATATGTGCGTGGTGGGGCTAAGACAAAGGACAAAAGGACGCTAAGGGAGAAAGACGAATTAACAGTCAGTATTAGTTGAGAAGTCAGGGAGTGCGAGCTGCGTTGTCGAGAGAGTGTGATTCGCGTGAGTGAGAGATCGTTGGATCCGTTGTGATGAGTGTTGCAATTAACTATCTAACTGTCTTAATTATAATACGTTATTGTGATTAGTTCATGTTAAACAACTATCGTTTCCTTTTTAATCAACATCTGTTTAATCCATTTATTATAAATAAACTAATTGTAGTATAAGATCTTACAATATATATATATATATATCAAATATCCGTTAAATGAAGAGTCTAATTACAACAAAAGTTATGTTACAGTTCCACCATTATACATCGTATATCGAACAATTTCACGCTCGACACCGAGAGCGTTTAATTATCGAACACCCTGTATATGCGCACATGCGACTCCGCTTCTGTATATAATTATCTGTATAATACGTGTATAATAAAGATAATCGTAATAGTAAATAATATATATATATAATAATAATAGTAATAATCGAGGCAAAATCTCGATCACTTTGAGTCCCCAGTTTAATGGAAAGCTCATTCGAAGGTGCAGACTATCTAACATATCCCTAATTAATCGCTTAATTGATCGCTAATTGGTGCAGCTAATGCTCTGTTCGATTCACAATTTAAGGAACTATTTATGTTTTGTCGGTGACATTCTGCGCTTTTCTACTTTTCTTAAATAATCTCTAGCTTGTTTCTTCGCGTCGCTTCCGCTTCTGCTTCGTTTCATTTTACTTTACATTACTTCGTTTTACTTTATTTTCATTGATTTTTTAGTTTCATTGAATATAGCGTTATCTAAACAGAGTTGTCTAGAAAGCGAAGTTTTACATGGAAACGTGCTTAACGTTGGCGAAACGATCATTCTCCTATCTCTTCCTCGCGAGTTTTGGCAATCTTCGAAGATTATTGTTTAGACGGTTCTTTACAGAACCTCTTTGGCAACGATTTTCCTTTGTTTTTCCATCTCTCCGCTTGTTTCTTTGTGCCTGTATCTCGTTACGAGAACCACGTTGCTTGTTACGACCGGAAAGTGAACGTCCCGCGGATTTGTCTTCTTTCTCTGCTTTTCATTTTCGCGCGAGTCTTGGAAAGTTTACGTGTTTCGAAGAGGATTCCTAGTCTACGAAGCGGAATTTGCAAGCGGACAACTCAGTTTCTCGGTTCTTGTCGTCCATTTGCAATCTTCTGTCAGTCGATCGACATCATCGAGTTCTACTCTTCAGCGCTGCGAAGATATCGCGCATGCGTGCATATCTCTTTAGTAAATTGGACAAATCTCGTTTTGGAAATATCTTTGGTCGTTTTTGGAACGGCTTCGGAGAATTCATAGAAATTCTAAGTATCTTTTTTATATTAAACGTATACTATTCAGCATTTTTTCGATATTTCTTTCGAAGGACGAATTGAACGTTTATTGCAGCTTTTCGTACATTACAAACATTAAATTGCTCTTTCATCAAATTCATCATCGCTGATGAATATGATCATTTTACAAAATTATCTCGCAATACCATCGACTAAAAACGAATGACAAGTATCTTCTGAAAATTGGTAAAAATTTTTTCCATCGTCTCCTTATACACCAAATATTTATTTTTCATCTAACTGACATTTAATATCTACTGTATAGTGTTTCTTGATTTTTTAACGATTATATTACTCGTACGACTAAAGGTACGCCAAGTGTAGTCACGACAATAAGAATTGAATAATTCGATCGAAGAGATTTTACGACAATGCAACTAGCGACATACAAATTTTTCTTTTCTTCCGTTTAATTATTGATTTTTGATCGATACTTGTGTTATTATTAATTTTGTAACGCGAGAAATTTATAAATTAGAGATTTGTTAAACACTGATCTCGCGACAATCGATCGCGCAATTCTGCGTGCGTAGTGTAGCATGCGACGGATCAACTCTAACCGAAGACTTTTTTACACAAATTTACAGAGTTTTTTCCGAACATTTTAACTTTGAAAAATTAATTATTAATTAATTTTTAATATAATATCAACATCACGCACAATCTATCCTCGATTAGGTTTAAGGATAATTGAAACAAGAATTGACATAATATTCTGAAAACATTCTTCTTCTTGTCGTTCTAAAATCTTCGAATTGTTAACGTGTTACACTTTGTTCTCTCTTGGAAGAAGCATTTGTTAAACAATTTTTAACGTATTTTCTCTCAAGCCTCAAAAATATCGTATTCCTATTTCCAATATAATTTGATCAGATTTTCCACGGAAATCGTTGAAAAACTTCGTAGTATAGTTTGAAACAACTACAAGGAAAATTTGTCTTTTTCCATCTAACAGGAATTTTCTGCTTTATAAAATAAAATAACGTACAAGCTATGGACGAACGTTTACGTAATTCGTAATGAAATTGTTTCGAAATTTTCTCGTTGGAACTTTCCAAATGATATGCATAATAAGCGAAGCAATGTACCAAGTTGGCGAAAGAAAGGGAATTCTGTAATTGAATTTTGCTGGTTTAAGGAAACATGTTAAGAAAGTTTATTCACTAGGTAGATCGCTGCTAGTTGGGCTGACGTTCACTTCCGAGTCGCTTATTTTCGGGGCCGGCGGTAACAAAATGCTCGATCTTCTACTAACGTCTTCCTCGTAAACGCTTGACGTGCTTTTCGACCTTGAAACCAGAGTCCACGGATCCGGCGGTACGATCATAACGTCGTCCTGTACGGTTTAATTCCGCGATTAATTACGATTAGTTAATCTTAAACAGAAAGTGTAGAGAAGGACACCTTTATTAATGACGAACATCATAGAATCACCGGTTTGCTTTGCATGCTGTTTTTGTGCTTGCAATTGTGCATACAAGAGATACACCGGGTGTGCTATCTTTAATTTCTCAACGACGCGTGTCAAGTTTTTCGTCTGTAACGTATAATACGAAAACATTACGAGCTCAGATAATCAGGTCCAGAAATGCGTTCCGCGTGATTATTTATTTGTTCTTTGATTAAATTTATGTATCGGATACTACTCATTCTGCCATTGATGAACTTGATACTCGTCTTGGCGAAATAACCGATGCCCGACCAAACCATCACGCTACCTCCCATTTGTCGTCGAATTGCTGACATTGTCTCTTTTCTTGTGTCATGAAAATAATATTGCAACCCATCAGGGCCATCCAAGTTGAATCTTTTTTCGTCTGAAAATAGTACCCTTCTCCGTTTATTTTTCCAATGCACTGTTTCTTTCGCAAAGCGTAAACGTTCTAACTTCGTGTTTCGTTGTTAACGAAGGTTCCCTTTTTCAATTTTAGCCTCTTAATATCTTTGCAGGATAGTAGAACCCGACGAACACTCGAAACACTGACACTAACGCTAGATTTTTCCATTATTTGCTTCGTTGTTAACTGCGAGTTGGAAGCTACACTCAAAAATTGCTCGTTTATCTCGATCGGATAACGATGACGGCTGACAATTATTTTTCTTTTTGCCATAATCTTCAACATTTTTAAAGAAATTCTGTATTGCTTTACACGACTTCTTCTTATTACTTTCGATATTTCTGCCACTGATAACTGATGCTGTTTTAGTTCAAAATTTGCTTTTTTCAGACTCGTTTAATTTTTTTCCGCGTCCCATACTTACAAATTTGTATAATATTGCACTGTAATCTTTTAGTCGTTGATAGATCATGAACTACTGAGCAATTTCTAAACGTATTAACAGAGTGTGCTGTCATTTCGTTCTTAAAATTGTGGCGGACTAGGCCCGTGATAGGTTGTTGTTGTAGTTGGCTGTAGATGTGTCGCTGCTGGAGGTCTATTTTATATTTACTTCCTAATGATTGTGTCGTGGAAGAAAAATATCGGACTACGGGCACCGGGGATTCGAACCTGAGTCCTGAACGTTCGTAACCAAAGGCGTTAATCACTGCGCTATCATCGTCCGGTACTAGATAATGTCTAGTGGCGGTATTTATTGTCGAGTGCCGCCACAAAATAAAACAATTTTTTTGTTACACACTAAACCTCATAATATTTTTAATTATTTTCAACGAACCGCATATTTTCAGCTCATAATGTTGACACGAAAAACTTGACACGCGTCATTGAGAAATTAAAGATAGCACACCTGGGCCATCTTTTTCGCGAGGAGTGTTCATATCTTGCTACTATCGCTACTTTTTTCTAATATTGTTTCTTCTTAAACGATTGCTGTACTACGAAATTCTTTTTGAAAAATCATTTATTAGCTATACGAATGAACAATCCAAGTATTTTCAGTGAAACTCAAAGTTTATTAAAAAAAAAAAACATACCGCAAATCGTTCGATCAAAGTATTTGTTTGTCGTTTTCTATAACTTTAAACCGTCTGTTATTGTATTGGCAACTAAATGATTGCGGATTTTGTCATTAGGTGGTAAAGTTGCCAATCCAATAAATCGTAACAACGTTGAATCGCAATGAATGTTGTTTGAGACGCGTTGCAGTAGCTACTTTAGTCGCCAGACGTTACTCTCCTTATCAGATACCCATTCCATTTCCAATTAATGGATCGGATAGAGTAATTCGACGATTGGATCTCAGCCGGAAGACGCAGCATTTCTCCGATATGAAATCCATCACTTGGCTGATGGATGGTTCGAAGTTAGGGAAGAAACCAATGGCGAATACTTTGATCGAGAAGAACTTGCTGTATTTTCTTTTAAATAAACTTCCAGTTTCGCTGGAAGCTTGCAATCGTCTGTTTGTGCACCTAATACGCGATAATAAATGGGAACTTTTAATCATTTGACACAAAGATAAGAAATAAAGGAAATTTGAATTTTCCTTTGCGCAAACTCATATTTACTAGGTTGGCAACTAAGTGATTGCGGCATTTGTCAGTACCACCTAATGAGAAAATCCGCAATCACTTAGTTGCCAACCCAATAGACCAACAGAAACGAAACGTCGTGCAAGCTGACCGAATTATGCGAATATTACGAATACTTTCGACATTTTGCGCGTACTTTTGCATCAACGAATTTCCCACGAACAGATGAAAATCCTCGGTGGCCTACGCAAATAAGCAGAGGAAACGAGTGGGAAGTTTCTCTAACAAGCGAAAAGCTACAAGCCATTTTCCCATAGCAGCCAGCCGTTTGATCGTTTCGTAGGCAACAAAGTTGTATCAGCAGCTCGTAAAGCAACGCGACCTTCTTTCTGCGATGCTATTCTACGATGACTGTCATAGAAAACGTAGAAAGTGGCGAGAAAGCGTTTCTTTGAAATACCAGTAAATGTTTGCCAGTGGGTGGCAAAGGTGGTTTGAGCAGTGCCACGTCGGTTAGGTCCGGACACGCATCGGGTTGCACCAGCGGTGGTTCCGGCGGCGATGGCACCGCCTCCATGGGTTCGTGGTATCGTGGTGGCTGCACGCTTTCCACGGGGATACTTGGACCCAGAATCCAGCTGGCGATCACCTCGCAGCAGCCGCAGAAGAACTCCGACAGGCCTTGACGTAGGCCGCGATGCAGGCTGAGGAAGAGCACCGGGTTCACGAATGCGTGGATGTACGCGATATGTAGAGTCACCTGGAATTTTCGTTAGCCCACGTTTGTAAAAACGATCGATTTCTATCAACTCGCATGATCTTAGAACGCAACTGCTCTAACTTGCGCGTTTACAAATATCTTTAAGCTATAAATGACCCGTCGAGGATTCGTTAGGTGGATCGGTAAACAAATTGAAAGTTTTTCTAAAACTTTTGCTGAATTTATATTCCCGGAAAGCTTCGTGAAACTGTCTCCAAACTTAAGCTCGTACGAGGAGATCACTCGAATATTCTAATTACGTAGACGTTAGACGTTAGACGTTAGACGTTAGACGTTAGACGTTAGAGTACGTCAGCGAATGTGAGGTGCCATTCATCGACTAATGGGATGGGGAGAAGCTCAATGTTTTTGTGGTGTGAGAAAGTCGAAGGAGAAGTGTTATTTGTCAGAAGACTAGAGAAACTTGTATTTTTGCCTGTTTGAGACAATTTGGGCAGATGAATTTGGCCTGTTTGAGACAATTTGGGTAGATGAATTTGGTCTGTTTGAGTCAATTTGGGCAGATCAATTTGGCCTGTTTGAGACAATTTGGGCAGACCAATTTTGCTGTTTGAGACAATTTGGGCAGATGAATTTGGTCTGTTTGAGACAATTTGGGCAGATGAATTTGGTCTGTTTGAGACAATTTGGGTAGATGAATTTGGTCTGTTTGAGACAATTTGGGCAGATGAATTTTGCCTGTTTGAGACAATTTGGGCAGATGAATTTGGCCTGTTTGAGACAATTTGGGCAGATGAATTTGGCCTGTTTGAGACAATTTGGGCAGACCAATTTGGTCTGTTTGAGACAATTTGGGCAGATGAATTTGGTCTGTTTGAGACAATTTGGGCAGATCAATTTGGTCTGTTTGAGACAATTTGGGCAGATCAATTTGGCCTGTTTGAGACAAAAAACTTGGCAGATGAATTTGGCCTGTTTGAGACAAAAAACTTGGCAGATGAATTTGGCCTGTTTGAGACAAAAAACTTGGCAGATGAATTTGGCCTGTTTGAGACAATTTGGGCAGATGAATTTGGCCTGTTTGAGACAATTTGGGCAGTTGAATTTGGCCTGTTTGAGACAATTTGGGCAGTTGAATTTGGCCTGTTTGAGACAATTTGGGCAGATGAATTTGGCCTGTTTGAGACAATTTGGGCAGATCGATTTGGCCTGTTTGAGACAATTTGGGCAGTTGAATTTGGCCTGTTTGAGACAATTTAGGCTGTTTGAGACAATTTAGGCTGTTTGAGACAATTTCATCGACCATATTCATCTGTCGCTTGATGCATTCAGCTCATTGTTCACCGGTAAATTGTCTCAAAGAGACATTCAGCACTGTCTTCTCTTACAAATGCTCGTAAGTTTCTTTCGTCTTTGCTCGGGTGTCTCGTATTAAGAATATCTTGGATTCGAGGAAAGAACTGGAATTAATGTGAGAGCAGTTCATCAGTGTTTTGTACAAACGACGATACTAAGACTGGAAACTGATAGAAAAACTGATCAAACGACTTGCTTTTGAATAAAAATACTCGAAAGAGGAAAGAAGACACTTAACGGGGTATTACTGAAATAACGCGGACGACGTTGTCCTGACTTATGGCAGTTTTGAATTCTTGTGCAATGTTACTTCTTTGTTCTTAGAAATTCTTTTTTTTTTTATTTATTTTTATCGTAAATCTACTTTAGCTCGAATACGCCCGATTTACAGTAGATTTCCTCTTTTTCGATACAGTTAACGATCAACGAATAATCTCCCACTTTGACTGCATTCGCGCTTGCTATTAATCAATTCCTTTGGTCTGGCGAACTTATTCTCGCATCTCGTTGTAGAAAGACGAGAAACGCGCGAGAAAAAGAGGAAGAAGAAGATGGAAGTCTTTGTGACTGGAAGAGAAGAGCGAGAAGGTGGAACTTGAATTCGTATTGTGCATCCAGGAAGCGAAATGACAGCGCGTATCCGTTGCTCGTGAATGGTTGTCACGTTAGAAAAGCTTGTGCGTCGATGTTTGAAAGAAACTGACGCTTGCTCGCGTAAAACACAGGAAAAGTGTAGTAGAACGATGTTGTGGCATTGTTCGAGTCGGAGGATTTTTCAGTAATTTTTCTTCTAATTCTGAAATCAAATTTCGTCTGCTCTTGGCTACCTAAAAGTGATCAACAAGAAATTAGATTCTTCGGTTAAATTCTACGTAGCTTTGTGAAACGATCCCTTGTCCAATTCTTTGAAAAATCTGGTTTTCCAATGTACCCGTTTCCTATACGTTCGGTTAGTCCGCGTGTGCAAATAGAAATTAGAGTGGAAGGTGTTAATTGTTAGCGAGAAGAACCGTTAAGAAAAATTGGATATTTCGTATCGAAGGCAAAGAATCATCGGCAATTAAAGATGTTGAATCTTGGCGATTCGATATACCGTCAGGTGGCCTTAATTGCAGCTGTGTTGAATTAACGAGGCCCTTGTTCCTCTAGAAATTCGTCCAACTTGAATCCATTTAATTATGAAAACACGACTTCGACGTTAAATCAGAATCCATAAATTGTCTTAATCTTTGCTTTCTCGCGAAGTTCCATTTAAGCAAACAGCTACAACGTGTACAGTAGTACTGTATCGAATTATTGGCTTGGCAACGAAGTGACTGCGGATTTTGTCATTAGGTGGTATTGCCAACCCAATATATACCTTTATTTATCTACCGTGGACGACGCTTAAAAAATTTGAATTTCGTCTGGATATAAGAAAAAAGGACGCTGTAGATTGCAAGTAATGTCGTTGTTTAGAACGTTACGCCGCTTCTGCCAGCCAATTCAATGAGCCTTCGTAACCTCGATATCTTCAGTTTTAGAACAGCAAAGAAGGGGGAGTCGCATAGTACTCGAGCGTCCTCGAAGCTAACATAAAACTAAAAGCAAAACTAAAATCTTAAGTAAACCACCTACACGGTGTCATAAATCCGCGACATAACACACTCGGATATAAGTAGACGATCCTAATACTAAAAGCAACGTAATGTTTCTTTAATCTCGGCGACTTTGAGAGATAAGAGAAACCAGTGAAAAGATAGAAATGTCGGAAAAAAGGCGAAAAAAAGCGCGTTACATCGGAAGAATTAACGTTCTGATCGTTCGACCAGAAATAGAAGAATCGGCTATTTCTGGTTCAACGTGCAAAAGTCGTTTCAAATTGTCATTTACACAGCTGGATTCGATCGATTGGATGATCTCATCGTTTCAACTAAAAGTAGTAGTCTAATGTAAACGAGGTTTAACTGACTGAACGGAGAGAGCGTGAAGAGTCACGCAACAACACCAATAGAGTCAGTTCTACCTGTTTTCGTCCTTTGAACTTGTTGGCGTGAATGTTCATAAAACTGTCATTTAGCGAACGATTTCGCAATTACCTCGTAACCAGTTGGATTCCCGATGATAGGATGATTCACCAGAGTGACGAAGAACAGTGGTCCCCAAAAGATAACGTACGCGGCGGTGACCACCAGAAACATCTTCACCCTCTGCACGCCCTCCCTCTCCATCCTCTTTAAGTAATTCCTCATTTTCCGGTGCTCCTCCGCCGCTCCGCTCCTCTGAAGCAATACTTCCCTTTTAGCGGATCGACGCAACCAGATGCGCTGACGTTAGGAGAGCATTTTGTCGTTTGGTCGACGCTGTTCCTCTTCCAGGGCGGCCGCAGAGGGGTCGACTCAGGTGTTAAACCGGTGAGAATATTTAGCGAGTCGCCTCGTGTCAATGGAAATTTGGCGTTGAGTAGCTCGGTCATCAACATATCAACACGCACACGCACATATATGTATATATGTATATATACATATATGCATGTAAATTCTTACATTAACACGTTGACTGCCTCGCGTGTTTTCAATGAAATCTCCCTCCTTCAGGCCACGAGTGCCGCTGTATCAAGCGCACTCTGCTAGGTACTATCATCGATATTATAGATAACTTAAAATCTCTGCCCTAATTCGTTAGAATGTCGAAAAGAAAAATGGGAAACTTATTTCTTAGCGAGTCAAATAGCAGTGAAAAAGAAAGCTTTTACGAGGCTTACACAAATTCGGATAGTAGCGATGAGGAGGAAATCAGATTTCCTAGAAATAGAGATATAAATAGAATTACATCGCCTGATTCTGATTCGGATATTGATAAGTGCAATCGCAGTGATACCGAATGTAACGAAGATACTGTTGACGAGATTTTACAAGAATTGGTCATTGAGAAAGAAAGAAGAACTGACGATACCGAGGAAAGTACAATTCAATTTGGTGAATGGAATGAATTTAGTGGTCGGCAGAAGTCATTTTTTTCCCGAGACAGACGGCGTCATTAGGCAATTACCTGGCGATGTTAGTCCATATGATGTGTTTGAGCTGTTCGTTGATGACGAAATAATAAACTTTCTTGTATCAGAAAATTGCAACAAGGAAGGATGTAAATATTAGAAGATTTAGAGAATCATTAGCTGCAAAATTATTAGGGTTGTCCGAAAATACAAAAAATCCTTGTCTTCGACGGGGTCAGCATAATATCGCCGTTCGGAAAAATGATTCCGGAAGAAGCATTAGACGCGCATGCAAACTATGTTATGCAGATAAAAGACGTCGAACGGACCGATAAAAGACACGGGAGAATTTAAAGAAAACAACAACTTATTGTCCAAATTGTGCCGACCAAACTCAGCTTTGTATAGAATGCTTCAAAGTTTTACATTCTAAATAATTTTCTTAATAAACCATTTTCGTGTTACTTTTATAACAATTCAATAGTTTTATTACTTCCTGTGGAACATCTTTTCAAATACCTACGACGATCCTTCGCAAGTAGTCAAATAAGCATTACGGAATACGCGACCCTACTGGAAACTTTGCTGTCACCCGAATACGGGTGACGCGGCAGCCAACGTGTTAAGAAAAATTAAGAAATTGATATAATGTAAAGTTAGACGAGCGAAAGAAACGTCAGTGAACGTACAACTTCGAATTAGATTTTGAAAATGGTCGTTTGACCGGACATCTGGTGGTTTAATGGCGCAGGTTCGACCAGCGAACTGAACTTTTTCGATTTGCCGCTCGTTTCGGATTCTTCGCATGGCGCTGCTTGCCGGACCACCGCTTACAATTAGTCGATTAAGCTAGTCGACTGTAAATCGATAGGAGCTAGACGAAGCGACTTGGTAAAATTTCTTGTCGGTCGACCCGTCTGTGGCCATCCTCAGGTTAGCTGCCTTTTGAGCGGCTCGTGCGTATCTCGCGATTGTTAGACGTATTGCAGAGGCTGTCTGTGATAATGAGGTGACGCGATTGAACAATGCAAATGAGGTTACCAGGAGAAATGAACCGGCCGTGTGTACAGCACTGGGTGTCAGGGTTTTAATCTAAGCAAAAATAATATTCTGCATGGTGTTGCTTTTATTTTTATTTTTCTTTTTTTATTTTTGTTTTGTTCTTTATCACTTTGATTTGTAGAGAATACGATCGTAAGATCCTCTCTTTTCTTAAATGTTGTGCTACATGTCGGAGATGCCGGATCTATCGAAATGTGGCGTGTTTGGAATTTTCAATCGGCTGGAGAATAAAATTGTCGATCGTGTTTCTCTGTTTGTTCTTTATTTCCAGAATATGTGAGGTTATGTGTTGTTTCTTTCAAACGTTCATATAGCATTTTGAGAAACGGATAGCGTATGATTGTTTTGGTTTTTTCCTAGAATTTTCAATGCTGCAAGCTTTCTACAAGAGAGAAAATCGTACGCTAGATAATTCGCAAAGAAACATTCTGAACAGAAATTTCTTCGAAATAATTGAATCTTCAACGAATGGTATCTTGAATACGCAAGTCCATATTTTTAAGGAACGGTTTTACGAAGAGACACGTAATAACAGCGTTTTTTTTTTTTTTTTTGTTTTTGTTTTAAAGAGAAGCAGATTCATAGCGAGTGATTTATTGTTCGTTATTACCTTGGGCGTGCCACCGTTCGTAGATGCGGCAGAATTTTCAGGAACCGCGTTCGTTTGTTGGTTACCCGTTGTATTCACGAGAATCGTTAGTAGTGCTACCTTTACCTGATACAAAAATCGATTATTTTCAGTAGAAAATGAAGAAAAATTACGTTGGTGCGATTGATAGCAAAAATCCTTGTGTTTTCTATCTCAAATCCCTGAAATATATTTGTACACAGTGCGATCAAACTTTGAATAATTTATGAAAATTGTTAATAATAAACGAGGATTAATCGTATTGATTATGAGAAAAAAGTTAAGAACTTCGAGAGATATGTTCATTCGTAAAAGAACGAAGAAAAAATTCTACTACGATTGTTAGTTACATAAAAAAAAGATTGTAATTTAATCGTTCAAATTGTACGAACAAATTATACTTAAACACTTTAGTATACTATACACGCTATGTCATGCTGTATAAAAGAATTTAATAACTACGTAAAAAATTCTAATGTACACGCTAAAACGACCTTCATATTTAATACTAAGAGGATGAAAAATAAAATTCCATGGTGAAAAAAAAATGACTACTCTTTCCTCGTCGCAAAATTAAAAAAAAAATGCGAATTATGAAAACCGCAAGAGAAAAGGAAAGTTATGCTTTGAATTGCTGTGGTTCCGCTAGAACGATTCTACTTCGACAGCAAGTTAAAGCCAAAAATTTCAAATTATAGAAAATCTAATTACTAACTTAATTACTCCCTCTTTACCTACTTTACTAACTATAAGAAAAATGCTAAATTAATCATTACAGTAAATCTAATTGAATTTAAAAATTACGCTTAAGAACTACTACACTGAAATAAAACGAAAATAAAAAAATAATAATGATGATAATAAGAAAAAAATTCCGTTGACATTGCACCGAAGAGAATAAAAATTCTAGCTTTTCAAGCCACACTGTCAGCTTCAAGTCATCGCTGTTCATTGTAGCATTAAATTCTCGTTGTTTTAACGAACGCTCATTTCCATTAATATTGACTTACAACTTCCTCAACTGGTAAGCGGATTGGCAAATTTGCTGAACAAAATGAAATCGGTGGCTACTAATTACAGCCTAATCAGTTGCCACCGTGTCTGACGTTTGCGTTAATAAAAGCGAACTACCTGTTAAATCGCCAGGAAACCGTGTTTCAGTTATAGAGGGCGTAATATTCTTTGTGTTTGCTCTGAGTCAACGTTTCGTAGAACTTAGCATGTACACTGTCTCGCGAAGGTATTCTACGTATTATACAGAACGTTTTGAAATTTTATCAGCGTTCTACAGCGCCTAATAGATTCCTATCGATAAAATTTATTAAACTTCATGAACCAGTGTAAAAATATTTCTCCCGGGTCATGGTAAATGTAACGGAAGATGAAAAGAAAGCGCGCGAGTCAGAAATAAATGCAGGAATTCTCGTCATTCTGGAAGAATTGTCAGGTAACGCTGTATATCTTCGATTGTTTTCAAACTCCAACATATCGAGAAGAGCTATTTAATACTTTACCGACCGCTAACGGTTCAACAGCATACGCACGTCCAACCGGTAGCTCAGGCGCAGATTCTCCCTGGCGCCGGCTGTTTCGGTTTAGACTTTCCAATACCATTCTTTTCGTTCATCGCGAGCGGTAAGTTTTTCAAATTGGTATAAAACTATGAGAGCTTACAAATCAACGCAAACTGACGCAACTGAGCAAGGTTCCTTTGTACTAAATAACAAATTACTGCTCAAATAATTATCGGTCGGTAAGCGTCGGCGACAAAAAGTCGATTAATGGACTATCGGTCGGTAAAATGTTAAGAAGGTAAAATGCCATCAAACAGAGCGTCGCTTCTGTACTTCTAATTTTATATTAAAACTAAACTTTGATTCAAGCGTGAAAGTACTTGCTCGCATCGTAAACGAGTTTCTACATAAAAATGAGAAAATCCAATACAAGTTTTATTAAGATATATTAGGTTGTCCGAGAAGTTTCTTTCGTTTTATAAGGAAATAATAGACTAGGAAGGAAATAATAATAATATTTATAAGGAAATGGATCATACCTAATTCAATAAAATAATATAAAACAGAAATTGTTGTTCATCTATTATCACCTTATGAAACGAAAAAAACTTTTCGAACAACTTAATAATATGCACCTAGAATCGTTTGTGACACTTTTTTTTTTATGGCGTTTTACCTTTTTTTTTTTTTTTTTAATGGTCCTCTCCAGTATATCGAAGTTGGAAAAGATTGCAGGTAAATCCGACTAAATTGTAAAATATTGCAATTTTTATATAATACGTGATTTACGGTTTTATTCTGCCCTTCACGATTTTATACGGGCTTTCCACGTTATGGGAATTTATAGACGTAAATCGTGCGGAATCGAGCAACTTCGAAATTTTGATATTTGAGGATTACGAAGTTTGGGAACGAACGAATTTAGAAACTCATGAAAATCGAATGAAATACATTGCTCTGGGCTATTATCAAACATTTTCATCCGCAGTATCGTTTTTAGCCACGTATTCACTTACGATAAAGAATCGTTCGAATATTTTTTGCTTTGCGATCGGTGAACCAAAGCTGCGCCGAAATCAACGCGTACGTAACGCTTCGTATCGTTCCTTTACGAGGCAGATACGCGAAATTAACGACGGGAAGTGAAAGAGAAGGAGAGAGAGAGAGAGAGGAACTGACGAACGGCGCTAGCTTGGTCTCTCTGTAGTCAGACATGGATTGCGCTCAATACGTCAAATTCTCTACTTGTGTTATCGTAATACTTCTGTAACACACATGTTATATCGATGGATTATTTTCCAAGCAACAAAAGCGTACGCTATTCTTTCAAATCGTTCGCTTAAAGCGGCTACGAAAAAAAGGTATCTGTGCAAGCTCTTGTCTCTCGATGAAGCGTTTACTTGTCACATTTGTTCTAGTCGTTTACCAAAAACGATACAATTTGATATGTTTTGAAATGCTAAGTGTTAACACTTGGCCAATCGCGCGTGCCACACCGACCTATACGTTTGTACCACGCTCGGACAAGCTAACCTATGCGACGCTGTCCATCGCGTATTTTTCTAAGCATCGAAGACTAATATTTACTACTTGAAAAACAAAAAAGTCTAAAAATTATTTAAGTGTTAATTATATTTTACGGTAATGATTTTATTTAACGATTTCACATATTGTTTATACAAAACATCAAACCAAAAGTATAAAAAAATATAGGTAAAATTAAAAACATTAAAGGTGACTAAAGATAAATAACAGGACATAAAAATAAAAATTCATAATGAATTTAGTATTTTTTTACAGTGTGGTATCGTTCGATTATAACTTTATTTAGAATAGCTGGTAGCGTAACTTTTTAATTAATTTTAACTCCACTAAAGTGGTGTATTTTATTATATACTGTACTTTATAAAAATAGAAAAAGTGGCGCAATTAATTGGCAATAATTTCAGGTAAACAATAACTGATAATAACAACAAAAAAAAAAAAGGAAAATGCGTTGTTAAAGTAAAAAAATGTTCTTCACAGAGAGGAGATCTGCCTATTCGGTTGGCTAAGTGTTAACACAAATATTCAAAATGAAGAATAGACGGTGTTAGGAAAAAATCAGAATTCCATTTATCCTTCGTAGTAAAGTGCTGTGGAGAAGATTGTGCCGTTTGGATTTCTCTCTTGTATTCGAAAAATGATCTTCACTATGCATCACCTGGACATCATGCGGTAATTGTTCGCACCTTCAGCAAGTTATCAATGTATCGCCGATTCGTTTCCTGATTTCTACATTTTAACACTTTGACTGCCACGTGGGTCATATATGACCCGTCACGGTTTCTCTTGTGACGCCACGGTGGTCCTTGGTGACCGGAGTGCTTCAACTTCTTACAATTGTAAGAATTGAACAAAAATTGACAGTTAGGGTATTTTGAATATAACCGACAAATAGAAGATATTTTGAAATGAAAAGTGCCCTATTGAACAATTAAACATTTTTATTAGAACATCAATAAAAAAAATGCGAAAAAATCTTGCATCTTACGGTCCACTGCGTTAAAACACTTTAAACATAAATGTGACAATAGGACTTTTTCCTCCGATTCTTAGCAATTTTTAATCCTAATTGTTTAACATTTTTTTATACTACTCTCTGCAAAATTTTCGTGCCAGGTACGCTTGCCCTTCTTTCTTCCGCATTTCGTGTCGCCATCTTTGTCGAATAAGTATATTTGACGGCTCTGGTGAATAGCACTGTGTGAGGTGCATTGCCAGTGCTATTCTAAAATCTGATACCTTGATTTTTGTTTTTGTTGCTTGTTTAGAGAGTATCATCGCGTTTGAAATTGATGTATTTAACAATAACTCTAAAGCTAATTTTATATACCACTTGAGGGTTCTTCTATGTGGTATAGAATATGCTATCGTTTGATCTGATAAATCTACAGCACATTTTCCTCTCTTGTAATCTACCACTACCATTGGTTTATCACAAACATAATTTTCTTTACGGACCTCTACCATTTCAGCCGAATGTTTTGTCGAAATCATAAAAATAATCATAATACTGTTTACTAATATCCTCTACACGTTTCAGCGATATATTCTGCACGTTTTGCTCACGACGAAATAACGAAAGCGAATAGTTTGTTGAAATAAACGAAGCCTTGTTATAATATGTCGTTATCAACTGTTACCAAGGTGCCACGGTGGCCACCAGTGACCACTAATAAGATAAACGGTCCATTGGGGAAGTATTTTAATTTATTCAATTAATTCATTTAATTAATTCAATTTATTATTATTTTGTTATTATATGCTTTGAATAATAAAAATACTCCCGTGGCGCCCTCAGCGAAACATGTGATTTCGGCGTGGCAGTCAAAATGTTTTAATAACCTTCACGCACTATTCCCCAGAGTATGAACATGTACTTGCGAGTCACCCTGTATAACCATAATCGAAACCCCGATATAAAGATGTAAAGCAATATAATCTCTCTCTTTATACTTGAAACGAATCTGCGAAACACCATAATTCCCCGAGGAACACTTTGACCCGATTCTCCGGTGTAATCGCAATAATTCGCGAAAATGGCGAACTCGTGATCTCGTGCAGCGATTTAGCGAGCAAAAGGGATGAAACATGCGTGGAAGTAGCTCATTTATTTGGAAGAATAAACGCAAAAAGTGATACGTACCGCTTCAACGTTCGCCTTGGTCAGGTCTTTGTGTAGTTTTCGAAGATGGATGAGGGTGAGAGCGACGCAAATCAAATTGATGGCGATCCACAGAACGTTTAGGATGTAATGGCGGAATGGCCCATGTACCAGGGGGCAGCTCGGTGCATTGTGGCCCGATTCCGTATTCGCGGCTAGCGCTCCGCTTAAAAATGTCGGACCCAGGTTGATGGTGATGCTCGCGAACCATATCATGAACGTGCCGAATAACACGCACTGAAACAGAGTGCGTCTTTACGAGGCTTTGTGCTACTCGATACGTCTGTTGGAAGCTGTGAAATGTGGCGTGCGATTTTTCACACGCTTCTACTTGTCGCCGGTTTTCTTCGAACTTTGTAGCAAGACTCGTGTTGAATGAGAAAGAAAGAAATCAATGGGAAGACAATTGTTAGGATATGAAAGGAAGATGAACGTAAGATCGACTTGGTTTATTTCAAATTTTCCTCTTTGTATGCATAGGTTTCGAGTGGAATTCCAGAACAATTCTGCGCGCAGAACAATCTAACACACTTTGTCTTATTAAATTTCGCGTTTTATGTTAGAAGCTAATATTGCTATATTAAAAACGCGTTATTAAATTCTGTAGCACGTCCCAGATAGTTCATTAAAGTAGCCAAGAGACGTTCAAGAGCGTTGTGTAACGACAATAATTATGAGTTAAGTGAATTTGATTGAGAAGTTATTTTATTTGAAAATTAGCTGAAAAGTAGAGAATAGAAATAGAAATTCCAATGGTTTAAAAACTAGATTTTATTCATAAACGCGACTAGAAAGTTGAAAATAATCTGCGTTCGTCGTATGTGATTTCTACGAGGTTCGATTAAATAAAACTGTGCTCGCTGCATCTATTGTTAAAATGACACGTAGCGCTTCTTTCATGACATTTTTTGTTTCCATGAATGATTGGTCAACTAAAATAGCATCTATTGGGTCGCTCGAAAAATTCGTTCCGATTTTTGCAGACTTTAATAAAACAACAGATTTTGTTTTGTACATCTCTATTAACAAAGTTGTTTTCAAACGTATGACACTGAAAAACGTTACTAGAAGCATCTTCAAACATGTTCGTCGATTTTTAGCAAAATATTACTCGTGTTAAACGATGCTCGGAAAGTTCGTTCCGATTTTTGGAGAATTTAATAAAACAATAAATTTTGCTTTGTACCTCTCCATTAGGAAAGTTGTTTTCAAGTGTATCGCACTAAAAAACGTTACTAGGAGCATCTTGAAATATTCTTGTCGATTTTTAATAAAATATTATTCTTGTCAAACGGTGCTCGGAAAGTTCGTTCCTATTTTTCAAGAATTTAATAAAATAATAAATTTCGCTTTGTACCTCTCCATTAACAAAGTTGTTTTCAAACGTATGGCACTAAAAAACGTTACTAGGAGCATCTTGAAATATTCTTGTCGATTTTTAATAAAATATTATTCTTGTCAAACGGTGCTCGGAAAGTTTGTTCCTATTTTTCAGGAATTTAATAAAATAATAAATTTCGCTCTGTACCTCTCCATTAACAAAGTTGTTTTCAAACGTATGGCACTAAAAAACGCTACTAGAAGTATGTTGAAATATTCTTGTCGATTTTTAATAAAATATTATTCTTGTCAAATGGTGCTCGGAAAGTTCATTCCAATTTTTAACTCTTTAACTGACATAAAAAATCATATTGGAAAGTTCTTGACAGAAGAACCTGAGAGATTACGGAAGGATGGAATATTCAAGTTGTGTGAAAAATGAAGCAAAAATGGCACCTATATAATTCGGTATATGTATATCGAATGGTAATGTAGATCGGAACGAACTTTCCGGGCGACCCAATATATTGTAAAGCGATGATATCCCGAGGCTATCGAACGAGATTGTGCATGATCGAACGATTCTTATTTAACGAGTGGAAGCGCAAATAGGAAGAGGCTCGTACACACAGAAAGACGAAGGTTCCCGAGAATATAATAGAACCGTGACACGTATTGTTAGAACGAATTAACCAGCGGACAAGTGCGGTGTAAACTGTCCGCAACGGAATGCTGCCGTGTCGGGATTAATCGCCACGTGTCTCGTTTATTCGAGGCGAGCTTTTACCGACGTGCGACGCCTCGATTAACCCGATTCGACCCGACGATCGCTCCTATTAATCAAACTTTTAATTATTCCAATATCCCGTAGCCATTGATTCCGATCGCTCGTTATCGTTATCGTTTCGACCTCGTTTCTTAATTACGAACTTTGCATAATCGACTTTAATGTCAAGAGCAGGTCCTATATATATAACAAAAATGCTAAGCTTATTCTAAATTGTTGATTTTTAAATTTCTGTCAAGGCTTCAGGTGCGATCGTCGTTGTTCTTTGCAAAATGTACAGGGTGACTCGATCAAATGAGACTACCTAAATATTTGCCTTATCGACGATTGTACGGAAAAGCTTCTCGGGACGACTATTTCGAAGGGCACGTGTCACGATGGAAAGAATTTTTTCTCGTGGCCACCTTTTCACGAGATTTCAAAGTCATATTAATTTAAACCTAAGTTTGTATTTTAATATCCATCGATCTTGTCTTCTTTATACAAAAGTATCATGGCGCCCGTGTCTGAAAATGTTTAGTTTCTAAGACATTTTGATCTTCATTTTGCAAAGCTTGGTGTATGAAAGGCAAGAAACGGACGGCATAAATACCGTAATATCTTTGTACAGAGGATAAAAAATCACATCGATTGGTATAAAAATATATAAAGTTCTATTTAAGAAAAATACCGAGATACTCGTAGAGAAAACAAAATGGAGAAAAGATTCTTTCCACTGCTAGACACACGTATGTCGCTTGAAACGACGTAACTTTGTCTTGAGAAACTTTTTCATGCAACGATACGTAAGCCAGATATTCAGTTGAGACGCTCTGTATATTTTTTCTAATACATATCCAGCTCTTTTATAGCGTGAAATTAAATTAATTATTTTATAGGAAGAACACTTCTATCTTTTTTCGTCTCGAAGCTAAACTTGCCCCAGTTACGTGGGACATCGTGTATAAAAGTTAGAAAAAGCAAGCGTGAAAGTGTGAAAATCGTCTGTATGTCTGCGACTAGCGCTGTACACAAGTGCGGTGGCGATAAAACAAAACGCAACTAAAAGAGCAATATTTTTCGATATGCACAATCAAATTGGCAATTGTTTCCGAGAGAAGAAATACAGAGACCGAGATTGACTGGATTTTTTCATTTCACGCTCTAGCAAATAAATTCGCAGGGTTTTTAATCGTTAAACGCGACAGAATCCACTCAGAAATCTATAAATAATTTTTCCAGTGCCACTTTGTCACAGTGCTTTCAAGTTCGATGGTGAGAACCGCGTTCTACACTCTTCCCTACGTATTATATGCGCTCGTTAAAATCGATCAGAAACTTGAAGCCGCCTCAAAGGCAGCCGGTCGTCACTTAAGGCCATGATCGAGTTAAACCAGACACGACTGTGAAAATGCACATGGGAAAACGCGTAATTCTTCCAAAGATCCGCGGAATTCGATTTTGCGGGCCGTAGGAAAAAAAGCTCTTTGAACTTCGTGCTTCGCTCTATCGAATGGCTTCAGGTGAAAACGCGTCGAGACACGTGTAAGGATTCTGTTGTATCTCAAGGGTATTCCGCAACTTGTTCAAGTGTTTACGAATCCGGGAGTTTCGCAATGTGGAGATTTGCCAACTTCACTATACTTGATCGTTTAGATGTTTGGAAATTTGGAATTTTTATTTATTCTATTGGAATAATTCTATTAGAGCTTGTTCAGCAGTTTAGGTGCGCATTTAGAGATTTAATCACTCGACAATTTGGATATTGAGATATTTGCGAGTATTGCGACTGTTCGCGAAGAAACGCGTCAGCGAGAGGCGTAAATTATCGCTGTTTCGATTAGGATAACAGAGGTAATTCAAATGATTGTAACACTGAATTAATAGGATTAATATGCTACTATTTTTAACAATATTTAAAATTATAATGAACACGTCACAAATGATTTAACGATGGTACAATTAGTTTATTATTATAATTCCACTCGACTTTATGATATTTCTCGACGTATTCGTTTGACTAAGCGATCTGGATTTTATTTCTCTGAACCTCTCGATGCATTCGGTTTGAATCCTTAAATGCTACTGACTGCCCTTCGGTTTTTTCTTTGTCTTCTCTTAGAAACGACCCCCACTACGCTCGGGTCTCGCAGCCGTTCGCGCCTATGATCACGTATGCCACTTTTTTTTGTGTAGATAAAATAACTGACTGAGGGCGAATCGATGTTTCTAGAACTCGCTGCTTGACGACAACTATGCGTTTATCGCTACTTTGTGTATATCTCGACGGTCATGTAAGACGATCTGTCTGCGACACTATAGTACCAAGGGAGAAGGTTAGGAACACGGCCTATAGTAAGCCTCGGGGCATAACAGCGAGTTTGGAAACTCGAAATGTGGAAATTGCAAGCCTTTTGTACTTTTGGTAACGTTTCCACTTTATTCTTTCCTATTTATTCTTTAATAATAATTTGTATTCTTAATTCCTAATTTTTAGAAATTTTTAGCATTCTTAGTCTTTTGTTACGTTTCTAGTGATGCACGAAATATCCATCAAACAAAATCAGCAATTTGTGCGAATTTGTGCAAATGCAAAGGAAGGGAGAGATTGAAAGTTTCGTTCAACTACCCAGATATTAATCTAAATTTCAAGCTTCGTTCCAATTATTGGTGGAGATTTGTAAACTCGTTTAAATACTCGTATTAGTAGCGTCCCCTGTGAAGATAACGTAGACCAGAGATTACATGGTTTCCAAGTTTGCACAACTCCTAAACTAGTTTAAAGGATGATGACTCAACGTATGTCGCGTTGCGCTTCGGTCATTAGGAAATCAGCCACGTTGTCAGCGATATTACCAACATATTTTATTAATATCAATTTACCTGCTTTTATTAAATATTCATTTGTAAGGAAAAATAGCTAAATTTAAAAAATTATACAACTTTGAGAATCATAGAACTATAGAGATCGTAGACGATATACAGGCGTTGATCTCTGAAAATCCGTCTATTTTCTGATTTTCCGTTAAAATTCCTCGACTCTAAGAGACAGAAAAAGAGTTTTCAGGCCAAAGGTACTTTTGATGAAAAAAATGTATCCACGCTATAGCGATTTGTCAAGTGTCGATTTCTCCCCCTTGGGGTGAATTTGAACAACCCCAAAAAATATTGCGTAATAAGACTTGTAATTCTTGGAATTTCCCAGTTGGAGATCTCCCTTGTTCGTTTGCAATCGATCGCTTTATCGTTAAACGGTAATTTCTTTTTCGTAGTCATTTAATTCTTTTTGCAATTAATTTTTTAATTTTTAATAACGAACATATATATTTCTTATATCTAAGTAACTCGACTGCTTCGAAATGAAGCGTTGAATTCACAAGTAACCGATACGTACGTTCAAGTAGAATAATTCACAGATTCGGCTACGCTGCGATTGTTTGGCCAACGATACGATCGATGGAGCGTGGGTGCGCGGCGCGTCATCCGATTACCACGGATGATCGTTCTATTGTAAATCTTCCCTCGCTGGAATGTACTTGTCCAACAGAAGTTTCTTCATTACGAGAGCGCGTGCCTTTGCATCGGAATTTCCGCCGGCAATTTCCTACCATCGAACCTCTTTTATCGTTCAACAAATTGCTTCGTAATTACAAGACACCTGTTTTCCTTGCTATCGTTTTCTCCAACGTTTCTTTCTCATCCTCTGTTACTGTATGCTCTTTTCTAGCTTGTAGTTTAACACTTTACCGACCGCTAACGGTTCAACAGCATACGCACGTCCGACCGGCATTCTTTTCGTTCATCACGAACGTTAAGTTTTTCAAATTGGTATAAAACTGTGGAAGCTTACAAAGCAACGCAACTGACGCAACTGAGCAAGGTACCTTAGTACTAAATAACAAATTACTGCTCAAATAATGAGAAAGATTGTCGGCGGGCTCTCGGTCGGTAAGCGTGGATGACAAAAAGCCGATTAATTGGCTATCGGTCGGTAAAGTGTTCTAATCAGGGAAAGTTTGAAAGTGAAATTAACGTTTTCCAGAATTTCGCTACGTTCTTAGCACTTAAGTGCTAATTATCATTCATCGAGATTTAGGAGCTTCGAGTATTCTGCACCTGGCAATTTGAATTGTCCAAATTGTACAACTTTACGTACGATTACGTTCGAATGTAGATTTGCGAATGCAAAATGTAGAAAATGGAAGATCGCAAACTGTGACGTTGTTATTCAAAGCAAACAGTATCCTATGCATAATAATTTAGACGATGTATAGTTAAGCGTGTGCGTAAAAGGGTCGAAGAACACTTGCCTGAGGCGAATCCATGAGCAAAGGAGCCGCTAGGTCTGCCTCCTCGTCGGTTTCCGGGAAAATCGGACTGTCGTTCAGTACTGTCGTCAACATATTCACCGTCGAGACTGTCACCAGCAGCAGAAACGCTGTCTCCACCAGGGAACACTTGGTCATCGGCTGACAGTTGAGTATGCTCGATCCGAGGGGCAATAAAATCGCAGCTCGAGCGCAATCCACCATCGCTTGGTGGAACAGCAACCCCTGTGACCATCTGAAACGCATGAAACATTTTCGTCTCCTCTGTTTTTCCCACATCGACTAGACGTACGTTTATTAACATCGATATTCAACCTGTCGCTGTCCCTACATTTGCACAAGTGGCAGCAAATATCAGCGTCCAAATATTAATTTGTCGAGATGATGAACTCCCGCAGGAAGCAATTGCTGGTGTATTTTCAAGCTACGACGAATGCTGCACATTCTCGTAGAGTAAACAGCACAAATCATCTTCTCCAATGCAAAGCAACAAATTACACAGATAACGTCATCCAAATATTAATATTAGCAACCACGGTGTATCACGCGCGCCTCTTTCCTTCTTTGTAAACATTGCTTAATTACAAAAGAGAGAACGTTTTTCTCCACTCAACGCGTGGCAACTTGATGACGGAGCTGCACCTCGACCGCGCGTTCTTTCCTCGTTAAACGTCTGTTTTGTTGCGCGAGTAAACGTATTTTCATCAAGTTTTTAGAAAGTTTGCTCTTAGCGTTATCGGATTTACCTGCGCAACTGGCGTTTGGCCAGGATCAGCGCCATCAGCAGGAAGTTGGCGCCCATGCCGAGGGCGCCGAGGCTGAAGATGAGAGTGGCCTCGGTTGCACCACCTGGATGACACTGGAACACCTTGGTCGCGTTCGACGACCCGTTTCCCGACGCGCCGATGCCGAATCTTAGATTGGCCCCGATCATCGCCATCAGTTAACCTGTTTCACGAATTTTCAGTAAGCAGAGCTAGCAATTGTTCAGATTTGATTTTTCTTAGAAGCTGAAGAAAACTGTAAATTTGAGAAAATTATCGCAAGTTGTGCAAGAAGAATATGAGAATTCACGCACCCAATGATTCCGAATTCCACCAACTACTAATATCCTATGCGATCAGGGATTAGTTTATTTGCGCATGATTAATACGATTGAAAGTAATTAAATTTGCTTCGCATGGATGATAGCGATGCGAACGTAAGCTGACGTGTGATGTGGTTGCGGCTGTGCAATCATCGAGAAGCGTAAACAGAATAATTAGAGAGCAGGTACAGCCAATCTCTGCGTTGTAATAATTTACAGTATTTGAATTCCATCGCAACGACACGTTCTCCTTCTCCTATAAATATTTATATCGTACAATAGCAATGGATTTACTTGTATAAATCATTATGAATTATTTATTACGACGTGCACTTGCTCAGCCAACATCACTTTTAACGCCGCGTCTAAACAAACGTGTCGCCTTCTTCGCACGTGTTTCCACGACACCGTAAAAGTTTCGTTAACACGTGATGGTCGCCGCGTCACCCATATCTATGTGACGGGAATGCTTCCGTGGGGGTCCCGCAACCCAAATATGGGTGACGCTCTTCTTGTTCCAGTTAATTAAATATAGCATATTATATATAGGATATAGAACATAAAAATATTAAAAACACATTATACCATACTTTTTATTAATTTATATTCTGGATAAAATATTACATTATGCCGTCTTATGGTATTTGTTAAAACATTGCAAACACTTCTAACAATATGTTTTAATTCTTTTTACGTTTTCCCTCGCTTTTTGGCGTGCGACAATTTGCCTCTTCTTCTCGTAACACAGGGTGCACATCATTCTTATAAGTTTGCCCTGCTGATTCTTACGAATCTCCAAATCGTGGGACGTCTTCTTCGTTTTCTTCCGATGGTTGTCAGGCGCAGTATTTTCTGAGGACACATCGCACCATTCGGAAACGAGAATTTCCCGGAATTTTCTTATCTGTATTTTTTTGTTTGTGGCTGTTTGGTATACAATATGAGCATTTACTATAGTTGTTCCTAAGAGTAAATGTAGTGCTAATTTCGGATACCACTCGATGCCTTTCCGTATCCTAGTGGCATATGAGACCATCTGGCCACTTCTGTCGATACCAGTTTTTCCATTATTCTATTTCTTTTATTTATTTTCACGCTGTTTAGTGAACATTTTCAGGATGAGGAACTCACTGATGTGCGTCTCACAAGAAGTATGCTTCTCGACTATGACTAATGAAAGATCTGGAATGATCTGCCATGAGATTCCTCGGAAACTTAGCCGAATTACGCTGGGCGACCAACGCGTTAAACTTTTACAGTGGAAGAATTTGGTATTTTGAAATTTGCAGTCGCGTCGTTGCTCTATTCGGTCAGCGATATCATCGCAGGATTAAGTCAATTATTCATCTTCTCTTCACGTAGCAATCGCTTTTTCAGAAATTCCTGACGGAAGCTGTAGTCGACATCCGACATCTATTCGAAGACGAGAACACGTCAAGTTGCACGGCAGTCGCGCTTAGTGTTACATATTCAACGATTCAGCCTTTAAACTTCGTTGTACCGTGCTCTGTACAAGGAAATTCTTGCTGAAACGTGGTTCGCTGTTACGATAGAACCGCATGTTTCATTCGAAGACTAACTTTCCTAGGAAAGTCAATACTTTCTGAAAAATAAGACAAACGTTTGGAAGTAGAATGAATGAAATATAATAAAATAATAATAAGTTTGTAGAATTCCCATGTTCCAAGAAGTCGAAAGATTCTCAGTTTCTGAGGACCTGCGACCGTAAAACTCTGAAATCCCAGAAATTCCACGATCTCGAAAATCTCAAATATTCAAATCTCTGTTCTCTCAAGTTTCTAAATTTCAGAGTTTCGTGATTTCAAAAATTCCGTAGGAAAAATCCCTGTAGACCAGATAAACGCCAGTATACGTGTTACATCTTGCAATTTTCTCGTCCTAAAGTCGACGAGAAGACGAAAGCCTAATTAGCCAGTTGAGAGATCCGGAGATCACTTTCGTTGTAACGCGACCATGGCAATGACATAAATGGCCGTAGCAAAGGCATAAACCCAAGGGAGCCTGTCCAACCATAATTTAGGATTGCGGTTCTAGCAAATTAAGGACACGTGCATCGTCCTTGGCCCGAGCACCTGCAGAATTTCCGAGTCATGCGCAAAATCCGGCAAATTGCTCGAGATTCGGCTTTTCACGTCGTCGAATGAATGTTCAACCTGAGGAAGCATTTCTACGAACGAGATTCTTCTTATAATTTTCCCTTGCAACAGACCCATTCCATGTGGTACACGCAGTCATCTCGTAAACCGTATTTATCATGCAAAAAGATGTTTCCATTGAAGAAGCTTACTTTGATGAAATAAGGTGAAATAAGAAAGAATATCATTAATTTCCAACTGCTGCGTGCTTTCTGTACCGCGCCATAAATTACTGTTCAATGTAAAGGTGTTTAAGCTTGCAACAAGGTGTGCACCTTCTCAATGGAAATCAGCGGCTGCGTTAACGACTTGGAAAAGAAGTTTGCCCGCGAACGAAACTTTCTTAAGGTTTCTATTTCTCGCCAAGGCGTGTCTCGGTTACTTTGATTAAATTTCTTGCGCCCTTCTGATCGTTACATTCTCGCAGCTTCTCGTTTGAACGGAAAGAATTTTGCGAGCACAAAGCGCTTCGTATTTGTATCTCGTTCATCTCTCGCGTGATTCACCTCTATGAGCTCTGTAGTGCAGAACAAATTGCGGACAATTTGCAATTATTTTTCATCCCTCCTTTGCTAACTATTGGATAGATGTTAGAATATAATCTTAGAGTTAGGATTAATAATCTGTGGAAGACACAATGTTTATGTTAAAATAATATTCAGTGATATTTATTAAACAGAATTGTAGAACCAAATGTATATAAGCGGGTGATATAATTAACAACGTATGGAAGAATTGTTGATTGTTGGCCAGTTACTCTCAGACTAGACTTAGGATGTGACTCATGATCCCTTAAATATTTTGAACTCCACTCTCTATACAGTAATGAGTATGACCTGTCTTGTTCAAATGCCTGTGTGGGTATCTGTGTAAGAGTGAAATATCGTTGTATTCCAACAATAGACATTAGGCAGTGAGGGAAAATAATTGCGAATCTAGTTGCTTTTATGGCTGAAAATAAACCACGCTACTACTATGACTACTAACATGCTGTTATTATCAATGGTAGTTTCAATAAATCCAGGATTCACCTTCTCGTTGTGAAACGATATTTAACGTTGAAGTGATTACTTCAGGAAAAACTCTACACCTTTTCTTTTGTAATTGACCTGGAGACAGCTGTTACGAAGAGAATAGAATTTAGTGATAAGATCCAAATAAGGAGAGGTGCATAGTGGTCAATTTTCTTTTCAATTACAAGGTCTAGGAACAAAAAAGCTGTAAGTAGATTTCTATTGCTGTTTCTTGTAATCTTCAGATAGAACTACACGCCAAGGTTATTACAAACTTTTTGATTATGTCCTTTGTTATAAATATATGAACGTGCTTTCTATCATATCTTCTTCTTGCTATTACACTGTAATACTGTAAGAGTGAGGATCTGGATCGGCATACGCTATACCTACATTTATTTCAGTATATTTTTCTATTACAAATTCGTCCACTCGTTCCTCTATCAGTCGACCTCGACATTTAGCCACAGAACGCGGTCCAGTGATAAGGCGGAGATAGAATCTCTGTGTTATGTTCGACGAATGTTCGTGGGATTATTACTTCTTCGATAGGTAGCCGGAATGCTTCGATTAACGCGAGTATATTCGCATGCAGCTGCGACCGATGCTCGCTGCCAGATAGCAATTTTTATTTATTCGTCTGCTCGTTCGCGCCTTCCTTTGATTTATTTCTTTCATTCGTTTATTCGCTCGTTCTCTTTTTTCTATTTATATTGTACGTGTTCCATGTTTCGATTGAAAGTACCGAAACGTCTAGATGGTGCCAAATAGTTTAACAAATTGTGTAAAACGTTATACATTTATCGAAAGCTTTTGTCTTCTTTTATTTGGTATTTTACATTATTTATGGCTGAGGATGAATTATGTTATTTATTACAAACTACAAATAATGAATATTTATTACAAAAAGGTTTTGTCTTCTTTTGTTTGGTATTTCACATTATTTATGGTTGAGGATGAATTATGTTATTTATTACAAATTACAAGTAATGAATATTTATTACAAAAAGGTTCTATCTTCTTTTGTTTGGTATTTTACATTATTTATGGCTCAGGATTAATTATGTTATTTATTACAAATTACAAATAATGAATATTTATTACAAAAAGGTTTTGTCTTCTTTTGTTTGGTATTTTACATTATTTATGGGTGAGGATGAATTATGTTATTTATTACAAACTACAAATAATGAATATTTATTACAAAAAGGTTCTGTCTTCTTTTGTTTGGTATTTTACATTATTTATGGCTGAGGATGAATTATATTATTTACTATAAATTACAAATAATGAATATTTATTACAAAAAGGTTTTGTCTTCTTTTGTTTGGTATTTTACATTATTTATGGGTGAGAATGAATTATATTGTTTATTACAAATTACAAATAATGAATATCTATTACAAAAAAGTTCTGTCTTCTTTTGTTTGGTATTTTACATTATTTATGGGTGAGGATGAATTATATTGTTTATTACAAATTACAAATAATGAATATTTATTACAAAAAGGTTTTGTCTTCTTTTGTTTGGTATTTTACATTATTTATGGCTCAGGATTAATTATGTTATTTATTACAAATTTCCTCTTTATTTCGTATATTACATTATTTGTATTACGTTTATGCATTGACAAACTACTTTGTCGATGGAAATTATTTTATTTAATAATTTGTAGGAATCAATGAATTGTTAGGATAAAACATGGAGCGTGGCTACCATGGCAAATAGACGAAACAGAAATAGAAATGCGTAGTTGTCCCGTTGCCGATCATTTCGAGTCGCAGCTTGCAGCTTGCATCGCGAATTTCTCGAAACTTGTGCCATCTGCGAGTTTTCGTCTTTCATGCATAAAAGAAAAATGCATCGCAGCAGCACACGCGGGTCTTTCACCTTCGATATCTCTTTTACGAGTCTATTCTCTGATGCACAGTCTCAACTAGCTTTTACAGCTAGCCATGAAAATTCCCGTATACCAGGATTTTCCTCCTCTTGTCTCTAGAGCTCTTACATCGTCTACCTTCCATCGAGTCTACGACAAACAAATCCTTACACCAGCTACACAGGAAAAGTATCCGTACACACGCTGCTGCGTCCAATGAAGCGCCTCTTCACCAGATTCCACCTTTCATTTTCGCAATGTTAAATTTTCATATCATTAACTTTTCGCATAATAATAGAATCATAGATCGTTTTCGAACGTTAGATCATTTTCCTCGTATTGAAGGAGCATGTTTGAATGACCGTGAACTCATCAAGTTGTGTCATATTCCTTCCTTTTTATCATATTCTGTATTCTTAAAATTCTCACGATCGTTCTATAAGTCCTGTAGCGGCATTGAACAGCAAAACTTTCCAATGGATTCTGTCCCATGGCTTGCTACACAAAGACCCTATCCTTCGCTAGGCGACGGCAGCGCTGTGGTTAGCGTAACTAGTTACAAACGTTCAATACCCAAGTTCGAATCCCGGCATTCACAGTTCGGTTTTTTATATAATTGCTAACTGAGAAAAGGCAACCTGAATGAAGACAAAAATCTGATACACCAACAGTACCTATCCACGACTATCCACCTCACCACCTAAGGTGTTGAAGTAAAATTGTTCGTAGCTCATCTGATGGGAAACTTATGGAATGACGTTTTATTAGAATCTTAGGTGTCTGAAGAGATACCTTCTCATCGTCTTCCGTTCGGTTTAGTTTGGCATCTAAGGTGCATGTTCAAATGACTATGAACTCATCAAGTGCCACATTTGTATCATATTCCGTCGGTTTTATCATATTCTGTATTAATATTCTTAAAATTCTCACCATCGGTTCTATAAGTCCTAAGGTGTTGAAGTTAAAGTTGTTCGTGGCACATTTGATGGCAAACTTATGGAATGACGTTTTATTAGAATCTTAGGTGTTTGAAGAGCTACCTTTCTCATCGTCCTCCGTTCGTTTGGTTTGACTTCTAAGGAGCCCATTGTTGCATTCCGGATGATGGGGATTTAACAACGAAATTAGGGGATTTATTCAAAGGTACGGAAATTCTCCTTGGACAATTCTCCATGGAGAAGTGGTTCTTGTAGCCTGGTGGTGAGGGATGAGGACCTGGTGAGGAAGAATGACAGGAAAAACAGTGTCAATGTTCGGGATGATCTAGGAAGGAGAAACAAACAGAGATTAGGCTGCTTGTTGCGGCACAAGTCTATGATGTTTGTTGCGGTATGAATAAGGAGCTGGTCATCCAACAGCATATTTTTTCGTCCCCAAATTGTGTAAATTTACATTTTTTTAATTGTATAAAAAACGCGTACATCGTATTTAATAATCAGGAGAATTCCTCGTCAGTAAACTGACCATAAGTCTCTCTGTTTCCTTTGAAGAAGTTTGAAGAAATTTTATACACCATCATGTAAATCACGTTTAGATTTTTGACAAACTAGATTTTCCAAGGTTATCTTGTATCATTAGATTTTTACATTCATTTTCAGACACCTTGTACGTTTCAGATGAGATTTTCGTAGAAGGATGACGATGGAAATGGAGTGCATCTCGTAGATCGACTGCTTTATTCGATAACCGCATAATTGAATGGATACTGTCGTATGGCTTCCATAATTTTAGAATGATGGTGAATGAATTTAAGCCCTTCTAGTGCCCTTCAGACGTTTTATAAAGCCACCTTGTCGTAGAAATGAATAAAAGAAGAGGATAAAAGTGGGATCTAATAATTTCTATTCACAGGAAATTCGATTTCTATTTTTACACGATGATTCCTGCGTTTCTATTGCTCTGTTAGATTAAAGAGATTATTATTTCCTGTGAAAAAAATTATCGCGCTGTTCAAACAGAAGTTTTTAATGTTTTAACTAATCAAATGTTATAAATAATAAAAGATGATATGACAGCGGGAACAGGGAACGATAAACAATGAACGGTGAAGGGGAAAGGGAAATAAATTACGGATGACGATAAATGATGCGGATGGAGGAGGGGCGCGTTAATTTTTGAAAATTTATTTCTCATGCGCGATTCACGATTTCGCAGTTGAAATTGAATTTCACTGGAATTTACATGTCAATAATGTTCACTGTGTATATAACCCTGTTATATTCGTGTTTTTAAACATATACATGTATCGTGTACATCATAATACACTGTATATTTAATACTATCTATCGTAGATTTATCGTTTAATTGTCCATCAGCTAACAACAATTACGCTCTTCCATTTCATGTTAATGCGATTGCAGAATTTTGCTATCTAAGAACTGTAGAATTATTATTGGGTTGGCAATAATAATTATCATTGGGTGATACTGACAAAACGCGCAATCACTTAGTTGCCAACCCAATAAAATTCTCGAATCTTGCGATTTTTGAAACTTCGAATCTTGCGATTTTTGAAACTTCGAATCTTGAAATATTCTCATAATGACAAGTTCTACTGTAATTAGATGCATATACCGTAATTAATTAGTATGTAAATGTCGTATTAAACGCAGTGGTGTGTCAATAGCTTGCGCAGCCATTGTATACATGGCATGTCTCGTTTAACAAAAGAATTCCTGGTGCTTTGAACGCTTTGAAAAACATTGACGAACTTAGCTTATTTGAGAGCTGGTTGTAACCGCGAGAAAGGAAGAAATTTCCGCTTGGCGAGGGGAAGAAAATTCCCGGTTTATATAGGGCGTTTTTTTCGCCGTGGAAAAGGGCAAGAAAGCGGCGAGCCAGGAAGAGGAATTCCGTGGAAAGTAAAGTGGGAAGTTTAAAATGGCACTTGGCCGGCGAAAGTGGGCTGCTCTCTTTAAAATTTTAAATAGCTCCAGTTCCGTCAGTTCCTTTGCCGAAATAGACAATGAACCTTTCCCTCGGCTTCACCACGCCCTCTTTTCGATTCATCGAATGTCACCGTCTAATTTTGAATCACCGCCGTGTCCAAAATTTATACAGCTTACTCGTATTAATATTCGCAAGCATGCAATCTCCGAGTGAATCAAATTGCAACCTCGTGAAGAATTTTACTTTCCTACCTATACACAGTGGCTGCCAAAAGCGTTCCTACGCTATTCTATGTATCACGGTATTCGTGCGCGGATTAATTAGGTCAAATTAAGATTCGTATCATTTTTCAATTTTTAACACGTTGAATGCCACGTCAGTTTTACAAGCTTTGACCGTGACGCCACGATGAATTTTTTATTATCCGATACATATAATGTTGAAATATTAGCTACGAGAGATATACTACGGTGTATAATCATCGTTAATGAATTTATCTCACCGAGGTCACCGGTGACCCCCATGGCGCTGTACTGCAATTTCGCTTGATTCACTTATTTTTTGCGATTATCAATTATCTCATATTGTTTCTTCGCGTTGCTAAATAACTGTCCTATGTTGTTACGTCTCGGCATACACCATAAACCATAATCTGTTCCCTCGGTCATACTTATGCGAACCCGCAATAATTCTAAAGAACCGTTACAAGATTTAGCATTTTTTACTTTACTGTCAAGCCCCTTAATTGCCATCAGACGTCTTTCAAGTCGAAACGTTTCTTACGGTTATTCTTCGTTAATGTAAAACACGAGAAAAGCGGGTTTTTCCCATGTTCGACAGCCACTGGTAGGGGGCGCAAATAATAGATTTATATTTCATGTATAAATAAAACTATTTTTCTATGTTTTATACTGCGTTAATTTCGTCACACCATTATGGTAACAACGGTAATAATACCAAATTTATAACTATTGACATTTGTTCAAATTATGTATTTCTACTAGTCTTGGTGCGCCGGTCACCCGTGACCCCTACGGCGCCACGGCCAAGTCGAGTGCCGGTCACCGGTGACCCCCACGGCACCACGACTAGGTTGATTGCCGGTCACCGGTGACACCGCACAGCGCCGTGACCAGGTTGTGTGCCGGTCACCGGTGACCCCCACGGCACCGCGATCAAGCTGAGTGTCGGTCACCGGCGACCCCCACGGCGCAGCGGCCAAGTCGGGTGCCGGTCACCGGTGACCCCCACGGCGCCACGAGTAGGTTGATTGCCGGTCACCGGTGACACCGCATAGCGCCGTGACCAGGTTGAGTGCCGGTCACCGGTGACCCCCACGGCGCCGCGGCCAAGTCGAGTGCCGGTCACCGGTGACCCCCACGGCCGAGTTGAGTGTCGGTCACCGGTGACCCCCATGGCATTCAACGTGTTGAATAGGTTTCATATCATTTGGAAGCGAAGTGAAATATTCGAAGACTTATTATCCGGATGTTCTATTGTCCGAACGTTTCGCTACATAAACCTTGTGTTAACCGAACTTTTCGCTACATAAACCTTGTGTTAACCGAACCATACCTCTCGTTTACGTATCTTTTATCGTTGGATGTCCTTTCTATAATTTCGTATGTTTCTCATTACTTGAATAGCAAGTTGGTAGAACACTTGGATCATGAGCAAGTTACGAACGCCAGCTGTAATGAAGGACTAATCGGTATGTGACAGCTATTAGTATAGTTTATGTCATGCAAATGTATGCATTGTTATCAGGGGCTGGTAATTCGAAACTACACATCGGATACACATAGATGGATAAAATGTAGATCTGTCTTATCAATATTAATAGGATGCGGCGATGCAGATGTGGCCAAGTGACAGGAGCAAATGCATAGAATAGACAAATACGTGGAAAAGTTTACCGAATGACAATGATATGGGGGCTCGTAAAATAAACGACGAGCAGAAGTTTCTGCATTTGGAACGTGGGAACGCGTAGTTGCAAATGCTTCGTTGCATCTGACTGATTTTATGACCTTCGTGTGTTATTACCGAATGTGTCGCTGATATTCGTACGGGGAGAACATTTCTAACGATAGCTGGTAAAATTGCACGGGTTAAGCGTCGGTTTACTTAGAACGCGAAATATACTTGGTGAACTTTTTATACGCGCACTTGTTTTCCTGTAGTTTACATGGGCGTGCATCAGATTTCGATTTAGATTCGATAGAACCGTTTTGCCAGATAGGAAGTCACGTTCGTGGAGAAAATAGCGAATGTAATCTGCAAGATTTGTGATGCTATCGTGAAAAGAAATAATATTTTGCGGTAGTGAAATTTTGTTTCTCAAAATTTTCTTCGTTCTTCCATCATTCTTCGAATGTATTAATATTAATTTCATATTAAAATATTACTATCTCATGAATCTAAATAATGAATAATCTTCATATTAAAATATGAATAATTTTCACATTAAAACGTAACACGCGAAAAGCAAACGGTCAATGGTTTAAATTCGCTGTATTCCTTTACATAAAGTGGAATAACCTCGGAGAGAGGATCGATGAGAATAATTAAAACTTGAAACGCTTTGTAATTGGAGCAACAACCCAAAGATACCCTGTTAATTAAAAAGTAAACTCGATTCTCATCCATTTAGAGCGGATCTTAAAAATACACGCGTACACACGTTTAACTTCTGGCGGACGAATGAAAATTGGATTGGCTGCGACAAGAAATCGGTTTAAACCGGTACCTCTGTACGATCGCGATTTCTGGCCATGTTCCAGCTTCCAGCCAGTACTTTTTGCCCAGAAAAATCCAAACAGATGCTGCAGCTTCTCTAAATTTAGTAGTTCCTCCGCCAATGATATCGGACGTTCATATTTACTATCAGCCTGCACCTATTTTTCTGCCTTACTTTGTTTCTGTCCTCTGCTCTCTTTCTCTTTTCTTGTTTTTCACCGTCGAAATAAATATATTTCTGTATTTATTAACGTCTGGTATACCCCTTAAAGCGGTTACTAAACATTTGTCAATCTACCTGTTCGTCGTTCTAAATAAGCCAAACGACTTTGTTATTATTAACTAATTTAGTTACGTTGCTAGATGTGTATCTTTATCGACACGAGTGAGGTGCGAATCGATAGAGGACAAATAAGGAAATTTCGAGTACGTGGCAAGAGAATGTGGGAATCAGAAGGGGCTGTTAGTTATAAGTCAGACTGTCGACGAAAAGGGTAAAAAGGGAAGATAAATTGGGAAAGAAGAAAAATGGGATATCTAGTAGTATAGAATATGTTTATTCATCCTGACAGTCAAGAATTGCACATGGTTTGCAAAAACCTATATTTCCAAAGCTACTCCTCCTCATTCACACTCTGTCTTACTCTGCTGACTAATTACCCTACTTATCGCACCCTTTCGTTTCCTTTAAAGCTGTCTTTGGTCTGCTGATAGCCTGGCTTTTCTTCTCTCTTCCAGCTTCTCCAGCCACTCCACGATCTTCCTATTCTCTAGCTTCCACTCATCGCCAACCTGACGCTTCTTTCGGTTTCCCTGTCCCCTGTTAAGTGCTTTCGATTGCCGGATCTGTTCTGTTATATTATATTTCCTAGTGTCTGTCCTGAATTTCCCAATTTCTACATTTTGCCTATGCTGTGAACTTTTGACCTCTTCCTCTTCTTTTCACTTTTTTTTCTTTTCTTATAAATATTCTAACATACGTTCTATTGTTTTATTTATTCATCCATTTATCTATATTACTTGGTATTTTTCGTTATCATGAAATATTTGAGCGTTTTCATTAAATAAAGTTTGCCAGGTTACAATGAAATTAACGTTATTATCGACAACTCTTGCGCGTAAGCTTATTTTAATAATCAATTTCGATTATCGGAATTTCAATGTATGCAAACGGTTTCAAGTTATTAACGAAGTATTGGTTAATCCAGAATCGATTTATACAACAAATCCGCTGTACCATTGTCCGAATTAAACGTTTCGCTCGCTTTAAGAAAACACATCATAAATTCTCTTTTGCGCCACGCTGTACGACACGTTGGCTTTCACGTGCATCTCACCATGAATATTTCATTTATTTGTACAAAAGCCGCACGGATTGTCGTCCACTGGTTTGTCCCTATTGCACGCGCCACATCTCATTGTCCAGCTATTCAAAAGGCGGTTTCTATCCTATCCACTATAGTTATTCATGTCAGTTATTCTTCAGCATCTAATTGTTGTGGCTTGTTTCGCGTTAGTGGCGCCTTTCTCGCTCGTTCGCCGCATCTCTGTTCCGCGACCAATCCCAACGATTTTCTATCGAAATCGTTCTAGCGCTCGTAACTACACCTTTGATCTCTTCATCGATAGTCTTCAAACTATTTAACACTTTACCGACCGCTAGTGGTTCAACAGCATACGCACGTTCGACCGGTAGTTCAAGCGCAGATTCTCCCCGGCGCCGGCTCTGTTTCGGTTTAGACTCTCCAATACCATTCTTTTTGTTCATTGCGAACGGTACGTTTTTCAAATTGGTATAAAACTGTGGGAGTTTACAAAGCAATGCAACTGAGCAAGGTATCTTAGTACAAAGTAACAAATTACTGCTCAAATAATGAGAAAAATTATCGGCGACAAAATGCCGATTAATGGAGTATCGGTCGGTAAGCGTCGGCGACAAAAAAAGATTAATTGGCTATCAGTCGGTAAAGCATTAATTGCTAAATAACATGTGAATGGCTACCCCCAGCGGGATACTATCTTTGAGGTTGATTGTTTTATTTCTTTAGTGAGGTCAGTGGGGTATTTTCTTTTTAGTCTTCTTTCTATGAAAGATAACAGCAGAGAGTGTAATATTTTTCTGTACAAAAGCTTTTAAAGACGTTTACGTATTGCGATGAACTGCGTTAAAACGCGGAAGATATAACAATGTGCGCAAAACACACGATTTTTTTTACACAACAGGTGTAAATGGGAAATTTGTAGAAAAATATTACAAGTAGCGGATATTTATGCGAATTTATATAAATGTGATTTAGACAGAAATTCGTGATATCTTATTACGATCTTAATTAATGAAATATCAGAAAGTTTTATACGACGTGCTTTCTATATTCCACTGTGACATATCTTCGAGAAGTTTTCTGATTCATTGCGTATCAGACTCGTTGGTTAGACGATAAAACAATTTATTATTTAATTATCACATCTCCGTGGAGGATGCAATAACCAGAGACATCTATGGCGCTATATACGTAGCGTTCGCTAAGAGTAGTTTCTCGAAACTGAGGTGTGACGACTTAGCTGCAACTTTGTCGTGCACTCCACGAACTTCATGCTTCTGTGATTCTACCCGTTCTGTTTACCCAAAGTTTGTTTGGAATATATATAGGATGTCCCGTAAGTTTCTACTTTAATATACCACACAGGAGTATCGGGGTATTTTTTGAATAATAATAATAATTTAATAAGAAATCATCTTTGTTAAAACTACGTCCAAGGTTACCGATGGTAGCTGTCTGTGAAAATTGCAACACCATGGTACGTCTACTTTTGCTACTGCGTCAAATCACAAGACACAAGATGTGTCTTAAAAATAACTGACAATGTATAGTCATTTCTATTTAGTAAAATAGTCAAACTTGAAGATGGTATCCCGCTGGGGGTAGCCATCCATATGTTCTTTAGTAATTAAGTTAGAAAAATTTACCAAATATCCAGCTGGACAAATTGTAAAGTACATATTAAATAATAAAAAAAAAATTTCTAATTAGTAGTAGAACACACGATAAAAAACTCAGAAAAAAAGAGAAAGAAAGTTTCCCAAGAGAAACAGATCTTTCGCATGGCCTGTAAAAGTATACGCAGCTATATTAATTATCTAATTATTTTTAATTAATACTAAATTAAATAAATAATTGTCATCAATTAATAGCCATAGGTAAGGTAATTGTAGCAAATTAAGCGTGTGAATACTATTTCGATATTTATATTTTGTGTGAAAAAAAGAAATAATTGAAAAAGAAACGTTAATATCAAATTACTCTTATCGAGTGTGACAAAACTTTAAGTTTGTAGAATTTAGAATGGTTTAAATGTTCTCAATTCTCTTCTGATACATATATTCGTTAGTTTTTGTAAATATTTTAGGAATAGAGGGAAATTGAATAAACAGAGAGCACAGGTGGCAACGGGAAATTAATAATTATCTGGCTGTGTGTATATCGCTAACCTGATCAGTCTCTAATCCGACTGAAACCCAGGTGCTTGCTAGTTAAGCGACTGTTAAAGGCTTGACTGGTTCTAAGACTGATTTACTATTAACTGGAAGGTTAGATTCCTGTTAACAGGTTCCAACCACGTGATTATTATTACCGGCTATACTTAGTTTCCATCAGCTTGATTGGAAATTTATGTTGCCTTCTAACGATATTAAGAAAGAAATTATGTGAAACGATTCGTATGAAAATCACACGGATATTCCAGTTATACGTTGATGTTGCGATAATGAAGGTTCGTGTTTTTACCGATTTATGGTAAATTTCTTCTTCTTTAATACAGTTGATAATTGGTGCGGCAAATTTAAATTTCAAAGAAACTCATATGCGCCGATCTAACAACTTTTATTTCTTACGGTGTACAGTGATTTAATAAACAAAACGATCGGATAATCCCAGAGATAATATGACTGTGCTAATGAGAAAGATACGCAAAAGTCTAGTTAGGGCTTCGAGTATTTCTAACTAAAAAATGAGTACGCTCGGTAACGCTGATGAGTTGTCGTTTACCGATCGCTGCGAAACTTTTTGATTAACTAAAGTGGATAGCACGTGTTCTGGATGTTCAAGGCTATCGCTAACTTCCTCACTGCACTGTTCGATCGTTCTTCCGAATTCCTTTGCTCTATCCCGTGCCAGTGCCAGGTCTAACACAGCTCGTAAGCTTATATAGGGTGTCTCAGAACGAGTATAACAAAATTTGCCAAAATTCTTCTTCGAAATCGTTCCAAATAAAAAACATGACTTTTTGGTATTTAAATTTAGTTCATGACTTTTTGGTATTTAAATTTAGTTCATGACTTTTTGGTATTTAAATTTAGTTCATGACTTTTTGGTATTTAAATTTAGTTACAACTACCCAAGTACCGATAATGTGTACAGACATATCTTCCTACGAAATTTCTATTCCAAATAATTATCCAAGTAACTCTACGTTTTTTAAATCTATTTCAAATTAATTCTGTATAGTAGAAATTTTAATATATAAATATTGGATAATAAAATTAGATGTAAACAAGCTAATAACAATATTTATCTTCATTTTGATGATCTTCGCAATATATATAGAATAGAAATCCATCTACTCTAATGAAAAAAAGGATAAAGATTATTCTAAAGTGTTATATTCTACAAATAACAAGAAATTTCTTGTAAAAATACTCATCCATAACCGTGTGGAGAGCTGAAAAACCGACGGTTGGAAAATGGTACTTTTAACAGTCGTGTTTACTCTGTGCCACGATTCGATCGAATTTGAATGACCAAAACACCGTATGCTGTTTTTCTGTGCAAACTGTTGTAAGTCGTGAGATTTTCTCGATAAACAGTAATACGATATTGCTTTTTGCACTGCGTCGTTGAAGATTGTCGAGGAAGAACCGACGGTGCTGCCACAGTAGTTAGAAACTAATTTCTGTGTTGCCCAAAAACAGTTAGATTTATGTTTGCTGACTATTCAGGTCAGAAGAAGTGAAAATTCTGAACTTTGTCCAACAAACTTCGGTTTCTTCGTCTGATAACGGTGCGACACATTTTTGTGAATTATGTGTCCACGATAAATTCATATATTTGTAATTCATTGTTAATGTTAACGCCGTGTATATGAGGTTAAAAATATTCAATTCCCATGTTCACGTAATTATATAATAATACAAAATATAAAATGGAAATTATATAAAAAAAAGATATATATATATTAATTAAGATATATAAGATATAATTATATTAAAATATTGGGTTTGTCATTGGGTGGTATTGACAAAATCCGCAATCACTTAGCTGCCAAACCAATATTAAACGTCCAATATTTTGGATAATAATTACAAAGTTAAATTGAAGTTAGAGCTGCTAGGTGAGTGAATTTTTACTGAAAGAGAATAACAGTTTCAGTGGTAGGTGGTTGTATCTTAGGGAACTTGCCAACTAACACAGAAAAGACGATATTTCTGACAATATCTCTATGTTCTGTACAATAAGGAAGGAAAGTAACAGTTTGGATTGAGAAGTCGAAGAGAAGAGAAGAGAAGGAAACGCGAATAATATAGAGCGGTAGATGGGAACGAGACAAGCGGAAGCAGGATATAAAATTTAATTAAAGCAGCAAAGAAACTAATAAGAGGAAACAGAGGAAGTAGATACAAGAGATGAAGCAAGATATCTGCATGAAAGACTATAAAGATTAATCCATTGGATGAAAGAGTGAACTACAAAGAAAGAAAGAAAGAAAGAAAGAAAAGAGAAAGATATAGAAAAATGAAACAGCAGAGTGCAATAGCAAAATAGAAAGCGTGGAAGAACCTGCAGAAAGTAAGATTCTTCCTAAACTGTATTTCTCGTACGAAGTAAAATATAACGTGACTCTTCAGTGATAAAAAGTAAGCAAAGATAAAAATATCAAGACGGACGACGATAGAAAAGGAGAAAAGTATGAAATCGATAATTTGGCTGAATAGAAATGGAGCGCGCGAACCAACAAGCATCGTGTCTCTTTTGGGTATCGCGTTACTAAATTCGTCGAAACGACAAATAACACGCTTTTTTAGATGCGAAACTCGCATCTTGAAATGAATAACGCGAGAAAATTCCGAAAACAGATTTAAAAAATTGTCTTGCCATCTGCGCCATACATACAGTGGCTCACGAAAGTATTCGAACACTTACACTTACAAATTTCAATTAATAAAATGAGGTGTACTGAACTAATTTGCTAAAACAATTTAGTATCTATAGTGACGGAAACGTCTCAAGATTACACGAGTAAAATTTGAAAACGATTCAATAATATAGACAGGAGTTATGATACATTTACTAGAAACATTCACACTCACAAACGTATTCCAGCGCTGTAACACTGTTGATAGTTTTTTGTCTTCCTTTGCACCGAATGTAAACATCATTGCTAAATGAAAATATTGGTACGTTCGCTTGACGTTAGGATATCGTTTCAGTAACAGTAACGTAAAACTGTGCACAATAGTATTTAAAACAAATACCAAAAAGTGTGAAAGAGAAATAATATTCCGATTACACGAGGATCATATAAATCATAAACGAGATTGCCGGAATCGTGAACAGAAGTAAATGCACGATACATTATATCATAAAAAAGTGAAAGAATGAGGAAACACTTGGAAACAAAGCTCGATCAGGTCGACTAAAGAAGTTATCATTGGCGAATGAAAAAATTCCTACTACATCCGCTCCTTAACTCGCAAGTATAGTAGCTGATATGTTTTATAAAAAAGTTCACCCGGAATTATGTCGACGAATCTTACAAAATAATGATTTTCTTGGCAGAGTACCGCGAAACAAGCCATATATTAATGTGGTAAATCATAAAAAAAGATTGACTTTTGCAAAAATCTGTATTAATAAAGATAATTCTTTTTGGGACAAAGCCGTCGGTCCTTCGATCGAATAATTTCGCGAAAAAGGCCTACGTGACTCTGTCCACGAACGGTTGCTCACGTGCGTGGTGGGGCTAAGACAAAGGACAAAAGGACGCTAAGGGGGAAAGACGAATTAACAGTCAGTATTAGTTGAGAAGTCAGGGAGTGCGGACTGCGTGTTGAGAGAGTGTGGTCCGCGTGAGAGAAAGAGCGTTAGAACCATAGTGACGAGAGTCAAAGCAAATTAACTATTTAGTTGTCTTAATTATAGTACGTTGTTGTATTTAATTCACGTTAAACAATCATCGTTTCCTGTTCAATCAACATCTATACGATCCATTTATTGTAAATAAACTAATTGTAGTATAAGATCCTACATTATGTGTGAAGAAAACCAAATACGGAATTGGAAATCCGACATTTACATCAAACAAAGAAACATGGCGGTGGATCGGTCATGGTGTGTGGGTGCATGGCTGCCAGTGGCACCGGAAATTTGATATTTATTGATACAATACCTGATAAATATAAGTATTTAAATATTTTTAAAAATAACCTTAGAGAAAGTGACCGTAAATTAGGATTATTGCAAGATTTCCGCTTCCAACAAGATAATGATTCTAAGCATATTGCTATTATTGAAAGAATGGATCGTATATAACATATCACAGATGTTAATAACTCCACAGCAAAGTTGAGACATAAATCCGATTGAAAATTTATGGGCCGAAGTGGGAAAAAGATGAAATAAATTTCAGATAATCTGAAAGCAAGTATTGAAAGATAAAATTATAGAAATATTGAACTCCGTTGAGTGTAGTTTTACAAAATTATTGGTTTACAGTATGGAACATTATTGCTGCTAAAAATGGTCTAACAAAATATTAATATTAAATAATTTAATAATATATGTAGCGTTCAAATACTTTCGTCAATCACTTACAATGCGTGTTTCTAGTAAATATCATAACTCCTACCTACGTTGTTGAATCCTTTTCAAATTTTACTGACATAATCTTAAGACTTCCATCTTCCTATTCACATCTGCTTGTCTAAGAAAATTACTTCAATGTACATTATTTCGGCCATTCAAATTCGCCGTATCTTTTACATTTCCCGTTTTTTCCTTCTATAGGAAATGCAAAAATACTACAAACAGCAAAGTACTAACAGCGTTCCCTCAACGCGAGACTTTATTATCCTGAACGTAGATCTTCAATGTTTAATCGATCTCACGATCGACCCGTGGAAGAGCAGCGTTGCGTTAACGCAATATTTTATTCGCAGTTTCTTTGGAAAGTTGCAGTGAAATTTTTGCATCAGTGAACCTTCAACATTTTGAAGACTATGCTACGATTTTAATTAACGCGAAACAAGGTTATCCGATTAGTATTCAAACAGTGTGTGTCATAATTAGCTCGCGTAATCAAGATCCTAATGCAAAAGGAATTTCGTAGGAGACTTGGTCGCATGATTTGAATATTCCATCAATTTTAATTAGCAATATGAGACAATGAATTAAACGAAATCTGCTTTAAAGTGCTCTGTGAGTTATCCTTGATGACTGTTCAGCAAATCCATACTGCCATCTAACGACAGAGTGAAAAACACGCTTAGAATCGGTCGTTGAAAATTTCTGTAAAGTGGATTGTCGGACAAGAATCGATAAAATGCAGAAGAAATATGCAACAAACGGAATTTAAATATTTACACATTCCAATGAGATGCATGGGAACGTAAACGGTGTGTTTTATCGCGCAGGTATAGTGTTCGCAAAGCGATTGTTTGCATTGTCGAATGCATGGAAATTGTAACACTTTCGTTAATGGACTGGCGATTTCTATGCATTTTTAGATTTTTATCTAACGAAACGGAACTTGAATGGAGAAGTTAAATGAATTTTATGGAATTTCAATATCGAGCGAAATTCGATGAGATTTCTTATTATTCTAAAAAAGAAATATAATGTTACTTGCTACTGTGTGTTTCCATGACGATGATTGATCCATGATCTTTGATGTAAGAGCCATAATCGCGGTCAGTGTGTAACGAAGGACGTAGAATGACCCGCTTTATGCGCCGAGATGCTAAAAAATTTACGTTACGCCATGTCCCAGAGCAAATTACCGGATACGCGGTGACATTGCACGCTCCAATTGCGGTTATAGATGGTGTGACACACGCCAGATCATTGGTAAATGCCGAGGTTTGTCATCGAACTTCCATTTGCTTATTCGCTACTTTTATCGTCGCGTGTATTTCTATGAATCTAACTTTTGCAAAGTAGACGAATTTCCGTGAAGATATTTCAGAATAAAATACCATTCTTCGTCTTCTTCTCTTCTTTTTCGTTGCTGTAGTACGTAATGAGAAATCTATAAAATGACGCTAATTATGTCTTATATGCATTGTGTAATATATAATGACGCAAAATGCATAAGAATCCGTGGAGTGACAACGGTGATAGTATTTTTTGAAATTGTCTCGTTCAGGACAATTCATTAGGACAAGGTATAACAAACTTGCTTCGAGTAAATCACGCGGCAGACGGTTAATTGTCCACGTTCGTGGAATAAATGAAATGTAAATTAGAGGAGACGCCGCGGTTAGTTTACCCACCAACGTCTGTCGAAGATAAACTAAACAGGATCGCGGCCTGATAAATCGTCGTGCGTGAACCGTAAGCAGATGAATTAATAAAATGGTAAGTCAACGCGGACAAAGTTTTCTTTCTGCTTGAGGATTCAATCTACTTTCGCTGAGTATTTCTTCTTCCATTCTCCTTGTTCTTGATCTATTTTTCTGAAATTTTTTGAATAATTTACGCACTGAAAAATTGTCCAGGCGAAACGAAAGTCTTTAACCTTCCCCAAGTGTCAAACTTACGGTTCCACCAGCTTCCATAACCTTTTTTCAAATTCTAACTCGTACGAGAAGTCACTTAAGGCAAATGGAAATGTAAAAAGGTATTGAAAGTAGCCAAGGCATTTTTAAATTAAATGAAATATAGTAGGCGATAATATTGGACATTTTTGCTATAAATCTTCTTTTACATTTTACTTCGTGTCTTTTGCAACAATATGTCCTTACACATACGCGAAACCTAATGTGTCAAAGGTTATGGTCTTCGTCTTAATAGAACGAAATGGATCGTACACAATTCAATAAAATAATATAAAACAAGAAATATTGCGCATCTATCATTCCCTTACGAAATGAAAGAAGCTTTTGGGATAACCTGATACATATATTTTCAAATTTCCCATAGATGCATAAATAAAAAAAAAAAAAAAAAAAATAGCCTAGTTATCGCTATAGTAATTTATTCCATCGTCTGTCTACTCTGGCACAAGCTTCCTTTTCTTTTTGTTTTTTTTTTCTTTTTTTTTTTTGTACAAGGCTTCCCATTAGCTGCCATCGTTTCATGAGTAACGACATAGGGTAACGTTTACGGGGCTTTCTCTTTAGTTTCCGTATTCACAGGCAGAAACATCTAAATCGGAAGCAAAACAGCTAGGGCGGTGCGAGAGTTTACGCCCAGGGCGACTGAGACAGCTCTCGTGACGATGGGAAAAGGCCACACGTCTACTCGTGACGGTCGTCGACCGCTCTGCGGATTTATTTCTCTGTGTAAACTTGAACAAACTTTCCTTGAAATTGAGTGCTTCGTTCCTTAAGAACTGGGCTTTTACGTCGAATATAAATATAAATTTAATTTTGTTAACATTAGAACTACCACACCAGTCAAATTGACTCGTCTTACGATTTTATTTTCAAATTCCTACTTCATGTTATATCTTTTTCCGCAATGATGTAATGACTTTTGCAACGATAACCAAAAGAGTAATATAATATAATGAATTTTATTGTTTTTTATGTATTCAAACTGAAAATAATTTTGTATCAAGGCTACTTATACCAATACCAGTGAAAATGACTGGTACTTGTCAAAGTGTAAGATGCTGCTGCAATCTGTTTATCGAACTCCAGTTAACCAGTTTCCTCGTTTTCTACAACTTGCCACACGCTCTTCAAATTTTTACTGCGTATCATTCGATATGACGATATCAGTTATCAGGAAAATTCCGGATCGATCGCTAAATCGCTAGTTGCTAACACTAAAAGTATCGCATCAGTCAAAATGAATTTTTTTACAATTTTATAAATGTGCCAACCCTCGTTTAGGGACCATGGTCGCAGATGGATTAATAATACCAAAAATGTATTACATCATAACATGGAATTCCTTCTGTAAGAAAGTAATAAATCAATAAATATAAAAATATTCTATTATTAGGTATTTTTTAAAGACCAGTCATTTTCACTGGTTTGCTAGAAATAGCTTCGTGTTGACTATCGGTAGTTCTAGTGTTAACACTTTGACTGACACGTGGGTCATATATGACCCGTTACGGTTTCTCCTGTAACGCCATGGTGGTCATTGGTGACCGGAGCGTTTCAACTTCTTACAATTGTAAAAATTAAACGAAAATTGTCAGTTAGGGCATTTTGAATATAACCGACAAATAGAAGATATTTTGAAATGAAAAGTGCCCTATTGAACGATTAAACATTTTTATTAGAACATCAATAAAAAAAATGCGAAAAAATCTTGCATCTAACGGTCCACTGTGTTAAAAGACTTTAAACATAAGTGTGAAAATAGGACTTATTCCACCGATTCTTAGCAATTTTTGATCCTAATTGTTTAACATTTTTTTATACCACTCTTTGCAAAATTTTCGTGCCAGGTACGCATGCCCCTCTTTCTTCCGCATTTCGTGTCGCCATCTTTGTCGAATAAGTATATTTGACGGCTCTGGTGAATAGCACTGTGTGAGGTGCATTGCCAGTGCCATTCTAAAATCTGATACCTTGATTTTTGTTTTTGTTGCTTGTTTAGAGAGTATCATCGCGTTTGAAATTGATGTATTTAACAATAACTCTAAAGCTAATTTTATATACCACTCGAGGGTTCTTCTATGTGGTGCAGAATATGCCATCATTTGATCTGATAAATCTACAGCACATTTTTCTCTCTTGTAATCTACCACTACCATTGGTTTATCACAAACATAATTTTTTTGCGGACCTCTACCATTCCAGGCGAATGTTTCATCGAAATCATAAAAATAATCATAATACTGTTTACCAACATCTTCTACACGTTTCAACAATATATTCTGCACGTTTTGCTTACGAATGTTGTTTTACATCATGAATTTATTATTTTGCCATTATATGCTTTGAATAATAAAAATACTCCCGTGGCGTCCTCAGCGAAACATGTGATTTCAGTATGGCAGTCAAAGTGTTAAGAAAATTAGAAATACAGTAGGATCTTAGATAGTAAACAAAGAGATAAATAAACCGGTAATAGCCAGAAATCGCGACGTTTGTTTAGAGTCGACGGTCGGTACCGATGATCCCTTTTCATCTCGTAAAATTCGTCAACACTGGAAAGTACAGTTGGCGCAAAATAAATATCGTAATAAACTCTTTTCAGAACGAAGCGAGCGAAGAAAATGCATTGGAACAGAAAGTTGCGCTGTACTTTCGTCGAAGTATGCAATTTCGCGACTGACAGAATTTTCCAATCTTGCGAACTTGCTGCAACCCTGAGTCTCCATGGCTTGGAGAAATCGAGCCGTAGTTTCGATACTCTGAAACTTTTACGCCTTCATACGATCTTTTCTTCGTTACCTTATATTGTTTAAGACAACATTCAGAAATAGTTACCTTTTGTCATTCGCCATTTCCCGAGCCAATAACATCTTTTTATTTACCTGTAGTCTAATTTAACATTTTCAGTGTTTGCCAATTATTTGCTTTCCGTAATGTTCGCAATGAAAAATTTACAGATTCCTAATTTACCTCAACAACGTTTCCCTAACTTTCGCGTTGAGCAATGTACATTTGCATTTAAAATATGCATTTTTCGATCCTATTATCGACGATGCTTCGGTTTCTCGACATTATTGTGCGTAAGGAACCATCTTCTAGACACTACACTATCCATATACAGGGTGTCCTGCATAACGCGACCCACTATTCTTCTGTTATTTGCGGCCATGCAAGACAAAATGTTTCGAACTGAACTACAACCGACGATGAAAGAATTCCGGAAATACTTAATTTTCCTCGCGAAACCAGACTCAGCTTGGGTAACATAAATGGGACCTATACATAGTTATTATAAAAAATTGTTATTATGTACGACTATGTAAATGATAACTGTACTGGTAAATTGGAAATCGGCTTAAACACGAACGATCTAAGATCGCGGAAAGTTACCGGTCGTATGCAACGACCGGGGAAAAAGAACGAGCTGGAATCGATTATGGTCCTTTTGAAGGACTCTGAAAAGACCTTAAGAGCAGGAAGATATCGGATCCTTTTTGAAGCCGGTACACAGAAATTCAAGACGGCCTCTCGCAGTTCAATTTCCTCGGTGCTTTGTGAAAAAAATCGTCAGACAAAAATTGTCCTTGTCTCTACGCTTGCTCATATCGGGTGAAATTGTTCATGAAAAAGGAATCTCAGGACACAGGTTCCCTCTTTTACAAAGCTTTTCTCTGTATATTTATTTTAAAACCGCTGAAACGGACCAGGTTGAATTTTACCTTCACCGCTCCTTCTTTTTACTGTTCCTCCAGTTTAAGATTCCTTTTTTCTATTTTGATCTCTAAACGTTTTTGGCTTTTCGACGACACTTCACATTTTGCTGTTATTCGATCGTTAATTCATGAAATCACTAGTATAGTATAGTAGGAAAAAGAACTCTGCACTTTTTCTCGCGCTAGCGAGCCAAGCGTGTCGCAAGAATAAACATCCATCGAAGGTTTTCATTTTTCGTGTTCGACAACTTGCTGTCGAACAAATTTTATTCCACAGTCAATCACGAACGTTCACGGTGAATGATAGAAATTGTAGAGAAATGTCGTTATGAAAATAGTCGTGCGACCAGGAAACGCTCTCCGAAGTCATAGAAAATCAACAATCTTATGGAGCTACTGAGATATATGAGGTGTTATTGGGTGTAGTGCGTTAAATAATCACTCGGTGTTTAGGTCAACAATATATTTATTCACAAGTCTTCTTTTGATCGCGTCGCGCATCGCTTTCGGTTTCACTATTCAATCTCGTTGCCCGGTTACAACTCGACTTTATCGCTTCCTTGTTCGAACCAAACTGTCGATCGGATTCGATTCTTTTCTTTTTGTCGCCCCTCAATATCCCCACTATCCACGCGTTTGTTAGGCGTCCGCGACCGTTACCACGCACGCCTTCTCGAACATTCGGTGGAAGGATCGTTGGAACATTGATGACTCATTAGGCATTTCGCTTCGGCGATATATGTACATTGTTGCCGAGTGCCGCCATATATATATAACTTTGTGTGTTGGACTAGATTAACTGCGTAGTAGTGACACACGTATGTGAGTATGAGTGTATGGAAGCATATGTGTGCGCAGCGTCTCGAAAAACAGATGAATGCAACTGTTCCGTTGGCAATATGGAAGATGGCGAGACAAAGAAAGTACTGAAACGCGTGCAAATGTATATCGACGAAGATCCTGGAAATCCTTTATTAAGTAAATCTAGAACTGTTTTAATATGAATTCTAAACGTATCCTTAGTGTTCCTTTACTTTTATTTCTGCGATTAAGATCCACGATTCTCAACAGGAGCAATACGGAACCGTCCCGTTCCAGGATCAATTCAATTTTCACGCTCGGTCTCTGCTCGAAACGTTTACTCGTTAGGGGATTCAGGTCAAGTAAAAACAACATTATGCTCAGCGACTGTGGCCGGTGTGCACAAGTGTGCACGTCGAACAGAGTAGTACACGTGTTCAAACAAAGGATGCCACGCTTTCCGATTGAAATGAGGTGAATCGAGCGTTAATCGATTAACCATGCTGATAATGACGAGCTTATCGAAACGGCAGAATGGAATCATGAGACGCAAAAAGTATACTGCGGCCTACGAAAATCCTAATCACGATAGTCGTATCGATACCAACCAGATTTCAAAAAGTTTCGTCTAACGCGTATAATGTTATTTTTATTCCGGAACAGATGGGACCACGTTGTAAAAAAGAAAAAATGTTCAAAGATGTTCGAAAGCTGTGTGATCTGTGCCAGTTGCGAATCTGTAGATTTCATTCGTTTTTTGTCAGTCTGATATTTTCAAAATTATACGCAGGAGCGTGTCTACCGAGCTTCGGTTTTTCAGCGAAACTGAAAGCTTATTTTTAAAGAAAATACAGCGATCAAAGTACGTGCCGCTGGTTTCTAACTAACTTTAAGCCATCTATCAGCTAACTGATTGATTTCATATTAGGAAAATGCTGCGTCTTCAGACAAGATCGTCGAATTACTTTAGTATCTCATTGGTATCGGATAAGGCAAGTACGGTAGCAGCTGCAACACTCAGGAACTGTTGAAGTAACTACTTCAAGAAAAACTCTACATCTTTATTTATGTACATTTGTGACCTGGAGACTGCTATTACGCAGAAATATTTTAAATAAAGAGCTGTGCATATTATTGTACCCTTGAGTATGCATTATGTTTTGGATTGCAAGGTCTAGGAACAAAGGAACTAATAAACAGATTCCTATTTATGTTTCCTGTAGCCTCTAGCCAAAGCTATTAGGCTAACTTTTTTGGTAATGTCCTTTTGCTATAAATATATGAACGTGCTGCCTATCATTGCATTGTCTAGTAACACTAAGAGAGTAAGGATCTGAATCAGCATAAACTTATATTTATACTTATACCTTTAATTATTTCAATATAATTTTTAATAAAAAATTTATCCACACATTCTTCAGTCAATCAACTTCAACAGGAACAATGTGTGTTTTAGCGAGGTTCTCCTTTGTCAGTGTCCCGGCGATTGAATTTTATCTACATTTTGTCTTCAAATTATAGGAAGCAACGAGGAATACTTTGGTTGAACATCTTGTGGTATCTTCTTCTTTTTTTTGTAAATCATCTTTAAGCTTTTCTTACAAATTTGAATTACTCCTAACATATTCCTCTTCTTTTTTATTCATATAATTTGTACTTTACAATTTGTACTTATCAATTACAATTTGAACATCTGATAAATTTGTTTAACTTTATTGCTAAATAACATGTGAATACCATCTTTGAGTTTGTCAATTGTATCTCTTCAGTGAGGTGTTTTCTTTTTAGTCTTCTTTTTATATGCGTTTTGCTGGTTTCAGTAGCCAGCTGGTTTGCATCATTTTCTTGTATTTTTTTGCATATCTACCGATATATATTCGCAAAAGGAGATTCTATAATAATCAGAATTGGAATATTCTCGTTAACGATGGCACGTCGCTGGCCAAAAATGTGTCCAACCCGATGCCGTCATTAGCCAAAATCCTACCGATCGTTCGTTTGGAAGCTGAACTCGTGGTGTTTGACTTGTAGAGGTCATCGGGCTACAGTTGGCCCGTTTGCCCAAGACTCATCGGCCGACAGTGGCTATTTTCGTAACCCCTAGAGGGCAAACGAAGGAAGCAGAAGGAAACCGACACTTTCAGGCCAAGTTGGATAATAATGGGAACGGAGTTGGCTCTCGTTTATCTTCAGTGGAAGCGGGCAGTTTCGAATTCCTGCTGAATTCACCCTAATCACCCGAGTCTCGGCCACGTTCTGTAAGAAAAATAATCTTCGTTTGGTCGAGGAAAAACTTACTTATCCTGGCCGTAGTGAAACGTTGATTCAAGCGTTGAAATGAAATAAGAAGCAGTCTATTCCTTCACGGTGAAGTAATTAAGCCTGTGTTCTATCGCAAGACCAGTATATTCCCGTCTCTTACGTATCTCCTTTCCTTTTTACCAGCAAGCCGTGTAACCATTTTCATTGGTGCTTCGGTACAGCATCGTTTTAAACGTTGGCAAAGAAGCGGCGTGAGAATAGCTTTAGAATTTCAAACGTCTGTCTATCGCGAACTGAAAAGACGAGAAAGAATTTTAACGTCTAATAAGGGAGGAATATTTTGATTTATTTAATTCTCTATCAAAATTACTGAGCGTGACGAATCGATGATTTGCCAGCATCCGGATTCTCAATATCATGGGATTATAAGGTTCTTGCTTTCGTACGATCGAACTCAATAACTCGAAGATAAACGATAATAAGGATTTCTTCAACTTTCCTTCTGTGACGGCGCGCATGGTTTTCACGACGCGCGAGAAGATTCAACGGAAGTGTAGCAAGTGCTTGCGAATAGCTGAACTTTCGTCGAATTATTCCTGAATTGGGAGGATGAAAAATAGCGAAGTTTCCGCGGAAAAGTCTCCTTCTATGCATAGCCGTGAACTTTCACGACGACTGGACAGTTGCAGATAGCAACCGGTCTTATCGACGGCGTCTTCGGCCGCTACTCGGCGTTTAAACTTTCCACTTGAAAGTAGCTTTCTTCCTGCTGAATTTTCAGCGTTTCTTCCGTGCTACAGATATACAGGGTGGTACAGATATCTTAGCCAAACGGCATCACCTAAATACAATGCCATTAATATTCCGCACAGTAACAACACTCTCTACCTGTTTCTTGCCTATTTGCATATCGCGTTGCTTCTTCTACTCCATAGCTCGAGAATACGTAAATTGTTTCTTCCTGTGTGTTGGAATTTTCCAGCGATAAAATCTGCACGACACTTCGGCTCGCTCTTTGTTTTCGCGGCCCTGTGTTTGGTTGCTGTTCGACCTAAGCACTTCGAGTCAGTCGACAGACAACCGTTGGCTGATTCTGCTGCCACGGAGCTTAAAACGGTGCTAAATGTAACACTTAATACTTTACCGACCGATATCCGATTAATCGGTTTTGGCGCTGACGCTTACTGACCGATAGCCTATTAATCGGCTTTTTGTCACCGACAATCTTTCTCATTATTTGAGCAGTAATTTGTTATTTAGTACTTAGTAATACTTTAGTATTTAGTAGTTGCATCAGTTGCATTGCTTTGTAAGCTCCCACAGTTTTACACCAATTTGAAAAACTTACCGCTCGCGATGAACGAAAAGAATGGTATTGGAGAGTCTAAACCGCAACAGAGCCGACGCCGGGGAGAATCTGCACCTGAGCTGCCGGTCGGACGTGCGTATGCTGTTAAACCGCTAGCGGTCGGTAAAGTGTTAACCATTTTAATGTCGATAACAACGACATATTCGCTTCTAAATTTCGGCTAGTCTCGGGTTAAGTGAAACATTAAAAATGCAAACGACATATCGTTGCTAGCGGCATTTGCGAGAACGATATCGACGGGAAATTTGGGTTTATGGTAACTGTTATTTAGGATAATGATCGTCGATAACCGTTTCAAAAACCGCAGTCCATGTCATCATAACTGTTTTCAGTGCCTAGCTGATTCGACCACAGTTAGGTAACGCGAAGCGCAGTTTCAAACGATAGTTACACGAAGACAGTTTAACATGGTATTATTGGGTTAGCAAATAAGTGATTGCGAATTTTGTCGTTAGGTGGTACTGACAAAATCCGCAATCTCTTAGCTGCCAGCCCAATAGTTCTCGTAAAGAGTAGTCCAGTAGTAGTATAGTTTTGGCTTGTCGCTGGCTTAATACGGTCTCTTAAATTGAATTATAACGACGAAATTCGCGGCTGTTAATACTAATCGACGAAAGTGTATGTTCATTTTCGCGATATCTCTCGAAGAGGAGAATAAAAATCACAGTACAATTGTTTTTAACGCTCTTTCGCAATCATTTCGATGAAATTTGTACAGGGACGAGTAGCTGACAATTTCAACACCTGTTTGCGTATCAATTGCTCGCGTCCACAGCTCGCGTGGCATCGATCATTTCGCGGCGTGGAGTCGCATAAAAAAACCAGTCAGTTTTTAAATTGAATCGACGGAAATAACGAGAAGAAGATGGACGAAAACTGTCCTCTTTCCCACTTTTCGTTCGCCCCTGAATTTCTTCATATATTTATTTGTTTGACATATTTCTTCTTTCTTCTTCCATAATTTTTATTATTCTACATCTATTTATTTCTTCCTTTATTTTTCTCCATTAGAATTATTCTATTTCTATATTTTATATCTTCATCATCTCTTCTTCGTAATTTCTTTCGCGAATAAAAATTCTCCTGAAAATAATTGAACGAATGAACAATAAATCATAAAAATAACAAGATACAACGAATATTTAACGTTAGATTCACGTTTCCGCAAGCCTTCGTGCCGTTTTTCCCAAATTCATGTCTACTTTCTCTTTTCTAAAACGAAGAAGAAGAGAAAGAAGAAAACGAGAAACATCGTGAAGAGGGTAAAACTAAATATTGATGAAAAAAGGAAATTCCACATGTAACTATGCGGTGAAAAAGGGAAAGATAAGATGCATAGGTTTTACTGTCATCAACGACTAATTCTGCCACTGATTCCGGCTCAATTTTAATTAATTAACGGTGCGCCGAAAACACGAGGCTGAAAGGGGATAGAGAGAAGCCGAGGCGACGAGGAAATGTTGGAATTCTGCAAACAGGCTTTTCACTTTAAAAATGTGTACACTCACGAGGGAAAATGTTGACGATGTGGAAAACAGAAGCAGAAGAGCGAGAGAGACAGACAGAGAGGGGGAAGTAAAAACTGTGTGATGGCAAAAGTGGTTGCCGCGCTGCTAATTTAAAGTGAGCGCAGCGGGACGCGCGAAAAATAATTAAAGCGAACCTCGCAAACGACCGATCCCTCGGGATTAACACACGAAAGGAGCGTCGAGTTAATCCTTCGTCAATTTGCTCGTCAAAAGGATGGGTTAAAGGATGAAGTTCCAAGACTGATTAGAGAGGAGACAGAGTACGAAACATCCTCCTTTTTCCTTTTGTTTTAATAGAATGATCTTGATTTGAATATTTGAATTGTGACATAATATATACGTGCCGAGAGTTTCGAATTGTTATATTCCAATACTTCTTTTCATTTTGACAAATAAGAGGAAATTTAGCGAGACACGACTGTCATCCTATTGGTTCGAACAAAACCGATAACAAACTTTTCTTGTTTTCTTTGGACACGTGAGATTTTCTTTTTATTATTATTTAATTTGTACTTTACAATTTATCCAACTGGACATTTGGTAAATTTTTTTAACTTAATTGCTAAATAACATGTGGATTAAATTAAAATTAAACAAATTCGAACTTAAACGTGCAGAGTAAAATAATGTAGTATCGTGGACAAAAGGCCTAAGAGATATCGAGTGAACCATAAACAATGTCGCGAGAATGCCGAAGTGTGTCGTCGGTCCTGCAATCGAATAGTTTCGCGAAAGAGACCTACGTGACTCTGGCCACGAGCGGTTGCGGAACACGTGCGTGGTGGGGCTAAGACAAAGGACAAAAGGACGCTAAGGGAGAAAGACGAATTAACAGTCAGTATTAGTTGAGAAGTCAGGGAGTGCGAACTGCGTTGTCGAGAGAGTGTGGTCCGCGTGAGAAAGTGTTTGATCCATGGTGACGAGAGTTACAAATTAGCTATCTAGTTGTCTTAATTATAGTACATTGTTGTATTTAATTCACGTTAAACAACCATCGTTTCCTGTTGAATCAACGTCTGTAAAATCCATTATTATTAATAGACTAATTGTAGTATAAGATCCTACAATAATGCTATATAAAGCCATATTAAAACCTGTTTGTACCTATGGGATCCAACTATGGGGAACAGCGAGTAATTCCAACATAGAAATTCTTCAACGATTCCAATCAACTTCATCGCGAACTTAACATACCTACAGTTAAAGAAGAAATATCCAAATTCAGTAATAAATATAACATAAGAATTAAGAACCACCAAAACCCACTAGTTACTCAATTACTTGACACGACGGATCAGATCCGCAGGCTAAAAAGACATTACCCTCTAGATTTAAACATTAGATTTAGCTAGAACCAAACATACAATAATCATTTATTATTTACGTTATAGTGCCACGCCAGAATAATTTATTTATAATTCTCAATAAGAATTGATTGCAAACTACTTAAAAAAAAAAAAAAAAAAAAAGAACATGTGGATGGCTACCCCCAGCGGGATACCATCTTCGAGTTTGACTATTCTATTTCTTCAGTGAGGTTAGTGGGGTGTTTTCTTTTGAGTCTTCTTTCTATAAGAGTTCTGCTCGCTTCAGCAGCCACCCGGTTTGCATGCGTTGCCGTTCTTTCTTTGTATTTTTCTGTGTATTTGCCGATTTCTTCTTTGACTGTTGGTATTTTTAAGTCTTTGCGTATATCCTCGTTTCTCACATACCATGGGGCGTTCACTGTCGTTCTCAGTATCTTCGATTATAGCGACTCTAGTTTATTTATGTAGCTCATTGCGTTATTCCGTACGTCCAACATGGTTTTATTATCGTTTTGTATATTTCCTCTTTATTTTCAATGCTGAGTTTAGAGTTTCGACTAGTTAGCCAGTACATTTATCTTCTTTTTATTCGTATTTTGTCTATAATTGATTTAGTATGTTGTTTCCATGTAAGTTGTGTGTCTAAGTGGAGTTCTAGGTATTTAACTTGCCTTGTTTGTGTTATGTGCGTGCCATATAAATTGGATATTTTGTGGTTTCCGTTTTCTTAGTGTAAATGTAATATGGTTGCATTTACCGGGCTTTGCTTTTATTCTTTTATCTCGTAGCCATTTTTCTATTTTTCTGATGTGACTGCTGTTTCTGGATTAGTGCGCCTGACTAGTACAGCCCTGTCGTCCGCGAATATCAGTATTTTGCTGTTGGTAGTTGGTATACCGGCCGTGTATAGTGTGTATAATAATGTTGATCTTAAGACGCTTCCTTGCGGTGCCCCTGCCTTGATATCTTTTGCTTCAGAATATACATCCTTTATTTTTACCACAAAAGTTCTGTTGCTTAGGTTTGATTTGAGTAACTGGTGGATTTGTTCCGGGAAGTGTTTTTTCATTGTTTGTAAGAGACTTTCATGGTTGACTAGATATTTTTTAACGCAGAAGGACGTGGCGCGGTGAAACTCACGCGTGATGTTCGTACTATATATTGTTTGTTGCTATATTTAGCTATAAATCCTGATAAACGCTACCGGTTTCTTTATACATCCATTTATACTACTTTTGTCGTACGACGTCTATCTATACTACTTGTTCCCTCATACGCTCCTTTATACTACTTACACTGGATCACGAGAGTATTTGGACACGAGAACCTTGAAAGATCGTCTCACTGAAGATACGAAGGCTTGTTGATGCAATGAACAATTGGCAGTTTAAATACGTTTATGATCTTTGTAAAATCTACGTATGATCTTCATAGTAGCATCGAGTATTTTGTAGTTTCTGTGAAGATTTTCAGGTTCGTTTGTCTCGAACTTCAGCATCTCGATCATAACAGTTAAGACCCGTTTTAGTGGCAATGAAATTTTTTAATATTTCATATAACACGCGTTATATATTCGCGAAGAAACTGCTTATAAATATTCAAATACTTTCGTGAACCGCTGTATTCGTTGATTCCTAAGACGATACACCATCAAGTATTTATTGCTTTTGTTAGTTCTACAAATATTTTCCTTCCTTTTTTTTTTTTTTTTTTACGAATTACAATTTTTCTTTATTTATTTAATTTGTACTTTACAATTTGTCCAACTGGACATTTGGTAAATTTTTCTAACTTTATTGCTAAATAACGTGTGGATACCATCTTCGAGTTTGTCTATTTTATTTCTTTAGTGAGGTGAATGGAATGTTTTCTTTTTATTCTTTTTATTTCATTTCCTTGTATTTTTTTTTGCTAATCTGCCGATTTCTTCTTTGACGTATTTTTACGTCTTTGCGTATGTCCTATGTTGCGTGTTTCTGACATACCATGGGGCGTTGACTATCCTGAGTATTTTCGATTGTAGTTTATGTGATTCATTGCTGCTGTCGTCCGTAATGGCATTCTGTGCGTCCAAATTGCTTTTATTATCGTCCTGTACATTATTCATTCATTTTCTATGCTGAGTTTAGAATTTCGACTAGTCAACCAGTACATTTGTCTTATTTCTATCCTACTATGTTGCTTCCATGTAAGTTGTGTGTCTAAGTGGTGTCCTAGGTAAGTGCAGCTATCTACGCGTGTATTAACACTTTACCGACCGATAGAAGATTAATCGGTTTTGTCGCCGACGTTTACCGACCGATAGCCTATTAATCGGCTTTTTGTCGTCCACAATCTTTCTCATTATTTGAGCAGTAATTTGTTATTTAGTACCAAGGTACTTTGCTCAGTTGCGCCAGTTGCGTTGCTTTGCAAGCTCCCACAGTTTTATACCAATTTGAAAAACTTACCGTTCGTGATGAACGAAAAAAAATAGTATTGGAAAGTCTAAACCGAAACAGTGCCAGCGCCAGGGAGAATCTGTGCCTGAGCTGTCGGTCGGACGTGCGTATGCTGTTGAACAGTTAGCGGTCGGTAAAGTGTTAGGTTGTCCAAAAAGTTTCTTCCTTCGTTCTACAAGGAAATGACAGATGCACGACATTTCTCGTTTTACATTATTTTCTTCCATCGCTACAAAATGGATCAGACATAATTCAGTAAAGTAATGTCAAACGAAAAATGTGGTCTATCTGTTATTTGCTTGTAAAAGAAAAGAAACTTTTCGGACAAGCTAATATTTACGACCGACAATTTATGCCACGAAGAGAAAGGCAATTCGCAAGGGAAGCTGCAAACACAGGGCACAGGGTAACAAGGTCAAAGCATCTCTTGACGAAGATCCACACCTTTACGGATATTCCCCTCGCCAATTTACGACGATAGGTCTCCCTCTGCATCCCTTGCAATGAGATAACGTGCTAAGACAGCGAGAGGGAGAGAAAGAGGATGGTGGCGACTGGCTGCGCGATCGATGGACGGTCAAGGGCCATAAGATAAGAATCCACCGATCGTGTCCATCAGGAACTTGCTCTAGAGAAATGGAAATTTCAAACTCGTTGCTTAGTCTTAGATTTAACTTGAATAGGCGGCTTATTCTTCAAGCGGATTCTCAATTTCGATCGAACGTCATAACTAAATTGAATTCTCGCGCAATTTTATATTTTCATTGTGTGCAGCTAACGAAATGGGATGATGAACGCGAATACTTATTTTACCTATTTTTTTTCCTTTTTTATTATTTAACTTTTACTTTACAATTTGTCCAGATCGACATTTGGTAAATTTTTCTAAATTTTATCTATGACGTGTTACAACAAACACTTTTTTATTATTTAATTTGTATTTTACAATTTGTCCAGATGGACATTTGGTAAATTTTTATAAATTTTATCTATGACGTGTTACAATAAACACTTTTATTATTTGATTTGTACTTTATAATTTGTCCAGATGGACATTCGGTAAATTTTTATAAATTTCACCTATGACGTGTTACAACAAATACTTGGTTTTCAATATGTATTTATGTGTATACGTAGTAGATTTGAGCAAGAAAAGAAGGAAACAGTTGGAAATGTAGAAACATAGAATGATCGACAATGAGAAAGCTCGCTGTGATAAGCCAGTAATATCCTGGCTCGATACAGATATTGTTCAAATGAAATTGAAAACACTGACACATTATGAACGCAAATCTAAAGAATCGGCAATTTATATGTATTAAAATTGGAAAAACCTGCGTTAGTTGCGACAAACTGCGGATATTCCTGCTGGCAAACAACTTGCTTTTTATCCGTTGCAAAACCGTTACTCCATAAACTGCGTCGGCATTGTGGAGAAATCATGGACAAAGCAAATCCCTTAAATCATCGCGGTTTTAGAGGAACAGCCGAGAATAACCTCTGTGAAACCAGGACATCGAAACAATGGAGGCTGAAAGCTCGTGGCTCGATAATTCATTAGGCAATCCGGAGGAACGCACGAGAAAAGTGGCGGCTTGTTTGGAGGGATGATTGCATTGGCTCTCCCTTGGGTGAAATAAACGATGACAGAGAGAGAGAGAGGGGAGGAGAAGGAGAGGGAGGGGGAGACGATAGAGTGACGATAGCACCGGCTAGCACGCGTTACTGTGGTTTAGCGGTATGTTTGAATCGGAATTGCTGTTAACTAATAAACGAAATCGCCTGGTTCTTCGAGTTAACGATACTATTCGGATATTCCCTGTGTTGCTTCGTTTGTTTGCCTTCGTTTGTGCATGTTTGCGCTCACTTGCGTTTGCGTGCTGCCTTTACTGCGCTATAAATGTTACTTTTGTTAATTATACAGAAATTTTTAGGAAATTTTTTAGGAAATTTTTTAGGAAATTTTTTTAGAAAAATTTATATTTTTTAGTAGATTTCAATGAGCTTCAAATATGTCACAGAGGACGACATTTCTTTTTTCCTGTTGTTGCACGTTGCCACTGGTCGGTTTTAATTTCTGAGATATTGGGACGCCCGGAAAATTCTTGCACAATTTTCTCCATCTTTCACGCAACTTGAATGTTTCATCCTTCCAGAACCTCTCAGGTTTTTTCGCGAGAAGCTTCTCCGTATCGTCTTTCGTGTCGATCAAATTGCTGAAAAGTCGGAACGAACTTGCCGGACGATCCAATATCATACAAAAATAATTTTCATATCCTGAAATTCGCTTCTGAATTTCGGCTAGTCTCGTATTAAACGATACGTTGAAATGCGACATTCGTACGACATTTTATGGTGTATTTTTATTCGTTTATTGAGGACATTTCGGCTGTAATACAGAGAAACGTAGTTATGCGGCTATCATAGTTGAAACAGCGACGAAATAAAAATTCAACTGTGTAGCCAGCGTAATGTTGCTTTTTGTTCGTTTTGCGGTAGGCGACTGCATTTTTATACAGCGCGTCCTAAACCATTTTTAATTTTGTGTAAATAAAAAAGGCAAATAAGAGGGTTATGGGTTGCACTGGAACAGTATCCGGCAATGCTGGCGTGAAATAATTTCCAATAAATCTATCGATATATCAAATATGGCACCGTGTATTATCCGTCTGTTCCTCACGTTCATACAAATTCATTAATTAATAGAATCTTAGTTTATAAAACTCTTTGAAACAATTTGCTGGACAAGTTGGATGTCTTTAACATCCCCTAAATGCTAATTTGACCTTTGCAGAAAGCTTCGTGGCGTTTCTGCTTCCAGATTAAAGTATGCGTCAGAAAATCCTACGTATAACGAAGTTTTGTTACTTTTAACACAAATCTTGACATGTAATGCCAATTTACAGCGATGTTCTTCTTCTTCTTCTTTTTGGGGAAAAATCGAATGTCTGATACTGGCGCGGCAAATTTCAATTTCAAAGGAACCGAGTTTCGTCCGTTTCGAAGGAGATTCGCTACGTTTTACGATACAAAACAATAATTTACAAAGCCAATCGATTTTCGTAGGCTTCGCGTGCTATTTTTAATTCCCACGCGTATTTGTCGTCCGGATTGCCGTTTGAAGCGGCGTTACAGCGTAATAAGAGAGCCGGTTTGTTGAACAAAGCACAGCGGCAATAAAGTGGCGAATGGAATTTTTCGCTCGCCTCATCTTGCCGGCTGCTTACTCATTTTAATTTTCCCTGGCTTAATTTTGCCCACCACTCTACCGGCACTTAATTTAATACAACTATCTCACGCAGACTTTTTACCCTGTGCTTCCTTCATTCTCTCAGAGACGGAACAAAGCTTGTTCTCCCGTAGAAATTTTACGTCTCAAACAGGTCAACCGTTAAGTTTCGTGGTTAAAATGTTATTACGTTAGGTGTTCAAATTTTAAAGATATTTTAGAGTTTTGAAGATATAACCAGCAAGATGTAATAATTACGATATAATTGAGCAAATAGTTTAACACTTTGAGTGCCACGCGGAAATCATGTTTCGCTGAGGGCGCCACGGGAGTATTTTTATTATTCAAAACTATTGAGATATGTATAACTTTGTGTGCTAGACTAGATTAGCCTCGTAGTAGTGACATATGTATGTGAATATGAGTGAATGCAAGTATGTGTGTGCACAGCGTCTCGAAAAACAGATGAATGCAACTGTTCCGTTGGCAATATGGAGAATGGTGAGACAAAGAAAGTGCTGAGACGCGTGTAAATGTGTATCGACGAAGATCCTGGAAATCCTTTATTAAGTAAGTCTAAAACTGTTTTAATATGAATTCTAAGCGTAACCTTAGTGTTCCTTTACTTTTATTTCGGCGATTAAGATCCACAATTCTCAACAATAAACGAAGAATATTTTATGAGAAAACTAACCAAGCTGTAGTTAGTCGCGCGATAATAATGCCATACCCGATAAATATGGATATAATTCTGTGATATGAAATATGAATTCTAAGTGTAAACTTAGTGTTTCTTTACTTTTATTTCACCGATTAAGATCCACAATTTTCAACAAAAGCATATAATGGCAAAATAATAATAAATTGATGATGTAAGACAACATTCTTCCCCAATGGACCGTTTATCTTATTGGTGGTCACGGGTGACCATCATGGCGCCTTGGTAACAGTTGATAACGACGTATTATAACAAGGTTTCGTTTATTTCAACAAACCATTCGTTTTCGTTATTTCATCGTGAGCAAAACGTGCAGAATATATTGTTGAAACGTGTAGAAGATATTAGTAAGGTATGTTCACACTTCTAACTTCAATTATATGATTATAAAACAGCATTTACGATTATTTTTTAAGGTGTGTGTTACGACCGTTCGCGGAGAGACGCGATCGCGACTCATCAGCGAGAGGCGTAAATTCTCGCTACGATTCTGATAATCGACGCCGCGAATCAGTCGTTCCCCTGTTTCGATTAGGATAATAGAGGTAGTTCAAAAGATTGTAACACTGAATTAACAGTGTTAATATAAACTTGTATTTTTAACAATATTTAAAATTATAATGAACACGCCACAAATGATTTAACGATGGTACAATTAGTTTGTTATTATAATTCCACTCGACTTTATGATATTTCTCGATATATTCGTTTGACTAAGCGATCTCGATTTTATTCCTCCGAACCTCTCGATGCATTCGGTTCGAATTTTCATTTGCCACTGACTGCCCTTCGATTTTGTCCTTTGTTTTCTCGGGAGACGACCCCCACCATGCTCGGGTCCCGCAACCGTTCGCGCCTATGATCACGTATGCCACCTTTTTTGTGTAGATAAAATAACGGACCGAAGGCGAATCGATGTTTCTAGAACTCGCTGCTTGACAACAACTATGCGTTTATCGCTACTTTGTGTATATCTCGACGGTCATGTAAGACGATCTGTCTGCGACACTATAGTACCAAGGGAGAAGGTTAGGAACAAGGCTTATAGTGAGCCTCGGGGCGTAGCAGTGTGTTTATAATAACATTCGTAGATTAACCCTCAAAGATATGGATGCAAACACAGTGCACCGTTAGATGCAAGATTTGTTCTCATTTTTTTTTTTTTATTGACGTTTTAATAAAAATGTTTTAATCGTTCAATGGGGCGCTTTTTAGTTCAAAGTATCTTCTATTTATCGGTTATATTCAAAAATACAATTTTTACAATTGTAAAAAGTTGAAGCGCTCCGGTCACCAATGACCAACATGGCAGTCAAAGTGTTAACGAATTTCGATGACGTTGTCTGTAACAGCTATAAATAATAATTGCCAGTAATCCCATGTATATTACGCGGCCAAATTTCCTACAATAGGCTGAATCACGATTATCACACCTGTTGTTATTGTGGTAAATTGAAATTGGCTAGGGGTTGTGGTCGAGTGGTTGGCTTATTTGTGTTAATGGAGAAGGATGGATGGCGCGGACAATCGAAGAAATTGAGCGGTGGTAGTGGAAAATACAATTGTCATAAACGCAAACCTATTTCATGGGTAATAATTCGTAAGCCTGCGTGTGATTTCTTTTATGAAAAATTTTTACGAAAATATTTTATAATAAACTTTTGGTTACCAGATCGGTGCACAGGAGACGTCTTTTCTTTCCAATTTGAATTTGTCACGCCAATATAGTGGAATTTCTATTTTTTTCTATCGTTAATTTTAATAATATCTATTTTAATAATATTGTATAATTATAATATTTAATAATATTTTAATAATAGCCTACCGATAAAACGTTCAAATTCTTCAGAATTTAAAGCGATATTCGAGATTCCTTTGAAACGCTATACTCCGAAATCTAAAATCTAAAATACATTTGGAAATACGTTTCTTCGTGTTTTGCGCTCGGTAAGAGAGCAGAATAAAGCTGGCTGAAAGGGGAACGTTGAAAAGTATTTCCATTTATTCCCTTCCGTGGAATCCCATGGCTTAGGATATTTTCAACTACGAAAGAGACCTCTTTGTCGCGAGTAACGATGCTACACGACGCGATAAACGTTTCACCAACGACTTTTACCAGCTCCCACGCGATCGAATCACCGACAATTCCCCGGCGGATCGGACGCGCTTTCTCTTCGCTGCATTTCCGGTTCCGCTGTTCTGCACGCGAGCATGCGCGTCTTTCGAATCCCCTGTAATTTCGTTACAGAGTCTGCAAACAATTTCAACCGCACACCGAATTTCCAGAGAGCCACGATTGCCAATCGAAGTTGCTTGAATGCTGTTTTTTGCGAAGAAGTTGCCACAATTTCCAGCGAATATTTCGAACGTGGCTTGGAAACTTTCTAACACCAACGGTATAATTCGAGGAATTGCAGAGAACCCGGATACGTACGAAATTCGACGAATTGTATGAAATATGACGCAAGTGGATTAATACAATTTTAGATGACGTAAAGGGGACAAGGAAATGAACAGAGTAAATTTACAAAAGGAGAGAGGAAGCAACAGTTCGAATAACGCCGTTATTAGCTACTAAGCCGCAAATTAAATTTATCGTGTATAGTAGTTACTTCGTCCAAAAATTTTATTACTGGACATTATGAACAGATTAAATGGGTAAACGAAAAACCAATTAAACGGGTAAACGAAAAACGAATTAAAACGACGGGCTAATGGGCTGGTATTGGATTTAAAAAAAAAACATGGAAAAAACGAAATGAGAGAAAAAACGCCGCAGTTTTAATAATTCCGACGCCATCAATCCAAACCGCAAATTAAATCCTCCGTTTATGACTGCTTCCCGTCAAAAATATTCGAGCTAGAGGAAACGTACATGGTTGGTTCTATACATGGAGGAAGATAATAAATAAATTACCGCTTACGTTGTGCTTAACGTCATATATATTATGTTTTATATAAAAAAAAAGTATTCATTTCATATTTTTATTTTGTTACCACGTGGCCGACACGTCGTTCTCTCACATATCGTCATTCTTCAATTATCGCCAACGTTGGATATTACTATATAATATAGCACAATACACAATGTAATGTATATTATATACATATCATATACCAATATACAATATGATATAATATTATATTGTATAGTGTAATATATGTAATATACAATAGAATATGTAGTATACAATACCGTATAGTATACATAGCATATATAGTAGTATGTATACTACACAATATAATATTTATAGCAATGTCACCTATCAGCTATATTATTATATAATATACTGTACAATATAATATATATTATATACATATAATATAACAATATACAATATAATACAATATATATCATATCGGATAGTGTGCATAATATATATAGTAGTATGTATAGTATATATAGCATACAATATAATATTTATTGCAATTTCATCTATAAACTGTCGTAAACGTTAGAGATATTACTTTATAATATATTACACAATACAATATAATATACAATATAATATAATATGTATTATATCGTATAGTATACATAGTATATATATTAGTATGTATAGTATATATAGCATACAATATAATATACAATATAATGCAATATATATTATATCGTATAGTAGTATGTATGGAATGTATATTATACAATATAATATTTATTGCAATTTCACCTGTAAACTGTCGTAAACGTTAGAGATATCACTTTATAATATATTACACAATACAATATAATATATATTATATTGTATACTATAATATACGTAATATACAATATACATTGTATAGTATTCATAGTATATATAGTAGTATGTATAGTATGTATACTATACAATATAATATTTATTACAATGTCATCTATCAGCTATCGTTAACGTTAGAGATATTATTATATAATATATTATACAATATAATATATATTATATCTTACAGTATATATGGTATATATAGTAGTGTGTATAGTATATATACCATACAATATAATATATACCGTATAGTATAGTATATATACTATACAATATAATATATACTGCATAGTATATTCTATATACTATACAATATAATATTTATTGTATAGTATATTATATATAACATAAGAAGCTTTTATATATAATATCTCTTTATAGAGATACAACTGTTTAATTCTACTTTATTCCATACCTGTGAGAACAATTACACAATAGGAACTTCAAAGGTACCTGGTAAAAGATTTAACATGTGACATAATTTGAATGGCGTTAGAGAGAACGAATGGAGGGAATTTCAAGACGAAATCTGAGGCGTTAGATATTCTAGAAGCTGTAAAAAAATATAAGTAAAGCATATATCCAGCGAAATGACGTCAGTAGACTGCTAGACCAGACCTTTCAGTGAACCAACTCTGTTAAAAAGTCCGAGGAAATTTATGAACGTGATAGATGAATGAAAACACTAAAACGGAGGGAAGTGTCCGCGAAATTTTCCTTCGCAAATGCAAATTAAAAGTTTAGGAGGTGAATTTACATGGCTCTTAAAACATAAAACACGTTAGAAGCAAAAGTACAGCAATTGTTGTAATAATACAACATTGTCACGAGTGTCATCCGCTCAATTAATGTCGCGAATTATATTTACCAAATGTCACAAAAACCGTAAAGAGCAGATCAATTGAAAAATCACAGAGCAGACACATAATACTTCCCAATGAATAATTCGAAAAAAAAAAGAAGAAAAAAGAAGAAAAGAGACAGCGGTGGAAGTATAATAATGACGAACTACACGACGAAACTGCGAACTAAATTTCACCGAACACGGCAGCTTCCCATCAAATCATCGGAAAATAAACAAACGGGCCTGGCATAAATTACGCGAAACGCTTTTCCACGAATTAATGGCTCCGTGTCGTATTAACGAGAGAAACGTTAGTTTGCTTCTGTCGTTCACCTTGCCAAGTTGTTATTTCCACGACGTATTAACGCGCCGCAATGTGAAAGCTGCCGCAATAAACCGCGATCTCGTTTTTCGTGTGCTTCGTTTTTCCCTTTTCACGAATTTTTCTCTCTGTCTTGTTTTTTTTCTCGGCGTCATGATCCGGCTTGAAACGAAAACCGGAAAAATCATTGCAACGACGATGAACAGGAACGCGGTGAATAAAGAGACAGGCAGGTTGGTAGAATATCGTTATTTGTTTGGTATATATAGTATACATATATATACGACGAGGATCTGCAGTGTCAACGACATTGTTAGATTAAGTTTTATCGTTCAGTTGAAATGTTATCTTTGATAATATTCGTCTCGTGCGAAAGTTATATTCAATCGATCGATTTAGATTGTAATGTGATACAATAGAATACGTAACGTAATACACCGTCGAAAACATCTTTTCTCCATGAAAAGAGACGCGTTTGACAAAATTTGAAGAATTTGTGAATGAAGAAAATTTGAGGAAGATTTGAGGAAATTTGAAGAAATTTTGTGGAATAATATCAAGTAGATTTGAAAAAACTTTAGAAAGAAAGACGTTACGTCTATCTTAAACTGGATTAAAAATATTATAATTATGAAAACTTATATAATTGATTATATAATATATTATTATATGTATATATATCATTATATAGTTGAAATATAATGTAAATTTTGTAGAATATCTCTGATATCAAGCAGATAATGTGAAGAAACTTTAGAAAGAAAGATGTTGCGTCTATCCTGAACTGTATTAAAAGTATTATAATTATGAAGACTAAATAATTGAAATATAATGTAAATTTTGTAGAATATTTCTAATATCAAGCAGATAATGTGAAGAAACCTTAGAAAGAAAGATGTTGCGTCTATCCTGAACTGTATTAAAAATATTATAATTATGAAAACTTATATAATATATTATTATATATATCATTTTATAATTGAAATATAATGTAAATTTTGTAAAATATTTCTAATATCAAGCAGATAATGTGAAGAAACCTTAGAAAAAAAGATGGTGCGTCTATCCTGAACTGTATTAAAAATATTATAATTATGAAAACTTATATAATTGATTATATAATATATTATTATATATATATATATATCATTATATAATTAAAATATAATGTAAATTTTGTAGAATATTTCTAATATCAAGCAGATAATGTGAAGAAACTTTAGAAAGAAAGATGTTGCGTCTATCCTGAACTGTATTAAAGATATTATAATTATGAAAACTAAATAATTGAAACATAATGTAAGCAAATGATTCGGTTCAAAGATAGTAATTACTGCCTCTACTTTATTAATTAATTCGTTAAACTAATTTGTACGATTCGTTAAAATCGAAATAGCGTTACTACAAATCGATTAAAGCGTTCTAATGCGCTGGAACATTGGTGCAAGTGGAAATGTTTGGCGAAACGGCGACAGTAAAAGCGGCAACGTTAAATCTAACAAGGTTGTAATTCTCGTCCCATAAATTTCGCTGCGTCTTCGCTCTGAATTTCGAATGGCTCGGTTATTTCCATGGCTAACTGCGTTTCGTTCCTGTCCGTGTTATCTAACGTCGTCTATAAACCGTTAAACCTTCCTGTTGTTTCCCCCCTTTTTTTTTCGGTTTCGTTAATCGCCGAACCTGATAGTCGTCGGTGAAATATCAGATTACTTTTTAACGGAGAGTTATTTTTCCTCGTGGACGATCTTGAGAATGTTAGCTACAAAACTAAAACTCCGTGTTACAGAATATTATTAAAATTTTAGAAAAACAATAAATATCCAGATAATGGAATTTTCTAGTAATAGAACAATACATAAATCTCCTGATATTACGTTTCGTATATTTGCTGAAATAGAATTTAGTATGTCATAAACAAATTACGTTGAAATTAAAAAATACTGCTCGTCGTAACAGGTCCCAGAGATTCTATTTTGTCAATCGCGAATTTGCATGAATATCCGCAGTCTGCTTACGACATTTCCACGGTGAAGTAATTCTTTGTTCAAGTTGCATCTGCTCGTTTGCCTCTGCAAAAATACAAACGTTTAGATGAACGTGCATTGTGTACCGACCGATGTTAAAGTCAAAATACACGCGGAAACTGTGGAAAATCGCTAACAGCGACGGCTTAATTATGCATGGAAAAGAGCAATTCCGCGCTATATTCTACGCCATAGGAGACAAGATCACATTCTTGCCACTCGACTGCGCCCTCCAGCTCCATCTGATGGCGTTCCTCGCTTATTAGACCCACGGGCTGTAAAGAATCCTATCGTTCCTTCAATTTCGCTGAGTTCGCCTTCGTTTTCCCAGTGATGAACACATCTAAGTGAGAAACTTTTTCGGCAGAAAGAACTTAATCAACCGGCGAGATAAACTTTTCCTTATTTAACTAGTTTTTATTTAACGAGCTCGTCATACTTGGTTCGTTTGATTGACAAACTATGGATCAAATGGGAAACGATTTCCCATTTATATCTTCCATGTACAGTCTCATAAGTTTCTTTTATTATAGCCACTATTAGGTCATTTCTCAGGTTTCGTACATTAGATCGCTACATACGAAATATCGTCCTTTTTTTTGAGTTTGTTTTTTAGGTTGTTTTTTAAGTACGAGGAAATTTACTACGAATCGGTACATTGGATGTTCAGAAGATTTTTGATAGCAACGTGAAACTTGGTTGCCACGACGTTCACGTACAATCGGAATATTACGCGAACTTCAACTTGGAAGAAGCGCGACGAAGCTTCCTGGAAACGTAAAATTAGCATTTGGGGAAGATTAAAGACCTAATCCACTTGAGCAGTTTCTTCACGCGTAAATTGTCTTCAAGAGATTTATAAACATAGGGATCGTAATAGCTCCGTTTTATACTCTCGAATTTTAAAATCCTGTCTTGCGAGGTTAGAATAACGAAACAAAGTAATCCTTGAAAAAGTTGGACGATTTGTAGAGTTTAATTTTAACGACGTTTAATATGCATCGACGTAAGAAACGTAGAACGCAACGATTAGCCCAAATGATCAAAAGCAAATAAATAAAATATAGTTACAATCCAACATATCTGTACATAGAAAAAGTGCAACACATTTATAGGAATTTCAGTAATGTGATAAACTACAGTAATTATATATTGTTCCCGAGAATTGTTTAATTATCAAAAGTGTAAAATGAATTTGATAAGAAAATTGCAAGAAATTGCTAAAAATCTAAGTCTGTATCGTAAAATTGTTCATAGCGTGCATGGAACTTGAATAACAACAAATGAAATGATAAAATGAATGCCAAAATTAATCGAAACAGATAATGGATAGGAAAAAATCAATTTTACTATCGAAACAGAAGTTGACAATTATTGTTGTAATAACTCGAACGAGATGATAATTCTTAAGATTCTCAGAATAATTTCTTAGCGATTGTTTAGATTTAAACTAGACTTAAATCTTTTGATACTTAGTCCCAACTTATACTTATACTTATACTTATGGACGATGATGTATTGGGTTGTCAACTAAGTGATTGCGAATTTTGTCATTAGGTTAGGTTAGATTAAGTTAGATTAGATTAGATGAGGTTAGGTTACATTAGATGGGTTTAGGTTAAGTTAAGTTAGGTTAGGTAAGGTTAGATTAGATTACATGAGTTTAGGTTAGGTTAAGTTAGGTTAGGTTAGGTAAGGTTAGATTAGATTACATGAGTTTTGGTTAGGTTAAGTTAGGTTAGATTAGATGAGGTTAGGTTAGGTTATGTTGGGGTTAGAAGCAACTAGCAAAATCTAAAGAGTCACTTGATTATCGGAAAATTCGAAAGTTTTGCGTTTCGATAGCCTTTTGCTTTTCATGGAAACGTATTTCGCGAAATATGTACTCGAGCGTTAGCGCTTTTACGTACTCTGTTTTACTAGAAATAATGCAAAGCTTTCGGCTTGCTGAATTAATTCACTTAAAATGAAAACTTGCGTAAAAGGGTATAGGGTTGGCTGGGCACTTAAAACTTTCAAATAAATTGCGGAAGTTTCACCGTTTTATTTTAATTCCAATTTTAAAGTGCATTTCTGACGCGCCTGCCTATTTCAAATTCTTTTGCACACATTTCGAATTATACGATCGATATTTTTATACATTCAATTACATTTCGATTAGCCTCTTTTAAACTTATTTTGGCTTTCTAATTACTAAAAAATAATAAAATATCAGCGTCCATCGATCAAGATATCCCTGGTCCATCAAATTCTATCAATTTCTTTGAAACAAGAAATTAATCGTTCTACGTCAACCAATGTAAACTAATGTTTTACAGTAATTGTATAATTCTATAATGGCAGAAAATTTCTGGAAATAAATTCTTGAATTATTCAATACGTGTAGAACACTTTCACAAGAAGATAGACAAGAAAGATGGGGTCGGCCCATCAAATTTCCTCGACTTCCTTCAAACAACACACAATGGCTGAAGCTCGGAGATATCGAGTGGCAACGACCTAATGGCTTAATGCCGCCACGATTATTAGTTAAGGGTTAATTATGACAAACGCGTGCTCGCTCTCTTAACTTCGATTTGAAGGCTAATTAGCGCAGAGTGCTCTTGCAATCGAATTTGTGGCGGGCCTGGAAAATTGTTTCAAAGGTCTGAAGCTGCGTTTCAACCTACGATGACACACTTTCCCAAGTCAAAAACCAATCGAACGTTGGTCCAACTCTGTATGGCGTTGAATACTTTGAAATGCAAATAAGAAAAAGGATAACGGGCCCATTTGCGAATCCAGGCGTTTCTCAAATCCTCCATTTCCATTACTCGTAATCGGATTTATGCATTTTTTTTTTTTTTTGCTCCGTAGTATCAAATAAGGCAGACAGTTGTTTCAACGTCGATTACAAATTAATACAGCGAACAGTATAAATGAATTAGTGATGATAGGTTTTGTATAATTAATTTTCCTTGCGAGCACTAAACTCTACCTTCGTGCGTTAGTACTTTCGTTTCGATCTATTAGTACCGCGATAATGTTCGTATTTATGTTCGTTTCGAAGAATGTAAAATAATTTTCAAAGGAAATATCAGTTTTTAGAATTTTATTAATTATATTTGGCCGATGATAAATTTAATTTAACAAGAAGAAGAGCCGCAGCTTGCCACTGCCTGCAATGTACATAACGATATATTCCGATCTCTAATTAATATGGATTAATATGTATTTCGTGGGAATTCATTTGGTAAAGTCAATAACCCATGATGGTCCATCGTAACAAAAGGAATTTCCACAGGAATTCGAAACAATGGCGTATACTATCTTCATTCTAAATGCATAAATTCTTTTTTCTTACTGCAGACGTAAGACTCGGTAAATCGACTTATTCCATTCTTCTTTTCCATTTATGAAACGTAAGACTCTTTCCTTGGTATTTGCCCCTTAAATAGGAGCTTTTAGTTTTTGCCAAAGGCAATTCAATCTCGTTCCTTTTCTTCGTTCTTCGCGGCCGAAAAAATGAAATTCTTTTAATCTTGCGAAGCAAGCGTAACACGTTTTAGTTAGAACAATGTTTGATCGATCGTTTAAGGAAATTTTGTATGGTCGATGGGAGAGAATTTTCCAATATTCAGTAGGTTTAATATTGAAAACCGTGTCAAGCATTCGACAGTTGAAGAAAGAATCGTGATCAAGATGAAAGAGGCAGCGTTTCATTTTACCTAGAAATATATACCGTTAGACTTTCCATCTCTGCTATCTAAATGAGGAACAGTATCACAGTCAGATAACCAGAATGAGAACAGAAATTTACTTTTACATACAGAAAGCTGGGTAGCAAGAAAGCTGACTAAAAGTATTATTTTTGCTATGAAAAGGAAAAGTAGAACAATTAGAAATGAATAATTACATTATATAACAACGAGTAATTACATTTTCCAGTTACAAAAATTACAAAATTCCAATTGTAACAACGTTACAAATTCTTCGCTATTTCATATCGTGAAATTGTCGAAGATTTCTTTCAAATTTTTCTTCCAAGGTTTATCTTTCTCCAAACAAAGCAATATTTTTTTTTTTTAAATTATAGAACTCGAGCAATGACTTTGGCTAAGTTGCTAATTCTACAAATCATAACGATCAACGTTGTTGCAGAGAATTAACTTAAAAAAGGAAATCTCCTACAACATGGAACACCAATCAACCATGATTTATATTCACGGAAAAGGGAAAAATTCGATTACGTTTCTCGTGGCAGAGTGAAAAACGCTGATCGTCTGTCATCCTTCTTTTCAGTGGAAATTCTTTCATAGAAAATTCTATTAAAGTAGAAACGCCGTTGCTGCAGTCGGCGTTCGAAACAGCAGCGAAGCTTGATTTTCCAAAATCCGGTTACAGTTTGTAAGAGGCTGTAATCAACCGGGTATTTTATTATCACAGCCGAAGAGAAAGGATTTACAATTAATACGAAACACCTAACGAACCGACATTTTTCAACATTCTCTCGAGCAAACAAAATCTCGTATTACGGTCAACTTTACAAACAACAGTAATTTGTGGCCTTAGTCTGTGATTTATTCTTTCAAACGAGAAGAAAAAAGACTCGGATACTTATCGTTGAAATTGAAAGAATTTGCATATCAAACATTTTCGTAAAATAATTCAATTGTATCGTTTATGAGCATTGTTCGTAAAAGTAGTATAAAACTGACTATTCTTGAAAGTGGCGTCGTACTAGCAGATCTACGATATAAGCCACGATAAATCAGAGACATGTGTTAAATTTCCACATCCTCGTATTTCAATATTCCATGCTCTACATTTAAATAGCCCAACATCTATCATCCCGTCACTCTATGTTTCTCAAAATATGGTAAACGGTTCCCCTGGAATGATCAGAAGTACCAAGAGCATCCAAATTGAGCCTGGAGCAAAATACGGAAAATTAAGAATAAATGAAATTAGCCGTCAACAACCGACTCCCTTGGATCTTGGCGCGTGCGTGGAGTCGCATAAAACGCCACCCAAATCAAAGGGTAAACAAAAGAAGCTGACAGTGAAGGTTGAACCAGCCGAAAACGACTGATAACGTTGACCATCTTGAAAATTGTACGTATTTTCGGCGGAAATACTGCGGAAATAAACCGCGATAGATCGAGACCTATTTCACCATAGAACGTTCAGTTTTCTACCTGATTCTACCAAGTTATCCGCGCCTTTGAAAATTTCCTAGTCCATGAAAAAGTATATTCTACGAATCATGGTAAAAGACGTAGGAAAAGGCGAGTGAACGTGTGAACCATTAACGCGTGCATGGAATCCCATAGAAACACTCGGCGCCTAAAAGCGAGCACCAGCTGCAAAATGGGAGGATGGGCGTTTGATCGTCCCAATTAACAAGGCGCTACGCAACCTGAACGAAAAAGAAAAAACGCTAATAAAGCATTAACCCAGATAACCACGCAATCTGGCATCTTGCTGGAAAGAGAAGAAGCGACGAAACTCGTTCTCTTAGGGATCCTCACCCGGTCCAGTCTAAGAACCAGTCGCTTGCTGCGGGACTTAAATCCAACCGCGAGCCTGATCACCGGTCCTCTCATCCCCCTAGTGTCACGTCTTCTCCGGGGGTGTGTCTCCGTGAAAATTCACCATATTTACTACGACAAGTATCACCACCCCCTACCAACCACCACCACTTTCACAACCACTACCACTTTTCTTGCCACCACTACCGGTCTTCACCACCGCCACCACGTTTCTCACTGGTCAATGAAACTTTTGTCTCCGTGTGTCATCTGTACAACATGTACATATGTGTATGTATGTATATATATATATTTATACGAGCCGCCCGCAGGTCAAAGTGGTTAACTCCTCTTTCTCAAACTTTTTACATTTTAATGGCAAATCACTGGTGCATGAAGGATGCTTATCTCATACAATTCCATTTGTTTCCTCGCGGAGTTAACCGATTTCCTAACTAAACGGCTCATGTATATATATATATATATATATTTACATGTATAATTGATTATACGATAACGTAAGAGATACGAAGGTGTGGGAAGGTGAGTATGTAAATGCGAGGGTGTGTAAGAGGGTAAGGAGAAAGAAAATAGACACGAACGAGGATGCAGAGAGAGCGAGAGATCGCGATTCTGACCTCCTGCGGTACTCTCGGCTCGGGGTGCGAGAGAGCACTGAGTTCCGAGTGGATGGAGCCCCTGATACTGAGGGTGCACAGGCCGTGAGAGAGAGAGAGAGAGAGAGAGGGATGTTGGGACGACGGAAGCGTCCGCTCGGTGGAATCGACGCGCGCGCGTATTTCGAGCGTGTTCTCGGTGTTGTTTCGCGAGCGCGTTTTAGGGGTGGGAAAGTGGGGTTGGCAGAGGGATACCGATGGTTCGTCGAGTGGCACTCGGGGCCTCGAACCCGACGTCGTCCTGCGCCAGAAATTCTGACGCCTTCGGTTATAGCCGATCCGCTTTTGTTAAGGATACCGCGGCGTGAATACGTACGAGGGTGAAGGTGAGCGATTTTCGGGCTGCGTGCTTTCGCCGTTCCTCGTCGACTTGGTTCGCAGTGGCCCGTGGAAATATTTGAACAGTTAGCAGAGAAAATTTCCATGTACGTACGTAGTACGCGCGTTATATAAGACGTTCTACAATTTTATATAGCAACGCTTCGCACACAGACATTGTTTGATGTGGTAAGAATATTTTTGTACGTCGATTTGTAACTTCCTTAGGCGTTGAGTAAATTTCCGATGCGTAGAACAGACAAAGTTGTAGGCCAGGACGTAATACATGTGGAAGTGTTGGAGCAATTATCAGAGAAAATTTCCATGTGCGCTGTATAGTTCAGTTGGTTGGGAGAATTTCTGTACGTGGATTTTGAAGAAGCCCAAGCGGAAGCTATCAGAGCAATCGACTTGATCCATCGCGCGCAGTTCCACATGCCAGCGGCGTTACTTCCGCCGAGGGGATCGTACTTTCTACTGGGGTCTCTGATTGTCCCGAAAGAGGTGGAAACGGCACGAAGTGAATCAGAATGAAGGCTCGCGGCTCGAAATATTCGTCTTAGCTCGGTCGACGTGAAAAATTAACTGCACGTAAGATACCAGCGCACGAGAGATATTTTTCAGCGGGACAGGCATCTGGAACGTCTTATTATTAGACTGTAGGCTCTGGGGTCAACGTTCACGACGACCACGATTCACCGAGCAAAAATGAAGAATTAATCAAGTTCTCGGGCCAAGTCGCGATCTCGGTCCTCCTGTTTCGCTGTAATTCCTCTAACGTTATTAGCGAACTTTCGCAACTCAGGACGCTCCACGCTGCGTCTAATACCGGGCTTTTCAGGCTTCCAGGCCGCATCCAATAGAAAGAGATTTCCTCACGTTTCGCCAACAGTTAGCTTCATCGGCAGTCGAAGAACGCACCGACATCGGCCTGAAACTGTCTTAGACGCAGCATCGTCCTCGGCCTTTCTATATGCAACTAACTAATTCTTCTAACTAATTAAAAGATCTATACACTCTGGAGCTGTTCCGTATTCAAAATTTTGTTCGCATGTTTTTCTAACTTGAGATTCCTTTCATCGACTAAATGCACATGACATTGGTATCGATTTCGCTTGAAACAGTAAAACACGGCGAGAAGAAAAACGAAGCGGATCTCGCTTAGTTTCGGGGATATTTGAGTGCATTGATTAAAATTGCACGCCTCTCATATACCGGGTGGCCCACTTCACTTCTACACCTTAAATATCCATTTAACATTTGAATAACAGGGCTATTTCGCGCATCCTACCGATTCCGAGTGTTCGCGAACAAATTAAAATAATTGAACACCTCCCATATACCGGGTGGCCCATTTCACTTCTACACCTTAAATATCTGTTTAACGTTGAAAGAACGGGGCTATTTCGCGCATTCTACCGATTCCGAGTATTCGCGAACAAATTAAAATAATTGTACACCTCCCATATACCGGGTGGCCCATTTCACTTCTACACCTTAAATATCTGTTTAACGTTGAAAGAACAGGGCTAATTTGCGCATTCTACCGATTCCGAACAAGTTAAAATAATTGCACACCTCCCATATACCGGGTGGCCCACTTCATCCATACATTTTAAATATCCGTTTAACATTGGAAGAAAAGGGCTATTTCGCACATTCTACCGATTCTGAATATTCGCGAACAAGTTAAAATAAAACCACGTAAAGTAGGTTAGGTTTGCCGCGTGTTGACGATTAACAAGTCCTTCCTCCGCCATGATACCAGATATTTAAAGATCTCCTGATGGAATAACAATAAATTAATAACAATGAAACGAATGTTTATGATTCTACGGTAACATAATTATGGTGACTGTGTCTCGCGGTACCTCGTTCGACACTCTAAATCCTCGAATGGTAAATCACGTGTCAGGAGTAGTTTACGAGTAAGAAATGGTCCAGCTAACAGGTTAAAGGACGATTTTGTTCGATGCAATATACGAGGCTACTCGTTGGTTTATGTTATAGCAAACCAATAATAGAATCTGGCCGCAGTATCTACATTATCTAGAACAGGCAGGCCAGCAGCTGAAACTGTGTATACAAGCAAGAGCCTCAGTATGCAGTTTCTGCTGAACATTGTATCCTGCTTAACTGTACGCGAACTTGCGTAGAAACGACGTCGCAACATCTATTCTATGTCCTGGATAACATGGATATTATCTGCTTGTTTTCTGTGTATGTAGTTTCGATTTATGGATACAACTTATGACAAAATTAGGGCAGCTTTGCAGTAACAGTTATTCGCCATTACGTTAACTTTAATTACGAAATTATGAGAGATTTGCAATAATTCACGGATAAACTTGCTCGATATTTTTCTGTATCCATTGAACGATACAGTTTTCGATTTTCGTTAAAAACTGAAAGATCATACGACCTAGAAATGATAACTTCATTTTTTTAACTATGATAGTAAAATATAATACTCGTTAAATTAGTCGATGGAATCATTTTGGCGCGAAAATTAACGCATTTAATGGCAGGGCGCTGATGTTCTCATAATCCTACGCCATAAGCATAAGCCGCGTGCTAAATCCTATCATAACAGGTTAAGCCTCGAATAATACGAAACTCGGCTAATACCATGCACTGTAAATGATATTTGCCAATTTTACATTAAATATACATAGAGTGTAGGTAAAATAATTACACCACAATTGTTGCCTTCTGCGCGCAATAATAACAATTTATTCGAAGGACAAAATTTACCTAATAGCCGTAAATTAATCATCGAGGGAGGAGACTTTATCGCGAGCGTTACGGAAGAAATGGTAAAACGGGGAATATCATTTGTAGCATTTGCTCAAACAATTTATCGTTGACCTACTTGATACTAATAACTAAAGGAAAACGATATTAATGGTTGGGAATTCGTGCATAGATTATTAGCAAAAGATATTAGGCGAATAAAGAAACCGATGGAACTATGGCGCGTATTTGTATGGTAAAACGGTAATTTCGCGCGGAACATCTGTTTCAAATGTCAGTCGTAGATTTCGCGTATCTGTGCGTGTCATTCGCCATGGAGCTTTGCTCGTACATCGGAATACGAAACTTGGCACTGCTCTTACGTTGGGGATTTAATTAAATTTATATACAATAAATAAATATTAATTAACAAAATTAATTTACAAATTAAGTTTAATCGCTATTGCTGGCACTAAGTTTATCTTTATTAAAATTATTTCCTAAATTTAACTTTCATTAATTTGCTACATCTAATTATTAAATTATTATTAATATTTAATATTAAATCATTTTATATAAATATATAAATTTAATTAATTAATAAATCATCGTAGAATTTGTTTTATATTATTAATACTTATTAATACTCTTAAAATCAAAATTTAACATTCAATCGATCCTCGCAGCAAAAACAAATTATTACCACGAACGTCGTGTTAAATATAAATCGTCTGTGGTCATAAACGAAGATTAAGAGACACTTGGTGCGGTTCAATGGAAACGTCGATACTTTTATTGTATCTTCAACAATCTGCAAAGATACTTATCACGCGCGAAAAGCTTCAGAATGACAACATTTTTAAGTCAAACGATAGCTTCTGAAACTTGTAGCCAGCTATTGGAAGTTGACTTGTATTATTTTAACGACGACGAGGGGAAATCATTTCTCCAATTTTCAAAATGTAATCTGCCTGACAGTCGACGAGCCATCCGCCACCAAGTGATAGATTTATTATTAAAAAATTATTCAAACTTTTTCTCATTTCTGCTAAAATGCTGGAAATTTCAAGAACAATTTACGTGGAGAAACAGGTACCTTAGACGCAGATTTTCAATAGAACCTTCCTTCCGTACTTTTAACCCGCAACGCTGGCGACTACCTTTGGTTTTTGGCGAATCGATAGGAAAATATATTGATACCACTCTTATCGCAATGTGCAGTTGTCTAGAAACTTTGGTCTAGTTCGCAGTATTCTGAAGCATTTCCGGTTCAGAGACGAAATGTGAGGTGAAAAGTAAAATCGTTAGTTAAATTATTATTAAAATTTATTATATCGCATCGAACTCGAACCGAGTCTCAACGTTCTAAGCAAATTGCACTAATTGCCAGTGTGAAGTAGCGTGATCTTTTCACGTGTTCGCTGTTATAATTTGCCTGCTGACTTTATGTCGGTGTATTTTTAGTGTCGGTTCACTATACGTTGCACAGCCTTTTGGGATGTGTTCGATCGATTCTGACTTTTTCCTGTCGCATACTTGGCATAGTTCTTCTTCATTTATATATCGCGATACTTCGCTGGTTCTACTGCTTTGCCATTCTTCTCTTCCTGCCAGTCTTATTTGTTTTTGGGCTTCGAATATAATGTACAGGGTGGACGATATGTAACTGACTGACCTCAAAGTTCCGCTACTCTACGTTACGTTATCTCTTGTTCCGCTTTTACGCAACCATTGCATCGAACATTGCGTCAAAGCAATCCGTGGACGACGGTGATCGACATGGTGACGTTGGCCATCTCGATCGCTTTTTTTTATGGCGTTTCCTTAAACGCGAAGGATAAAGGGAACACTACGGGGCAGTTGAAAGTTGCTATTGGAGAAACAATAGCCAACGTAAGTTGTGAAACGTAGCGAAAAATGCGATTGAAATGGCTGCACTTTGTACAGCGTCTGAAAGCGAACATCTGTCTGATATTATGTTGCATACGTAATTTCCAAATATTAATTAGTGGCTTCTATTTAAAACACTGTGTTTCGTTTTGTTTAAAAGTTATAATTAGCTGGTGACAATTAGAATCGGTCAGTTTCATATCGTCCATCTTGTATATTCAATTTATCGATACAAATGCGATAATAAACAGCGTAATTTCAAGATAAATAATGTTATTTGAAAATAAACGTAAATTTCGATAGAGATACAGAATAATGCGGAATTTCAGCGATAATTTCAGAGTGAACAAAGTGAATAATAATGGAATAAAATAATGGACTGATATAAATTAGCTGTTGTAATGGATGAAGAAGATGGAATGAAGCGAAAAGAGCGTAGGAAGAAAATATACGAGCACAATTTCCCTTCGCTGTTTATTATCTCGTTCATTTACACGCGAATACATCGCGTGCAATGAGCCAATGATTTTTGGTACACCGCGTACATTCATTCAGCGGATCGAAATAAAAATACCAAATACTGTACGTGCTCGGCTTTACTTTATTATTATACGTGTCCTGTACGTTGTATCACGTTTCGCTATTATCTGGCCCATTATATGAATATTTTAACCAACCGAAGATAAATTATTTTCAATTTAATCGACAACTGTTTCGCGTGTCCTTTTTTATCATTACATGCGTTGTGATTTCTATATCCTTTTTGAAATTGTTGAAGTGGTCATCGCTTCTAAACCTAAGAAAACTCTACATCTGGTCTTTAGTTTTCTCAAGCACTGAAGCCATCGACAGCCTATAGACAAAAGACTGCGTCGAAGGCAAACCATAAACTGTACACAGGCAACGTTGGCTTCAGGGTTTTCAGTCATGTGGTAACACTGCTCGCGTGCGGACCTGGATCACCTTAATTATATTCCGAACTTTACATTTACACTTCAGTATTTTAAAATATATATTTTCAACCTTACAATTTATCCACGCGATTCTTTGTATTCACATAACCTCAATTCTAATAACCTCAACGAAAATAATTATCAGACGTACAAATGAGCAATTCAAATAAACCTAACCTATGTTCGCTCATGTATCGTTCACACGTTTTGCTGTTATAAACGACATTTTGTTTGGCGAAGATCAGTGCAACGTAATTCCAATAAAATAATCAATTCGTAAATCAATAATGGCAACGAACACAGTGCATAACCGTATTCTTTACGAGGAAAAGAACGCGCGAGTGGATTTTTCGTGTTCTCGGTGAAGGTATCGTTATCGTACGATGCGTGCGCATTTCGCTTTTAAACGGCTTCGGTTTGATCGCCGAGCGACGCTCCGGAGGCCCAGAACCAGCTGACAATTCGGCACAAACTCGAGAACAACTCGAGGAGCAGCCTGGGCTAACGCAAGAAACCGTTTCAAATCATCTGCATAAGACGAGAAAGATGCAAAAAGGAGGAAATGTGGCGTGAAATTGCTTCTCATACTAATCAGATATCATAACGAGTCTTAGATGGGAAGCTACGCAGTATCATCCGGTGTATCCATTTCACGGTACTTCCTTAGCTGCCTGAATGATGACGTTTGAGTCGCAGGGATCATTGAAAAAAACAGGGTCGAAAATTATTATTATTATTATTATTATTATTATAAAATATTATTATATATGCATACTATTAGCTTATAAATATTTCAGTTTTCGTTCAACAAAAATTATTGAGAAGATAACAATGAAATACGAAATACCTTCAGTTGTCCATAGCGTTCAAATGTACTGGCACTTATCGACAGAAAATTTAAAGTGATTTTTAAACAAAGTTATTCTGAATAAAAAGTCTGTTTGACTTTCTCTTTAAATAAATCTTGAATTTTCCTGAAAAATATGAATTATTTATTTGTATGTATATATATATACATATGTAATAACGTAAATTCTGGAAAATCGAGTTTGTTTTAGGAATAATGAAGTTAAATACAATAACAGTTAATGACAAATCTACTAGAAATTTTATCTGTCCTAAATTAGTCCTAAATTACTGATCTTCTCTCGTGATGTATTGGATTGGCAACTAAGTGATTGCGGGCTTTGTCAATACCACCTAATGACAAAATCCGCAATAACTTAGTTGCCAACCCAGTACTCTATTTCGCAAATGACCGTCGGTAAAATCAAGCAAAAGTAAAAATGTCGACTGGCGGGTAGTTTGAATTTTATAGGATCTTCGTATATACATGTAATATGGTGAAAATATAGCAAAGTAATCGACACGCTGAAGCGTCGCACAAATTGACAATAATTAAAGCGCGATCAACGAGAACCGTGAAGACGATCGAGTTTCCTCAGCCACTTGTATTTAGACGATAATGGAGATCTTGTTACGCGGAAGAGCCAGATATTAATTAATTTTCATTCCGGAGGAAATGAGGTTTTCGAGAGTTCGTTTCCGTTTTCCTGTTTGCCTTGTTACTCGGCCGGTAGTTCGCGTTTTTCAATTCTACGCATCGGTAGATTACCTTTTGCTCTTCGCTCGCGACTTCTCCAATTGGAAACGAATTTTCTACTTTTTTCCGATCGAGCGTTCATCGCGTTGTGTTATCCGAATTAACGACGATTTGTAGTCATCGTAAATCAGAAGCAAAAGAGTATCGGGATCAAAATTACAAAAATTCTACCGGCGTTTTTAAATTAAAATAAATTATATATTAAATTGTTATAAAATTAATCACATTTAGCTAACCGATGTCTAATGGCGTAGCAATTTACATAGTCCATTAATCTTCCTAAAATGGGCTATTAACGCTGCACCTTGATCAGCAACATTTAACGACGAATTCTTGAAAATTTCATCTGCGTCGTTTTAACTGGAAAATCAATAAACCGTAAATTTTTTGTAGTAAAAATACTACTTTGGTATACGCTAAATAATATTAGACAAAATTTTATTCCAAAAACAAGTGATGAATAAAGATAAAGAATAAAATAAAGTTTCATTTTTCAAAATTATATATTATATGTGTATAAACGGGGATAAAATTGGTAACGGAAATATATTTTCAAGCTTCATTGTCTAGTTGCAGCATTGGCTTTTATAATTGGCATTTTTCAGATACCAAATTGGTAAGCTTGTTGTTTCTTGGTAAATTAACAATAAGAATCGTATTGGTGTCTGTGTATATTCGTACAAAATTATTCCTATAATTATTCGAATAAATATAGAACATAATTTGTTAATAACATGGGTAAGAAATAATTATTCCACAGATAAAATATTCAGCCTATATGAATTTATCCCTAGGATAATTATCATAAGAAAATATTTATTCGAAACAATTGGAACGACGACCAACTCTGGTATTAAACGGGAGGAGAACATCCAGTTACCATTTTGTAAATTGCAAACTGTTTAAATATTTTAAATTTAGAAACCGAGTTGGGAGGGAAGTTTGTAAGTTGGAAATTTTCTATGAAATAATAACGTTATTGTTATCAAACAGGAGGATAATAATAAGATCGAGGACATAGATAGAATGGATTTTGGCAACAGACAAGAGCCACTTTCTTACAATAGCTGGCAGCAGAGTAAGAACGAAAGACGATGAATCAGCCTGACAAATTTTCTCACGTGTACCCAGCGAGTGCTGTTGACGCGAAACTGTCTGCCAAGAATTCGCTCTTTTGTGACATAGGTACAGATCATGATGTCTGATGAAATATAGACTTGAGTTTCTAGCCATCGGATAAAATTGATTATCTTGCAACTGGTTACTTGGTTGGAAAATATTTATTAACAATGGAATAATATAGAATCTGAAAAAATAACGAAATATAAGATAAAATCAAGTAACAGATAGTGTAATAACATAGGAGAAAATATTATTATATATTAAAATATATAAAATGTATAATATATTTTATAAATTTTATTATAATTTAATTATATAATATGTTTTATTATTATATTATATATAATTAAAGTATATTTATATAATGTATTTAAATATATATATAAAATATTGAATATATATTTATACAATATATGTAATATATTTATATTAAAATATATTTTATATATATTAAATATAAAAATATATAATATATCTTATGCATTTTATTATAGTAATTTAATTATATATATTTTATATTAAAATATATCATATGTATTAAATACAAAAATATGATATATAAAATATATTATATATGTCAATAATAAAGTATATAAAATATATAATATAATATTATTACATATTAAAATATAAAATATATATTTTATATATTAAATATAAAAATATAATATATAATATATATTATATATGTCAATAATAAAATATATAGAATATATAATATTTATTATATATGCCAATAATAAAGTATATAGAATATATAATATAAAATATTATTAACATTAATTTTGCTTTTACACGGGCGTTCCTTGATAATTATAGAGAAAAGGGCACACTTCATCGATTTCAGTTATCTTCAGATACGAATTTCTTACTAAGTTCAACATTCCGAAAAACTTTCCTCTACATACAGTAAAAACATCTACAAACATCGAACACTATCCGTTCCAGGGACGCTGGACGGCTCGAGCTTCGAGTTGTTCGAACATCGAATTAAATTGCCCCATTTGAAGTAGCATAAATCGAATCGATCACTCCCATGCGACATTTTCTCAATATGAGGCATTGCAAGTACCTGTCTCTAAAGTTCGTATTAAGAAATCGTAAAATAACAATTTTAAGTACGCTCGCTGAGACAATCACAAAAGAACTACACTCGACGACTGCAAGAACGAGCGTAGAAACGACGAACGTCCCTTTGTTTCTCTTTCTTCTTCTCAGTCGGCATTTCGCTGTTGCGACTCGGGCCTGAGCAGAGAGATCAGGCGACAGCGTGACGCTTACACAACGACAAGCGACTGTCCGTCTCTTTCCTCCAACTTCCAGTTTTCCTTCGAGTTCAGAAGCTGGATTTCCCCTGACACGTTCGTTCGAATTGAAATTGTTCGAATATCGAACCGTTCGAACTTGCACTTGTCCTACTGTATATGTTACCGCCGCTTGCGATCTTAGTTTCCGACATACAATTTTGTCTAGAAATAAGCCGCACGCTCAGGATCGACAAGATGCTCATTACGAGTCTGGCGTGCTATTCGGCTTCACTTTGTTCTCGAACGGGACAAGCGAGAATACGGAGAACGAGCGAGGAACTCGAGATAGCGGCGGATCGTATAGAGCGATCGGTTAAGCAGCACGTAACACGCGAGGATCGCTAAACCAGAGTCAGGAAACATTGTACGTATTCCATTGGTCTTTTACTGAAACGAGTCACTGTTCGTTGGATCATAAAAATTGATGGCTTCTCTCTTTCACGAATCGCTTACTCATTCTGCGATCTCTTACTCTGTCGGTAAATCAAATAAAAAACAACTTCAAATGGAAAGATAGTGAGTTGTCTGTTTCCAGTGAGAAACCAGTTGCTTGTTTCGAGGAAAAACTGTATCAGCGGAAACCTTCGATACAATTTACGTCACGATTACGTCGGATCGTCGAGTAGGCGGCTGCATTCTTACATAATCCAATGTAAACTTAACTGACTGATGAGAGAAAGAGAAAACTATTTTAAATATTGTATAGATGAGAGAGAAAACTATTTTAAATATTGTATAGATGAGAGAGAAAACTATTTTAAATATTGTATAGATAAGAGAGAAAAATGGGAAGGCTACTAGATAATGCTAACGTGAAATATTGGGTTGGCAACTGAGTGATTGCAGATTTTGATATTACCACCTAATGTCAAAGCTGCGATCACTTAGTTGCCAATCCAATAATTTTCAGTGAATCTATCCATCTATGAAATGTTGTACTATGTCTTACATATCTGTTCATCGCGTGCTAATAAATTAGAGTCAGCAGATGTTTATAAATGTCCTTATAGACAGAAGCGTATAATACTAAATGATAGTAGTCGATTTTACGACACACTTACAGAAGCGAATGAAATAAATACCAAGTCATGCCAACGTTGTACAATATATTAATCTAGCATTTAACTAACATTTAACTAAATTAAAATTTAATAATCTACAACCTATTGATTTATCTATTTGTTTTTTTTTTATTTATTTATATTGAAGGTGATTAGCATCGATAAATTAAGCTTAGGTTGAACTATACAAAAGCTGAACGACCATCTATACGCCAGAATGACGCGTAATGGAACTCAAATTTAATTGAAGTTTTTTGGAAATGTCTCGGTGAAACGAAGGCCGAGCTGTAGCTGCGTGTATAGGAAAAAGTAGTTCACAGTGTCGTCCTTGACAGCGTATCTCAGACCCTTTGAAATCGGAAGGATGTGCCTTTTTCTGTATAATTACCGTTTTCTTAAACTCTTTAGGAAGAGAAACCAATTCTCTTTCTGCTTCTCCCTTTTTTTCGCTTTTTTTTTGGATTTAATTTGTCTTAACATGGTTGAAACGGCATCTCGAGTTTCACGCTTTTGATGTTTAAAAATATCCATTTCAATGTAACACTTTGTGCACGAAGAGATTTTTTTTTCTTTTCTGATTTTTTTCCCCTTGGATCTGCACTTTGATTTTCATTCACATTTTTCTTGAAATTTAATTACAAGCTCTTGCCTAATGTTTTTTATTTTATTTCCTTTTTTCTTTTTCATTTAAAAAAATAGTTCAAAATATACTTGGCATGGAATAAAATATTATCATTCATTTCCTGAAATTAAAAAAAAAAAAAAAAAAAAAAAAAAAAAAAATAGAAAGAAATAGAGAAGATAATAAAATAAACGAACAAAAAAATTACTGGAAACTAATTTCCTTTAATTAAATGGACTACCCACGTAAAACCTCGATAAACACAGAAAAAAGCTAACAACCGTGTCTGAATAGCGCAGGATAAATGTCGGATGATCGTGAATCCTGTGATTCGGAACAAATTAAGAAGGAATGTTGTCTCTGAGCTATAGATAAAAGAGATGCGGTCTCCGCAGTGCCGTAGAAAATCAATGGTGGGAAGGGAAAAGGGCGGGAAACGCGTATTTCCAGCCAGAGAAGCTCACGCCCCACCGAAAAAATTAGAATGTCAAGTATACCATGTTATTTACATCTGCGAAACTCGTTGTTCCCATAATTTTCACTCAGACCTGAACCTTAACAATTTTTAAAAAATAACTCTGCCGTGTTCGGTAAAATGGGCGTATCTGAACTTTGGCATAAAATGTAGCCGCTGGCACAAAATGCCAGATAGACAGTACAAAAGTATATTAAATGAGAAAGTTCTGTCTCTATTAATTAAAGCCGAGAGTATAATACTTTATATTTCAAGCCATTCTTCTGAAAACCAAAACAGAACCAGATTTGACCAGACACGCCTGAGTGTCTTGGACTGAGAATAAAAATAAAAAGCCACTGTAGTTGCAAAGTCAGCAAAATAATTGCGAAAATATTCGCCACTTGGATCCAGCGCACTCTGTTGAGTGGTTTTTAGCAGTAGGAAAATTCGGCGACGACGACGACTCAACAGAGAAGAGGGAATTATGGTCAGGGGCGATATTTTGTATCTTTTCAATTGCTGCTTTCGCACCGGTAAAATTGAAAAGCGGCCACGTCCTCGTTAAATCTTAAAAAGCTCTTGAATACACCGGCGAAAGAGAAACGAAATAAAGAATTTGCCATTAAAATAATGCGACAGCACAGAGAGCTAATGTCATTATCCATTGGATCGACTGAAAATCCTCCTCGTTAACGCTCCACAACTTTTGTTTTCCACAGATTCGTTTTACCGGATAATTATGAAAAATAACGACTATGTTGTTACTTGCGTGTCTCGTTCATATTGTCACGCTCCTCCGTACCCGTTAGTTTCCTGCAATTTTTTTTATTCCTACTCCTAACTATTTCTATAACGACTTGGTTATCGTTTATCTGTTTTTCTCAACTGAATAACTTTGGCATCGAATCAAAACTCGGCATTTGGGTTTAATACGAAACAAAATTTGAATACTTCACTGGATCCATTTTATAACTTCATTCGCTCGCATTTCCACCTTTTCTATTTTTCTATCTTTTTTTTGTCTTCCCTCGCACGATATAGACAAATTACGCGGCAATTTCCAGGACACTTCGGGTCACGTCCAGCCGAAACTTTGGCTGGTCCTACGTTGTTCTTTCACATCCTAATCTCTATAGTTCGAAAATACTGTAGCACTTGCTCATATTTAACGGTTTCATTTAACGACGAAAGAGTTTGGGATGATATTGGGTGCAGTGCGTTAAATAATCACTCGGTGTTTAGGTCAACAATATATTTATTAACAAGTATCTTCTTTTAATCGGGTTGCGTATCGCTCTCGGTTTCGCTAGTCAATCTCGCTGCTCGGTTGCAACTCGACTTTATCTCTTCCTATTTCGAACCTAACTGTCGATCGGATTCGATTCTTTTCTTCCCGTCACCCCTCAATATCCCCACTATCCATGCGTTTGTTAGACGTTCGCGCCGTTGCCACGCACGCCTTCTTCTCGAACATTCGGTGGAAGGACCGTTAGGATATTGATGGCGCATTAGGCGCTTTGTTTTGGTGTATCGATATACATTGTTGCCGAGTGCCCCCACAAGTTTACACGTATGTGCACGTTTCATAGACAATTTTTGTAAATGTATTATAATTACTACGCGATATCTCTAATACATCTCGAATATTTTTGCGTCCGCATTCCGTGCATTTTTCTTATACAGTTTTGCGCATGAACGTGCGCAATCTAAAAGCAAATGTCTAAATAACGAAGAAATTCCTTCTTCCGAACGGAATATTCGTGGAAAATTCATGTTGCCATATTAAAGTGGATGTCCAATACGTAGCAGCGCTTCATAAACGATTCAATAGAGGCTACAAAAAGTATGGAAACACCATTGTATTTGTTACATCGTATTCAGATGCAATTAGCTGCATATGAAACGTTTCTTTGAAACTTGAATTTGCCGCATTAATATCGCACATTTAATCGTGTTCTATCGTTAAGTATCAATTAGATAAAATAAAAGGAAATTTATTACGAATCGGTACGTTCGATGTTTAGAGATTTAGAATAAAAATATGAAACCTCGTTATTGTGACATTAAACAGAATATCCACGTAATTTTCTTGCGTAAACATTTCCAACATTTGGAAAAAGTGTCACGAAAAATTCTGGAAAAATAAAATTAGCATTTAGACGAAGGTTAAAGACGTTTCCATCTAAGCAACTTTCTCGTGCGTACATTATTTCAAGCAGATTTATAAATGTAATTTTTAGTTGAATTCTAACGTCGATTTGGAAAGTTTCTTTCGTTCCATAATATTTATTTGTTCTTTCATATTATTTTATCGAATTACGTATCATCCATTTTGTTCTGTTACTACAAAATGGAAATTTTTCGGACAACCTAATATCTTCATTAATATACGATATTTCGAACGAAGTAATGAAAATTTTATTGTACAAAACGACATTTCACATGCACCGATCTAATAATGAGATCGAAGTATAATAAATTTCGTATCATTTTGTAATATTTTCACACGACTGGAAAACTTTGAAAACGAAAGAGAAATTATGCAAACAAAGTATTTCCAGTCTGATAGAGAAAGGCTTCATTGAGAAATAAAAGCACGTGGAAATATTGTACTTTGTGCAGCCGCTGTATACGTCGTCAAAATAATATTCGTTTTAATGGTGATAATAACGTGACGCGTGTTTCCTCGCGTTTCAAACAATTTTACAAAACATTGTCTCTCGAAATTCCGCGCAAAAAGAGATATTAAAAGCGTTAGATCCAACGTACGAGCTATAATTTTATTGGATCGTTATCGCAAGGATCGGTTCCCGATGACATTTTTTATTGTGGCGAGTCGACCATAGACAATATGATACAATAGCTGTCGAGAGATATCCAGCTGAACTTTAATATTGTAAAATATTATATTGAAAATGCAGCTTCATTGAACAGTCAACCCCCTCTACAACACAGTTAATTCGTTTCGCGCACTGTCGAAGCCGAACAAAACTGTGTGATGGGCACGTTCCTGCTATATGAGAGTTGTTCAACTTTATTAAGTCGCGCCATATGGAACTAATTTTAGTCGCCATTTTCCTACCCTGTGATTGTCGAAATTGTTTTTTCAAAGTATTATACGTTGAACGGTTGATTGTATCTAATTGAAAAAAAAAAAAAAAAAATTGGGAAAAATATTCATTTATGGACATTTGATCGATGATCGGTACTCATTCGGTGGAATAATGACGCAAGTGCAAATTTGCATATTTCTTACGAATTTTTCCAGTTGTTACTTTTTTATTATACGCAGTCTTCGACTATCGGCTCAGGACGAATTTTCGATTTTACATTTTCTTTTCTATTGCATTGTTTTGTATAAATGCGTGATTCTTCGTAGGTGAATTATAATTATAAGTGAATATATTGAATTATAATTTATTTTCTCTTGTGACCTTCGTATTCCAGCATATCATAATTAGGCGTTTTTAAAATCGTACGTATCGTTAATCGTTCAATTTAAAATTCAAAGAATTTCGAATATGTTATCCTAGAGAATTCGAAGGATTTTGCAGAGGGGAAGGAAAGCTTTTAATACAGTTTTCGCGAGATTTTCGCGAGAATGGATGTTCCACCGTTCTATTTGTACGTTTTAAGGTGGCGATGCTAGCAGGCTATTTACTTTGTCTCTTGACGCGTGATTTCTGATTCATAGCTTGATCTCCGGGGATTCCAGGTGATTCAAACTTTCGTAAAGGGAAATTCCTTCGAAAGCAATTTTCGTAAAATCCGTGACATTCCGCTCAGCATTGCCGAAAAATCTGCTACCGTAAACTCTCGTAGAATAATAAATAAGGTTCTTTCGTCTACTCCCCGATCAAATTTTTAGTCACCATACAAAATTGTATCGGTGTACAATTTTTATCGTAAATATTTAATTTATTTTCATGTGATCTTACCAGGCCCGGTTTCAAAATTTCATTTCAAATTGTACGTTCGTTGTTATTTCTTTCGTTCGTCTAACTTTATGTAAATTCTTCTGTTATCTCATTAATCAATTTCTCTATTCTTCTTTTTACTTCTTTTTTATCGAGGAAAATTCATCGCCTGGCTTGTTTACCGCGACCGGTCGACAAATTTACATCTTCTTCTAAAGTTCTTTGTCTGGGACCTTAGCTCTGAACTCGAGCAACATCCAACCAGCTATAGTTGTATACATCTAAACGCCGTATGTGTGTGACTTCGTCGTAAGCGTTTGAATAGTCCGACAGAGTCCTTGCTAGGTGACGCATGAACACAACCGAATGTTGTCGGACACTTTCGAGAAATATTTCTCGAGAATATACTCGCTGCGTGATGAGTTCTCTACAGCTAAATGAAATCTAAAGGCAGTATCATTTTGAGAGTCACAGAGTACAGATCGAAGCCTACGAGAAATGAAATAAGACAAGGAGCGAACAAATCTCATAATATTCGCCATGTTGGTTTTGTATTTTCTTTTATCCCAGAATCTGTGCACGCGTTCAGTGAGAAAGTTATTGAAAAACATAGAAAATATAAACGATGAGTGTTCAGATGGACGAAATTCTGTCTGAAAACGAGCGAATCGAAAGCGAGAAATGTTAAAACGGACGAAATTCTACGTCCGAAGATTAGCAAATTGAAAGTGAGGATGATCTGTACTATCATCTCCTGTTTATATTACATACAAAAATGAAAATATGCGATTGATTATTTTATTATTTAAAAGTTATGTCGTGCGTTATTTCCTACAATAATTTGACAGTTTCTTTCGAAAAAAAACACGTATATTTAATGGTAAAAATAAATATATGTAAGGTGTTAGTGATAAAATAATGTTCAGAGTGTAGTTTCTTCGTTGAATGATTTTATTTAACGATTTCACATATTGTTTATACAAAACATGAAATTAAAAGTATATATTAAAAGTATAAAAAAATATAGGTAAAATTAAAAACATTAAAGATGACATTAAATAAGAAGACTTGAAGGTGAAATTAAAAATTCATAATGCATTTTAATATTTTTTTACAGTGTGGTATCGTTCGATTATAACTTTATTTAGTCATAACTGATACTGTAACTTTTTAATTAATTTTAACACTACTAAATTGCTGTATTTTATTATATATTGTACTTTAGAAAAGCAGAAAAAGTGGCGCAATTAATTGGCAACAATTCCAGTTAGACAATAACTGATAATAACGAAAAGAAAAAAAGGAAAACGCGTTGCTAAAGTCAAAAAGGGAGATCTCCCCGTTCGGTTGGCTAAGTGTTAATATATCGCTAATTATTTACACCAGGACACACCTCGTCGATTTTGACGACTTTGACCACTTTGAAGAAACACATTTCAAAGTCATCGAAATCGGCGAGGTGTCTTCAAAATTCTTTAAATAATTGCCACAGATTTAATCATTCTATTTAGCAATATCAATTGATATCATTTCGAATGTTGAAATTGAATCTGCAACTTAATATTACCCATTTTCCATCAGTTATTAGCTTGACGACTAATAAAAGTCAATACCTGTTTTCTCAGAATTCAACATTTTTCCATATTTTCACATAGAAGATATAGCATTCCATTTGAAATAGCAAAATTAATCTTGAAATCTCCACCGGTATAAAAAATACTCTATAAATGTACAAAATACAAAAATACAAATAAATACCGCACAATGTGTAAAAAATTCCTCCATACAACACCATTATCAATATCAAGGATTCTTAACATCGTATTGAGACAATATACGCCATATTAGCACGTTGACTCCCGCGCGTGTTTTCAACGAAATCTCCTTTAGGCCACGAGTGCCGCGTACCAAGCGTCCTCTGCTAGACTCCCACCGATATTTTAGATAACTTAAAATCTCTGCCCTAATTCGTTAGAGCGTCGAAAAGAAAAATGGGAAACTTATTTCTTAGCGAGTCAAATAGGAGTAAAAAAGAAAACTTTCACCAGGCTTACACAAATTCGGATAGTAGCGTGAGGAAGAAACCAGACTTCCTAGAAATAGAAATATAAATAGAATTACATCGTCTGATTCTGACTCGGATATTGATAAGTGCAATCGTAGTGATACCGAATGTAACGAAGATACTGTTGACGAGATTTTACAAGAATTGGTCATTGAGCAAGAAAGAAGAACTGACGATACCGAGGAAAGTACAATTCAATTTGCTGAATGGAATGAATTTAGTGGTCGGCAAAAGTCATTTTTTTCCCGAGACAGATGGCGTCATTAGGCAATTACCTGGCGATGTTAGTCCATATGATGTGTTTGAGCTGTTCGTTGATGACGAAATAATAAACTTTCTTGTATCAGAAAATTGCAACAAGGAAGGATGTAAATATTAGAAGATTTAGAGAATCATTAGCTACAAAATTATTACGGTTGTCCGAAAATACAAAAAATCCTTGTCTTCAACGGAGTCAGCATGATATCGCCGTTCGGAAAAATGATTCCGGAAGAAGCATTAGACGCGCATGCAAACTATGTTATGCAGATAAAAGACGTCGAACGGACCGATCAAAGACACGGGAGAATTTAAAGAAAACAACAACTTATTGTCCAAATTGTGCCGACCAAACTCAGCTTTGTATAGAATGTTTCAAAGTTTTACATTCTAAATAATTTTCTTAATAAACCATTTTCGTATTACTTTTATAACAATGCAATAGTTTTATTACTTCCTGTAGAATATCCTCTCAAATACTTACGACGATCCTTCTCAAGTAGTCAAATAAGCGTCACCCCAATATGGGTGATGCGATCCGATCAGAATCTTTGTTGTCACACCAATATGGGTGACACGACCCGACCAAAAACCTTTGTCGTCACCCCCAATGTGGGTGACGCGACCCGATCGGAATCTTTGCTGTCGCCCGAATATGGGTGACGCGGCAGTCAACGAGCTAGTCGAAGCAAAGATTCTCTTACGCGTGACAACGTTGAAAACTTCGAATCGACGATAACATCGATCGTCTGAACGCTCCTTAAAAAGTTGCAAGTACGCAAATTGTATAGACCACCTTGTATAATCGTAACGCGCACAGGTGCATGCGAGTTGAAATGAATAAAACGAAGACGAAATTTTCGTAAAATTCACGCGACAAGCTTTCGAGGGAACAAATTCAAATCAGTCGAAACGTGATTCGATGGAAATGGCACGTGTCACAGACAAAACGCAAGTGATTGTTCAAGGAATCGAAGGGAAGATATAAGAAATGAAGAGCGTGGGAAGCGGGGAGTGTCTTTCCGGGTGGATGTTCGTCGGTATTATCCTCAGGAGGTCGAATCAAAGTGATTGATGCGTCCTGGTCGACCTCGATGGTATGGATTTTTCCGTGTCCATTTTTGCTGCAAGGATCGTCCTTTTGCCCGCATGACAAACCAGATATCATTACGTTCCTATTGATGTACGCTGGACCTTCCGAGGGATGTTAGAATTGTCAAATAAAAACTCGTCGAACGCGTATGTAAAATCGTAATACAAATCAGATTTAGACGATTCTGTGAGCCATTAATTTGATAAAATGGTCATTAGCAGCAGAAATATCACCACCTACTACGAACACTGACTCAACATAAAAGATACTGTTGATTATGTGAAAAACTAATTTTCCAACAATTCTTATCGTAAATCTGTAAAACTTGAAAATTCTATACAATCAGATGGTTGTTTATTACAGTTGTATTCCGCGACTACGAACAATTGAAAAAAGAAAAGAATACGCTTCCTCCGGTTTTATTTGGGATATCTTCGAGCAGAATATTCCAGATTATATTTTCCTCTGTTATTTTTTAATACGGCAATTTTTTTTATTTCTTTTATTCCCTCCACCTTTGTTCCGACTTGATTCTTTCATTTCCATTTCTCCATGCTGCTTCTTCTGTTATAGAACAGCCGTCGTTTTTCCCTTCCCCTATCGTTGCTTTTTCCCCCTGATGTTCTACTGCTTGTTTATCCCGTTTCCAGTGGACACTGCAGAGAGACAAGCACGAGGAAAACAACGTTAGAAGTTGAAATGCGTGACGTCCCGCGCTAACATTTCCCTCTAATGACAATTTACGTTAACGTTTTTTTTTTCGTTGTTCCATTAAAACTTTTCGCGTGTACTAGCGGCCAAAAAACCTTATTGAAACATATTGCGAAAGTATGTGGGGAATAAGAGAAACGAAGACTTTGGAAAAAAATAGAAAAAGAGAAAGGAAAAACGTGTAACGAATAAATGTAGCAACAAAGAAAATTTAATATCGCAATTTATACCAGCATTTAATTTACTATCAGGCAAAGCTTTGACTGGTAATTTTTTAACGCCCCCTGATCGGAAGAATTTCACATTGCTCGGTAAAACGTTGGAAATAAATAAATAAATTTCATGTTATTCACACGCCATATTTTTCCTTCCTATATTCCTCTAAATATAAAAATAAATAGAAAATATACATACGCATTTACCTGTGTTATATTTCTATTTTTAATATGTTAATATTGTACAAATATGTGTAAAATATATGTAACATTTATACTGTAGACAAAAAAATAGGAAATAGAAAATTCGCAGGATTTGAAAGCAATCGGTTCGTTCGTTAAAAACGTAAAAATTGATTAATCGTGAAAATAAGGAGAGCGATTTATTATGGACGAGAATAGGGAACGTTTGCATATTCTGTTTCAACGCGAATTAAAAGTTGCTTCGTCGTGAATATCGAAACGAATATGGAAACGAGTTTAGCCTTTCGCGTGACCAGAGATGTTAATGGAAAGTTGAGTCCCCTCCTGATTTCTTCGTTCATCGGAGATGAGTGGCCTGGGCAAAAAGGAAGAAAACAATTATAGAGGAGAGGCACTTAGCTGCAAGCGGAGAAAATTAATGAAGGAAGCGGAGAAGCATTTTTCAATTTCTAGAGAGTAAAGGAAGGTACCATTCTACCTTAAGTACCTCATCCTGCCCAATGGAAACTACTTTCGTGTTATAATATTTAACCGCTCGTATATTCTTTCCGCTGATCTATTGGCTCGTGTTGTTTCTTACTGTTGCTCGCATTATCCGCCAGACACCCGTTAAAGCGATATAACTTTTTCAAAATCACACCGAACGACTTGATGTTTCTTGACAAGTTCGATTATTAGGTTGGAAATTAAGTGATTGCGTGTTTTGTCAATACCATCTAACGACAAAATCCGCAACCTAACCTATATTACGCTAACCTATATTATGACCGGTTTACCAAACCGAATTTTAAAAGAGAATTTTAAAAGAGAATTTTAAAAGATCTACAATCGATAATACATTTTTATCTATCAGATTTGCCAATCAGATTTGCCAATCAGATTTTTATCCGAGTTTGTAATGAATATCGAGCGTCAGAATTGTACACACACTGAGACTTTCATCGATTCACGAAACACGCAGATTCGTTGCAGTTACAGGCTGCGACGGTGGTGAAAAATTACGATCTTCGTCGTTTGAACTTCGCAGCTCGTAGCAACGTTTACCGATTTCGTATGTCGGAGCGGATATTATTTTCTTTGGTATCGTTCCAGTCGATACATTTCGTGTTACTTGTTTGTTGCAGACGGATTACGACAGACACTTGGAGGAATTACTGGAACGTGTGCAGACACTTTTGATCGGCATCTTAAGAAAGAAATTGAAGAAGGAGAATTTGAACGAGGTGGCCCGTTACCATGCTCTCTTGGAAAATGTTCGACATTTATCTACAGGTAAATCTTCTTATCCATTCGTACGAATCTTTGCAATCGCCGACGTCTTTTAAATATAAAACGTGGCGGAAACGTTAGCGCTACAAATTTTCCTCACACTTTAACATTTTACCGACTGATAGCCGATTAATCGGTTTTTTGTCGCCGACGTTTACCGATCGATACCTTATTAATCGGTTTTTTTGTCGCCGACGTTTACCGACCAATAGCCTATTTAATCGGCTTTTTGTCGTCGACAATCTTTCTCATTATTTGAGCAATAATTTGTTATATAGTACTAAGATACCTTGTTCAGTTGCGTCAATTGCGTTGCTTTGTAAGCTCCCACAGTTTTATACTAATTTGAAAAACTTAACGTTCGCGATGAACGAAAAGAATGGTATTGGGGAGTCTAAACCGAAACAGAGCCGGCGCCAGGGGGAATCTGTGTCTGAGCTGCCGGTCGGACGTGCGTATGTGTTGAACCGCTAGCGGTCAGTAAAGTGTCAACACTTTAACACTAACTAAAGTGTATAACATACGTTCATTCGACTAAAGCAAATTTCATTCGGAGTAAAGATCGAAGATAACAATTTTTAAATATATCGTTAAATCGTTTCGACTGGTTTGTCATTTTCGTCGCAGAACACAGCGTAGTGACGAAAGTGGCGTAAAATTGTTGTTGAAATTAACAGTTGGCAGCAATGGTCTCTACGTTCGCTGCAGATGAATTTTAATGGCGAGCGAATAATTTAGAATTTCTCTATTTGTTCCTGTTTAACTTTCTGCTTTCTTCCTGCTAATAAATTGCTCGCCTTTTAATTTATAATCAGTCGAAAATCTGCGAATAATATTAATCCAAAACTCGCTTCGCATCACCACCAAGTAAACTGATAAAGCGTAAATTTATTTCCTCGTTACTCGCACTCTCGAGGAAAGCGAGGATTTAAGTTTCTGCTTAAGTTGGTAACTTTTAAACAGTAAACGTCTTTAAAACGTCGCGGCGCTCGCGGAATTAGTCTCATGAATCACTGTTCTCCTTTTACTTTCACCATGATACTTCATTATGAGATTTTAGCTGTCCAGACTCGCTTATCGAAATCTCACCTTTAATGAGTCGAGAGGCGAATTTACCAAGCATAGCTAGATCATATATCCATCGTTAATTCGTTTCTAGAAACGGAACCACGTTGTTCCTGCCCTCCTTTCTTTTATTTTTCTTTTTTTCCCTCGTTTTCTTTCTTTTTTTTTTCTTTTTTGCCAAACTCCGTTCCAACGAAATATTTTCGGTTTACGAATGTTTTGTTTGGATTCAGGGGGTGAGAAAACAATGGAAACGACCATGTCGACGGAGACCAAGCAGTTTCTACGTAAAACGAAAGAATTATCGAAGCTGGTGTCAGCGATGAAAGAACTTGAGGTTTCCTGCGAACAGGAATTACACGAGATCGAGAAAAAGCTGACCGATCTATCGATTGCTGTAGAGAAGGACAAATGCTTGAACGCTGGTGGAAAATTCGAGTGGGTTGACAGCGTGTTGGTAAAGGTAAGCATTTCTTTTCTTTTTTATTTTTCTCCGTTCATACACTGTCTTACGATGATATTTAGACACCAAAGCACAGAAAACTGTGTTAGATTCATATTCTACAGTCATATTCGCATCCTCTCTCTTTGTTTCTTTAATTTTGTATTTCAATAACGCGTAATTATCCTGCGAGTTTCTATTGGGTTGGCAACTAAGTGATTGCGAATTTTGTCAATGCCACCTAATGACAAAATCCGCAATCACTTAGTTCTCAAGCCAATAGTTTGTGGAGTACGTTTAATTGTGTTGGTGTATATATTAACGAGATGAGTTGATACTTAGTGTAGTCAATATATTTAAAACCATTTGCCGTACAGAGTTAGTCATCGTTCGCTCGATGATGATCGCTCTAAGATTGCTCGATATTCACTAACTGACTACTGATTAACTAATTGATAACTGACTCCTCCAAAGACTGACTGTCTTACCGATCGCGCTAGGTTATTTATACTGGTCGAGGGAGTACCAGAAACTTCGATCGACGATTGCACGTAGCGGCGACATTGTTTTGCCCAGAGTTTGTTTATCCCTACGTTTGGTACGTCAAGACGGTGTCAATGTCGCAAGACAAAACAACAACATGAGTCGCTCTCGATTCGCATCGTCCTCTGTGCTCCTACAAGTTAAAGAACGATGAGGAATTTTATTCCTTCGTTGTACGGAGGTTCTGCCTATTTACCTAATTGTTTGTACAATTACTTTCGCCCATTTACATCTTAGTTTACTATGATACAAACCTGTATGTGTACTATGTGTCTTCTATGCGTCAATCATTGGTATTATGTTTGTGTTCGTTTTTCATTCGTTTCTTTATTCGTTCATGCAGAAGTTCTTCGACTTCGTACGTTCCTTTACGAAGTTTGCCAGTTTTTATTTGTTTTTCGATCGTTCTTGTTATTGTTTCCGTTCATTTCTTGTTTCTCAATGTGATTGGTCTCATTTCTATGGCTTAGTATATTTTGTATCCTCTGTCTCTATTTCTCTGGTGTTGCACAGCTGACATGTTACGTTCTCTTCCAATTTATATTGTCTTATCGCTGTTGTTCAACCTAGTTTGCCGGTTAATCTGTGCAATAATTTTTTTTATCGACAGTGGTATACATTAAGGTCAGGTAGTTTGTTGGTTTTATCGCTGTGGTATTCAAAATTCTTTCGTATGTCTCACTGTATGCAGAGTTTGTTGGTCTGCTTTTATCGTCTTCTTGTAGTTTCTTATGTATATTTCTAAACGATGCAATAATACGTAATGAGACATTTATTTTATTATTTTATATTTTATTTATAATAACGTGTAGTATTCTGTAGTAGTAATATACGATTTGTTTTCTAACCTCGAAAACTACCAACTAGCTATAAATTTACATATGTAGCCGATTAAAGTTTTCATTTATATCGACCTAATTAAATTTACGTTTACTATATCGAGCACTTATGTTGTAGGTAATTTATTTACAAAACGTCTATTTACCAAGTTACACTTGTTGCATTCACTAAAAACATTATAAAATAATATCCATTTGTATTTGTTCTTATATTCTATGGCTTTTCGCTTCTAACGATAGTTTCATCGCTTTATATCTATTTTTAACACAAATTTTCTGTTGTTATTCATAATCTTATCCGTTAAAGAATGGAAAATTAAGACGAATGATTGGCTTCTATGAAATCTGTTATCAAAGCGTTGGGCTTCAAAGGAAACCGATAAGGGAATTCCATTTTCCATTGCAGTGTCTGCAAAATGGCACGTGGTTACTGCTCGACCAGGTGAATCTCTGCAGCCCAGCAATTTTGGACCGATTGAATGGCTTGCTAGAACCAAACGGCGCTCTAACGATCGGCGAGAGAGGCGTCGATGAAGATGGGAATGTGTTTACCGTGCGAGCACATAAGAACTTCAGGTTGTTCCTCGCTATGGATCCTCGTCACGGGGAAATATCCAGGTAAGTAATAACCCTTTTATTTCCGAACGAAAGAACTGTACCTAAGCGAGGAATACCGAACCAATTTGATGTAATTTGATAATTATAATTTTGAGAAAAAGATCCCAAAAGAAGATAAAAATGATATTTAGAAAATTCATAAAGGAACATATCACAAAATGTAGCGGCACATGGCCTTGAAAGAAGGTCCAGGGGTTAAGGGCATGTATTGGCCACATCCCCTGCCAGGACGTCGTAAAAGAAAAAATCCTGGCCAGGACGTCGTAGAAGAATAAACCCTGGAACTTGGAAAAATGCGCAAGGGCCTTCCATAAGAAAAGGAATCGTTCCCCCATCCTGAAAGAAAACTCTCTTTCGGGGACAACCTATATAAAGGGAAATGAGCAGAAGCTCGAGAATGTTAGTCACAGACAGTCAGTCAAAGTCACATGTAGCGGCTCCTTTTCCTAATGAGATGGCCAACTTAGCCTGTGTCGTACTGCCGATTTTGACACAAGCATGGTGGTCCCCAGTAGCGATAGGTAGTTGCGTGTCATGTCTTCTATCTGCTGATGTGGAATCGCCGTATGAAACACCATCTGTGAGAGAAGGTTCGCTTCTCTCCTTAGAAATAAAGGGAGAATAAATTAATGCCAATTGTATTTCAATATTTGTTGAAAATCACACTAATAATACTTATCCAAAATCGTTAGGAATAATGGAAAAATCAGTCTTCTTTTATAAACACAGTACTTGCAAATAAGAAGATCATGGTCTGGTCATAGTTTGATGCAGAACACGTAGAGTATAAAGCATAAATACTGTATTCTCAATTATATGTAACACAATTCCTAATATTAAAATACAAAACTAAATGATAATCCCATGATGCGCAGTAAGCGTGAGGATTACTTGCTTCAGAACAAGTGAGCTAGAACAACATCACTGAAATAACATTCTAACGTTATTATAAACATTTATAGTTACCCGGCTATTGAAAATGTGTAATATTTACTTATTATTACTCACACAAATAATTTACTTAGCATTAATGATCACTAATGTAAACACCGTGTAATTCTTTATTGCACAGATTACAGATTGTGCGCGATGTTCGCACAGGCCCGCCGTAAGTTTTACTCTCGTCCTGTCGATGCAAGATTATTTTGTGAAACATAAGGAGATATTCTGTTCTAAACAGTGTCATCTGAAACCTATGGCTACGGCCTCAAGCAAATCTCCCGTATCGGATTTCTATCTTATGGTATTGGCGTATACACAGTCTCGGTATCAACCATCGTGGAATATAACAAAAAGTTAAACCCATAAGCAATTTTTTCAACTTGTGAAACATCTCACACGAGGCTTCCGCAGAGAAATTCAACCATTTATAACGTTTTACAAATTTATTTTGAGATAAAGTTGTCCCGCGATGCGAATAGTAAGGCGCCGTCGCATACGCAGCGAAATATCGTCGTTTGCACTTTTCACAAGTGTTGCTAACAACGATATATCGTTGTTCGGCACTAGAAACGTTAAGTTCTGTCAAGAGTTGCCCCAAAAGTTCTTGTCGTTTTATCGTTGGACATTAGGTGTACGATATTTCATGTCCTCTACAGTATTATCGAATATATATGTTTCATTCTGATTTATCGCTCCCTTCCATCGCTTCCAAAGCCTTATGATGCTGTTTTTCCGAAATTTCTCTGCTTTGCTCGGAAAATATTGATCAACCGGGATTTTATACCGTCCAATGAGTCGAGCTTTTGAGGAAACTTTCTTAATCAAACTAGTACGAACTTACTTGAATTCTAGCTATTTCTCTATTTTTCTATTTTAATTATTTAATTTCTACTTTGCAATTTGTCCAGCTTAAGGTAAACTTGAAATAGCAATCGCCTAAACAGTTGGAAACAGCAAAGCCGCGTGGGCGTTCTTTTCCACCAACGCTAAGCACCGCGTTTCTTCAGCCGCTCAAAACAAACTGTTGCAATTTGATTGGCATATTCTACCTCGTCCTTTGTGCTCTGCAAACTTTGCTCCGCATCATTATCATTCGTTTCTTCCATTAACAAAATTTCGACTCAATAAATGAGATGGAAGATTCACTTTGAACGATATTTTCTGAGCAAACTGGAAAATAGCAATTCTGGAAAAGTAGATGTCTAACGATAGAAGAAAGAAAGCTTTTGCGACCACCCGATATAAAACAAGTACAAAAGCATCTTTGTGCGCGTTGTTACAGAGCAATGAGAAACAGAGGCGTGGAAATCAGCGTGCCGACCCCTCAACACTTTGCACTAACCAATCCCTTAGACGTGATGTCTTTGTTAAACAATTGCGGTTTGGGAAACGTGAGTCATCAAAGGTTGCTGCTAAAAATTCACGAAAGCCTGTTCGATAAACAGTACAAGCTAAACGAAATGTTGCAAGTGGCATCGTTCACTGCCCAACAAATGTCCAAAGGATTTGCTTTCGAGCAGTCGTTGAGAAACTCGTATCGTGAACTTTGTGGCACGTTTGACGCAAGGTCGAAGCACGAAGCTTTGAGAAAAGTCGACCAGGTCTTGTCAGAGACTGCTAGAGACGAGGAACCTGGTCTCTGCTATGAACTAAATCCAATGACCTTGAGAATGTGCGATCTTAGGAAGAACGCAAGATTGGCGATGATCAAGCAACAAGGATTCCTTTTGAAATTAACTTTAGAGAAACTCAGGTAAGGAACGTCGACGAATGTGACGTATGCGCGTTAGGAGGAGTAAAACAGTTGATTGTTTTCACTCGTAGTAATACTTTATATGTGATATCTACGCTTGATAAATAAAACAAAGTGTAGATAAATGACAAATAAAGAAGCTCTTATATGTATATACACTATCGCTCAGAAGTGTCCAGACACTTTGATCCACTTGTCATAATTATGCGTGAATTTTATAAAACTATACTTATAACTAACGTTTTATGCAATCAATTGGATACAAATCTAAATTACATATTAAAATTTGCAACAGTTTATTTTAGTGTTTACTGTATATACTGATATACTTGACTAATGCATTTACTATTTGAATATCACTGGTTGTACTAACGTCTTCCTATTTTTTTATTATATATTAATATTTATATATAATATATATAAACTAGTAATAATAAAGTAAAATAAATATAATACACAATACCTGTGTAAAACCTATATATTAATATGCCTTGTAATTAAAATATAATTTTATATTTAATTTATAACAAATTAATTATAAATATTTGTATACAAAATATTAATGTAATTAATAAGAATCTCTTAGATAGAGAAATGGCCAAGTAATGAAATAGACAATTATAAACACCAGTTCTGCGATTACACGTGTATCGATTTTCGAAAATCAATTTAATCGGACTATAACATACGAAACTATGGCAATTACGTAGAACGAAATCGTTGCAATTTTATTTGACTGTAGTTTTGCCATTAAAACGTGTACGTTTCCTAAAAAAAAAAGACACGAGTGTCTGCGAATACTCTTGAGCGATAGCGTGTGTGTGTAATTGTAAATGAGTTTCAATTTAACAAAAGAATATCTTTATCAAAGACAAAATCAAAAAGCGTGAAAATCAATATCACAGACGTAGTATATATATATATAACATTTCTTCCTTGCCCCATTTTCAGTGGCGATCCGCGGGAAATTGATTTCCAAGATTTTTTCCACCGACCTCCCATCACAGACACAATGGCGTTCTTCGAGCACATTTTACTCGATTTTTACGGACGGTCGTCTCTGGATGACCTGCAAATACGACGACTCTGGAGTTGGGATATTTTTTCGGAAAGTAAACTCCATAAGTTGGCAAAGATAAATGAGCATCTTTACAAGCAAGTTGAAAATATGGGATTTTTATTCAGGAAGAAATCTGCTCTAGAAATCCCACTGAATCTCGTCGAACCTCCCACGTCCTCCAATAATTTGCTTATCGTGTTGTACTTCCGATTGATAACTTTGCACTGCCAAACGGAGAGACATTTTGAGAAAAAGGATGATGTGATGTACTTGGAGGATTATTCGGCTGCCGTTCGCTCAGGTGAAGCGAGATATTTATTAAAAAACTTATTGGAATTGCTTTTTCCATATTGCAAAAGATTAACGTTATATTATTTTGTTGCTATTTTTGTTTATATACTATTTGTTGCTGTGAGACTTAAAGCCTGGTACGAGCTTTGTTTATACAAATGCGCGTTTGGTAGAATTTCTTTTGCTTTTTAACGCGTTACTTGTGTCCAAATGTATCGCAATTATATTTTGTTTATTCCAATGTAATTTTTGTAACTTGTATATCTATATTGCGATATATTTGTACTTTGAATTACCACAACTTTTAATTATAATATTTATATGGAATATATATATATATATTGTGTGTGTGTAATTATATGTTTCTATTAACAGTATAAATATAATATTGTAATATAGTATAATACCTAATATTGCAATATATCTCAGTATCGCAATATTTTTGCTAGTTTGTGGTTTCTTTGAAACTACTGATGTTGCAGTTGGATCTACTCTTCCAGACATAATGTTCTTAGCTTCAGACTTCCTTTTATGAAATTTGTCAGCTCTCATGCCTGTTTCTCGATGCTTCTTATCTTTGCTATTTCTGGCCATTCCCTATCTTGTAATATGCTTGGTCCAATTTCTTTATGACACACTTGCTTAATACGTGGTTTCTGTCTTCTGTTGTTTCTGTATCGCGTTCTCCACATGGCAGATTTCCTTCTATTCTGTACCTTGTGCTTCTGTTATTGTTGTGTAGTTGCTAGTTTTCCTGACACTCTTGGCTGTGCACTTAGTTAGTCGATAGAAGCTTTCCGAATATTTCCATATGTCTAATATTTATTATGTAATATGTATTATAATATAACTTATTGCGATACCGTTACATTCATTTGAAAGAAATATATTTATGTTATACATAAATATAATATAAATATTTCTAAATTTATTTATATTATACTTATTAAAATATTATATTTATTAAAAAATTTTAATATATTTATGTCATATATATTATATATGTAAGATCGTAAATCTCGAGATAATTCAGGTGATCGATTCTGAAGCCTGAAAATCGAGATTTACGATCTTACAAATCGATTTTCAATGTCCTGAGCTACCGATCTTTCTCCGTCAATCTTCAAAATTTTCAATAATTATTCTGTGATCTTGTCTATCTCTGATGTTGCCCTCTGTCCGTCCGTTTGGGAAATGAGTGTCTCTCAAAAATGGTTGTCCGTAAAACATAAGAGGGTCGCTCTGTCCGTGAAACAAAGAAAGTCGTGCTACCCGTAAAACAAAAAGTGTCCCTATCTCACGTGAACTCTAGGGAGTTTACATATATAAATATCATATAAATATATAAATTTAATATTTTGTATATAAAATATTATTATAATATTATTTAATATTATTATTATATATAATATCATTATAATATTATTAATATTATAATACTATTATATATTTGTATATAGTATAAATATATAAATGTTATATTTTATATATAAAATTTCTTATAAAGAGATACATTTAAGTCCCTTCAATTCACTTATAAAGAAATATATTTAAATCATCCTGTACATATAAGTTTCCAATAATCCATTTTATTAAATATTTTCTGTCTCTTCATAGGAAGAATATCAACTACATTGAAGAACGAGCTACTAATACCGAAATTCGTAGAAATTTGTGAACATTCCATAAAGATCATCGAAACGATACTTCAGAACGGAAACTTATCGATAAACGACAAGGACTACGTAGAATTGCGAGATGGTTTAAAATGGTACCAAAGATTCCATGACATGGGAAAGATAGAATTGATCGATAAATCACAAGGAACATTCTTCGATCTGCGTGAAATCTCCTCGTCCCTGAGAGTCCATTATAAATGGCTGATGAAATTTATCAGGAAACTATTTACGCTGATCGATGCAAAATTATGTGATTCAAAAACACAGGAAGACCTGTCAGACTTTTCAAAGAAATATCTAGACTCGTTGATCGACGTAGATAAATTCGGGAAAATTCGGAAGAAAGTCCGGCAGGTTTTGTGCATTCCATCGCCCCATTTTTCCGAAAATTCGATGACTTTCCATGAAAAATTACGGTACATATCGAGAAAGCTCGAAATCACCGAAGAAGACTTGATCGATTCGTTGAAAACGAAATTAAAGATCGTCACGATTGGATCCCCTGAAAATTTGGCCTTCAGAAAGAGATTCGCTGAAATTTGTGTCGAAAATTTCGCAAATAATCGAGAGGATGCAAATACAATTAGCGCTATAGGAGAAATTGAAGAAATGGCCAAAAATATTATAGAAGTTAAAGAAATCAACGAGAGTGATGTTAGAACGAATAAAAATTTCGTGGAAGCCAAAATATGGCCAATTTACGAATTTTTCTTTTTGTTTTTCGCGTATCGTTTCCAGAGGAAATTTTGCGATGAATTTGCACAAGATATTGGAGAGGAAATACGTCGAAGTTTTGAAAAGAATTTGAACGAGAGCAATGAAATTTCTGAGAATCTTATGGACTTGGAAGAATCGAGAAATTTTGTTGAGACAGCTTGCGGAGGATTTGGGAGAATTTACGAGGAAAGCGTGTTTAGAAAATTCGAGCAAGTTCCAACGATACCGACGCGTTTGATCAGTTTGATGAAGGCTCTGAATGCTAATGAGATGCTAACTAAACGAAGGATCTCTTTGTTCCCTGAACTGCTCTGCTCTGTCGAGGAATTTGCGGAAAGATCTTTCGCTGTTAAAAATTCAAATATTCTTTTACATTGGTTTGATAACGAAGAAGATATGACGGAAGACGATTTTAATATTTCCCAGGTATTTTTTTTTTTTTTTATTTAATTATTTGGTAATTCTTTCATATCTTATAATCGTTTAAATGTATATATTTTAACTCTTAAATTGAAATTAAATTGTAATCTACCTGATTAATCTATTTTTAAGTTTTTGATCTATTATTTTTACTATACAACTTTCAGACAAACTTCATCAACAAATCAGCCCTCTGCAACCTAATCTTTGAACTATTTCTAAATTCAAAATCTGGAAGCAAAAGGGAAATGATCAATTTTGGAAATTACAAGAACCAAAAGAAACTTTTGCAAACGATACAGACACTGTTATGGAAAAATTCTTTGGTTTTAAACTTGGATGAATTCAATATGTCCAACAACGACTCTATCCTATTACGATTTCTCATAAATTATTACCTGTCTGTTATGGAAAAAGTCATGGAAGAACAAAATGATTTAGGATATAAGCCCTTTAAACCAACTTATGCACTAACTTCACTGCAACAAATCAAAGAAGAATTAGAAAATGGAAACAATGTCATTGCAACAGGAAGCGGATGGTTGACCTTAGGCTATCTACAAATATTTCTCTTCAGTGATGTAGGATCCATTGATCCAGTTCAGAAAATTGCCTTGAAATCAAAATACATACAAAAAAATATTTCTGAACTGGAACATTTAATGTGCATTGAAAATTTGCAATCTATTATCCTTGGAACCTCCATGTCGAAAGACCAACAATTATCAAGAATCAATCATTTGAAAATATCATCCAACAAAGCAAAAAGCTTTGAAAACTTTCAGGCAGTGAGACCTATGTCAAGCTTCCAAAATTTGAGAGAAGAAATAGAGAACTTTTCTAGCAATATAGGTTCATTTGAATCGATAATAAAACAAAAATACCAATTGACTGACATTGCTAAACAACTTAAAAAAGGGGAATTGCAAGATTCACATAAAGAAAAGTTGCATGAAGCTATAATCTGGAAGAAATCACTGGAAAGATTCTCTCATAAATTGGAAAAAAATTTCCTGGTTGGTTTTCCTGACTTGGTTTCACCAATGATGTCTGCAATTTTCAGTTTACATCATGGTGTATCAATTTTAATTCATGAACTCTCAAACATGCAATTTCAAAACGTAAATAGTGACATCTGTTATAACTTGCTGCGTTTTCCTGTAGTTGGTCTGTGTCAAGAGAATTACATAAACTTAGTGAAGCTGTGCTCTTCAGAAAAACTAGTGTTAATTCTAACAAAACAGTCAAAATCAAAGGCTATTCAGAGAGACAGGTTTACGATGGCTAAAATTGCATTGAAGGAACTTGAAAATTTGTCTCTGGTTAAAAATAATATAGAATCTCTGTGGCAAGAATTAAACAAAATATTTTTCAAAATAAGAATCTTGTGGAAGGAGCAAGAGAAGCAAAGGGAAGAAGAGATGAAAGAAAAAGAAAGTTTGTTTAAAACAATGTCTGAGAAAGAAGAAGAGGAGTTGGATTTTAAAAATATGTTCCCAGGCCATCAACAGGAGTTCCTAGAGCTAGTAGAAATAATCCCAGGTTTCCAACAGGACCTTTCAGAACTCCAAAAATTTCCAGAAAATATCTCTACTGATAAGGAATCCTTTATTGAATTGATATCTATGAAGGATGCTAGAAGAATTCAAGAAATCCACTGGAATATCTTGAAAAGTTTTTCTGATGGAAGAAATTTAAGAACTCTTTCAATGAATATTTCTCCAAGTTCTAAAAATAATTTAGGAACTTCTGAATCTAATGTAGAACCAAATTTCATTGAACCTCTGATACAAAGATTTGAAATGCTAGGATCCTCGGTGAAAACTTGGTCTGAAAATTTGTCTTCTCAATTAGTATGCTGCTTAAACGTGTTAATCTCACAAAAATCCCATTTTGATAATAGAAATAATGATCGAGAAGTCTATAACTTCTATAAAGACCCTAATATTCCAGAAATTGAGCAGTGTCAACCACTTTTTGACAGACTTTGTGAAAGAGTCAATGGATTTCTAAAAGAATGGCCTGAAAATCCCATTTTAAATTCGATCAAACTAATAATTGACAGACTTCTCAGTTTCTCCATCGATTCTTCCTTGTCTAGATTTTTGGTTGGTGTGGAATTATTGCTAACAAAGATGAAGCAATGGGAAGAAAATGCTCGTTTCGATGTTAGTTTAGCAGAATTTATCGTATCTTTTGGTGAAAAGATTCTTTGTTGGCGGAAACTTGAGATTTCAAGGTGGAGAGACTCATTGGAAGTACTTGAAGATGATTTGAAAACTGGAGCTTCAAAGTGGTGGTTCTTTTTGTTCAATTTAATAGATCAGTATCTTGCAGATGATATTGAGAATGTTGAACAGTTAGAAGAAACTGAGAAATTAGAAGATGTAAGTAAATCTGATAATGTTTCAAAAGAAAAGGTGATTGAAAGTTTAGAACGTTTCTTGATAGAATCGTCTTTGATTGAATTTGAAACAAGACTTCAATTAATTTACCTTTTTTATCAACATATTAACCATCTCCAAGAAACAAAAAAACAGAAAGAATTATTAGCTATTTTCTGGAATATTTATTTATATTATAGCCAATTTCTTAATGATGTTCAAAATAAGATAAAAGTTTTAAAAGAACCTATAGCTAAAAAATTGAAAGATACCATCAAGATTACAAGATGGAATGATATAAGTTATTGGTCTGTGAAAAACACTGCTGAAAAAACACGTAGAACATTGCACAAATTTGTCAGAGAGTTCCAAAAAGGTTTACGACAAAATGTTGCATCCTATTTGACCTTGAAGACAAAAGCAGAGACAGAGGAAACAGGTTCCAGAAGAGAACTCCGACCTTCTGATTTCTTAATCAATTTGGAGTCAAGAAAACTAAAAAAGATTGAGAAACTAACTCACAAAACTCGTCAGTTCTGTGAAAATATTATTGAAAGAAACAATTATTCCCAAATTCGAAAGGATATTGAAACTTTCATAGGAGAAAGTCTCGAAGAAAGCAAAAGACTGAGAAATTTGGAAGTTGATAAAAGCTTGACAAAAGGCAAGCAACAAGCTCAGTTAAAGAGCATGCTTCAACAAAAGAAGTTGGCACTGACAAATTATTTCAAAGCATTAAATCGACTTGGAATTTCATATAGAATTGGTATTTTGACTTGGAAAAATAGAAAAAATGAAATTACAAACTTCACATCTATGCCTCTAGATCTGCAAGAAATACAGTGCTTTGAATTCAAAAACAAAAGTGTAAATGTAGATAAAGGATTACTTGAACAATGGTCTGATTGTAACAAGTATTATTATGAATCTTTAATTAAATTGAATTTCCTTGATGGTATATTAAGTTCTGGAAAAAGTAATCTAGATATCCAAAATGCTGAACGTTGTCGCGGCCTTTCAGTTCACCTTGTATTGTTAGCTCATCGCCAAAAGGAAACGATTGCAAATTTCTTCAAACGATTTCTTCCATTTAGAATCCAAGTGTCAAACCTTGCACTAATGGTAGAAGACATGGTAGAAAAGACTTCAAATGAAAATGACATGCAAGAAAATATTTCCAAAATCGTAGAATTTGAAAAACTTGATATTCCAGCACAGAGGAACTTACAGATCATCATAAACAATTTTCAGGAATTATTAGAAGTATTACAAATGTCTATGAAACAAATCGTAATTTTCTTGGAGAGTTGTCCAATGGAATCTCTCGCAGAGGAAAACCTTCTTGATCTAAATGAAACTGCGGTTCCTATTTTAAAAGAGGCTAATATTTCGAAAACTTCAATTGCTTCTATGAAACATAGCTTAAATTTAATAAAAAATATGGCAAATAAATTATATTCGTGGATCGCAACTTCAAAAAAGATTGTGAAATCAAGTCAAGTCTTCTTGTTTCATCAAAAGCATGTTGACTTTCTGCAAACAAGTTACGAAGAGATCAATGAAATCAAAAGAAAATTAATTGATCTTAGGTGTACTTTTACGCTAGATCATCCACTCAGTGAAAATTTAGATTTCTTAGTTCGAAAGATTGAAAAAAGTATTGAATTATTCAAATCAACATTTACTTCAGCAATAAAACAATCTTTTGAATCTGAAAATTTAGAAGAATATGGAGCTAAATTGGATAAATTGATTACACAAATTTTGCTTGTCATTCAAAAGAAACTTCAAGATAGTCAGAAGTCTATTAGAGAAACAACTGATCCTGAGAAAGAATCTACAGATGATTTTGAAGAGGATCTAATGACAAAAGGATTAATAGAACCATTAAAGAAGATTGTTCCAGATTTACGGTTGAACACTGTATCACAAATACTTGGAGAATTATTACAAATTATTTATGAATGTGATGTCAATTCTGCAAATAATTGCATAAGGTAAGTTTTATCATCACGCTTGTGGACCTTCCACATTTTTATAAGGTAAAAGTAAATAATAAAATAATTTAATGATTTAATAAAATAGTTTAATGATTTGTATTATTTTTCTAGATCGCTTTTGCAACATCTACCTCTTCTAGAACAATATACTTTGTTTCTTCACTACTATCTTCACGAACAAGTCGCATCTTTCCGCCTAACATGCAAATTCCTTTATCTTCAATTAAACGTCTTTCTGGATTTAGCAACAAATGGGTTTTGTCAACCAGAAAACATGGATGCACCTGAAGATAATCAGGAAGATGGTGGTACAGCCGAGGGAGGAATGGGATTGGCTGAAGGCGAAGGTCAAAAAGATGTTTCAGAGAGGATTGAAACAGAGGATCAGTTGGAAGAAACTAGAGGCACAAACGAAGAAGAGAAGGACAATGATAAAAAGGATACAAAGGAAGAAGAAAAAGGTATAGAGATGTCAGAAAATTTTGAAGGCCACATGCAAGATCTTGAAGAACGTGAAGAAGAGGAAAATAATAAAGAAGACGATGATCTCGACAAAGAAATGGGCGAAACTGATGAAACTGCAGAGAAACTTGATGAAGAAATTTGGAAAGATGAAGAGGAAGAAGAAGACAATGAAAATGAAGATAAAGAAAATGAGAAAGAAGAGAGAGGAACTGGTGAAAAAACTGGACAAGAAGAATTAAGCGCAAAAGACACTGATGAAAACAAGAATGAAGATGGAAATGCAGAAAAAGAACCTGATGGTGAAAGGAAAGAAGAACAAAAGAAAGAGATTAACGAATTTGAAGAGCCTGAAGTAAACGAGGATCAGGTTGATCCTTATCATGGAAAAAATCAACCAGAAATAGAACCAGAATCTTTCGAACTTCCAGAAGATATTAATTTAGATGAAGAAATGAAAGAGGATAATCCTGAGGGCGAGGAAGAAGATCCTTTTGATATTGATCAGATGAAGGAATCTAAAATTCCAGAAGAGAAAGAAGATGAAGAATCTGAAAATAGAAATGGTTCCGAAGAGGACAATCAGCAAGATTCTAGTGATGAAGAAAATGAAGAAGAAGAAGAAGATCCAAATGCAGATGCTAATAAAAAGAGGGATGAGAATGTTACAAATCCTGAAGAGGATAAAGGAGATGATACAGAAGAACAGAATATGGAGGAAAATCAAACAGAGGAAGATAAGGCACCACCTAGTTTTGACACGGGAAGCAAAGAAATTGATGCTTCGCAAGAAATTGAATCAAGGAAAGATGGCTCTAGAGACGCAGTACAAAGTCAGTCAAATGATGAGCAAATGGAAATAGATCCTACAGAAAATAGTACAGATGATAAAAAAGATAAAGGTAATCTTGTTACATGTTTTAAAACTTTAAAGTAATTATTATAGGTAACTATTTTTAATTTCAATAAAATATTTGTAAAAACTTCAAAAGATTTAAAGTTTGCAACTGTTTAAATCTTATACACAATATATTTTTAATTTATGTTTTTTTATTTTGAAGGAACCGGTCAATCACAAACGGAAGAACGTGAAGGACATTCTGGATCTAAGCAAGAACAAAATGTTCCTACCTCTGGCAAGGAGAAATCTCCCAAACCTGTTTCAAAACGAAAAAAGCCAGGTGAAAGCGATGAAAATCGTAGTTTGCTTGATAATGATACCCGATCTTCAGTGAAGAAATTAAAAACCACTGCAATGCAGCAAGATCTAGATAGTCAAGAAGAAAAAGAGGAAAATGAAGGTGGTGGCGAGAGTGAAACTTATGAGCATATTAAGAATACAGAGAAATTTGATGATTACGCTTTTGATGCTGCAACTGAAGAACAAATTAAAAAACAAGCGTCGAATTTAGAAGAAGGTAAATTTCTTCCCAAGCTTATTTATTTTTGAAAAAATTCCATTATTTACTTGCTGTTTAATATTTCCCTAATTTTTAGAAGTTAATTTTATTTTACTATAAGAAATCAAAAATTGATATTACTTAATGTAACAATAAGTTAAAGATAATATTCTGTATATAGTCTAAACTAATTACCTAATTACATTTAGATGAAAAGGATCAGATGGAAGATAAATTGGAAGACAATGACATTGAGATGCATAGAGATCCGGAATCGAAAGATCAAGAAGAAGAAATAAAGAAAGAACAGCCTCAGAAAGTATCAGAAAGGAAAAAAGACAAATCCACAAATGTCAAGGGTGAAAAATCAGATGATATGGAACAAATTGAAATAGGAGGTGAAGTTGAAGGTGAAACAGTGGCAACAAGTCGTGTTTTACGAGGAAATGAATCCACTATTCACACAAAATTGCCGGAATCGGAATCCTATGATCTTTCCACGGATGATATTGTACAAAGAAGGACTGAAATCGAAAATATGTTAGGTCAGTGGTCTCAAGGACCATCTTCGATAGAAGCAGCGAATGCTTGGAGTTCAATAAGTGCCCTAACAGAATCAGCTGCTAGGGAATTATCAGAAAAATTGCGATTGGTACTAGAACCCACACTAACCTCCCGGTTAAAAGGCGACTACAGAACTGGCAAGCGTATAAACATGAGAAAAGTAATTCCCTATATCGCCAGCGAATTTCGAAAAGACAAAATTTGGTTGAGACGCACAAAACCATCAAAAAGAGATTATCAGATAGTGTTAGCTATCGATGATTCTAGTAGTATGGCTGATAATCATTCAAAGGAATTAGCGTTTGAATCCCTTTCATTGATTGGCAAAGCTATGACATACTTGGAGGTTGGCCAACTTGCTGTTATCAATTTCGGGGAACGAGTGAATATCCTTCATCCCTTTGGGGAAAACTTTACAGAGGAAAGTGGTGCTAGGTAAGTGTAATAGGAAATTAAATAAATGTATTATTATTTAAAGTTAAACATCCTTCTAGGTTAATTCAAGAAATGAAATTTGAGCAGAAGAAGACAATGATTGGTGAACTGCTTGATTTCACAATGGAAATGTTCGCATCTCAAGACAGTTCTTCTGACAATGCGAAGTTGGTAACCATCTTGTCTGATGGTAGAGGCATATTTTCAGAAGGGTCAGAAAAAGTAACTGCAGCTGTGAGGAAAGCTAAATTGTTGAATATTTTCCTTGTTTTCATAATAGTTGATAATCCTTTCAATAAGGTGAGCATTTAATAAAATTTATAATTAAACAAAATGATATAATTTGAACTTTTTAATGAAAAATCTTTAAATTCTATTAAACATCCAACGAATAATTCATTAACTTTGAAAATATTAAATAAGCTTTTTCAAATATCTATATGTTGTTTTTATAGCTATATACTAATAGTTTTCAAAATTGCTGTCTTTATCACTTGTATTATTTTTTCTAGGATTCAATACTTGATATAAGGATGCCAATCTTCAAAAATGGCAAGTTATTGGGTATAAGTTCCTACATGGATAATTTCCCATTCCCATTTTATATTATTCTTAGAGATTTGGATACATTACCTGTTGTGTTAAGTGATGCATTAAGACAATGGTTTGAGATTGTAGGCAGAATTGATATATAAAAGTAATTTGTGTAAATAATTTTATTTTAATTTTTTATGTGTAATTAAACTTTCATTACACAGTGATGTTGTAAATATAGTGATTTTTTTTACTACGTTTTATTTTTAATCCCTCAACAACTCAACTTATATAAAGAAATTACTCATATTTAGTGCTTAATAAATAGAAAAATATATATTGATTTGTATTAATACACATCATATAAATTAGAAGAATACATAGTATTTTCAATTTTTAATTATATACCTTTGTATATATTAAACTTTCATAAAATTTTAATTTTTTTTTCACGTGGAGAAATCCTCATGGACACTCCGCCGCTGCGGGCAGCAGCAGAGCAGTGTCGGACTCTTACCGACTAAAACTCCACGATGGGCTGCCTGCGCGTATGATAGGAATGCTCCGTGGTCTCGTTCTTTGCGAATTACTATCAGTGCATTCCCCGCGTTCCCTTAATCAAGCCGATCCTAATGAATTGGCACCAGTGGGGGCCATTGCCCCTGGCGCCATCCCCCTGCTAGTCGCGTCCCGTTGAGGACGGTGGTGGAGCGGCTCTGGATCGCCTGACCGTCATCCCCCTCCATCGCGTTATCCTACAAGGGTGAGAGTTTCTCTTTCTCTCCCTTCCTGCCCGTTCCTTTGCAAGCATAACTCGCTCGCAGAAGAGGCGGACAGCCTCGTATTTCTGCGGCTTGCTCAGCATCGTTTCTATAATTGCCGAGGGGGTCAGCGAGCGGGGCCGCTCCCACGCCGGGCAAAACTCCAGCGAGTGCTGCGCTGTGTCCCTGCTCTCCCCGCAGTGGTGATAGATGTCCGTTGTCTCGCGTCCGATTTTCCTCAGGAACTCCCCGAACACGTCGTGTCCCGTAAGCACCTGGGTAATCCTGAAGGACAGCAGGAGACCGCGTCGGCTCCTCCATGCCTCTCAACTTGGGAGGACGGCCTCGACGCCTCGAAGTTCGCCTTCCTCAGTGATCAACTGGAACCGCCACTGGTCTCACGCATTCTCCTCGGATAAAATTTTAACTGGAAATACAGTAACTTATAGTAACAGTAAATGAATTCATGTAAATTTGTACTAATCACTGATAAAATAATTAATAATATAAATACTAAACACATTTACGCGCGCAAACATATTTACTTTTACTAACTGTTACTGCTTATGTGCAAAGCACACAGTTTTTAAAAGCGGGAATTCAAATTTTATATAAAACGAGGGTATGAAAACTATAAGAGATAATTACAAAGATTTGAAAATGTAATGTATTGATAATTGTAAAAAATACTAGTATAATCAAGTAGTTCAATATTTTTTTTTTTTTATAAAAATGTAAATCTTTCAAAAGAATTTTAATGAATATCTACCTACATATTTGTAATAGTTTCATGAATTTAAAATATTTATGCAAATAATTAAAGATTTTTAAAAGTTTTATTCGTAAATTTAAATACGAATGCCTAACTAGCCTCTTTGTAATTTAAAAAATAACTTCAATTAGAACACCACGGTAAGATGTGAACTCTTGATTGGAAACTTGCTTTTAGCTAATGATCATGTTCATGCGCAATGTGTTCTATTTGCGTATAGTCTATAATGATAACATTTGAACAATTGTATATCTTATATCTATTAATATATTATAATTTGTAGTTAATTTGACTGTTTGCAATACATAGTTTATAAATAAATATGAATTCGCTAATAAGCTGCTGTAAATTACTAAGCACAAGAGTGAATAATGTCTACATGTTTGGAGGTTATTTGAGCCGTGGAATGGCTCAAACCATCGACGATTATAAAATTAAGTGGACACGGCCAGTCAAAATTCCGAGCATAGATCCACGACAAACCGGTGATTTGGGACTAAAAGTATCTGTAAAACCTACAGATATTAAAAACAATTACCAGAATTCGAAAGAGCTACAAGAGTAAGTAATAATTGTACATTTCTATTGTTCTGTATAGAAGATGATTTGTTATCCCACAAAAGTGGATAAAAAATACATTTATTAAAGTTCTTGTATCCTAAAAAATACATATTCTTTAGTTATGCCTATCTTTTGTGTCTTATTCAAAATAAGAGTTCAACTAATATAGATAATTAATCATTGTTCAATTATTAACGCAGTGCAGATGAAATTGTAAAGAAACTATTCACTTTGGATTTTCAACCAAAAAAAGAATCTAAATATCTAGAAAGAGAAAGAATAATAGGACTTGTGAAGAGGCATATTTGTGATCGAGGTTCCACAGAAGTTAAAAGTAAGTATACTTTTGTTTTATAAATTTCTGGAAAGTATTAATGTTAATTTAGATTTATATATAATTGACCACATACAATTTTATAAAAATTTCTAGATGTTTTCCAGTTATATATTCAAACAAAATAAATTGTTTCAGTTGCTGCAATGACTTGTGAAATACAATACCTTCAAAAATATATGGAAAAGCATCCAAAAAATGTAAAAACCAAAGTATTTCTAAAAGAATTAATTGATAAAAGAAGGAAATTGCTTAAACATTTGCGAAAATGGGATTATAGACGGTTTGAATGGCTTCTTGAACGTTTGAATCTTATTTATGTAGCTCAACCAGAGTAAGATATTGTATACTTTTGTATATAATAAATTGTTTATTATATGAATTCTTTAGCTTTTAATTGATTATAGAGTTCTTGGCGCGGTGTCGAGAAAAAATGCACTAAGGCAACTGACCAAAAATTACTGCGATGGTATTATTCAGCAGAAATTGGATGTATTTAAAACTGAATTAAGAGAACGGCAAAAGGTATTTTTCACTCAAAAGGTTAAAAACTTGGAGTATATTTTAGAAGAAGAAAAAAAGTATGGCCTAGAACCAACTGTAACTCAAGAGCAAATTGATGCTGCACGACAGAGAGCAGAAGAATTATCAAAAGAGATTGAATAAATAAATTTTTCCTACATTTCTTAATCATCTTTTTAATCTAACTTCTGACTTCGCTAAACTGATTTCTGGTAAATAATAAAAAATATAAAAATTTATTTCTGATATACAGAAAATTCTTTTAAATTTGTAAAGCACATGGTATTTTTAAAAATAGAAAAAATACTTGAGAAAATTGAAAAAAAACCGAAATTTTTCTAAAATATTAATATTTTTACTCCATATTATCTTTGGTATTTTATAATACAAAATTATTTACAGAATGCAAATGGGAATTATCTAATTATCAAACATAATTGAGGGAAGTTATTTAATTTTAAAAAAGTTATTTAATTTGAAGTTTGACATTACGTGAATAATCGTAAAAAATAACTTCTTCTAAAAATTCTTTTTAGAAGAAGAAAATCTATTTTCTATCCAAAAGGTATTATTTAACATATTGGTTTGATAAATAATCAAATAAAAATTTTTATTCTATGCAATTCGAATAATGAGTTATAAGTAGAAACTTGAGTATTAATAGATATTTAAGAGTAAAGATAAACATATAAAATAATTTAAATTTATTATGAGATCGTAAATATTTTATTGCTATTGCATTGGTAGTTTAAGAACATCAGTTTCAACAGGTGATGACGTTCCCACGGTTGCATGTTGCGCATCCCTTGTATCAAGAGAGACCCAAACAATGTAAGTGAACGTTCTCGTACATACCGGGTGTTTGAAATAATTTAATCATATACATAATTAAATTATAAGAATCGTAGTATCTATAATTCTCATTTATCATATTTTGTACATAATAAAGAATAAATCATGCGAATTTCTAATTTCATTTTCCCTATTAGTGTTGTCTAGATTTTCTTTCTTATTTACATAAAGATTGGAACAATATAGATAAAAATTCTCGTGTATATAGGGTGATTAAAACAATTCAATTATTGTATATGTAATTACATAAAAAGCAAAATTTGTTTGAAAATATTGTTTCAATTATTAAAAATTATACCAAATACTTTTGTATCGAAAAGAATCGTTTAACATTGTTAACACCTTGTATAAGTCGTATATAAAGATGAGCTGGATGCTGATGTTCTATTCTTTGAAGGACCGCCGTGAAAGTTTTAGTAGACCTTAAAATTTCGTTTAAGTTTTATTCATAAATGTATACACATGTACAAATATTTGCGAATATTTGAGAAGACTCTATGTGTATGTAATTAATTAATTATCAAGAATATTTTTTTCTTCGAAAAAAGAAAAATGTGATTTATTGATAATCTTTAATGGGAAAACAAGAAGAAATCTAAGAAGTATATCTCTGGTGCAAATTTCATTACACAACGTTGATTTTATAGTTCTCTAAACATGCAGTCGCAGTTTTCGAAAAGTGTTACCGACAAGGTAAAATGAAGATTACTATTTATACAATTAATTTAAAAAAAATAATAGATATTAAGTACTAAATTATTTCGATAAAACCTTTTACATATTATATTTCGAATAATTTATGTTAATCGTTTTAAATTTGAGAAGAGATGCGCAGAAAACGTTTTAAAGGAATATGCATAAATATTTTTATAACAAGATATAAAAGTTGGTTTATCAAATTTAAAAAAAAAGAAACAAGTCACAATAAGGATTATAATAGAGCATGAAAAAGAATTTTTGACGCACTTATGTAATCTTAATGCATTCCTCTACCTTAAAAAAACTCGATTCCATAAATCTTTATAAATGTATCGGTCACTTTTTATTTCGTGGCCCCGCGGTTGCTAGTTGAAAGTGCGGTTGCTTAATGTAGCGGTTCACAATTGGCAAGAAACATATATAAATATCAATTCCCACGTTCGACTCGACTTCTTTCGACCTATGATATGCGTTCTTATAGTTAAAGGAACATTTACATTGCTTTTTTGATTTATTAGTCATCTGGTATGTCAATCGTTTCGAAGGTTTAGGATTTAGGTTGTTTTTTATTTCAAAACGTTGCTCGAGAACCACTGAATGTGAATAGCGGCACTCCTTAAGACTGCAGTAGCATTGTGCAATGAGAATCTAATCTGCGCATGCGCGGTAGATTCTCGGGTGTCTTCGCTGCAACTTCGCGCATATTTATACTTCCAAGATATTAAACCTTTTTCTAAACTTTTCTAAACTCCTTAACGCTCCTACAAATATTATGTATGTATATTAGAATGAATCTTATTTTTCGACCAACGAATTGTTTTTCTCTGTGTATCTGTGTAAAATTTCAGATCAATCGGACAACGAAGAAACGTGCCATATCGAATTTGAAAATTTGTGTATTTTTATAATTCATTTTACTTTATAATACCGTACTATTGTACGAATACTTAAAAAAGAATTTTTAAAAGTAATAGTGAGAAAACTTTTTTTTCTTTGGCATTATATTTACTTCGTCGAACCTTCGTACTCCTTTCATCTCAGAAACTTTTTCATATATACGCAAATAACAAAGATATTTAGATATTCCCATTTTTTCTGTTCAAATTTTCCTTTCAATTTGTTTTTTTCTCTTACAGATCGTGATTTTGTGTTGTTTTCTGAAGCTGATCATTGCTGGTGTTCTACAACAGTAAGATTTCATAATCCATCACAGTTTTACAAATTTTCATTATTACCGCTAGCAATGCATCAAGCTTTAGAATCATCTTATATAATGAAACGGTTGTTTGATATTTAGAAGATTTCCTTGCGCGCCAATCGATGCAATCTCCGCGAGTGGGGCAGCAGTGCCAGTGGCGTGCGCCCTTAAATCAATCGGAGGCAAAGTAGAACCAATACTTCCGACTTATGTGAAAGTTTCCACTCCGATCTCGTACAGACCATTGCCGAAGACGTCATCGTTGGTGTACGTTGCGCCACCGATTTTTAAAACGGCGTCTGCCGTTGTGGCGACCGATACAAAAAATGAAAAAGAAGCAGAATTCACGGTAATTTGTGAAGGACACTTTTAGCAACGTTATTTATAGTACATTTGTTTGAATTACGATAAAAACGACAATTATACAGAGAAGGACACGTATCACCGATTCCAATGAGCTTGAAATATGTTGTCAAGATCAACACTGAGTTTAACACTGGAATTTACGATACACTTACAAAATCGTATAGAATAAAAATTAAGTCGTGTTAACGCTGGGCTATGTAAAAATTTGGCCAGCTATATGCCAGAGTGAAGTATAACGGAAACTAAATTTAATTGAAGATTTTCATGAATATCTCGGAAACGAAGGCCAAGCGGTGGTAACATATATAGGCAAAAGTTATTCTGAATGTCGCCCTCTATAATGTAACATATTTGACGATCATTGGACTCGGTAAAGTGTGCCCTTTTCTGTATAACTGTCATACAAACTTATGATATTATAAAATAAGAAACCTTTTTATTTCAGGATAAGAAGTTTTAGTACTATGTAGGAAGTATAATCTTATTTATGCAAGAAGCATAATTCTATTTATTCACATAGAATCTCATTTTTCTGCAGGCTCATCCAAGATACTCGTTTAATTATGGCGTCCTGGATGGATATACCGGCGATTCTAAGTCAGCGTGGGAAGAGAGGGACGGTGACACGGTAAAGGGTGAATATTCTGTGGTCGAAGCGGATGGTTCAATTCGAACAGTCACTTACACGGCTGATGACCACAATGGCTTCAACGCAGTCGTAACCAGAAACGAACCCCCGAAGAACGTGAAAAAAGATAGTAATTTGAAAGCATTTTTACCGGTAACTGTTATTTCCAATCCTCATTAAAGGTAAATTGAACGTTCTTCGAATAGAAATTTGTATCTAGTTTTTATCTCGCTGCGTTCTTCCGATTATTTTTGATCCAATTACATTTTTCTAATGAGAAACATTACCTTAAAATACTTAAGAAAAATTCATGTTGAAAATTATTGTTTTTTTTTTTCTTTGTTCAATACAAAGGCATTTAAAAAAGAACCCGAAAGTAACGGATAAAATGATAAAAATTTTCCAATGAGTAATGTACATACATTTTATCTAAATCGTAATAAAACGATATTTCATACTTGATTTGATAAGATTTGATTTGATAAGGATGAAATTTCGAAGCGTTTATTTCCTTTGTTTAATTGCACTTAATTACGATGGAATATTCTTAATATTTGCAAATATTTCGAACGTATAAAAAGGAAGAAAAATATAATAAATGATAATGAAAATGGACGTTTCAAGACTTAAAAAGTAAAAATATAGGAAAATACTCCGTTGTATAAGATTTTATAAATAAATAATTAATTAATAAACGAACATAGAAATTTGTAATTTTACCAATAAAAATATATAGCGTTGATTAATTGAAATTATTAAAATAAAATGTGTCGAAAAAAATAAAATGAAAATCTACGCTACAGGTGTATGATTCAATTAGGTACTTTCAAATCCTTTATTAATAATGCTTTATTTAAATACAGTGGTTACAAAAAATACTTCTCAATTTTTTTATACTTTCTGTTAAAATTTTAATTTTACAAGTGTGAATAATCATATTTTTCAGAGGATAGATAAACATATATTACGTAAAATATCATTAAAAATAAAATTGACTTAGAAAAATAAACAAACAGTTTGAACCTTTAAATTAACACGACACTATTACAAATAATACTTTGATCATCCAACTTCATTTCTTTGTGCAATTATCAGTTTTATTTTCACTACAGCTACAAATATTATGCTATTTTTTTATATACGTATTAAAATCATTCGAGGAACCTTAAATATTATAAAAGTAACAAAATGTATCAACTATTTCTAACACAAATCTTTTATAAAACATAAACTATCGGATCGTTAAAATTAGGATAGAAAATATGAATTATTAGGATCTCTTACAATGCTTAAATAGTGGAGATGACAAAATCTGACTGAGCTTAACTAATGGTAACAGACTTGATATTTGTCGCGAAACAAGACGGAATTACAAGGAATAAAACTCAAGTAAAAACTAAAGATTTCACAATTCTACATTATCTCTTACGCTTAATACATATTGTTCAACTAACTGAATAAGACGACGATTGATATTATTTCATCTCTAAACCTGAAATTTATCTTTGTACAATACTATATACGTTGGCTTACAATCATAGTCTTTATGGAAACAGAAATAGAAATCCTATCCGGATGGTAAAACGACACCCTTCGTTACCCAAACTGTTATCCACTTACTAATCCTAATGCTCGTATTTATTAACGACAAGCCTGTAACGTTCACTCTCTCATAAAAAGTCAGTATTCCGTGGTGCACTTATTGTATAAAACAGTGAGATCTGGTACATCGACAGAATCGAATGAGAATAAAAGGAAGGAATGTTCCATTGATAGTCCTCACGTGGACTATCCAGAGATTACACCGGCTTGAGGTTATTCTACCTATTTCTGGACCTCTTGTTGCTATTCTTTTTCGCACTGTTCCCAGACTTATTTTTCGAAGGCTCTTTTCCTGTGTTCTCCTTCAAGGAAACGTGCTCCAAGCTCCCATTGCTCGCGTGCCCATTCGCAAATTGTCTAGCAATCTCGGTTGAAGAGGCGATAGATCCATTCTGGCTATATTGGCCAGTTACAGAGTGGTTTTTCCCGGACGACTCCTTATTACCGTTGTTGTTGCCGCTATTGGCGGCCGTTCCATGAGAATTTACGAGGCTGCAATTGTCCTCGCTACCGCTGTTGCCGATCTGCGACTCCGATTCACTGTACCGGTCAACTGGAATCAAGTTTACAATGGGAAAACCGCGATCCCCGATCGACACGTGGCACGATCGACCGAACTGAAGAATTAATTAGCTGATTATTCGATCGACAGTTGTGCATAGTTTATCCAGATGCAGTGATTGACCGATTATTCGTCAAACAATTAATCAGTCAAGGATTGTTTAACCGTGAGTGACGTTTAATGAAAATATACCTTCGCTTGATCGATTAAACTATTGGAGAGATCGAGAAATTTCGAAGGCTACGCGTGAGAGACAGAGTATTGGTACATTTGGAAGACACAAATGTGGTAGTAGTAGTAGTAGTAGTAGTTAGGTTCAAGTAGTTGTTGATTCGTAACTTATAATATCTGAGTTATATCGAGGATATAGGATTTTTAATTCATATGTTACTATTATTTCTCTAACTATTTTTGAAATAAATCTTTATTTCATGTTTTTTATTTAAAGAATCGTTCTGCACTATAATTTCACACTTATACTACCATTGATACTTATAGTGCCAATACTCTTCGTTCATATAACGTCCATATGTATCATACAAGTCATAAAATTGAATCGCAATTAACATTCACTAGAGTTATAGCACTAACAAGGAAACAGTAAAATACCAATAAAACTAGAAACTAACAATAAGACGATAAGTTAAAATTAAAGTGTAAAATTGTTTAATCGATCAAAACATACATTTTTGAATTCTTTAGCATTCTGCGACTTTAAACAATTGACTACCTAGAAGCAAATATAGCAAGTATGTAATATGAAAGTATACCATGTAAGAACGATGTTCTCATAAAAGTGAAAGAAACAACACGCTTTAAATGTAAATAATTGTTGCTTTACCATATTTTGATCGATTTCATAAGCATTACTGTGAACAATTATTTTTAAAAATTATCTTGTATATTGAGAGTATAAAAGAAATGTTTCTGTTATACCCACATTAATACAGAAAACACGGATTTATTTAAAGCTTAGATACAGAGAAAAGATAAATATAGAAAATAAAGATAACAATGCTCAAGCTAACGTTCTTCTACACTTTCGACACGTACGAGAAAAGCAAATTACAAGTTTTCTACTGACATACACGGAGAACAAGACAATGGTAGCAGATAGAATTGTTAAATCGAGGAATAACTTCTTATAAAACTTCGAAACAGGTAAGAGAAATAGACATTAAATTTATTTATAATTAGATACAGAAAAAAGATGAATATGGATGAAACCAGACAGAGAAAAATCAATACGTAAAGTGCATATGATAAAAAGTTACTTTCGAAAAGTTAAAAAATGAACTATTATCAAAATAGATCGAGAAAATAAATTAAAATTTATTTGTGACTTAAATACACAAGAAAAAAAAGTTCACAAAAATTAAAAGCAATAATGAATCTGTTTTGAATTTTCTTTCTTCGTTAGTGCAATAAACTGCACTTTGCAACAATCGATATTTATTACGTTTTTTTTTCTTTTTTTTTGGAAGACAGTCTGATCGATACATTGAAAAGAAAAAGAAATACAATCAAGGATAACTTAAAAACTAAAAAGAATTATTATCAAGGAGAGGATAAAAAGAAAAGTTGGAAGGAGGGATAGGATGAAAAATAAGTTGTACTCTTTTTTTTTTTCTTTAAAGAATTAACTATCTCAGGAATATCCATTGAGGTCCTTACTTTTTTCCTGGGTGTTTTCAACGAGTCCACTGACTGCCTGTAAAAATGTAATACTTTTGATTTATCAACAGTACATTCGATATAAATATTTAAAAATGCCCATGCGATTAGTTTCTCTTTATAGCTCATATTTTTATAACAGTGAAATTAAATGTAATAGTTTCTGTGTATAAATATATACTTTTATTAAGATACTATAGCTTTTAAGCAATTTTCTCTTATTAATAATTTGAACAATACATTTCTGTCTATTTTGACAAAGTAAAACACTATATAAAATAAAATATTGATTACTAACAGCCATAGAGGTAATAGAAGATTTTGAGAATAGTCTTTCAGCTTCTTTGAATTTCCTATTTCGTTTATCTGCTTTACTGTTAGTATTTTTATTACTGGCTAAATATCTGTCCCAGCCACGTATTATATTACCATACAATTGTGTATCTTCCAAATAACTACCTTCAAATGCATAGATTTGGCGTTCTAAATTGGCAAGAGTGTCCTGTAAAATTTTAATATCTTATGAAAGACACAAAACAAATTAATATTAATATTTAATTTAAAAAGTGTAATATTAATGTTCCAAAAAAGATAGTAGTTATGCTTATATAAATTTTATTTAAACTTTGCTTCTCTTTCGTGTTAAGATAACAATTTACACAATAATTGCAATAACTATATTATTTTATTTTCATTTAAATCATGTTCAATAGATTTCTATAACATAGGTAAGAATCAGGAACTTAAAACATTAATTTACTAATTAGGCAAATTCTTTCTTAATATATTATGCAATATTAACAAGGAGATTGATATATTATTACAAATATCATTTACAACATTAAACAAAAACATTAGCATTACTCATATTTTAATATAACACAGTGTGAACTATTTTATACAACATTAAAAGATATATTCAATGGTAGAAGTATCAGCAATATGCAAATTTATTAAATAATACAGAAGTATGTTATATTACACAAGCAAAAGAGATTCTCTTTAATACTAAACAGAAGATGAAATAAAATAAAAAAGAACTATTATTCTATTTTTCAATAGATCAGATAAATAAACAAAACATCTAATGCGCTAAATCATACTAAATACAAACAATGAATATACTCACTAACATGAAAATTAACTATCGAGGTTAGGTACATTTTAAAAATTGAATTAGAAATTCACAAGCAATTAATATTTTACATTAGTGATAGTTTAGGAATATAAGTAAACCAGGAAGTAAAAGTATTAATTATTAACACGAAAAAATCAGGGGTCAACATAACCTCACAATATCTAAAGGACAATACAAACAATTTATTGCAGAAGCTTAAGCTGGTAATTGGGTGTAAATAAAAATGTTCTATCTCGTGACAATAACAATAATCTCAATTATACCAAATATATAATTGATAAGAAAATAGAAATACATTACAGGAGACATAGTTTGACAATTGCTTCAGTACTCACAGCTATTTCTGCTTTCCTTTTCACTAATTCAGCGAGTTCTGCTCGCAAATCGACAGAGGATTTCGTCGACATTACGTATTTAAATATATTGATAAAATAATAACAAATCCAACTTTCTTTGCGCAAATGACGTCTTTACATTCAACTGATTCAACAAATACCAACCTAAACAAAAACTTTTTTCATCGACTTGAAGTTATCGTTAACTGGTTATCTAGTTTTATTTTCATCTTCATCTCTTCCTTCTTTATGACATTAAACTTCTTAGAACATTTAATTTATCTTATATAACTTTATTTTCACATTATATTCTTATTTATAATATTATATACATATATATAATATTTACTGTTACTTGCTATTACCTTTGATTTTAGGTTTTTTTCAAGGAGAAAGTACGTGGATTGGTGCCCATAGAGCGCCAACTCGCACTGCTCGTAGAAGTGCGCGAAGATTCAAAAAATTGAATCGAATTGAATTCTCGGACCAGCTACATTACAATATTTTACAATATTTTTTTCGTTAAACCTTTCGTTTCCCGCACAGAATATGCATTTATTTTAATAAAGTTAATTTATCTTCTTCTTTTTATAGGACCAGTTACGGAAGTAACTTAATCTATTCTACGATTCAAAATTAAAAAAAAGGAACTTAGAATGTTTAAATCAGATTAATATCTGAAATTCAATTTATACTTTCCAAAACTTCTAAAAATCTAAACGAGATTGCGGATAATAATTCAGGAAACATTAAGTCGCAGCTCAACTGGCAACATTTTGTATCGAAGACAACTATTTAAATTCAAGAAAAGCTTATTGTTAAAAGATTAACCTATAGACTTTGTTTTATTTAATAAATGCGAAGCAGCAGTGCATCACGAGCACGCATACATTTTTCGTTGTTACTTTCGCATGAGAAGAGTTGTTATAATTTTATCGGTCGGACAACGAAATTAAATTATTATAAAACTAGGACGGCTGCGCCTATTTACCGCTTATGACGCTCCCGCCCCCCTACTAAGAACAACTCCCATTTCCTGGACAAGTTTTTGATACGGCCAACCATCAAAACTTGAGAAAGCTAAGCAAAATGAAATTAGGAGACTCAACTTCTGTGACGTTTTGGTTTATATATTTAATACGAAATAAATAGTCGAACAACAAACACTTTTTCAATAAACACGAATAAATTTAGAAAAAGAATTGCAGATATCATATAGAAGTATACACATCTGTGAAGTTCGTTCCCAGTTAGATGCGTTACAAAACAACATTGCCTAAAAGAATGACATGAAAGGTTGCAGATTTTGACTAATTTTGTTATGTATATTTATAGAGTAGATTATACAATTTATGTATTATACAGAAAACTATGAATTCATTGTAAAACTGTACAATTATCGTAAATTTCTAAATTGAATTAAATAAAACTTAACCTTATTTTGCAAATGAACAAAGCGTTTAATCGTTTAAAATCCTTCCATTCACGGTCCTTAAATCCTTTCCAATTCTCACTGGTCTAAGAAACAAGTTTATAAACAATGACGAAAAGCTTTGAGAAAATCGGCAAGTATTAAGATAAGTATTAAGGTAAGTATATGGTAACTATATAATAAGTACTAAGACGAATAAAATAGCATAAGATGTATACGAAACTTTTTGGAATTCTTGGAAATGACGTCATTATTCAGGAGTTCGAGAAATTGAGATTTCGACAAAATTTCGTCGACATAGATGAAGTCATTTCTAGGAATGTTCGAAAATTTTTTCGCGGCTTCGATTTTTAGAGTTTCTTTTCGTGAACTTTTGTGGGATTGGGCAGCGAAAAGGTAAATAACAAGACTGTAAAATGCTGTTAAACTATTCTAATTTATTGAGACTCTTTTTAAGTAAGTTTGATATAATTATTTTATAACAAATAATCTCATTTTTTTATTGCGTTATATAATTATTTCTGAGAAGATCCATGCGGCTGGCTACTTGTGGTACCTTGATTGTTGTGGCTTTTCGATAATCAATATAAAAAAGAAAAATTTACTTCCGATGTTTAATTTAAGTTTTAAGCAACTTTATACTTTTTTTACGAAGGGTATCATCGATACTAATGAAATAAAAAATTTAAAGAAGATTAAAAAGTATGGTAAGTGGAAAACTCTACTTAGAAGTCTTCTTAATTAATAACTGAAGTAGATAGACATTGTCCTTGCTTGGCTTATTTGTTAAAGGCATTACGTAATTTTAATAGATATAATCTCGTAAAGGTGAGTACAAACTTTAATATATACAGTGTATATAGTATCATGTATATGGAATATTAACTGAGTTTTAAACTTGCACTAATGTGAACCATAAAACGTACATTGCAAGTAACCACACAATCCAGTTCCCAGAACAGCCATGAAAGAAAATTGTAATTGCTACAATCTGCCACGAATTATACGTGTAACAACGCCCAATCGTGGAATATCAATATTCCGCAATACCTGGAATAGAAACAAGATTCGAAGCTATAGTACGTCCGTAACGAATTCAAAATCTTCCTGCTAGCTATTGTAAATAACCTAAAACTAACAAATTTGTTCCTTTCATATTCATAAAATAAAGGGAAACTTTGTAACAATTCAATAATTATTGTTTCATAACAACGCTGTATGACCAATTCGTTGCGATCAATTATCACTATCAATCTCGAGAAACGCTGGCACGGCGTTTACACCGAATCAGAATATTTTTAACATGGAGTCTCTACGAACGAAACTCAATAAACGCCCGGACCTGTTGCTCGTCTCGTAACAACGACATTGCACGATTCAGCACAATAAAATAAGAAGAATTCATATAAACATAGGACTTTGTTTTCGAGTTACAGCTTATTTTCTACATATTTGCTTGCTACATACCTTCAGAAAAATTCACCTCAGAATGATCAGGTCCAGCTTCGATAGAATCTCAAATGCATCGCGTCGTAGATCGTCGAACTAGTTCGAACAACAATTACAGATTTGTGAGCAACTTTATTCGCCACTTCTTGACGAACAGAACGAGAGACACTGTGACCTTACGTTTCATCAACGCCAATTATTGGTATCCCAATATAAATTAGAATAATTTCAATTCATTATAGAACTTTCGCTCTTTTCTCTATGATAACCTACAAGTTGTCTTCTAGACATCGCTGACTACTGAAAATTAGACGCCGACATCATTGAACTATTTCAATTACGAAATGAGAAATTTCGCTGTCCTCGAGTTTTTCCAGTGGCGCGAGTTTTTCCTTCATCCAGGGTCGTGGAAGAAAAAAAACGGGAGAGCAAGAGAGTATGAATGTGTCGTTTCCCCCTTCTCACGAGCGATACATATACGACGTCTTGCCGATGATATATGAAAGAACACGTGTCACCAGGTACTCAGTACACCCACGCGAGTCGTTATCGTTAATTTGTTACATTTCCAAGAGATTTCTGAATGAAAGTTTGGTGTTTCACTTGATTTTAATATCGTGTTGAATTCGAATAATACTATATATATATTTATATATATATATATAGTAGTAATAGAAGAGGAGCTTTCTGGACAAGAATGGATCAGAAAAATGAAGTCAAAGGATGCAATGGGAAAACTAATCGCGTGAGTTTTCATTAGTTTTTGTTCGAGTTATTCGTATTTGGATTTAGATAATTGCTGAGCAATTGGGATTGTCTCTAATATTCACGATTTGCGAATTGTTTTAAGGAAACGAATTAAGGAATAAACAATATTTGATACACAGTTTTGGTCCCAGTTTTTTCTCGCAACGCTTAACCAGCATTTTCTATCTTCACTTAAAAATAGAAAGAAAGAAGCGTTATATGAATATAGGCTCTTGAATTGTGCTTTATCAAGAAATTACATGAAAAAAAGGAAATGATAAGGGACTGCTTTCTTGCTCGATACTACATAGGAATAGATTAACAGGTTATAATTGCATTTCAAAGTGTTGCTACTTTTTTCTTATTCGTTAATATTCTTTATCCTTTGTTTTAACTCCTAACCAGTATAAATTGCCCGCAAGTAAAAGTCCATTGACGTGATATCTGATGATCTCGGCATGTCAAACAATATATTCTGCTCGACTTATCGTATAATTTGCCGATATTTAACATTTCTTGCTTGACATTTTGATTGACGCGATGATCGTTTAACGATTGTTGGAACGATCGATCAAACCAACGGTCTCAACAAGTAAACAAGTCAAAGTCTGTACGAGCGAATATGGAAATGTATTCTTATACTACGTCGATGATACACCAGTTCGTTATCGTTACTTTTTGATAATGCGTTTAACAGTCTATGTTTATGTAGCGTTTTTGTTTTTATTTTACATGTAGTTTTAAATGGCAAAACGTTTCGCCGAAAGAATGTTGAGACATTCTGCTGAAATATGTATTGCAGCTAAAGTAGTTTGCCATTTTTTCTATATCTTTCAGTGCGATTGTTGAAGATTTTGTTCGCTTATTACGCGTTGTTTTGTTTGTATTTTCTTTTCGTAGGCAGCAATTTTTCATTGTCCTTAAGTCATGCATCTTACACGATTCCGCTGATCGTAGGATTTTGCAATTTAAAGTCATCGTAACATGTTATAATATGTAGTTTGATTAGGTAATTCACGTTCCATAGTACATAAGTACAGTACATAAACGTGATTAGTATGACGAATAAGATTACTGGTACGTAGATAACAATGTATTTTACGGTGCTCTGTCAAGAATACAGTATCACAAAGGATATAACCTAGCAAACACGGCGATGGTACCCCGCTGGGGGTAGCCACCACTATGCTATATTTTATTTTGTTTTTCTTTTTTTATTCACCTCCATCTAGATATAATACTTTACCAAATGTCCTTCTGGACAAATTGTAAAAAAGGAATACAGTCGTTGAAGCATTTAGGATAAACGTCAACTATATATAATTCAAATAATTGAAATCTCATTAAATTCTCTCTCGTTAAATCATAAATTTAACAAACATAATTTTCGTTGCAACATCTCAAATTAATTATGAGAAAAATTAATAACAAGAAATAGATCACAAAGCTATTCCCTTTCCAGGAGAAACGAAATAATTTGTACACCGAATATATTGCATTTGTATCGTCACGTTCTCATTGACATTAAATAAATAAAATGAAATAAAATGATATTTCTAGCAATTAAATCATTTACAGATATTCCAAACTTATTTACCCTGTTTTTTTATTGCTCAATCGGTAGCAAGCTTTCGAAATTTTCTTTCACCGTATTTTACGAAAATATGCTAATTACATTATTGCGAAACTAGTCGCTAATTATTTTTCACGCGTTCTCTTTTTCTTCTATTTCCGAAGAAAAATGAACGTGTAACCTACGCGTGAATCGGTGATTTGTAAACTCGTTTCTAGCACCTTTGTATTTCAATCAATAGCCTAAGTTGTCTAATCTACTTTAAGCGATGTAGACATGATTAATGCACGTAATTATACGTTGATACGTATAATAATCTTTTAACGATAGCCTAATAACAATAATAATAATTATTATTATATGTATAATATAATATAATTATTATATTATAATATATTATAATTATTATATAATTATATTATATATATAATAGTAATTATTATTATGTAAAAAATATAAAATAACAGTAACAATAACAATATAATAATAATATAATAATACATATATAATATATTAATATATTATTATTACTACATTATTATTAATATAATAATATATAATATTTAATATATATAATAATATATATAATATATATTATTATATAATTATATTACATATATGATAGTAATTATTATTATGTAAAAAATATAAAATAACAATAACAATAATAATATAATAATACATATATAATATATTAATATATTATTATTATTACATTATTATTAATATAATAATATATATTATATATATTATTATTATTATATTATTATTATTATATATATATATCTAAATCTAGAATATAAGACGAACGTGAGAAAAAATTTTGACTTTGTATATAAAACTTCGTGTATAACGAATCGCGAATGATATCTGAGCGAAACGGTGACTTTTATTTAAATAAGAAATTAAATTGTTATTCACGGCCAAAATATTAGTCTTTTCACTCAGAACTAAAATATTAAAACATCTCTTTAATTTGTTATTTGTCATTTAATAGGTAAGTGAAATTATGGCCAACGGTAACAGCGACGTCGCCTTGAATCACATAACTAACGATGTCTAATTTCAAGTAACAGATAATTCATAGTATTGTAGTTTTAGAAAGTCTGTGTTGCAGTCTTTTACAATGATACTAATAACCGTTACGTAATTGGTAAATCTTGTGTTTGCTTGGACAATTGTACTTCTTATCTTACAGGTGGACTCGTATTTCGTGAAATAACTCGCTTTATCTTTCGGGTATCTGCAATTGTAATAATACAATTACTTCCGAAATGTTGTCTCTCTTTTCAGTTACGTTATACTTGTACGTAGACGAAGTTCGCAAAGAAAGTGTTACGTAATGGAAAAATTATATTAAATTCCCAAATCAACGAGGGAAAAAAAAGAACAGGTTATTCTCTCTTCTTTTTGCGCGAGTCTTCTTAGAATTTCGCAAATGCTAATAAAAAGGACGAAAGCGTCATTTTATTAGGGTCTAGTTGTTAAAGGGCAATTTAATCTCAAATAGTCGCTCTACTGTGAACAAATACAAACAACAAGTATCAGTAAGCAAGTAAAGCGGACAAGCATCAGTAAAGCGTATTACGTAAAGTTCAGTTCCCTTCACGATCTCTCATTTCCGATATTCTTCAAGCTATTTCTCCGAGTACAGTCGCTGGCAAAAATATAGCACACGGATGCGCGGAGAGCGCACGTGCGGGAAAAGAAAAAAACTTTTTGGGTAAACTGAACGCGCTATCTCCGTTTCTTACACATAGACACGCGTCTACGAAGCGTCATATCTATGCGCACGCATACTTACATTCATTCAGAATTTCATCGAATTACGTACTTTGTACTTCTTTACCTATGCCATTTTTGCCATTTTTCAATATAATATTCCTGACAGTTTCACGTCGTATATTAGGTTTCGGACAAAATATAGTAATAAATAAGAAATAAGAAATAAATAAATAATAAATGAAGAGGATTACCTGTTAAATGTGGAAACCTTGAGGCTCGATATCGTAGACTGCCTTAAACTTGAATTACGTGTACGTTATACCTGCCTTAATATGTAGCTAATATGTAGCTTTGATGAGCTTCCTAAAACGCTCATTTCCTCGGAGAAATATCTTACATAGAGCGAGAAATTCTCCGATCCCCACCCAACCCAACTTTCCTTTTCACTTTCTCGTTGACGGAACTCGCTGGACAAAAATGCTCGATAGCCGCGTAGTCGATGCAGAACTACACGTGTGGATAGATAGCAATCGATAGTGCTCTTTATCGAGTGAGAAAATCGAACATTCGAACGACGCCATTGGCTCTTTTTTTAGATCTCGCTATCAAGTTGAATTTATTTCGTTCGCAGAGAAACAAATTGGTCGAATAGATCGTTGCACAGTGGATATTTAAAAATAGTGGAACCAATCGTCGAGTATTTTATAAGATCCTTATCGTTGCACGAAACTTAATGATCAAATATTGCGTATAATGGGGATATATACGAAATCTTCGATGGAAAATCGAAATACACAGAAGAATAATCGGGTATAATAACATACGCATTTGTAATAATTTATCCAGTAGTATGTAAAATAATCAACCGTCGAATTAATTATTTTCAGTAATATTTCGATCACTCTAAATCGGATAAAGTGTATTGATCCAATAATTTACTTGAAAATTTCAAACAGTAAATAAAAGATACATCGCCTTGAAACGTCCCGCGTTGAAATATTTGCAGGTTTTCGCGACGAATGTGATCAAACAAATACACTACGTGTCGAGGCAGAGACGAGGGGAAGCCTATGGGAAATTCAAAGAATTCCGTGGCTGTACGATTTGGTTGACAGGACTGTCCGGTGCTGGCAAGACGTCCATCTCGTTCGAGCTGGAAAATTACCTGGTTTCTCAAGTAAACTTTTTGTTTCATCCGGCCAAACCTCTAAAGTTACAAACCCGCGAATATTCAAATTTTCAAATTGCCATATCTCGAAACTTGCAAATTGCCAGACTCTCGATCGGACCATAATTTTTAAACGCTTCAGTATCATATAAACTTGCTTTTGCAGGGACTGCCAGCCTACAGCCTGGATGGCGATAATCTTCGTCGCGGATTAAACCGGAACCTGGGCTTCTCGAAAGAAGATCGCGAGGAGAACGTGCGAAGAGCGGCTGAAGTAGCAAAATTGTTCTCTGATTGCGGTGTAATCACCATTTGCAGCTTCGTTTCGCCCTTCGAGGCGGACAGAAGACTGGCGAGGAAGATACACGAAGATTTTAACTTGAAGTTCTTCGAGATCTTCGTGAAAGCTTCCGTAGAGACGTGCGAAGCCAGAGACGTGAAGGGCCTCTACGAGAAAGCTAGAAAAGGCATGATTAAAAGCTTCACAGGCATCGGACAGGAATATGAAACGCCCGAAACTCCTGATCTCGTCGTGGATACGGAACTTCATAATTTGCAGACCTCGACGAGAATGGTGATCGAGTTGTTGAGAACCCAGGCAATTCTTCCCAAGACTCGAGAGCAGGTTCAGGAACTGTTTGTCGAGGAGAAGAGGATAGAGGAGGCGAGAAAAGAGGCGGAGAATCTTCCGAGTACGTTGCAAGTGTTTTCTCACTTAATTCTGTATTTTGCATTTTAATTAATCTTTTGCCTTGGTTTACAAAGTTTGCCACTTTTTGTTGATTTTTGTTGATTGGACAAGCAAGTGGCTCCTACGCTGTGGCTGAAGAACACGCGGATGGTTTTTTATTTCTGACATCATGTAATTTGCTTATAAAATTACGAAAATGTAAAGATTTGAAGGTTTTATAGAAAGTAAAACGTCAAAGATTGATTAATTGCCACAATACGCACAGATAAGATAGAGGAAGTTTTTTCCCAAATTGATGTTTCCAATTGACAGAGAGATAAGCTTTTATGTAAACAATTTCCATTTGATATATAGTACTTGATAATTCCCTAATTCCTCAAATCCATATGCTCAATTTAAGGTATCCACATCACTAAGGTCGATTTGCAATGGGTTCAAGTACTCGCTGAAGGTTGGGCTGCTCCGCTCACAGGTTTCATGAGGGAGTACCAATATTTACAAGTGTGTAATTAAAATTTGATTAACGAATTGCATGAGATTTAAGCATTGAGAAACGAGTTCTATTTTTGGACGATATTAATTATGAAACACTAAGTTTGTAAAGGTAAAAAGTGGTAGGATAGAGGCAGATTTTTCTAATGAGATAACAAATAGAATGTGTATTATTTTCAAGTGTCAACACTTCAAAACTATCGAACAAAATGGGGATGTGATTAACCAATCGATACCTATCGTGCTTCCGATTAGCACAGAGCAAAAGGAAAGCTATACCAATGCACCGGCACTGACCTTGAAGTACAAAGGCCAAGATATCGCAATTCTGAGGAAACCAGAATTTTTTGCTCACCGAAAAGAAGAAAGGTTCGATTATGTTTTTCTAGTAAATTTTTATTTCTCAAAGATTCTCCAGTTGTTATTTGAAAATAAATCGGAAACATTGCAACAGGTGTTGCAGAGAATTTGGTACAAACGACCTTGGACATCCTTACGTCAGAATGATCCACGAATCAGGTGATTGGCTGGTTGGAGGAGAATTAGAAGTTCTGGAAAGGATTAGGTGGAACGATGGTCTCGACAAGTACAGGCTCACGCCAAACGAAATTCGTAAAAAGTGCAAAGAAATGGAAGCGGATGCTGTTTTCGCCTTTCAGTTGAGAAATCCAATCCACAATGGCCACGCACTCTTAATGCAGGTTTTTGATTAGTTCTCATCGAAAACAACAAATTTCAAGTATAATATAAAATATAAAATTGTCTGCTTTAAAGGAGGTTCGCAAAATTAATTAAGTTTTTATCATTTTGATAACAACCTAGTTGAGGGTTAAAGAAAGTCCAATAAATCCGATCAATTACGACATTTACTTTTTCCTGCTCAAAAATATCCTATTCTTCTTCTTTTTTAATATAATTATTATTCAAATTGATACCAGGATACGAGAAGATACCTCGTGGAGGAACGTGGTTGTAAGAAACCAGTTCTTCTACTGCATCCTCTGGGAGGATGGACGAAAGAAGACGACGTACCATTGTCAGTTCGGATAAACCAACACCAAAGTGTTCTCGAGGAGGGTGTATTGCACAAAGACACCATCCTCGCTATTTTTCCAAGCCCGATGCTTTATGCTGGGCCTACAGAGGTATTATTTATTTCCCTAAAGAATTAACGAACAATTAAAATTGATGGAATAAGAGAAGCGTAGTATTTCGAAGAAATATAAATATTTTAAATTTGAGAATTGTTTAAAATTTGCGATTTTTATTTTAGGTGCAATGGCACGCTAAAGGAAGAATGATGGCTGGGGCAAATTTTTTCATCGTTGGTCGTGATCCCGCGGGTTTGCCACATCCTGACAAATCTAAAACCCCGGACGGTAATATTTCGATAAGACGAATTTCACTTGTCTTTTGATTCTTAAGATTACTCGCATAAAAAATTAAAAATCGTACGCTTTTATTCGTGATTTATTGTACGAAGTAATTTCATTGTTACATGGAAGGAATTCTGATATTTCATTACCGTGATAAATCAATCAGTGGTCGCTTTAAATGTAAAATTAGGAAATCTGTACGATGGAACGCACGGCTCGAGGGTACTGTCGATGGCACCGGGTCTTCAAAATCTCGAAATCATCCCGTTTAGGGTAGCAGCTTACGACAGTAAAAAAAGAAAAATGGCCTTCTTCGAGCCAGAACGATCGCAAGATTTTATTTTCATATCAGGAACTAAAATGCGAAGTGAGTTATATTTTTTTCATGTACGTGTTTCTTTTCTTTTTCCTCTAAATCTTCCTGCAATTAATTTATATATCCTATCTTGTTTATTTTATTAATGAAATCATTAGAAATGAATCGTTATTAATGAAGTTATTTTAAAAAACAATTTCTTATTTCACTTCATATTTAAAAAAATCTAAAAAAAATGAATTAAATTGCCAACTATAAATGTAAATTACGTTAAAAATATCGCATTAAAATAAATACAAGATTCATATAAAAGCATTTATATGAAGTATCCAAATAATAATAAACAAAACAGCACTGTTAAGCATTAATATACCGTTATTTCAGATTTAGCAAAATCCGGGGAAAATCCACCAGAAGGATTCATGGCGCCAAAAGCATGGCAAATCGTCTCGGATTATTATAAAAAACAACTGGAAAATTAATTTTAAATTACCGTTAGCCACAATTCTTGTACTAGGGGATAATTATTTATAAGGACCAAAATATTTTCTGTTTAAATTAAATTTAATAATTAAAATGATAAATACAAACATCTGTCCTGCACAAAAAATGGTTGATTCTCATTATTCATTTATAAAAGACAATAATTTCGTCGGATACAAGTAAGGTACACCCAAGCAATTTATTTATAATCTTTGTTAAAAATGATCTCTAAAAAGGTTGGGGATGGGGGATGAAAATAAATAAAGTGAATTTATTTCTCTTCTAATAATGATATACATATGTGTACCTATATTTATATATATATATATTTACGTTTATTGCGTCAGACACGAGAAATTCGTAATTTAGAGCTTTACCTTAGAGACGTTTTCCTTTCGTATTTTTTTCCTACTTACTATTTTTTTTTTTTCTCTGTTACTTAGAAAGACAGTGGAAAAAAGAAGAAAGTACGACGACTAGGATTTAGTCCGTTTAGTTTCTAACGAAGTATCGCTTTAGTCTGGTACACCTGGGAAAAGATAAGATTGGAATTTCAGCTTCTAATCACATTTTATTATCTTTATCCTCGGTGTAGCAAAAAGTAATCAAACTTTTCTTAATTAAATTAAATAATTCTTTTAAACTCACCTTCTTCCTCAGAATCTGATATTCGTGTAGCTTGCAAAGAACTTTGCTTCGACAAAGTCCTACCATGAGCACGAGGTCTAATAGGTGGCGACTGTTTGTTCCAAAGTGCTTCGAGTTGATCAAAGTGTTGCGACTGGGCGAGTGCAGCCTGTTCCGGTCCTAAACCGGATGGACTGCTTGTTAATCCAACTTTGCTGATCTCGTCCATGGAAGCGCTTACGCTGAATCGTCGTTGTAATCCATCCTCTACCGATGACGTTAAAACTCCTGGAATTACATAATAGTTTAATTTTGAATATAATGCACTGTAATCTTCGTCAACAATACCTGAAGTGAGATGGCCATATTTCCTATGCCACGTATCGCTATCCAATGACACTTCTTTCTTCAATAATCTCTTATTGGGTCTCTTCCGTCCAGGTGGCCTCAAATCTCTGGTATCACACCAAGGTGCTACATAATCCGGTAATTTCACATATTGCGCTGGAGTATTATGCAAACATAGAATAGGCATGCATTTGTGTTCGAGTAAATGCAACGCGAGTCTCGACATATCCGTGGCAACCTCAACACCTAACACAGGTACGTGTAACATTATGCTACTCAGTGAACAGCCCTTCTTCGTGTCCCAAATGATCAAACTCTTGTCTTCGCTTCCAGACGCTGCTAGAGTTCCATCACACGACAATTTTACACAGGTTACGTAACCTAAATGGCCTTTTAAAGTATGCAAATCGCTGCCAGTATTTATATCCCAGACGATTAGGTTCGCATCCTTGGAGCCAGAGACTACGATGGATTTGTCGAGCACAGAAACTGCGACGCAAGTGACGTGATCCGTGTGACCAACGAGGACCTGAATGAAAATTTGTTGTACTTTCTTTATTTCTAAAGATTTCTCTAAATTAAGTATAAGAATTTAAAGTTATTATTATAACATGTATAAACCTGAGATAATTTGCCTCCAGCGAGCTGCCAAACCTTCAAACTCATGTCTCTGGAGCCCGTAATCAGTGACTGAGAATCTGGAGTAACAACTAGACAAGTAATTTCTTGAGAATGCGACACTTGGTACTTTTCTTCAGGACCAACACCTAAACTTACTATTCTTAATTGATTGTCTCCTGTTCCGCATACAGCGTATCTGAAATTTAGAAAACAAAGAAACAATTAAATCTAAAAAATATCGCAATTGGTAATTTATTATTATTATTAATCACTCATTAATTATTAAGAAATTATTCAAATAACAATCATTGTAGGAAAAATTTGAACAAAGAGGCTATTGGTATTATAAAAGACTGGAGAAATATTAAGAATTAATACAAGAAAGCAAATTTCAGTAATCTCAATTTATTAATTATAGTCACTATATCATACCTCATATCGGATGAAACAGTGAAACAGCGACCAGGCCCACATACTGATTGGATTAGGGTGCCAGTATCAGCTGCCCAAACTCGAATTGTACCAGCTCTATCAGAACTCACTATTCTTCGGCCGTCAAACATAGATGTGACCGCAGTAACAGGTGCCTGGTGTCTAAATGTCGATACCAGTAAACCTAAGGTCAGACCCCATACACGTACTGTTTTGTCCTCAGAACCTGTTTCCAATTTAATTTCCTGTTACTGTACTGTATCAATTTCATTGTTTGTTGCTTAGTTATTTAGTTACTATTATACTTTATTATATTTTGATTAAAAAAATAAATGGATTCCTTCGGTTTTGGAGGCAATACAAAATTATGGTAGTATTTGCAAAACTAGTATTGCAAAAAAAGCATACAAACAAAGGAAATAAATGAAATTTCTTTATAATATCTGCTATATACGTATATGTATGGAAGGCTCTACTGTACTTTATCTACAGACCTACCAGAAGCAACAAATAAACCAGAAGCTGAGAATGCAATGCAGGTGACGCTAGCGATATGTCCTTCGAAAGTGGAAAGCAATTCGTGAGTATTCAATTGCCACAGATTTACGAGAGAATCGACTCCACCGGTAACTGCCATTGCTCCGTCCCTGGATATATCCAAACAAGATATGGGAGCAGTGTGTGGATGCAACGATACCTCCTTCACGAATTTTGGAGGTTTAGCGTGTATCTCCTCGCCACGGAAACTCCAGTAAGCCACTCTATCACCGGAAGCTGTTATCAGGAAGTCGTCCTTCTCCGTCACCTTTTCGAGAAGATTGAATTGAAAAGTTATACATATTTCACTGTTCCTCTTTTTTATCCTTCACTATTATGTAATTTATTATGGAGATAGAGAAGGTAATTTGCTACGACGATTAATTCCAATTTCAATAAGTTTACTTATTTTCGATTCTACTTTTTTTTTTATTAATATAGAATTATAAATACAAAATCTATAATTTACCTTGACAGCGGTGACATCCGCCGAAGGATTCGCCAGCAACGTTCTTGTCAATCGTCCACTGTGCATATCGAAGACAGAAACCTTGCCCTTGGCTCCTCCAGCAATAGCTCTTCTGCAATCTTTTGCCAAGCAGATACTTTTCACTTCACCTTGATGACCTCTCAACGTGTGAACCTCGGTTCCCGTGGCCAAGGATCTCAAATATAATTTCTGATCTTCGCAGGCTGCCAATAGGAACACCGAATCGGCCGATACGTCGAGCACAGTCACGGGAGATGGTAAAACGATGCTTTTTAACAATGTGAATCTTTCTAGACACCATAAACAGACTGTACAGTCGGAAGAACCGGAAACCAGAATTTCTCCCGCAGAATCGACGCGAATGGATTTCACTGGCCCTCTGTGGTGGTCCACTTTGATGAGAACATCGCCGGTTAGGAGACTGGTGACGATTATTCTCGAGTCTTCGCCACCGCTAATGGAAAGTGGAAGGTTTGGTGTTAGTTGATAAATATGAAATGAAATAACTTATGAAACAATCTATAATTAATAAGAATAAGAAGAAATACTCGGAGAAAATTGAAATCTTTTCCTATTTTTCCAGTTACTTTCTTTAATCAAAATTAGGAAGAAAGCATTTTTGCTATCTTATCATCACTACACGATAAAATTATGAACCTGACAATCACTGAATTCTTGAGCGCGGACGTCAAGCACAGAACTGGGGCAATGTGTTCTTGGATTCTTAACTTCAAGGTCAGCTCTTTCATATCCCACACTATAATTGAAGTGTCTTCAGAGCCTGTCAGCAGATATTGCGAATGTTGTGTCACGGCTAAACATGAAATTGGATTTGAATGCCCTGAAATGAAAAATATTTCTCATAAAATATTAAGTTGCGCATAAAAATTCGTTTCTTTGATATTTGATCAATATATCAGACTTGTATTAAATTCCATCTTCGTTCTTTTGTGAAAAAGCGAAAATACCATAGGAATATCGCGTGCTTAAAAATGGCACTTCAAGTATCATATACGTTAGCTGGATTATATGCAACTATATTCTTACAAAAGCTGACCTATTTTGAATTGCAAATTAAAGCGACGCTGCTATTTAAATGCTCGTCAAATACAGATTCAGGGACAACGTACAAAGAAGGCTTTTTCACAGTAAATTACCAAACTGAATATAAAGTGACGAGTTTTCATCGTTGCTTCTCCTTTTTCCTCGCGAGAACTTTTAAGCTTTGAAAGCTATGCTAATCTTCTTAAAGGAAAACAAATTTATTCTCTTTCAAAGGGTTCAAATTAACGTTACAATGTAAATTGTTTGCTATTTTCTTTGAATGAATTAATTGAAAGAAAAAATTATGAATTTACTTTCTCTACGTTATTCTTAACACGAAAATAAAATAAAATAATTGAAATAATTTCAAAAATATTCTGTGCTAAGAAATCGAATATTTTCACGAGCTACCAGTAATTGAATGTTACCTTTAAAAGTATGAACCAATTGTCCAGACATCACGTGCCATAATTGAGCGTCTCCTTGGAAAGGGATAATGATAACGTGTTGCCCCGAAGGAGCAGCTTCAACGAGTTTCACACCTTGCGGACAAGACAAAGTGCGAATTTGAAGAGGTAGAGGCGGTTGGAGCCACCCATTTAATGGCACCAATAATGGCGCTGTGTAACCATCGCACCATGCCATCGCTGCCGTAACCATTCTGCTGACCTTCAATCACACAATTTTCTTCTATTTATGATCAAACAATTTTACAGTAATTAGCGTTATTACCATTTCGAATTAGAATATTTTGGTGTTATTTTATCGAGGCTTCAAGTACATAATTATATTATCAGCTATTTCTCACCAAATCACCGCCATCTTCAGCCACAGGTCTAAGCCAACAGATTAGCTGCGCCCCAAGTTGAAGAGGATCTCTCGTCAAAATGTCACTGGACTTTCTCACTGTATAATAAACCAATTCCAAATCTCTCTCCAGCAGATACTTCCTCGAATGCTCGAGAACACACCTCAAGTAACTAACAGAAATCATTTGTACGCTCGCTAAGAGGAAATCGAACGCGCAGACTGCCAATTTCTTTAACTTTTCTACGTCTCCGGCTCTCAGTAAATGTAACCAAGCTTCTTCCACGTGTCTCATATTGTACGCTGTGTCTTGCGACCTCGGTCTGCTCTGGAAAGGCGTTTCTTTCTTCGGAGTTTCCTCTTCGGGGGATGATTTGTCATCCTTGTCTTCGAAATCTTCGGAGAAGAAGAGATTCGCCAACTCACCGTGGTAGCTTTTCAATGTCTCTTGATTGGGGAAGTACCTTTTTCGGGCTAAGTCGCGAATCGGATAACGCCAGGAGAAAAGCAGCCTTCCGCCCATTACACGAACCTGTGAACAGCGAATGATGGATTTGTCAATTCTTCTGTCGGTTTCTAAATAAGAACAAGATCTTTGAAGATTATCGAGTCGAGACGTTTGAAAAGATTTCTTTTCTAAATTTTATCCGAGAAATTTAAACGATACTTACCTTAAGATATTCGTTGAAAGTTCTCCTCACCAAGCACCAGCTGCCAAAATTGAACAGTCCTTCGTTTAGAAATAGTGGCTCGTCGCCTCCGGTTGGCATGATCATTTCAAGAATCTCCGTTTCGGATAAACCATACTCCGTGGAAGCCAAAATGGCACCGATTCTATTAGCCGCGTTTTCACCTATCAGTTTCTCTAACGTGTCGAAAACGTTCTCTGTCTCGTGGAAATCTATACCCGAGTCTTGCAGTTCGATTAAAATTTCATTGCTGCGTAGTCTTTCTTTTTGTATTGGGGTGAGACGCAGCACTTCCGGCGGAAGAGCCGTAGTCACGATTAAATGCACTCCTAAAGTGGATGAACAAGGTACGTTTCGTTTTATGCTTTGTAATGTTTGTTTGCTTTCTTGTTTATTTATATATTGTATACTATATGTATTATCGTTATATAATGATATATTTGGCAATGACATGATATTTGAAATGGCAATTACAAGTTACCTGGTGGAAGATTCAAGGGCAACCAAGACAGAGCAGCGACGATATCGCAGTCAAGAGGATGCAATCGATGAAGATCGTCGAGAAGAATCACCAGTTGCTCCGTCATTGGTTGTTCTTCGATGCGCCTCAGGATTTGGCCCAGCCAATTGTTCAGGTAAAGCGGATCAAACGAGGCGTCTTTAGGAAGATTGCCATCCAATAAACCAGAAAGAAAACCTACATGTTGACAGAGCACTCGAAGTAGCTCGAGACTGTACGCTGAGCGAGGAGTGGAAGCACAGAGTCGAACCACTTTAAACGTAGTACAATCCAACCAGGAAGAGGCATCTGCGTAGATTCTTGACAATAACGATGATTTTCCAGAATACTTGCTACCCTTTATTAATATCGGACCGTGTTTCTGCGATTTACCTGTTAAATATAAAAAAATAGCTTGTGAAAGGTAAATAGATGCACTTTGAAAAGCATAATAAACATTTTTTCATTGCTGTTGCTAGAACGATCATCCTTTGAACAATTAATTTTCTCATTCAAGCAACTTGCCAAGCTACATAAAATATAATCCTCTTGCTGTTTCCTTTTCTACTGTAATATAGACGAGTAATACGATACGAAATCTGTTCAAAGCAAACTGCCTTGTAAGATAGAAATTAATAGGCAGAAAAGTGTGTTAGGGGAGCTGTTGCCTTAATAAACAGACATCAAAGTGTTCTGCCGAGAAATTGTGCACGTGCGTCTGCCTCTAATATTCTCAAACGTTCAAAGGATTATGCCTCCGGATAGCGTGAGACGAGGAATTAAATGTTTCAATTAAAATCTTTGCCATTGCGTTCAGCGTTAAAAATTCTTTCGCTTTAGAAGGCTTGCGCAGGTATAGTGGAACAAATTAAAACTTAATTCGCTGATAATGAATTACATTTGAATATCGTTTTAACGAATTCGCCTAACATTAAGCGAATAATAAAACTATGATATTAAAATTAAATCAAAGCCAATTGGGATGCGTATGAACCACTGTTCATAATTAAACATCAAAATTGTTATTATTAATCTCACCAGCTATCAAAAACTCCTTGATCTTCTCCACGTTCTCGTTATCCTCACAAGGTGTAATTTGCCTGAGAAGTGCCAAATGCATCAAACTCTCCGCGTAGATCTCCTGCACCATTTTCTTCTTACTTTTAATCTCCGGGTCCGCCTCGATGGAGGCGTTTACCAAATTCTGCACGCGATTCATCACAAGGCGACAAAGATGGGCCAGGTAACCTTTGTGCGACCTATTGTCAGGATTAATTCCACCTTGTTTTTGATCTACTTCAACGTTGATTATATTGTCAGGTGGGAGACGACTGTTCACTAAAGACGTCAACGAAGACACTGCTCTGGCAGCTTTCTTGCCTTTCCACGAACGTGTCACAGCTATTACACCATCGCCTGTTTCGTCCAGCTCTGGAAAAGATTGTTCCAGGGTGACAGAGGATCGAAAAGGAATCATCTGGTAGAGATGTATTTTCTGACAAATTACCAACATGTAAATATGAAACCGGAATTTGTGCATAGAAAATACACGTTTATTGTATGAAAATGATTAAAAATATTTTATTCGAAGTATTGCCCATCGCTAGCTATACATTTTTCCCACCTGTCTGGCAATTGGTGGATGCCACGCCAAAAAAACTGTCGCTCTTTTGAGGCAAACCAGTCGTCGAGCCATTTTCGTACATTTTCGTAAGAAGTGAAGTGCTGGTCAGAAAGTGCGTGTCCCATCGATGCAAATAAATAGTAATCGGACGGAGCCAAGTCTGGCGAGTAAGCCGCGTGCGAAAGTATTTCCCAACTGAACGCTTCAATCGTTTCCTTGGCCGGTTTTGCTGTATGTGATGATGGTGCATTATCACGAAGTAAAATTACTTTGTGTTGCCTTTTTTGATATTCTGGTCGTTTTTCACGCAAAGCTTGATTCAAATCGATCATTTGTTGTCGGTAGCGCTCAGTATTAACGATTTCGCCAGGTTTTAACAGCTCATAATAGATCATACGCTTCTGATCCCACCAAACACAGAGCATTGTCTTCCGTCCATAGCGATTTGGTCTTGTAGTCGATGTCGGTGGTTCGCCTGGAGCTACCCATGATCTTTTACGCTTAGGATTCTCAAAATATATCCACTTTTCATCGCCAGTCACAATTCGGTGGAGAAATGACTTTTTTTTGTATCTGGCGAGCAGCATTTCGCAAGTGGTTTTTCGGTTTTCCTACTGTCTTTCATTCGGTTCATGTGGAACCCATTTTCCCACCTTCTGGATTTTTCTCATGGCTTTCAAACGTATGGAGACGGCTTCTCGTGTCACGTTTAATCGATCAGCGAGTTGTTGTTGCGTTTGAGCGTCATCCTCATCCAACGATGCTTGCAATTCTCTGTCCTGAAACTTTTTCGGTGGTCTTCCACGTTCTTCGTTCCTCGCGTCAAAATTGCCACTTCTGAATTTTTAAACCACTCAAAGCACTGTGATTTACAAAGAGCATGCTCACCGTAAGCTTCGACAAGCATTCGATGCGATTCTGCAGCAGTTTTCTTCAAATGGTAACAGAAAATCAACGCTGTCCGCAAATCGTAATTTCCAGGCACAAAATTCGACATGTTCAACGCTATTACAAACTATGCTGTTGTATGAAACTTGTATTGTTCTGAGTCGAAAATGTTTGTAAGATGTCAACAAAGACTTTTGACATCAATGACGCAGTTTAGTGATAACTACATTATCAGCCAGGGCCATTTATAGGCAAATTCCGGTTTCATACTTACAGACCTGGTATGTTAACAGCAGGTGGGTGTTTTAGTAGACTATCTCGTGCCAAACTATTTTTATTAAAATAAATTAAGATTCTAACTACAGATACACGGTTCTTCACAGCTATCAGATGTGCAAACGAATAATCCAAATTTTCCAATGAAACTCAAGTCTCATTTTTAAAAAATGCAGCAAGTTGTCCGATGACTGCTCTCTATACCTTTCAGCCATCTATCAGGTAAGTGAAGCATTCCATCACGGGAAAATGCTGTTTCAGGACAAGATCCAATCATCGAGTCATTTTGTCTAGTGAATAAGCTGGTGCTATGGGACATCCCAAGCAACATTCGTTACGACGTGTTTCGTCGCAGAAGCAGCGTGTGGCGTAACGCTGTCAGGCAGCAATTTCACATTCTCCTTTGTCAATGTCCTGACGATCGAGCCTGGCTTTGAAGATACAACATTTCTCCCTGATGGAATTCAACACTCGCCTAACAGATGTCCTACACTTAGGTGTATAGGGAGCAGCGATAAACACTTTGATCGAACAATTTGCGGTATTCTTCTTTTCTAATAAACTGAATTTCAAAGAAACAAATATGCGTTAATATTTTGGAAATATCGTTAGCAATAGCTTACTCAAAGCGTACTCCAGCTGTCTCTCCGCAGTGCTCTTCAATATATTCTTAATTTCTTCGTCGTCACATTGCTGCGAAATTGCAGCTTCCGCAGCCTTCTTCAACGCCAGCCTTATCGTTGGTTCCGAATTCTGCCAATCGTCTTCCGCTGTTCCTAATCTGCGAATTCATTTTTTCCAACGTAGACGATATTCCATAGTATATTCAATTTTCAATTATTTTTTACATTACTATTTCACGCTCCTATCTTCTAACTGCGTTTCGGATAAAATTTGCCCAAGCTTGGCGAAAGATATCACGGGGCTACGTGGAACAGAATACTAGCGTGAACTTTTGTACTCTTCTCTATCAAAATTATTCGTTTGTTCCATGGAATCGCCGGTTGAAGCCCACGGTACGAGCGTATTATTTCCAGCAGAAAGCGGCAGGAATTGAGTGAAAGAACAGCCGAGACAAAAGTAATTGTGGAAGCTTTAGAAAAGCGGAGAAGGGAACGACTAGGGGAAAAAGAGAAAAGAAAGAAAGGGAAGGATGAAAATTGGAACGGATGAAAAAGTAAGTTCAAGGTGACAGGGAAATCTCGAGCAGATGCGAAAACTGGGCTGACAAAAGGCGAACGTGAAGCCTATTAAAAGAGAAGGTATGAGGTGAGCTTGGTAAAAAGAATTAGTTAGGGTGAGAATAAAAAGGAAAAGGCGAAACCCTTATAAAAATCGTGTAATAGCAATTGTACTTGTCAAGTGATTCTATAAATATTATAAAATAATAAACGTACGCTGAGCATCAAATTTAAGGGGTCGCTGAATTTTCATCAAACTATTCGAATAAAAATGAAATTCTCAAATCTATATATCGTTCCTGAACTCTGATGTTCCTAACTTTCTGAACTATAGTATCAGATACATTATCGTGATCAGTACGAGGCAGTTGGAGTAGAAACGAAGTTATCGAACTAACTTTCACGCAGAATAGAGTTGATGAAGGTTTGTTGACACGTGAAAGAGGATTTCAGATTTGCGTGATAGGAACTTGGATTCATCGAGCTTCGCCTCCATCTGTTAGATCGCTTCTGTTAATATCAGAATCTTCCCTTTAATTCTAAAACTGTTACCTTCTATTCTCTATTCTCTGTTATTGCTCGAATATAGTTGAATGTTCTGCAAGTAAAATCATTTCCAATGAAGCTTACTATTTATTATTCGTTTTATTAGCTCATAAGGCGAAAAATAAGGAAATAGGGGAAAAAGGAGAAGAAAAGAAGAAAGCGAATGAAGACAGTGGAAATTGTGGGTCAACTCGCAGTAATAAAAGCAGCTTTCTTTTTTATTGTCCTCGCTCACGCCTTCACCATCCGCGCATTCCACTTCAATGCAACGGTATAGTAAAAAGTAACTACTCGCCTGCCAGCCTTTAGAACGTAGCGATCATTGCTGTCGCGTTCGTAGTACTCTTGCATATTATCGCAGTGACTGGAAAGAACATCGTACGTTTCGCAAGTGAGCTTCGTTGGTACCCATCCTACGTTGTACTCGTCACCGATTAGTAGCTTCAAACGAAAGGGTATTTATTATAATTTCATTTAAAAGGTATTAATTGCAATGTGAAAATGTTACTTAGATGGGATTAAATTCGTAGAAAAGAAGAAAAAAAAAAAAGGAAAATAATAACTCTTCCATAACTCTGTCTCAAATAAAAATGAAGAAATTTTTCTTCGGAAGTTATCCGTTGACAAAAGCTTACCAATAAGAAACAACCTCTCGAGTGTTGATAAGCTGCGTGTATTTCGTCGAAAAAGTGTTCAGCTAAATATGGATTTCTATCAGGATTCACATTCGTTGCGTATTGCATATCCACCAGCAGGACCTATAGTTGTTTCGATATTTTAACCAGTCGTTCGAACATGCAAATAAAGAACAGAAAATAAATGAAAGATGATCGAAGACTTCAATTAATTTTATTAAGAATCTCATAATAATGATATTAAGGGAGTGTCCTGAATTGCAATGCTCTAAAACAGCGTCTTTTTCTGATTTTTTTTAGAAGGGAAAGAAAGAAATGAAGTTATTGAATTTTGAGATATGTTTTTATATATATTTAACGAATACAAAAAAATTTTTTTTGAAGTAAAAAAAAGATTATAACAGACTTCCTAAACGTATTTCATGGGCGAAAGATTCACCTCGTGATTCTTGACTGAAACAAAGAACCAAAAAAGGGTTAAATTATTATAATTTTTTTTCTACTTTAAAAAAATTTTTTTGTATTTATTAAATGTATATAAAACCATACCTCAAAATTCAATAACTTCATTTCTATCTTTCCCTTCTAAAAAAAAATCACAAAGAGACGCTATTTTAGAACATTCTAATTCAGGACACCCCGTTAGGAAATAAATATCCAGCGACATCCACAAGAACAATTGAATATTATACTACTTTATGGTATATTGATATTATATTCAAGCATATACAAGTATATTATATTATTATTATCTACTATACTACATTTGCATATGCTATAAAGCTGAAGAATAACTATCCCTAAAATAAGAAACTCCTTGTCATAAACGTGAAATCGGATGTACAAATAAATAAATAAATAAATATCATTATTATTACTATTCTATTATAATAAACTTTATTTCAAAATGAAATACCTTCAACGTTATGAAATACAAAATTTGTATTATTTGAAATCTACGCGGATTTTTCCAGAAAATAATATGTTTCGTTACGATTTATTTTAGATTAAATTAACGCTGATTTTAAGGGAATTTTGAATAAAACAGCTGTAAACTATCAGTTGGAAATAAAGTGGTAAAAACTACAAAGGAACGTTGACTGAATTAAATTTTAGAGTTTAACGGGCTACAAAGGAAAATTCATTAAGGAAATTCCACTGTTTTTCGTACCTCGATTCCCATGTCGTCGTAAATCGATTGCAGTTCAGGCCCGACAAGTTCCAATAATTGCTTCCTTTCTTCGATAAATTCTGGAAATATTAGAAACAAAGAAAAAGTGTTATAACGGCGTGACCCAAAAAGGAAAAAAAAGGATGTGCAACAAATATCGATAAGAAGCATATGCGCGTGTACTTTTACTTGGAACAACTTGATGAAGCTTTCGGTTCTCCCCAAATGGAAAATATCCCTCCGATGATATATTCGACTTTTAATTCTGAAAATGATTTTATTCTAATCGCAAAGAACATAAAAAGTGTAGCTAAGTAAATTAATATAAAAATCAGGCAAAATATCTGCGAGACTGTGCGACTCTTTTATCCTTGTGCAATAAATTTAATTTCTTTATTAAATGGAAAAAGGCAATTTTTTTGGTAGCGATAATTTTTACCAAAAGCAAAGAGAATATCTCTTCGAGATTTATTTCTTCACTGGTAGAGAACAGAATTTTTTCATTATGGTCTTTACTCCTGGACATCGTTCTTTCATTTTCTTCGCACGTAAAAGCTCAACGATCCTGAAAAACCGGGAATTCTCCGGCGATAACTCTTTAAAGAAGCATCTTCCAGATCCACGTTTATTGAAACAGCTTTGCACAGAATAGTTTTCGTAGCTCAGCTCATATAACAGAACTAAGGAAGAGTGCGATAAAATAAAACGATAATAAAGTAGGTGGGAACATCGAATGAAAGCACTGGCAGGGAAAAATGGACAATTTTACAAACGGACAAACAAATAAACGGATCGACAAACTGGTTTATTCAACGATTAACAAAGTTTATTAATTTCCCCTCGTTGCCTTCACCGGTTCATGCGAGCAGAATATACAGTGTGGTGCAAAAGTTTTCCATCATTTTCTCTCCAACACTTCATTTTGACATGTTAGAGAGCCGTCAGACTATCGATATACAGGATAGATCATGTCACGCTATTAATTTGAATAAAAGCAAATTTCAGGAAATAAGCAAATTTTTAAAATGGAAATTTTCTTCTTTTTTACATACATAGAATTATCTGATTGTTCTACGAAAGAAATCCTTAGGGTAACTGGTTAGTTAAAAAGATATTTTAACTATAATTTGATGGAATTTATCATACGTGAGGCAAAGGAAACATAAATACAAAATGTACTATTGCGTTATGTCTTTCCTTGTCTTTCAGAATATTCTACTACTAATTTCATTATATTGTATTATATCGTATAATTTCATTAAACTGTATATTGTATTGTATAATTTCATTATACTGTATTATATGTATATATAAAATATCTTTCACACTAATCATCTCGAGCATGGTTACCCTGAGACTTCTTCTCGCAGAAGTCTCGAGAGGATTCCATGTATGCAAAATAAGAGGAAAGTTTTCATTTATAAAAGAGCAGTGCAACTGCAAGATAGACGTGCATTCTTGCATTTGAGAGAAAGATATTACCGCGAGTGTGTAGTTCACTTTCAAGCATTTATCTTTCCTCAGTTTCACCTCTCATCTCAGCTCGGTTTCACTTTCCCCTCATGCCTATCGTTTACAAGAAAAACGCTGGGAACTAATACCGTGAACCCTCTGTATATTGTCAATATTTGAAGACTCTCGACTAAAAGGATCAATATGTATTGTTAATACAGTGTCGTCAATATTATACAATGATGTGAGAACCTTGAAACATTGGCAATATTGTTAATTGTCTGAGGGCACCCTTACATATTGTGAGTACAATACACATGTAATAACAAACAGTATTTATTAAATACAACAGTATAATGTTTTCTTTTATAAAAGACGTGCTTATCAGGTCTGTAAGTATGAAACCGGAATTTGCCTATAAATGGCCCTAGCTGATAATGTAGTTATCACTAAACTGTGTTATGTATGTCAAAAATCTTTGTTGACATCTTACAAACATTTTCGACTCAGAACAATACAAGTTTCATACAACAGCATAGTTTGTAATAGCGTTGAACATGTCGAATTTTGTGCCTGGAAACTACGATTTGCAGACAGCATTGATTTTCTGTTACCATTTGAAGAAAACTGCTGCAGAATCGCATCGAATGTTTGTCGAAGCTTACGGTGAGCATGCTCTTGGTAAATCACAGTGCTTTGAGTGGTTTAAAAATTCAGAAGTGGCAATTTTGACGCGAGGAACGAAGAACGTGGAAGACCATCGAAAAAGTTTCAAGACAGAGAATTGCAAGCATCGTTGGATGAGGATGACGCTCAAACGCAACAACAACTCGCTGATCAATTAAACGTGACACGAGAAGCCGTCTCCATACGTTTGAAAGCCATGGGAAAGATCCAGAAGGTGGGAAAATGGGTTCCACATGAACCGAATGAAAGACAGCAGGAAAACCGAAAAACCACTTGCGAAATGCTGCTCGCCAGATACAAAAAAAAGTCATTTCTCCATCGAATTGTGACTGGCGATGAAAAGTGGATATATTTTGAGAATCCTAAGCGTAAAAGATCATGGGTAGCTCCAGGCGAACCACCGACATCGACTACAAGACCAAATCGCTATGGACGGAAGACAATGCTCTGTGTTTGGTGGGATCAGAAGGGTATGATCTATTATGAGCTGTTAAAACCTGGCGAAACCGTTAATACCGAGCGCTACCGACAACAAATGATCGATTTGAATCAAGCTTTGCGTGAAAAACGACCAGAATATCAAAAAAGGCAACACAAAGTAATTTTACTTCATGATAATGCACCATCATCACATACAGCAAAACCGGCCAAGGAAACGATTGAAGCGTTCAGTTGGGAAATACTTTCGCACGCGGCTTACTCGCCAGACTTGGCTCCGTCCGATTACTATTTATTTGCATCGATGGGACACGCACTTTCTGACCAGCACTTCACTTCTTACGAAAATGTACGAAAATGGCTCGATGACTGGTTTGCCTCAAAAGGGCGACAGTTTTTTTGGCGTGGCATCCACCAATTGCCAGACAGGTGGGAAAAATGTATAGCTAGCGATGGGCAATACTTCGAATAAAATATTTTTAATCATTTTCATACAATAAACGTGTATTTTCTATACAAAAATTCCGGTTTCATATTTACATACCTGGTAAATAAAAGAATGATATGGAATTTCTTTGATTCCAGACTTTTCAACAGAAAGGTGATATGAATTTGTTTATCCAAATACTTTTGCACACCAGTGTATATACATGTACGTATATGTATAATACATTCAACATTCGTGACAAGTATACAGATATCGAAAGGAAATAACGTGTATGTACAGAGAGAAACGAATTCGTCGTCTAAAACGCAAGCAAATTGATGGGCTACGTATACCTATGGGTTCGATATCTTTATATTTTCATAAGAATTAAATATTAACTTTGTTAATCGTCTTAATCACACAATAATAATAATAATAAGTTAATAAATAAAATTTAATAAATATAATAAAATGAACGCAGTAAATAAATTATAATGAAAATATTAAGTATTTCTAAGTTTTATCGTTAGATGAAATTCGATGTGAAAAGTCATGACGTTTAGATTATTTATTCTTAAATATTTCGAATGAAAATTTGTATTTTATTATCTTGCCAAGGTTTACGTAGCCCCTTTCGACAGACAGGTTCAATAAATAATTGTGAACAAAAATCGACAGCTACACAAGCATATCAAAAGACGAACACACGAACTGAGAAAATAATTAATTGGTCACATCGATTCACAGAAACAAATATACACGCCAACATATATTGCACGATTTATTTCATAAATTAACAAACGAAGCGTTTTGTATTGGTTTAACCCATCAGACACCAAAGATATTTCCAACAAACATTTTTCTTTTCCTATTTAGCTTCTCTTCTCTCGTTTAATATAATATCGGAAAGAAAGAATCAGAAATAATCATATTCCCTTGTTTCCACCTTTCTCGTTTACTGTTTGCAGCCACATTAACCATTAAAAAAGATTGTTAGAAACGTGATCGAAATTGTTAATTAAACTCGACCAGAGTTCCTGTGGACGTTTTTCTCTTCTTCTTTCCTCATTTAAAAACCCATTAATAAATTCCATGAATCAAAAGTGTTTCATTTCTGTACTAAGCAAATAAATGGGAATTTTAAAAGGGAAGAAGCATTATTTATAAATACATAAATGTAATTTATCCTTTAAATATTGGTGCCTGATGAATTAACATGATGAGGATACACGTGTTACAAGTAAACGCATCTCTTAAATGACACATTTTTCTGCTGCTGCTTTTTCAAGAAAATCTTTTCACCCGATTCTTTGCTCTCCTTCACATTATTTATCAAATGCAAATCTCTGATCTTACAATTAAAGAAAACTAATTCTGCTTTTTCAAAGAAACCTTTTCATCCTTTGCTCTCCTTCAAATTATTTATCAAATGCAAATCTCTGATCTGAAATTAAATGTTTGAGTTAGGGGAAAATTGTCTAAAGCAACAAGTACAAAGACAGTGATGTGTGATGATACTAAAACGTAAGCAACTGTATTTAAAGAAAAACGTGTCATTTAAAGGGAAACAGACATAAGCAAGTCAGAATATCGATAAAAAAATGTGATTAGCAGATAAGACCATTCCGTTCTCCAGCGATGAAGATTTTAATGAGCCTCGGTGCGGGCAAATTTTTAGGGGGTGGTCCACCCCTAATCACCCCTGCGATAAGTTCCACTTCCAAATTCATCTTGGTGTCGCCTTGGCCTCGCAATTCAGAGCAGCATTCTCCCCTTCGTGAAGGTATTCTAAAGCTCAGACTGATGCAAAGTGATTAAATGATTAAATAGTTGTCGTATGACGAGGCAGGGTAAACTTTTAACGTGGACACAATTCCATCATATTTCAAGTTTCATATCTTGGCATATATTTCGTGAGAATAAATTTTTAATGATGAGAAATCCAGGTTTATGACAACAGAATATTTCAATGTTAATAATACAATAGGAATTTTCACGATACATATTTTATTAATTGTTCGTAATTATTCGTCGTAGTAATAAAATTCAAATATATATAATTATTCTTCACAAGTCATAATTATCGATTATGTGTATAAGAATTTTACATATTGAATTTTACTCGTTTAACATATTTATAAATTTGCAACTGAGACAATGGCAATCATAAATTTATCGTTTTAAACGAAGCTTTGTTTTAACAAAAATAAAATTAAAGAGAGAAGAAAATAGTCTTTATTAAAAGAATTACGATGCCTCGATTATTCAATTAATTTTCATTCAAAATTATCGTAAAAAAATTATCAGGAAAATTGCAAATAGTAAAATAATTTAAAGGACACTATTATACAATCAAGTCTACAATAAACAATAAAATAATGCAATAAATAAGTATAAAAGCATCGTATAAAATATTAGATATTTTATACTAAATAAATAATCACCTCTATCTGTAAAGATTCTTCTTCCTTTTCAAGATTTCCTCTTTTCTCTGCTATTATTTCTCTTCTATTTCCAGTGATAACAATAAAAACAAACTTTCTTCTGTTCGATAATCTCTTTAAACATGGACCCCCATGGATACTATACAACTATACAACAGTATATTTTTAACATCTACATATATAATTATATATTTCTCAAGTACAACGAATTATATTCGCCTATAATATCGTTTCTCCATAAATTGATTAATTTCTTCCTTTTATTTCACCGTTTAATCGTTTATCGTTTATTCTGCTTATAATTCCTCTGTTTATACTTTCTCCTTTTCGTTAGGAAATTATTTCATTTTTTTCGCTTGTTTTCAATTAAATATTAAATCGACGATACAATCCATAAAATCGAAATATTCGCTTTTCATAGCTCGTACTAATTCACCTTCGTTAATATTTTAAAACATCGAATATCCCTTAACATTAACAATGATTCATAATAATCTCTCGTATTAACCTTTAATATATAATATATATAATATATATAGATGAAGACATATTTATATATATATACTCTCAGTCGTCAATAGAAATACGTACAATCGATTCAATCTATTAATAATCAATGTATGTCGGTTTTGTAATTTAATTAGGTAACTTTGTTCTAGATTGTCCTCGCTTTGTCTTTGTTCTTTGCTCCTCTTCGCTTATCTTCTTCCTCTTTCTTGTACTCTCCTTCGAAGTGATTCCCTTTGATTTCGTTTCCTTTTTCTTCTTAAAGGTTTAAAACTTCCTGAACTTCTAATCCATTCATTATTTTTTTTTTTCGCTTATTTTTAAACTTTTCTTTTTTCTCTCTCTCTCTCTTTCTCTTTGTACTGAATTTATATTGCTGATTTATGGTCCTAGTCAAATGACGAATATCATACTCATGTTCCTCCTGTTCGCTCGACTTTTCCTCGTTAATTACGTTGAACCCATCTCTTTACTCTTTTTTCGCTATTCTGGGGTGATTCTGCAACAGAGAAACGAAGCAGCTTGCTCAGACCTCATTTAGAATTTCAATGTGAAATTAATTGAAACGCACAGCCGGATGCTATTAACTCTCAAAGGAAAGATAAGTCGTCCATCCTTCGACTTTTGAATTGCAATTTATTATTAGTACAGTTATACTCTTCGTTATAATGAATTTTCGCTGTATTATATCGGAAAACAGCGAAACGGATAAAATTACTACTTGCTATAGTAAATTGATTTATTAATTAATTAGATAATCATGGTCGGATGTAATTATACGGTTTCATAGGAACCGCATTCATCGATGCATTCGAATTGTTTATCAAAATGCATTGCTAGTCAAGTTTACGCTAATATGCAATACTTGGTCAAAATGAATTTCCATAATAATACTGTCTGTACTTATAACGTCAACAATGCGCGCTGCATCTCTTTCATCCACTTGGCAAACTCAATTTCCATTTATCTATGCTGAATAGAATTTGCCACACGCGGCAACGTAAACGCCAAGCTATCGGATCGTGAAAAACAGAAAATTCCACTGAATGTAAAATTAGAGGAGCAAGTAAAAGGTAGAAAGGAACTCTGGTTTCATCGATATTTATCTTGAAGAAGAGAACAAAAATTGCCAATGCTACCCTTAAGAAATACAAACTGCAAGAAACGCTTCTCCTTATTTCGCCATTTGCCGCATAGCAAGCCACACTAATCACTTTAGAAACGTGCTTACGCCGTGGTTAAGGGACAATTTACTTTCTAGCAAGAAAATTTATTACTGCTAAACATATTACCTACGATTTAACAGCTCTTTGACCACGTGTCGTATTTGGCGTAAACTCGACGCATCATGTTTATAAGAGGGTGTCCTGAATTAGAATGTCCTAAAACAGCGTTCTTTTGTGATTTTTTTTAGAAGGGAAAGATAGAAATGAAGTTATTGAATTTTGAGGTACAGTTTTATATATATTTAACGAATACAAAAAAATTTCGTTTAAAGTAGAAAAAAAAATTATAACAAATTTCTAAGCCTATTTCATGGGCGTCTTGTTGCTGCAGTCTTCAATCGGCGGGGAAGATCCATCTCGTAATTCTTGACTGAAACAAAACATCAAAAAAGGATTAAATTATTATATATTTTTCTTCTGGGTGAACTAAACAACGGCAGAAGAAAATTTATTTAAATAATTGTTATAGCACCTTAAAGTTTATTTTCTTTAACTCCGTCAAAATTTTCAATTTCACATTTTTTTCTGCCGTTGTTTACTTCACCCAGAAGAAAAATATATAGTAATTTAACCCTTTTTTGGTTTTTTGTTTCAGTCAAGAATCACGAGGTGAATCTTTCGCCCATGAAATAGGTTTAGAAAGTCTGTTATAATCTTTTTTTTACTTCAAAAAAAATTTTTTGTATTCGTTAAATATATATAAAAACATACCTCAAAATTCAATAACTTCATTTCCTTCTTTCCCTTCTAAAAAAAATCATAGAAGACGCTGTTTTAGAACATTCTAATTCAGTACACCTTCATAAGTATTAGGTCGTCCGAAAAGTTTCTTTCGTTTCATGAGGAAATAATAGACGCGCAATAGTTTCTCTTTTAGACTATTTTATTGAATCACGCGTGATCCGTTTTGTTCTATGGGAACGACAGATTGAAACAGAAAATGTTGTGCATCTATCATTTCCTCATAAAACGAAATACATACATAAATATATATATATGTACATACATGCATATATTGAGTTGGCAACTAAGTTGGCAACTAATTGCGGATTTTGTCATTGACAAAATCCGCAATCACTTAGTTGCAGACACGACTCTACAAGCTCTTAGTATTCTGCGCAGATAGATAGACGTAGGAAACGTAATACCCATAATACAACTTCATATCTTTTGGAATATAGTTAAAGGAGTAGAAATTCGGTGGAAAATTGTTACATTCTACGCTTTCAATTTTATTATGCGCGCATAAAAATCCGGGTAATGTATTGGGTTGGCAACTAATAGATTGCGGATTTTGTCAATACCACCTAATGACATGTCATATAATATATTTAACTAACGCATATTCTATGAAAACTAAGTGTCCACATCTTCTTCCAAGAGAAGTTTAAGAAAGTACATTTACACCGAAAAGTCTGTGGGTACCTGTATTCTTCCAAGTACCGTGGGTCTCTAATATTGATAACAGTCATTCTATTTGATACAGACTGTCCCAAAGTGTATACACCAAGTGTATATACACGCTCCGAGCGATAAATTTAGCACTGACTGAGGTAGAAGTAAGTTCGAACTGCAAAATTCAAGAGGAGAGGCATGGAATTTTTGTAGTTAACGCTAGTGCTCAAATTGATGGTCGTGCTGATTCAGACAACGTGAGCCGATAGACCTTTGCGTCACGAGCGTAGCTGGGAGGTGCAGTATTTTGTTGAAGATAAAAAAATCGCCCTTAAGCGTGTCACGAGTACGTGGTGTGACAAATTCCTGCAGCGGAGCGTTATGATCGTGCAAAGCGTGCGTACATTATTTATTTTTTTAAACATACACGCAATAAGATTCGCGTGTTTCATTTTCAATTCATTCTACATTTCAATTTATTTTGCAAAAAAGAAAAATTCTCTGGTCTGTGAATGCGTTACGTATCAAGCGGTAGTTTCGATAAATCTTGGACGTGTGACGATGTGCCTTGTACGTATTGAACATTAGCATGATTATCACGGCATAATTGAAATGTGGACAGAAGATCTCAGTGTCAGGAGTACAAGAGATTACACGAGTGACGCTGAGATCGGAAATCCAGGTCAGATGAGACGGCGGTCTATTATACTCGAGGTGCTGATGAAAGATTGCTGGGGAATTTGGTTAACGAGCAGTTCTGGCGAACAATTATACCAGGTTAAATCGATCCGTTCTAATCAGATCCATTGATTAACGAGATTCGACGAAGAAAAAGGGAAACGAGTCGTTTCACATCCGAGTAGCTCGTTAAGACGGAAATTCCTGGTGCTTCGCAGTATTTCAAAGAACAGTAATATCTTTGTTGTTTCATCGATGCTTAATTGCACGACTGAGTTACCGCACAGATATCTGTGCGCTCCACTAATCGACAATGTAGTTTAACACGCCGACTGCCGTGTCGCCCATATTCGGGTGACAGCAAAGTTTTTGTTGGGCCCTGTCATCCATATCCGGGTGACAACAAGGTTTTTGTTGGGGCCGTGTCGCCAATATTCGGGAGACACCAAAAGTTTTTAGTGTACCGCGTCGCCCATATTCGGGTGACACCAAAATTTCTACTGGGACCGCGTCATCCATATTAGGGAGACACCAAAAGTTATTAGTGTGCCGCGCCACTTGCATTTGGGTGACGGCAAGGTTTCTGGTCGGGTCGTGTCACCCGTATTCGGGTGACGATTATTTGACTACTTGCGAAGGATCGTCGTAGGTATTTGAAAAGATACTCCACAGGAAGTAATCAAACTATTGAATTGTTATAAAAGTAATACGAGAATGGTTTATTAAGAAAATTATTTAGAATGTAAAACTTTGAAGCATTCTATACAAAGCTGAGTTTGGTTGGGACAATTTGGACAATAAGTTGTTGTTTTCTTTAAATTCTCCCGTGTCTTTGATCGGTCCGTCTGACGTCTTTTATCTGCATAATATAGTTTGCATGAGCGTCTAATGCTTCTTCCGGAATCATTTTTCCGAACAGCGATATTATGTTGACTCCGTCGAATGCAAGAATTTTTTATATTTTCAGACAACCCTAATAATTTTGCAGCTAATAATTCTCTAAATCTTGTAATATTTACATCCTTCCTTGTGACAATTTTCTGATACAAGAAAGTTTATTATTTCGTCATCAACGAACAGCTCAAACACATCATATGGATTGACATCGCCAGATAATTGTCTAATGGGCCGTCTGTCTCGGGAAAAGGAAATGACTTCTGCCGACCACTAAATTCATTCCATTCACCAAATTGAATTGTACTTTCCTCGGTATCGTCAGTTCTTCTTTCTTCCTCAATGACCAATTCTTGTAAAATCTCGTCAACAGTATCTTCGTTACATTCGGTATCACTACGATTGCACTTATCAATATCTGAGTCAGAATCAGACGATGTAATTCTATTTATTTATTTATTTATTTCTAGAAAGTCTGGTTTCTTCCTCACGCTACTATCCGAATTTGTGTAAGCCTGGTGAAAGCTTTCTTTTTCACTGCTATTTGACTCACTAAGAAATAAGTTTTCCATTTTTCTTTTCGACACTCTAACGAATTAGGGCAGAGATTTTAAGTTATCTAAAATATCGGTGGGAGTCTAGCAGAGTACGCTTGGTACGCGGCACTCGTGGCCTGAAGGAGATTTCGTTGAAAACACGCGTGGCAGTCAACGTATTATCAGCCTGCGATACGAACGAACGAGAGGAATTAATTATTAATTAGTAAACATTATTTATTTATTATTTATTGTCTGTTAACAATATTACTACGTTTACTGTAAAAAGGAGACGGCGATCTATTCCTGGAATATCGTGGAACAATTAAAATTTTAGTAGCTCGATGTTTTGTAGCGCCGTGCTTTTTTCACGTAGTTGATTAAACCAAACGTATCTATAGCAGAAACTATAAATACTCGAAAGCAATAAATGTTTTCGCAATCGGCTGCGCGAAGACTGTTAAAAACTCCAGACAATTTACACCTATACGGTACACAGTACCCATCTCTTTTCTAAAGCGAATATTCGTTTGGAGGAGACTTTCGGAATTTGAAAATTCCCATTCAAGTTGCCGAAATAAAGGAAGATAGATTAAAAGAGATACCATAAAGCAACGTTGATTAATTTTTGTCTGAGAAATTACAAAAGATGCAACACCTTATTTTAGATAAATATTAAATCCAAGAAATCTGCAATAATGAGAAAAGTATGAAGAAAGACGAAGCAACTACAAAAGGGGGCATATAAAAAGCGTGTCGACTAGTGAAAAGTGAAGAAACTGTGAAATAGAGGGTAAAGAAAACTTAGTAGAATGTGTCTTTAGTACCGTTAGCTGGACTCATTGTTCTTCTTCCCACTTCGTTCCTTTCTTCCTTCCTTTTTATTTTTTCAAGCTACATCGGAGAAAGTTTCAAAAAGCGTGAGATAGAAGTTTCGAACAATACATTTCTTTGACAACAGTTTAGCCAAGTTTCAAATACTTCGTTCATGGCTTTCTATTTATATCTTTGCAGCATTTTCATCGATTGTGTAAACGAGTAAAAAAATAACACTTTGTCGATTTATTAGCGAAGCTTGCAAGAAACGAACAAAACTTTAGTTTACATTTATTAACGCTAGTAATACCAGTCTGGTCATTTTGACCCATTAGCGAATCGATAAAAGTTACTGGTTTCGCTAATAACTACACCGCACACTTTTATGCAAATTCATATTTTTGACTGATTTAGAAAAATGATTTTAAAAAATGATTTAAAAAATCGGACCTCGGTAGAAAATTGTTCCACCTACCAGGTATTATAGACAGCACTATACTTCATATTTGATATATTTTACGTATTTCTTCGTATTCTGTGCATTTCGTGGAATTTCGCAATTTCAAATCTGCCATGAATCCATGAAAATTCACAGTCTACTAATAACTATTTGAATTTGGATATTTTACATATTTTTATATAACACATATAGCTGCACCTAATATGAAATTCAACGAGTAAGTGAGAAACTCAATCGACGACAGAATAAAATATTTCGTTAAAACGAACGGACAAGCACATTTGCATTTCAGCTTTGCTTGGAAATCTGTCGTCGAACGCAGTCGATCGTTGTATCTGAAAGGTTATAAAAGTTTTCGATAAGCGATATTTAAATAGCGAAATATTCTAGCGAAGATAAATTGAGAAATATTACATTTCCATGAATTATCGTTAAACGTGTTTGTTTCTGAGTGATCGAAAGAAACGTACCGTTAAATTTATTTCCTTCTTAATGCAATTGTAACTTGTTTGACCAATATACAGCATATCGATGATGCTGTTATTGGCAACATACAGAACTACATATATCGTGACGACAATTAATAAAAAATGTGTCCGATGTATTCGTCGTTTTCCTTGGGATCACGAAGAATGTGCTTTATGCGCATCATTCACACGTTCAACGTGTAGAAAACAAAGAAAATTAATATATTACGATAGGAAATATTTCTTTGTTATTTTTCATTTAAATAAACATAATACCATGGCCTTTTTTTATCAAAACAACTATGCATTCGTCGTAGTAAAAATAAAGATTCTTGAGATTTCTTTGCTTTCGCTATTTTTTCAGGTGCACGTTCATTACATTTTTTACCATAACCTCGAAACGTTTAATCTTTCGCATAGTCGTCTATTAACACGCACGGTGTCTACCGATTTTATCGCGTTTCAACGTTAGTCTCGTCGAAGAAAAGAAAGCATGTTGTTCTTCCTGGAAAGCTTTTAAAATCAGATGTCTCGTATCACATTCCGCGAATTGTTGCATCTTTATCGTAAACGCATGAAAATTAGCAGCCTAATCGTAAGCGTTTAAGTACTTTCGTGAGCCAGTATAAATGGTCGATTTAAAATATCGATCACCATTTAAACTCTCATATCGTTGTCACCTACTTTACCTCCCATCGAATTCCAGACCCATCTATCCCTCAATTTATCCATTATACTGTATAATTTCCCTTGAAAGTTTCCTCGATCAATCTAGCCGCGGCGCATGGAAATACGAAAGCGATGATAAAAGGTAAAAACGAGCGTATTCTCCACTAACTGTTTTTCAATAGAGACCGCATTTTCCGGCAGGTTGCTACAAATGAAATATAAATCGATCGAGCACAAGCTGGAACCACACTGAATAGCAATGTTGTGCAAGCATTTCGCTGCTAATTCACGGATCGTTCGATCGCCCTTTCATTCTCTTTTCAACGAATCACAGTATCATCGATCGAGCAGCCTTTTATTTTTGTTTCTTCATGTCAATTATTGAAAACCAGGCTGTTTTCGTCGTCAGTGGAATTTGTTACCGGATGCCAATCAACCGGCGTAGATAACGTCAATTATTCTCTCCAATCGACAAAATAATCCTATCATTTGGAAACCTACTTCTCGTTTCATTTTTTCCCTTTTATTTCAACATGAACATTTTTTTCTGCCTATTTAAATCGCATCTACTGTTTATGATCATTATCCGCATCTTTGGTACTTTAACACTTTACCGACCGCTAACGGTTCAACAGCATACGCACGTCCGATCGGTAGCTCAGGCGCAGATTCTCCCTGGCGCTAACTCTGTTTCGGTTTAGACACACCAATATCATTCTTTTCGTTCATCGCGAACGATATGTTTTTCAAATTGATATAAAACTGTGCGAGCTTACAAAGCAACACAACTGACACAACTGAGCAAGGTACCTTAGTATTAAATAACAAATTACTGCTCAAATAATGAGAAAGATTGTCGGCGACAAAAAGCAGATTAATAAACTATCGGTCGGTAAGTGTTGGCGACATAAACCGATTAATCGGATATCGATCGGTAAAGTGTTAAATTTGATTTGTTAGATTTGTTCTTGATCTTGTTTGCCTTTTTAGGCATCTCAGTGATTTCTATATTTTCCGCACTGGATAATTATACGTTCGATCGCCAGGACTGTGGCAAGTTTCGCATCTTGCTGGATCCTTTTGTTCCATTAAGTACAAGTGTGTTATTCCTATTGGAAGTCGTGTTAGAAAAGTGTTCTCGGTAGAAGAGAACAAACGATTCTGTCTTTTCTTATTTACATTTCTCATGATTTTGTCCAAGTTCGTTTCTTTTCCCTTTTTCCATATCGAGTTTCTCTCTTTTTTCTTTTGTTTACTTTTGTTACGTCTTTCACGATATCTTCGTATGCTACGACTCTACTTGTTTCACTGTTTATTTATCGACGCATGGTTTCTGCTAATTCATTGCCTCTTATCCTTAATAGGATGGTAATCGTGAAATAACAATGATACAACACGTACAATGATTCTCTATAAACCAGCCTTTCGTTCCTTCTCGCAACAAAATCAAACGCCTCTTTTAAGAATGAAGTTTGGTCACGCGAGATTAACTCGTTCGTACCTTTAGATAGATAGAAATGATTTTGTGTGAAAGCGCGTTTCTAATTTCTCTGATAAGTCAGATACGCAAAATTCGATGGATGACACGCACGTAGAGACTTGCCTGGCGATGGATAGAGTTTCGTGACTGACTGTGTATTTTTGCTCTTTTATTATGACGGCACGCACCCGCACTAAGCCGCAATTTCACTTAATTATGGTTTCATCGTGACGCACCATGCAGGACAAAGGCTTTAATTTCAAGGCACAATCGATAACGCGAGAAATTCGTTGCCAGGCTGAAGAGCGTTTTCTACATCGGATTGCAGCGGGCTTGCATATAGTGCACTTAACATCAATAAAGCTGACCTGATATTACCGAGCAGAATACTATAACAACCAGTGGAAATCTCGTGTAACATATTTAAGTTTCAATTGGAATTTTAATCAAGCACGCAAGTCATTTAACGATACGTTGCTGCAGAGAATTTATCTGACGTTTCAGAATCGAATTACATATGCTGTCGTTTGATATTTCTACGCAGACTGCAGAATTTTTAATGCAACAATTTTCACTTTCATAAATCCGAATGTAACAAACTCGAATGACCACATTGAATAGTTGGTCCGCTTGTGGAATTTTACATTTCAACATAAATGCATAAAAATTCGCAGTGTACTCGTTACAATTTAAAGCTGACTCTATTAACATACTCGTAAACACGTGGCAGATCTGCACGAAATCAGTGACCCAAATATCGTACATTTCCCCAGCGAACGCGGCAGATCAATCTACGTATTAATTTCAACAAAATTCAACGGAGAACGTGTTTCTTTCATCTCGTAGCCTGTTTCCATCAGTTACATGTCGCTTACTTTCCATATGTTATAGCCAACGTGCCATTCGCTATCCTCGTCTCCGCGGAGAGATATGAAAAGCTAAAAGCACCTTTTAAGTTTCAAATAATGATGGCATATTTTTCACTGCACTCGTTAAGTGGAAATTGCAGCGATATCTACGCTCGACGTATACACCTTCCGTGATATATGGCTGCAGCGTACAGATCTGATGATATATAGCCCAATCATATCGATAGCGTGTAGTTAAGTAAGAAACATAATCTCCTATCGTATATGAGCTATGTACACTATGATTTAAAAGTTTAGAATTATTTTAAATTTAACAGCTGAAAATTGAAAAAATAAATTTTAGTTTAAAATCTTGTTAGATAAACGTTTATACAGTTCGCTTAAACTATTTTTACAATATTTTCAGAAGCTTCTCTTACGTTGAAAATACATGTAATGCAAAGTGTTTAATGGGTTTCTGTATAACGCTTTTATCCACGTTCTGCGTTATAAAATTTTCAAAAATGTTGAAATATAGCAAGGGATATGATTTATTAATCGCTGTTGCGACGATATTACGATAAAGTGCACGAAACTTTCAACGTTGAAACGTTTGTACGTACATCGCGGAATATCCGCAGGAAATTTCCTGATAACTGTGAAGTATATGAAAAATATTTGCTGAACTTTGTGAACACGAAACGTCATTTATATGATACGCCAAGGTATATTTATCTTCCATCGTCTATGTATCCGTCTTTCACATTTTGCTTCTGAAATAAAATAGAATCCCGAGATACGCATAAGTCGTTCGATACACAACGAAAGATGTAAAGATCGAAGGAACAGGAGCAAGATTTAAGCAAAACAAAATACAGTAATATCTCGATAATTGTTGGCCACGATGTTCCTCGCAATTACCTGGTTGTCATCTCCATCGCTATAGGAGAATTGTCCCTCAAGGAACCCTAGTCTTCCCTTTGACACACCACGAAACTCGAGGACCGAGTAGTATAACTTAATACGAATTCAAGCGCTCACGAGACGATATTAATCCAATCATGAAAATATTGTATTTTCAAAACTTTGTAAATTAAGCTTTTACCAACGTCTTTGTGAGATTTTCCTGATTAAAATAACACCAAACACGATATACTTTAAATCACATTTACCTCTATATTTAATAGGCGAAAGAAAATAAGTCAGCGTCATTAACCAGTTAGTTGTTGCGACCTCGTTAAAAAGCGTGTACCTAAAATGTGTCGCTAAAAGAAAGACGAGTATATTCGTCGAAAACAGCTAACTGGTTAAATAAGCAAATATGCTTCAAATTATAGTGTTCGGTTTTATTTCAACTCATTGAAAAGCGTGTACCTAAAATGTGTCGCTAAAAGAAAGCGACAACGAGTATACTCGTTAAACACAGAGTATGCGTGGCTGCTATAATATACAGTTAAGTTGTGATGAAACGACTGTTTTATCTTCTAATTTTATTACTGACAAGACTCGTCATAACACAAAATATTGCCATTTCTTCGTGACGAGTATACTCGTCAAAAACAGCTACCTGGTTAAATAAGCAAATATGCTTCGAATTATATAGAGTTTGGTTTTATTTCAACTTATTGAAAAGCGTGTACCTAAAATGTGTCGCTAAAAGAAAGCGACGACGAGTATATTCGTCAAACACGGAGTACGCGTGACTATTATAACACAGAATTAAGTTATGATGAAACGACTGTTTTATCTTTTAATTCTATTACTGACAAGACTCGTCATAACACAAAATATTGCCATTTCTTCGTGACGAGTATACTCGTCAAAAACAGCTAACTGGTTAAATAAGCAAATATACTTCGAATTATATCGTGTTTGATTTTGCCTTAATCAGAAAAATCTCACAATTGCATTGGTAAAAGTTTCATTCAACAAAAGTTAGAAATAAAATGTCTCATCGTTGAATAAGTATTGTTTAAACGATATGTTTCTCTTCACCAAGCCGACTCTCAGACCTGTTTCTCTTTCACTCGCGCTATTCTTCTTTACGTTCGGCAAAACACCGGGCCGTATCTATACTTAGAACCAAGTCCTGTACGCGATAATTGCTGGGCGTGGATCCCGATTTTCAAGCAATTATCGAGACATTACTGTACACCTATATGAAGAAGAAGGCCGTATCGCAATTAGGGGTAAGGAGGAAGAAGAAGAAGAAAAGGGAAATAGAAGAGAGTTTTAAGGTAAGATCGGAAGGAGCCTTTTAGTTGAAACCTTTTCTTGGTTAAAAATCTACTGTACTATTAAATGTTATTGTTGGAAAACTTACATATTTCCAAGCTACGATAAATGGTTGATGTTTTCATAAAATAGTAACAGAAATGGTAATAATACTTTATCATATATCAGACTTTACGTCTATCAGAAGGAAGTTCCTTGGCTTTAAAACATACATTGCATATAGTATACAGTAATAATATACAGTATAATACAGTATATAGAGAATAATATACAATAATAATGTGATATGCATAAACATAAACTATAATACTTGTAATATAGTACAGTGGCTATTTCTTAATCATATCATATTATACTCATTATTATATTACTTGACTTGAGTATACTAATTATTCTAGTAATAAAATTTCTTTTCTCATCTTTAAAATACGCGATACGATATTTAAATCATCGTCTTTTGTACGAATAATAAATACAGAGATAGAGCTTAAATATTAATGCGAGTAACTGTGTAAGACAACAAGAAAAGGGATTCTAAAGAGACCAAACTTAACCCATCTACAACGTCCGTATAATCACTGTTTTCACGATACTCGCAAGAAACTTAATATTCCTTAATTATCGATGATATCCAGGCTGACATAAGCGTTTTCCCCGGGGGTGCATTGGACGAAACAGGTCGTCGCAAGGGCGAACACTTCACGTCAGCAACAAGAACCCCTCGAACATTGCGGAACATCCGTTGAACCGGGTTCTTTGGAACATTTCACGGGACTTGAAATCCATTAAAATTGAGCAGGATAAAACTGAACCTGATTGAAATGTCTATGGAAGCCGAACCGTGAAAGGATACGGGCTCTTCTGCTTTCAGAGACTACCGAATCGATGAAAATGGATCGAGAACCGAGGCGAAGTATAGAAGCATCTTAAAATTGCTTGAAACGAATTTCATCCGAGAGCTGAGCTATTTGCGGAGAAAACGCTGAGTTTAGAATGAAGTTTACAGATTCTTTGTAGTGTACAAGTTATCTTTATGTTGCTATATAGAGAGATATTTTCATGTTCTCAATTTATAATACATTACAGATTATGTCTCTTTTTTTTGTGATACTAATGTATTATTATTTATATTATCAGTATTAGCATATAAGTATTAACTTTATAGTCTAATAAAATTACGAATTCCAGTCAAAAATACGTACATAATCTTTCGCTTTCTAAAATACTTAAGCACATGGTAAGAGATTTATGAAACATATTTCAGAAGTGCTTTTTCAATAATTACGCCGTACGTGATAAATTTAGAAACACGGGTTACGCGACTCCACGTTACAATCCGGACTCCAATACCTTGTCGTTTTCCTAATTTTCAATTACCGAGGGATCGTATTCATTTTACAAGCGGCAACTCAGAAATATGGAATATACAAGTTCGTTCTATGTTTCTCCTTCAGCTATTCCAGCAGACTAAGTCTCACACAGTAATTTCAGTTGCTGGTCATTGAAATAGAACCGCTGTTTATTAATTCCAGAAATACCTACAATTTAATTTAATTACCGTGAGATATACATATATAATTGAAATTAATTCAGAAATTAATTAGTTCATCTTAAATCGTTTCCAATTTGCTCCCCATACGCTGCTGTACTGCACTACTCAGATTTTATGTCTTTTCTGTATTGCTGTCAGCAATTGCGATGAAACAAAATCTCTGCGTCGGTGAAAATTCGCTATTATTCCAAGGTAGATGTTCTCTCACACATTTTATTATAAACGAAAGTATTCTAGAATATAAAAAGATATAATTTTTGTCAGGAATTTGAGATTCTAGACCGTCCAAGGGCTGAGCTCATCTCGTAGAAGCATTCCTCGAATATTCCATCATCCTTGGTCGAATAATAAAAATACACTGCAGACGTAGGTTCAGATCAAAGATTGACAAATCACTGACAGATTCTATATGGCAATATTAGGTCAGCAAGTAAGTTCGTGCCACGTTGCGTTTACACGTTTCGTGTCTAACGAACATAGAACGATGAAAGGGTGTTCCAATATCTGTGTTAATATCTGTGTCGTTTACAGAAATGTTTTGTCGTTTCGTATTTGCGTAAAGTAGTTTATGATCCCTTAAAATCACAGTCTCAACGCTGTTGTAGGTTTTCATTTCACCTGTGTACCTTTTATTACAAATACTCTTGGCTGATGAAAGTTTATTGGAATAGCTAAGATCTACGCAGAATAGTCTTTGGTTATTTTTAACTGACAATCCGCTAAAACGTAGAACTCTCCACTGAGAAAATTTCGTTAAAATGAGAAAACACTTCTGCGTGAACTTCGTCTGATCTTCAAAACCGTTCCAATTAGAAAAGGATTTTTGTGTTTCTGTGGGTCCACGGTGATGGAACGCTTGAAATGTTTTCAGAAATATTCCTCCTATTGGCGACAGCGAGCTTCAAAGCACTTTAACTCTGTTGAAGAATTTAAAGAACGAATCTTTTTCATCAGTTAACTGCAACGATGGTATGCAATTAGCGCGATGTCTTTACGAGAACATCGTTCCCATGAGATAAGTTCCGCCGGTGGAAATGTTTCGGTGACGGGGGAACTCTAACGAGGAGAAGATTTTTCAGCTTGGAAACTCGAGAGGAAAATAAAGTTGTACAATTTTATATCGCTACTTTTTAAGTTACATCGATACTTAATGCAAATATCTGGAAACTAATTCCGAAGAAACGTTTTCTATTGAAGGAAAAAAAATGGTAACAACGATGATGTGTTTGCAACGAGCGAATAAACGAAACAGAAGATTATAGAAAGCCATCCATTTAAAACGAGGATAATCTGGTTTTTAATTTTAACGATTTAACGCAAGGTAGATACATAAAAAGGCAACGAAGTATTTATTAATTGAAGCACGAAAAACGTTTCGTTTAACAATAAGAAGATAATCTGATTTGGGCGGTTTAACTAAATTTACAAAAAGACAAGCAAGTTTGAAAAACCTCTCGTTTAATCATAAGAGTATAATCTGTTTTTAACGAGAAATAAATCAACGAAGAAAAATCATCGAAATATTTGCCAAGTGGAATATGTTAAAAATCTGTTATAGGGTCGGACGATATCGTTAGGAAGAAATTGTTCGCGTGTTTTCAAGCTACGATAAATGGTTCGTATAATCGTAGACCAAGAGCGACACGTTGGTGTCCCCATGTTAATAAGAGCCGCTGTATCTCGAGTGGAACGATTTTATCGTTCTCCTTTACAAAATACTCTTCTAGAAGCGCAACGAAGAGAAAGTAGCGCACAGAATGGAATAATAAAAGCTACAAGCATTTTTCTTGCCGGCTGTATTTATAGTTGCAACAACTGCAACTAATTCAACACATGCAAGCTGCAAGTGAACCTCTGAACTTTTGACCCGACAAACCAGAAACCAATATGCACATATAGTACGTATATACGACGTGTAGCGCGTATACAGGAGACTCGTGCGAGGTAACAAGTCCGCATAAACCGATCCGAGGCGAAACCACTAGATTCTAATTATTGCTTTCGAATAAATAAATGAACGACCATTCCGCCATGGAAACGCGCGTAGGACGAAAGAATTACGTAATTGGAGCATCGACCAAATTTTTATCCGATATCAAGGGAACACGATTGCAAACGTGGCGCAAGTGATTTTAAACTGTAGGACCACTGCACTGAAGAGTTTCCAATCCTTTCCGATATGTTCGTGCTTTATTGAAAGAAAGCACAAGTAGGAGAGCAGCTTTGGAGCGTTGAAGCCTGGCCATCGTGATTATCAGATTGTCCGTAAAGTGTCTTCCTTTTACAGACGCGTCTTTATACAAACATGAAACCTAATCTGTCGAACGTTGTGATCTTTATTTTGATGAAACAAAATGACAGATCATACGTAATTCGATAAAATAATATAAAAGAAAGGAAACTTTTCGGACGACCTAATGTTATACGTACAAAGAGATTTTGAAGTACAGGGTGTCTCGGCTAGATGAGTTCAGTTAAATATCTGCCTTGTTTACGATCGTATGAAACAATTAGTCGGGACTCATTAAGCCGAGACGCTCTGTATAACAAACGATTGTTTATATTTTATTGATTCTTTAGTCGGAATCGACAAATACGCTAGAGTTACTTATGTGTTTTATAATTACTTATATGATTTATGGAATTCTGCTTAATTTCATCCACCGAAATTTCTGCGAAATCCACCGAACAGTGGTAATTTATTCTTTAGGGAAATTTCAGGCAAATTTATTGCATGAAAAGAAAAGGACATTATTTCACATTTCCTTCCAACAAATAACAATCTCAGACCTCAAACAATAAAACTCTGTCCCCATTGAACAACTTGGTCGAGTCTTACAACTCCTAGAGAAGTAACTTTCAGCGGACGTGGAAGCTTCTGAAATCGAAAATCGAAAGAAGAACACGCCACTCTGGCCGCCTTTTCGTTCCGTCCGATCTCACGAACGCTTCTCGTTTCCGCCAAATTCCATTTTCCCCTTTGCTCGCCTCGAAACCGGATCGTGCACGTTTTCAAACACTGGCAACACGTTTCTCTGACGTTGCCACGCTGAATAGAACCATTTCTCACGTATTTCCCCGATACGTGTATATACGTATTGAAATGGTCGCAAGCTGCTCAGCTTTCTTATCAAACATTCAATAGGGAAGCTACATAGGACCAAAGCGGGAGAACCCGCACGAATTCCACCTTACTAGACGCTACCACGAATAAAGATAAAATCTTTTTCTCGTAGAAAAGTTGTTCCTCGTTGCTGCTCTCTCTCTCTCGCTGAAAAATTTACAGATATCTGGCAGAAAAGTTCGAAATGTATGTCGTAGTATGATTGATAACAATTAGGATAACAGTTAACAGTGTTGCAGTATACCTGATGACGGAGGATGATGGAGAGACGTAAAATCTGTGTCCCTTGAGGCGCCTAAAATTCTAATAAGGCGTCATTCTAAAAATCCTGTGGTATAAAAATACCATATTTTTATTATTATCCTGTTACGAATTGCCAGCAATCTTGGAAAATGGAAAGACGTGGCCAGAAGGCAGACATTGTAGAAACTCATAATTTCGTCGAAGTCTGGTATTCGTTACGATACAGGCGAATTTATGTCCGATAATAAACAATTATTACTTCCTCCATAAGTATAAAATACATTCGTGCTACACGTATATCAGGTCTGTAAGTATGAAACCGGAATTTGCCTATAGATGGCCCTAGCTGATAATGTAGTTATCACTAAACTGCGTCATTGATGCTAAAAGTCTTTGTTGACATCTCACAAACATTTTCGACTCAGAACAATATAAGTTTCATACAACAGCATAGTTTGTAATAGAGTTGAACATGTCGAATTTTATGCCTGGAAACTACGATTTGCGGACAGCGTTGATTTTCTGTTACCATTTGAAGAAAACTGCTGCAGAATCGCATCGAATGTTTGTCGAAGCTTACAGTGAGCATGCTCTTGGTAAATCACAGTGCTTTGAGTGGTTTAAAAATTCAGAAGTGGCAATTTTGACGCGAGGAACGAAGAACGTGGAAGACCACCGAAAAAGTTTCAGGACAGAGAATTGCAAGCATCGTTGGATGGGGATGACGCTCAAACGCAACAACTCGCTGATCAATTAAACGTGACACGAGAAGCCGTCTCCATACGTTTGAAAGCCATGGGAAAGATCCAGAAGGTGGGAAAATGGGTTCCACATGAACCGAATGAAAAACAGTAGGAAAACCGAAAAACCACTTGCGAAATGCTGCTCGCCAGATACAAAAGAAAGTTATTTCTCCACCGAATTGTGACTGGCGATGAAAAGTGGATATATTTTGAGAATCCTAAGCGTAAAAGATCATGGGTAGCTCCAGGCGAACCACCGATATCGACTACAAGACCAAATCGTTATGGACGGAAGACAATGCTCTGTGTTTGGTGGGATCAGAAGGGTATGATCTATTATGAGCTGTTAAAACGTGGCGAAACCGTTAATACTGAGCGCTACCGACAACAAATGATCGATTTGAATCAAGCTTTGCGTGAAAAACGACCAGAATATCAAAAAAGGCAACACAAAGTAATTTTGCTTCATGATAATGCACCATCATCACATACAGCAAAACCTGTCAAGGAAACGATTGAAGCGTTCAGTTGGGAAATACTTTCGCACGCGGCTTACTCGCCAGACTTGGCTCCGTCCGATTACTATTTATTTGCATCGATGGGACACGCACTTTCTGACCAGCACTTCACTTCTTACGAAAATGTACGAAAATGGCTCGATGACTGGTTTGCCTCAAAAGAGCGACAGTTTTTTTGGCGTGGCATCCACCGATTGCCAGACAGATGGGAAAAATGTATAGCTAGCGATGGGCAATACTTCGAATAAAATATTTTTAATCCAAAATTTCCAAAAATTCCGGTTTCATATTTAAATACCTGGTATAAAGTCCGCCGCTATAAGATATTTAAAACGTGAACAAATATACATACGTGTGTTACTCGATGACACCTCATTAATAAATCGTACTCATCGTGTACCTTTTCGTATCGTATATCATCCATAGACCAATTAAATCGATCGTATTAACCGTATCGTGTTACTGAGAATAGTGTTGTCGGACAACCATACTAATTACTTACACGCTACTTTTATGCCCGTAATCCAAATTTGACCTTGAACATCGCAGTCAAAAATGTCCAATTTACTCGCGTAATCGAGGAAACAAACGTTCGCCGTTACATGCGTAAAGCTAAGTTCAATTCCCGTCAGGCTGACAAGCGTTCTATTCGATCAAATGGAGCGTTTACGATGTACTGGCAAATTCTCACGAGTTTGGACATTTTTCACCGGGTACCGCGTATACGCACGTGATCGTTTGGAAAAAAGGGTTCCTAAATCTTAAAGTATGGCTCCTCTCCTATCCGCTTCCGATTTCTGATTTCCTGTAAATCACAACGGCTCGGGACAAAGGCACGAAAATCACGCGAGAACACTGCGCCAACGTTTTCTAAACTCTAAACAATTTTCAACCGTGACGGATGCACGCACGAAACTGTGAAACGAAACATGCTAAAATTGTCCTATACCGTTTTCACAGTTCTCGTCACGAGTTTCTACTAACTGTAACGCGATACTGCTATCGAATTTGCATTGTCTTTTATTCCGAATGATCGTAAACCAAGAGACCTTACTTGGAACGATTTAACAAAGAAAAGGAAAATCATCTATTTGCAGAGAGCCTCGTGTCGATCGAGCGGCAACTTGATTCCGTATCACCGTGTGTTCTCATAATTTCAAAGAATTATTCTGCAAGTTATTCCTCAAACTTAATAATCTAGCAAGTACCTCGATACTTTTGTACTCAGAGGGTAAGAAAACGTATTGATATATACGATAAAGAAATATGGGGTTCCATTAAAAAATATACCGGTGACTCTAAAATCGTCATGGAGAAATGACCCTGAAAAAGAAATTCTTCCCACCGATACATGTACCACTCGAAATGGTTTAACTTTGTCCTGAGCAGTTTTTTCATACGATAATATCCATAATTGTCTGCGACATTTTTTTTTACAATATTCAAGCTTTTTAAGTAACCTCTTGCAATGTATTAAAGTTTGAACAATAGAGAGGAAGAAGAACGGTATCGATATCGTGCAAACTGCTCGCTATTACTAAATGTTCTTTTCATTAATCCGTACCATCTTCCCTCTAACTAATGTATTGTTCGCGAAGTATACAGTAGATACATAGAACTATTGTTAAAGGGAAGCACGATGCAGCGTGAACGTCTAGAACGAACGTCTAGAACGTGATAAATGTCTTTTCAGTTTTCGAGCTTGAGGAAAAGCACTTCACCGCTTCATTACCTCAGCTAACGCCGCCCTCGTTCTTAGAGCTGTCTTAAGACGGAACAGTTTGAAACGAGTTTATGACACGTCGATTTTACTGTCAACGAAAGTTGGACGGCTGGATTACGGGGTTGACAGCGTGTTATACATAGTTTGGAATAATCTCGAGTTTCCAGTGACGAGCAGCCACCTTTAATGAAAGTCGTACAACACGGTTATCATCGTAGGATGGATATTTGAAAATGCTCGCTTGCGCGAGCAAGAGAAATATCATCGAAGAAGCCAGTTACTTTCGTTACAGGCAATTCTTAAAATTCTTCAATGCGTTGTCAGTAGAGAGTTTAAGATATATGAGTGATGTGGCTGTGATGTGAAGTGGTATGACCGATTGAAGAACAGACTGTGCACAAAAGCAACTCGATCGGCAATATCAAAGGAGGATGGTGAGGGAATGCCAAATTTGCACTTCTTTGCACACCTGAAACTCTAATATAACATTCCTCTGTAAGTGCAATATCATCTGTGGTAAATATAATGGGAAAGTTGTAGAAAATGTAAGTGAAATACTTAAAATACATTGCGTCTTGTTTTAAGAGTAAATTACAGTACAATTAGAGACTTATTTCGTGGAAGATTGGCATTGTAATACTTTATCCTAATTTATTGGGTTTTATCGTTATTAATTAACAATTTCAGCAACACACTTCTACACGCTATATAAATATCGACTTTTCTTTATAAAATAGCGCTTGGATTTCTGTTTGAAGTTAAAAAGTTTTAATTAGCTTTTTACTATACTCTAAGACATTTACATGGTGTCTTATTAGAATTTTAGATGCCCGAAGAGGTACAAATTTGCTACATTTTGACTGTCCTTGATTTTCTAGAAAACGAAACGACAAACAAACAAATTCTTATTTTGTATTTTAATTTATTATTCTAAGGTAATAATATTATTTTAAGGTCGTTACCCTGTAAGAAGTTCTCTGGAGAGATAATGTTTCTAGCGTGTTTGTTTCGGACGCGGCTGACCATAAACTATCCAATTTCACTGATGCTCTCCCGTCGCTCTTTCGCACTTCCCCGTTTCTGATGTTGTGACCATACGAATGAATCACGTTATACGTCAACGTAACGTTTTCTGCGTGCATCGGAGATAGTTGGAAAATTGTTTCAATCGAAAGTTCAAAGCAATGAAGGAAGTTTAAAAGCTCACGCAAATTCATCCTAAACTGCGTTTGTAACATTCTCGAATTACACGGCGGTTAATCGAACAATTGCTCGAGCATGGAATTTACCTTTATAATTTGAAAATAAAGTTTCTCGTTTCTCCCTCCAATTTTCTGCCAATACAATTTTGCAAACTGTAGCGTAGTTGCAAACACATGAGTATTTATAAAATACAGGGTGTTTTAACATTGTAACAAAATTGTAAAATCGAATATTTCTTCGTGTTCTGCCATTTTTGAAACTTGGATATTGCGTGATTCACATAGCGACGATTATCGTCCGCGAGGCTTTAAGCTATAAATCACCAACTGACAAATTGTGATTACCTTGTGGAGTGAATCTCATTACTGGTAAAGGAGATATGCCTTGAATGAGATCCATTACGCAATGCATTGATTCTGAAATAACCAATTAATCAAACGAACTAATGAAAACCGCAGTTACCAGGCAAACCGATGTGAAACTCTATTCATGTCCATTAATAAATTAAAAACGTCAAACGAGTTAATTCGTTGGTATTTTTCTTTTCCCTATACCGAGTGCCATCTACCGAGCTTCTTTGTGCATTATATAAGATAGACATATTAAATAATTAAATTTTCGCTGATACTTGTTCGAAGCAGATCGATTAACTAAAAGAGGAAACAAGACGGAAATTTCTATGAAAATAAATACTGAGTCAAAAAAAGAAGGAAAAACGAAAAAATACAAGAAAAAATTAGATAAAATAGTTGGTATTGAACGTATTAGAGATAGGATAGAATCGAAACCATAAAATCTGTGCATACATAGAACAGACACATAGAACATAAATCTCGTGGAATTTCCACTATACCATCGTATTGATAGAAAGTATATTGAACAATAAATCTTGCATCATATTTGTATGCCTTTATGACCTTAATAAAATAAAAGTTGTCTGCCAATATTGACAACAATGATACATACACACACATATATTATAAATAATTTTTTTTAATACACATATCATAAAAAATATAATTACTAATAGTAATATTATACTGAATTAATGTTATATAATGTTAAATTAATAATTATTATAAAAATATATGTAATATATATTGCATACATTTTTTTATTTGTAATATACGTATATTACATATGTTTTTTATAATCAAGTGAATAAATTCGAACTTGTAATTATTATAGTAGAAAAGTTAATTATACTGTTGTTTAATAAAAAAGACGCGTTCGTGTATGGTGTAAAGTAGTAACGACAAGTATGTCTTGCTCTTTTTTCAAAAACAGTTTGAAGAGACAAACAAGAGGGAACAAAATTTAAAAATAATCGCGTGTAACATTCTAAACAACTTGTATTTACATTACCAGCGGTATGTAACTTCAAATTGAAACAATAATACTGTAAAATACAATAACAATACAATAATAATATAATACAATAATAAAATACAATAATAATAAAATACAAGTACAATAATACTGCACATATGTATAGGAGATAATAGATAATAAATCTACATATAGTGATTAATAATTTAAAAATAACTTGAAATATTAATAGACACGATAGCTATCAAAAAGCTCCAGGTTAAAATACTAGCTTCTTAGTAGATTGTAATATAACGTAGATTACTCTGCATTACGTCATTATACATTATTATTTGGTCACAGAGTATTACTATATACAAAAGAGAAGCTATTGGAAGCGTAAGACATTTTTATACTCTGCACGAACCTGAAACTTACCTTTTTGCTAAAATAGCCCACATTAATAAGCAAATTAGTTCTATATATGTATTAAAATCAATAAGAAAGATATAGAAGCCAAACCCATTAAGTATGAATATTACGCCGAAAAAAAACGCAAAGATTTCCCTCTCAAAAAAATTCTTAAGTTTAATAACTTCTCGTTAAAGTTTTCTCCAGCTACAAATTTCTAATCTCAATTATAGTAAAAATTCAATGCATTGGAACTAATATCGAAAAATTGTCTAAAAAATCTTCTATTAATATTATACAATGTAAAATTCAATAACATAACATAGAACATTAGAAAAAAGTACTTAAAAATCGTCTGTTCGCAAGATTAAGTAAAACATATCTCCCAGAATAACAGAGATTCTACGCAATTCAAATACTCTAACATTCAACGTATTAATATCTCCAAAGTTGATCGCGTAATTAAAAGGAAAAAACAGCTACCGAAGCGGGAATCAAAAGAGATCCTACTTAAATCTTAGATAAGACCGCGAGGGAGAACCGTTGAGACGATGCAACTTACGACGAAAAAACCTAAGCGCCACCTGTCCATCGATAGGTGATAATTATTTTTTTAATTCGTCGCGGGGAAGAAACAATCATCGTGTCGGTAATACCGCCGATTATCTTCTTCCTATCGATCGGTAAGGACGAGTCAAAATGGCGGTGGGGGGTGTTTATTGAGCCAAGAGAGCCTCAAAAAAAAGAGCAATCCTGAATTCCTCAACATAACAATCGTGCACGCAGCATCCTTATCCCGCCAAAGTTTCGACATTTTATTACAGTTTGGAAACTGTAAACGTGAATGATGGAAAGAAAAATTAGAGAATACACGTTAAGAGCATGTAGCGAAGCAGCTACAGGACGAATCGGAAATCTAAAAGAGAATGAAAAGGCGCTTACCGGTATTGTTGTCCGGGATACAACGAAAAGAACCAGCCCTCTCTGTGGCCGCCGCACCACTACTGACAACGAAAGCTTAAGCACCGCACGACCAAAGTGATAGGTCGACGCGCACGCGTCCTGCGAACGTTCACCTGGGAACAGGTTGATAAAGCACCATCTACTGGGGGGTTGATGGAGCAAAACTTTACCGCTTTATCATTCCTTAACACTAAGAAAGTTTGCAATCCATTTACCGTGTCCGTGCAAGAGCAGAACTAATAGTAACTAGTAGACCTTTCTACTACATAACAGATAGCAAGGCCTGTGTAGAAATTTGAGAATGCTTACAAGAAATCAAATTTGTTAAGTAGACATACCGAAGACGGTCATGACAACACACATACAAGTCACGCCTAACTCTAAATCGAAACATGCCTGATCGCGTTGTTCATCTTTTACAAAAATAATAAAAGGTGTCCATACAGATTTAACAATGATATTTATATAAAGAATCCATGATCAAAATGTACCAAAATATAAAAGTTACTTCGATTTATACTGTAGATATAATAAAAACTGAATGGACCTATGTTGTTCACTGTTAATAAACTATACATAGTTATTTATAATTTAATCATATTGAGTATTAATTGGATACCTATCACACGTGAATTAATTAAAAAAGAATATAAACGTATACATATTTACGTCTATCTTTGTTAAAATAAATCAAATCTTACCAAACGTTACGCATTAAATGTCGAATTGTCATCGTTGCTTGCCACATTTATACGTCTCTCCCCTTTCGGAGTCATCTTCGTAATCAAGCAATAATCTACACAAAAAATACCCAAAATTTTAGAATAAATGTATAAAACTCAGCCAATTGTATCAAAATAAAGCAATAATTACACTCAAATTCTGTCTCAGAAACGCAATACAAGCAATTAATAACACTAACACTTAAATAGATAGTCGACAACAAACGAGCGATATAAATTTCGCTATAGAACTTTTACTATATAAGAACGCATTGTTTACACATATCTGATAGATATCAATGGAAAACAATGGAATAGTAACAGGAACACTACGTAATTGAAATCACGCGCGTCAAAGGACGATACATCTTGACACCGTTTTTCAACAGTATAATTACTTTCCGCGCCGAAACTTCAGCTAGCTGATTCCTGATTAGCTAGAGCAGAACAGTTCCTCATTCGTTCGAAGCCGCGCGCAAAATTGAAATATTGTATGGCGGGAAATTTGTATCGGTCAACAAATTATAATAATCTCAGAGCAGATAATTATAATTGCATATAGAAGAAATATGTTTAACAAATCAGTAAAGGTTATAATAAAGTAAATAATTATCAAAAATTATGGTCTGTAGATTTATTATTAATTAATCACATAAAATATATTGTTTGGTCAATTTCTTAAAACTATGTACATTGATATATACGTTTGAAAACTTGTAATATTTCTTTTCTTCTTTCTTTCTTTCTAACAAGAGAATTATCACATTTAAGTTAAATAAGAAATAATCCACGTATAATACATAGATACGTGTACCAAACAATTAATAATATTTATGTTAGTTATTTTATAAACTAGCTGATATACTAATGAATTTTTTTCACATTACAACTAATAGCAAAGTTAATTTTTAAAAATAATTTAAGACTAACTTTCCATATTACACATATATGATTGTTATTGTTACTTTTCACAATTTTTGGTTGCTCACGCACACGCACATACACTCACATACATAATAAAAATTCTGACATCTTATAATTTTTCAACATAAAATCTAAATTGGGGACTGATCTATATGCTCATAAACTGCATACGTTATATTGGCATCGCTTTAATCATTAAACGGGAACAAAAAAGGAATCATTTTTTTTCAATTAAAGAATGTTTCATATTTTTGATGTTTGTATCATATATATGATTGTACGTTTTCAATATTCCTTTCTTTAATTACTTAATTACACAATTTTATCGCAAATTTTTTTCAATTTTTCATTAAGTTTTGGTTCTTCTTTGATTAAATTTGTTCCTTGACATAATGTTATTAATTCAGTTTTTCCCAGATGTTCTCTTAAGGCATCTGAAATTTAAATTTAAGAGAAATTTTAGCAAAATTTCATCAGTTCTTTGTGTCTTCAATTATGTGATTAAATTTCATATTGTATTTCAATAATACCTAAATTAATAATATTTTCTATTAGACTTAAAACATTATGCAAAATTGGTACTTCCAAACTGTTTAAAGTAGTAAAAAGTGTGCAAAGTTTTTCTCCTATATCAGCCTCAAGAAGAAGATTTTCACATTCGATCAGGGAAGTTGTAGTCAATATCATCAAGCTAATTAAAGCTTCATTTAGCATTAAAACGTGTGGTGTTGTTAACATTTTGACTAGGTGCTTCACAGCTCCATGTTCCATTACTAGAAGTGCTATTTCTCTATTTCTAATGATAAAAAACATAAATATTAATAATTATACATACATATAATATATATAAACTTCATGCATAAGATATGTAAATTTTACAAATATGTATTTATTAAACCTAATTAACCTGCTGTTATTAATTAGCCAAGCGATTAAACGATTTGCTTCGCCTTGAACTCCAGGATGTTCCTCGACTTCGCACCAATTAACAACTTTCTTTATTAAACCATCCCTTTTTCCTAATTCTATGGCAGCCTCACCTGTAATAATAAGTAAACTACCTATTCTTCACATCATACTTATCTGCTAATATATATTTATTAAATATATATTAATAGCTAAATATATATTTTTTCTATGTATTTAACAAAATGTTTATAAGAACTACTGTTAACATACTTTGGCCATCAATAACAATCCTTAAAGTGCCCAGTAGCTTAAATACAACTGGATAAGATGAAACATTCAACATAGAATACAAAATGTTTATCAACCCATCTTTTAATATTACAGGCTTATTATCCACGGGAATAACAAGATTCCTCAAAGCGCTGAGTAGTGCATGTTGAAATCTTATATCAGCTATATCTGTATTATTTTTCTGCAGCAGTTTCAGAAGATTGCAATGAACACCTTGCGTAACCATAAGTTTGCAATGGGCATCGGTACGCGCAAAATTGCCCATTGCTAAGACGGCTGTAATTTGTAAATCTTTATCTTCGCTTTCGAGCCACTCAATTAGCTTTTTATATGCAACACCATTACTTTCACCATATAGATAATTCATACTGTCATCTAAAATATTACGTTACACATAATATACTTATAAAATACAGTTAAAGTACTTATTACTTCTCTTTTGGTTAACATACCTCCAGTTAATATAAGAACAATTAAGTTGCAAGCGATCTTCAACACAGATCTTGTTTCTTCATCTGTACAGTACGGACTATGTTTTTCCAACAACTTTAACAGTAACTCACAAACACCTGCTTTAGCAAGGATCAATTTGGCATTCTCTAAAATATCAATATGAATTAATACTACTCAACATTTTACATTATTATTGTAGATAATTAAATTAAACATATGTAAAATGATACCATCTTCTGCTTGTCCATGAAGAAGTTCTAAACACATTTCAGAAAGTTCTGATGATGTATCAGTGGATAAGATATTTATTAAAATTTTCATAACCCTTTCATCTAAAAATATTATGTTAGCATCATTCAGTATTCCTAGTATCAAAAGAGAATGCATTGCAGCCTCTCCACCTGTAATTCCATCGATTTCCAGAATACTGCAGATAATTGGCACTACTTCTTGTTTCAGTGCCTAAGAAGAAAATAAAGAAAGACTAATATTTAAATAAGATTATTCTAGATGAAAATTTTATATTCTATATAATATACAGAGAGCATGTAAGGTAAACTGTTTGAAAATTATACTAATACAGCTACAATCGTAAAACGATACAGCAAAGAAGAGAAATATTAATAAAAATATTATACCTCTGTATGAAGAGACGGTCGGTCAATAAGAAAGTTTAGCAACAGTCCTGCAGCAACATTGCGAAGAAATGGTGCACCTTCTACATTTTGCAATGTAATACTTTTCTCCAATACTGCCAAAATTGATATCAACCCATTTTTGTCCTCAACAAACTTTTTACCATTTTCTATAATAATTTTATAAATATTGTTATAATAATATCCATATAGTCTTAGATTTAATGAAAAATAATGATATTATAATATTAATTTACAAATTAGTTTATTAATATACAAATTAATTATTTTTTAACAGTACCTATAACATATGTTTTTCCTTTTGTATAGATTTAATTTTAATAAATTGAACTTGTAAGTTGCTATAAGTTTAATTTCTGGAACTTTATTTTTTATGAGAATTATTTTAATGATACTTCATGCAGTTAAAAATGTATATTCAATAGATAAAAATTAATAATGATGGTTTTAATGTTAACTACATACATGAACAAAATTTGGATCATTAGGGATTAAAGCTCCCTACCATTCTCGTAACAAATATTTCCTAAGGCTCTGGAAGTCTGTGTCAATACATCAACGCGATCTTCTTTTAATAGATCTATTAATGCATTTACTAGATCTGTGGTAGTACATTTTTCTCTTCCCCTTTCACTTTTAGCAATCTCAGCAATTGCTTTAGCAGTCTTTGCAATAATTTCTTTAGATTCGTGACGCAATAAGGTTAGGAAAACATCATCTATTGTAAATTCAGTAGCCTCTAAAAACAAATAAAATTTATCTGTTATTAGAAGTATAAATTATAGACTAAAATACCCAAGTTGACAGCATTTCTCATGAATTTATATTAATAATTTGGAACAAAAGTAATAAATATTATATTTTGTAATAATTAGTAATTTTTATATATATTTTCCAAATATTAATTTAAGTCTAAACTGAAACTGGAAGACAAAAAACAGCTAATACCTCCAATTGAAGTTTTGCTAACATTCACAATAGAATCTAACACTTGGATAATATCTTCAATTTCTTTCTCAGATTTTACAACGAATCGCAGTTCTTCAACTAATTTATCAATATTGTCCTTCAATTCACCTAAAAAAAATTATGAACATATAGTAATATAATTCATAAACATATAATCAATATAAATCATATATATTAAATACATAAAATACATATTAGACAGCTCCAAATTTATATAAGTATTTTATTTAATATATTACAGACATAATATATAGAAATAATGTCAAGTATACAGGGAAAAAATGTATTTCTTTGGAAATTTAATTTACAATATTTTATCTTTAAATTATAACGCTATAATTATAATACAGATAGTTTATATTTTCTTGAAGTTGTAGACACTATAGAATATATAAAATCAATTTAACATTAATTTCATAAAAGCACTAAAAAAAAAAAACAATTTAAGTAGTCAACAAAATAACTTGTCAATAAGGTTTGACATGAAATATTTCTCTGACTTGAAATTATTGCTAAAAATAGAAGGAAATTCATCACCGATTATACGATATTTAACATAGTTTTTATTACACTACCTTCCATCATATTTTTCTTATTTTAATTTCGAATTTTGTACAAATGGAACTTTTTTATAAAGTAAGTAACAATTTGCTTAATGTGAAGGAAACATCTTTTTAAAGAAACTTCCATAAATTGTGAATCATTAGATAAGAAAGTGCCATTTTTCTATAGGGTAGCAACTAAAGGAATCTTAATGCAATTTCACATGCTACCAATAAGTGATATTGTGATATTGAATAATCATATAGAAAAAGAGGATTAGTTACAAATAATATAAATTTAAATTGATATTGTATTGAAATATTTGCGTCTGAAGTGTGTATATGTATGTGTAATATTTATGTTCAATCGACAGGTGGCAAAATGAAACGATCTAAATATTTTCGGCTCCTAGGCAGAACATCTTGTCTTCTAAGGCTTTAGGTTTAAAACGTAAAGAATTATTTAAGATTAGTTTTATCTAAACACTCTTCTTGATTTTTAGTTATAAGCAAGTTTTAAAAATCGTTCAATCCATGAACTATGGACAACGAAATACTATAACCACCAATTACGTGCTGTTGGTGCCAAGTGCTCCAAGAAACTAGCTAGACCTTTTAGATAAAATTAAACTTAATTAATTCTTTAGGTTCCAAATTTTCATTTGTATATTTTGCATTTTATGCAATAGTAATACATTTATTTAATGCGAAATATATTTATGTGTATTCAAAATTATAATTTATGCAGTAACCGGTAAAGAAACAGTTTTGTGTCGGTTCTGCATCTTGTTTTATTTGTGTTTCTTTCGAAATTTTGTGAAAAACCTTTTTAATTCTACTATTTCAATATTATATGTTACGACAATAAATAGAAAGTGATATAAAAATAATCATGTCAGAGACAACACCAAAGAAGAGGGAAGATAAATTGTACGGTACGTATTTAAATTTAGATTGTTTGATAATTCAAATATTAATACTTCTTTAGTTAAAGTGATACGCGATCTACATTTAAATACAATTTAAAAGTATCATTTTTTTGTATTGTTTCATTTTATATTATTTTAAGGTTATTAGATATATATGAAAATACAAAATTTATATTAATCTTTTACAATTTAAGGAAATAATATAGAATACATTTATGCTTGGTTCGCTGGTAATAAATTCAAACATAGATCAATTTCAAATTTATACAATTTTACATTTCCATGTGATAAAGTTTGAAATATCATACATAACCTAGTTTTATTTTTCCCAATTTTATCAACTTATGTTTCAGAAACATTGTTCCTGGCTGGAGTAGCAGGAATATCTGTTATGGCTGGTTTTTTCAATGCTTTAGCATCAGTTAAAAAAAAAGACAGTAAAAATTTTGATATTGGTTTTATGGGAGGGAAAGGTCTTCCTGAGTCTGGTGCAGCACTTGCTACAAGAGCTTTATTATGGGGTTCTGCTTGGGCAGTTGGTGGTTGTGGTATACTTTTTTATGGTATTTGGAAGCTTTCTGGAGCTTCAACTGCTGAAGAGTTTCGATTAAAAGTTGGAAATATTTTACCAAAAATACCAAAAAATGATCCTCCTCAGAGTAGAACTGAATTTGAAAACCTTACAGATTTACTGAGATATGTCTCGGAAGAATGGGATAAAGAAAAATAGTCTTACTTATATATAAATTCGACTCTAGAATTTAAAAAAGACTCTAGATTTAAAGTATTTTTTAGAGTTTTACAGATCTAAGAAATATTTTTAATCTGAAGTCTGTAAAGATCTAAGAAATACTATAAAAACCAAAAATCACAAAAGTAATTATTTGACATCAAGTCATAAAAGCATAGTTTTAAATGTGTACAGTAAAATAAATTAAGAATCTTATACTGCTGGTTTGTCATATAATAACTGATATTTATAATGTAATATTTCATTTTGTATTTGTGTATATATAGTGTATATATATATATATTTGTACATCATTAATATACAATCCTAAAAGTTTGATCATATTAAATTTTCTTCAAGGAATGTAAAATATTATTTTAATTGCGGTTCTTTTAAAAGACAAATAGTTAAACATATGTTTGTTCGTAAGAGTTTTTATGTTTAATAGCTATGTTAGTATACGTGTATAAAATAAATGTTTTTTAATTCTGTATTTATTCATTTATAAAATTTGCAATTTTATTTTAAATAATAAGTTTTGTTTAGATTAATAAAATGATATACAATTAATTTTTCGCACTGATTAGATATATGATAACATCATTTTTGTGTACCATAATTTTGCAAGGTCAAAAAATGACCACAAGTAATTTTAAACGAAATAACACGAAGTTCTCTCATGAAATTTTTAAATCACGCGTTTTAGAACTTTTGATTCTTGATATATCCCGAATATTTACAAATATTTTATTAACCCTTTCGATCTCACTTTGGATTAATGGAAGAATTGAACATTATTTTATCAAAACAATTACTTCAAATTTTATAAAATCATTTATTTATGCGCGAAAAAACAAGATTATAGCCTTATTGCAAGATTATTGCTAATACAGTCATTGCCTAAATGAAGATTGGCTAGAACGTGACTATGTTATGCCATGATTATGATACAAAGATAGTGACTTTTTAGTCAGATTACAGGAGGCAAAATCTCGAAACATAAATTTTGCTGTTCTTTTATGGGTAATAGAATGACTTTTAAAATTGATAGTTTTAACACATAATCTTTATAGGAAGCCACTGCAAAAATGACTTTTTGATTAATTGCGGAAAAATAGTTCCTACGAAGTCGTTAAAAGGCTAGTATGTTATGTAAAATGGCTAGAAAAATCTTTATTAAAGAAAAATTCAACTCGGACCTCAGCGTTTTCGTATGAAAGTTTTGTATGTATAGAAGTATATTATATCGGTACTTTTGATGCCCAACATGCCGTATATCTATTATACCCTAAGTTGCTAGGAAATTGCGCCAAAGTTGCCGCACTATCCCTTTTTAAATGGCCTGTTGGTATGCGTACGAAGAAAGTACAGACAACAAAGAAATTTATTCGTGGAGGGAGAATCTCAAGCATGCGCGGAGCGTAGGGCTCTCGAGTTTCAGCGTGCTTTACTTTTGAGGGATATTGTCGCGCTACAAATACCTTAATATTGCAGTTAATTTTATCAGATATCAAACTTTTAATGTACATATAAAATATAAATCATATGGAACTGAATTTCGGTAACTGGAAGCTCTGTACGTCCTAACTGAATCGCATACTAACTGATGTCGCACAGCTAACAGCGGTGAAATATTGTTGTCGTCTGAACGATCAACCAACACGGCAATACATAAACGAAGCACGTTCTACGGCCGCGTGCAATGCGACAACGTCGCATTCACGAGCGTGGTCGTATTTGTCGGTTGCGCTATTGCGCTGTTTGAGATTTAGACGATTCAGGCCAGTTTGTTCTTTGTCGCATCGCACGCACGACGTCTAGTATGCATACTTTCGCACAGTTATTGATTTCTGAAGTGCAAAAAAGGCCTGTTTTATGGAATAGATGGGATGAAAACTACAAAAACCGAGTGTTAGTAGACAAGGAATGGGAAAATGTGGCAGTAGTATTAAAAAAAGACAGTAAGTTGTCTAAATGTACTTATCTGATAGTTTGAAAATTTTAAAAATATGTTTGCTTCTTTATGTACATAATACTGTTTAAAAAGTATGTAAGTAGACGATTTTTCTCTCATCCCTAACGCTGCTATCAATCTATCGGTTCTTCCGTAATTTGATAATTCACTTAATTCCAAATAATCTCTCTTTATATCATTGTAATTTGAAGTATTGTTTAACACTGTGTAATATTAATCGCATTGTCAACATTGGTTCCTATAGCTTCAAAGGCTCATACAGACGGGTCGTGCAAGACGGAGGACATCGCGCTCTCCCATACTTCTTCCGGAAGTGCGACGGGAAAAAGACGAGTAGTTACTTCTGATTCTGGCCACTCGCCACTCATTCGACTCGTCTGTAGAAGCCTCTAGAAGCTATGCCCAAATGGCAAGACATATTTCAATAGCAATGGCTGAAACAGCACTTTGTCATATTCCAAACGAAGAGGTAATTTGTCTGAAATGGACAAAAGGGTATTTTATTTCAGAAGTGGAAGCCAAATCGAAATGGCGAAATTTGAGGGACCAGTTCCAAAGAGAACTGAAAAAAGTAAAGAAGCTCCGTTCTGGAGAGTCTGCTAGTATATCTGTGAGCGATTACAAAGGGAAGTGGGTGTTTTTCGAAATGCTCTTTTTTTTAAAAGACACTATGGTGCTAACAAAACTGACGAGCAATTTCGACAATGTACCCAGTACGGATACATTGAACTCCGAAACGGACACGAATTCTGAAGATTTGGGGCAACAAGTTGCGGATACAACGGAAGCGTCTGAAAGGATAACGCCACCGCGTCATCTCGAGACTTTCGATGCTCATAGCTCTAAATTTGAGGAATCTCTCGAAATTCCACGTCTCCATAATACGCCAATCTACCACCATTCGAGGGGAAGAAAAAGGACATTATCTGACTTTGGAAGAAATATGTTGGAGGTGGAAAAGAAAAAACTTCCGGCATTTGTCGAACACGGCCTATGCGAGAGACACGAGCAAGATGACGAAGACATGCATTTTGCAAAGTCGCTGGTACCGTCCCTCAGACGATTAGATCCTATTCGAAAATTAATAATTAGGAATAAAATTCAAAGTTTGTTAATTAAGGAGTTAATTCATGAAAATTCGAGTTTATCAAGTGATTCGCAGGCTGGGACATCTACCGGCGATCCTTTGGCACTGTAATATATATAATAGTATAACAATGTGTATAATTAGTTATGAAATAACCTAAAGAAATATTTTATAATTCTATTAAATTTTATACGATTTTAAATATGTATTCAGCTTTGTCCTGTATATTCCCCAATAACTTATTTATAAGCACAGTTAAAACCACACAAACTTCGTTGATTATTCTGTATCAACAAGATCACAAACATAAAACTGAATGGGATGAAAAATAAGGGATAAACAAGGGATTTTAGCCCTTTTTACCGCTTTTGGAATGCGACACCCCAATCTACGGCTTTGTTGTGCGAACCTCTCGAACACGATTATATATATTAATCACTCTCTCGACTTTTCGGGATCTGGTTAATGTTTGGAGCCTGTTATAAAACGGTTGCTAGGTCCTAACGTCGTTTATACGTACTTTAGCCGGGGCCATACGATCATTGAAACGAGGTCCGTTGTATGACATCTGTTGTAGAAATATATTATCGTCATACTTTGTAGCCCTCTCACTAGGAACATGCGTCATTCCGATATACGATAATATGTACATATTTCTACAACGGGCATCACGCAACAGATGTCGTTCCAATGGTCGTATGGTCTCGGTTTTACCGATACCGATTCTCATTTATAGTAAGGCGAAAATAAGAAAGAAGCAAGATGAGCTTACGAAAGAATTTAGAAACGCACATCAGCATGGTTCTTCCACACTGAAGCAGAAGATCAAGAAATCAGCCTGTCTGAAATTAGGAACAGAATTGACAACGAAGTCGAAGATGAATGGCAATGGAAACGGAACGCAGTACAAGCGAGACAACTGGATAAGAAGGTTTATCAAGGTTGCATACTTCTTTAGGAAAAATAAAGTAAGAAATTGGTTACTACTGCGTGCAACTTCTGACAGGACATGAAATATTCGATTCGTTCAGGAAAAGAGTTGAGACGTCAGGTAAAGTGAGACGTACTGGGATTGTGGACAAAGGCTGGATAAACTCGAACATTTTATTTTATACTATCCTAAATGGAGTCTGGCAAATTTTTCTTGAAAAAGTATGTAAATCTAGTCATTCTTGGGATCGTTTCAAGGCGACTGTAATAATTGTAATGAAAGATAGAGAGTGGGAAGAAAAGGAGATTTAAATTAGTTAAAGGAGAAGACGAAGATCCGTCCTTAACACGCGCTTCTAAAATAAGTAACAACAGTGTGATACAAACCTGAAATAATAGAAGAAGGACAAGTATTAATGTTCGATGCAGGTAAACGAGCCTGTCTACAGCACATTTCATACCGTGCTGCAAAGGTGGCCATTGAGTCCGCCGTGCGGCAGCAACGAGGAGGGGGTTTTAGTAGGTTTTGTCATACATCATGTCAGACAGCTGAGCCATACAACCACATAACCCGATAGTAAGCTGCCGGAAATGCATCAAATGCATTTTCCTCCCTCGCGCGCGTGAATAAAGGTCCGAACACCGTGCGTGTGATGCGACAAGGAACAAACCAGTTCGAATTCCATCGGACCGACATTGATGAGTCGTACGACAAGGTCTATTCGAATACTACATATTTGCGACTGGTTAACATTCAAGATATCTTTGTCTATAACACTTATATAGTAATTAATTAGGTCCAAGTATATTAAGTTTGGTGGAGTGACAAGAAATTGAATCAGAAAATTCAATTTAATATCCAACAATTAAAAAATAAACATCTTTTTCACACATTCCATCATAAATTATTATTATTATTCATATACAATATTTATGTATAGTAAAGAAAAAGCATATATAATAACGAATGAAATTATACGAACATCAATTTAGAAAAAAAGAAATCATACAATGGTATTTTTTTTGTATCACGCTCATTTTATTCCTTTCTCACATACACACATACAAATTTTTCTCTCTTTCATCCTCTTTTCTTCAATGAGACCTCAGTTTTTACCTCTCATTGCGCATTAAATTATATTAGAAGGAAATCGAATCGAGTCAAAAAATATTTTTCTCCCTAGATTGTTCCTATGGATTTACTGATCTTCCGTTGATCTCATCGAATAGGAAGAAGAAAAACAAGGAATGTTCATCTCGTGATGTTACATTTTGTAACATACTTTGTGTATGAGAACTCGGACTACAGTACTAACAAATCATAATGCTTGCAACGTTCAAAATCTCTCCATAAGATAACGTTAAAGATTTTATATATTCGTTGAAAACAGGGAATAATGTCTGTAGATACTGGAGCGAAAGGCAAATACAAATAATTAATAGTTTACTAATCATTTTCGTTTATGACATTTAATTAAGGCGTATACTTTATTTTACGAATAATGCAGTTAAATTGATCGAATATTGTTCCCCTTCTAGTGGGCTAAAATATGGAAACTTTATTTTCTCAAGGAAGCTATTTTGTGACATTCTTTGTTTTCCCCCTTATTCCTCAATTATAACTCAACGAGAGAAGTTGAAGGTTCTAGAATTCGTTTAAACAGATATCAAAGCAGACAGATTCTCTTTTTGTTTCTCTGTATTTCGTACTTCGTTGTTGACGTCGAACCTCTTTTAAAGTTTTGCTTTCATTCCGCTGGCATTCACTTGTTCCAATCGTAAGCATCATCTTACTCTTGTTTCAAGTTTCAAAGTCCAAGTTTGTCTGTTTACTTAATTAATCGGTCGTCGAATCTATCTTTACACTTCTCTGTGTATTTAGCTCTGAATGATTTAAAAAACTATTTCTTTTCAATTCTCTTTAAAAAAATTTCGCTGAAACGTTACACGCGATTACCGCCAATCAACGGCGATAACAGAGCAATTACAAATGTTTTCCTGCGACGTAGTAAATGTAACGCTTAATTTTAATATTACCTGTATAAATATTTGAGGCTTTAGTTATTTTACTTCTCTCTATAATTCCCCTATGTAAAATCTATGGGAAAGTCAGCTTTAGAATTAACCCGATTGCAGCGCTATCGGTGAATAAAAGCAGCACTCAAATAACTAATATCTTAATCATCAATCGATTATGATTACAGCATCGACACAAGAGAGTAGTGATCATCTGCTTGATCGATATCTAGGAAAGTTTCTTTAACGCAAGTATTTGCAATAATTTTGTTCAACGATATTTTGTAATATTCAACAATCACGTAACAAATTCTTTAAATATATAATATTAACCTAAACTTCGTTCGTTTCTTTTCTATACATGAAAATAACATTGCATAGGTGAATAAAATATGTTTCATACATGTAAAATTTACATGGGATCTAATCATACGTATGTTTTATATATGTTTACAACATATATTTTTATGGTTGATTAAAATTCTTAATTGTTACAAATATCTTTTACAAATTAGTTTGCGTATTTGTCTTTATTCACCTTGCGTCACGCGTAATCACGTTTACAATATAACTTACTTATAAATAACTAACGCGCGAGTAATTAAATTCTTTTTATCCACCAAATGAAACACGCACCTTTCGACGAGTATTATCGTCGTCGTTTTAATATTATCCTGTTAAATAAATAAGCAAATTTGAATCGAACGTAAGAACACTTTGGCGATATTTACTGTTAAATCAAATATTGTTCGTTGGACTGGTTTTTCCCCTCCAACATTCTCAACCAAATAAGCAAACAATTAGAAAAGAAACATACACAAACTGGGATAATTATTACCACTTCGTATAAGTTAAACGCTTATTTTTAAATTAAAGTCTCTGCATTAAATTAATTAACCTATACTTCAGTCAAAGTAAAGGTTCCGAATTTTTCATTGGCAATATTTGTGCGATTTGGGAGGAATTAAAAAGAATGTAATAAATCACAGAAAGAACAAAACGTTGCATCCAATCAAGTATCATACAAAATGTGGAAAAGGAAAGCGTTTAAAAGATGTCAAATGTGAAAGTGCGCGTCGATCAGCGGCGTGAATGATCGTTTTGAAAATTGAATTCATTAATTTAATTTCCATTCCAGCTAAAAAATGCTCTCATCCTGACTATGCGACTAGAATCGGACAACAATTCATCTTTCAAAGAACAGCCATTCCTGCAGAAAGTATCCATTCATTTCTTGCTTACAGATTATTGACTCGTCTAAGACATAAACAATCGTATACATAAATAATTGAAAATCATCCCTTTTACAATAATTAACGAAAAAGTTCAGTGGTAGCTAGGTATATTGCACAGAACACTTAATATTTTTCATAACAATATCATATACCACAGACTTGATACATAATAAAAATTCTTGAAATCTTTGCGTGGGTTGACTTTAGAATTAATTCTAGTTATTGGCTCAGGTTGTCCGTACCACGACGGTTAATGATACAAAATTATGTGAAAGAGAATCCATTACTATTGCTTTCTTTGTCTTGATTAAATTTATAATTTAAAGATTTATCACATCCAATGACTTGAATAAAAATTGTAGTTGTTGTGTTCATTATGATATGCCAAAAGTGCCTTTATTAGCAATGATTTAAATAAACCAGTATAAATATATATAACAATTTGTACAAAAGTTTCATACAAAATAAATTATGCGATATAAATATTTATAAACAAAAAAGTAAACACTCTCTATAAGACTGATTGCACTTTGAAAGTAAAAAGACGTCGGCAAGCTGCCCGTTTTATTATTCCTAGCAGCACAAAATAGTCACGATAGAAAATAGTAATTATAAATCCTCTTTTTTCTTTTATTATTTTCTTTCATTTCTTAAATGGTCATCAATTGGGATTGCGATTTCGGTCTTCGATTATTACCTATCGTTTTGTTTTACTATTTTCTACGAAGAATATCTTAGCTCGTTCTGGAGGTAGGCCTAATGAAATTTCACTTCTGCTTTTCTTTCCCCATACTTTCTGATTTCTTCAAAAGTAATTCGCTTTTCTTTTTTATCGTTATTTCGGTAGAACAAGATTTGGGAACAATTCTTTGTGTTTGTTTTCTTTTCTTTTCGAGCAACGTGAAAAAAGATTTCGGATGTTCTTACGAAAGATCGATCAGGATATATATTTTTTAATATTATCCATCATACTTTACATATGCAGATCGTTATATTCTTTATGATATCTCAACATATCTATACATTTTCATAACAATAAATATGTCAAACATATGAAATGTAATAAGAATATATTAATTATTCGCTGACGAATTTTGTTCAAATCTAATATTCTTTCTTCATTATTAAATAGTTCAATCATTAAATGATACATTCTTACTATGTTTTTAAATATTATGTCTCCATCCTCGTTCTACCAAATTTTTTGCTAACTTCATAAAGAAGCGTAAAGAAAAAATTTCATCAAGAAATTTATTTTGAAATCGTTCCTAGACAAACAAAAGTTTCAAGACGTCCCTAAGGAGAAGCTCCTTCTTCTTTCATTAATTCTGTAATAACGTGTTTAACGCGTCTCACGCGTTAAACAAGTTATTATGAAATTTATTACTAAATTCAGTGTGCAACATTTAATATTATTGTAAAATTCAATGTGCTATATCTTCAAGTAATTTCCACTCTATCTCTCACCACCTTTATCCTACTGCAACCAGTTTTTACGACTTTGAATTAACAAAGATTCCTAAAAAAAATTTTCAAGGGCCATTTCTTGAAATGCATTTTCATAACGCCTTTGAAAGAAATCTTATTGAAAAGCGTTTTCAAGGAATGTTCCTGGAAAGGGTCTATAGAAAAAGTTTTCAAAAATTGTAGTGTGCTTTAATTAGCCTTGAGCTTGTCATACTCCACTGTTCCATTAGCGTAAATCTTCTTCCCTACTTTGTTATTAGATTTAGATAGATAACTCTTCTGGAAAAATTTAGCGAAGAGTACAAAATAGCTGAAGTACATGAGCAAACTAAGTTTGACGTTGACACGCGTAATGTGGCAATCGATTTGGCCACTTTCCAGGTACTGGTGAGCCGAAATATTTATAAGGCAACCAATAACCATTTGTGCTAATTGTAGCGTAGTGATCAGCATGGCGATCCCCTTTGGTGGTCTATATCGCATTGCTTTCAAAGCATAATATGTATACATTATGGAGTGAACAAAGTAATTCATTACGACAAACCACCTGGCTGATGCTGTGTATTCCGAGTATGAGAACCATGAGTAGAGAAGAACCGTTATATGATGATACCAATGCAAAAAGATTAGTGGTTGTTTCCGTAGCACAATGAAGATTGTGTCGCCGAGTTCTGGAAGCTTTGACAAGACAAACATCCATGTCCAGAAACCAGACACACAGTCTTGTTCGATAAAGCTGAAAAGAAAATATGCAAGCATTGGATCAAACCGTCCGGCTTTGAAAATTTTCAAATATTCGTATATCAGGGGTGTCGTGACCGCAGTACATTTTCTAATAAATACACATTCAAGCATTGAATTCTACACCTGAGTGAGACTATTAAAATATCAACAGCTTTGAATATCAAATATAAGAAATGGTACCATGATAATATCTAACTAATAAGTAATATTCTAATTATTAGGAATACTTTACAGAATAAGGTACAGAAATGAAATCACCTAGGTATGCAAACACTATGGTAAAACCCATAATGCCTTAACACGTGAATCAACTCTGGTGCTGTTCTAGTAAATCCAATAATAGAGAATGTTGCAAGCAGTGTGTTCCATAGTGCGAGTATGCCTCTCAGTTCAAACTTTGGTCTATTTGACATGTAATGCTGTCCTCCAAAAATTAGGATCATGTAAATGCCACAATAGTAAAAACAGTTTGTCCAATTCTTCGTCATCCATATCTTAGTATCCATATGAATGAATGTCTCTTCGAAGTTGAAGACATATGAATAGTTAGGTACAGTGACCTCCATATAATCCACTTTGTTCATCTTGAAGTATTTTTTTTCTATCTGCTGGCTGCAGAATAGTTAAAGAAATTGCACTTCCTCTTGCCTCCGTCGCCTATTGACTGGAAAAGAGAAGAAAACAATCTTTAAGATATCTTATTAATGTGGGAAATTAAAATAAAAATTAAAAATTTTGCAAACACAATTACAATTACAATTATACAATTACAAATACGATACATTAAGGTATGCTACAACAAACCACGTTAGAACGAGCAATTTTCATGATTCAAATCGAAATACTATAACAAGCTGTATAAACATGCTACAATAAATACAAAGAAATATCGGCTACTCTTCCCCCATGTTTTCATTCCGCCTTCGCTACAATGATTGAGAACTGCTACCAACTGACGATTGCGAGTCTTTTGAATCTCTCTTTCCCTTCGTTTAGTAATATTTCTTTTCAAACAAAAGAACAATTGCCTAAAAGAGTATTTGTTACCAAATAAAGGAGTTGACAAAGAGTATTTGCCAGCAAACAAGAGGGTTGAAAAAGGTAAACGCCTAAATATATAAATGAATAAAAGCATAAATCCACAATATGGCATGAGCATGAGAAGAAACTCTGACTTGGTATATATAATTTTCTACATAATGAATCGCCCAGCATATCTGTGCGTATCAATAGTTGCTACTATTATTATATCTACTATTATATATGCCATATCAACAAGAATTATCTCGCTTCTTCAGCAATGTCGGACAACAAACCGACATCGGCACATTTTTGTTAGTTAAATATACATATAGAGTGTTCCAGAATAGGTGAGTGTTACAGTCAGGCAGGAGCTTATTCTACGTAAGTCGAAACCCTTATGCAATCACTTGTTGAGAACACGTGTTAGGTTCACGATGATGTCGCAAAAAGATAAAGCGTTTCTTCTTTTTCCTTAGAGAGCTTATTCGGAGAACTTAAGGATCGTATATACAATTTTTCAGGGAATTTGGTTTGGTTGAGATAAGTCTGAGATGAAATACATATTTGGTCGAAGACATTTTCAAGGTCATCTTAGTAATAGTCGATGCCAAGGGAATCTTTTGCGAAGTTTCGATCAAAAAACCCATGGATCGGTTTTCGCAACGGGATAAATTCAGTTGTACAGCACATACTTCGAGTCTGATAAGATATATTATTCTGTTGATGATATAGTTGGGTAATTCTTTGATAAGAGTCGAAAGACTAGGGTACAAAGTTTATAAAAGTTTTCAAAAACAATACAAAAATACCATTGATGATTAATTTAAGAATTATCGCTTTTCATGGAAGTATAATAATCGCAAAGACGTCTGGAAATCTGGGAATTAATGTAGAACTAAATTGATATCGATGCTAGCTTTCCGATATTTCATTCCTACATTTCGCTAATCTTGATATTTAAAAAAATTCGATTTTACATTGGAATCGTTAAAAATGGACATTTTATGACGAATCACTATATATATATATATATAGATGATGAAGAAGTGTATGAAATATGTGAGAGGTACGAACGACAAAATATGTAAAAAAATTTCGCGTTTGTACAGAGTGGAGTGAAAATTAAAGCAATTTGCACAGAAACAGCATACCATCGTTTAAAAAATGTGACACTAATTACTACGTAGTAATAAGGATAAGAATAACACTGGCTCGAAAGCATAGTAAAAACCAACATTATATCAAAGAAATATTATTACTTTCTTATTTATATTAATAATCCGTTTATCATACAAGCTCGTAATAATAATTAATTAATATTTTATTGCATTCTACATTTATCACTAATTTATTACCTATAAGAGAAAGACAGAGTTAATAATGTGAACAACACCTTGCCTGTTCATTTATGTATATTGCCATAGGTTAAATAATCATCAACTTATTAACGATTGGCCAACATACAATCAATTACGAAATTGGTGGAATATTTATGTTTTATAGTTTACTTGTATGCAGATTCCTGTGTAATTCTTATTACATAGAATCTATACAATTACACTGCAAATATTAAGTGTGCAGTAATAACCATGCACAATATATTTTATTATATACGTATTACTATTAATCAATTTCAGTGGTTTAGAATTGGTCACAATGTTAAAGTTTAATACTTGTTATATCAATCAATTATCTAAGTCTTTAATTCTAGTCTAAGTAGTCCAATTTATAAATCCTCTCATTATATCATATTTTGCATTTTAGAAAATTATATGAACTTAATAAATTTGTGTGATAAATTTATCATAATAAAATTAAAATATCCAGGACTATTTCCTTTTTTCATGTATGTTATACATCATACAAATATAAAATATAAAATTTGCACTCCCTGTGAAAACAAGTCGGAAACATAGAATAATATTTATTCATAGGATCGTTCACTTCTGAGAAAATGACGTTTGACAATTTGTCAAGTATGTGTTTTATCGTGCAAATTCTAAAACAATTATGCGAAAATTTAAAATACGTCGATGTTATTAATTTTGACATAATAATTAATAACAAATGCTAATGTTTTATTCTATTGAAATAATAGTAATATAATAAATAATATAATCAGGCAATATTACATTGTTGATAAATGTGGTAAAAACGCAAACAGAGAAGTATGTTGCGTGAGCTTTGACTCTTGAAAGTCCATGAAATGAGTGAATATTCATAAAAACATATTAATGCACATTAACAGATATTATTTTATTTACATATTCAGGTATCCCTTTTCAACGTCAAATAATCACTCGAATGAATTATAATTTTCAATTAAATGAAAAATCAACTGCTTATGTATAAGTATGGTGGAAAATAAAAATTGTAATAATAAATTACATTATGTTTGATACATCATTTTTTAGAAGTCAAACTGATTAACTATTCGTTTGGTTATGGGAGGATTTATAGTAAATAATTCATTTCTAAAATTTGAATTTGTCTTTTCTTTTTGTTCTTCGAAAAATGCAATAAGACAAATTCTCCACAATTCGAAGATTGTAGCACTTGCCTCGAGACTAGAGTTCGATATACGTACGTATGAGATATTCGATTTATCTATACACACATATGATATAATTCCTATAATGAATTATGTCATATTTATATATTTTTGAGAAAATTACAATCGGTACTTAAAATTGGTTTGCATTTATTATCTTTTAATTTCACGATTGTAAAAGTTTTTAATTAAAGAACAGTTTGATTATTCGGTTAAAGATCAACATTATACGTGGTACTCATTTCATATATAAAATAATCCATAAATCCATATTAAGCATACCGCTGTACAGTGACCTCTATTGAACTGTAGTGTTCGTAAGATCATTATATTTATTTATAGTGTTATTAAATTTGTTACTTGTCATCTTTTGTAATGTATTAACATTTCTTTAATATTTTAAAAGCATTTATATCATTCTGGACGGGTAGTGACGTTACACAGTGTCTGTATAGATTTCTGTCTCCATCGTTCCATATATTCTAGTATAACTTATTATCATCGTTATAAAGCTTCTTATAATTATTTCAAAGTTTTGCGGAACGCAAACGAAATAAGATAATTTTTTGTTAAAAATCTGTCGTACAATTAAATGTTATTATTATGAAGAAATTTTGTACGTACTTTCAAGCTACAATAAATGATATTTATAATGATTTAGAAGTATTGAAATACTTATGATCGGCAGTGCATATCAAAGCGCGGGCACACTAGTCTTCGAAAGTTCAACTATAAATCGCCAGATGTCTCGTAGGAGGCGCCATATATGACTTAGCGTCATAGAAATCTTTTCTATTTTCCTTATTATTATCATATGGCTTGGATGACTATTCCTCTACATTTACCAGCGCGAAAATATTGCATCAGAGTATTGGTATTATCTGCACTAATGCGATTTTCAAACAATACGAAATTAACTTAGAACCCAGAGTTCTTGCTTCTTTTACTTTCTATAATAACGAGTAATGGCGGGAATAAGCGTTGTAAACTCACTTCTCAAGAAATTTAAAGGAAATTAGCTTTCAACTCGATTAGAAATTAGAATATCTGCTTCTTTTGCTTTCTTCAATAATAAATAACGATAAAGAGATGCATCACTAAGCTCGTTAAGCAAGAGCCCATTATTATTTCTAATAATGTATTCACAGGATGCATCATCATAAATTATGTACACATCATGTATTAAAAAATATATTGAAATACATATTTCTTTGTAAAAATAACACGTGTAAGAATATATTGCAGATATAATACTTATTTTTTGTCGACGATTCGGCTGAGATTATCAATGAATTCTTATAATACAGCTGTATCATTTCTTTAATTATTGAAAATGCGGAGAAATGTTTTATATATAATGGTAATAGTGACAAATATATCTTGCATTTTGTTATAAATTCACTATTTCTTTTTTAATGTCACAGTTTATACAATTTTAAAAATGCTTAATTTTTACCTATTAAAAATTAGTTTTGACTTTTAAATTCAAAGAATTTTATACATTTTATACACCAACACGACTAAATATTATACATGTATTTAAAGAATATTTTCTGTAGTACGCTGTAAGTTATTTGTGCAGGGTGTTATAATACTCTCAGGAATGACGAATAAAACGTTCAGAAATCGAGCGGAATTATTTACGAAACGTGGGGCTTAGAATGACTGGCGTCCGGTGTATCATATTCGATATAGATATTATGTTATTAAAGTGGTAACTTGTTAATGTTCGCTTTTACTTTTTCTTACGAGTAACTTTTCTTTCAGCTTAGTTAAAGTAACTAACAAGCAAATGAAATAACTAAAGTTTCGTAATTAATCTTTGCACAGAATTATATAAAAATAAATCATATGCAATTTTTCATTTATTTACGTATACGTGTGTGTGTATATATATATATATATATATACAATCTCCCACGTACTGTCAATTTGCTGTTATATATATATATATAATTAGATGTTGTATATATATATATATATGTATGTATGTATGTATAATTAGATGTAGATATAATAGATACAATGTAGGTTCTGAACAGCAAATTGACAGTACGTGGGAGATTTTAAACAAATTTATGAGTCTAATATCTAGTAGGTTTCCCCCTCGGTGAATATACTCTAGTTTCATCATACCAAGGGGGAAATCATTAATTTACACCGATAGGTAATATCAAATAAAATTTTTTTAGAACTCATTTTCGAAGTGGAAGAATTTGATACTCTATGAAAATAAGATGGCAAATCTGATAAAAACAAAAAAAATACGTCATTGGAAAATAAGAATATGTATTGTATATATCTTTCAGAGTATAGGTAGTAATTTGCATATGCAGAAACTCATTGGAATTTGATTTTCTAAATGATCTTTAAAGTCATTTAAAATTTACTTTTCAAGGGAAGGTCTCACTGCAGCGCCGATAAAATTTCAAGCGATAAATAATTGTATCTCTGTCGGTAACATCTTTAATTACAAACTGTACATAAATATATATATATAATATAAATATTGAAAACCGTTGATATAATAATCGTCGATATAAACGTTGAAAAATTGTAATACAAATTCACAAATGAGACCAACGCTTTGTATTACGATAACTCTGTATTGTTAAAGACAATGTGCTTAAAGGCTCGTTTACAATTATTATCTTAATGTATTCCATGGTATACCTCATTTAATATTTCACACCACGACCGACTTTTCCTAATCACTCTTTGCCTCCTTTCTCTTTTACACTGTGCTAACAGTCTTTAAACATCCAGGCACACTTTTCTCGCACTTCCCATTCAAAATTTTATCCACCTCTAGAGAAAATATTCATTTTGAACGATGACCTACATCGCGCCACGTAGTTCGTTTTCATCTTCTTATGCAGCTCACTTATCCATACAATTATTGTTATTTCTATATTTATTACGTTTCTACAAATAACCGTTTATATAAAAAAAAAATCTGTTTATATAAATAAATGCCCGTTCACAGAATTCTTGCTTTTCATCGTGCGTCATTCTAAATTTATTACCTTGTATTGTGAACCTCGATATCAATACATTGGAAGTTATTTCTAAGACTATGACTTTACTGAAGAATGTTTTAAATGAAAGTTGAACAGTTTCGAAGAGATATAATTTAACGTATTATGAGTATTTTTGACGGAGAATGCATAGAGGTCATATAGAGGTGAAGTTCGTTTCTTTAAATGGTGCTCTATCTTCTTTTACATATTTATGAATACATACTATATTTACCGATTCTTTGAAACATTCTAGGTGAATAAGAAATTAAGATGAAGTATTTCAAAAATGATTTATGAGATTTCGTAATATGTTTGATGTATTAGAAGAATCTATATGTGAAAAATAACAGTGATATATAACGCAATAACAACTTAAAAATTTGACATTTACATATGTCCTCTGTCCATTCTCTTATAGAAAAATCAATCGCGTCATATTACGTTCCCCTCGAAACCATCAAACTTTTATTTGAAATATTTCTCCACCAGTAATCGAAGTGGTTTCAATTACGCGCCAATTACACAGGTTCCAATTAGGTTTATCCTAATATGTAACATACAATCTAGCAGCATATGAACAAAGGTGAAAATTAAAAAATTTCCAAAATTGCTTCGAAAACTGAATGTTATCAATCTCAATGCGAACGTTAAACTTGAAAATGAGTTGCTTATCATATAAAATAATTTATTACAAAATATGTTAAATCCGTTATTAATAAGATAGATAATATATATGTATCTACATTAATGTATATGTATACACTTAATAGAATTTACGACAGCCTCGAGTTGATAACAAAAATACTACTATTATCGTAAAGATAGTATCTTCCAAAGGACGAATTTAATTCAAAGAAGGCCTCATTTTCAAAAGGATTCGTTTTGAAAATTGGAAACAATTTGATGACCGTATTCCGTTATCAATTATCCTTGAGTAACGCTTGTTTCACTATCTATCGTTAGAAATAACGTTTCCAAATTGGCGCTAATGTGGAAATAGAAAATATCTGCCGGAGACAATTGAAAGTACGACGAGAGTTCAAATGCGCTAAACCGACCAATAAAATTCGTTTTCTCTCTCTCTCTTTCCTCGTTGCAAGTTAACGCAATGAAATTGTATATTGCTGGAAAGTTAAAATACCGATATGCTATTTGCTTTACAGGTGCAAGTAACGACTCAACTATAACTTCTTCTCGATGACTATAAATTATTTTCGAGAGGCTTATCGCATACGAAGATAGATACGCATATTAATTGGAAACGCCACAATGCGATAGCGATCCAAGTCGCCTCGTATGGTAAGTTCTATAACCTCACTTACAGCACTCGACTCGTAAAAAGTACCAATGACAACTTTTTTTTCCTCTGTATGTTACTAACTCAACAACTACAAATTTTCAATAATGTCATTGTGGAAACAAATGAACAATATATATCAATTACAAACGTAACTTCTTTCCTTGACCCGTGAATCATATCGCGAGTCTCACGCGATGCCGTAGGGCAAAGAGGTTAAACGATCTGGCAAGTATCATCTGGCTATTATCAACAACAAGAATGTCAACAAGTTGGGATTCTCACGCGACTCGTTCCCCTTCCATTTTTCGATCGTACGTTCACTTGACATTGATATTGGATTGCAAGATCACGATTAAACTAGGCATAGGTTCGCTGAATCAGGCAAATTTCGAATGCGAATACACGTAAACAGTAGCCATTTACGAATACTAATTTATTCGAACAGTTATAGAAGAAGATATATTCACAAGAAATTATCTCTTTTTCTTAATCCACTGTATGTAATAACCAGCGTTGTTATAACTGGTAAAGGAACAAAAGGAGGATAGGGATATAAACTACGGTGTTGATATCCGACATGCTTGCACGAGTTACAAAACCCATATAAAGATTGATATACGTTCATATGACATTGAAGTGTACGTAAGATAACATCAAAAATATTAAACGACGGTGAATATTCAACGATTCCTAAAATTATATAATATTTTTTTCTATAATCTAGGTTTAGACTTTTAGAATTTTGGCAACTAGAGTTACAGAAAAATTGATTACCTTTTACATAACTTGCAGGAGTTATGAACACTTCCGAATAAATTAATTTGAATCTCAACTGCTAACTCGACAATTAAGAACCGAATTTATGAGAAAGCATCGAAGATTAATATTTTAAAAATTCGCTATCGCCGTTTAACCCATTTGCATCCGCTTTTTTTTATTTCCATTTTAATCTAAATCATTTTTTTTTAAATAAATAATTTTTACTTTTTTCCTTTGTTATAAAGAATGTAAGATGCGATGTTTGCGAGGTAACATTGTCTACCAATCGTTTTGAACAGTGAATTTTCGATAAACTCTATGAGGAATTCGGATGTCATTTAGTACACCTACGACTGACTAAGCGCGATGAAGGGACCAGTCCTCTTAAGCAGAGTCATGATGCAAATGGGTTAAGGAAAAAGTCGCTGCCCGCGGCCTAAATTTTTAACTTCATGAATATTAAGAATAATTTATAATTATCGAAAAGAAGTTATAGTTGAGCCGTTACTGGTAACTGCAATTAAAGAAAATGCCATATTGGTATTTCAACTTTCCATCAATATACAATTTTACTGCGTTAACCTAAAAAGAAAAAAAGGTTCTCAATATGCTACGTAATACGTCATATATTTCTATATATATAACAAAAGAAAATGTTTGAATACAAGCGGTTTTTAGAGCTTTTAGTTTACATACGTGTGACGCTGAGGACTGTAGAAAGCAACTAGTGCGTCGTATACGTGTGACGCATGTAATGAGAAAGATAATCTATGATTCAGACATATCGCCATTCCAATGTAATAACGACGTAACTGCGAATTTGTATTTGCAAAATACGTTGCTAATCGCGCACTAAGATCTAACGTCTCATCTTCCGACTACAAAAATTGCATAATTTTCAGGACACGTCCCTGACCACTAGGTGGCCGTTAACAATGCCGTTATCGAAATATTCGTTGTTGGCTATCACATTTCGTAGCAATATCAACGTACGTAAAGGCGTTATGTTCGGCACAGGTTCGATAAAGTTTTTTTTTTTTTTTTTTTTTTTTTTTTTTTTTTTTTTTTTTTTTTTTCAAAATATTAAGTCGCTTGTTGAGCAATGTTAACCAGAAGCTCGATATATTTAATACTTAAAGAAATATAAAAAATAAATAATATAATATTAATTAATAATATAAATATTTCGAACACGTTCTGAAAATTACAGAGTAATTAGCATGGACCTATAGGGTGGAAAATATACCTCGTTAGTAGCTTCGAATATACGATTCATATTTTCGACTTTTTCTCGACAATTATTCAACTTCGAACAACTAAGCCTCTTTAATTTTGACAAACTTCACATACAGTTTTACTAATAATTACTTAAACGAATAATCCTTGTAATGAAAATTAAGGGAGGTTCGTTTGACTTTACGATGAAATAATTTTTATTACACTGTCGAGTAGATTACATTAGCAAAAAAGAAAGGTATTTTCGGACGCATAAAGCGGGGTAACGTTTGTGAGACACGAAACAGTGCGTCAGCACAACTGACATTCCGATTTGCAAGAAGAAAGAATGAATAATGTCAGCACAACTGACATTTCCATTGCGAACAGGTAAAATAACGTATTTGATTCACTTCGCTGTGTAAAATTAATTCATTTATAATATAAATGGATAATTACATACTGACAAATGGAGTTATCATAATTGCATTATAATTGTGATAATCACTAAACGATTATTTATTTCGTACACGCAACAGAAGATTCAGTTACTATAGAATTTACTCTGTTGTATAGTGAATTCTTGTATCATAATTTTACTCTTAAATTTGATATCAATATCTCCAAAAATAACTTTATAATAAGATCATATTAATAGAAGAATAATAGAAGAATAAGATCATATTAATGGAAGAAAACAAATTATAAGAATTTAAAAACATTGAGAAATTTTTCGACCAAATATAAAGATAAAAAATTAAACATAAATAAATAAGATTATTTCATTTTTGTAGAATAAGAATTGCTCGATACGTAACGTAAATAAGCGATATATAATTACTTAAAATCGTGAAATTACTCTTTCTTGATTGCTATATAAAAATTACAAACATATAAAGCACTACTACCGAGTAATATCGTTATTAATCTATAAAACGAATCTGAATTCATTTCTTCAGAAATAAAATCTAACGAAGAAGAAAACAGAATTTACTTCGACAAAAAACATTTCATTATTACATAAGGAACAACGTTCTGTTCCATAATAAAGATAATCATCATGATTTTTATCTCATCTTATGTAACTGTATTAAAATCGTTTCGTAATAACAATAATGAAATAAACAGGTCAAAGAATACAAAAGAGACGAGACGAATAGATGGATAATTTTATGTTCTGTTTCTATCTCACACGTGTCTAATAGAATTTAAAGATACTCATTGTGAAAGTAAGGACGAAAAATATTACGAATAATTGTTATCAGATAAAATAATAAACATGAAAAATAATTAAAAATAAAGAACATGATAAAGCTGTTGCGACACGAAAATAAAAGTTCAAAACAAGATAATTTTTGCGGTAAAAATCTATCGTACGATTATACGTTATTTTTAGGAAGAAATTATTTACGTATTTATGTGTTCGAATATTAACACGAGTGAAACTATATGCCAGTACAATGGCAGTTATTAAAACCGTTCGATGACAGTGTTACCAGAAAGAGGGACAAGTGTCCCTCGACGTTACCATTGCCACTCTACCCCTACGTCGCATGTCTCACTCTTGCGTCTCTTCGCGTCGCATCTATACAACGCAACGTTATTTGTACACCCGTCTCCCCTCTCACACCTCCATTTGCCTACAGTCTGCATACAATCTACAACGATAGCTGTAGACGCGATGAGGAGAATAGAACGGCAGTGGGGGAACCTGAGGGACGAACTTGTCCCTGTTTCTAGTAACGCAGTTCGGGAGAAGCAGGGCGATTCGGATAACTGAGTCGTTCGGATAATGGGAGTCCACTAACTCTCTTTTCCACTATCGTTTCTTCGTTCGTATAGGTGATAGGAGCTAATGTTTGTATAACTGAATTTATACTCACCTATTCGAATACATAGGCGGTGGAGCAATAAGTTTAACACGTTGACTGCCGCGCGTATTTTCAATGAAATCTCCTTCAGGCTGCGAGTGCCGCTGTACCAAACGTACTCTGCTAGGTACTCTCACCGATATTTTAGATAACTTAAAATCTATACCCTAATTCGTTACAATGTCGAAAAGAAAAATGGAAAACTTATTTCTTAGCGAGTCAAATAGCAGTGAAAAAGAAAGCTTTTACGAGGCTTACACAAATTCGGATAGTAGCGTGAGGAAGAAACCAGACTTCCTAGAAATCGAAATATAAATAGAATTACATCGTCTGATTCTGATTCGGATATTGATAAGTGCAATCGTAGTGATATCGAATGTAACGAAGATACTGTTGACGAGATTTTACAAGAATTGGTCATTGAGGAAGAAAGAAGAACCGATGACACCGAGGAAAGTGCAATTCAATTTGGTGAATGGAATGAATTTAGTGGTCGGCAGAAGTCATTTCCTTTCCCCGAGACAGACGGCCTCATTAGACAATTACCTGGCGATGTCAATCCATATGATGTGTTTGAGTTGTTCGTTGATGACGGAATAATAAACTTACTTGTATCAGAAAATTGTCACAAGGAAGGGTGTAAATATTAAAAGATTTAGAAAATTATTAGCTGCAAAATTATTAGGGTTGTCTGAAAATACAAAAAATCCTTGTCTTCGATGGAGTCCGCACAATATCGCCGTTCGGAAAAATGATTCCGGAAGAAAGCATTAGACGCGCATGCAAACTATGTTATGCAGATAAAAGACGTCAGACGGACCGATCAAAGACACGGGAGAATTTAAAGAAAACAACAACTTATTGTCCAAATTGTCCCGACCAAACTTAGCTTTGTATAGAATGTTTCAAAGTTTTACATTCTAAATAATTTTCTGAATAAACCATTCTCGTATTACTTTTATAACAATTCAATAGTTTGATTACTTCCTGTGGAGTATCTTTTCAAATACCTACGACGATCCTTCGCAGGTAGTCAAATAATCATCACCCGAATACGGGTGACACGACCCGACCAGAAACTTTGCTGTCACCCAAATGCGGGTGACGCGGTACACCAAAAACTTTTGGTGTCTCCCGAATGTGGGTGACGCGGTCTTAGCAGAACCTTTACTGTCACCTGAATATGGACGACGTGGTACGCTAAAAACTTTTGGTGTCTCCCGAATATTGGCGACACGGCCCCGACAAAAACTTTGCTGTCACCCGAATACGGGTGACGTGACAGTCAACGTGTTAAGGAGAACGTATCCCGTTTCTCGATCATTAACCTTTTTAGTGGCGACAGAAGGAATTGTACTTAAGCGTATATTGTAATATATATTATATATTTTTTATTATATATTATATAATATATAACATAATTGTACTTTACCTTTAATGTAAATTGGTAAATTTTGAGAAAAAGATCATAAAAGAAATGTAAGAATGATATTTACAAAATTCAAAACGGAACATATTACGAAATAAAGGGAGAATAAATTAATGCCAATTGTATTTCAATATTTGTTGAATATCACACTAATAATACTTATTTAAAATCGTTAGAAATAATGGAAAAATCAGTTCTCTTTTATAAACACAGTATTTGCAAATAAGAAGAATCATGGCTTGGTCATAGTTTGATGTAGAACACGTAGAGTATAAAGCATAAATACTGTATTCTCAATTATATATAACACAATTCCTAATATTAAAATACAAAACTAAATGATAATCCCATGATGCGCAGTAAGCGTGAGGATTACTTGCTTCAGAACAAATGAGCTAGAACAACATCACTGAAATAACATTCTAACGTTATTATATACATTTATAGTCATCCGGTTATTGAAAATGTGTAATATTTACTTATTATTACTCACACAAATAATTTACTTAGCATTGATGATCACTAATGTAAACACCGTGTAATCCTTTATTGCACAGATTACAGATTGTGCGCGATGTTCGCACAGGCCCGCCGAAAGTTTTACTCTCGTCCTGTCGATGCAAGATTATTTTGTAAAACATAAGGAGATATTCTGTTCTAAACAGTCTTATCTGAAACCTGTAACTACGGTCTCAAGCAAATCTCCCGTATCGGATTTTTATCTTATGGCACTGGCGTATACACATTCTCGGTATTAACCATCGCGGAATATAACAGAAAGTTAAACCTATAAGCAATTTTTTCAATTTATGGAATATCTCACACAGGACTTCCGCAGAGAAATTCAACCATTTATAACGATTTACAAATTTAGTTTGAGATAAAGTTGTCTCGCGATGTGAATAGTAAAGCGGGATCGCATACGTAACGATACATCGTCGTTGGCACTTTTCACAAGCGTTGCTAACAACGATATATCGTTGTTCGGCACTAAAAGGGTCAACAGAAGACGCATTACGATTGGTTTTACGAATGTCATTAGTTCGGATAAGCGGTACGCCGCGAAGGGTTAGTGCAATAACAGGAGCTCAGCAACGAGTTCGATAAATTACGCATTCCGACGATGTTCATTCATGGTAGATAGAGTTCGAGTAAATCGAGTTCCATTGTATACGTGCAGTTTGTTTCGACAAATCGCAGTCCATTGTGTATACCATGTTTAAACGATGAATTATTTCCTACGTTATTCTCACGTTATCCAAATGTTTTCATTGCTCATTGGAAATATACGTACAATCGTGATTGCGAATCGATGCCCTCGGATACGTGAAGCACAGGAATTTCAGCATATGTTTGTGTCACATTTTTCCGAGAATGATAACGTGCGATGCATGGAATTCAATGTTTAGAAGTTAATGTTGCCTGGTTCTGACGTACGAATAAGTTATGACTTGTATATGCGCAAACCAGTTCAATACTATTGATAAAACAGAGGAAACATGGGAAACGAAGAAAACAACGGAGGAAGACAGGGCAATTAAGATAGGATTTTACATCGAGAAGCACAATTTGAAACGATAACTTTTGTAGAAGTTCTATTATGTTTTTTAAATGGTTGCCGTATATTCCTCTGCTGGGCGAACAAAAGAGTATAAGTCAGAATTATTAATTTTTCAGAGGTTATAAAATTATAAAATATTATAAAATAAAGATTATAGAGATTATAAAATAATCTATCTTACGTTGCGTAATATTTTACTGCATAAGAGGTGATAATAAATAAGATATATGGAATAAGATTTATTTATAAAACATGTCAATTACGTAATTAATATGTACTAATGTAACATACGACGATTATGAATTCAAAGAAGATCAGTATTTGTAATTTTGTGTGGAAAAAAGTGATTTGCACACGTAAATGAGTCGTAGTTAGAAATTTGTATTTCAAATGTAATTTTTACATAGCATGTTTTTCCTCAGACAATTACCATGTTGCTTGCATATTAATGAACAAAAAGCACAAATTTATCACATACGCAAAACACAAACATTTCCAAGTATTACAAATTGTTACACTGAGTGAATATCAATACATGTACACAAAAAATGTACTCTATTTTTACTAGAAATTTAATTTATGATTATTTAACAGCAGCTGAAGCAAGGATTTGCGTCATTGTGGATATAAAATATTTAAATGTAAGACATATTTGCATTTATTAATATTCAATCAATTATTTTAATCGACAGCTTTAAACGCTATATTTCAAACGAGATACAATTCCACGAAAACTCGTTAAAAAATTGTACAAGTCTGTTCTAAAGTTATATAGAACATTTTCAAATTTTTTTTTATTAATTAATACAGTTTTGAAATATCCTTGGGATATTTTTTATAAATAAAACATTAATCTATTTCTCTTTAAAATAATTTTTTCGAATATTTTGCTAATTTTTGATTGATGTATTTTGTAACTTTACTAGGAATAGAATGTTTTCGTGTTTCATTAACACCTGTCTATACATCTTATCTATTATTGTGTGCTTATAACTTCTATATAATAACCACTTTTACTATAATTTTATTAATCGCTATTGTTATATAGATAGAAAGAATTAAGAATTCCCACTCTTCAGAAATATGATGAAATGACCAAACTGTGTATGTGTTCCCATGCATTTATGGGAAACTCAAAAGTGCAGAAATGCTCAGAATACACATACATATACAGTACGTGCTATTTAACTTTAAACGCTCAAATATTTGAAAAAATACGAGAGACTTCTAAAGACTTTGGACTTCTTCGTTTCTCGATATACGTTCTTATTGACGAAATCAGATATCTTCAAAACATTACAAATTTGTGTCTTCCTCACCATCGACTATCAACCATCGATATGAACTTTCAAATTCGTTACCTGATATGTTCCACCGAAACACATAAAGATGTTTTTCATAATATTACTCCTGCTACGCCATTGCCCAAACACAAGACCGCAGTTTCTTAGTATTTCTATAACAGTCCTAACTTAACCTAACTCCTTGCATCGCTCCATCAAACTTGGATGTTTGTAAGCAGAAGCGGATGGTACTAAAGACGCAAGCTTTTGTGTTTTCGAGACGTCTAAATGTCAGCTACAGTAAAAGAACTGGATATATCCGTTTGAAGGCCATCAACGCAAAGTCAAATAGATAAAAGCACAGTATGTCCTCTCAATACCATATAACTTTTGTCCGAAACATTTCCAATTGTACATAACCTACTGTATTAAATATCCAATGTATAATATTTAGTGCCTACTCAGTGGCTGAAACGAGTCTTTGTTTAGGTTCTATATTTTTAACGTGTATCCATCCGTGTATTTATACTTTCCAAAGACATCTGAGAGGGATACGCTATTGAATTATTCTACATATGTACGAAAGTAAAAAAGCATAGCGAAAGGATAATCAAGGATCCGCATCGACTAAACGACGCAACGAAGTTCTTGCATTTTATCTCATTCTTTCTCAAAATGACAAATTAATCGAACATTTCCAAATAGTATCAGACTGGAATTTGTATAGACATACGAAATTTAGAGATTACCATGGCTTTATACATGTGTTTCAACCGTTACATTACTCGAATAATCTAATAATCAAACATAAGTGTGTACCGAAGATTCAGAGGTTAAGACTAGGGCCACACGAGCGTTGAAACAATGTCCGTTGCGTGATGTCCGTTATAAGAATATATTGTCGTATATATTGAAAGCTGCACACTAAGAATGTACGTTACTTCTTCCTCAAAATATTTATAGTAGAACAGACGTTGGATTTTTTTGACGCATATTCTGCATTCTACACACGTGAAAAGGTTGTACGGAAGTTTATAAGACGCGTGATATACATATATATTTTATAGAGAACGTTCTCCCGATAATTCACAAACATTTTTCGATTCGTTTATTGTGAACTATTGTTATTACAAGAAACTTCTTTGTTGCATATTTATACAAATAAATTATTTTATAGTTTTTCGCGCACTTCGAAGTACACATTAAAAAGAAAAAGATCTTTTTATTTGAACCTATAATGCCACATCCCGAAACTTGTTGGGTATATGCACGATTAATGTGAATTTAATTATTTAAGCTATAGCATCAGATAGAGATGTTAAAATATAAATTACAAGCAAATTTTAAATCTTATAAAAGAACGTTCAACGATGTACTTATATACTTTTGCACCGTTCGCCCCTCCCCCTCTAAGAAAAACTTCTTGATCCACCATTTATTGTATCTGCTACAAAATAACGTCCATCGCAACGATCGTATGTAACGCAGTGTAAGTATACGTATATTGGCAAGAAACAGTGTCCGTTGTGACAGACGTTGTTTCAACGCCCGTGTGGTCCCAGAGACAAAAGACATCAATGCGCGCGCAGATCAGCTCATCGTTTACCGGAGTAACGGATGACCATGTTTTGGTTGAATCGACTATGGTTGAGTAGAGCTATAGCATAGCTAATGAAAATACGGATCGGAGAATACGTATGAATTAAGAAACACCATTTACTGAAAGTGATTATTTCCTACAGCATTTTTTAGATTAAGATTAAAATGTAATTCAAAAAAATGGGAAAATTTTGAAAGCATTTCAGGCTTCTCGTCGAAGTAAAGAAAACGTAATTAACCTAGCTTTGATATAAATATAATTAACGAATGTTACAGCAGGCAAATTCAAAAGAGAAATATTAGTATAATTTAAACTAGTATAGAGTGCAAGTTGAAATTAACTTAAAAGAAAGGAAAATTATGCTCGATTTAAAAATTTCAGAATTTTGATGGATAAAAGATACTCGTGGAAGGAACAAATTAACTATTAATATTCGAACAACTTCTTTTCTTTTTCTTTTTTTATTTTTTCTGAAGCAACTAGGTATGTTAGACACATGTTCGAATTCCAAGGAGCATTATATTCACGCATTGCATGATGTTACATATATGTACGCGTGCACGATGGAATATGTATGTATACATATTGTACTACTATCATACATGATAACTTTCTCTATCATTTCTTTTATTACGTTTCAAATATAGGGCAATTATACGTATTGCATATGAATTGCAAAAGTGTCACAATTGGAAACAAGTTCTCCAGGAAAAGCGAAAGATATTTGGAAACGTAAAAAAAAATTATTTACTCAACACATAATGTTGGTAAAAAGATAAACTCCAAGAAATGATGATCAAATATCAAATGTTTGTAATTTTTCATTCGTGCAACATCCCCTTGACGATATTTATGTTCCTCTAACACAAGATTGGATTATTTTGAGATACTTTTAAAATACATGTGAAATACATGGTCATCCACTAGAAATACACTAATTAACAATTTAAAGTATACAAAGAGTATTATAAATTGTCTGTCTATTTCCATGAAATGGTAATTACAAATTTCTATAATAAAGGACTATCGAATTGATCCTATGTAATTCAGTTACTCGCATTCTGTTATTTAAGTTAACCTACATACATATGTAGGTTTATTTATTTGTTTAAACATAAGTTTATTCTTTATATTATCGTTAAAATTTTTTTTTTTACGTACGTTACTTAATTTTCTCTAGAAAGAAGTTTAAGGATCAATAGATGTATATCGGTGATTTTTAGAACGAGTAATGAACATTTATATAGGTATTTTAATACAATACAAAACATTCGTATTAAATATTTCCGTGTATTTTTTAATTCTGACTAAACATTTTCTATAAAACATGATGTACAAAACGGTTGACAATATAAATACTTAATAAAGTTAGAAATTAATAGAGCTAATAAAATAGATATGTAAGAGATACGAAACAAATTATATAATCGACAACACGAATACTTAATAAAGGTAGAAATTAATAGAGCTAATAAAATAGATATGTAAGAGATAAGAGATAAATTATATATTTAAATGAATTTCAAATTTAACAAATTTTTTTGGTTTTCACACAAAGAGACTCTAAATCAACTCATTAGCAACAGAAATAATCAAGGCGCGCAAAAGAAAGTGCAAATTACGAGGAACCGACGTCACATTAAGATTTCATAACATAAACTTAAACGTCTCCCAGATAAAAATAGACCACATGTCCTACAAACTTTTATAAATTCTAAACTTTGTTAATCGAAACAAGAATCTATATTACGCGATTTGCACGAGTATATAAATAACCTACGTTTAGGAAAAAAGTGAAATTCCGATCCTTCTTTTTTTTTTTTTTTTTGTGATACAAAAATTCATACAATAAAATTCAATATTTAATACAACATGCGAAAAACTAGAGGGAATTTCAAAGAATTACAATTTTTTAATTAATAGAATATAAAAGGAGAAGATAATAAAAATTTGATGAAAAATTAGTGTAAAAGAATTTTTTATACGATATGGGAATAATTCATGGATGTTACGTGTTTTAAATCTCTACTCTCATGTTCACAGTTTCGCGCTATTCTGAATTCAGCTTTCAGTAACTTGAATATCCATCGGTTATACGAAAAATGTTTTCCTCGAAAGTAACGTGTACTAAAATTTGCAAAATGCAAAAATCTTCATTCAACAAACGTGACGTGACAATGTCACGGCATGAAATTCTGTATCGTTGCTTTATAACAATGTTGGAAAAAAGATGTTATTTCCAGGATTTCCTTAGCAGTTTCCCCCCTTAAGAGTTTTCGCAGATATAATGTGCTTACATTTACATAGTCAACACTGAATGTTAATATTGATACAAATTCTTAAATTTTAATTTCTTAAATTCTTTGAAAGTAATGAATAGAATGTTTAACTTTTAAATTAGTATTTTTCTAGATCTCATTTAAATAAGACATTATATTTACCATAAAAAATTGTGAAAAGTGTAAGAATTTTAAAAAATAAGTGAAAACTATACAAAAGATGAAATTAATGACCGCAAATATAGTTCCAACAGGAATGCAATATTATATTGAAATACAATGAGACTTAATTACTGTAAAAATCCTAAACAACGTAAATATGAAAATTAAGATACATATATTTGTGTAACTAGAAAATATAAGCTAAAAGGTATTGCGAGATAAGATAAAATATCGAATGAGGTATCACGCCACCACTATCAAAAATTTTAATACCATACAAACAAACAATTAAGATCAGCTATATCAAGCGAAAATCAAGACTATACAGAAACATATGAAAAACAGCGAAATAAATATTTAATAAACGATATGCATCAGATTTGAACTTTCACAACTGATTTTGAATCACTGAAGTTAAAATTCAGGACGGATACTTTTACACAGGAAGAATGACATAAGCTTCGTAGAAAAGGACAAAATTTTGGAACGAATGGCGAAAAAATTGTAGAAAAGATGAAAATTAAGAATACATACCATAAAGTGGGCCGAGGAAGTGATGGTTTGAGAACAAATTGATGGAGGAAGAAGACACAAGGTGGATCGCGAAGGTTCGTTTATATTACTTTGTTTGTGCACACCAAAAGACAGAGACTCGCACTAATAAGCGGACAATCGCGGCTGCTTGCTTTAAGTAGGCATATTCGTTGAAGACGATGAAACAAGACTGACTTTCAGTGCTAGTAGTTTTCACACACGCTGCCGGCCCAGCAGGATTAAAATGGTAGAATACCGCAAGGCGCCATCTTTAGTAGATGGCACGCAAGCGCTGTTTCTACCGCGCTTCTATTCTATACTGTCGATTGTTGGACTGAAACTTGAGAAAATTACTAGACATTGATCCTGGATATATATATGATGGCTAGACTTTACTTTAGAAGACTACGAATTATTGTCTAACTATTAACAATCTTGTAATTTTCAACATGTAAGATCTGAAACTATAAGTTTTAAGATGCGGAATCTATTGATTCAAAAGTTATGAAAATATAAAATTGAGTATTTTTAGGGTATTTCCCATGTTACTTTGACACCAGATTGGCTTCTATCCGTCAAAACGACCAATCAGTGGACTGCACAGAGCACAACAATTGATTGGCATGAGCATTCATATGTTCTTGACTTCCACTTATCTTATTCAAAAATGTACACTGAGGATTTTTACACAATTTTATATTTTTATTAGTGGTTTAATTGTTCTTTCACAGAGTATAAAAATACAAAATACGTAACTATTCTTTGTCCTTCTAGGAATAATGTTTCAGGAGTAATAAAAGTAATTATATGCATATCCCGTTGAAAAGTAGATAAAGTGTGCTCTTCCGAAGCCTTTGCTTACCTCATTGAAAAATAGCTTTATGAAAGCCGCTGAAAATTTTAATAAAAAATTAAGTATCTCACAAGTTACAATCCCATCGGAAACCATCCTTTGTCTTATATAAGGCTCCGGAAACTAAATAAGAAAGGAAGAGAATCTTATAGCAAAACAAGAAAAGCAGATTAGTTAAAAACCAGAAATTTCTCATTTAACAAAAATCATTAACACAATTATTAAATTAAGTGTTTTTATATATTTTAAAAATGTCTCATAAACTACTAAAACTAATTATTTCATTTGAAAAATACCTTACCCACAATTTATATTAATTTATACTTTTCGTACATTGGGTTTGTTATCGTCCTTAAAGGTTTTCTTGTACATAATTTTTTCGAATTTCAATATTAAAAATTACTTTTTACTGCGTGATACTTTTCAAACTTTCCTCTACTCGTGCGAGATATAATTTGTAAACAAGACAAACATGACCGCTAGATGGAGGGACATGCGATTGGTTAATAAAGGAGCTGTGCAAGAGCACACCTTATCTGCCTTGTAATATTATAGACGTAGGCAATTTATTAAAAACACATGTTTCTTGACTTAACCTTATTCGTGATTTGTTTATTTTAGAAGATTTCATAAATAAAAGAATTATAAATGATTAAACAAAAATAATTCAATAATGTCATAGACGATTTTAATATTTCGCAATACAAAAGTTTATGTAATTTATGAATACATAAAATATGAAGCGGTTAACTGAAGATAAGACGAAACTTGTTTTGGAAAAATTAACAAAATAGTAAGTTCCGAATAATTTCTTTGTATTGAGATTAAGTAAAATAATTTCAAAAATAAATAAATATATAATATAAATATAATAAAATAAATGTTAATTTATAATCTCCTTTATAATCTCTTTTAATTTTTTATGCTTTTCCTAGTATTGGGACTAACGTAAAATTATTACTTGACCGACCAGATGGTGTTTATTGTTTTCGAGAAAAGAAAGGCAGAGTATATTACGTTTCTGAAAAGATTTTGTCACTAGCAAGTATGGTAAATCCAGAAAAATTGGCAAGTCTTGGAACATGCTTTGGAAAATTTACAAAATCTGGAAAATTTAGGCTTCACATCACTGCTTTATATCATCTGGCTCCTTATGCACAAGTAATTATGTCATTTTTATTATAATGTTAAATTTCGGTATATTATTTTTTACTAACATTGATAATGTATCACTGAAGCATTGAACATATAGCATTTACATTCATTACAAGTATATTTTCCACGTTGCTCCAAACAAATAAATCAATCATTTAAATTTTATTATTAATATCAATTCAATTTTAAATTATAATTTATAAACCTGTGTGAATATATATGTGTATTATAATGTCTTCTTCTAGCATAAAATTTGGGTAAAATCATCAGCTGAACAACAGTTTTTGTATGGACATCATATTTCTAAGTCTGGTATAAGTCGAATTACAGAAAATACTCCTCAGTATCAAGGAGTTGTTATTTTTTCCACAAATGATATTCCACTGGTAACTAAAGTATTTTTACTGTAATTCATTTCTCGAAAAATTTCAATATCTTGTGATTGATCTATATCTCATTAAAAATTTGTAATTGCTAAAATTACTATTTTAGGGTTTTGGTGTCACCGCTAAAAGTACAATGGATTGTAAATATGCAGACCCAATGGCAACGGTATGTTTTCATCAAGCTGATGTAGGAGAATATATTCGGTCAGAAGACTCTTTAATATAACAATGTAGAAAAAATCGTATATTTAATTTTTTTTATCAAATAAATTGTTATATCTCAAGATTATAAAAAATAAAAATTTTTTTATTAAACATATTTTTTATAATGTTAAGAAAATTACGATTACTGTATATATTTAAAAAATCAGAAGGAAATTACTACTTCAGTATCAGTAGACATCTTTTGAATGCATTAAAGTTACATAAATTTTAATTATAAATGGTTTATTTTATAACCAGCGTACAACATGATAAGTCTTTTTTCCAACTCTAAGTAATGATATATTATTACTTAATATATGTATTCCAGGTACAATGAGTTCTGCTGAATTCGTAATTTTTTGATAATTAATGTAAAAACCTCCAGCTGCTATAATTCTCCTTGCATCATGGTCTGTTTTAAAACAGTTTGCTTTCATAGCTAAGTCATAAGCATTAATACCTGGTTCAGATAGAAGTTCTACTATAGTAGCACCATCTAATATCTGTACTAGATCATCCACTTGCATTTTTGCTAAAGAATCAATAGAATTATCATAAAGAACAGCAGATGCCCTCTTTGCTGCAAGTAATCCTTCTTCTGCAACAAAATATGTACAATTAAACTTGCATGAAATGAAAATAATTTAATAGTTTTTAATCCCTAGATGGAAAACTTGTTTGATTACCTCCATGAACTAATATTGTAACTTTCTCAGCTAGAATTTTTTGTGCTTGTCTCAGTTCTGGTCTTTTAAAATGCTCTTCTACAATTTGTTTAATTTTATGTACAGATAAAAATGTGAAGAAATGAAGGAATTTTTCCACATCTGCATCTTCTACTCTAATAAAATACTGATACAATTGAAAGCTAGAAGATTTTGTAGGTGAGAGCCAAACTGCATTGCCTGTAGATTTTCCAAATTTTTGTCCACCTTGGGCTGTGACTAATGGTAGCGTTAAACCATAAACTTGCTTTTTGGTATATTTAGTGATTAAATCATAACCAGATACTATATTTCCCATTTGATCTTGACCTCCAACTTGAAACAAGCAATTATATTTACGGTATAAGTGAAGCCAATCATATGCTTGGAAAATGGGGTAAGTGAATTCTGTAAAACTCATTCCACTTGCGGATTCTAATCTACTTCGCACAGATGCACGACCAAGCATTGTACCCATTCTGAAATACTTTCCAATGTCTCTAATAAATGAAAGGAAATTCATATCTTTATACCATTCTATATTGTTTAATATTTTTATGGGAGTCAAATGTTGATGGTTTCTACAAAAATATCTCGCATGATTCCTGATAATATTTTTGATATCATTTCTTATACATTCTATGTTGTCCTTGAGTATAAAATGTTCCATTTCAACGCGTTCTGTTTTTCTAAAACTTGGGTCACCGATTAAGCCTGTTGCACCTCCTAACAGGATGATCACTTGATGACCACAACGTTGCCAATGTAAAAGATTTATTAGAACTAACAAATTTCCTATATGCAAACTGTCCGCAGTGGGATCGAATCCAGCGTATATACATTGTGGTGGATTTCTCCATAACTTTTTTATGTCATTCCTAAAATTTTATTTCATTTTTTAAAACTTGTTTGTTTTATATGAAGATTTAAAACAGGTGTTAATGAAACTTACACGCAGGTATCAGGGAAAATATCTTCATACAATTGTCTGTTTTCGGCATCTAATATATATTTTGCAGAATATTGACGAATATTAAAACTCTTGGTTATAGAACGTAACCTCAATATGTTATTCATCTTTAATTAACTCTGTCTATATACAAGGATATGTACAATTTAATTGCAATATGAATAGTCCATATAACTATTCTTCCTTACAACATTTTTAATTATGAAATTTTTATTTAATTGATTAAATGTGCGTATACATTGAGAAATATAATCTTATAATTAATTTCTGGTTTCTAACTTTGGATCGACAGATGGCAATACAGTTGCAATATAAAATTTTACATAATGTAGCAGATTTCTAAGTAATCCATCATACATATTTTCATAATTTTTAATAACTCTTTTATACTTATATATTACTATTATATATATATATTATATTATATATACTTATATATTACTTTTATAACTTATATATTACTATTGATAAAAAAATATATTTTTTGCTGCACTAAATTCTCATTTCATTTTTTAAAAGGCAAATATATGAAATTTTTACTATTGTTTCTAAACAAGGATAGCAAACAAGTGTACACGAAAAAAGAAATTAAAATACATACAAAAAAAGGAGAAATAAGCATTTTCACTTTATCTTCACATCTTATTTATAGGTAAAGAAATTATATTTGAGTATAAGAAGAAAACAATAAACCTAAACATAAATTTACATTTGAGACAAAGAAAAATTACCAAAAAATGTTTAAACAAATTGCACAGTTAAAAGATATTATTTCTTTCAATAGATCATGATAATTAATATGAATTTATATTTCCTAGTTTATGCAACTCAAGAGGAGAAGAAGAAATAATTAAAACTTCCTCATTTCGCTTTTATTTGCAACGTAATCATCGGTTCTTTACTAAATTCATTTTCTGTACCATTAATCTGTAAGAGAGAACGGAAGTCGATTTTCTAGGTTACTCGAGACAGAAAATACCACCACCTTTCGTTAACAATAAAAAGTAAAGTAGAGATGAGTGACGTAACATCTTAGTAAAATAAATAGAACGGAGGGGAATTAGTTCCTGGATGTTCTAAGAAGAGTTTAATTAAAAGGTATTGCCATTATTGTATAAAATAAATAGACAGTTCAGTATATAAGACAAACTCTTTTATTTAATATCTCTGAAAATATTATATATTTTATGAAGAAGTTAATGGTGTCTTTCAATGGCTTTGTTCTAATTAGGCATTATTTAAATTTGTAAATAGATCTTCGCTTATAAGATAACTAATTTTACTTAAGTTGAAGCAAACGTTTTACTACAAAGTGTAATGAAAGTTATTGATATACACGTATGATTAATCTAAATTAAAAGAATAAATCATCTTCCAATAATTATACAATTAATTGTATAATTCTTAAAAATATTTGTTACTTCATTAATTTCGTAATAGTGCGTAACGGTCCCTTTAAAAAGTTAATCTCAGACCAGTGCAACAGCTTTTTATAACGCGTATACGTGTTTCTAATAATGCAGTAGCCAGGTGGTTGCTCTAATGAATGGTGTAGCTCGCTCGGTTTTCCGTGATTTTTCTTCATGCTACGTGACACGCTTAAATAATTATCTAATGAACTCTCGAGCACAAAAATACTTTCTATCGGTTGTTAAAAATAAAAGTTTCGAAATTATTCCTTTCTCCTTCTTTTTGTATATATATTCTTATTAATATATATTCTTTTTGTATAATATCAAAGTTCTTTTGATTTTTTAATAATTAGTTTATAAATTTTTCGTAGGTTAGGTTGAATTTGGAAATACCTGTGTACAAAATTAAGCATTATTACATTATTTAATGAACCTTCGCTTGTATAAAATAATAATAATAATAATAGAAACATACTTGCGATAGAAATAAATAACATCTGAAATACAAAAAAGCAAGATATTCTGACCTCAAAAGATTTGACGTGTAGTCTGACCTTGATTGCCTCGATTCTACTTTCGATCTTATTTCAGATGTTCATCCTTTCTATTTGCTAATACGAAACCAATAGGCGAATTCGAGTTCGAATATTTTGCCTTCAGCTATACTACATACTGTTCAGTAACTTCAATGAAATTGCTAATTTTTAATTTATACGATATATTGTAACCGATTGTGTTATTTTGTAATTTACACAATATTGGAATTTCTTTCATTTTTTTAACCGAGTGTAATTACTTAGTTGCTTTTGTTGATCATAGAATCTATTGATTAGATTTGTTGACTAGCACTTTGATGTCTATCTTGATTAATTACAGTCAAGTGTTTGTTATGGACTTTTGCTGAAAGCTGACTACACCTAAAAAACTAAGAATAGGTTTCCTAGACCACTTGACCCAATATTTTTGACAGGTTGATTACCGATGATCGCCGTGATAGTGAATGAATAGATTTGAGACTATGGAAAAGGATTTATGCTTGTACAGTTTAATAAATGGACGACTGTCTGCGGTGGAAACCGAATTTGTTGCGGCTATGATGGCTCGTTAAGTTGACGTCATGATTTGTTGAGTGATTTGTTGCATTTAGTTGATATAATTGATCCTTCGTGGGAAGGAAAGCGCATTACTAGATCTTCGTTAGTTTGAACTGATTTTTTAATCGTGTTTTAATGGAATTTTTTCAATCAGAATTTAATTAATTTCTTTTCTTCTGGATTTAATTAATTCACTTTAGTTTTAGCGTTTACCTCTGACATGTTGTTAATGTATTTGAGTTTCTTAAGTTATAATGGTAAAATTTAAAAGAATTTAGCATTTTGTACTTAAGTAATTAGTCCGATTTTCAGAGTATTTGCCTTTCTCCTGTGTCCAAAGGTGTCTAAACTTTGTCCGTTTTTGTCACGCCATTCTTTCAGCCAATTCTATTCAATAAGGTATTCGAACCGTCATCCATCATTCTAAACACCTTTAATTTCCTTCATAATAGCTTCTAAACAGCAGAAAAATCCCTTCATTGCCCTGGACTTTTCCTGGAATGTTTACCGTATAAGAGAACACCATTTGGCCCGCAAAACGTCGCTGACAAGCCTCATTCCACAAAACTTCCTTTCCAACGCGCTTGCAATGTCTCTCTTTTGTAAGGCGACTCTAACTCTCTGAGATTCTGCCCTGTTTTCCCATGACTCCGTTTCACATACAGATCTGATAAAAAAAAAAAGTTTTATTCCGTCGAGTGGTCTCGACATCGTTACAATTGCGCTTACCTCTGCGTTTCTGTTTCTCTGCGACGTTATTCTTTTATAGATATTTTTTAAGATTTAGGATTTGAATGTTTTCAAGCGTCGAAGTTTTACACTGGTTTATGAAAGTATTTGAACGCTTATAACATTAACAACTACATTATTCTTATAGGATGCACGTTCATCCATAAAGTGTGTTAGAAGAAATATCGCTGTTTGGACATAAGTAAACGTGTGGTGAAGATAAACTGCACGGAATCACGGTCAAATAAATCTCCGTACACTGCGAACATAATGAATGCAATTGCAATTGCGAACACGAACGAAGTCACGTACAAAGGTGAAATCTCGTGTCAGTTTCGTTTTAGGAAATAGAAAGAGCGGAAGAAGCTTCCGAGTGTACATAATATTTATTATAAAGAGGAATGTTAAAGCACATTACTTTTACTGCTTTAACTGTAAGTTTAGTATCTCTTTAAAAGAAGAGAGAGAATCGCAATTTACTTATCCTCCATCGATCAATACTATTTAATTAAGGAAAACTTGCACCATTTGTAAAATTAGCAATTAATAATTTTAATATTTATAACAAAAAAAAAGGAAAAGTTGTAAGGAAGTGGTCTGAACGCAATTCGCAAGAGTTGTTAGAATTTCGATTTACTGCAAATTACCTTTCTAACACACTGTCGCTTTTCATTGTCTTTAAGATTCTACTCCATGTTCCCATGACCGTTTCACATGCATTCTTCGTAGTTGCACTTATTCATGGTTCATCTTTGAAAAAGTTTCACTCTCAAATCCATCGAGCCATAAAACAATCTCCAATCATTAAACCTTTTCTTCTTTCCTTACACTTTTCTCTTTTAATTTTCAAATCCATTTGTTGTTTTATGGTTTTGTCATTTCATATTACATAGGAAATAAAGTAGTGATAATGAAAAAAGAGTAATTATATTGGAGAGAGGGATATGTGTTTCAATTTCTACCATTTGTCACGGTGTACTTCCAACTTTATGTATCATAAAAGAACAAGAAAGAAGAGATTCATTTTATGAGAAAGAGAGATTCTATTTCGCAGTAATCCTATTACTTAACGTATACTTCACCATAAATCACACTGTTCGAAACTTTTACCTTTTAAAATCAAAATGCTTACTGCCAATTCAACCTAAATCGTTTATGAGACACAAAGAAAGCTCTCTCTTCGTATCGATCTCAACTAATTCTATAAACCAAAATTTCTATTTCAAGCTCTGATTTAAATTTCTCAGAGCTTGGGAAATCATTTTTAAAGAATTTTCTATCTGTCCTGAAAACGTGAACTGGAATATTCACGAAATCTCAGAACAAGCGCGACGTACTAATAACACGATTGAAACCCAAAAAATCACAAATATATAATATACAGTATATAAAAAATATAATGTCTATGAAAGAAAAAAAAAAGAAACGAATGACAAAAGAAACAGTTTCCACGCATCGCTTGATGCCCGGCAGAATTTCGATTTGCTGAAAATTCCCTTTCTAATGCACTGTCGCTTTTTACTCGCTTTGGGATTCTACTCCATGTTCCCATGGACGTTCCGCATTTCGATCGGGACGAAAGAATCTACGAACCTTTCTACCTTCGAGCGTTTCGTACTCTTAGTGGGACGTCCGGCGTTGACTGGTCCACACGTATATAACGCAACGACACGTGCTTATACCAATACATACAGACATATACACAACGGGCTTCTCCTTTTCCCATTCACCAGACTTACGCGGTTGGTTACGTGCTCGGTCGTTGTTACTCTTCATGATGTCTGTTTGCGATGTCCCATCCTGAAGCCAACGATTAAAATCGTCCGCTCTTCCTAGCGATTCCTCATTGCCAGCGGTTCTCATGCGAGGACATTCTCACGCTTCAGTTCCCTTCATGTGTCTTCATGATGATGATGTCTTCATCATGTTCATGATGATGTTTCATGTTGCTTGACGTCGTTTGACATAGTTCGACATTGTTTTGATATGGACAGTTACTCGCATTAATATTGAAACACAGCACCATCTCTCTGTACAGAAGAACTCTTTATCCGAACTGCGTTTATTCTGTTGCTGGTTGAATTCATTTATCTGAACGTGAGCTCCTATTGTGTGAACAAAAGATAATAGGTAATGAGGAAAATTGGTGAGCTGCTATTATACGAATTTCAATTGTACAAACTATTTGTCACTCCAACAAATGAATGGTTTAGATATCGTCCCTCTTATGCCAGTATCACGAATCTGCAATTCGACAGATTATAGGAATTTACAATTGAATGTAAAATTATTGGATGGTTCTGGAGATAATGAATCAAGTTTAAAGCATAATCGTTACATTGTTGTACTATGTTCGTTATAACACTCACTTTTTTAATCTATATAGATGGAAGAAAAAGATGGAGATAATCAATCTATTTCTATAATGAAAATGGCTTTTGGAATAAAAGGGACGATATCATGTTGCTTATTTTAAGAGAATATGAATCACTGTCATAGCATGAAAATACGAGTAATTGTATCATAGTCACCTTAGAATCCAACAATATCAGCTGAGAATTAAAACGATGGTTCCGCCATTACTTACTACATGTTATAATGAACACCACGTTTTTGTTCGATGGTCCACAAAATACAAAAAAGCAATGATGGCTCTGGTGGTTACATCGAATCGCAGGAGAAGAGACGAAGTACCGCGCGTATCTCCACATTACGAAACTGAAAGTCTTTCCACTTCCTGCAGGGAAGTCCCGTCCTCGAACGGAGAAAGGGAACCTCGAAAATGAATTTGACCTAAATCATTTTTTTTCATGAGTACGCAAACACGATACTTTCTTTTTTCTTTTATGACCGTCTCTCAGCCACTGTGTTCGATTATCGAATCTCGAATCTCGATACGTGCGTTCTTCGATTACAGTCCACTTATTCCACTTGTAGCGGATTTCCTTCGTTTCCCTTTTCCTTGGACTTCCTTCGATTATAGTTCACTTATCTCATTTAGGTTGTACTTTTTCTAAACATCACATTTTCCACTATCTCTCTGTCAAACGCGTACTATAAAAAAAAAAGTATCTCTAAGAAACCTCAAAATATCCTCATCATGAAAGAGACAGAATAGTAGGATAAGACAGATTAGGTTAGCTACAATAAGAGCTAGAGAAATAAGTGTTATAGCGCTGAAAAGAGAAATAGTATTGTTGTATTGGGTAGAGATTACATACGGTTGTAAACTTGATAGTTGGAAGTCATTCAAAGCCGAAATGCAAAGATTAAATAAAATAAGTAAAAATGAAAGGAACACTGGATGGATACTTTTAATTCGCGTAAGAGTTGAGTTTTGGTTGACCGAAAGAACGCAGTAGGTTATGCAGGGAACGCAGGACGTTCTTATTGTACTTGCCCTTCGTAAAAGATAGCAACGGCCTAAATAGAATATTAGAATCCATTATATTTATACATACATATATATATATACATGTGTGTATATATATATATGCGTTTAGATTAAGATAAGATTATATATATAATATAAGAATAAATTAAGAATATATATATATATATTAAGGGATTTATAAATTTATTATAATATATATATATATATATATATATATTACTGGCCAACGACATGAAACATACGAAGATATACATTTTCATGTACTCGCTATCGTAAGAAGCCTAAAAATAGTCTCATAATTTAAAAAAAGGAAAAATTCCGCCATCACGTCTCCATTACGTAAATTCGTATTCTCTATATTGAAACGCTGAGCAGGAGTCATACTCGCAGGCATTAGGTGAGTTTAGAAAGTGCCAATCCTCTTGCCGGCCAAAAAACCCATCACCTCGCGCTGACACGTTTGTCACCCGTGAATGCAGAATTTTTAAAAGGGACAAAGGTTCAAGGATAATAATCGATCTTCGATTAAAAAAGGGTTAACAACGAGTACCGAGGGAGTCAAGTTCGTAGTGTATAAGGAAAAGAGCTGCAGCAAGATCGGCGACAGCGGAGAAAGAGGGAAAGAGAGAAAGAGATTCGCCAGGCGGTCTCATCAGCATAGGTGATGGGTCGAGATACGAGTGGGGCCAGGGCTGGTATAAAAGGGGAACCGTAGCATCTGTGGAGCATCAGTCCTCAAATCCAAGGAACAGCAGCAACCATGAGGGCATTCATGGTGAGTTGAATTTCTTTCGTCTACTCGCTGACCCTTTTTGATCGACATCCTCTTCCTGACCAGTGGAGCTAGTGTCTTGTGACGTTCTAGACAGTGTCCATTTGCCATTGCCGGATTATCGTCCATTTATTTCATGTCTTCCTTCTTTTCGCTAATTTTTTGTTTCCTTCTTCTTTGATTTTTTTTTTATTATAGTGCATTTATTATATTTACATTGGATTCCCTCGTTCCTTTTTCTCCTTGAATTTTCTTTGAAATTTCCTATTAGGATCCTGGCCAAGTGGAGGGTTGAGAATCACAGTAGTATAAGTCGACCCACTGCTACTTTCCTTGCTAGTTCTGCCTATATTGTTATCAAAAAATTTATTATATTTTTTCGAGTCATGAAAACGCGTCGCCGTAAAAAATAAGGTTACAGCTTAGTTAGTTATAAAATTAAAGTACTAAGGTATAAACAAATTGTGCTTTTGAGAATCGAAATACATGACTGAACTGGAATTGTCAAAATTTCGAATTATACGAAGAATTTAGATATTAGAAGTAGCGACGAAAGAGACAGAAAGAAAAAGAACATGGGAATTTGTGGGGAGCATTGAAAGGGAGAGGGTATGAGAGAAAGTAAAAAAGAGTAGGGATTCTGCTGATCCAGAAGACAATACAGATGCAATTGCGTTCGATGTCAATACATTTGATGATCATATTAAGATGCACAATTATGAAAGCACGAGGAAAACTTTCTAATCCCATGTAATCACGTATTCCTCGTTCCATTTCCTTTAATTTACGTTTCATTAATCACTTTCCTATAATCCCTTCCTTCGCCCGTTGTTTTCATTAAGTTCACCACTCTAACCGTATTACTCTCTCTGTTCCTAGATCGTGATGCTCGCCGCTTCGGTGATGGCGCGGCCAGAAGCAGGTTATTCTTACTCTCAGCCTAGCTCCAGTTACGGAGCACCGGGAGGTGGAACCACCGGAATAGGTGGTGGACTCGGTGGCGGACATGGAGGAGGACTTGGCGGAGGACTTGGCGGAGGACTCGGCGGTGGACTTGGCGGTGGACTCGGCGGTGGACTCGGCGGTGGACTCGGCGGTGGACTCGGCGGTGGATTTGGTGGAGGCTTCGGTGGTGGCATCGGAGGCGGTGGCGGCGGTGGATTCGGTGGTGGTTTCGGTGGTGGAATCGGTGGAGGAGCCGGTGGAGGTGGCGGTGGTGGATTCGGAGGTGGTTCTCTCATCCAGAAACACATCTACGTACACGTACCACCACCAGAAGCCCCAGAAGACAGACCGGCCAGACCCATTTTACCACCAGCTCCACCCCAGAAACACTACAAGATCATCTTCATCAAGGCACCCACTCCACCAACTCCCACTGCTCCTGTCATTCCTGCTCTTCCTCAACAAGATGAACAGAAGACGTTGATCTACGTGTTGGTGAAGAAACCGGAAGAAGCTCCAGAAATCACTCTGCCTACTATTGCTCCGACCCAACCGAGCAAACCAGAAGTTTACTTCATCAAGTACAAGACCCAGGTAAGCGACCCATAGGAGGAAATTTTATGATATAAAATTTGAAAATGTTTTTTCGTGGAGATATTCATCTTCTTTTGTTTCATTTGTAATTGGAATCGTTTCATTCTTCATTCTTGTATTAAAGTTATTGCTATATTGCTCGTATAGGTTCTTTACTCAAGGTATTTAGTTTCTCAGCTTAATCTATGTAACGAAACTTTTCCTAATTTGCAGAGTTACATATGTTTTTCAAGGTTTAAGAGATACTAATAAGTCTGTAAAAAAATATAAAATCGTCATACATAAGTCCCTGCCTTAGGACTATATACTTAAACTCTTACTTGAATTAAAGAAAGGATATCCATGATAAATCCGTTATTATATACCACAATTTTCGTCTTCAACAAAGCAGTTGATAGAATATGTAAAACTCACACAGAAACCCTCATACGTTTATGAACTCTCCATCCAAACCTCCAGTATTCATCACTCTCATTCAGCATACAGACCCTGTGTACCTAAAAATCTCGTGCTTAATCAAAACTGATCAGACTGCATTCTACGAATTACAGAAGGAAGTTACCTCTGGTGGTGGCGGCGGTGGCGGTGGCGGAATCGGCGGAGGAATCGGCGGAGGAATCGGCGGAGGAATCGGCGGAGGAATCGGCGGAGGAATCGGCGGAGGAATCGGCGGAGGAATCGGTGGAGGAATCGGTGGAGGAATCGGCGGCGGCATCGGCGGAGGCGTCGGTGGAGGCGTCGGTGGAGGGCTTGACGGTCATGGCGGTAGCGGACCAAGCGGACCCAGTACGTCTTACGGGGCTCCCGGCGCTTCAGGGCCTTACTAGTCACTCAAAATGCCCGTTGAACCCCCGCAGCTCCTCCTCCACCCGTAATCGAACCTATCTTTACGTTCCGCGACACGCACGCATTCACGGCTTCGGCCACGGCTTCAGCCACGGCTCAACTGCGATCCTATTGGACGCAACACACTGTGATCCCACGTGGACGACCGCGGCGACGAGCAGGAACAGGACAATCGAATGGACAGTCGATAGTAACATGAGGCTCCTGCTCGCGATTCGGAGTTACACGATTAGTAAGAATAATACGACCACGATCATGATGATGACCGTGATGACCAGGATGATGACGACGATCATAACGATGATGATAATGGTGATGATAATGACGACGATCATGATGATGATGATGATGATGACGATGGTGGCTCTAACGGAAGTTAGAAACACGGTAATCAAGACGACGACGACGACGACAATTAGGATTAAATGTTTTTTTATACGTTACTTTTTGCAAGAAAACGGTGGCGAAATAAAGCTTTTTTTATGTATTTTTACATAAAACAATGATGTCTTCTTTCGCATTATCCCTTGACCTTTTATTGATAAATAAGTTAAGTTACAGTTGAGTTTTTTATTGAAGGTTTGAGTTTCGGATAAGGATGTAGAAAATTTTGAAATAACAGATCGATGACTGGGAATCCAAATTAATTATTTGGTTAACAAAATAACGTTGTGAAATAGTTTAATACTATTTACAAAATTTGCTACAACGACTTTATATAGAGTATGTCTTCGTTTAAAACAATGAGCCGAATCAGTTATTTCGTTGCTAAATTATTGCAACGTGAAAGCACGTTCGATTGATCTTCCGACTACAATCTCCCACATGGAGCGTCGTGAACTTTCAATTTCTATTCGTGCTCCTTTTCTCCTGTTTAAGAGGGCCAGAGAAAGTCGTCTGTGAAATCATCCTTCGAGAACATACTTCCTTAAAAAATAAAAATCCTCGCCCTTTGCCAAAATAAACTTTCTATTAGAAGCAAAACAGGTAGCGGGCGAATAAAATAGAACTAAAATCAAAATACTGGATTACGTCACATTTACTAGTATTATAAGAAATAGCCTATAATAAATAATGAAACAGTCATTCTTGATAGTAGGAAATTTCTAAATGTAAATTTACGGATCAAAAATGACAAGAAAGAATATCTTTTAAAGTGAATTTCAAATCTTCACAAATAATAGAAAAACTCTGTATAAACGTAGAAAGGAGAATTAGGAAAATAATAAAAAAAAATATATGTATATATATAAATTTAGAATTAAATTAAAAAATTTTTAAACAAAGGAGACATCCAGAGTTAATTTTAAAATAACAATTAAAAAAAGATTCTAATCCAAACGCAACAAGCTAATTTCTATTTTTATAAGTGTAAAAGTCATTTTAACATTCATTATATATACTGCTATATACTAGGGCGCTTTATAATACAAGGTCATCATTATGGGAATAATTACAGAATGAGAATAATGCAATCGAAAATTTAGCTGCATGAAATCACGTTTCACTTTAATTTCTCCGTATTCTCAGGAACACGTGTAACGAAAGTCTAAATTGGCACGAAGTCATTAAAATATTGCAAGAACTGACCGCATTCAACAGTAGTGTTGATTGGTAAACGCTGTGAATTTTAGACCCTGAGATTCTTATTTCGCATAAGATAAAATTTAAACTTTAATTTTACTGAGAAATATTTATAAAATTTCCTTACCGACATTAGTAATATTAACATGCTGATAACAATAACAGAAAGAATAACAGAAGAAAATAAACAAATATTAAAACAAAAAGAAATTACGGTGATATTAAAATTAAATATTATGAAAGAATAAATATTGGAAAACCACCAATGGTTTGGTATGGTATGGTATCTAGAAATTAGTTTCAACATAAATGACATCATATTCTGTGAATTAGGTACAAACAGAAAACACGTTAAATCATTTTTATTCGCACTCTTAGCCAGGTAAAAGATATCTACAAATCAACATTTCGAAAATGCTTATATACATTTGCTAAAAAAAATACATAATTGCGTTAATCATATGGTAAATAATTTCCATTCGAATCTAGAAGTAACATGTTCACGTAAATAAAGAGAAACTATCCTAGCACGCGGTTTCGTATCATTCAATCCTGTGTGTGATGAGGTAAAACGTCTAAAGTATAAACGTTGTATTGTGCAATGATTCTTCGTCTAAAACATTATACAAGCTAAGAAGAGTCCTGGCCTACGCCACCCTGTGTGGGAAACCAAGTGCTCTGTGGTCCACCAACGCGGCTTATTCGCATGAACGCGTCACTATTGCATCATGTGCGCGCGTCACGTCGAAAGATTTATATCAACCGTATTCAAACTTTCAACGTTCCGAATAATTAACCTTATTATTATGAATCATGTAAAAATGTGAAATATGGAAATTAAGGATTTATAAACCAATGAATTTTAATAGTGGTTGATTACACGGAAGTGTGTCGTCTTTCTAAATGTATATGTATAAACACGTATAAATTAATCCTGTTAGAGATATTTAGATGTTTAAGTATAAATACGAATATCATTATGTGATTACCCATGTTATAAAATGATTGATTGCATTAGAAATCAAGATACATGTACGTATATATACTGAAACTTGTTAAAAGAAAGAAATGTTTTGATATACGTAACCTCACAAATCCATCATACTAGAAATATGTACATATATTAGTTAACTTACTATCCACAATCTAATAAACATTCTTTACAACGTTAAATTTAACTTCTTTCGCCTTTTTATATAAATTATTTTTTTAATTAAACTATATTCGATGTATAATCTGAACAAAGACTAATAAGATTTTTATTAAATTATGTAAATTAAGTTAATGTCTGTAGTTAAATAAAGTAATGACATTCTGTATTAGCCTCGAAGTGATTAACGTTTTGATACAAGAATGATATAAGATATTCATTGTTAACTGAATAAATATCAACTCTCTAAATAGACAGTAGAATTTGTTTTAGTCAGACGTACTTCATATAGTACGTAACTTGGATTATTATAACTATGTATATAATTATGTTTTAATATTGTCTTACATACATAACAAATAACAGATAAAAATCATTAATTATTGAATAGAAAAATGAAAAATAATATATAAATAAATTATTTTTTAAAACAAAATTAATTTATCTCAAAATCTAAGCAAAAATGTACATAAAGAATTAATTCTTCCTAAAAATCCACGAAATCATTCAATCATAACCTTAAAAATTCGCAAAAAATGTAACTATTTGACAAATATCGCGATTTTATCAATCGATGAAGTGTTCAACCACCAGTAATGATTTTTTTTACGAAACTTAACTCGGCAAAGATTAATCAAGAAGACTTGACCTCGAGGATGCTCATCGAGTACGGTTTTTCAGTGATAAAAAGAAGGGAAGAAAGGAGAGGAAAGTAACGTACCTACCTGGTAGTCGTCTTCATCTTGATTAGTGGTTGTTTAAGAATAGTGAAAGTTTCGCCGGCTTGCGTCACGACGCCTTTCTCGAAGAAGACGCGGAAATCGATGCCTTCCTCTTACATGGACGATCGATCCTTTCCGCGGCTTGCTTTTTCTAAGTCGGCTGCTATATTTGATAGTGCTGCTGTTTAACCTGCTTTTTTTCCTCTTTGAGTTACCTGGCCAAGGGTGTGTGTAATTGATGGTTTTAACGGTCTTTGAGAAAGAGAAAGTGCAACTGTGCAGCGATAAATCTTGAAACACCGAGAGGTACCACTATTAACCATTGCATTGAACCTTTGACCATGTAATATGAGCACTGTAGAAGAAAGTCGGCGATTGAAATTTGTCTACCTTCGATGCAAAATGAGTTAAATGATCGAAAGCTATATTATGAGAAGACAATGTATCATTTAGTTTATAATTGAGATATTAAAAGTAAACAGCGAAGTTGCTCCTTTTTCTGGATGTGAGATTAATTATTATCATAAAAAAATGGAGATAATTATACACATTTCGTATTAATAATACTTATATATATATATATAAATTACTTTCTTGGCTTATCCAGGTTTCGACACTTGTGACGTCATTAGTCTCGAAAACTGTTTTTATTAAAATAATTACCTTCAAGTGTCCAGTTACTCACAAGTTAATACAATATTTAATTGGGAATTTCACTTTAGTAGCTTTTTTTTAAGTATTACTCATTGCAGTACTCACTTTCTATTTCAAAATACTGACTAACCTGAATATAAGGTATCCTTAAAGAAAATGGTTTCCTTGAAAGAAGTGATTTCTAAGGAAAGCATTCGTCCTATATCAAGACTTTTATTGCAATATATACCAATTCTAAACCATTATTTATTTTATTTTATTATTTTTAAACACGATTTTCTCAAGAACGAAGCATTGTCCGAAAAAATTTTATTCTGCATTTTGTTACTACTTGTTATTATTTGTATTTTTTAAATATAAAATCACCCTATTCCCGATTATACGACGATTGCTAGGACACCATGTATAGCAAACAAGGAAAAGGAATCAAGGGTAAATCAGAGATCTACCTGACCGCTGAGGTAACTGAACCTTTCTATAAAAGAAGAAGCGAGAGTAAGGAGAAGGAAAGACAAAGAGGTTAGATCGAAATTCGTTCCGATTTTTTTAAAGGAGGTCGAGGAATGACCTTTCAGATAAATTGCTTGTGTTGGTGCCTCTCTTTTCGCAGTATAGCAACGATACTTTTAATCCCGTGATGTTCCAGGAAGCCGAAAAGGGGCTTCGCGTGGTGACCATGTGAAAGTTGCCTTTTGATAGACGTTGCTCTCCTCTGTTCCCCACCCCTATCTCTTTCTCGATAGTTTTCCAGTGTTTCACAGGTAAGATTTCTTACGAGAGCATCTTCTCAGCTGCGTAAGAACGTGAGAGAGAGCTCGCTTTCGTTTCCTCCTTCTTCCTTTCACGACGTTAACGCATTCCGCTTTCCCCTCGGTTCATGTCACTTGTTATCCTTTTTCTCCTATTCTTATTTCTTTTAATGTTAATTCTACTTTTTATTTCCTTTTTAATACTATATAGATCTTCCTTTTTAATGGTTTTATTAGACTAATGGTAGGTGTTGATTGAATCTGTTTTTGAAAGTGATGATTTAATTTGGAGAGACATACGTTCATCAATTTGGTGTTTTTAACAAATTTGAGGTTGTATTTTATTAACTGGGATCTTCCTTATCTGTTTTCTTGGACTTCGTCACTGACAATGTTTCTTTCCCTTTCTTTTTTCTTTTCTTGTTTTTAGGGGTATTGAACTTTATTGTTATTAATTATTTAATTGTTATTTAATTACGATTTAGAGAACTTCAGTTAGATGTCAATAAAGATTTGTATTAATTAAAGTAGCATTTTTATATCATTAATAAAAATAGTACTTTTCTGTATTGTTCTTATATCATTTAAGTAATGTTATGTGTAATTAACATAAAAACAATTATTACCAATATTTTATCTTAATTTTGAAACAGAACTATACAATTAAAGACAATAGAAAGTTACCATTATGGTGATTTTAATGTATATTATTGAAAGAAACAGAGAAAAAAATCAAAGAAAAATTTGCTTATGAAATAAGCCAAAATTAAAGAAGCAGAATGAGCAAATTTAGATAGGAACTTAGATAATAACGCATTTCAATGGAAACGACAACGTGACTTGAAACTTAGGTTTATGAAAGTTCGTATGCTCGATCTGGAATATAAAAACGTAAATTTTATCTAAAAATAACCGCATGCTCTCATCTATTATCAATTTGCGAAACCACCAAAAAGTAGTACAATTTACAGTTAAGCGAATCGACTGCCAGAATTGAATTCGAAAAATAGAAATCGTTGTAACTAGTTTCACAATAAAAAGATTATAGTCGATCATCATTGAATAATAATTCCACCATACGTATGTATTTAAATCTCATACATCTTAGACGGCCATTACTTCCTCTTCTAGTTTTTCCTCATTGAACTGAAATATACTGAATCATACATCAAGCTCGATGTTCCATTTCTAATGCGCTTGTTCCTCTCGAAATTTCGCAAAATCTACGTGTCGAGATTGACGAAGAAAATTCTAGACAGTTGGAATTGCTTCTAATAGATATATAAGTACTGCACATTCCATGACCTCGTCTTGCACTCATTCTCGTTTTGAAATACGCACAACCGGCGTGGGGAGTAACCGTAAGTCATACGCAGCATCATCACCATCGATTGACCATGTTAAACGTACGAATCGTATCAGTAATAATATTTCATTTTATTATTTAATATTATTGTTTTAATACTTAATTTTTAACGAAGACACAATAAAATATTAATTTAAAACATTTTTGTTTTTCTAATGAAGTTGATTGATACAACAAAAAATTACACAGAGAAACTTAAATGTAATTAGCAATAGCATGAACTTTAGCGGATACTACACTTTCCAATATTCTATTATATCTCTCAAATAATTAAAAAGAGATTATAGAAATCGAGAAAAATCACTCTCTTATACTTTCTTCAATGTTTGGTCATTAAATACATCGAAATTCAATTATGAGATACTAACGCTAATTATAATGATGAAACAAATATGAAACATGGAAACTATGTCAAATTAGATTAAAGAATCATTGAAAATGATACATTGAAAGTCACACATCTTACGATTAATATTTCAAACAATGGACAGTAATTATGGAGCCCATTTATTGAATTTTCCTGTCAGATATATCCAGTTTAATTAGTAGCTATTTTTATCTGATACATATTTAATTACAAAGACTTTTCTCTTATACCCTCCCATCAAAGACATATTATGTTCTTTTTCTATAATTTCAATTATAATTAATATTTCACACGCATATTTTACCATTTTCGTCAACGTCATTTTCCATTAAATATCCCTTGAAATAAAAAGACTTAAATTCACGTAACAATAAACCTAAAGCATTTCTACGATTGAAAATCAATCCATGTCCCTGATTGTTAGTACAGGTAACATGATATCGTAGATATCGAATAAGAAAGGGAAAAGTAGAGAAATGCAATTGGTATTTTGCTATTATGCAGCTTATCGGCTCGTCCGAGAACGTTTATTGGCCTTTTGACCTTAGCTTTCACTCAATTAGGTCTTCTTCCTTGTTTCACTATTCGCATACACACACGCGTTGTATCAAGCTAGCCCATGCTCTCTCATGTTTAATCATTCTTATCGGTTTCGTGGTTGCCAGCAACATGATCGTTATTTATTGCACAACAAAGTGTTGTTAAACCATGTAATATTTCTAAATAAAATTGTGCAAGAAGATATTATTATTAACCAATGATTCGAAAAAACCAGAAATGTGGTTTAAATGCAATTGCATTAATATTAGGATTGCATTCTTTATGTAAGTTGTAACTAATTTAATTTTGTAATAGGTTATATGGTTCCGCTTAATTGCATTAATCGTATAATATGTGATATTATCGTATCCGATAACGAAATGAGGACCTATGTATGTATATGTAGATGTATTGTAAAACTTGGTCTTTTGTATTATGATGATGGTGAAGAGACTACTTATATAATTAATACTTACAGAAACAATTTCCATTATCCATCAAGCAGTTTCCATTGTATAGAATGTAAACTAATTTGTATAACGATAAAACTTTTAATTCTAATTTGTTTATTCTTGAATTGTGATATAATATTTGTATTTGATATAATATCTCCGCGGTACGAGTGTCGACTATAGCTGAAAGCGGCCGAATGTATCTCCAAGCGTCGATTAAAATGGACAATCGCAAAAAGCATATATATATATAGTCTATTGTCATCTTTTGTTAGGTGTTGATGTTCTTCAGATTAGCCGTTATTGCCGAAATAAAAAATTTCTCGGTAATAAAAATGTATCACATTGTTATTCTTCAATGACATTTTAATATAAAGATTAAATATTTAAAATCTAATAACCATTTTACAAATGCATTGAGACAAATATTCGTTGAACAATCCAAAATTATAATATTTTGTTAAAACATTATATTTTTGTACAATTACTAATTGTGCAGTAATCTGATTAATGCACTTGGAATAAAAATTGTCTTTTTTGAACACACAATATACTTGGTCACTGCAAGAATCTTATTCGCTAATATGCGATAATTAAGGATTTCTATTTTTTGAAAAAATCCTTATTCCCTTTTATAGTTTCTCTATTTTGCTTAAAACACTAAACAGTTTCCTTTTAAAAAACAAGATGTAATTTGAGCAGTTTAAAAAATAATATAATCTATTATGCCACTGTAAAAAATTGTACTAGAAGAAGTCAAAAATAAAATTTAAGATTCATGTACATAAAAAACAATTTAATATTTACGTCAGAAATTCCTAAGAAAATATGTGTATATATATATATATATATTATGTTATATTTTTTCCTTGCATAATATATGTAAAAATTATGACGTATAACAGAAAAGACAATTAATTCCACAAAACTTCCAATAATCTATGTATATAGATACATATGCATTAAGTCACTTCATTTTCTAAAATTATTAAGATATGAAGAAATCTTAAGAATCTCTGACTTACTTTAATTAACATATTAATTTTTTAGTTAATACTGCAATTGCTTGAAATAGAATGTTTAAACAAATAATAAAACATTATACATAACACTAGTATAAACATATCACTGGCATATCCAAATTTGAGTAACTGAACATGTTATAATAAGAATAAAAAACGTATAAATAGATTGATATTTTCTATCTAAATCAAATGTTTACATACATTGTAAACTTAAAAAATTTCTTCAATTTTGTGTAAAAATATTTGCAATTCCTTCGCCTATATTTTGAATACGTTAAAAACCGTTTTGGATTATGTTGAAGGCGGCGCCGAGAGCCCAACTTAATTCATGTCCATTGATCTTCTTATAAAGCTGATAAAAGAACAAAATAAAAAGCATTAGATTAAATATTACTTCAATAATTAAGTATATAGCTTTCATTAAAAACTTATAATAATTAAGTTTTAATAGTTTGTTTCATATAAAAAAATTATATTTGAAATAAAAATATATAAAATTTAGTAGAGAAATGTATTTATATTCTTACATAAAGTTTTGTATTAGGTTCCAGACCAAATCCATCACGGAGGAGAACATAGATAAATGTCAAATCAAGACAAATGAAAGGTTGATCAGTATTTGGATAATCACAGGCATCCCTTGCTTGTTTTTGAAAAGCATTTACTTGGATAACTCCACCAGAAAAGGGGTCAACTAGACCAACCTGAAATATTAATAAAACTGTACATCTATTTGTCTTTTCTATAAAGCTTATCATTTTTCTTCAAATTTAAAAATTTACCTCAGTGGCACGATCGAAATAATAAGAAAACGCGTAAATCTCATGATCTTTTAAACCTTCTGGTTTATTTTTTATCTTGCCAACATATTTTTCAATAATTTTTGAGCATTCTGGAAAATTGACAATTGGCCTGTCCACTTCTCCACCAGCAAAGTTCTGTGTTTTGACTAGTTTATGAGTTGCATTCACGGGTCCTTTAATAATATAATTAAATCCGCCATAACTCCATCCCGTCGAAACTATGGGATTTACACATTCTGATCGTACTTCTATTGTATCTTTTGGGTTTACATTATCCAAGTTCATTCCATATGTCAGAATCTCTTTCCTTGCTGCCATAAGACCCATACCCAAGTAGCTGTGTGTGTAAACACTCATGTTATGACTGAAGATATTGACAGAGTATGTATGTCCATCAAGCCCTTTTTCCTGAACAAATTTTAAATATGTTCTAAATAAATTAAAAATTTGTTTTCTTTTATCATTAATAAAAACAGTTGCATTTTGTGCAATAAATAAATCCTAAGTTAAATTCTAGTTATGTAAAAAAGTAAAAATTCGTATTTACGTCATTATTTTTTAAGTACATAAAGTTAAAAATCCTATAAATACTAATATCAATGTTATAAGTAATATATCTATATATAAATATAATACTATTACAATTTTTATCAAATACATTTTTTATTTTGTTTTATTAGGAGTTCATATGATTCTAATTAAATATATTTGATATCTTTGATCAAATCTATATCATGATTATTCATTATTTATTATCATGTTCTTATTCATTATTCCATATTTTCAAATATTAAAATTATATTTATTTAATTATACCTGTATAGAATTAGGTGAAAAAGTCACTTGTGTAGAACCTCCACCAAGGTCTAGTGCAGCAACTGTGCTACCAGGATTGTGCGTATTAAAACGTTCCAATAGAAAATTTACAGTGAACCAAGAAAATATTCCTTCGTCTGTTCCATCCATTATAGAAATCGAATTTTTAGAAATCTAAAATACACATAGAATAAACAATTAACGCCTATTTTAATGTTAAAACTTAAATAGCAAAAAAGCATCTTTTTATTTTACAATCAGCTATTGCTATATATATATATAGTCTTTAAATTTTTAAAGTAAAAAATACGTGTTTATATATACATATAAACACATGTCTAATATATAAGTATGGAAACTTATTTTATGAAATAATTAAATAATACTTTTAAAAAATGTTGTGTACAAAAATGTTATAATTTTGTATTTGCTATTTTGCATATTATTTTTAAGCTTTATACAAATCAAGCACCTAATTTCTCTAATATGATATTCATGCTGTATACTCTATTACATACACCACCTAGTTTCATCCTCAGGAAGAAATATGTGTGCAATCCTACTGAAGACAATACAAAAATATTTTATCACTGAGAAAAATACACTTAAAACAATGAAACTACAACAAAGTGAAAATGTAAGGATTTTGAAAACATATATAACTCTAATTTATTGTTAGATATTAAAAGCAATTTTAAATTAGCATACTAAATAACTTCCTTCTTTTATGTAATGTGTCCAGAATCTACTAGATTTTATATATCTCTGTTTTGTAAGATCATAAACATAAAAATCATTTAATATGCTAATTAAAGCAATCTAAGACATGCTGAAATCCTTAGAAAATTTTAAGTCGAAACAAAGAGTAATTATCTAAACCTAAAACAAATTGTGTGTATAGAAGACATCTTTAAAATAGAAATTTTATTATGCATTATTAGTTTCATAAATATTAGGCACATACCTGGAAACCACTTTCTTCAAACATTTTCCTACATTCTTGGAGTATTTCTTGAGCCTTATGTCCAGGAAGAAGTCTTAAACCAGCTGTAGCTTTCATGTTGAGAGGTGTATGTTGCCATTCTACTTGTGGAACAACTTCCTTCACCTTATCTAATAATACAGTAAGAGATTTTGCCGCATCTTTAGGTTTTTCAGCATAAGCACTAACGCCTGGTTTTGTTTCTGTATAGAGTTCACCATCCAAAACCAAATTGCCACCAAGAATCGATTCATGGAAACTAAAGGCCAGAGCACGGCTACCAGTGGAGCCTGCATCAATTACTACAACATAAAATGGTTTTTGTAGATTGAAGGAAAAAGCCAATGTATCGATTGCTTTACTCCCAAGATGTACTGGCTTTAAGTCATATCTGAAAAAACAAAGTAAAATTGTTCAAATTATTATTATCTGATTACTATTTTAAAAAGTATATTTTACTTAATTTTTTATGAAGAATCACTTTTTGCTCAATTAAACTATAAAACAATAGAAAAATAATAATAATTTTAAAAAATATTAATATTTATTAAATTGTCCTAACTATTATAATATAATATAAAACATACGCTATCGCTATATATCCTAGGAAGAGAATTCCCAATAAGGCAATAACGACAAAATATTTTTTGCCTGGATGACCCTTCTTAATTCGAGGTTTGGGATCTGCTTCAATAATATCTTCATTTTCTGTTCTTAACTGAAAATGCAATATGAATTTATTTTACATATACATTAAACAAATATATAACCAATGAAACATTTTATACTACATACAGTTTGTTTTCTTTTAGAATTAGTTTTGTTGAGGATTTTTCTAAATTAATTGCTTGTATCTCAACTATAAAAAAGACACAAAATTTTATAAGGATTTTTATAAGGAAAATTTATGAAGATAATTGCAATGTTAAACATTGATCAACAGATTGAACAATCACCTATATTTTTTGCCACTGAAAACATATGAAAGTCGATGATTTAAAAAAAATATTAAAAATTATTGTAGAAAGATAAATATATTGATTTCAAGTATATAAAGATTACTTCTCATAAGGACTCATTCATAATTGGCATAAAACATGATTTAGCTTATAAAGTGAGTTTAAATATTTTTATTATACCATTTTATAACAAGAAAAATGCAAAATAAATTTAAAGATGCAAAAACATTTTTATTTTGGTCAGAATACAGTATACAAGTAAATATATTTAAAGCTGTTGAGATCAATGACACTTTTATAATTATGAAATTAGATATTCGATAACCTCAAATTTAATAATTTTCATATCGATAATGTTTACAATATACAATTAAGTAAACAAAATTGCAGGGAATTTTAAACTCACTGGAATATATTGCATCTAAAATGCAATTCAAGTAGCTGATGTAGGCAAGGAAGGTAGTTTTGGTTTCTTTATATGGAGAAATAGTTAAAGAAAATAAAACCATCACATACTCGCTATGTACGGAATTTTCAAAATTCTACGTATGCTGCACAGTGGTAAAATATAGTAGAATATAAAAAAGACATTCTATTAAATATTAATATTTAAAACCACAGATTTCTGATTTACTAGAAAAATCCATGTATTTATTTAATATATTCACAACTTAAGGCTAAATAAAAAATATTACTAATATTAGAACATTTCTTGTGGAAAATTTTGCGAGATTTAATACAAATATATCTACTATATATTAATTCATGATTAATTTAGAAGTGTGTATATATAAATTATAATTAATTTTGAGTACTAGAAATATTTTTATTCTTTTAAATATAAAAAGCATTACAAAAATATACATTCTTTCGTTTTATGAATAAAAATATTAATTAGATAAAGCCTATTTTTATTTTATTGAAACGTTAAGATATTCGGGGTAAAAATTAATTTGAAATAAACTCTATAATATCATAAACAATGAAGTAACATAAACTATACTGATATAATACCAACATGATGAAATTCTCTGCAATCGCTTTGATTTTTGTATTATAGTTCAAAATTAACCATAGCTTAATATAAAATTACTCAACAATTTGTAAAGATTTGCAGACTTTTGTAATATCAACAAACATATATGTGTTATAAAGTTAGAAGTTTTCACAAAATGTTAAAATGTTTTACATTTATGGAATTTTACTTCAAAAGTTACGTAACTAAACTCTTGATTATTAATTGACATTACTTCATCAATCATTTTGTAAATGTTTCGTCATAAAATCGTTTTAATTAGAACAAACTTAATTAAGAAAAGTTAAATAAAGAAAAGATATATTAATCTATATCTACGAGATTATCTACACCATTTAAATTATTGTAAACACATTGTCACTAATAACTTACACTTTCATATACATGTAAAGGTATATTTGCTTTGAATTTAGGTTATATTACAATCCTTTTTTCAAATTTAAACAATAATACGAAATACATATACAATCGATGAGGAAAAGAAAATCCTATTTAAATACCCTATACGAATTTTACTAAGAAGAAAATGCTGGAAACAAACCTTTCTATGCCTAATGTCCATATTATTGAAATTTCGTCCGTATAGAAATTAAAATATAACAGAAATAAAAAAAGATTCAGAGAAGCAACTATGGCTAAAGTGACGTTTCGTGACTAGCTATTTGATTGTCAGTAGTCAGAAGTATATACTACTATCGACTATGATATGACATTACGATGATAGGCAGAACGGCAGAAGTAATGCCACAGAGAAGTAGTGGTGGTGCTGCGTTAACTGGCCAGAATTTTACCTTGTTTATTGACTATCTTTATTCCTACCGATGTTTTCAAGTAGCTTCGTGAAGTGAGTAACTGGCTAAAACACAGTGCCTCATAGACAAATATGTTTAATATTTGTACTTTCGCATTCATTTTGTGAGCGATTCCTATATTTTCCATATTATTTCCCTCAAAAACTGATTAAGCTGACGGTCAATCAACAAGGAACTATTGTAACTACAAAATGGTAGCGATAATAATTCAAGGTTGCAAATACGGTTTACTTAAACGAAACGGAATATCAAGAAGGTGAATAAAGAATTCATTATCTGAGGCTATTTCAACAACTGATAAAAGTATCTGTATATACAACTAATTTACCTAATCAGAATATCTTATCACAATGAATGCGATTAAAAACTAACAGCGATGTAATTATACTATCGTGCTTTGAAACATTAATATATAATCAATTCAGCGTTTGTTCTAAATTTATATTTTTTGTAAATAACAATGATATTTATTAACATTCCTTATATTTTTGTGGCTAAGAAAAGGATTAATTGGAGTGTTTTAATACTGTAATAAAGCAACGAAGTGTTTGTTTGATCCCAAAATAAAAATATTCAATTGAAAAGTCAAGTCAAATGAAAATGTAAAGCACTAAATTTATTAGATGGAAATATTCAATTTTTTAGTATACAAAATTCTTTATTGTATATTTTACTTATAAAATCCTTTAAATTTGTCCTTTAATTATAACAGTTATCATTACTTATTTGAATGCGAAAAATATGGAATTTTTATATTATTGCATAAAATGGTATAATGAAAAATATCTACATTAAAATTAAGTCTTCGATTATAAAAATCATAATGTATAATTAGATATTCTAATATAAATGTGAGAAAAATAAAAGAAAAATGTATCAGAAGTGCTGCACAATTTTAATATCCTTGATTGAACAAAGAAACTAGTATTTTTATAAACTAGTTTTTCTTCCTGCTAGTTTAAGAAATTAAATTATTTGTATGACCAAAAATATTTTTATAATTGTAATGCATGTAATGAATTTAAGTAAATTAAACAATAATTTCTAATTTAATATTTTGATTGTATACCAATTAATAAATGATGAATTATTAATTATTCTTTCAACTGTGATATATAAATTGTATTAAATAATATTTATTATAAATATTTACATTTATCTATTAATTAACTTCGATTTTTTTTTTGAATGGTTAATAAATACTTTCGATAATTAGTTTTAAATCGACGATTTGAATTCAAAATAAATAATTTTGAAAATACGTAATGTACATTCATATAATTGATATAAATTCAGCTGTATGATAATTTTCTATAATTATACACAGAAAAGTAAAAAATGTTTTTGGCTAAATATTTTATACATAATTTTAACTTAAAATAACGCATATAGAAATGCATACGAATCATTTCAGCTTTAAGATTCTGGCTTAACTTACAATTAACTTAAAGATTGTAATTACGTAATATTGTTCAAGAGAATGACAAGATATTGCCTTATCATGCTTTGATAATTTTCTGTACTTTGGTTTAGTATAAGTTTGTTGCAGTCATTGTAAAACTGTATATTAAAGACGTAATTATCTCTTTTTCTTCGTTAGTGTTGTAACAACATTTTTTCTTTTGCATGAAAAAAATTCATTTTTGTAAAAAAAATTGTTCTATATAATGTTTTTTTATTAACCCAATATTTTTATAAAAATTAAAATAAGCATGTGTTTACCGAAAACATATTTTTTGTTTATTTATGTTTGGAAATTTACAACATAGATCAATTTGGTAAATTTTACTAAACTTTCTATATCAAAAAATATTTCCTCTTGAGTACTTAAATACTCAAAAAATATTTTCTTAAAAAATTTCTTATGAAGTAGATAATTGCAATATAGTAGCAGTGGTAATGAAATTTGATCAATAAGAAAGAGTAGTTAATTTAAATTTGATTACTTACAAAACATTTTTGTTATAACTTCATTTATTCAAATTTTTACTTACATGATCTCTTATATTTCATAATATTTTTAATAGTAAATAAAAATATTTAATAAGTAGATAAAAGAACACAACATGAAAAAATATTTAAATTGCATAAATAGTTTAATATTTTTAATATGTTAAATAAGTAAAACTATAAGAATCAATTGTATAAATGAATAATATTGATTACATATGTATATATATATCATTTTTTAAATATATATGTATATTAAAATAAAGTGTAAGAAAAATCTCTAGAAGAAAATTGTTTTCTCTTTCATAAAAAGCTAAGAAAATTAATGAATTAAGCACCTAGTAAAAAAGGCTGAAACAAAATGGCACATATAGAAATTACCCAACGTAAATCAAGTCTTATAAAGGAGGCTATCATTCAGATTGGTGCAGGTGGTTCTGCAGGCTTTGTAGAAGCTTGTATAATGCACCCCATGGATCTCATTAAAACACGTTTCCAATTGCAAGTTAAAATGGGAACTCAAGATGCTCTTTATTATACAGGCATTGTATCGTTTATTTGTATATGTTTTTATTTTGGCATTACTTTTGTTATTTTATTGTGATATGTATTTTAATTTCTTGTTTTAATTAGTTGTAAACATTTTTTTATTTATATTTCTATCATAGGAATTAGAGATTGTATGAATAAAATGTATAACAATGAGGGAGTTGCAGCATTTTGGAAAGGTATATTACCGCCAATTATCATGGAAACTCCTAAAAGAGCTGTGAAAGTATGTAATATGAAATAGTTCTTTTTTCATTATTTTCATTGTAAATTGTTAAAATGAAATCTAGTTCAAAGATTACTGATTTAATATGAATATTATATCTATTTTTTCTATATCTTTTAATTTTTTTAGTTTTTCTCCTTTGAACAGTACAAGAAGTTTTTTAATAATCACACGTCACAGTCAATGGTATGTATTCCATTGGAAAATTTCTTTGATGTACTTCTATTAATAAAGACGTCTAGAGAAAGTTTTATGAGATATGTAGGCAAACAAGTGTGATCTACTTCTTAAAAATAATTATAGCTATAAGATTATTATGGTATATTACAATTTACTTGGATAAGATACAAATATATCTTTTATTTAATTTTATTAATTAATTAGTTTTTTAATATCTTAGCTATATTATTATAAGTAGTGTATCATTCTTTCAAGTAAACTAGCCATACCTGTTTACATATTTAAACCTTTTATAACTGAATGTTTCAATGTGTAATGTACATTATGAAATAACATAATGTTTAAAGCATGTTACTAAATATGTAAATTTTTAACAATTATATAATGCCTTTTTTAGGCATTTTTTTGTGCTGGATTCTTAACAGGTGTAACAGAGGCAATTTTAGTAAATCCTTTTGAAGTAGTTAAAGTACAAATGCAGTCTAATCGTAAACATATCAATGATAGTCCATCAACTATTGCTGTTACTCGACATATTCTTTACAACCAAGGTTTTGGACTAAATGGTCTTAATAAAGGTTTATCTGCTACAATAATGAGAAATGCTGTTTTCAATGCTTTTTATTTCGGGATTTATCGTTCTATTATTCCTCGACTGAATAAACAAAAAGAATATGTTCCAGAACTGTTTCTGAAGGTATATTTCAGTCTTAAAATGTAAGGCATTTCATTTATATTAATTACAATTATTTTAGTAAAAAGGATATATATTTATTATAAATATCAGTATGTAATTAAAAAAAGAATATGTATCTTTTTAGTTTGCTATAGGTTTTATATCTGGGACGGTGGCATCCTGTATGAACATACCTTTTGATGTTGCTAAAAGTCGTATTCAAGGTCCACAAGGAACAATCCAGTATAAGGGTACTCTGCAAACTATTTACTTAGTTTATCAAAATGAAGGGTAAAAAATTATTAACTCAGATTCTTTTATTTATTCTAGACATTCTGAATTACTTTTTTTATTATTATACAATCATATTATTTTTAATAATTTTATACATGTAGTGTTTCTTCTTTTATTTGCATTATCTCATTGCATCTGATTAACAACCAGTAAGTACATAATGAAATGCTTTTTAATATTCATAGCTTGTGAATATTTTTATTTTAGATTTAGAGCCTTGTATAAAGGATTATTACCAAAGATCTTACGATTAGGTCCAGGTGGTGCAATTATGATTATAGTTTATGATAAAATGACAGCATTTCTCAATATGCAGTTTGGTGATTAAAATAAAATTTTACTCTACAGAGCAGATTGGACAATGCATTTCTTACATTACCAATGAATTATTTAAAAAAAAAATGGTTCCTTGATATGTATTTGTTTGTATGAGATTATAGTTAGAAATGTGATTTAGCCTTAGATTTAGTGATATTGATAGTGTGTTTAAAAATTAATAACTTACAAATAAATGTTTTATACAAGTAATCCTGTCATCCAACAATATAAAATAAAAAATGTGTTAGATTTATACAATATGTTGTTGAAAAGGAAATTGTGTAACTATATCTTTTATAAAATTTGAAATGTTTATGTAAAAAAAAAAGTTAAAATATATCACAGAGAAGAATATACTCTAATTTTTATTAATCTATTTGTTATGCTTTTGCCTATTTAATAATGTTTATTAAAGAAAATAAATTTTTTGTTTTGGTTCATATGCAAATATCAAAAAATATTTACCTTGATTTTCTGAAATTTTTGCAGAGATAACAATATAATCAATAATTCACAGTTAATCATCCAAAATAGAATCTAACCATTTTTCTAAGTCCAAAGATTTAGTTGACGTATTAGGTTTATTTGTTATTTTTGAATCTGTAACAAATATGTATTTCATTAGCCTTTTAAAAGTAACATTTTCAAATAAAGTATTTTATTCTAAATATGCATAAACATATACCAGAGCTGGAAGAAAGAGATACAGATTTCACAATTGTCAAAGGATCAGTCACAGGTTCATGACATGACAATAAAAAATCTAAATCATCAGCTGTATTTTCTAATGAATCCTGATTTTTGTCTTCATCTTTTGTATTATTTACAATCATCTTTCCTGAATCACTTAATATTTTATTATAATTTTCTTTACCTCGTTCCACAGTATTGTAGATATCTGTTAATTGGTCATCCTGTAATGGTTAATAACATTTCAGTAATATCTACTTATTTTTTAAAGAGTCACGATCAAGTTTAAATTAGTCTAATATATTACTAAACTTACAGTAAAATACTTTGCATCAATATTAACATTTTCATTAAATGAAATTGCTTCTATTGCTGCAGATAACGTTTTTAGATCAAGTGTAAAAAAATCAGAGTATTTGAAAACATCAACATTCCAATTTTTTTCTGATTGAAAAACAAAATCATCATTTTTAGAAATTGGAGCATTTGATAGAAATTCAAAATCCTTTGCAGTATTTTCATCCACATCAATGATTTCTTCGAAGTATTGCTTTTCCTTGTCTTCATTAACTTCCTTCTTTTCTTTTTTTGTTTTACCTCTATATGTATATAAAATAGATATTATTTTTGAATTAAAATTAAAAAAAAAGGAATTAAATTAAAAAAAAAAGATGTAAAAGAATAATACTTCTTCTAATATTAAAAAATAGTGAAGAAATAGTTATTTCTTAATTTAATTACATTTATATTAATAGATACTTAACTGAATTTCATATTAATCTTCCATTCTGTTATTATTTCAACATTGATAAGAATGAAACTCTAACATTTATTTTATAACTTAACCTCTTTTAACGTTTAATGTATTATTATATAAATTACACATTTTGTACCTTTATGTTTACAAATAAAAATTCTGGACATTTTTTTAAATATTTTAACGTTATTAACGTTTATTAAGTTACATACAGTTTAATTATTATAAAATGAAGAAATATAAATTTTTGTAATAAAATATTCTTCTGCATAATAATTTAAAAAGTTATAGTTAAATAAATTATTAAAATTATTATTTATTAAAATAACCACTAACCTTCCTTGCTTCTTTTTAGGCATTTTTCCTATTTTCCCCTTTTATAGATGCAGCGTGTTTCGCGAAGAGAAACGAACTAACTTTGCTAGAATATTTGGGAAGCCATTTTGAAGAAAACATGTTATATATTTAATACACAAAGGATATAACCCAGCAAACACGACGATGGTACCCCGCTAGGGGTAGCCACCTACATGCTATATTTTTTTTTTTTCTCTTCCACCTAGATATAATACCTTACCAAATGTCCTTCTGGACAAATTGTAAAAAAATTCAAATAAATAAATAAAAAAAAAAAGTATTTAATAGATCGATTCAATTTCATGACGTGAAATATTAATACGTTTAATTAATTAATTAAAATGCCATGGGTAGCTTGATTTATTTTTATTATATTTTTCTATATGACTGTATAAAATTTAAAGAGTATTTCAATCAAAAAACCTATGTATATGTACATTGTACGAACTTTTAACATTAAGTGTCTCGTAAATGAAATATGCTCGATTGTATAACGAATAAAATGCATTGCTTTTAATTCTGTATTTAAAAAATAGGAAAGATAAACAGAAATATTATTGTGCATCTTTTTTAAATTACCAATATAAATAAAATGTTAATATTGTTTTAAAATCATAAATATTGCGAATGAAAATATTATTCTACAAATATAATTTTTATATTATTTAATATATGTGGCAATGTAACAATTACCACAACTAAAATATACAATACAAAACTGGTTATTCTTTAGGAGAGGAAACACTAGAACTAATATCACTCAATAAGCAAGATGATATACGTTCCAAGTCTTTCAATGATTCTTCTTCTTGTACTTCTTCTTGAATATCTTTCTTTTCCTTTTTAGCAACCTTTCCTTCTTTAATGGGTTCAATAAGTCCCAAACATCCCAATGTATATTTACAATCAATATTATCAATCTATAAAATATGAGTATATTGTTTTTAAATTATAATTAAACTTTTTATGTACGATTTAACTTTTCGATTTATGGTTCTTTATTAGTTAGGTTCAATATTAAAATATGCACCTCGGATGCTGAGTAATCTACAGCACTAATTATGGTCTCAGTTTGCAATATTTCCATGAGAGACTGCAATAGTTTTGGTGCCATTTTTCCAAGGCATTGTTGGTTATTGTAAGCTTTTTCTGTGACCTATATAAATTTATTTATATAAAATAATTGATAGAAAAATAGATTTAAATGTCAAAAAAAAAAAAAAAAAAGGGGGAGAGAAATTAAATAATCATAACCACCTGCAAAGCTTCGTTAAGAAATATGGTAGCAGTATTCAAAATAGTTTTAAGTGCATCCAATTCTTTTTCTTTGTTCTGAATTAATTTCACTAATCGTTTATTTTCATTCCTAGCCATCAAGATATTTTTTTCATATTGTTTCATTTCCTTATCTAGGAGCGCATCTTTTCGTTTAATTATATTTTCTAAGATACTTTGCAATTGCTTCAGGCGAACATTATTTCTCTGTACTTGTCCATAATACATAATCAACGATTCATATTCCTGTGGAATTATTTATATACACTTGCTACTTGTACTTTATATCTATTTTTATGTGAAATGCGTTATTAGTTAAACTATATTAGTTTGTTGATACGAAGACGATAGAGGTAGCTAAATTTCATTTTAACTTTAACGATAATAATAATATCACCTCGACGACTTGATGAATCGTATGCCTTTGTTTCAGCGTTTTATTCAATATTATCTGCGTCTCGGTTTCGAACAATTCGCATTTCAGCCTTAACGTTTGTTCCGTTTTCTTGCGTTCGATGTTGATGGCATCGAGCTCCCTGTTGGTTTTCAGCAATTTATCAAGATCTCGATTCAATGCCACGTTTTCATGAATTGCACGATTCATGACTTCCGTTATCCGTAATGTGACCGCCTTTAGAAGTCTCTCCGATAAAATTTGCAAATGTTCTTTCATCTCTTTCTGCATCCTGCACACATTCATCGCGATTGCATACAGTTACCGCAATCATCAGCTCGTAAATTTTTCTATATTCCTAGATTTAACGATCACAAGCGAGATACACAGATTCACAGTATTTCAGAAAGTATCTGCAGACATCTTTCATGGATAGTAAATATCCAAAATACTTTCGTAAGCCACTGTATGTAATTAAGTTGGAAAATGCAGTCAATCCTACATAATTTGAAAACCTCTAAAAGATTACAACTTCGTTCATAAATAGAATTTTGTCTTTTCACAAAATATTTTACGAAATATTTAGAAAATTAGACATATTTATTCATACGAAATATTTTAGATGAATGAATCATTTTTATAAAATATTCTGGAATTATTAACATTCATCATTTATTAGTTCATTGTAAAAATATATGGAACTAGAAGTAATTGAATATAAAAATATGGGATATTAAATGTAAATATAGGTGAAATTACTTTTTTAAACATAATCAAATCTTTTAACAAAACATACACTGATTTCCCGACTACCACAGACTTCTCAGCTTCGTAAAGTTCTTCCTCGTGTCGCTTTTCCTGTTCAGCCATTTCCTGTTCTTGTTTCTCGAATTTTTGTAACAGATCAAGTCGGGCTAATCGCCAATCTTCCAGTGCATTTAATTTACCAGCTAATCAAAAGAAAAGAATCATATTACATAATAAAATTTGTTTGTCTTACAATACACTTAAAGCAGTTACTAATACTACACTAAAGCAGTTACTAATACTAAAAAAAGATTTTCGAAGAAAATGATATCATATCATCAATATATCGACATTGTTGCTAATTAAACCAATCGTAAATAATTAAACTTAATTTAACTGTTATATTTCACCAGCTAATTTAACTTCTGCGCTCAAATTATTCTCCATCGTGCGATATTCGTTATCCATCGCTTCTTCCTTCTTCTTATAAGCAGCCAGTTCATCTTTGCGCAACTCTTCCAAAGCGGTGAGTCTTTCAGAAAGCTCCTTTGACTCCTCGGTTTTTTCTTCTAAACTTCTTTTTAAATGTGCGATTACATCCGAGCGATCTTCTTCCAACTGCCGGAACTTCTCTTTTGCAAGTTCTGCTTGTTCCTCCAGTTCTTCATTTCGACTTCTCAATCTAATTTATTTCCATTAATCCAAACATTCTTTCGAGTTTGCATTATATTTGCATTTCAACTGTTTAATTTTTTAATTCACCCTTTTTATTTTCTTATTTTTATATTTTTTGAATATTCTCGTTAGCTCTAGTAGCACAAAAACTATTTTTAAAAGAAACTGTTTTTGTAGGTACCGTTTTATATCCTGTTGATGTATTTTTTATTCTTATTACCATTTTCATATTTTCGTTGATAAAAAAAATATCAAGCAAAAAATTGTTCATTTATTTTATAAAGGAAACATTGTATCGACAATTGTTTCTGAAAATATTTGGATGTCGATCGTAAATAAAAAAGAAAAAAATTTCAATCGTACATCAAATATTAATTATTAGTTATGAAATAATTTTAATGCTAAAATGGATTAAACAATGTTCAAGTTCATAAAATGTATATTTATTTTTTTTTAAATTATCGTGTTATCGATCATTAAATCGCTCATTGTTTAATTTTTGTTGTATACATAAAATACAGCGTCATGACATCTTATTAGCCTTTAAACGATTTCTTTCTAAATATATATAATATAATTTATATAGTTTGTACATATGTATATTAAAAATTATAAAATACAGTATATTCATAAATTCTGTAATAAGTTTTTAAAAATCAAACACGATATTTTGTAATAACACATTTAAGAATAAATCAAATCAAATCAAACTCAATTTTCGATTAATCGAAATATTTATCATGATTTAACTAAATGGCCTGAAATCTACTACATTTGTACCTAGATTTACTTACCGTGCCAACTGTCTGTTGTTATCTAAGATCTCTTGTTCGTAAGACAGGGTCTCTCTTTCGTCGATACATTTCTTTTTCACTTTCTTTTTTTTACTTTTGCTTTTTTTCTTTCTAGCCCGTTGCATCTCTATCAATCAGATGTCAATTATAAACGATTTAAACCTTTGTACGTCACATTAAGGAACAATACGAAGGTATTTCTTGTTAGATCGATAATTCTATAGTTTCACGGTAACGAAAGAATTTGACAAATCATTTCATAATAAAATAATTTCTTCTGTTTAATCTTCAAAGCCTTCTCGAATCTTCTTCAGAGATTTTAACATATATACGTAATTTAATTATAACATCTCTAAATTACTTTTCGAAAATTCTAAATTACTTTGTGCAAAAAATTAAATTTGCTTTTTGTCTGTACAAATAACTTTTAGAATTATGCTTAAACTCTCTTTTCATTATTATCATTCAAAACTTTTTTCAATCTTTGCGTGTCTACTCAATACAGTCAAAAAAAAACCTAATAAATAATATTATTAATCCTTTCAAAGAATTGTAATAAAATTTTATTAGTGTATAATAATAAATACATTTGTAAACATCATAATCGCTGAAGGAATGTTTATACATTAATACATGAAAGGTTTATTTTCATTCACAGATATTTATAATTTTAATCAAAAGACATCTTTTAGAACACAACATACCCATGTCAATATATGAAAATGTAATTTACAAATCATTTTAAGTAAAATAAAGTATTCTACATAAATCTTACCTTTATCAAAAAACATAATTTTAATGTTATTAATTTATACATACATTTTATACATTATCATAAAAATATATTTCCTACAAAATTACCTGTTGTATATAAATCGATAATAATGAAAAGATGTTTCCTATCTTATATTTTTTCTATCTTAAACATTATACTCACTCTATTTGTAAGCATTTACACTCTTTTTTGTGATTCTATTATCATTTCTATATTTTTTCGAAATATACATACATATATGTATGGAAATATTAAATATAAAAATCTATTCCAAATTAGTTTATGAATAATTTATGATCTACAAATTTAAAGAAATCCATACAAACTGAACAAATGGCAAATGTTCAAAATTTGAAATTTCTTTAAAATCTGATTTCGTTTTGTATATATACAGAAAGCAAAAATCAATGTATAAGTGAAGTTAAAGATATCTAAAATATTACGTAATCATTATCAAATCTACCAACTTCAGAATTTGACATAATAAATACAGATCAATAATACATACATAAATCTGTACATATTCACACACTGTCAAACTTCTGAAATACAAACAATCTCAACATAAACAAGGTGGCTTAATAAAAACAACACATCGATATGCACACATGTGCATGTATTTATGAACCATCAGTAACAAAGTTTACTTCATCTAAAAGGAAAAGAGAAATAGATTCGAAAAAAGATAATTAAGAACTAGTTAATTCTAGGTGGAGGTGGTGGTTGTGGCCTGCGAAAATAAATAATTAAACTGAGCATGCCAGTGAGCAATCCAATAAGATATAAGTCCCAGTTCTGACCCAAAAGCTGATCCCACTTATTTAAATGATCAGCAAGGCTAAATTCTTGCAGATATTCCAGTCCAAAGAGAAATGAAAGTTTAATGAGAGCCAGTGCTACAGGAATTCTTGCATCTGGACTAGCTTCAGCCGCTAGATCATAACATCGTTTGGCTAGATGCCAATCTTTTGCAAGACCCAAGCCACGTTCATGCATGTATCCCAAGTTAAACATTGCTTGCGCATTATGTTGTTGCTCAGACGCTGATCGATAATGAGTAGCTGCAGCCTCATAGTCAACTTTTGTTCCACGACCGTAGTAATGAGCATCTCCTAATTTGACCTGTTATAATAAATTTTTTGCAAATAATAGTGGATAAAATTTTTAATAATAATTCAATAGTTTCCGGATAAATGACTTTCCTTACTTAATTTGCGCAGAAGATAACATACCTGAGCAGTAGAATATCCTTGAGCAGCTGCTCTTGCCCATAAAACAAGAGCCCTAACTAATCCCTCTTCTTCTGATAATATTGTAGTTTCTCCTTTATCCAATATAAATGCAGCATTACTCTGTGCTACCTCATAACCCATTTCTGCAAGGAGAGCATAATTTACGAAAGCCTCGTTTATTCTACCTTCTCTGTAATCTGTGTGAGCAACCATTAGTTGGTCGCTCCATTTGCCCCTTTCTGCAACATTTTTTAGAAGTTCGACAGCAGTTGGACAACTACGCATCATGCCTGTTCCAGTAGCATGCATTTGTGCTAAATTATAGAATGCCAAAACATGACCAGACTGACTAGCCAAACTAAAATACTTGTTGGCTAATTTGTAATCGCGTCTTACTCCTGTACCACCTATTAGACAATTGTGTTATTAGGATAACTATAATAAATTGTATAAAATTTATTACGTAAAAAAATGAATTTTTCTAATCTTACTAAAATACATATTGCCAAGTTGAAGTTGTCCATCAACCCATCCTTGCTCTGCAGCTTGGCTAAAGTACTGAAGAGCTTTTGCAGTATCTCTTTCAACTCCCCTTCCATAAAGATACATAAGACCTAATCCACTCTGACCAACAGGATTTCCAAGCTCAGCAGCTCTTTTGAAGTATTTGTATGCTGTTTCATTATCCTGTTTAACTATATCACTGCCTTCTAAATAAATCTATAAAAATACGATATACTATTAAATATAATTTAATGAATATCAATATTATATAATTTCCAAAAATATCTGTAGCATAACAAAAAGTAATAAGTTACTATTTAGTTTAAAATTTAATATTTATTACCTTTCCTAGAAAAGCCATAGCAAGGGGATTCCCAGCATTAGCAGCATGTTGAAAATATTGTAATGCTCTTTCATGATCCAGTGGTACACCTCTTCCACCTTGATAATGTAATTGCCCTAATCCCACTTGAGCTTGTATATCTCCTTTTTTTGCTAACAATTGGTAATATTCTATTAGATCTTGATCAAAGATTCCTGAGCTGTATGCTGGATTCTCCTGTTCCTCTATAAGTCTAATTCTCTGAACAACTGGTCCTCCGCTAAGGGAAACCTCTTCTGCAACCTTGTTGGCTACTTTACGATAAAAATCTAAAGCTCTCTCACAAGAAGCGGGAGTTGTAATTCCAGCCCAGTGACGATAGCCTAAGGCCATTTGTGCACGAGTATCTCCAGCAAGTGCTGCTACTGTGTAATGTAGCAGTGCCTTTGCTTGTGATGCTTGTACTCCACCTAATCCAGTTGCATATAGAAAGCCCATACCCTGAAAATAATTTGCACATAGGTATTTATTAACTTAAAACTACTATTTATTAAGAATTCATTTATACATATAATAATAACGTAACATATTGTAGTATCGTGGACGAAAGACCTAAGAGATACCGGGCGAATCATAAACAATGTCGCGAGAAAGCTTAAGTGCCAACAGGCCCAACAATGTATCGTCGGTCTTTCAATCAAATAGTTACGCGGAAGAGGCCTACGTGAACCTGGCCACGAGCGGTTGCGGAACACGTGCGTGGTGGGGCTAAGAGAAAAGACAAAGGGATGCTAAGGGAGAAAAACGAATTAATAGTCAGTGTTAGTTGAGAAGTCAGAGAGTGTGAATCGAGAAGTCAGAGAGTGTGAATCGAGAAGTCAGAGAGTGCGAATTGCGTTGTCGAAATGGTGTTACTAGCGTTGTCAAGAGTGTGGTCCGCGTGAGAAAAAGCGCTAGAACTGTGGTGACGAGAGTTGCAAATTAACTATTTAGTTGTCTTAATTATAGTACGTTATTGTATTTAGTTCACGTTAAACAACCATTGTTTCCTGTTTAACCAACACCTGTTTAATCCATTTTAAATAAACTAATTGTAGTAAGATCCTACAATATAGTAAATAAAAAAACATATAAATACATATAAAAAAATTTACAAACCATATGAGCAGTTGGTGAACCAGTTTCAGCAAGTCCCTTAAAAATGTTATAAGCTGCTGAAATATCTTGACCAGGAGAAGCTGAACCAAATTGTGTACCCAACAACTGACCCCATGCTAACATAGACCAAGCTTCTCCATGTCCCAGAATTGCTGCAGAAGTTAATAAATTATAGGCTTCTTCTTTATTTGAGCGTGTTGCATTTAAGAGACTCTGTGCCTTCTTAAATACTAATTCCGCTGAAAATGTTAAAACGTTTATTTTAATTAAATAGTAAATTAATCATTTATTCAAAAAATATAAATTAATTATATTATAAAAATTACAATAAACTTTAATTGAAATACCTTCCTGTTGCTCCGGAGTAAGAGGTTCTTGAGGCTCATCATTAAGAGGTTCTAGTTGCTCTTCTTCGCCCCATGTTTCATTATCCTCTTCTTCAATTCTTAAATTATTATTTGGTAAATCTATATTTTTAGTTTGAGCTATCATTGTTTTCATCCAGACATTTTTTATTACAGGACTTTCATCCCTTGTTTTTGGTTCATTTTCTGTTTCCTCTTTTTTCTTTGTAATTTTATCATTAAGATATGGTTCATTGGCTGGTACTATTTTCAAAATACTGTCATGCAAAGCCTTTAGTTCTTGCAAATGTTCAAACTCATTTTCTTCTAAACTAACATCTTCTTCCGCTTCTTCCTCAGAAGTATCTGATCGTTTCTTGGAAACATCTGACTCTGAGGCAGCAGACATCACCAGCAAGATTAAAATTAACTCTTTTCTTAGCTTCATTTTTCCAAATTATATTTTGATTGTAATTTGTTAATCAGCTGACCTTGATGTGAATATAAAATCAATTCAGTTGTCAATTCAATATCAATAAGATAAATATCAGTTATCAATAAATAACTTTTAGTAGAAAGAACATGTATTATAAAAATGTTTCTAGTGATAATCTACAGATATCCCTTATGATACAAATGTATTATAGATTAAAATTTTTATTTCATTACTGAACCATCATAATAGGAAAGTTTCAACTTTTAAATCACGTTTGACACATCAACATTTTTTGTATACAATATTTACAAAAATGTTATTTTGTTGTATTCTATAACCTAAACTTCAACGAATACACCGTAAAATATGAAAGAAATTACATTGTAGTAATTATACTTAGACTCTTACTTTTAGTTTAAACAGCTTGATAAAGATATTCTTGAATTCATTTTAAAATATCCTTTCGTTGGATTCGACTTTTCGTGGCAGAAAGACAAAGTTACGTCATTGAGACACGTCAACGCACATCTTTTCGGTTATCACATAGAGGAGTATTTATGATCACTTTCAGAAATATTATTTTTTCATACGAAAAAAACAGTGCTTTACAATTGTTTTATTATCACTAGGCTTTCGAAATATGTTATTCACTTAAAAATCGATGGATCAGCTGTTTCATCACTGCTTTATACAATTTTGCGTGTTATATTGTTCTGTTGTATTGAATCACTGAAGTTAGCTCCAAATTGTACAAATATTGGCTATATGCTTCTAAAATTGGAAAAATAAAAACTCGAAACTAAAAAAAGTTACATTGTTGATGATAATATACAACTAATTGTGTATTTATACGTATAAATTTACCGTGAAGCTTGGTAACATAACCTACAAATGAACAACATAATTTGTTCTTGACATTGAAATTTTGCTTACAAAGGAAAATATACAAATTGACCAAATATATTTATAAATCAAAAACATACAGTTCATTGAACTGAAACTGAAGTCAATTATTATTAATAATCACTGTTGTCAGTTAATAAACGACCATTATAATATATACCATATTATATATATATAATAAGTTATATATTATATATATATAACTTTTATTTCCTCTTTTCAATTACTATATAAGTACAAAATAATTTATTGCTATAGTAATAAATTTACATGTGTATAAGGAAAAGAAGATAATACAAATCTAGAAAAACTTACTAATACCTAATAAATAATAATAAATTTATAATAATAAATAAAATAAATAAATAAATAAATAATAATAAATTTAAAAAAATAAAAAAGGATAATGCAATATTTGATAACAAATTGTAAAAATCTGACATAATATCGTTTTTGTTTATAACAATCGAATAACATATACAATATAACATAAATAATATATACAATATTAACATTCACTGACAATCTTTTTTTATATTATTTTCTTTCATATACACTAGCATATGGTATATGAAAGAGTATTCAACTTTTATTTTACGAAAAATGGTGGATTTATTCGGCAAAGATAAGGGAAATATTTCATTGCCAACACAATTACAATCGTATGAAGATGAAGACCAAAAAAAGCTGCCAACGATTATTAATTTACAAAAAACGTTTTATAGTATTAAAATTGCAGATATTGAAAATAGAATAAACAGGTTAAAATCGAATTTAAACTTCATAAATACATCTCCTAATTTCGTTATGCTTTCCTACATCTTAATACTATATAGCATAATAGAAGATAAAAATTAGGACATTTTTTAAAGTATTAGAGATCAGTATCAAAATTAATATCTAGGTTTGACGAAAGAAACGACGAATTGCTAAATGAAATCGAAACTACAAATGAACAAACAGCTATAGTAGATGCAGAAACGGCTGAAGAGATTGCAAATTTAAACAAACTACTTTCAACCCAAAATAATTTAGTAGAAAGCTTAAAAGAAAAGATCGACATCATAGAAAATGACCGAATAGAAAGTAAAAAATTACACGAAGAGAAAATAAAACTGTTTGCTCGAAAATACAAAAAAACGAAGGTTGAATTAATTTCTCAGATCAAAGTCTTAAGTAACTTATAAAAATTTCTTTTCCTTATTCTTTTTACATTCTGCCGTTCTTTGATATTTGTTCGTAAGGAATTATGTTTCTAAAGAAAAGTTCAACCATTTTTCTAGATGTGAGAATTAATGTTTTGGAAGATTTTAAAAAAGTGCAAGATGTACTGAAAGAAAAGTTTCAAGCAAACGAGATGCAAATGGTGGAGAATGAAAAAAGGATAAAAGAAACGATGGAAATTATTAATCGAAAGATTGAATTCGATAAGGAAATGTATTAATATCCTATTCATTATACGTTTCATTGAAAAAATTTATCTTATCATGAACAAAAAATGAGGAGAAAATTTTTCGTTAAAAAATGATTTACAGGACTTTTTTCAATACAGGGTCAAAAATGAAATGTACGATTGTCTTTATGATTTAGCGATACAGTTTCAGAAAGAAGTTAACAAACATATAAATTTGCCAAATCAAAGATTAATGAGAGAAAATATTATGTTAAAAAATGAATTATTACAAATTTCTACAAGAGTTTCATCGAATATTGACACCAATATCATTCTTAAGTAATATTTTAAATTTCATTTTTCTTTATCTTACAATAATTTGAAATATTCTTTTCTTCTTTTTAAATATATTTACATTGAATACTTTTTATTAATAATTTTTCATAAAACTGTATAACAAACAACGCATTGTATATTAATAATAAATTAATATATATATATAATTATTTAACTTTATGTATATTATTTTGTAATAATATATATTTATGTAAGTTTAGTAACATTATGTTCTTTTTGTGTATAGAAATGCAGCAATTGATTACAAAAAGAGAATGGGTGTACGAACTGCCTTTATAAGAGAAAATATAGTAACCGCGAAAGTACAGAATGAAGTGCTGGAACGATTAAAGAAGAAGTTTTACAATACGAAAGGATATCTTTCATCTATTAATATTCTTGATCCTGAGACAGAACAGAAATATTTAACATTGATAGAAAATGCCAGTCGAGAAGAGAATGACATTAATTTTCGTTTCTCATCACTGAAAGCTTTACTTCATAAAGAAAGAACGAAAATTAGCGTTGCGAGATATATTTTAAAAAGATTAGAATGCAAAATAAGAGCATTTTTGGAAACAATTTATGATTTGAAGTATAATGCAATGTGTTTACTAAAAGTATGCTAAAATATTTTTGTATATTAATTTCAGTTTTTAACTGCGTAAATAACGTTAAAGTTTCGATATCTATTTTAATTATTTAAAAGACTAATTTTGTTTTACATTAATTGTATGCATATCTGAATATTTTGTAGTGTCCTTCTAGTCGCAAGGATCTAATAACATTAAGTTGTATTGAGTCATTCTTATTCTTGAGAGATTTACTTATTGAAAGACAATTAAAACTTCGAAGTCACATTATTAAATCGTAAGTAACTACATTAATTATATGTTATTTTTTATACTTTTAGTTTTACAAAATATTGCGAAAATGCAATATTTTTGTATAAGAAAATTTTTAAAAATTAACATAAATTAAATTGAGGTCTGAAACTATACCACAAGAATTAGAATCTGTGTCACATATAGAGGACATCTCTGAAAATATTGATTTTGAGATAACAGCAAACTTTATAAAAGAAGAATCAAGTAAAGAAACTTTGGATGAAGTAAATAAATATTATCAAATTAATAATGTGGATTATTTAATTATATTTGAATTTTTTATTATTCAATTTTATTAGATGAAATATATTGATGGTGTAGAGGAACAAAAAGAAATATCTATTGAAGATAGGGAATCTCAAGAACCATTCATTGAAGATATTCTCAATGATACTGCTAATTTTCATGTAGAAAATTAATACAAATTAAATGCAAATTATGAGCTTGCAGAGGAATCATTATCTGACATCATAGAAGAATAAAATCTACTATTTAAAATTGTTTGCAAAGTTATTTTTTAATTTATCAGCATTATTATTTCTTTGGAAAACATCATTTTTTATACAAAATCTACTTGTTATTAGCATAATACTTAAAAAGTTTAATATCCTAAATTATTTGATAGAACTTTTTATGCTTAACAAAAATAATAAGTCATGTCATAATATAATGTTTTCAAAACATGTAATTCAAATAGTAATTTAGTTTTTCTATATAGACAATAAATTGTGTGAAAAAATGTTTTCTATTTATTAATATTGTACATAAACAGCAATTATTACTTAGCTTTTATTTATATACATAATTTTACACAAATTATAACTTCATGTTTAAACTATTTTATGTCAATTTTGTCATATCAATTTTGTGATCTGGTTTTGTAAAGCGTTTCACTTTAGCTTTGTCTCGTTTCCTGTAATAATAAAAGGTAGATATTATCAATAAAATCTATAAATTTATTAAAAGGAAGTATCAAAGATATAAAATATAAAAGAAAATATAATTAATATTTAAGAAAACAGAATTTATGTAACTACTATAAATATTTAAATTATTCTAAAGAAATTTAGTAAAAATTAATCTTTTAGCACATTCACCTAACAAAAATGTACTATTTTTTTTATATTTATGTAAAAAAGTATTGTATACTTACAATTTAATATTAGCAGGAGCAACAATATTTCTTTTTTGAAGAGACTTGAATCTGTCTTTCAACAGACTATTAGCTGGCTCAGTATTTCGTAAGTTTCCAGTTAATTCATTAGATAATTTAAAATCATGTTCTAAGGGTTCAAATTTAACTTTACTAAGAGTTTTAGTACCTGCTGCTTTAAGTGCTTTCTTTTTTAACCTCTTTTCTCTTAATATTTTTTGTTTTCTTTCTTTAGCAGCCAACTGACTGTTTAATAATTTCAATTTATATATATCTGAGCTTTTTTTTCTTTCTACCTTTTCCTGTCTTTTTCTATGTGCCAAGTCTTTCTGTTCTTTTTGTTTACGCCTTTGCACACGTGTTTTCTTCTGATCTCTAACAACTGGATTTACAAACCTTACTGTTGGGTCATCATCCTCATCTTCATTAGGATCTTTATCATTTTCTGATTTTAGACCCTCTGACATTTCTTTTATCAAGTTATTCTCTTTTTCTTCAGGTGAAACCTGGAATAAAATTCTAATATAATAAGCTATTTTCGATGTATGAATATAGATAGATGTACCTTTCTGAACATTTTTGTGGTAACTCTATTAAGATGTTCTTCTTCTTTTATAAGCTGTATTTCCTTTTGTGCCACTTCATGTAATAAATTTTGATGATCTTCAAACGAAGGATTATAAGACATTCCTGGATGTGGTGGCTCAACTGCTGGTATATTAGATGGTTTTTTGCGCAAAGAAATAGGTATTCTCTTTTTCTTTACTCCAAAATGTGTTAATGTATGTCTGATTGTATCCGAAGACATCCAATTGGTATCAATATCTCTTGTGGTTTCGTCTTTCCATAAATCAACATTAAATTTATTTCTTTTCGGTTTATTTAATGTTTTCCTTACTACCATTATTTTGTTTTTCAAATACAATCTTTCTTTTATTTTAAAATCCTCTAAATATAATTTTTATATTCTTTTAGTTTTAAAACCCTTTTTTGTGGTTATAAGCGAGTGTGCAATATGTATAAATCATTAAACTTATAGCTATTCTAGAGAGGAAATCTCCGTCTTATAGAATACATAATAGTTTATAGAATTGGCGACCATCTTGGTTTAGTGGTGCCATTTATATTACTTTAAAATGAAAATGCCTATAGTTAAAGATTTAAAATCATAACCTTTATTCATAATGTATCAATAACAGGATTAGAGTACTTATAAAGTATTTTTAAATTTGTATTAATTGAAACAATATTGATATAATACATCACAAAAATGGTGAGCACTGCACTTTGTTTTAAAATAATTATTGATCACATTTTTAGATTAGGTAATTATTACATTATTAAGTAATTTTGTTAATAAACAGAAAATAAATTACACTAAATAATGATTTTTAAATAAGAAATGGCCAAATTATTTTTTTCTCCATAGGATGTACAAAGGCATTCTCTTACATTATAATTTTTTCTTATACATACTCAAGTATTTTGATCCTTAAAGATAACATACAATATATTTTTATTAAATCAAGATGCTTTACTACCTGAATCTTAACTTGTAAGTATATTTTGCATTTGCAATTTAATTGAAAATTAAGAAAGTGATAAAATAATGTTTTGCAGATGAAAACTGAAAAAATCCATAAAAGAAAAAGATTGTTATAGTTCTGTATTAGAGCTTATCAAAACTAACAATATAATGAAAGCACAAAATGAAAACAAAAATAAAAATACATATCCACTTCTACCAGGTAGTATTTATAAATATATATTTATTATATCAATTATATTTATGTTATCCCTTTATTAATAATGATGTAATTTATAGATGAATCTTTTAAAAGAAATAATAATGCTGCACTTGTTTATTACAATTTTATATAAAACAATGATATAGTAGTAAAAATGCAAGCAAATTCAGGAGGAATTTCAATTAATATGTCATCATTCATATTACAAAAAAAGACACTTTCTATAACAAAACCTAAGTGGCATACAGCATGGAAATTATATAGGATTATTAGTGATCATCTTTTATTATTTTGGTTATTGAACTAGGAAGTGTATGGTTTGCAACAGAATTTGCAGATAGAATAATTAAAGTAAGATTATTGTTTTATTTAATATTTTTGTTAAATTACATAATATATTGCAATTTCATTTTATACAGTTTCATGGACTAATTTTACCTATAAATTTTGTAGATCATAGTAACCCTTATCTTATTAAAAATTTCAGATATTAGATTTCACAAATGGAAAATTAAAAGTTTGTTTAACTGGTGACATAATTAGTGTTCGTGAACTTGCATTTTCTCGAAGACATCCATATCTATTTTCTTGTGAAGAAGATCAGCAAGTAAAGTTAGAAGAATTATGGTCATTTATCAGCTGTATATTCCATGGCATTAGATTTTAATACTAATCTATTAGTAACTGCAGGTAGAGATTCTACTGCAAGGGTATGGAACATGTGTACCAAAATAAATGTACATACACTTGTTGGTCACACTAACACAGTTGCTAGTGTAGTTCATCAAATAACTGAACCACAGGTATCAAGATTCATCAAATCATGTCATGTTATATATCTTAAAAAAGATATTTAACTATATATATTTTTACTTATTTTCTTTACTAGCTTATCACGGGAAGTCACGATTGTACTGTATGATTATGGGATTTAGATATTGAAAAATCTAGAGCTACTTTAAGAAGTCACAAGAAAAATAAAAGAGTTGACTTTTCATCCATCACTGTATGTGTACTTTCTTTAAATTGTTCAACATATATAAATTCCTTCATCTAATTTATGTTATTCATTAGATATATGTTCGCATCAGCATCTCCAGATAACATCAAGCAATGGAAATGTTCAAAAGGAAAATTCATTCAGAATTTATGTGGCTATAATACAACAGTTAATTGTTTAGCTGTTAATACTGATGGCATACTAGTTTCTAGAGCAGACAATGGAAATCTTTAGAACTGAAGAACAGGGCAAATATGATACTTCATATAAAGATTGTATTTTTTCAATTGATTTCCAGCATTGTTTATGATATCTATATAGATATATTTTAAGGTATAATTTCCAATGCTTACAAGCATCAATTCAACCAGGCTCAATGGACAGTGAAGTTGGAATATTTAGTAGTACATTCGATATATCTGGTACTCGTATAATTACAAGAGAAGGAGACAAAACAGTAAAAGTATATAAAAATGATACTGCTATAAGAGAATTATTTTTTAAATGTTATCGTGCCAATAATTAATATAAAAGGACACAATTTCTTTTTTATTATTATTTTCAGACTAAAGAGATACATCCTGTAAACTGGGAGTTGGATATAATAAAGCACAGAAAATATTAAGCATTTTTATATATGTAATAAATATTATTAATTTTAAATTTCCCTTCAGTTATAATTTGTAGTGAAAACCAGATTGGCAAAACATGTTTGTGTTTTATAGTTCTTCATTCAAGTCAAATTCTTCTTCAGGAAAATCTCCTACTTTCACATGTATTGGTTTTACAAACCCACCATATTTCGGTAAACATTCGAAATAGCTTTTTCCGTTGACACTATAACAGTAAAATATGCAAGAAATTAAAAATAAACTGCATAATGATAAGAAATAGCAAGCATAAAATAATAATGATCTTACGTTCCATCATTTTTACCAAGTGGTTCATCATATTTTACTCCAATCCACCAACCTTCTTTAAACTCAGTTTTACCTACAGACAAATCATAAACAAAGATAATATAATCAAACAATAAATTTAAACAGGAGTAGCTATACTTACCAACATACATTATTGTAGCTCTTCGTTTTGGTTGATTTGGTACACAAACTTCACAACGATCACCAACTTTACATAACTGTGCAGCTGCTATTTCTGCTTCTTCTTCTTGCTTCTTTTCTTCTGCTCTTCTTTTCATTTCTTCCTCATTATATTTTCCTAGTTTATTTTTCTCCAAGAATGCTTTTACGGTATCTAAAACATTAGAAATTTAACATTTAGTACAAATATACGAAATAGTCTATGTAACTTTTTCAGATCATATCTCTGTTATTAGAGAAAGTTAACTCTGCAATTAGAGAAAGAGGTCAAGGGATAATTGGCTCAAAAAGTATTGCTTTTATAGGAATATTTTCTTTTTATAAGTGCAATTGTGCATGTGCATTCAATAATTACATTACTTTTTAAAATAGAAGTGCATATTTTTGCATGGATTAAATCCTCTCTGTAATTTACATTTATATAATTATAATTTGTACATTATTAATTACTTTACCTGATCTTTTAGCATATTCTTCTTCAGATATTTCAAATTTCTCTACATTATTTAAATTTTCCTCAGTACGAGAAAAATTATCTATCACCTAAAATTTTTATATGTATAATACCATTGCAGTTGAAAAGAATTTTTATGCTATGTTACTATGTTTATATTATAAATATATCTTACATGTATTCGCATTCCATCGTCAATAGGATATGATCCTAATAAACGTTGACCATCATCTAATATGCAAATTAATTTATCATTTTTGTCATATACTTCAATTTTCATTGTTGTTGGATTACCACCAGTAAGAAGTTCCAATTTTCCCTTTAATATAATTAAAATAAGAATATATAATAGCATATATCAAACAATAATATATAGTAACTATTAAAATAAACTCTTACTTTAAATTCATCAATTGTTATTCCTTTTTGAAATCGCCGTTCTATGCAATATGAGTTGTGACCAGAGTTAGTAATGGATACATTTACAAAATCTGATGTTATTACGTTATAAGCACTCATGTTTTTATATTAGAAGGGAATGTATCACAGTATAATCAAATCAACTTGCAAGCAGCAAACTTTATATAGGTTATATATATTATGGTACTGAAATTAAGACTTCATAAAATGATTCATTTATTTACTAATGACAATTGCAAGATCTAATAACAAATGTAATATTATTTTCTATCCTTTTTATGTTATGAATGTATTAAATAATAAATTCTGAATAAAATGACTGAGACACTTCTGCATAACATGTATATATATGCGGATAAACAGTATAGTTTGACAGATCGTCAAATCAATAGTTTGACGTTTCAACTACGAGTTTGATCTTATGTAAATATCAAAATAAAATTTTTATTACAAAATATTTAAGAAAATTTTAATTACACGTTTAGTATAGACGAAAATTAAGCGATCCTTTAACTTTTCTGATCCGAATTTATATGCAGTGAACAAAATCCCTAAGTAGCAATTTGTTTTAGGTAAAAAACATTAAAGATAATTAAAAGATGATTGTGAAATGATTAAGGAATAATAAGAAATAAAAAAGCAATATTAAGAGCTAAAGAGATTGTTTTATTTTCATTATAAACTAAATGTAATATTTTAACATATAGCAGTTAATAAAATTTACAGTTTATTAAATTAGAGAAAAACAAAAGTTATAATGTTAGTAACTCTGATGTTAGTAACTAGTATCTATCTACTAGTATTATCTTTATATTTTGTGACTTCAAATATTCGATTTTTCATATTATAGACTACTTTTTGTTCAATATAAAATGTAAGATTACATAGGAATGATTTAAAGTATGTGGTACGCACGCACTCCGCAGGTAAGAATGGCGCTTTTGTCAAGTGAGCTGCCACGTAATGTTGTGTGTCGCGTCAACGAGGTATCGGGTACGTCTCTTCGGTAATTAACGGCGACTTATGCTGTAAAAAGTGCAATGCACATCTCATAGTGCAGTGAGATTTAAATTTTTCTCCATATTCGTTGTGGTAATCTCGTCAAAAAGGTAAGAAACTTTTTCTATGCCATAAAAACTGAAAAAGCTTAAATTTCATAGTATTTCAACTTCAATATAGCGTTTTAACCTCTTGATCTCCTTGGACTCAATCTTCAAAAATTAATTAATTAAATTAATCTTTGAATATTAATATTGAGATACCAGTTATCTACATCTTGTATTAAAAAATGTATGTCGCAAATTTAGTCTCTTAGATGGTACAAAATTCTGTGGTAATTGATAAACTGTATTACATTTCTACCTATGAATTCGATTAAGTTATTATATGTTGAAGATATTTTTGAAGTACTGTTTTTGATCAAATAAATGTGAAATGATAATTGAAAGAAAGTATTTACTCTTCTTTTTCAGTATTAAAGTTAGTCACCAAATCCAATGAGTATGCCACCAGATTCAATGAAACGATACTCAGAATCGTACCCTGATCAAATAAATCATCAAATGAATCAAATGAATATGATGCCACCACCGCAGCACAGCTATAACAAATTATTAGTAAGTAATAAAAAAGATATCTTTCAATAATTTTACATTTGATTAAAAATTATGTTGCAGATGTTTGTGTAAATTGAAATTTTTATAACTATAACTAAACCTAAATTGAAATTTATTTTGTTCTTTTAATATTATAACAAGTACTTTGTTATCGATATTTTGTACATTCATGTATATTATAATGCGTTAACATCCACAGTCCAAAAATGATATATGAGGTACAAACTTGTTAAACATTTTGTAATTAAAAGATGAGTATTATTATGACAATAATAATTAAAATGTCAAATATAACATGGATTTATTAATTCTTAATTTACATTTAATATACAAAAGTAGAGTACTGCATAATTATGGTATAGCTTATATTTATTTTATATTAAATGATTTAAGGTGTGTGCATAACTGTAAGTAATCAAATAATTTAAATAACGCAGGAAGGTTAGGTTCATTCAGATACATATATATGTATATATATTATATTTGTAGATTTTAGGTTAGGTTAATACATCGCTTGTTTTTTAAGTAAAAAATGAATAGGAATATTATAGAAATTTGTATTGCGTTATCTTTGAAAATATGAAAAGTTGAGATTATAAGATAATTTCAACGTCAAATATATTGGTAATAATTTTAAAGTATAGATTTTAATACAATACAAAATAAAACTATTTGGCAGTACAACACAATGCATCATACAAAAATTAAACTCGTACATTACTATTATAAAGTTAATTCAGACATGCATCTTTCACGCAATATATACATTCTAATGCAAATTTTTTCTTTTTTTATTTGTCTTTATATACATTACACAAATTATTTAGACATTTCCAAGACTCGTTCGACTACGTAAACTTTGGGTGGCAACACTCTCTTTCGCACGCCCTAATCTCGTTGTTAACTTGTTTAAAGAATTTTTAATACTCGAAACTCGATCACTCGCAATGAGATCATACTAAATGTGTTTCTTTTGACGTCTTGTATCTATACTAAGAGATATTAAAGTGGGAATGAACATTGTCATTACTCTGTACCCTTTTAAAATTTGTACGCTCTTTTTAAACGTAAGTCGAACATAAGAAATACAGATATGTATATGCACACATCTATCTCATAATCCTGGTAAAATCGGTAAGAGGGTTTCTACGTAAAAAATGTCAAAAATATAAAATGAAATTTTTTAAACGCTACTTCGTTTTTATTAAAATCGAATTATATGTGTTGTGGTTAGCGAACACTCCACGGAGCGAAAATGGCGCTTCTGTCAAGTAAGCTGCCACGTAATGTTGTGTTGTGTGTCGCGTCGACGACGTACTGTCGGTTCGACAATTAACGGTGAATTACACTGTAAAAGTGCAATGCACGTCTCATGTGGCAGTGAGATCTAAATTTTTCTTCATATTCGTTATAGTAAAGTTGTCCAAAAGGTGAGAAATGTTCTCTATGCTAGAGAAACTGAAGAAAAGTTTAGGCTTCACAGCATCTTCACTTAGACATGACATTTTAACCTTTTGATTTCCCTGACCGCTTTATCTTTAAAAATCAATTAATTTAATTTCGGAAAATTGATATTAAGATATTAAATTCAAGTACGATATAAACTTAGTTTTTCAGTTAGTAAAAGATGTAATTGTTAAGGAACATTACAATTAAATTTTATTAAATGTTATTACATTTTAAAGATGTTATTTGAATATTATTTTTATTAAAATAAAAAAATACAAAAAATGTTTAACATTTTTATTTGTTTTCCATACCTTAAGATTATATATTCTTTTATTTCTATTTTTATTTTTAGTATCTTTTTATCTTTAAGATTTGTATTTATTGTAATTTCTTAAATCTTGTATTTTAATTGAAACAAGTTTCTGTATGTTAGTAGCCTTTCCTGTAAGGTATAAAGTTTATATCTAAAATTATAATTAATAAAAATCATTTCTTTTAGTATCCAAGTCAGTCACCAAATCCAATGAGTATGCCACCTGATTCAATGAATAAACGATATTCAGAACCATATCCTGATCAAATGAATCACGTAAATAGTCAAATGAACGCGATGCCTCTTCCACAGCATGGCTACAATAAAGTATGGGTAAGTAAATACAAGAGCTTTTAAGTAATTTTGTCATTTTATATGTATATTATAAAAATTAGACATTAAATATAAAATGCAAAAATACAAAATATTTTAATTGATAAAAAATGATTCTTCCTGTTCTTGTTCAACATTCCATTAATTTTGGCTCGTGTAATAATAGACTTTTTAAATAATTATAATAAATTATTATTATTATTCACTTATTTATTATACATAGTATCGACTTGGGGCTTTATATCTTGTATCTTGTACTATTAACTCTCATACTTACATACTTTTTATTCATCCTTTTTCATCTTCATTTTTATTTATATATATACATTTTATATATTCTACCTATGGATTATTCTAAGATTTCTACATTTACATATTGTTTTCCTTAATTCCTTCCTTTGCTTTTTTTCTCTCTCTTATGCCTTTTCCTTCTCTTGCCCTCTCTATCCCCTTCAGTATTTCTATTGCGTGTCCCATTTCTCCTAATATCATTTTCAGGTCTTCTTCAAATTTTGGTCTTCCTCACACACTTGTAACATGTATCTCATTGTCTTCTTCCACTTCTTACGGATTCTGTATTTTTTTTCTTCACTCTCCTTCCAATAATCCTTAGTTTTAGTTTTGTTTCCACATCTGTATTTTGCTAGCAGTCTTATATCTTTGTTTTTCATCCTTGTTACCAAGTATCTGCAACTCTGTTTCTCCATTATTTATAATAAATTATTATTTAATGACAGATTTGAAATATAACTATACAAAAAATTTTTAAATTACTAAAAGTACTAATTTGATTTGTACATTTTCATAATTTAATAATTGACATCAAACAAAATCATTCTTATGTATACTATTTACAACGATAATTAATGTACAGTTTGTGTCTATTTTTCTTTTAGTATCCAAATCAACCACCAAATCCAATGAGTAGTATGTCACCAGATTCAATGAATAAGCGATACTCAGAAACATATCCTGATCAAATGAATCACTTAAATAGTCAAATGAATATGATGGCTGTCACGCAACATGGGTACAATAAATTTTGGGTAAGTAATACAAGAAAGAATGTTTAAATAGTTATACATTTTATCAATAATTATATATAATGTCTATTCATTCTAATCATATAATAATATTTGTCAGATAGTTATTAGTATTATCCGTTATTTTAAGGCAATTTAGCCATAATTGTATTCTTTTTACTTATTATTGCTTTGTTTTTCAGGGAATGGAAACTGTTGATCTTTTGCAATGTAGGAATGTCCTCCCAACAGAGAAACTAGAACCACCAAAAATTAAACTTTACCAAGAGTTTTTAGACAGTGTTAATTGTAGTCCTGAGTAAGTACTTTCTACAATGATTTATTAGGCAGATTGAGTTGTTAAATATAAGTAATATTTCTATTATCGTTATGTATTTAATTTATTACCGAGTTAATGAACAGTTAGCTAATTTATTATGACCAAGTAGGATTAGTTAATTTTCTAATTTTACTTTTTAACGATTTTGTTCCTTTTTCAGCATTTTCCGCTGCACACTCACGAAGATTCCAGAGTCAAATACTTTATTGCAGAAATCTAGGTTGCCTTTAGGAGTTTTAATACATCCCTTCAAAGATTTAAATGTCAGTAAAACATTTTTTTGTTTAATTTAAACATATAGTGTATAAATTTATTCGTAACGAAGCATTGTTGTACCTCCAGCATTTACCAGTGATACAATGCAGTACAATAGTTAGATGTCGTGCTTGCAGAACATATATTAATCCATTTGTATACTTCAATGACTCAAAAAGATGGAAGTGTAATCTTTGTTACAGAGTAAACGAATGTAAGCATAAATTTGCGTATTTTAAGTTATTTTTATTCAATTGTTATATTTTAATATTCCGTTCACTTTGTTATTATGTTAAAATATTAAATTATACATGTTTCGAAATTTATACAAATATTATTTTTATAGTACCAGACGAATTTCAGTTCGACCCCGTAACAAAATCATACGGAGATCCGTCAAGAAGACCAGAAGTAAAAACTAGTACGATTGAGTTTATTGCACCTAGTGAATACATGGTAAAAAATTTGAAAAATTAATATATAATTCATTCAATTATATCGTTCATTCAAGTATTCAAATATTTGTTTGTTGATATTTTAAAAAAAAATGATTTACATAAAAAAATTTTTCTCTTAATATATATTTCATAATGATAGAAATTGCATAGTTATTATTGAATTATTCTTGAAACCAAAGTTGAAAGTAAAAGTTGGAAATAATGTAAAATTTGGAAAAGTAAATAATTAAAGTAATACATATGTTTAAGCTACGTCCACCACAGCCAGCTGTGTATCTATTTGTTTTGGACGTTTCGAGACTGGCAGTTGAGAGCGGTTACTTGACCATAGTGTGCAACGTAATTTCAGAAGAATTATCAAGGCTGCCTGGCGATAGTAGGACACAAATTGGATTTTTAGCAGTAGATTCTGCAATACACTTCTTTGGCATACCTGACAATGTATCACAACCTCAGGAAATGATCATGCTTGACATTGATGGTAAAATCATACTCATTTTACTTTTTAAACTTATTTTACATATTGAGTTTGAAGTATATATTTAACTGTTATATTTAACTACTAACATATGTGTCTAATTGTAAGAAATCTTTATGCAGATGTGTTTCTTCCGTGTCCGGAAAATCTAATTGTCAATTTAAAAGAACGAGAAGAATTAGTAAGAGATTTATTGGCTCAATTGCCCACAAAATTTCAAGGATCTCATGATACAAATAATGCTTTGGGTGCGGCGTTACAAGCTGCGTATAAACTTATGGTACGCGAAAAGTATATTTATCCATTCAAAGTATAATTAAGTACTTTGGATTGTTTAATTTAAACAGATTCTGTATGTTAGATTATCTTAAAGAATCTTTACAATAAGATCTAATATTAAAGATAAACCAATAACAATAAATGTATTACTAAGTAGAAGACAAAGAATATATAAAAAATAAGTGAAATTTTTTAGCTCAATCATCAAAATCTTATTTTTTCCTATTTTAGTCACCAACTGGTGGACGCGTGACTGTCTTCCAAACTTGCTTGCCAAATATAGGTCCAGGATTATTGCAAGCAAGAGAGGACCCAAATAATAGAGGGGGTAAAGATGTACCACATTTAAATCCAGTTACAGATTTTTATAAAAGGTTGGCGCTAGATTGCAGCGGACAGCAAATTGCAGTCGATCTATTCCTATTAAACTGTCAATACTGTGACCTAGCTACTCTTTGTATGTATTAATTTATTCTCTGTATTGTTTATCAATTAGTGATATTTCAATGTATTATTAATGCAAAACTATTGGAGATATATCGAGTTTTTTATCATTTATGCATAGAAATTCTTTTCTTCTCTTATCATAAATTTTAAATATTTAATAAATTTATTAAACGTCTGTATAACTAAAAAGATGGTTAAAGTTAACTATACTAAAAAATAGAAACAATAAAAGTTAAACAAATACAAATTTTATTTTATAGCGGGTATGTGCAAATTCTCTGGAGGTTGTATATACCATCTTCCTCTATTTCGGGGCTCGAAACCACAACACGCGGAAACTCTCGATAGAATACTGAGACGTTATATTACCAGAAAGATTGGTTTTGAAGCAGTGATGAGAATACGATGTACACGAGGACTGAGCATTCATACTTTCCATGGAAATTTCTTTGTAAGGTCAACTGACCTCCTTAGTTTGCCTAACGTCAATCCGGATGATGGTTTTGGAATGCAAATCTGTATAGACGAGAATCTTTCAGATGTGCAAAACGTCTGTTTCCAGGCTGCTTTACTTTATACCTCAAGCAAAGGTAGATATATTTTTGTATTATTATTTAAAGAGTTTTATTATGATAAAAGATGAAAATATTAAGAAATATCATGTATAGTATTTATATTATTTATCATTACTTTCATGCAACAAAAACTATTTTGTTTATTTCGACTGTAAAAAGAACTATAATGTTGTAAGGTCCTGTATTATTTACAATATTCTATTTAATTCTTGAGAATATATATTAAAATTTTATATATTAAAGCACTCCTATGATAGAACTAGAAATGACAAAATTTAAAAAATGTATTTTAGGTGAAAGAAGAATTAGGGTACACACATTATGCCTACCGGTAGTATCTACTTTATCGGATGTTCTGCATTCTGCTGATCAACAATGCATAGTGGGCCTACTTTCTAAAATGGGTAAGATTTCTTTCTTGGTAATATACAGTTTTTTTAAATAGTATTTATAGTACTTCATCAAATAGCACAGATATTAAAAAATTGATTGTTTGTTGATTGAAATTAGCTTTACTACATTTTATGGCAAGAAAATATATAAATATATACAAAAAATGAGTATACTTTCAAGAATGTTATAATCTCTTTTATTGTTTATATTTTTATACTATTATATGTGTACTCATAATTTTTTGACATATTTTTTGTATAGTATTTTTATTATTTATGCTTTTATAGCTGTAGACAGATCTCAACAGTCCTCTTTATCTGACGCAAGGGACGCTCTGATAAATGTCGCCATAGATGTTTTATCAGTCTATAAATTATCTCAGTCAGTGGCCTCCGGTGGACTTCTTGCTCCAGCAAGCTTAAAACTACTGCCTCTTTATATTATTGCTCTGCTCAAATGTGTAAGTGTTATTTAAATGTATATATCATATTTTTTATATGATATATACATTTCATAGTAAAACATAAGTGTATGTTTTATATACATCATATATATATATAGTCTTAATAATTGTGCTACTACAAAGTATTTTTCACTAATATCTTTTATGTATTATATAAAACAATTTGAAATTCATGTCTTATAATATTCATTTTGATAATGTATAATAACCATGTGATATTTTGTTTTCCATTTCTTTATAATTAAAAAGTAATAATTTTTTAGGTTGCCTTCAGGTCAGGAACAAACACGAGACTTGATGACCGGGTATTCGCAATGTGTCAGTTGAAAACTTTACCACTGTTTCAATTAATTCAAATGATTTATCCAGATCTATATCCTGTTCACGCGCTTGAAGATCGAAATGCGAAAGATATCGATGGGAAATTATGCCCACAACCACCTAGACTGCATCTTTCTGCAGAAAAACTTGATTCTCGGGGTGCTTTCTTAATGGACATTGGTGATCGAATATTTATCTTAATCGGCAAAAATATTCATCCTTCGTTTTGTTGTAATGTTCTTGGAGTCTCTGCTTTTCCCTCGATACCGGAAGAACTTGTAAGTTCATACTTACATAATTGATCAGTAATTTAATATTTAGTTTAGACAAAACTTAGCTTTTATATATTAAATCTCCTTTTTAATATTATGTTATTATTTAACATAGAAAATATAAAACATAGAGAAAGGAAAATACTTTCATTTTCAGTATGAGTTACCAGAGATTGAGACACCAGAAAGCGAAAGGTTACGAAATTTTATATTTAGTTTGCAAGAGGAGAAACCCTATCCAGCTTCTATACAAATTATTCGGTAAGTTACTTATTTTTAGTCTTAAAATATGTAACTCAATAGAATGTATTTAAAATGTGTAACTTTTTAATTTCAGGGATGACAGTCACTTCAGGACGCTTTTTATTGAACGATTAGTTGAAGATCGTTTTGAGAATTCTTTGAGTTATTACGAATTCTTGCAACATCTTAAGACTCAAGTGAAATAATAATAGAGGAATTTATTTTGGAGTTAAATGAATACAGAAGAAGAAACAAACAAATCTTAACACACAGAAGTCATTGTTTATTACAGTGAAAGTGTTTAGCAATCGCGAACTGTGTTCAAAAAATATGAACCTCTTAAAAACGATTGTTTGATCGATTAATTAGAATGAAACTCCTAGAGATATAAAAAACCATATATATATATATATGTATATACATACATGTGTATATGTCCATATATATGTATGTATATTGGTAATTATATACATGTATACATATATGTACGTATATGTTTGTAGGAATGAATGTTATTCTTGTTTTAAGAAATGTTAAAGCATTTAAATATAATTCAATTGTAATTATTATTATTATTTTATTATTATTATGATAATTATTGTTATTCGTGTTAGTTGCAGTATCTTTTTGCATTGATCAGTTAACTTAACTTAAACAAATTTTGTTCTTCTAGTGTTTCTTTTGTCCTAAGAATTTTTATTTATTTGATTTTACAATATTTTAAAAGTCATTTTGAGAATTCAACTTGTCCAAATTTTGTAATTCTAAATTCTTTGCTTAGTTATTTTTTCTTCACACATTTACCTATCTCCAATGAGATGCCAAATTTTGCAAACTTTTTGATTTAGTATTGAAGCCTATATAATTTGTGAAATTTGGTTTTTTAATGAATCGTGTCTTGTGCGACCTATATATTTTAAATGTAATATTTTCTTCATAATAATTAGCTAGCAAAATATTTCCTCTTTGTGCGGAATGATTTTGTAAATACCGTCATATTTTGGGCAAAAATTTTACAATAAATTACGAATTATGACTTATCATCTACGTAATATAAAGCAATATAATATACATATATTTCATAAGGTATGGTGTATCCAAAACAAGAAATTCATACGCTCAGAATAAGATGAATCTTGGTTCTTTTAATCCAACTCTGTTACTTTTTTATGATGGTAACGGTATACTTACATTATTTTATTTCTATAACAAGGATTGATTTCAAGTAAGGTAGTGTGTGTTGATAATTCTAATTTCTTTTTTCCTTTACTAACTCTTATCATTGAAATGATAAAAATAGAAAAATTAAATTATTAATTTACATATTATATACATGTGTGTATATAAATTGTTTGCCTCTTGTAATGTAGAGCTACAATTATTACTACGACAGAAACGTAATTTCCATAATGACCATATATCGATAATGGCCACAAAAATATTATCATTATTTTTAATATCATCTTATTTTTCATGCAAGAATTTTATATCTTTGGAATATACCACCCTTTATGAAGCAATATATTATGTACAGAATGTCTCACTAAATATATGGCAGTACAGTTATTCTGTTATTCTTACAAAAAATTACATATTGATGTTGATACAATTGTTTTTCTAATTACTATATAACATTCATATCTATTCCATATAAAAAATTTGCAAATAAGAATTAATTTTTTGTATTCATAAATAATTAGAAATTTGTTAAATCTTTCTAAATCATTAACTTTTTATTATTCTAAATTAAAATAAATTTTCTATGAAATCGTTAATAGTTTTTTTTAACACATTTAATGTTCAGAGGAAAATGATGTACGAGAATTTTAAATTCAGATGAAACATTACATTTCAGAATATTTAATTAAGGAAAAATAGCATTTCTCTATTCAATTATCATTATCGCGAGTCACGATACATAATGTAACATGTTAGTTATGTAACTGAATGATTTAGCAATTGCCAGCATATTTCTTTCTCGTGTTATTGATAAGAGAATGTTGCACTTATATTTAATGAGATGCACTGTGAATGAATGTACGTACGTATGTATACATGCGTGTATGATGTACGTGTATATATGTATATGTATAGGCTAATCTTGAATTAACAAAGCTAATGACACATTGTTTACAAGGGAATAATTTCTTTTTACGAATTGTAGAAATGTACAAACAAATTTCATGTGAATATACGTAACTCATAGAACATGATTTTAGAACAAAATGAATACATTCTATTCAATGAAAATGAAATGGAATTTCACATTACATAAAAAGATTAGTTGTCAATCATTCCTAAATACTTGATATTACTTCAATTTTTATATATTACCTTAATATTTGTTTATTCCTTTAGAAAAGTAGAGGTTTTGAGCATATCAAGATCATACACAAAAGTAATTACTTTAGATAATATATACCAGTACAAATCATAAGATGACTATACAATGAAATTTTTGCAATCTATATTTCATCTATCTTAAGTGCAAAGACCTTTTCTAAATAGTGGAAAATTATAGGAAATTCGAGATTTAAGAACCATAAGACAACTCTTTGTTCTAAAATTTTTATTAATGTTATAAATTACTATAATAATTACTATAATAAAATTAGATATATATGTAATTAATTTGCAAACTTTATTTAGTTTTATGTAACTAAATAAATTTTTATTGTATCTAATTTTGAAATGAAAGTAATTCCTCATTATATACACAGTATGGACAAATAACTGGGATCGCTTCGATTACTGCGTAAGTAATGATTTTAGTGAAAAATGTTTCAGGTAAAAGTTGAATGGTTTCAAGGAAGGTATAATTCGGTGTGATTAGTTTTTTTTTTATAACAAGATGCATTGAGGACATATGCAGATCAAGTTTGTTTTCTTTCTAGCTCGCAATTCTGTATAAAAAAATATGAGCCAATTTATATAAAAAAAACCATTAGTTTAGGAGATATCTTAACTTTAATTATTCGAAATGGCATAACAATAGATGTAATTTAAATGTCCCTCTATCAACTCTATTCATACAATGCAACTCATGTTCTATGAAATGGTATCAACGTAAGTATCTTTGCAGAAAGTACAAAGATCGGTACATTATGTAATGATACGTATCGTTGGATATACGTATATTGTATGTATAAGGATGAATATATCTCACTTAGTTAATTCGAGATAAGTCTAGGAAAACAGGAGATTTCTAAATTTCGTTTCTCCTACCACCAATGCTGCCAAAAGAAGAAAATAAGTATCTAAACAACTTTCGTAGATTCAGACGAATCATAAATCAACGAGATGAAAACTGGGGTGGAAGGATGATCTAACTCGTTTGAGAATATAAACTGTGCTGTGAAAGGTGCAAGAAATAAAATTCTCAATACTGTAGCATTGTTTTTAATGACTGACCTAATGAGTTAATATAGGCAACTAATTAAACAAAACACTTTAGTTTACTATAAAGTAATATATTTGTTTGACATATTAGATATATAAAAAAAGATATTATGGGAGATATTAAAAGAAGTATATACGTAATAGTCTTTCTCATACATTATGCTTATTTCTTACTAATAAATAGTGACTAGTAATGATAAATTCTGAATGAGATAAATCAATACTTAATTCCATTTCAAACGTATATCATAAAAAAGCCAAAAACTTCGTAATTTTGCTTTAATTATCAAAACGCATATTATAATTAATTTTTAAACATTTTACCGTTGATTCGATTAGCTTGACAAAACCAGTATCTTTTGGCTTCTCTAATCCTCTTAGAACCCTATTTTTCATTACAGCAACAAACTCTTTGTTACTCAATTGGCCGTCCACTAGAAATAAACAAAAAAAATATTATTACTTCAAAATTAATCAATCTTATAATGTACAGACTGTTTTATACTTTATATTAGGGAGAATGTTAATATCTACGTAGAAATATCATAACATACATCACTTCTTACTAAATAGAAACTTTCACATAATATGTCTGACAATATAAAGCTAAATTTGTTATATATTAAAATATAGAGACTTATATGATTTATAAAATTTTAGTAACAGTATGTAAAATATCAAACATTAAATTATTTAGTACTATAGATATTGTAATCAACTAACTGTTTTCGTCAAAAATAATGTAAACCACTTGTATCACATGGTCACTCAGATCAATATGAGCCACTGTTTTTGCTACATGTTTTAGGGTAGCTGTAAAAGATATTATAAAGTTAAAGAGATTTAATTTAAAGAATAGAAAGAATAGAATTTAATTTATGACAAAAATATTATTTTTTAATATTATGAAAGACCTGGATCAATTGATGCTCCAGCAATATGATAGAATGTCAGTGCTGTATCCACATCATTGATATTATTTAAGAAATGAAAGAACTTCAGATATTCGTCTTTGCTTATTCCCTTTGGATTATCCTTAAAGCTGAAAAAATAAAATACATTATTGAAATATTTCACTTTTTATGTAAATATTATATTTACATTAATTATAAATGTGTGTGTGTGTGTGTGTGTGTGTGTGTGTGTGTGTGTGTGTGTGTGTGTGTGTGTGTGTGTGTGTGTGTGTGTGTGTGTGTGTGTGTGTGTGTGTGTGTGTGTGTGTGTGTGTGTGTGTGTGTGTGTATACCGTTTTTTTACAGTTTTCCTAATCTTCGCTTTTTTTTTGTCAGGATATCCAGCATATGCAAGCAACAATTCTGTGAAATCTACTTCAGTTATTCGACCGTTTTCATCAGGATTTTTCCGCTCGAACTATAACAATTTATGCTTTTTCAAAATAAAATAATGTATAATGAGATATTGTAAAACTGACCTCTAAACTAAGTATTTCTGTTTGCAATTGCTGTTGAAACTCTAAAAATTTCTCAATGGTTAACTTCCCTTTCATATTTTGACCAAAGAAATATGTGGTCAATGCTGAATTAACACCCTGAAAATTGTAGATGTATTCGTTATATGATAGAAAATTATAATTGAAATAAATATTATCGTCTCCGATTTCTTTTTTCACATAGGATCATCTTATTGCCAATTGTACTATGATTACTGAAATATCCTATATAAATAAATTTGTATTACCGGATTTTGTAACTTTCCTTGTAAGTTTTTATATTACTTTGTTCGTTTTGTATAATTACTAAAATCATTTTCAGGGAAGACATGAAAATAATTACAGTAACTTACACTAGTATTACAGATAATCAAGACAATAATAAATTTTAGTACCTTAAACATATTACCAGTAGTAACGTGATCGCGATGTCGATTTCCGATACTGGTTTGTTGTCGAATTAAAGTTGCGACTTTTCCAAATTCCTCAGAATCAACGTCACCATCGCCATTAAAATCAAACATTCTGAAGGCGATTTCGAAATGTCTCCTAGAAGCTAAAGAAACATTTCTTTATATAAAATATTTGATTAATTGATATTCAAGTAAAAATATAAAATTAATAGCGATAACTTACTGGATAATACGGTGAGCAAGAATATATAATCGGAGAAACTAATTAAACCAGCACTTCCAAGTTTGTAAAAGATGCTATCTTCATCTAAAGCCAGTTCTAACTTTGTGTGAATATTCTATAAAAATATATACATACTCGTAATTATAATATTAAATACATTTTATTTTATTATATATATTAAGTATCAACTATCATTTGCAATTAAAAATATTAAAATATTAAGTAACTAATAATGAAAAAATCGTAGAATTATCAGAATAATAAATATTGTACCACAATAAGCAATTGTAAGTGTAGGAGTTATATCTTACTTGAAAAAAATTTAAATAAAAATGAATAAGTAAATGAAAGAATTTATTCAATATTCGAAATAATAGAAACTAACATTTACTTTTCTTTGTCGAACTTTTTTTTACCGAAAAACTGAATTTGCGCTTACCTTAGGATCGTAACGTTTATATTTGTCCAACCCAAGTCCTGAAAATAAATATATCATTAAAATACATTAGATTGAAAAATGGGGTCTGTAGATAGAAAGAAGTCATTTATGACGATACAAATTACATAGAAAGATATATTGTTGCATGCATTTAATATATAAATATGCCTATATATAGTGGCTACAAAAGACATTTGTACATTATTGTATTTATTGTAGCATTTACATATTAATTAATAAGGTCCAAGTATATTAAATTTCGCATCATTTAGTAGTATGTACTTTGGAATAATTTGCAGAAAGCATCATAACAGAGTAGGCTAACGGGAAGGCTATTTATTGAATAGAAAATGTATCCAACATCTAAATTGAAGATGGAGTGTTCTACGGACATTTATACATATACAATAATTCGATTCTGTTGAAAAATTACCGTCCGGCTGTTTGATACCAGGCGTTATTGATCTTAAAAAGTCATCAGGTGTCATGAAGATTTCATGGATGTCGTTGTTCACCACTTGCAGAGTAGCAAAATAACGAAATACTTTGTCAGGAGTAGAATAGTGTCTTATACGATTTTCGTACTCTATTATCTGTGTAAGAAATAATTTTTCATATATTTAACAGGAATATAATGTGACAATATTATGAAGATTATAACATTCAGTTTGAAATATAGTTTAATTAATAATAAATTTCGGTGAGGTGGTGTAAAATTCAATTCAATATAACATTGGCAACATTTTACTAATCTTTAATTAAAAAGGTCACAGATAATTCAAAAAGAGTTTGGATTATATTATTTAATTTTGAGCTACTCTATTTTAATTTATATTGTATGTTTTACATAATGAAAATTATCGATGGTATTTATTACTTATCGCATAAAATCTGATATACATGCACTTGATAAATTTTCCACATTAATTTCTTCAGAAATGAAGCATCCGATGAAAAAATTGTATTCTACATTTTCGACTTATTTTCACACGTAGAACAACCTCATTTTCATTATTCTCTGTCTACTTCGAAATTATCCACGTTTAAGTATACATAGTTAATAAATTTTCAAACCCGATTTTCTTAAAAATAGAGTCATATGAAAAATTTTTATTCTACATTCTCAACTTATTTCTTCACGTAGAATCGCCCCTTGTCAATTCTATCATGATTACTGGAAACTCTGTATAATATTAACTCTTTGATACTAATAGTGTACCAACTTGAAATATGCTACGTTCGCAATCGTTTGTGATATACTTTTGGCAGCAATTCATTGTATTTCTGTTATTGACAAAAATTCGTGCCGACTAGCTTCAAATTCGCTTTCTTAAAAGCAACTTCCAGTTTTGGAAAATTAAAATTGTTAGCGTATTATGAAAATGTTAGTAAATAAAGAAATGGCTAATGAAATCTGATTTGATATTAGTAAGAGTACAAAAATTATAGTCTGTGTTATTATAGTGTTGAATTCATTCAACATAAAAGACAGGCTTTAATAAGATAAAATGAAAATAAATATAGATAAGTTACAGTAAAAGTAATAAAAAGATGTAAAAAGAAATTATTGTGAAAGATAAACTAGGAATAAAATTATAATACCATCTGGTTGTTTCATGCCAGGAGTAATTGATCTGACGAAGTCATCTGGAGTCATATAAACTTCGCTACCTTCTAAACTCGACATTTTTACGGTCGCGAAGTAACGAAAAATTTTGTCAGGCGTAGAATACGTTCTCAAACGATTTTCGTATTCTATAATCTGCAAATATGCGTTATTTGGAAACGATAATACATAACAAATATTTATAACTAAATTATTGGTTTTATATTAACTAAATAAAAATTACTTGTTTCATATTTCATTTTTTCCTAAAGCAGTAATTACTTATTTTATGGAGCCTAACAATAAAATTATAAAAGTTCTCAACTTTAGTTCTCTTTATTCATGCTTTTCTTTTCCTCAAGGCTACCTCCTCCCTGAGTTTTTAAAGTCATCGACATTTTTTTAAATAATACATATATCTTTATCATTCTGTTATTGCAGCCGACGAAGGGACTCCAAATGTGTATGATATTCTAATAATTTTGGATGAAAAAATCATGATAGTTAAAATGATGTAAAAAAGCAAATATGGACCTTGAATATACGATAGCTTTGTCATGATTGAAATAATTAAATTTTCTACTAAATCTTAAAGTACTATAATCTTATTTAATTACATATATAATACATTTGATAATAGTCGCCCCTCATATAACCCATATCTCTATAATGAGGAACATATCCCTCATGTTATACCAAAATCCATTGTATTTATAATGTTCTGCCACAATATATTTCATACTATATTATACTATACTGTATGTATATAAAAGTTTTTGTATAGTTAACAATTTTGAAAATTTTTAATACGCAAACATTTTGAAATTTTAACTATGCATTAATTATCCATTTTTTAAACAATTTCGACTTAATAATGAACTATTTTGTTGGACGTAAATAATTATATATTTACTAACCTTTCGATCACGAAATCCAATTTTCTCCTTCTTCTTCTTTTTCTTTTTATCTTCTTGTATTTCATCCAATTGCTCATTTTTATCTTTGTCATTTGATTCTTCGTTGATGATTATTTCAGCCGCATTAGCTGTGGGTAAATATTTTTGCCTTATGCTGAAATAGAATTTAATAGAAGATTTGTAAGGTATGTTATTTGCAATTTCTTTGAATCAATTTGCATTATCGAATTCTATTCTCTGAAATTATTGTTATAAAAAGAAATTTAAAGCATTTCTTCTTACCTCTTCCAGGCAATAAGGCTGGTGACAAAACAAGGGATGACATATAAAAATCGATAGCTTTTCTTGATCTTCTCACTTTCGCGCGAAAAGTATGTAAAATAGTTTCGAACTGAACATTTTTCAGAATTATTAATATTACCAATTATTAAAAGGTTATACGTTTTGTTAATATAGTTACACGAAGCGCTTTGTCTTATAAAAAATCTAACCTTATCAGTAAACATGTTTTATACTTATTGAATAAATTTTGAATAATTATATATAGAGAAATGTAGAATATATTGAAAAATTTAATATATGTATATATTGTTTGATAGTATTATTTTCGTTTCAAATAGAGATTGTACTAACAGAGTTTAATCTTTATGCACATAACCTTTAGCGACACTTATTTATATACATGTTTTTTCAGTTTTAACCTTTATATTTACTTTACATTATTCTGTTCGTATTCTCTCACTCTAAGAATTCCAAAATAAATTGTAGAACACAATATAGTTTAATACGGAAGCTAATTTACTTATATCTGCTTAGATATATCGAACCTTCATACAACTGTACTATTTAGACTGTTCGCTACAGTGCTAAAAGATTCGAAATTTGTAATTTACGTTACGTACAAAATGACGCTGGAAATATATTTATGAAATGAACTTTAAAATGATCTTGTATACGTAAATTTTTTAAATATTTCTTATGGTGATCACAAATCTCATAAAAAAAGCAAGCTTGAAAATAGTCTTATAAATAAGTTTGAGTTTAAATTTGTTTGTTCGTTTATTATTCTATCACTATAACATATATTATTTAGTTTGAGAAAAATAGTTTGTTTAACTTTTATTTTTTTTCAGTATGTTAGTATTACACCAAATTCTGAGAATTTCCGAATTCTTTTATACAACAATAAATAATGCAAGATTCCATTTAGCTGTACCATTCTGTATATAAAATAATACATGAAATTTCGAAATAATTAAAATACCTACCTATATTAAATAAAGAAACTAAAAATACATTTTTTAAATTTTCAGATGTAAAATATAATATATATTCATTTAGTATTCTACAGCAAAAGGTTTATGTTTCATAATTTTCCGCTAGTATATAGTTGATTAATTGAAATGCTCATTATATATGTTATATATAAATACATATTTATGAGATATTAACAGTTGAGAAAAGAAAATTTATCATGAAAATAAGATTTTACTAATAAATATGAAAAGTAGGTTTCACATGTCTCGTGTATTTATTAACTATGCAATGTCTAAAATGGCGAAGTACTGGATGATTGTTTCTTTCATGATATAGGTTATATGATACAATTGTAATAGTCGGAAATTGTAACAAAATAATTCGATTTGGCAAAGATACAAAAGAATATTATGATTACGTCCAAATAATTTGTGTTTGTGTAACGTTGCTTGATGTTCTAATAATTAAAAAAAATAAAATAAATAACAACGTGGATAATGGCTGAAAATGTTGTTCACTGCGATGACGAATTTGTACATTCCATCAAAACATTACTCTGGGGCAATACTGTTAAAAAAGATGTTTTTAAACGATGGGCTCAAGGTAATTTTATATTCTTAAATGTTTTTTTTTTTCGTAATAAAAGGTTTAATAATAGAGGTTGGGTTATTTACATTAAATTAATCATAATTATTGTCACCAAAAAAAAAAAAGTTTAATCAATGTCATTAATTGTCTGTATATAATCTATTACTTAGTATAATACACATTTCTTATTACTTCAGGATTTTACTTCAGCCCTGATGAGCCAACAGCATTGATACAAACAGAAGGTGGTCCTTGTGCAGTAATAGCTCCTGTCCAAGCTTTTATTTTAAAAGAATTACTCTCTGAGACTGATGTTTCAACATGGAAAAATATCAATTTGGATACATGTTACCAGCTCCTTGTACGAGCTTCTATAGAAATTTTAAAGCAAGCAGCTGGGGAGAAAGTTCCAAAGTTTTGTATTGTATTTATGGATTGTAAATTTTCGAATGAAGATAATGGAAGGAAGGCTAAATGGGTGGAAAAAATACCAGAAATTGAAAATCGTGAAGAAGAAATAAGCGTAGCAAATAATGAAAATCGAGAAACAAATAAAAAGATATTACTGATGGATATGAATGAAGAATGCAGAGCCATAGATTCTGACCTCTTTCATTCTCAATTGAGGTAAACAAATTTGTCATGCATTATAATAATGATCTATCTGGTTTTAAGAATAACTTTAAGAATAAATTGAGATATACTTACATACATATTGGCTCACAAGAACAGCACAATTGAATAAAGTACATTTTTCAGGAAATCATTTCTACGAATGTGCTATGATATGTTATTATTGAATTTAAAGTAATTCAATTAAAAACATTTTAAAACTCATTTTTATTATATTTAGATTAAAAATCCGGTTTTTATTATAAAAAAGAATATTTTATTTTAGGTTATTTACAACAAATACTTCTGAACATGTAGAAGAATTTTTTTTAGAAAGGTTAGAGATGTTAAAAGATAGATATGGTATCCTATTGCTTCTTTATAGTGTAATTGTTACAAAAGGTGTCACTGAAATTCGTTCAGAAATGTCGGATCCCTTAGAATCAATGATTGATTCAACATATGGTTATGGGAATCAGAGTCTTATAAATTTGATGCTCACAGGAAGAGCAGTGAGCCATGTATGGGATCATGATCAAGATGTTGGAGGACTGAGTAAGCTATTAACTAATACACGTTAATTGTGATAAAATACTTTTGTTGCTGTTATTGACTGCAAAATGTTGTCAAAGTTGATTATATAGCAAATAAATTAATACTTATTTGCTAGCAAATAGTGTGATATGTATAAATTTTGTTTGTGAACTCTCCTTTTCCTTCAATCAAGGACAGAAGCATGAAATATCTTACTTCTGTAATGTGCTATTTAACATTATAAACTGTCTATATTGTTAATATTAAAATAATTCACAAATTTCAGAGTTGCGTGGGATAGATAAACAAAATCCTATAGGATTCCTTGCACTTCTTGAATATCTGTGTTACTGTGAAGTTGGAACTTTCTTAAAATCTCCATCATATCCTATTTGGGTATTGGGTTCAGAAACTCATTTGACTGTGCTATTTTCTACTGAAAAAAGACTTGTGAGCCCTGAAACACCTGCAGATCAAGCAAAAAGAATTTTTAGAAAATTCGATCCTGAAGGGAATGATTTTATCCCTGCCAATTTATTACAAGATGTTCTCGCTGAACTTGGACTGGTTACAGACACAGATTAGTAAGTACAAAATATATATTTCACACTATACATATATCAAGTTGTGTTATAACATATATATTTTTATTACAGTGTCAACGTAATGCAGAAAAAATTGGATACTGAAAATTTGGGAATTATTCTACGTACTAACTTTATGGACGAGTTCTTTCCTGAAGAACCACGAACTTGTCCAGATACATTTCCATTATACCATCACAATAGTCTCCAACATAGCAATCCAGAAAATAAAGTAAAATATCATAAAGGCCAAGCCGTGTTACTGGAGTGCACTATCAAGGGTATTATGGAAAGCAATCCTATGTTAACAGTACTTCAAACAAAATGGCCCAGAATTGAAGTTCAATGGGATATTGGGCAGAATCCGAGCCTTAACTAATAAATTCTGCTCACATTCTGATGAGTTATTTTTAACTATATCATTGAAGTTGTTGTACAAGGAAATAAGTAACAAAATTATAAAATAGTTTGAGGAGTACTTAAATTTGCAAAGGAAGTTTTCGTGCTTGAGAACTCTAAACAAGAATCATTAGAGAAGGAATTAGATTTAAATAAAGAAAAATTGTTTAATATACTTTATGTTAAATAGAACTTTATTTATAAATTATAATAATTGAATAATTTTACTAATTATTTAGATTAGAAAACATTCTTTTACAAATGAAATGAGATTTAAATATGTAGTATTGTTTTAGAAATAACTATTCATCGTACTATTAAAAACTTCAAGAACATATATGTTGAAGTTTAAAATTATTTGATGTTGATGTTAAAAAAATTAAAACGAATTTACTAATAAACAAAAGGAAAAGGATATGCGAATGCTAGTAATAAACAATAACAATTGCAAGTGAAATGTAACGGAGAAAATAATAATAATGATGTAGTAAGAAAAAGTGTGAATATTCAGATAAACAAAGTAATAAAAAGTAGTGTAAAGAAAAAAATCAATTTAAAAAAATAATGCGGAAATAAAATTGTAGACAATGTACAAATCTATGTAAATCGTATCCATGGCTAAATGTATACATAGGTAGATCAAAGTTATAATCTAGTCATTTTATCGACATTCTAATAATATTTTTACTATTTCCTTCTTTTTTACATTTAATAAAGGGAACACGTTATATTGTGTTTCCGATTTCGCTCAAAATGTTGCAAAAGGTTGCGTATAATAACATTCTAAACGAATAGGACACACTATACAGAATGAAATGAAAAGAACGCATTTGAATTTCCTACATGCTAGAAATGTATTTATAAGTACAGCTGAAGTTGCAGATAGCGAACAAAATTAGTGAGGAATTAAATTAAGTTACATTTCAAAATTTTTCGTATTTGAATTTGTTTCTTTATATAACTTGTTTTTATGCGTATATTTTTATGATTATATGTTTACACAGACATAAATATATTATAATTATTATATTTATTGTAATTAAAATGATTAAAATGAACTAATTCTTCTTTTAAAAACTGATATGTTATGAATATATAAATCGAATAATAATATTAAAAATAAAAGAATAACAAAAACGAAAATGTGTTTATGTTTTATAAACATCTTATTTTAATTATATTTAATTATATGTTAATTTTATTACAAATTGCTAATGATAAAACTATTTCTTTTTTAACAAGTAGGTTTGTTTTGAAATACAAAAAGGATATTTTAAAGTTCTAAAATAGTGCGTTCTACGTGTTTAGGAAGTTATTATACTAAATATTTCGATTTTACTATTTAAAACATTTTCTTAGTTCTAATATTCAATACGAGATAAAATGGTGAACATACAACGAGAGCAAAGAAACACATAGAGAATTCTGCAGAGATTTCTTCAACAGCATGATATCACAGCAAGATTGTAAAGTTGAAAAATTAATATGTGAAAAAAATGGGGATCTAATTGTATTTAAAAAGTATTTAAAAGTAATTTATATTACATTTTGCGCAGTTAATGCAAATTTTATTTAAATTATCCGCCAAGTATATTGTTGCTTCTTCTTTGCAAGATGTCGTTCTTATCTAAGAGAAAATATTCGTTGGAAGTTTCAATCTGTATTGTATGACGTGGCTCACAAAACAGTACAGTTTTCAAGACTCCGTGCCTAGCGATGGAGATGTATTTTCGGTAAAATAACTATTGTGCTCACAACGAAATGTGTTTTTGAAAGCGTGTGAAGAAAGTGTTGTGATCAATCTAATTTTAAGAACTTTCTATGATTGATATATGCTCTGGTAAGTTACATTTTATTATTATTATTATATATAATATACGTATATATACTATGTATATGTATATATAAATATAACCTTATAATACTTCAGACGTAAAAGTTTTTTTATTTTGAAGTAGTATTTTTGATAAAATTGAGGAAAAGAGAGAAATACATTTTATTTTTCACTGAAATAAAGTCGTTAATACCTTATTTACAAATATAAATATTACGAAACAGTTGATAGATACATTTTCTTATTGTTAAAAAAATAAACGAATTTTAACCTTTTGTTACTAGTAAAAGATAACACATTTATGAAGTTGCAATATATGCTTATATGAAGTTATCAAAATATAAATTGTAAATAGTCAGTGCTTATTAGAATGTTATTGTTAGAATATAGCATTAATGTATTTCTGTGTTTTTATCATATAATTGTATATCTCCATTGACCTGTTTATTTAAATATAAAATATTAAAGCTTAAAACATTTTGCACAAAAATATCATTGAACATTCACTTGTCTGTTAGATACTATAGTATTTCCATACTTTGTATTATATACATGGCAGTACAACTAAGGAGGAAGTGATTTTATATAAAAAGGCAAATTTGCTGAATTGATCCATAATATTTAAAAAATTTGCATTTTAAAGTTGATTAAATCAGATTAACACATATTTTCATTATACTCCAAAATATAAGTGATTCTTTGTACACAAATGAATGAAAATTGTGGAACAAATTTTTAGACAAATAATTACTTGTTTTTAATATATTTGATTTGTTTGTAACTAAAAATTGAAACGAAAAATGTTGTAAATTCTTTAATCTTTCTTTTTATTAAAAAATTACATTTACAGCTATATTAAATATTTTGATAGTATATAGTTATACTAATTTTATGATAGAATATACAATTTGAATTTAATCGTTTGACTTTTTTGATTATCTTTTGTACCATATACATTGAATAAGTCCAAAAATTATTTGATAAATAAGTGCATTTAATGATTGCTAAAAATCTTCTTGTATATAATAAAGAACATTTACCAATTGTTTATAATTATAGATAAGATAAAGAAAATATATCTATAAATTATCATCTTTAGATAATGTAGTATTGAATATATTTTTAAAATATTGCAAGTTAATACAAACATAACTACAAAAAATCTTACAATCTTTTTTCTTCCTTTTATTCTTAGAATTATAATTGTATTGTAAACATCGTAATTGTAGGAATTGCTTATTTTAAGATATAAAGCTTTGTATGTAAATGTTAACATAACCTTTTCTTATGTGAAATAAAATGATTATTCTATAAAATACATTGCATTTTGTATGAAAATGCTACAAGGGAGAAGAAGAAGTTAAATATCAAATTTAAATCTAAAAATTTATAATATAATATAGTTGAATAAATTTTGAAGTAATTTTCCTTATTCAATCTTGATAAAATTTATTACTTACTTATTTAACATCAAGCATTGAAAGATAGAAGCTTCTCATAAACAAGTTTTGCCATAGTAATTATTTTTAAATACAAAATTTCCAGAATTGTTTCCTACAATTGTATATATTTCATTGAATTATTAGACAGCACTGGTAAATAGTAGAAGTTTGATAAAAAATCTATTTCAGAAAATTCTACTTCTACTTTTTATGAGTAGTAACCTTTCTTTTATAATATTAGAAAACAGTTTTAGAAGCTTCAAGTTAAATTACTATATCCACAATATTTATATTTAAACCAAACAATATTTGCATTAATAATGAAGTTAAGATGATTAGAATGGGAATATTTAATATCTTATAGTCAGGCAATGTAAGTTTCATAACCTTTCATAAAATTAGTGTTTGTTTGTATTAAAATATAAGCGAATCCCCTAAAAAATTTTGTAAAAGCAGTGGTGCAAAAATGGACAATATAATTCATTTAATTCTATATTAAAATTAGTTTATTAAATTTCTCTTTCTTATTTTCTATACCGTCATAAATTCGTTTTATTTTACTCTACTTTTATTATATTATTATTAATTAAAAAATAAAATTTCGTTTTATTTCATAATGCTTACAACGCTTTTTACTATAGAATGAAAAAGGAACGAATCGAAAAGAACACTTCCTCCACTTTCTACTCTTGCGTTCTCTGATTTCAAATGACAGCCATACTACCGGAAGTAAGCAATTGTTACGTTACAAATTTGCTCACGTGTATGCAATCTAAGTACATATTATGTACTAGCATTATGATAAAAAAATATTCAACTGGAAAGACATTTTGCATCAAAAACGATCGATAAATAACAAAAATTAATGCAAAAATTTAAAATTAATTCGTACCTTTATCTACATGTATATTGTGCATTTATTCAACGCAGTAATAAATATATATCAAACATTTCAATGTAGTTGAATATAAATTAGGAAAAATCATATTTTTATATTTATATATTCTATTTTATGTGTATCTAGACATTAGCAATGATTTTTTAATCGATAAATATTTAATTCAAAATTAGTTTTGTTATTTTGGAAATAAATTAATATCATATTACGTAGTTCAGAATATGATAGACTATAAAGTATGTTTAAAAAATAGAAAAATATATCTATTCTATAAATGTTAGAAATAAGTATAATTAACATTTCATCATATGCATATACGTGTGCGTATATGTGTGCGTGAGTAAGAAGGGTTGTTATACTTTTGTTTTCAAGAGGTATGAGGAGGTAAGGAGTGCATAAATACAATAAGTGTATGTATGCAAATAAATAAAACTGTAATAGTAAATTATAATAGTGAGAAAGTTGTCGCAGTAAAAGGGCAGACGTGCGCTCAAGAGAATAGCACGCGTTGTACACGCATAGATATTAGTACACTCTGTAGGTAAAGATTGTACGTGTACATATATCTACGTAGGTAGAGTATCACCTTTAACGGGTCGATAATTTCCAAATCTTACGTATAGGCATGTGGTAGTACGATGAATTTTTATTATTCCTTATAATTATTTCATGATTTGTAGTAATGTTTTATATAAAATTAAAGTGAAGGGTCCTATATAGATCATAAAATTGTTACAAGTTTTAGATGATAGCGTCATGTAACTTTGCATAACTGTGCAATTGGATTTCATGCAGGATATTTCCTTTAACATCAATGGTTAAAGTATTTGCTCATTCTCATGGTACCATAAAATATCAAAAATAAAATTATTTTGGTTGGAAAAATCGAACTTTCTAATATATAAAATTTTGTTCTCAAAGTCACGCCTTTGAGTTTCAAGGTTACCGATGTTTGTAATACAAGATGGCATAAAAATGATATAATTGTGCAAATATGTATCTTTTTTATAACAGGATATATTCAATTTTCAAGGTCAGATAATAATGATATAATTTAAAAATATTAAAAGCGTGTGAGAATAAATTTGAGATTTTAAAAGGAATAACCTTGAGAAAAAATTTTGCTTTTTACTATATAAACAAAACTGTTTCTTCAATAATTTATGATTTTATAGAAAGCATTTTACTAGTATAATATTATCTAGTCTAGTATAATATAAATGATTCGCGTATAAATATTAGCTACATCGTCACAAAATAATAAACATAAAAAATAAACATATATATATTTTATAAGTACTTAATTATTATTATTTTAATATACTAAAATTAAAGTATTCCAAAACATTTAACCTATATTTAATTGTATATTCACGCGCAAATCACATTTAGTTATTCACGAACAAATTTTAACGAAATTCAATGCATAAAGTATGAAATTTCTGCAACGTTATATTTTATGTAACATTACTAATGTCAATGTTCTTAATTACGTAATTAAAATTCTATAATTTTATCTTGGTACATTCCTTCTTTAATCAGATTTTTACATCATTTTGTAATCATCTGCGAAATAACGATTGAAAACGTATTACCTAATCTTGTTATAAATGATTTTATTAAGAGACAATGAAAAAAGTATAGGTATAAGGTAGCATAAGTGTATTTTTCTTTTTTTCTATTTGAGTATTTATTAATTGTATTAATTAAGTATTATTAAAAATATACTTTGCAAATATAGAATGTTATTAATTCGATGTTTTTAACTTTTTTATATATTTTAACAAAAAATAAAATTCGCATTGCTTATATAGGTATAATTATCTAAGAAAATAAAACATATGTTAGAAAAAAGTATTTATCTTTATAGGTTTCAATATAATTTTTCTTTTTATCAAGAAGTATATGGAAGTTAATATGTATGAGTCATCCTTATCTAATCAAAGCTTCTCTATTCATTATTGATGTAATACATTTTTATATTTATATAATTTTTTAATTTTTATTGTTTTGCATATTTTATTATTTTTCATTAACTTTCATTCTATCAAACGAGAATCTAAACGAAGAAACGAGAAAGAAAAATTCAAAAGAATTATTTTAATTGTATCATAAAAATTTCTCTAAGTTTCAAAACTATTTCTTTTCTTATAAAATTATATATATATATAAAAGTTACATCAATGAAATATGACTATTTCATATCTTTTATTATAACTGTTGATGAACCCATTCATTACTTATATTAAATTCACGTGTTATTATTGACATTATTAAAATGTTTCAATGAATAGCAAAAGAATATTTCAAAATTTATATATAGTCCCTGTTTTGTAATACATATATTTTTGTAAAATATAGCGTATTTGTCCATAAATTCAACTATAAATTGCAGTTAAATTAATTATTTTATATCCTACTGAAACTAACTATATGGCATCGAATATTATTTATATCGAGTAGTAATCTGTTTACTGATCATTCTGAAATGTGAAAGGGTCTTTTCACATGTACAACTATGAATCGGGTCTCGGTGCGCGCATCAGCAACACCGAGCTCTCCAAATCCGGGGGAGTAGCGCCACTCGCGGGAATAGCCCACCAGCGGAGCGGTACTCGCTCTGCCCGTTTCGTGCGCCAACGAAATATCTTCCACTAGACTGAAATCTTCTTCGGGCACCGAATCTAAAAAGTAAGTTCTTGAATTTCATTCATTCTCGAACATTCTATCTAATATTACGATACTTAATTCCCTGTGATATCTTAGGAGAGGCTAGCTAATTTCTCTCCTGTGTTCTTCATCCTTCACATTTTACATTTTACGTTCTTTTATCAATACACATGCACAAGTCACATACGTGTGAATATATTTATGGTATTACGGTATTACGTATAAGTGGTGCGTATAATGATAAATATACGGTACGCGTATATATATGTGCATACGGATGATTATATACATTGATATACATATGCATATGCATCCATATGTATAGTTTTACGTATATGCACGTAAGAACATATAATTGTTGTATATACTGCACACATAGGGGCGTGTGTGCGCGCGCGCAAATACATGCACGTACAGCGTGTCAATGTGCATGTACATATATATATATATATATATATATATGCATGTACACATGCACGTACATGTTACGTGAATCTATACGTGCTTGTGAACAATACATGGTGCTTATATTGCTAGAAATATCTATAAATGTACTAGTATTTTATATAGATGTGTACGAATTTCAGACAAGTTAAAAACATTTTTTTTCCATATTTAATGCGTAGAATATTTTGTATTTCGAATGTATATTTGCGTATACATATATAACATATGCCTGTAGTAATTATTCGTGAAATGTACAAATTACGTCTTCATTTTATACGTCTACTTGTTATCTAACCTTATATTACGCACAGATTTGGTAAGTTGTGCGTTTTGATAGTGTATCCAGGGCTTGTATGTCTATTGGTGAAATGGGGAAAATCGATCGAAACGACGATTTTCGTTTTGATGTTCAACGTGTATTTACAACGTTTCAGTAGCAAAATTACTTTGCAGTATTTCTCTTGCTCATTGATAAATTTATAATACTTCGAAAATATTTGGATTTATCATAATGAGAGAAATGTCATAAAATAGAAACATTAGTATTTTTACAAAGCTTCTAGCTTACTGTCAATAATGTATATCTAACAATTATAGAGTTATAGTCAGGTATTACATGAAATATGTGATATGTATTATTGTCACTTGGAGTAAACATTGAAAAAATTAATAATTGCTACTAATAGTTTCATAGCGTAATAAGGTAGTAAAAAATTTATATTTGCAAGAAATAGGGAAAGGCAATCTTAATTATTTTATCTGCTTCATTCATAGTAAACATTAGTAATTATATTATACTGTATGTGGTGCAATTAAAAACATGTACTGTATAGTTATGTACTTAATAGTTTAGAAAGGAAATTTACTCATGTAGAGAATTAAAAAATGAACTTATATTACAAACAAACATTTTACTAGCGCTCAAAGATTTATATTTATTTAAAGTAATTATATTTGATAATTATATTTGTTTTTTGTTTAAAGTAAAATAATATTATGTTATTACAGATCTCCACTGGCATGGAGCTAGGAGCACACTGATAGTGATAGTCTACAAGGTTTGTACTTCAGTTTGTAGTATTCATAATATAATAAATTAATTAAAAGAGACTGATACATTCACATTGTTATTGCCACAACTATCTTTTTATTTATTATTCAATATTCGCAATATATTTTTTCATTTTACATTATATCATAATAAAGTAGTACCTATTGCTCATCAATAATGTTAAATTGTAGACAATTGAATTTCTCATGTAGAATCGAAGACTCATTACTATTACAATGTGGAATAATAAACAGATTATTGGTTTAATAAAACTAATAACTGAAAATTTTCTTTAATTTAAACATTAATATTATGATTCATAATAATTACTTTATTTAGAGTTACGTTATAGTTATGATTTATAAATTCATAAAAAATTATTCCTTAGATCTTGGTTTCTATGCATTGCCTGCCAAAGAAGAACTGAGCCCAATGTTTCCACACAATTCTAGTTCACATGAGATTTCTACAGAAACAAATGCCTTCGTACAAAATTCCATGGTAAGTATAAGTTCTGCAGTTTTTAATAGCTCTGTTTTAATTTGTTAATATTTTTTGACACTAGTTTTGAAATATATTGTAAAGTGAATTTTTGATGTGTTTTTTCTTTTTATCACATAGTAACTTGTATGTATAACAAAAAAGATTTTAAAAAAATATATATATATTGTAATCAAAATACTAAAAAATATCTAATATATGAAATATATGCTATTTTTAAGTCTTTATACGAGTATATAAATGAATGGCAAAGTTTACTGAATTACATTATACAATCTAATTTACAAAAAATATGAAAACAAATTTAAACACTATGTGTATATAATATAAAAAAAATGTGAAATAATTCCTTTCTTGTTTTAAATTAAAAATCAATATTCACCTCTTAAACATAAATATGCCTGTCAGTAAAAAGAATATTTATTTATTATTTTAGATTTAGTTCCCATATGCAGAATTTTGTTATAAAAATATATTTTATATTAATAAAAATCAACGTGCATTATTAGAATATCATTTTTCGCAATGAACAATATACATAGGACGATTTGCAATTTGATTTTTTAATATGTTCCAAGTTACATCGTATTTGCATTTAAAGTCGGATATATTTTTTAGAATGATCAGTACTTATATTGAAATATAGTATTTTTGTTAAAATATTATTTTTTGCTATGTTTCGCTTGCAAACCTTTTTAAGTAGAGAATGCGCCTGCAATTGAAACCTTTTTCGTCATTAAAATATTGTGCGGAATTTGCGCATAATCATGTCGCGTAATGTTAACATTTATAATAACTTATAGAAACATTTGTAGGGAGCAGCTCCTGTGATTTTGTGTGAACATTCTAAAGTTAATAATAGTTCCATCATTTTCGTTGTAATATTAAAGAGTCTAACGAATTGAAATTATATGTATACATAACCTTATTATACAGCAAATATTACGTATAGAGTGTTGTTTACCTGCATCGCAAACACAATAAATTTTTACGTCACACTGAAATTCAATTATTCACAATTTGTTATCTAGATATATCATAATCATAAATCCTCTTCAGACATTATTTAAGGTATATTAACATTATATACATGTGAATATGGTTTCAGAGATAAAATCTCACTATTGAAGGTTGTTTCAATGTCACATAACCGCGTGTTATCATGTTCATTGTGTCTTGGATGATTATGAAAGCATAAACATATTTTCCACTTAAAAAATTAGAATTTTATTTATAGTAGTAGTAGTAGTATATATTTATTTCATTATCCACAAAGAAATGGAATTGGTTTTACAGAATTTTAAATACTTTTACTCTTATCATACTTACATTGCTAGAATTATGTTTATATTTCATAAATTATCTAGTGATTTCGAAAAAATTTTTAGAATCTTACTATATTAGTTGGCTATATTACATTTTCATTGGATATTTTACTTCTGAGAAGTGTGAAATTTTGAAGTAGTTCTAACGTACATTTCTTACATACATAAGCATATATTGTGTAATTGCTATAAATAAAAGAAGGTTTTATTAGTGTCTTCTTCGTTTATCACTCTTCAACTTATATATACTGATCAAATCAATTTAGTTTATAACAAAAAGTGATACATAATATGAAAAGAAAAATCAAAGATCAGTGGAATGGATGAAGAAAAAAAGAATACTATATTGCGAACAGAAATAAAAAAGGTGTTTTAACATTTATGTTTAATTCGCAATGAATTGTTACATATTTGTAATTGAATAAAAGTATTTTTAATTTTATATTTAGAAAGTAAAATAAGTCTTATTTGTATTCTAATGAACAACTCTTGTTGATTTAAGTATATGATTGATAAAAATTTTAGCACATAAAAGTTTAGACTGATTAACAGAAGCAAGCATTTTTATGATAATGTTACTTTTGATTTCAGGGGGATGTAGTAGTATTAGGGAAAAGCAGTCCGATAAGGGTTGGGGAGGGAAGAGAATCAGAGAATGATAGGTACTGTGATATCGAGTTCATAAACAACATGATGGCCAAACCTAATAGCCATCGCGAAAATACCGCCGCCAATGACTTTTTAACCGTCCTGTCGAACCAAACTGGTAAATATATATTTTTATAATAGCTTATATGTATGCATACATTAAATATTATGACATATAAAAATTTCTTTTCAATACATAAATGAAAATAAAATAATTAAACTTATAAAATGGAAACGAAGTATATGCAATTACATCGGGTAATCTTATTCAGTAGTATATATGTGTATCGTAAAATATATTTTCGTATATCACTATTTTATGCAGTAGTATATGTTATCAAATTTCTTGGTTAAATATACGGATTAAAACAAACAAATGTACGATGCCATTTAAAAAATATGATCTCTTATTTTTTATAGAAAGAAGCTTCTTTCTTACAATAATATATTCTCTATTTTATACTAGTAATACAAACATAACAATACATACGTAGCGACTTACCTCATGCAAATTGTAGAGAAGAAGATTGATATTCTTTCACTTTGCTATGAAATTTTCAAACGGGAAGGATTAATGTTATTTCAGTCCATGAATTTGCCCACATAATTTAAAACAGATACTACTATGCAGAGAATATACACAAGTCACTAAAAAATAACTATTACACAGTATGATGTTCATATACAAATGCACAGGCACGATATAAAAGATGAAAGAACAAGAAAAAAAAAAAGAAGAAAAAGAAATACAACAAAATAGATTAAATCGACATTAAAATTACAAACTAGTACGTAACTAAAAGAAGGATTTAAATTTGTCGCGTTGGTAGACCTTCAACGTATCGCTACCATTGTCGAAATGATTCTATTTTCCTAAAACTGTTCTAAGTAAGGAATATTCAGGTAAGCAATTATTACTTGAGAAGTCGCTCCTTAGCAAAAAACTTAAGGAAGTGGACATGCTTTTCACCAGATGTATTTGAATAACGTCTGTGATCCTAGGTCAAAAGCTAGAACAATTTTGGGAGGACAGAATTATTTCAACAACGAAAGTTGAGATTCGAATCCAATGATAGCGATCAATGAATGCGATAATTTAAACCTCTTTGTCAGTTATATGTTAATTTATAATTAATTAGTTGTAGTTTTAATACAGCTTTAATTAATTTTTCCATATTTTTAGAACAATATTACATTCATTCTATTTAAACAATGAACTTCGTGCTTTGTTTTAGTAACTTTACAATGCGAAAGTTTCCAATTCGATCTAAATGTATTAATTAATAGAATTTTAAAACTTTGCATATGGAAACATTTTTTAATAATTCTAAGCAGTTATGAATATGAATAATTAAATATACAGCAATAAATAATGCAGATTATAGGGTTTGAAATAATTTATGGCTAAAGAAACTGTTTTAAATTATAAGTAAAGTATGAATAAGTATTTCTTTTTACGATGTAGTTTTAGTACGATGATGTAATCAATCTATTAGTATTCTGCATTGTCCTCCTCGTTTAATAAATGTAAACGTCTACGAACACTTTCTATTTCGTATTATGCTTCGTACTACTGGTTGCATAAACTATCAAAAAGCGAATTCATTTTTTTTTTTTAACCAAATTAATTAAAGTTATTGACTCCTCAAATTTTACTCTGAATTTTGGTTGATCCGATACTTTTTGCGTCCACAGGTTGAGAACCTGAGACTTAGAGCTTGACTTCAGTTCTCAGAATCACTGTTCTTTTTTTACTGTATTAAAAAATATTTATCCTTATTTTAAAAGAAAAAGAGATTATAATTTATTCTAACCTCTATTCTGAAATCTTCGACACATTATTGAATTGATACAAATTGATTTAAAAAATTTTGGGTGTGTCTGTCCGTGAAATAGGCTCTAGGTAGGGCTAAATTAGGTGGTGTCATCTTTTATTTCTCTATTTTACAATCTCACTATATCGTTTCCATCGATCATACATATACATACATGATATATGAGGTAGCAGAAATAATGAAAAAGAAGAACTATTTAGAATTTGAAAGATTTCATTAAAGTTATAAATGAATGATTTTGAAATATATAATAGAAATCATAATGCTCTTTGTATTCAAATTTTCAATGATAGGTATAAAAGTCTGTAAGATAATTATCATAAGTATATTGATAAGAAATTGAGATTGTTTTACGGTAGATTGTACTTTAATGTCTACATACTATTAAAACGTTATCGATAGTATGAGAAAAGTAATCAATAGTATGAAATTTTTTACATAACTACTACAACATTTTGCTTCAATGATTTAATGTCTCTTGTTTAAAGCCTTTCTGACGCGAAGTAGGCGGCGCTAGTGTTACAAGAAGCCATTTTGGTACAGATCGGAACTTTAGCGGGACCAACAGTTTGTCTTTTTATAGTTTAATTATTTTTCTCAAGATTTAACATTAAATCATTTGTTTCTTCGAAGAAAATAACTGTTTTCATTTAACATTATTAAAATAAATATATTTCAATATTAAAAGGGAATATTTATTACGCCATGGCAACAAATGATAATATGTTTAATATAGGCTATTTCGTTTAATTTAAAACAGTAGAATATCTCATGAATCATGACGGGTTAATGTTATCATTAAAATGTTTTAATAAAAGTTGTTGGGTTCGAAGGCGGACATCATATGGTATAAATTGTTTTTTTGTAGTTAGAGTAGTAGAGGAGATTGTAAAATCAACTTCATTTTTTAAAATAGAGTCATATATGTTTTAATACATTAATCGATCCATCTCGGCATTTCGTATAAAGAAGTATTAACTTATTTATGTGTCAAATTTAACATATGAAAGATAAGGGAAAACGCGAAGCGGTACTCCTGTATTTACGTTTTCTTTGTTTTTCATACGTTAAATTTGACAAATTAGAGCTAAAACACCTGCTAAACTAATAGTTTTTCGACATAAATAGGCTAATGTTTTTTTATAGCAAATCCCAAGATGAATTCTAGATGGAAAAAATATATGGTTACATTTTAAAAAATGAAGTCGACCTTAAAATCTCTCCCACTACTCTATCCGCAAAAAAAAATAATTTGCATCATATGATATTCCCCTTCGAATCAAACAATTTTTATTAAAAGATTTTTTTGGTAATTTTAATATTCGCGAGATATTCTACTTTTCCACGTAAACAAAACACCCTATATATATTTAATATATATTTCGTTAAAAGTTTTAAATTAGTATCTAGCTACTGAGCTACCTAATGTTTACATATATACTACCCGATATTTGTAATACTATGAATAACTATTTGATTATGGAATATTTTGGTAGTTACTATAATATTTAAGAAATTTTTTTAATATAACATTTTAATTATATCAAAGAGCTGTTGTTAAGGTAATATTATTTTGTGTTTTAGGCAAGTTTATCTTGACCAGTCGAAGCTCGACCTGCCAGTCAGTGGCGTCGTCAACCACAAAACACCCAACAAAAAATCATCTTCTAACTAGCTTTAGCGTACTAAACATTAGGGTACTAAGTATAAGCGTAAATCTAAGATTAACAGGAGATAAGTGCGCAATCGATGAAGGGGTACCTAGCCTAGTTAGGATACCCAAGTCTGATCGCCCCTCGTCAGGCCACTTTTCTCTCGACTCTCTTGACAATTACTCCTTACTAGGATCCTGCCTTCATCCGGGCAAATACAATAATATTAAGTCTAATTCTAGCCTCCTAAGTAATAATAACGATAACTACAAGTCTGTGATATTGCTCAGCTCAACCAGTAACCATTATTTCCTCCGCGTTGAAATGGACGGTGGTGCGATTGCAATGAGACTAAGAACCTCAAAAATATTAATTTTGAACTTAAAAGAAAAGACGGTGGAGATGTTGTCCTGGGTAATTAATGGTATTAGTGACGTGGCAACAATTACTGTTGGTGCTCTTTCATTTCAGGATAATGTTAAGTCTAACGAGCCTTCGGGCACTTATTTCGCGAGCTATAGGTACTCAGGGTCGTATACGCGTCTTGGCCCTGAGTTTGTTAAGTCTCTTTCTAAGTCTACTATAGGGGATAGGTTTAGGGTTAAGGGGGAGAACCAAGACGAGTTCGCTCTCTACATTCCTACTATGACTACCTGCAAGCCTACGATGACGCTTACACGCCAATCTGCATCCCGAATAATCGGTGTACCTGGATCTCGGCCGAACTACTTCGAGATATTATGGCCCGACCAAATGCACACTCCTCACAAATTTTATGACAGTTTATCAAACTGTTTAACGGAATATCACAATGATTCTCTTCCAGAAGGAAAAGAAAAAGAAAATAATTCTTCGAAATGTTTCGGTAATTTTAACGAACAAATACAATGCCGAAACATTGGTGAAAATACGATTAACGATAACGAACTAAAAAGGATCAGATCTCAAACTGTTGTCTATTTCAATGACGAGCATTATACTCAGACAGGAGTATTCTGTTTTTGCGGTTTTGAGAGAAACTACGATTGCCAAAATTCGCACGAGTTGATAGAAAGAGATGTTTCTATTAGTTTGTCGTGCTCTAGTTTACTTAAACGAACGAAGCTAAAGTATCAAGCTTTCACTGGTGTGATCGATGGAAGATATTCTTCAGAAAATCTCTGTGATTTATACCAATCTAAAGAGACGTTATTCAAAGTACTCCAAGCTATCGGATTTAATGTTGAGAACATTTTCACAGAAAGTCTGGTAAATTCTAAGCAATTCAGTCTGACCAGTTCGACGTATCAAACTGCCCAGTTCATTGACAGTGAGAATTCTAATGAAGCAATGAAGACCGATGCCATTGCAGTAAACTTACATAATTGCAATCAGTTTAAAAAATATAAAGCTGCTGCTCCTGGTTCAAAGGATAAACGAACCACAAATGGAAATTTAACTGTTTCTACTCCAATGGAAGAAATATCCTCTAGAAATTATCCAATTTCTAGTTTCTCGGGAAGAAAGGAAGTCGATAACGCAAATGGCGTGAGTCGAACTTATCTTATACATTGTGCAAGGAATCTCATAGCAGCATCCATTGGAGTTTCCAAAGACATCTTACAAGCTTACAGAACTGATCTTAAGCACGTGTTAACGCTCCTTTTTGGACAGATTTGCGATCTTGATGAATTCAATTTGGGGTATAAGAAAAGGTGGGGAATTCCTGGCATTTTGAGATTGGCTGGCGGGGGTGAAAATTCATTGAATAGCGGTGGAACTACAAATTGGGGCTCTACACAAACTAGTACTACAAATAACAACAACAACAATCAATCGGGTTGGGGAGGAAGCTCTGGGAATCCTTCCGGAAGTAGCGGAGCACCTGGTAATTGGACTGGAAACAGTGTAAACAGGTCCGTTGCTGGAAATCCAAATTCAAATCAAAATCAGGGACCTCCAGGTGGACAAAATGTCCCAGGTAAGCATTTTGTATTTGTTTTGTTAAGTTCTTATCTTAAATAATTTTAAATTTCTGTTTAAGTATTAAATTGAATATATGGAATGACTTTCATAGCAGAATATGTTTGGATGGATATTTATTTCTTAGGCAACGTGAATAAAGTGAGCAATCCAAATCAACAATCAAATCAACAATCAGGCCCACCTACTTCTCAATCAAGTGGCACAAGTCAGGGTGGTCAAAACAGCAACCAATGGTCACAGGGAAAATCTAATAATCCTGGAGGATCAAGTCAGAACTCTTCTGTTCAAAATAATAATACTTCAGCCCAACAACAGCAACAACAGCAGCAACAATCGAATTCCAGTAACAATAATAATCAGTCAAACAATCAGGCTCAGGGATCTGTTAACAGTAGTAATACACCTGCAAACAATAATCCTTCAACAAAGCAACAATTAGAACAGTTAAATACAGTGAGGGAAGCACTTTTTAGTCAAGATGGTTGGGGTTGTGTGAGTATCTCTGCTATCATATAATGTATTAGGGTAGGCATAAATCTGTCTTTGATCATTTTGCATACTTATATTTTATATTTGAGTACTGTAACATATTAACATCGAATTTTGCATTTCTGTTATAGCAGAATGTGAATCAGGACACAAACTGGGATGTCCCAACATCTCCAGAACCTAGTATGTCAAAAGATGGAGTTCCAATGTGGAAGACACCAGTAAACAATGGCACAGAATTATGGGAAGCTAATCTCAGAAATGGTGGTCAACCTCCACCTCAGCAACAAGCTAAAACACCTTGGGGTCATACACCAGCAACAAACATTGGTGGAACTTGGGGTGAAGATGATGAAGCTGCAGATACATCTAATATGTGGACTGGTGCCCCCACATCTTCCCAACCAAATTCTGCAGCTGGCCAATGGACGACTGGTACCAGTAACCAAACTGGTATGTGGGGAGGTAATTATTATTATATTGAAATACTTTTCTTTTTCCTCCATTTCCTGTTTTGGACATTAAAATTTGCAAACCGAGATATGATTACAAAAAATATTATTATTTGATTGCAATTTGTACAATATTAAAAAAGCATTATACTTTAATTTCTGATAGTTTATGTCTTTTATTATATGGTCAACTTTTTAAGAATATATTATATTAAGATTTTTTCAATATTCAGAAAGTTAATTGAAAACAAAAACCTTCTACCTAAAACTTTTCATGTTATTGAAGATCTAATTCTAAAATAAATTACGAATGATATATTTTATAGGATCCAACTGGGGTGATCCAAGGATCGATCATCGAGATCCTAGAGATCTCCGTTCTGTTGATCCTAGAGAGATGCGAGATCCCCGTGACCACAGAATGTCTTTGGATCCTCGAGAACACATACGTGTCATGGATCCAATGGCTCGTGATCCTAGGATGGCAGACATGCGTGGGGATCCCCGTGGGATTTCTGGAAGGTTAAACGGTGCCAATGCGGATGCAATGTGGGGTCAACCACCAGGTCCTCCACATCACCAAATGGGACATCAACATCCTTCAGGTCCTCCAACAAAGATGTTAAATCCTTCCAATATAAATCAGTGGGCTGCACCACCACCAAAGGATATTATGCCAGGGAAACCATCAGGTTGGGAAGAACCTTCTCCACCAACGCAAAGAAGAAATGTCCCAAACTATGACGATGGCACAAGTTTATGGGGAAATCCTGCAGTTAATCAAAGGACCATACCTGGTAGTAAGGTTTCTCATTGGAAGGACCTCCCAACGCCAAATATAGGGAGAGGAGGTTTGTTTGTTTTCTTTCTTTATATATATAATATATATATATTATTAATATATATATTGTTCATGCTTTTTGAATTTTATTCGCGGTTGGGAACTTTTTTGCAAACTGTAAGAATTTAATAAAACTACATTTTTGCAACTTATAGGAATGCAATGTCCTCCGGGCATGCCACAGAATAGAATGCCAGCTCAACCTGGAATGAAACCAGATGTTAGTGGACCAATGTGGGGACATCCTGGTGCTGCTGGTGGACGAAATGGTAGTTGGGCCGAAGGACCACATGATACAGGTTCATGGGATGATCCAAAAACACCAAGTACCTGGAACGAAGCTCAATTAAATCCTGGCACTTGGGGTGGACCCAGTGCGCACAAACCTAAACCAATGGGGCCCACTGGAAGCTGGGCTGATACTGATATGGATCCTACTCCTAGTTGGGGTCATCCTACGAAACCAACTCTTACAAAGGAAGTTATATGGAATAGCAGGGAATTTAGATATCTTTGTGACATGGGATACAAAGTACGTATAAATTATTTAAATTGATTAAATAAAATATGTTCAAAATATAATTGAGAATACTAAAACACTAGAAATATAGGATCTCCATTCTAATATTTTCAATAATAATTATTGATATAATAATTTTATTATTGTATAAAAATCTAACAATTTTGAATATGTTTATTGTGATACGATACTTGTCGATATAGTCATTGTTGTTGGTTCAATTTAGTGTATTTGACAAATTTATTTCTTATATTTATGTTTTGATTAAGCAAATGCCTTCTTTTAATTAATGCACTTAATGATTATTTTTTGTTTATAGAAAGAGGATGTTGAATTAGCATTGAGAACTCGTGAAATGAATAGAGAGGAAGCTTTGGAACTTCTAAGTCAAGTGCGGCCTTTAGACCAATGGAGAAGACATGACGCACACTCCACTTATGATCCGACAAATCAAGCTACAACTGCGCCAGCATATCCTAGATTTAATCACGTCGCACAGCAAATGTCTTTTCCTCCGGTAAAAACTAATATAGTTATTTGATAATTTTCTGAACCAAAGCAGTTCATATTATTATTTAAATACTAGTTTACTCCTTCTTTTTACTTTGATTGTAGTAAAGCACGATCAAACATATTTATGTTATCCCTGAAATATTAACGTGTTTTTATATGCCACAATAAACATAATGTCTTGCACATTTAAATTTGCATTAATTGTAAATTTTCTCACAGTTATAAAACACTTTTGATTTGCACATTCTTACATATTGGTCTATTTTATGCTATGGTCGTATAACTCATTTTCTATATCTTAATAAATTTTCACTTCTTAATGTTATTTTTAATGTATCAAATGTTAAGCAATGTGTATATAAATATGTGTGTTTATTGACATTACTCACCAGTATGTTTATATCTTAAGTGACATTTATATACTGAAATTTAGAATTAGCTGTAATATTGCATATGAAGTGACAGTTTATGTGTACTAATTGTTAATTATAGGGTGCTGGAGTGCCAAGTGGAAATGCAACTGGTAGTGTGGGAGGATCGGTTGCTAGTGCAAGTTTATTGAAATTACAACAACAACAGCAACAAACTGCTGTTCCATTACAACAACAACAACCTAGTAGTAATGCACCTCAACCACCTTTCAATCAGGTAAATGTTGTTAGTATTGCTAATTGGTAGATATTCAGATAATTATTTAAAATTTGCCTGTTAAGATTTGTTATAGCAAATAGTTATTCTTTTTTTTTTTTAATTCTAGGCTTCCAGAGCTCCTCAGAATCAACCCAGTACTCAACAACTGCGTATGTTAGTACAACAGATTCAGCTAGCCGTCCAGGAAGGTTACTTAAACCATCAAATTTTAAATCAACCACTTGCACCTCAAACTCTAATACTTTTGAACCAACTATTACAACAAATCAAAGTCTTACAACAGCTTCATCAACAACATTCTGTGCAAAGTACAATGAAGGGCAATGGCCAATCTGTTCTTCAAATCAGTGTACAAATTACAAAAACAAAACAGCAAATAGCAAACCTTCAAAACCAAATTGCTGTGCAACAAGCTACTTACATGAAGCAACAACAACAGCAGCAGCAGCAGCAACAACAGCAGCAACAACACCCTGTGCCACCATCTCAAAGCTCAGAATACTATAAGAGCTCAGTACATGATCCTATGTCAGCTTTGCAAAATAGTTTCACAGATTTGACAATGAATAAGGAACCTCCTGTTGTAAGTACATTTTTTATTGTGTAAGAAGTTATATATACTTCATAGAAAAATTTATATACAATGTTTTTAATTTCTTCTCGTAAAAAATGAACGAAATAATTCATTTTTGTTGTATTAGAAAGAAACAATGAGAGTAATAGTTAGATTTATGATGTGAAAATTAATTTTTTATTATAGAGTCAGCAACAGTCAAGACTGAATCAGTGGAAGTTACCTTCTTTGGACAAGGATGGAGAGTTAGTTTCGAACGAGTTCTCGCGAGCACCAGGAACAACCAGTAAGCCAGCAGCTACACCGGCTGGTTTAACACGATCACACAGTAGTCCTAACATGAATCCTTTGTTGGGTCAAGGAGATGGTACATGGTCCACCAGACTTGGAGAGAGTGGATGGCCAGACCCAGGTAACTCGGATTCCACTGATGGAAAGGATTGGCAGCCAACTGGTGCAGCTGCTGGTGCTGCTGCTTTCACCGATCTTGTACCTGAATTTGAACCTGGCAAGCCATGGAAGGTAATCCATTTCCAATATCGTACTTCCGATGTGAAGAAAACCTTTTTCAGTATAAAAAAACCTTATTCAATATTTTGAATCGATTGTTTATGACGTAAGTTTAAGATATTATTGAAACATTTGATTTCTTTGAAATAATTGTATTTAAAATATATTTATGCAGATAAAATGAAAAGCATAGAATGCCGTTTACACAAAATGATAAAAATTATTCAGATCTTCTTCAGATTTTATGTTGTGAAAGTTGAAATAATGAAACATTATTAAGGTATTGTTTCATTTACGTTAATAGAAAATAAAGTTGTTATTTGTTTGTTAATCGTAGAATTGCTGTCATGAAATTTGGTTGTATGACGAAATTTTTGTCTCGCAGTGCCTGACGTCGAAAGGGGTTAAACAGAGTACGCGCTGGTAATCAAATTCCAAAATAAGAAATGACCTCTTAAAAATAGTAAAAGAATGAAGGGTTTTTTTTAATTAGACAAACAAATTAGATGATATGTATTATCTATATATAGATTAGGTAATATGTATTAGTATTCTAATAAAATTTAATAAAGTAATTTTTCATTTTCTTTTAAATTGTATTCATTATTGTAATAAAAATTGATTTAGGATATTTGAATTACTCTTTTCTGTTAATTATATTTAGTAATTCAGATTTCGTATAAGTAACACAAAAACGAAAAATTCTTACGTATGACGTTTATTCGGGTCCACCTATATTTAATTTCATTTTAGGGTACCCAGATGAAGAGCATCGAGGATGATCCAAGTATTACTCCAGGCTCTATCGTTCGTTCACCGCTTTCTTTAGCAACGATCAAAGATCCAGATGCCATTTTTTCTTCAAGTAGTAAGACTTCGCCGCCACCACAACAACCTACCAATCCTGATACATCAATACCAAGTTTAAGTAATTCTACTTGGACGTTCAATCCACCTGCTACTACTCCAAACGCATTTACTAGGTAAATATTGCTTTAAAATTTTAATACTTTACCTATCGTATATATTCTTTATTTTTATTACTTTCTTTATTATAATTTAATATTTTAAATTTTAATTTAATATGATTCGTTAACTAACTACATAATGTTTTTATTCAACTATCTCAATTATACAAAATATAATTTACAGCTCGAAGAACACTTGGGGTGAATCTGCTCCACCGCCGACTGCGGTTACTTCAGAGCTCTGGGGAGCACCAATGAGTAAGGTTCGTGGCCCTCCACCAGGCTTGAGCAGCAAAACTACGGGAAATACGAGCAATGGCTGGGCAGGTTTTGGCACCGTCAGCAGATCCAGTTCATGGGGCTTTCAATCGAGCACAAATGCTGCCTGGGTTTCTACCTGGTTACTACTTAAGAATCTGACGCCTCAAATCGATGGTTCTACTTTGAAAACCCTCTGCATGCAACACGGTCCTGTTCAAGACTTCCGATTATACCTTAATCATGGAATTGCTTTAACCAAATATTCATCAAGAGATGAGGCTATTAAGGTTTAGTGTCTTTTACATATTTTTGTTATTGCATTAATTGCATTAACCTTCAGCGGTCTTATATCCTTTTACAGTTCAGCATCTGTGACTTTAACTAAAAGTATTTAAATATATTAGATTTTCATTTATTTTAAAATTTACTTTTTATGTATGAATAATCTTAAAGTATAGTTGATTCTGTTGATTCAGATCTAAAAAATACAGCGTAGTATAATTTAGACCGCAAAAATTTAAACTTAGATTAATTAGTTGAGTCGAGTATTAGATAACCACCCAATAATTAGTTGAGTCGAGTATTACCTACTATATTTTTATTTGTATATATGATTCATCGTATATATCTATAGAATACAAATTTAAAATTTTTATGCACTGGAACTGTATTAATGTTAGGTCCTCCAGGAAGTTTGTATATTGAAGATCGTATAAATGTGTCCTTATGTAACTTTTTACGTGATTTTGAAATTCTGAATATATCTACAAATTTTTGTGCACAATTTTCATGTTCATTTCCATTTCCAGTTTTTGGTAAATGAATATGCACTCTTCCCAAGTAATTAGTAGATTTACTTAATAAATCCTATTGTATAAATCTTGTTTGTTTACATATATACATATATATTATATACACGAGTGTAATGTACAATTTTTATCATTTAGATATTATATAAAACAATGATTAAAAAATCACAAATCTACTACTATGAAATTATCAAAAGTAGAAATTAATAAGAGAAATGTTTAATGATGTTTACAGGCACAAGGTGCTCTGAACAATTGCGTCCTGGGCAACACAACAATTTTCGCAGAATCTCCAGCCGATACCGAGGTGCACAGCTTGTTGCAACAACTTAGTCATGGAGGTCAACAGCAAGCTGGAGCTACTACAGGAGCAGGTTGGGGCTTGCGACCATCGAACAAAACTGGTCCACCACCAGACACATGGGGCGGTAGTTCCAGCCAATTATGGGGCGCTCCACCGAGTAGCAATTCTCTTTGGAGCAGCGCTGGCATCGACAGCAATGATCAACAACGTGCTACGCCCAGTTCTCTGAACTCGTACTTACCCGGAGACCTTCTGGGAGGTGAGTCGATGTAGAGTGCCGCACGGAGGAGCGGTATCACTCGTGCGACGACCAAGCCTTCTACTTCACGATACGTCAATTATATTCCGCATTGTCAGATGGGCCGGTTCTCGCGATGAAGTTACTTAAATCAGTGCCGCGTATAATTTCGGCAGCAACAAGGATCTGATTTGATTTTTTCAACAGAAGATTTTTCAATTTGGGATTCGGGGATAATGGGGGCAAGGGAGGGTATATCATGAATTTCAAGGCTTTTGGCGTGCGCCGTGCTTTATTAATTGTTTGGTGTAATGCCGACTATATTTAATAATAGGCACGAGAGAATGCTGTTATTCTATCGCGCGTACTACACATTAAGTACGTACGTACGACGTAATACTAAATTAGTATTGACGTTACGATATTGCTTCTGTCGCAGTTCATTTTGGTATTTTGGTATTTTGATATCTTAAAATAATATTAATTTCATCTGATATAATATGCGCGTATGTGTATACATAGTGCGCACCCATCTCTAATAGGCACGTTTTTCATCATCTTTCAATTACTGAATTAGTATTCTTCCCATTCAGGTTGTGTTCTCATTAACGTTTCAATCGAATATCATTCAGAATAATATATATTAGTATGTTGAAGGTATTTAATTTGATCTTTGTTATGCTACATTCTTCGATGTTTTAATATTTTTAATATTGCGTACATGGTCGATGTATTCATTGCATTATGAATACGTAAATTATATAATACAGAAGAAAACTTTTATGAATATAAATTATATTGCTCTCATATTTTTTCATATTTGAGTATAGCAATAATTTATATTTCATTTTTTTCAGTATTGACGCATGTTACAAATTTATTTTGATTGAAATAATTTATAACTTGCGAACGGTGCGCACCAATATATCATATATTAAAACATCGTTGTGTAGGTAATTTTATGAAAAATAGTATAAATTCTAGCTCCTGTTACATATTTTGAGGATCGGAGCACAAAAAACAGTAGGAAAGTTAAAAGGGTACGCGCATACACCGCAGCCATTAGCTTTGAAAAAAATGATACATTGGCTAATTCTAGATAATGGCGTCGCCAACACTTTCTTAAGGATGCGCGTGTAAGAAAGTAAATTATGATCAATGGTCTCACGAGTGTTCCACTTTTTTGCTCTGAACAGTTTCCTCTAATCGAGACTGCCATGCGTATCAAACGTAGACTGTACCAATCTAATCAAAACAAAAACAAGCAGAAAGAATGAATAAGATATGAATGAAAAGAAAAAATATAGAAAAAAAAAGAAAAAAAAAAGGGAGGAGGAACGTTACCTCTTAAAGAAATTAATAAGCGAGGATCCACGTCGATGCTTTGGGCTATACATACCTCTTCCATTAGCAACGGTGATATAGAATCGAATTTTTAGTGAATTTTTCCTTCACATGGCAACAATTATCAATATAGAAAATTTGGTTATTGTTGCCACAAAATTAACGATAGTAATACGATTAGTAATTTGCTTTTATTTATATATTGTTCTAACGAGCAAGTCGAGAATATATGAATAATATTGTAATAAAAGTTTGAGTATAAAAAATTTGAATCAATAGCTTCACTAGCTAAGAATTGTATTGGCAGATATCGTGATCTTTTATGAGATATTCGGAGATCGTTATTTTAGCTAAAAATCGATTCTCTATCGTAAAACGCCCACAAACTTTTAATGGGATGATAAATCGGGGTCCGAGTTCTTGCGACGACAACAAAAACGATACCAAATGTTATCGCAATAACGTAAATTTTATTCTACATATATTAAATCTAAATGCCACCCGTCGTGCCAATGTCCAGCGTGTCTCTTTACCATTTACTAATTATAGAGTTATAACGAATATGGTAATTCGATGTTTTCTCTAGCTATCTTTGTCTGTTGTCTGCCTATCTGTGTGTGTCTTTGTCTTTCTCTCTTCTCTTTCTCACTCCCCTCTGCAAAATGAACGATACTGAGGAGAAGAATATGCCACTTCCCATTGGTTAATATTAAGAAACAAAAAGGAAAAGCATTTAAGAAAGCTGAAATCCTAATTAAAGTTTTCAGAATGACTTCGAATTTTCGAGTGTGAATGGTATTTCCAATTATACAGTGACGCAAAATTTCTATTTTAAAAATTTTGAGTTCTTCTTTTACTATCTATCTATAGTTTTATCTATAGAATCTATAGTTGGTAACTTGACAATCTGAGACAATTTTTCAATGATAATCTTACTACACTGTCTCAATACTTTTTTCAGACAGAAAATATTATTCTTCTATCTATTTCAGTTTAAATTCAGCAAACGATACGGTAGTATTTATGCGTGATTTTTAGTCTAGTAACATATTGTGTAATATTAGTTCTCTTTCCAGTGTTTATATATATAAAATAGAAGATATTTTAAGTGCTAAATAATATTTAATAACATCGATTAAAAGGCATAGAAAAATTGTAACAATATTAATCTATTATTAATAGCATACCTAGTACTTTATATTGTACAATAGAGACTCATTAATTGCTCTACACATGGGTTAAATCTACTATATATATTCTTCAATTACTTATACTAAAAATATTTTAAGTTCTTTTACACTTTGAACGAATGGGCAATTAGATATCGTTTTCGTTGCATAAAAAATGAAATTTTTAAAATTTGTGTTATTTTTATCGGCCTTGATCAAATTATTTTGAGTTAAATAATAATGCTCTCTATCATACTGATGATATTTGCAAACACAAAAATAAAATAATTTAATTTAGGATGTGGTTAGTGTGGACATTCTCAGAAAAATTATTTATGGATTCGAGATTATCGTGTGCTTATATTGCGTACTGCTAGAACGTTGATGCGCAGAAGAAATGCGCGATGCATTGCGATTGGATTAGTCATGACGCGCAGTCACAAAGGCAGGCTACACGAATTTTCGTTATTGACTAGTGTTTTATTTGACATCTATTTAAGTGACATATATTTAATACGTATGCAACGTGACAAACTTCAAAACGTTGGTGTAGAATAGACTTCACCAAACGATCTAAAATACTACTAATGCCGCCAAGAATCTAAAAGTTTTGAAAGCATCAGAGCACGTCACCTTTCCAGCACCACATAATACGTACACTATATTTATATACGTCTTTATTTTTATATCGCTCTATATTTCGTAATCAAATTCATTGTTAGGCTCTTCAGATTTCCTCCCAAAGCTGAAGTTTGTAGAGTACTAGTAAATGGTATTATCATTTAGAAAATAATCGGAGTCAAATATCGTTTGAGCATTGTAGTACAATGTTAGTACAGTTCCTGGACATGATTTATTTTTATGACAAAAATGTTGGATATTTATTAAACATTTCTTTTATTATGATAGAATGGAAACTATGAAGACTTCAATTTTTATTTATATTTTTTTTTCGCATTTGATAAGTGGTAGGATTTAGTTTTTGTAGATTCAATTCTCTGTTGGTTTTCTTGATTGGGATTAATTAAAACATAAATCGAAATCGTACAAGTTTCGAAAGGAAATTTATCGCAAGCCAGATGATTGCGTATATAGTTCGACAATTTTGGCTTTGCGACTATGTTAAAAAAGGATTCACGAATGATTTGTAAATAAATTACGAATGACTGAATGAAATGGATGCGAATGATTTAAATTTTACTGACTTCATAAAAGATTATCCAAAAAGTGAGGGAACTGGAACTTTCATGCGGACATGTAACGCATTTGTGTAACATTTGATTGTCTTATAATTACAATGGCGGGCGTTTCCGCCATTCTCGCTAAAGCTTAATTTGCTGGACTGTGTTAATAATTCTGTGCAATTAATGAGTCTTACTATACTAGATATCTGCTTAAACAAACAGCAGAAAGATGTTGATTCTGAAAAAAGGAAGGATAGAACGAGCGTCGTAACAATTTTCTGTTTATTTGTTTGTTTGTTACACTTTTAACTTTCCTCTTTATTACATATTCATTTCTGTTCTTCAATGTTACAAATAATTATATATACAAGGTACAGAAAGATATAAATGTAGTTTAATTTTTCAGTATGTACATATATAATACAAAGATTGCATTTAAATTTGGAAATGATTTGACCGGGCATTCGTTTTGCCCGTTTGAATATTTTTCGTTGTTCGTGATCCAGCACGATCGATACTTTACTTCGTCACTATATATCTCACACCTAAACAAGAAGTGAATCTCGAAAATTCGATAGAACAAAAACAGACGTTGATGAATATAATGTTTTGAAGTTCTGATTGGACCATTGGGAGGAGGTTCGGTTAAAGGAAGGGGTAAAACTGAGTTCATTCCCTGTGCCCCTCCGTTGCGTGCGCGCGCACGCGCGTGTCATGAGAAGTTTATGCGTGCATGCCTACGTGTGCAAGGGAATGTGATTGCGCGCGCGCGCGCGCGCGAATGAGCGAGCGAGCGAGCGCGCATGTGTGTATGTGTATGTTTTCAACGTCAAAGGTACCTGAATGGACTGATAACCATACCGATGGGAAAAAGAGTGTTTAGTATTCATTGCACAATATTTTCTTTCCAACATTCTGATATATCTCTGAAATATATATCCAACGCCCTCAGATCTTCTCGGTCTTGTTCAGCCGCGAGACTAAAGAAAAAGTTCTTTTCTCTTTTTTTCTCTCGAGTCTGCTGTTAAGAGCAGATCAATAGATCTTGCCGTGAACATACGCATAACGTGTGTACCTACATAAAGGTTTAAAGGTCAATCTCTCTCAAGTGCCGATGCATTTCAAATAATTAACGTGAGATTTTCTTGATCTTCTGGGATTTGATTATTTTTCATGACTTTTTAGCATTTTGCGTGTTACAGATATTTAAGTCATTCTGTGTGTTCTAAGTTTTATTGATATATATATATATATACATATATATGCATAACGAGTATTCCTCAAAGGTTAATGAATTCGAGTCATTAAAAACTATGATAAGTAATCAAACTATCCGTAGATCGATTTCCTAAATCAGAAGGTTAGGTTTCTCGTATAATAATGAAACAAATGAAGGGATCAAAAGGGTCCTAATAAATTTAGTTTTGGGACTACCTGAAATGTTTAAGGGTTTAATTCATTAAAAAAGGAAAAAAAGAAGAAAAAATCAAAAATTCGAGGAATGGATACGTTAGAATTCTATGATTATTCAAAAAATTATAAGACTTAATGAATTTATTTGCACACTGTTTATCGATAAAGTGTGTAAGTAGGTAGAGAACTACTTAAAATACATACAAACAAATGTCGAGTAGTATGTTTGGTAAACCAAAGAGGATCGATGTTAGGAAATGTTTGTAATTAACTACTGACGTTAGGAATAAAAAGCGAACGTTTTACGAGCCGAGGTTAGGTATTATGGTAGACTAACATTCATAATATTCGATCACGAACGATGAAATTTTAGTTCGTTTTCCTTTTTTCTTCTTTTAATCGAATTTTCTGTTTAATATAGCTTTATTAAGTGAGATGGACAGTATTTGGCTTATAATTAGTAGAGGATGTCTTCGTTTTTTACGAAAATCATCGCGAACATCTATGTACTACATATATATTTAACTTTGACGCAACTAAAATGGGTGGAAATTTATTAAAATATGTCTTCTATGTTCATTTTATAATATTTTCGAATACGCTTATCGATATTTCTCTATTAAATTAACATTCACTGTTAATATAAGAATATTCGCGTATTAAATAAATTATTAGACAATTTTTTAAACAAGTTGATGAATAGTTGACCCTACAACTTGAAACATATAACATCGCGTAATCGTCTTAAAAAAAAAAAAAAAAAAAAAGGAGAAGAAAGTAAAAAAATGAAATTGTTATTATCTTATTCCAACGAAGGTAGTTAACAATGGATCTAAAGGATTTCTTTCTTATTTTGACATACTAGAAGGGTGAGAGTGCATTTTCGTTAGTTGACTCTTTCTATTTATGGCAATTCAATCCGAAGACTTACGTTCAGTTTCGCGACTCAGATTTCACCTATATGCTTAACTGAATACCGTGTGTGTGATTTCAGGTGATTCAATAATACACGTATAATTCACAAATTTTATATCTTAATGCTTGGAAAAAGCTGCCTCTACGATTCATCGAAATTAGTTGACACTAAGCTTCTATCCAGATTACTCAGGTTCCACGGTGGAATCGCTGAATTGTAACAACAATAATAATAAATAATAATAATAGTAGAAGTAGTCTCGTAGAACTAAATAGGTACAGTTAGTGGTAGTAGTAGCAGTAGCAGCAATAGTAGTGGAATTAATAGTAGTAACAGTAATAATAATAGTAATGCTAAATGATAAATAATATTTATAACACTTAATAACAGCAACAACAATAGCTATGATGATAATAAATAATGATGGTTAAAAAAATGAAAAAAGAAAAAAAAAATAAAGATAACGCTAGCAATCGTGTAACAAATATAGCAATCGAAGTGGTAATAGTATCAGCGGCAACAATAGTTCTAACAGCAGTATTAAAAGAAGTAAGTTGTAATTTCAACGAGGTTGCAAATGAAAGGAATGATAATCGTAGTTCTAGCAATTACAACGATAGTAGTGGCGCGACAATGATAGTAATAGCGGCAATATTGTGTAATGTGATAATAGAGTAATGATAATGTTACCACTATTATTATTACTGCCTTTGCTACTACTACAATTGACATCTTTGTAATCATATTATCGCTGTGTTGATTATCAACATTTTTGCGATTATTGTTGCTGCTATTGCTGCCATTAATTTCGTTTAATTTCTATTACAGCTGTGTCTACTACTATCGATTCTAATCTTATTTCTCGTTATATTTAGCTGCTCTTACGTTTTGCTACTACTAACGCTGGTTACTATCGCTGTTTCAGCTTCTACTATTGCCACTCTCTACTGCTTTCTATGGCAGTAATACAATTCTTATTTCTACTGTTCAGTATAGTATAGTAACGGATCATTACCATTATTGTTACTATTATTATGGTCGTAACTATTGTTAGTGTTACACACAACTACTATTACTGATGATTAATATTAAAGAGTACTAGGATAACTGTTGGTGCTGTTAATTTCTGCTATTATTATTATTAACATTGCCATCGTATTGTCACCAATCTTTTTGTTACAGTTATTAAACATTATCATTACTTATTATCATGACGCTGTTACTGTCGTTGCACAGTTAATAGTAGCAGTAACGATAAATCATACCTAGTGGTGGTGGTGGTGGTACACGATATTAATAATAGAGAAACGCCTGTCGCAGTAGTCAGGATACCGTGAACGGAATAAAAAGTTAATCACGATGTAATAATAAGGGGTTAATGATAATGCGATTTATGTAATATAAACAAAAACATAATTGTTGCTGATTATGATATTCATTAATCAATAATCCGTAAAAACAATAATAATAGAGTGATGATCAAGAAGACGATAATAACGATAGTAATGAAATATTAGAGTATTAAAGTAATTGCAATTTATATTAGTGGTAGTGATATTAACAAGCGGCAGTGGTAATACTTGCTAATTAACAAGGATTATCATGACGGCAGCAGTAGTGTAATGTTTTTAGGAAAGCAGCAGTCATATAAGAATTGCTAGTGATAATATTAATGGTAACGAATAATAGATAACATTATTGATAATATTACGAATAATAGAGGTCTGAGGGCGTTCGAACATTATGAGTGTACCTTTTTTGCTGTTCCAGAATGGAACGTAAATTTAGATTACGAGACAGGAACTAAATTTGTACGAGCGCTGGTACTTCCAACGATAATGGTTTCTCTTTTTCATTTGAGATAAAACATAAGAAACAATTCATTGTCCTTTATCTTGAAGATAGGCGACAGCACACTTCAAGCATGATCGACAAACGCTTGCAATCGTTTGATAAACTAAATTAAAATAAAATAATACTGGTACACGTGTGGGATTTTTACGACACTGGGGATTAATTATATACGTATAATATACATACGACACAAACAAACAAACACACACACAAACACACAAACACACAAACACACACACACGCATCTCTATAGTTTTATGCTATAAACATTTGGACACTTTCCTAAACGGTCGTCTTTTTATTGCAATCTCCTCGTATAAGTTTACTTAAAAGTTATAGCTGGACTTTGTATAGTTTTCTTCAATTCTGTTGCTAACCAATTGACCTAGAAGCAAAGCATTATAGATTAGTATTATTAATTTGTCGTCTCTGTCGTGTTTTCGTCGTCGTATTGTTAATTTAAAAGATTTAAAAATTTAGAACGTTAATTAGATTCCTATATTGCCTTAATAATCTCTCGTTCTATTTTCTTTTGCTTTATATATATATATATATACACACATAGTCATATTATAATACTTTACATTTGATATGCGAGGAAAAAAACATTTCAATTATTCGATTACAGATGATGGTCTATTTTCATAAAACATTTGATGATTCAATCGAATAAAATCGCTGGTATTATTTCCTTCGAGGCTTGTAAATATTCTAACATGCTTTGCCTTTTAAGTACTTTTCGAACAAATAAGATACGTTTCAATAATGCAGAATGTATCTGTAAAACTAAAAATCTTGTGATTTACTTATAAACGTTTCAAACAATGAAGAAAGAAAAGATTAGTTTTGTTATATTTAAAAAAACGAATTGATTTCTGATACATATCACCAGAAAAATGTGTGAATAGGTGAATGAAAATAAGTAACAAGTAAGCTTAATCTAATAGCCACTTACCTCAGTGTCGTTAATTATTATTTTATAAAAAGGCATATTTCAAAATATTAGAGTTAGCATGCTATATTTAAGACCAATCAGCTATGTAACACTACAATCTCTTGTGCGCATGCGCTGAAACTACGTATTCTTTTTCCCTTCTTATCTCTTTGTTTTCACTATTTTTTGTCTGTAGATCTAATTGTATTTAATTTGTTGTTCTCCTTTTATTTTTCTCGTCAACCTCCTACTCCTTCTCCGCTTAATTTTCTGTTCATTACACAAACGCGTATGTACTTTATTGCACTTATTGTCTGTGTTCTTTTGAAACCGCACGAGATCGCGACGCCATCTCGTCTATATTTATTTTTCTTGTTAAAACTCTAATGTGATATTGATATTAAATACCATTCGATTTAACACTAATGATTTAGATTAAATTTAAAGAGGAAAGGGAAAAACAAGTTCGAAATTTAAAAAATGAAAAAACTTTCGTAATTTTCGTGAGAACTTATTAGTCTTCTGCGTAAGATTAATTATTCATCTTTAGAACCATGTAATTCGTGAAATTATATTTTTGACTAATATAAAATAATGGCAACAAATCGGTTCGATTAACGCCAAATTGTAATTGTTTCTGACCTATGTAACTTTCTTTAGGGAGTTATTAGCGACGACATTATTACCCATTTTACGTCTATTTAAACATTTCAAATTCTTGGCTGTGTCTAGCGAAGCATGCGGTATATTGAATGTTAAGTCTAAAAGGTTAGGCATTTATATTTAGTCCGAGACAAATCGAATGAACGTTTAGAAGAAAAAAAAAAAAAAGAAAAGGAGAAAAAGAGAAAAAAAGAACCGGGAGGAAAAGTTTTAAAGGAATACAGCCAATAACAGGCGTATGCATACTTGTACGCATATGCACCACTCTTCGTGGTTTACGATGATACGAATTTCTAATACGCTTACGCGCATGCGTGTTATACCGCGTTTTTATTTCGTGCATTCGACGTATCGGTACGCATGCGTGCTATACTATCGATGTGCACACAGGTGTCACAGGGGTATCTAGTATATTTTACGTCCGTGTATGCAAGTGTATATACGTGTTACAATTAATTGGTGCGTGAATTAGTTGAGGTTTCTCGGTGGTCAGTTTACGTATTTCGAGCGCATGCGTACACACGCGCCAGTAGGAAAACGTACACATATGCGCATACTCTTCTCTTTCGGGATGAATCGTTTTCCCCTCTTTTTCTTGAATACACACGCGTGTGCATTTGGGGCATGTGCCATTTATTAATTTGATAATAACAAGAGGACGGGAAAGAAAAATAAACATGTGACGTGGATAAGGAAAAATTCTAATCACAATAACTATTACAAACGGAATAAATTTAGTCAAAACAAAAGGCTCTTGATAACTCGAAACTTGTTAACGAATGTGTCTTTACGGAGGAAAGATTGATACAAATACTTGAATTTATTTTAGGAAAAGAACGATTAAAATACATTTGAAATAGTTAATTTATATGTTTCTTTGTATTTTTAACGCATAACGTTTTAATAATGTATTACTATGAATATTGTTCTTATATTGTAAATTTGATTTCTCAAGTCACTAAATTTAATGGTAAACAAAGTTTTAGAAATATTTTATATAGTCATACAAGAAAGTGGCGCAATATGGCGAATAGCCAACGATGCCGGTGAAATTGACATAAACAGTTATACATACATAAATAGTTTTATGTTCGACAATTTTGTTATAATATATAAAGAATATTAGGTGTAATGCAATATTAACAGAGATAAATGATATTATTAAACATCGTTATAAAACCTTTCCTTTTAATTAATCTTTTAAATGATTAAACTTTCGCATACCTATGCTCATTGCGTTGCAATCTATTAGTAATAATTATATCCCTATAGTCTGATTTGTTTTAATTGTGATACAGTATTATTTAAAGGTCGTGAATGCGTGTGTTCAAATTTTAATTATTCTTCTTCATCTTTTCTCCCCTTCCTCCAACAGAACTCTACAGTTCTTTGTATTTCTGCAAGAAATATAAACGAAATGTGCATAGAAAATCGATTTTAATATATGTCGGAAAATGTAAGCCAACTGTTATTTTTATCTGAAATGTTAAATGTTAAGGTAAACGTTAATATCTTTCTCTTTCCTTTTACGTCTTACGCACCTCGCTGAGTATGATCGAAATATAGCTTTTTCTCGATATGTTGAAACGCGAGAACTCCGAGAACTAACCTTTCATAAATCTTCCCCAAAGATTTCGTTGGTTGTCGTGATTATTACTTAGAGTTGTATATATATGTAGCGATTTGAAACGTTCGTACCAACAAGTTTGATTAAAACAATTGTTCGAAATTTTATTCGAAAATTCAAAATAATACGAATAGCAAAGAAAGAAAAAAAAAAACGTAAAAAGATAAGGAAAAGCGTTTCACTTGTAATATTAGGGAAATATATGACTTTAAATATGCGGAAGACCGGAATATTAAATTTTATAATTCTGTTGTAATAGATTTCGAAAAATAGAAAAGTATTTGAATAAATTTGAAAACTTCAAAATCGTTTCGAGATAAACGACATATTTCTTTTTTGTTGCCTAAATACGAAATTATTGATGGTGAATGTAAATAAATTTGGAAAGAGTGAGCAAAATTCCTCGAAATATTTCGCACAATTTTCGAACCGGAATTTAACCTAAACTAATCGAGTCAGAAAAGTAATTTAAAGAACGAAAGTATTTTTCGAGTGTTCGCAAATCGAAATGAACTTGAAAAATTCCGGAACCTTTCGTAAGGGTTTCTTGGAAAGACATAATCGAAATTGGAACATGTGGCAAATAACCTATAAAGTTAAAAAAGAAATATAACTAAGTCTAGATGCCTAATAGTAATTAACGATATGTATCTGGTCGTTATTCGGCGGTTAACATATCCAAGAATTATAAATAAGTATGATTCCCATTCTTTTTCCGTGAATATTATTTATTAGTTAATCGTGACCAATTAAATTTTGAACATACGGAAACTGAAATGTTTGTACATACGAAGTGATCAGGGCCAAATAATTCAGATTTAATGTACAATCTATAGATGATATTTTCACTTATTATGAATGTAAGCATGTGAAATTTTAAATGAAGCTTTTACGCACATTTATTGTCTAATCTAGTTATGAAGTTAATTTAATACGTGTTTGTAAGATGCTGTTTTTTTAAATTAATTATATACCTATAATATAAATATACATTGAAGAAATATACGAAAAACGCTGATTTCATAAGATATTAGGAAAAAGTCGAAGACGAAGTAATTTCTCTGTTGTAAAAAATGAATGAGCGAGAAAAAGTAAAAAAAATAAAAAAAATAAAAAAATGGCTGCAATGCGCGTTTTGCAACCTAGGACCATTCAATGAAGATGGAAGTGCCATGCACTGATTTCGTAATTAGCAAACATGGAAGGTTCTAAAGATATTACAGAAAGTTAGTGTCATGTTATTTGTTAGATTTAGGAGAAGTACCCCTTGTGCACACGCTTCGAAAGAGAACAGCATCCCGAAAGGGGTTCTAAATGGAAAGAAAAAGAAAACGAAGTGAAAATCGAAGTCCGAGGAGTAAAGTTTAAACTTGTCATTTTTAACTATTAACATGTGAACAACATAGGAAAGAAGGATAGTAAATATAGTAAATACTGGGACACACGCAGGCACGCACGTACGAGCGCGCGCGCAATACACACATAAGACACACGCACATACACACATACATACTTATTAATAATTTAGGATTTATCAATGATAAAGAAAAAGTGAACAGACATTTATGTATACATTGTTTGTCTACACGTATACACACTACATGCTGCGTACACGTATATGTGTATGCATATCCGTGGATAATATAACCCTACGCGTCCACAGAAACGTATACACGTACACACAGACACCCGCCCACCAACCCACACACACACACACACACAAACACACACATACAGTTATATATTACGATAATATATATATATATAAATATATATTATAAGAAAGCATTTTGAAGAGAGTACTAATTAATAAGGTGATTAATTATTGTAAAAAAATGACTACTGATTAATGCAACAAAGTGGACTAATTCGCGAGTAACCTCTATTCCTAACAATAATGAAAAATTAATTAATTTTAGATAGATTAATAATAAACTAACAATAATGAATTAATAATTAATGAAATAAATATTAGGTATTAACAGTAATAATGATCGTAATGTTCATTAAGATGCGATATAATGCTAATAACAATAATATAAAAATAGAGATGAGAAGAAGAAACGGTACGAAATAATAGATATAAAATGTTAGTTATTACAATTTTGCGATTTTCATTGTCTAACGGTATTGAGAGATATATTCACAAGTAGCGTAGTATTCTAACGACTCTGATGGTGAAGCTTAGTGTAAGATTTCCAAATGATCGGGTGAATATTGTATGCGTGGGAGGGGGTAGGAGGTTATGGAGTATAATAACGATTACAGTGACGAATGACGTTTACGATGACAATGACGTTGAACATGGTTCTGCGGAGTTTTGTGTTTACCTTCTACTTAAATGTTGTTCAAGAATTTTTCACCAATGAATTTTCTCTGGTACCTTTTTCTTCGTCTAGTAACTTTTCTTTACGTCCAAGTTATTAGCGTCAATAACATTACAATGCGAAACTAATACGTTTATGCGGGCGCAAGCTTTTTAAAAATACTATATTTCCTTCTATTCTTTGTTTCTTTCCTTCAGTTTTCCACTAGAAATTATTCATAACGAAATACTACGATAGCGCGTTGAAGTCTGTGAACAGCGTTTCAAGATCGGTGATGTTCCTCGAATTGTTTCTTTGTTTGTTCGTTCGTTTTATTCTAATTTAAGAATACATTTTGATCGATTTCACGATGAAGAATACGTGACATGTATACTTCTATTCTTAGTCTTTTTATATTTGACTTTTTTTTCTTACAACGATTGTTGAACGTTGACGGTCGACGAGTAGATTCATCATTTCTTACGAAACTTCGCTAGAGATATTTTTTTTTAAATTTTCGAATTAATTTTTTTGGACATCATTTTTTCAAAGAAGCGTCATGTTACACATATCAGAGTCTGATGAACATCGAAAAAGAAGATTGGTTTTCTACTCGATTTTAATCGAACAATGTCACAAAAGTGCTTTGGGCGCGTGAAAATTCACAATACGAGTTGATAGTTCCACATAATCTAGAAAATGGTGTGTCCTTCGTTTCTTGCCAGAAAGAGAAAAAAGGCCAGAAAGAATTCAAAGTGGAAAATGTATAGGATAATTGAATGTCGCGTGTTTTAAGTACACACATTACATCCATATAGCACGCACACACGCCCACACACATAGGAAACACACATACATATAAACATATATACACACATGAACACGACACACAAATCGAATCAAAGGGCGAAAAGCTTTCTCAAACTAACGGAAAGATATTTGTTGTGATAATAAATATTGAATATATAGCTGTTTTAGGGTATGAATCATTACTATAAAAGATTAGAATTTAAATAAATGCGCCGGGTTAGTGTGGAGAAGTGAATTTTCAAAAGCCTCGACTTTTTCTACTCGAGAAAAGGTTCGCGCTCACGCTCATGCACGCTGAACGAACCTAATCCCATTTTCTACCTGCGTCTCTGTATGTGTGTTGATTGTGATGAAGGACGATAATTTTTCTTGTGGAAGATACACTCTCGTATCGTGTGTACGTATTTAAATATGCTTGTTAAACGAAGAAAAAACACGGAAAAAAAAAAAAAAAGAACAATTCAACATGTACAGGGTGTCACATAAATGATAGTACAAGAGCGCAGTTACAATTCCTCTGCTAAAAATAAGATGATTTTGAGAAATTGATCCCACTTTGCTTCTAAGATCGTCCCGGTTTCAAAGTGAATCGTAAAAAGCAAAAAAGAACAGGCGGAGAAGAAGAGAAACGTTATCTCTGCACTTAGTTAACATGGATTTTCTGAAAAAAGAAAAATGACAAAAAAAAGTTAAAAATAATAGGGATAAGTGATAAAAAGAAAAAATATGATAGTCGATCGAGTGTGGAGGAGAAAGTAATAAACAGGCACATGAAAAGAGTAAACGTAAATAATTGCCTGTTTTATATCGGACAAAACAGTTCTGTACACTATAGCGCCTCCTATATTAAGCACCCTCTATGTAATACGGTGGTCCTTAAAGCCTTAAAGCATAGATTAGTCTGGTCATCGAAACGGTTGAAGTGAACATATATTTTGTTTCTTTGTTGCCCTCCTTATCGTCTTAAGTGTATTCTTCAAATTCTTTATACTACGCGTGTTCTTATACAGGGTGTTTGGGAAGGTACAACAAGAGGCCGTTGTACTATTGTACTAATTAACGAATTCCATTTTTAGTTAGAAAAAACATATGGATGATATTTGCGGACAAATTGTTTCCAAGTAAAATCGATCTTGAACTGAATTGAATAATACAGCAATTAAAGTTGAAAAGAAAAAAGAAAACGTGCACACGTATCCGCAGTTCAGCGATTCACTGATGATACGATTTATTTGGAAAAAATAACAGAATTTTTAGCTCGAATGAAATTTGCGTAATTTGAATCCGGGAATCTTACATATCGCACTTTCAGCTTTATTGCACACCCTATATACGTCTACACGTATATACGAATAATGTGCACATATGTGTACGCGTGCGATCGTATGTGAATATGTATACGTACACGTATTATATACCTATATATGTATGCGTACATATATGTATACGTTCGTCCAGGTGTGTACATGTGTAAATACCTGCACAGCCACGTGGGTATGCATGTATGCATTCGTACTTATGTGTTCATACGCGTACGTGACACGTACACATGTATACATATAATATTACTTAGAATAAACTTTCCTACATACAGGGTGTTTTAAAGATTGTAGTACAAGAGAAAACTGCGGCCTTCCTAGATATAATGGAATATTATTCTTAATCGTGATTTTTCTTTATCGGACTATGACGTTTCGCGCGGCTAATTATTACTAGAGATTGTGAACAACGTACCGTGGCTGCAAAAATCTGAGAAACATTTTTGAGTTGAAAATAACATGATTCTCTCTTTTCAGTTTCCCGGTCCCTTTTCATATCTTTTTCATACATTTTTTGCTTTTCGACAAATAAATCGTTAGGCATTGCTAGTGACCGCATATATCGTACTATGATAAGTAATAACATTTGTATGTATATATATATAAGGAATGCTTTATTAAGGACTATCGAATAATTGAATAACCTTTATATTATAGAGGTAACAGTGTGAAAGTACTTGTACCAAATATTAACGAAATGTAACGCAAAATATTTTATTATTACAGATATTATGATAAAAAAAAAAACTCTCTTCGTTGCTACTCACAGTACACCGAACCGAATATTTCTTTTTAGCTTTTTATTTCGCTTCTTTTAAATTTTATTCCGAGTAATTATACATTAGGCATTATCTTATGTTGTTATTTTTATTTTTACTATTATTATTATTATTATTATTATTATTATTATTGTGACGTTATCATTTATTATTTATTCTATCGTTTCGCGTATTTGATGATTTTTGAGGTTAAAGTAACTTATTATCGAATGAAATTCGAAACTGACGCCATATACTGTGAGGATAATCGGCTTGAATCTAAATGATATAATGACGGTGGAATGTGCGACCAATTACGCCTAAAATCGAACCTCGTTTTTTAAGGGTTAATGACGGCTTTTTTATAGTATTGTTTAGTACCTAACCTATATATACGTTCATTCAGTGTCGGGGACAGTTCGGAAAATCGTCTTATTTTCTACTCAAAAGATTTCTTAAAATTGTCTCTTGCACCATTATTTTTTGATCACCCTGCATTATCGAATATTATATTTTTTTTCCTCTAAAAGTACAGACTCTTTTTAACCGAATGAAAAAGATGTGTAACCCAATTGTGTACGCTTTTTTCAGGATTTTTAGATAATCACTGCGAAGGTATTAATTGATTTATTGTAGAATCGTACCGATAAGCGAATTAATTAATTAATTAATTAATTAATTAATTAATTAATTAATGGATTAGTTAATTCATTCTGGAGGTATTAAAAAAATATCACGCGTATATGAAAAGTCTGGAGATAAATTAACATGTTTCTTTCTTTTTCATTTATTATTTATTTTTAATCTGAAACTGTAGAATTTAATTGTATTAATTAATATATATGTTATATATATAAAAAATATATATATATATATATATATGAAATGCATATGTATATTAATTAATTGTATGAATTTAATATATGTTTATATTAAGATGTTTACTTTTTTCTTCTTTATTTCGAAAAAAAAAAAATCTCTTGGTTGCTTTCGTAATTACTTAATTATGTAATCGTTGAGTGAGAATTCGAATAACGAGTGATTAAAACGATCATGGGTGTTCTCTCGTCTTTTTCTGATAGCTATAATGATAAATAGAAATAAAGTTATTTAAAATCAAATTGAACATTTTCCTTTTTTTTTTTCAATTTCCCTAATACAAATTCAACCGGCTTTCAATAATTTATCATTTTCTTTGCAGCATTCTTCGTTTTCGCAATTCTTTTTCAGTTGCAGGACCGGACCATTTTTCAGTCTGAAAGTTTAATCATTTCTTTTACTAGGTAACCGCGAATTATTTTAAACAATTCGTCTAAACAGCATTATACGGAACACTCGCTATCATTTATTTGTCTATTAAGAAAACGTAAGTAAATGGCCCAGGTTTCCTTATTTCTGTCGCATTACTATGCGTGTTGAATTTATTGTTTAATTTATTCTTTTTGTCAACACACTATTGAAACGGCGTGCAAGTTTATTTTTGTTCGAACAAAATTATGTTACTTTGTACGTTCTGTATCCTTTCTTTTCCTTTTGTTTTCGTTAAACCGATCCAATTTACAACAGAACGATTACAATTCAGTAAGCCAGGAAAAAGTAAAAAATTGTTCAACGATTGAGCTTCTTTTATTGTACCATTTTGCTAACATGTTTACTTACAAAGAAGAGTTTTATAGCATTTATTGAAATCTCAGAATTCATGGTATTTTTTACTATAAATGGAACGGAAAATATTCATTAAAACATTGAGTTTGTCGTTAAAATTTTACTGCAAAATATATAGAACAATCTTTTATACACAATTGTACTAAAATTGGTACGACATTAATGTAATCCTAATTTTTGAAGCGGCTCGAAAGAATTTTTTGTTAATGATATATGTTTTGTAATAATTTATTTATATTTGTGTAAAGTTAATATCGATATTTATAGCAAATCAAACAAAATTCTAACATATCTGTTTTTTCTCCATACTTTATATGTAGAATTAACGTGCGTTAATGTATTACGTATACACTGTTATAAAGCAATAATACGGTTAATTATCAATTACCACTGCTACTAAATGTTAACGATGAAGAATTAATTTAATTTTTGGTATTTTCGAACTATACGATAATTTAGGTTTATCGCTAGTATAATTTTCCTTTTAGAAATTTTGAACAACAATTTCAAAATCACTTTTTTATAAAATATCTATTTTCTTATGCGTAATGGATATATTAACGAACAAATAGTTTTTGTTAGTCAAAAGACTTATACAGTGACTGCAAAAAATATTTGTACACCGCTGTATTTATTACATTGCATTTATACACCAATTAATTCTATCCAACTATAGCAAATTTCGTACCATTTAATAATAATTTCATATGATTATAAAAATATAGATCTAAAATGTAGAAGCTAATAAACAGGATGCTTCGTTTCGCATTCAACCAAATAATTTTCAGTTAAAAATAAGTACGTACGAATACTTCTTGTAGCCACTGTATGTATGTACATAAATTACGATAAGCGGGTGAACAGGTGGTGCTATCGTGTAGAGAACATTATTTCAACGATGTACTTTGAACTTAGTGCTCTAACAATTTGTTAAAATTTTTCATAAAAAGGTACCCCCCTACGAACGTGCATTAACGCAATTTATTCCGAGATCATGCCATTTTTCGTAACGAACCGAATAGGAAAGTAGCAAGAACTTCGCTTTTTGCAAATTAGCAAGAACATAACGTGATCAGCGTAACATTTCGAAGCGCTAACATGTGATGTCGAAACAAGACAGTATGTCACTGTGAACCGTCCCGCAAAATTTTTATTTGGCTATCGAGATTTCTACTACATATTTCCGATATACGCATCTTTCGTTAAAGCCTCTTAATAATTTTCTTTGAAAATGATAAATAATTTCATTACTGAAACGGATGATACATAATTTTATTAACAGCTATTACTCACCAAATGTAATGTTATATCCTATTTTTCTGTTTCGTGCTAAACTCTAAACGTTTACCTGTGTTTTACCGACAAACTTATAATGAGCAACGTGACACAAGTTTGGCAATATCGCTTGCGATATTTGTATGACAATCAATTTTATAAAGATACCTTATATAACCTTGTTTTCAGCATGCTGTCTATATTGTTTCTTGTTCTGTGATGACAGAGAAATAGCACAATGAATATAAGTTGGTAAATTTCAAACTTAAAAGAATAAAAGTTTTATTAAATCAAACAAATATTTATTACGAATGTGAATGATTTTCTGTACATTTGTTGGTTACGTTACGAATGCGCATTTTTATCGACATACATATCTGCATTGATGACTATAAATGCAGAGAAAACATTAGTTGTCCTTTTTCATTAGAAAAAGTCGAGATGAACGCGTGTAAGACTAAACCGGTGTATAATAATGTGCAACTATTTGGTGATAATCTAACGACTCCGTATTTATAAAAGCGAGTCTCGTATCTATTTGTTTGGAAAGATCGGGAAAAATGAAATAAGAGAAGACTTATCGTCGCCATGACGTTCAAAATCGAATCGAACGCTTACGATAATTACCTTATTTCCGAGACTTCCGAAGTATTACATGTATTTAAGAGTGTTCCATATCATCGTCTCTCCGAATATTCTCTTTCATTCTTCTTTTATTTTGTTCCTTGAAAATATTTATCGTTTCCTTGATAGTTTAGAGAAGAAAGGAAATATCAAGAATAATTTATAACATGATATTATTTGCTCAAAAAAAGCGCAATAGGAAATGGAGAAAAACAGGCCACGTGAAGTATAGCAGACAAAAATAACTATACTTGTGCCCTCTACGCATATATTTCTCTTTTCGTCGAACTATATTCCCGTTAAAAGTATTTCAACAAAGTATTTTAGTCGGTGTACTTAATCGCAAAGATGAAATACACAAGTACGAATGGAAAGTGTAGTAATACTATACATTCATATAATGGTGCAACATAAAAGAAATGAATATCCCTAGATTTAGATAAACGATATATCAATCGATACTAGCGACTATTAAAAGCTGCTTCGTTACTAGTGTGTAAATTTTTCAAAGTTTATCATCACATATGTACGTGTATAATAATCTTTACATTTCATTTCTCTCATTTATTTGCAATCCAATGAATTTCGCGAATCGACATCGTTTCTGTTTAATCATTGGAATATTTTTAGTTTTTTTTATAGTATTATTTTCTAGGGTTCAAAAATTTATTCTGTCAATGCAAATCAGCTTATGTTCCAATTACCGGTATAAAAACGGCCTAGGAACGACAAAAACGGGTACAATTATGAACTATTTTCATTATTTACATCCTTTTTATTAGAACAAAAATGTTTCCAAAGTAGGACGTAACGTCATTGTCACCGTTTGATGGAAAATCCCTGAGAAGTGTTTCTTAAAAAGCTTTTCGATAATGGGTAAAAACGAAATAAACAAGGTACATATAATCAAGAAACTTGACATGAGATTTAACAATTATTCCTCCTTTTCTTCGATTAATTTTAAATTTTCATTTCGTTTTTTAGTTAGACATAAACAGTGATATTAATAAGAGATTCTAGTCTTGCTCGCTCTTGAAAACAAAGTAAAAGGAGACTTTCATTCGGTGGGACACCAAAAAGATGTTCTTGAGAAAAAAAAATATTACGTTCGTAAATCGAAATTTACCGCGCTTGGAAGTTACGAAACATAGGTTATAGTATAACGAACTGTAGATTGTAATCGTGGGATGTCGTAAATGGTAAACCAAGAGTATTTACTTACGTTGAAAAAAAAAAAAAAAATGAAAAATTGACAAAAAATATGTATAAAACCGCGGTAAATTTAAAATAAGGCGAATAAGATTTAAACAGGCAGATTAGTTTTAAGAGATCACGAGAGATTTCTATTTAGAGAAATACTCTTAAGAGAAACTGTCGAATCGAAGAGACGAGAGATGTGATTTATCGATTAGAGACAATTCTAAAATGGAATCGAGAGAGAGAGAGAGAGAGATGAAATGGTACGAAGCTTTGTTGTAGCCTTGCTACGTTTCAAGCAACTCCACGAATGACGAATTAGAAATCGAAGCCTAAAAGACGCGTTTTCACAGATACAACGCGATCGATTATGTGCGTATATTATTTAGGTTACCTCTAGATTACAGACAATCATTTCATCGACAGCTTAAGCGAGTTAACCTTGCGTATATACCCACACGTTAAAATCATCGACATTTAATTCATATTTATGAATATAGGTTTATCATCATCATCATTTTTCTATTTCGATTTTTCTTAATTTATATTAATTTTGTCTAATGCGGCATTATTTTCAAATATATTTCACATATATTTCAAAAATATCCTCAGAATAATTCAGTCCTATGTTAGAAGAACATCAAAATCATTAAAGAAGGATCTGAAGGTCTAAGAATGGAAAGTTAAAAAAATAATATTTAACCATTGTTTGACTAATGAGTGTAAGCACATAAATTTGAAAGAAATATTTCAAGTTAAGTAAATAATAAGTACACTAATAAAGTGGTCTCAAGTTGCTTCAATTCAAGTAGCTTTATTATAGTATATACCTCTAATAATAATTCTTTAGTATATATAATAATAATTGTCTAAGAATTCAATATATATATTGTACTAACAATATAAAGTCATGATATAAGGTTAGTAACTTAGTATAACTTAAACGAGGCATGACAGTATAAGTGTGATATAATAATATTTTATTATTTTCATTATCATTTCATTACTTCTTACATAAAGAAATGAATGTATTGGTGGAAAATATGATCGATGATTTAAACGCGTGACTAGATAGAGTGCCGAAAAAATTCGATGAAAGCATCGTCGAAATTATCGAAAATATTGTGAAATGATTGTCGGTGACTTGAAGGTAACTTAAAATATTATTCGATGCAGAAATACTCGATGATAATCGGTTAACGATTTAAAAAAGAAAGGAGAAAACGAGGAGAAATACCGCTTGTGAAACGGTATTTGAAAGTGTGTGCGCGTCTGTGACCACTGTACCTACACCGTTAGGCCTTACTTTAGAAAAATCATAAAGAATCGATACTATTTAAATATTTTTTCCAAGTGGGTAGCATTCATTGTAACTTGGCGTCATTTGAGCAACAATCAGAACGTAAAATAACAAGGAAGATTTTGCTTTGTCAACATCGAGGGAAAAATATCAAAGAAACGTATATTTGCTCTGCGTGTTTCAATACAAAGTAAGGTATTAAAAGAGTGGCAAGGGACACGATTCGACTTAATCCATCATAAATTTCAATTCTTCCCAAACTGTTGAACCGTCCTTACGATCTTCATCACAACGCATTGTCCCGCGATTTGTTTCCTTCTGTGATTTTACACTCTTTATTGTGACTATATATCAAGTGCCAATATAGCAGGGAACAATAATAATCAAAAGAAGAAAACGGCGAACGTTTTTTCTACTTGTCGTGACTTTTATTTACGATCGACGTAAATCGTGTGATATCTTGGAATTTCGAAAAGACATCAAACTAGCGTAAATAGTTCATTTTAGGAGGTTAGGTATCTCGAAATGCACAAGCAATAATAATGACAGGAAACATGTAATTCTCTAAAATTCAAGATCAGTTTTACTTGAAAGAAATACATTTATTGTTTGATCGATTAATAATATAATAGTATTAGTTACATAATTAATTAATTGAACATGAAAAAACAATAATTTCTTAATAATAACTTTCCATATTTATCTGATATTCTGTAAATGTCTTAACATTTATGAACAGCTGTGTATGTACTCAATTTTAATATAGTAATATTATACGTTTACTATAATAATAGTACAATTACCATGATACTTATTTCCAACGAATAAATTCTCGTCTTCTTGGAAGAGTGTGAAATTTGTTTCAACGAAAACTGTATCTCAGTTGAACTATCGATTTCTAAATACAATCACACGCGAGATCAAACTAGAACATAATAGAAAAATCATCGGAAGTGCCGTAATATCGACTGAATGCATTATTTTTTTAACTAAAAAGACGCTCTTTCTATGAAGCATACAGTTGACGTATCGAAGGTGTCGATGAAAAATTTGTCTTTTTTAATTTTTTTACCCATGTGTCATTATCAAACTACGTAACAATTAAAAGGCTATAAGTAGATAGCGAATTTTTACGTAAATTCACAATTTTGGGAATATAATTAAAAAATTAGAATCTCGGTAGAAGATTATTTTACCTACCAAGTATCATAGAAAATATTATACTTTGAATATTTTACATATTTTTTCATATCACGTTTATTCTGTGCAATTTTGCACTTACAAATTTCCTATAAACGCAAAAATATCCGCAGTCTAGCTATGAAAAAACATCTCTTACAATAAGAACTTATCATTGAATTTACAATTATATTTTTCCATAGTCGTGGAGGTAATAATTCATCTCCAAAATTTGAGACTGACTGAGAGCAGATTAATAATAAACTGCGAATATAAATATTTTTTTAGACTTTCCTGCTTGACAGCATTTCTCTGATGAAGAGGTGAAAACCACAGTTCGATTAATAGAATCGTGTCCCTTGTTAAATTTCGTAGCTCTCGACAAGGGGGGGGGGGGCTATCTTTTTCCCTGATAACTATTACAGTTACAGTTTTATTCTATGTATTCTATGAGTTGTTTTTTCGAATTCGAAGATCCTTGATGTTTGTTTCGTGATTTTACCGAATATATTCGTTTTCGAAAGCTAACGAATCAAAAAAGACTTTCAGTATCATTGGAGATAACGTTAAATATCTATACGTAACTAACGACTAACGATTGTACAGGGTACTTGATACTTGTTTGAAATTTCATTTCATTCGCTTGTTCGGAACTCTAAAGTCTAAGGATTCCAATCATCGCTTTAATATCGATTATACTGATCGTGATTAGAGGTAAATAGAATAAAAATAATCATTCGTTTAACTGCCTGACTTTTATATTTCAACGAATCCCAATGAGTTTGAAAAGGAAAAAGAAGATTTGATACTTCAAAAGGCTATTACGACGATAGGTTATGTTTATTTATTTATTCGCTCTTTTCTTTAAAATATTATTCTGAAGTAAGAAATTATTTGAAAATATTAAAGACACGAAAAATGATCTCTTTATCTTGATTATCACAGACGAATATTAATCTACGTTCTATAGTTTTTTCTAACATATCTTAAACGCTTACTCGAATTTTAATTAAGATAAGTATTTTTTTTCTAAAATTCTCTCTTTCGTATTGTATTAATAGACGGTTGAGGGATTCAAGGTTAGTGAATGATCACAGGAATACAATTAAACATAATTCCCGCTTAAATTATTTAATTATCACAATTTGATTGGAACTTACTCGCTAATTGTGTCAAGTTTCCCTTAATTCATACGATTCCCTTTGAAAATTATTATATTCCTGTAACATATGCTGTTTCCGTGTACAGCGATGAACGAAAATATTGACAGCAGAGATCAGATTTTATGCTGTAGAATTCCATATAAATTTGTAAAATGTAAATTTTACTAGTATAAACTTTAAATACATATGTATATGGTAATTCAATATCATTAATATACATCTTGTGAAAGATAACCAAATGTCCAAATACGGTTTTGACATTTTAACGGCAATGTACATTTCATTGAGAAAAGGAAAGTTTCATTGAAGTAACAAGTAATAAATAAATATTATTTTATCCACGATTTACGAGTATTATAGGATTCAACTCCTCTGGCTTTTCTTGCTTAATCGAACCATTTCTGATTATTCCATATTATATTTATAACACTGATCCTCCACTCATCAAATCAATATACAGTAGAACTCCATTTATTTGCACTTGGAGGACAAGCAGCAGTTTATATGTATAATTGAAGTTGACGTAATACCAAGAGCTCACCAACTACTTGTTATTTTCCGTTCGCATAACAGGAGCTCACGTTCGACTAAGTAAATTCGAGCAGCTAAAGTCCAGTTAATGAGTCGCATTAATTAGAATCTCTTTGAGATAAATGAAGTTCTATCGTATAATGATCTATCTAAACGTTCAAGCAATGGAACTGTAATTAATCATCGCGAAGGGTAAACTGCGAGTGTGATTCCAAGATAAAAACGTCTCGATAGAAGAAATATTGTATTTCATGTTTCCTCCTTCCCTTCTTCCTCTCTCGCGATACGAGAAAGCTACACGTTTATAAACGTCGTATAAACATACATACAGGGTGTTCCACCAGTGAAGCTATGCTCGCAGGTTCTGGAACGGCCTGTATAAGCAGGAGTTCATTTGACGAATTGGATTATTTCCTTCCAATCGGCTCGATTCGTTTATCCACGGGCATTTTCGCGATCTATAACGATGTTTGTGATACTAGATAATTTGTAATCTTATTATAATCAAACTAACCATCAGTTGTAAGCTTTTCTCCCTTCGCTTTCTTGCAAACTAGTCGAACGACAAATCGTGTACGAGGTTAGTTAACGTTTCACCGCGTGTATCTCGATTACGATGTATAATCGCCGTATCGATGTATAATGACCGTCAATATACATACACAGTATCGCGTGTGTAAATCGCGGAAATACGAACGATCAATGTGATTCGATCGCACGGTAGCGATTAAAATTCAGGTACCGTAATCGCGTTACGTTCTTTGTTTGAAGTGGTTGCAAGTAGCTTGCACGAACCTATTGCGAGATTTTATATGTACGTAAGACGGAGAACGGGGAGAAGGTGTTCTTAAAAGTATTAAAAATCGGGGAAAGATAAAGCTAAAACGAGAGATAAGTGAATGGACAGTTTTGACGAAGGAACGAAGGAAAACGAAATAGGAGAATGACGGGAAACCAAAAACAGAAAATAGAGGAACAAAAAAAAAATCTTAGCTTATAAACATAGAGGACTGCAGAGAGTATTTTTTCTAGGAATGTTAGTGGACCAGCCAAACAAAAAAGAAAAATAAATAAAAAAAAAAAAAATAACAATTGAGGAGGACGATTGCGAGGGAGTAACACATACGGAGATATTTATTGAAGCGGGTAAGGGCGAAAGCATAAATGTGTTTCATAAGGTATGATGTATCTGAAAGAACAAAAAAAAAAAAAAAAAGTGTTTAATATCTATCCAAAGGATATAAAAAAAATGCGAACGTAATTTCTATAAACTAACTCTAAAGTGACACGAGCATTCTCTGGTTTAAAGTTTATAAATCATTAAGAGACAAATATCAGATATTTTTTAATGGCGGTACAATTAATTGCTAGAAAAAAGATAATGAAAAAAAAGTAAAATAAAACGAAAACGAAAGAACTGCGTAACTTATTGGAAAACGCGTGTAATTCTCCCGGGCCATTCGAACATGGAGCAAAACTTTTGCAAATTAAAAACTGATTCGATAAAAGGAAGAGCAAGCAAATAAAATAAACTAATAATAGTAGAGATTAGGTAAGGGCATCGATAAGCTCGTATTTCTTATTTCGATTAAACCGTATTTCCTATCTTTCATTTGCCGCATATGCCATACCTTGTAGGACACTCTGTACTCGTTACTATGCCGGTGTAGTGTCCTGGAAGGATGTCATACGTAGCAAACAATTTTCTTCTAACCTCTCTGATCACTTCTTCTATTGTGCAAATCTATTTCGTCCATTTTGTATCTTCTTATCGCTTCTTTATCTCTACCACTTCTCCTTTTTTCCGCGATAGCGTTTAGGTTTACTCTTCACAATGTTATCGCATTTCCTCCTTTTATCGCCTCTATCGTGTTAAACGTTGCAATTGGACTGCGGGTTTTCATGCGTCCGTATGGGAAGTTAGTTAGTTGACAGTTCATAAAATTCAGAAAATCTTTTAAAATGTGTCTGAGAAACGCATATTTCAAACGTCCCAACAACCCAACATCGAACAGACACGCTTATTTATAGTCACTTAACTTGCTTGTCTCTGCCGGATAGGTTATCGTTACGACACAAATTACACTACGGTGTAACAATATCATAATAGAAACAATTTTTCACCTATAGTTCCTTTCATCAAGATTCCTTTCGCTCTATTTATAGAAATACAAATTTCTATAAATATTCGCAGCCCGATTGCAACAAACTTTCCCTATGACGCATGCGGTCGTTTCTAAAAATGCAATAGAATAAATGGTCATGGATTAGGAGAACATTGTGAGTTATATGATAGTCTTCCAAAGTACCACACTTGCATAGCGCTGGACTCGCGCGCACACACGTCTGCCTGTAACGTGTGTGTGTTTGTGTGTGTGCGTGCGAGCGAATGAACGAAGAATAAAATAACAAAAAAATTAAAAAGCAAAAAAAGAAATCAATGGCTAGAACTAGCGAACTGCACGAAAGGAATTTCTCACCGACATCTTGGGCGAGGGTGGGGACAGGGGCGGGAACGGGGGTTTGCGTGATATCGACCGATATTCGAAAGAGATTGATGAGAAAGGAGCGATCATACAACGCGAAAACGATTGTCTAGTATTTAAAGAAAAAGGAGAAGACGAGGAAGAAGATGTAAGAAAAAAAAGAAGAAGATTCTCGATATCTGTAGTTCGTAATGTGTCTTAAGTTTTCCTTCCGAAGCTAGTAAGAAAGCCGAAAGAAAGAAAGACGTAAAACTCTTTTAAGAATGTAAAAAAAAGCAAGAAAATTCCTTTACGAATGTCGCGTATAGTAGAAGAAAAAAAGAAACGAAGTGAAAGAAAGAAAGAGCGTTAGGGGAAATATGTGGGGGAAAAAGCGATGCGATAATTAAAGAAGAAAAAAAAACAATAATATTATAAGCAACAAAAAGTGCTTTTATGAAATACAATATTATTTATACCATCCTGATGATATATAAATATATATCTATATATATATCTATATACACTATATGTATTCGAATTAGATTTATAAGATTATAAGAGATAAGATATGAATTCATGTACCGCGTAATAATACAAGGGTATAATAAATATCATATATGTATACATATAAACACATACATACGTGTACATGTAATGCACTAAGTGTAGGGATATTACGAATAAACGAATAAATATGTATATGTATATGTACATATATATAATTGATACATACGTATGTATTTATTTGTTTATTTGTATGAAAACTATCATATATAGATACGTACACACAAGTGCGCGCGCGTACACGCATGCACGCAACGGCACGCACGCACCCACGCCGCAAAAAACACCATTAAGAAGAAAATCTCAGATTACAACCAATATAATAATACTAATATTGTAATAATGCGTAGTATTATGTTATAATTAGTACTGTATTAAATAATAAAGGTTGTCCTACATGTGAACATACCAGTTATTTATTCGTAACCCTGCCTAGAGATATCTATAATTAAGATATAAGATATAATTTGAAATTTAATTATGCTTTAATTTGAATTCTTACACGTCGAAAAGAAACGCCTGAAAGACAAATAATTAACACTCTCCCTTGAGGATACCATGACGATGAAACGTTGTGAATAAAATTACTCAGTTACACAAATTATTATACAGAAAATTACGAATTGTATGTAAAGTTGTACGATTATTGTAAATTTGCACATTCGATTGAATAAAACGACCTTATTTTGCAAATGGACAAAGTGTTTAATCATTAGTTAATTTAAAATCCTCCCATTATCCATATCCTAAAATACTTTCCAACTCTCATTAATTTAAGAATAAGTTATCAAAAATGACGGAAGAGTTTGAGAAAATTGGTAAGTTATTGCTCAGTATTGGTAGGTATTAAAAGAATAAAATAGTATAAGACATAACTGAATCCCTTCAAAATTCTCAGAAAGGTTGAAGATTCCTGATGTACCAAAAGCAATCCTGTAACACACAGAAGATAATATTACTTTAACCTGCCTTATAATATAATAAATTAAATCTAAGAGTATTATAATCTTTTCTAAATAGTATTAATAACAAATAAATTTATTTGACTCCACAGAAATTACTGAAATTATTTAACAAGTATCACGTTAGTGGTTTTATTTACTGAACAGAATTTGCAAACGTTTATTTATCCCTTTCGATGTTTAAATGAAATATAGGAACAAAGTTCAGGATCTAATTAGGATGATATACGATTGCATAAGGAGCAGTGAAAAAGTGGAACTAATTTATATATCTTTCTTCGTCGCAGAGTATACCCTAATCTTGTCAGGATTGCACGATCACACATTTTTCCTCTTATGTAACCTATACGCGTTTCTTCCACCAAGAGCGCTGGAGACGAGGTGTGCTGATAATGCAGCCGTTGACCACGAGAGGTCCTTATTCTCAGTGTACATTTTTTGACAGGATTTCGCCTGACGATATCCCTACTAATCTCTCCTTCAGAATCATAGAAATAAAACTAATTTCAGTTAATTCCTCGCTACATTCCTTTTTTAATTTTACCGCCTATCGATTGATCATTATTAAGGTTATTAAGGTCGTTGAATTTGTATCTTCACGATATGTAAACAAATTGGAAAATAAATATAGGGTTCCATACAAAAAATATTGGTGACCTTGAAATCCTGTAACGAAATGATCATGATCCTTGTATCGTGCGGAAATAATTGCTAATTATGAACATGTCACCAAGAGGAAAGATACTTTTAGAATTGCGTATGAAAATTAATAGTGTCCTCATCGCGCCTGTATTCAAATTGTTCCTAGATTAGTCGATCGGATGATACATGGAATCATTTATTTTGTTTAAAATACGTTTTGTATTATTAGATAAAACGAAGAGGTTAGTGTTAGTGACATCGAGTGTGGCAATGTTTTGACTAATAGCGGTGCAGTTACGCGTAGATCAGCCTTGTCAAAAATGATCAGGAAAAATGAGATTTTGTTTGTGTTTGGATCACTTTTAATAATTTTTTGCAAGCAAACTTCTTCGGAATGTAGACAATTAACGAGTTGCTCGTGCATGTTTTCAAACTGGGAAGGGTACAGTTTGATGCCGCTGGTTAATTCAAGGTCGGTGGATCGAATATCCTAACCTCTTCATATTTTGCTCGTTAATTTTTATCCGAAAAGAAATCTTTTCTTTCAGATTTATAAATAGTACCGAACAGAATTACACTTTTTTCTTCCATCCTTGTACAAATAAACTACTGTCGGATAATGTAACGAGCGAATGTTCCCGCGGAAATGGTGCTTCTGTAAGGAAATGTTTAATTAATATGCTATGGAATTTTCTCATTTGCTCTAATTCTATTATCGATGTCATTCAACGTATAACGATTCACGATAGTATTCGAATATTTTTACAAAGCTTTTATGAACATATTGTACAAAACATTGTGAAATTTTATTGGTACTGTAATATGTAATGACACACTACTATCATGATTTCAGTTGTGTGCCGCATTCAACAACACTACTTTTGTGCTAGGTAAAGCAGAGGAAACAAAAATAGTTTTCGAAGGTGATGATTTGAAACCACCTGTTTTCATGTTTCATCATAAGAACTATACAACAAAAATAGCCCTGTCATGTTGCAGTTCATGTGAAACACGCTTGTACGTGGAATCTCTCAATACATCTCGTAACGAATATGTAAGTTTCAAATATTTTAAAAGGAATAGACACATGTTTCTCTTGATTCTCTTAAACTTTTGCGTTTCTGTTTCAGCATCTACTCTTAACGTCTATTTATGCTTGTAAAACATTGATGCATTCTAAGGGCCTTTCCATTGGTTCTACATTACTCATTTATCTCTTTGTGATTTCTGGAATATACTTTATTGGTGGAGCACTAACTTTGAAGTTCTTGAGGGGTGCAACAGGTTGGGAAATGATGCCCAATCATAGCTTCTGGCAAAGCCTTCCTTCACTCGTTAAAGTAAGTCAATTAAGACACAATTCAGGTTTTTCTCTATTTGTTTACCCTCACAAACAATTTAATATTATATTTACAGGATGGAATCTCCTTCACTTTTAACTGTTGTCGTCTAGATAGCTACGAAAGAATATAAATTTACATTTTCTACGATTATATTTTAATATTTTTAGTATGTTATTGGAGAAAGTATTTAGTTGGCTTAGTTAGAAAACGGACGCGTAAATAATTTTTTAGTTTACTGGTGTAGAATTGTCAATGACTGTATTTTCTAAGGTATATACATTTCTCATGCCTTCTTGGCACATGTGTGTGTGGATGTATTGTGTTTATCGCATGAGAAATAATACGCGCGGAGATTGTTGTAAATGCTGGTAATTTTATGATACATGTAATATTTTATTAACGAGTACTAGCAATATAAAAATATAAATACTTGTACGTATACATATAACGTATACACATACCCACATGCACGTACGCACGCATACATACATATATATATATATTTTTGTATATTTTTAGTTTTCAATACATGTGTACGTATGTAAGATTTATAAAGATGTTTAATTACATGTGATCATAATATAGGTATATTCACCAGAAACACAACTCATTTGTGTTTCTTTTTCCTACATTTTCGATTGGAGCAATAAATAATACGTATGCGAACAGAGTCGAACATTGTATTACCCTTATATCTGCGTAGATATAATTAATCTACATATTGATGTAACAAAAATGTAACTCGATTTGCGTGAAACTGAATCGTACCAAGTTTCAAAATACTGCGCTTTTCTCTTAATTGAACAACATGGGCTTCAGAAGGATTCGATGCTGTCAACACGTACGGAAACTTCTTGATCGGTTTGAATCACCATCCAGCTTCCGCTGACGTTCAAGTTGCAAACATTGATGCCTTTTGTGGAGAAAGCGTTCACAATTTTCGCCAGATCTTGGACGTTGTTGGTTTGATACAAGGAGACGTAGTTTCCTAGAGCGATTCCATTGCCGAATTGTGCATCATTTAGCGAGAGCAACAGTGGTTCATTGTCACGGACCGTTCCTGGATAAAATTGAGAGAGAAATGGACCAAAACCATCAAAATAAATATACTGTGAACATCAGGAATGATAATACATTGAGAAAAAGTGTTTTATTCTCATCTTACCTTTGATCTGATGACCTTCAGCTTCAACAACGATTGCTTCCCCATCAGTCGACTCTTTGTGGCTTCCTTTAACATCAATACCTATGTCCTTGGCTAATATAGGTGCACTTATTAAGTTCAAACCGTTCTTTGTTTGCCCTGATAAAATTCCAACGAGAACGGCTGTGTGGACGAATACCTTTTCTCGCATGCTGATATTACCAACTGTTTGACTATTTACAGTTACATTCAGTTTCCCTTTCAAGAACCGACCGATCAGTTGACCCAACTTTTTCGACAGTTCGATCCACGATGCGTTCTCCTCTGACATGGCAGCATGCAACATCGGTGCATTTACGATTCCGGTAACTGTATATTCTGTCGATTTATCAGATAATGCTAGAAACTGCTGGGCTATCTCTTCGGCCACTCGCTGCTGAGCTTCCTCGGTACTTGCTCCTGTAAGTCAACATTGAGTTACAACGAAGTTACAGGTAAAGATAAAAGATAACAGTTATTTGAAAAATATCATTGAAAAAGGTTATTACCTAAATGAGGAGTAGCGATGACTTTGGGATGTGCGATTAACTCAAGAGTGACAGGATTTTTCGGTGGTTCTTCAATAAAGACGTCCAAAGCTGCTCCAGCGCAGTGTTCCGACTTCAATGCATTCAACAATGCTTCTTCATCCACGATACCACCGCGAGCCACGTTTACAATACGTATTCCCTTTTTACACTTTGCCAAGGTCGTAGCGTTGATCAGATCTGAAACGAGGAGTATCTATTTGTAAATTAGTTAATAGAATGCGAATGGGTTATTTCTCCCAAATATTTGTTCCGATACTGTAATGAAAATAACTGAGAAAAATTTCAAAGTACTTTTTGTCTGAGGAATAAGCGGCGTATGTACGGTGATGTAATCAGCTATGGGCCATATCTCATCTAAAGTGAGCTTCTCCACACCAATCTGGTTTGCGATTTCGCACGTGAGTAGAGGATCAAAGGCGATCACACGCATGCCAAACGTTTGCATCCTCCGAGTCACTTCGCGACCGATTCGACCCATTCCAAGCACCGCAAGTGTTTTTCCAGATAACTCGAAACCGGAATACAATTTTCTGTCCCATCGTCCTTCTTTCAACGACTGAACCGCCTGAGGAACGTTACGTGCCAAACTAGAGATTAACGCGCACGTCAACTCGCAAGCGCTGATGCTGTTTCCACCGGGTGTACTGAAAAAAATGCATAATTGCTTAGCATTTTATTTAATACAACGTTGTCCAAGCGATTTGTAATATTTATAATATTTATTTGTAATATTTAATATTTCCAGTCAAATTAGCCTTGGACGCAACATAATATGCCACCTGAAATTTTATTGCACGAATTTGCCAAAATCATGTTCAACAATAAATCCTATATATGTTTATCACTTTGCACTTGTACAGGTTTGGCTATCTGCATCTCCAAAGTTGCTGAAAACAGTTTTTTTTCATATTTCAACGAACGTAATAATCAGATGACAAAAAGTTTTGAATAAAAGAGATAATATCGTAGATGTAAAGAATGTCTATGAAATGAAACGTTTTTCAATCGTTAATTATTCTTGTAAAATTAAATCTACGAAGTTGAGAGTTGGTGAAAATTTAGCTTACGTCATTCTTCAAAAATGTGCCAAATTTCGTCGTTAAATATTTATTAATTTTTGCAAAGTGTTACTTACAGTGTTAATGTTAGCTCGGCAAAAAATGCCCCCATCTTAACGCGCAACGTTTCTTCCGATAGATATTTCCAATATCTGCAAGCCTTGTTCGAAGCTTTCTGTTTTTGTTCCTTAACATGATTTTAACAAATTCGCGCAATAAAATTTCAGGTATGTACCATCTTTAGCACAATGTGATCCTTCTTGTGGCTAATTTGTCTGGATTATTATGCAAAAACTAACGTCCGTGGTTGAAATAATTGTTTTCGTCGTTCAATTGTCGTGAGAGTTAACAGAGAGTAACAGAGAGTAACAGAGAGAAAGCGGACATACTTTAACACGATGACTCCCTTTCTCGTGGCAGCTTGAAGATCTATGTTATCGACGCCAGTGCCAGCTCGGCCGACCACGCGAAGATTTGGACAACTAGCAAACACGTCGTTGACCACCTTTGTCTCCGATCGCACGATCAATCCTTCGTGATTCTGTTTCATACGTATAATTATGCGAATAGTACATTATTTATAACGATTGGCAAAAATATTCGTATACATTTAGACATTTTTTACGTATTATATTATTATATAAAACATTTTGAAATTTCATTAGCACTGTAACGAGACACCGCTATCTTAATTGTTGGTCAAATCTGGAACGAATCTGAAAATGTATACAATAGAAGTTACAAGAAATGTATTGAAAGCATACATTCCGGAAATACCGTCAAAATACTTGGATGGTTAATTGTTGTCACTATATCCACAAGCCACAATATATAGCGAGACCATCGTTAGTGCTAATTGTACGTTTAAGATTACCAATTGTTCGCTACGTGTAAGTAATTTCTAATAAGCACGATAAAAGCATCGGTAAATCAAATGAAACTTACGATACGTCGATGGGAGGAGCTTTCTAGGGAAACCATTTTGACACAATTCTATTTCTATCATTAGGATAGTTATTGACCTAAATATGATTTCTTTTACTGTACAGCGTTACTTATCTTTAAATATCTGGAAATTTTTCAAGACCTTGCGTCTGAAAATTTTTTATTCAAGTTATTAAATTACGATACTTATGTTTTTACAGTAGAAACTGCCTATCATCTTTATTAACTGATAATTTTTTCAGATTTTTCGAAATGCTGAGTTATACATAACAAAAATTAAAATTACCGTTTTTTTACTTTCCCGGGCATGTAACAGTGACCTATGTACAGATTTATATAACTGATATAACGTGCACATCGTCTGAGTATTATCATCGCATGCAACTCCAAGTAGCTTTATTTTTATTAAACGAATTAAAATTTATTTGCTGAACTATTAGCTGAACGGTGAAGATTTTGCCGAGTATCTCAGCAGGCCTCATAACGTGTGCATAGCGAAATGCCAGCAACACCCAATAGGTAGCGCGACTGCCGCACATTCGCAGCAAAGTGTTTTTTTTATTCTCGTACAGCCATGTATTATTATCTTGTTTTTTCAAGTAACGCGAGTTTATATTACTTTCTGAATCCATTATTTCTGCCAAGTATAGCACTGCCTGAAATATTTGGTAGGACCCGGTAAGAATGATTTTTAAATCGTTATTTCAAGAAAAGTAACAATATAAACAATTTCAAGCGAGATGCCGACATATTCACAGCAAAATCTACAACTTCTATACAGAGTACATATCAAACTCAATTGGCTGCTCGGGAATAAAAGGGCATTTTTCTTCCATATGTATCTTTGCCATAACCTATTGTTTATCGCACGTTAGATACATGGCACGCATTATAAAATCAGACAGCGATGAAGATTAACAAAAAGTAAGATAGTTTAAAATTCACTCATTTCATAAAAATAGAACTATTTAGAATTGCATATAATACTCGTGCGATATGCACGTTACATTAATTGTATGAATATATGTACACAGGTCACTGTTACGTGCGTGGAAAGCTAAAAGCTACTATTTTGAAAAATCTAAGAAAATTAATAAACACGACAGACTGTACCTGTCTTCTACTGTAAAAACGTAAATGTCATCATTTAATAATTTCGATAAGAAAATTGACATTTTCAAACTTCCCTAATTTCCTCAAGAATTGGTGTTATGCTGTTATAATCACGACAGTTATGTCTCGTTATAGCGCTAACGAAATTTCAAAAAATTTCCCATAATGCACATGATATATCGATGAAAAAAGAAATTCTGTGACAAGCGTTCGAATATTTTCGCGAACTACTGTAAATGCGCTCTTCACGCTCGTCCTGATAATGATAAGCGGTGGCGGATTCAGGTGCCTTTCTCGGGATGCGTAAAAGTACACAAGTATGTTTTTCAACCTTCCTCTACGAGATCTAAATTTGCTTGTAATTTACATTTTGATATCTTTGATACCATAACTTAAATAATCAAATTCGCGTTATGTAATTAAATCAATTAGCAAGTTGTCGAGAATGTGACATTTTTATATTTTATTACACTTGGGGATTCGTCACTGATAATGGCCTGTCGGGAGCTATCACGGAAATTACGCGTCTACGGGCGCACAATAGGAGAGAGGACTCGGCTGAGACAGATAAGTACAACGACCCGTGTAGCTAAACCGGTATTCGTGTTTGTCGACCGAACTGGATCTAGCCGGTTGCCCCGACTTCGATGTACGCGGCAATTGATCGAGATCAAAGAAAAGAAAAAGGGACGCGAGAACGAGATTAAAGCAGTTTACACACACTGGAATACGTTTGCGATAGTTCGATAACATCGACGTTCGAGTTTCATGAAACCGCGTAAAATGGAACTCACAATCAGTCTATGGAAACGAAACCTTACAAATACTACTTATGGCTTGTTTAACTTAGATAAAATAACACAATTTTTTCCATTATACATACAGCTATGCAATTTTTGAAAAAATAGTCACAAGCTTCCTGTATGAAAAAACCAATTACTTGGGAGAATCGTTCTTCTGGAAGAGGGATGGATATATCTAGGTTATATAAACTCTCGGCGATTAAATTCAGTTATTTGAATGTGAACTCGGAGTTTACGTACTCTAGCTGTGCATATGAATGTTTGTTTCCCGGCGGGTTCGGATAAATGAAGTTCCATCGTAGTTTGTAATCTGATACCTATATTCCAATACTATTGCTATTATCAATAATGCAAGCTATTATTAAACTCTGTTGAGCTATTATTCAATTTCGCATAAATGTATGAACATTCGTAGTCTACTAATAAACATATTATGATGCTCGATTCTTAAGACTGAAAATTCGACATTAATGTCACGTTTTACGCCTACTTGAAACTTCTTTACATCAGTATGGGACCTTGCTCGCTGATCAAGATGGAAGATTCTCTTGCTATTGCTGTGATTCAATTTCGTTAGTCGTGTTGTAAATCACACCCTTGTTTAGATACAACCGTCGGAGTACGGCAACCATATCTCTCTTTGATGACAAATTACACATATAAACAATCGTGTTTGTAACATCGGTTATCGTCAGAGTGTAATCGTTGACACCTTTTTTGAGTTAATTAGGAAGAGAATTACCCTGTGTAGATCTATCGATGAATAAGGAATTTATAAGCTGCATCTAACTGTGACGAGAATTTTACACGGTACTACTTCCACCAGATTAATCTCTGATTAATCTTTGTTTCCATTCTACTGCCTTTCAAAATGTAGTTTATGTGAGAAGATTCCATCAGAAGTTCGACGCAGCAATAACGCACAAATATTTTTGGTAATTATCTAACCCACCTTTCCGATTTCGAAAATTTTTCAATATGTTGTAGAAATGAACATTTTGAACAACTCTATTCTTCACTTGAAACCGACCCTTGGCCTTAGTTCCCGAGATATTTGCGAAAAACTGCCCGTACGGATGTAGTATATTTTGCCTATAATTAATTGTACACCCGTTACAACACGACGCGGTGGGCGGATAAAATAGCATCTAACTCAAATCTAACATAGAATGTGTCTATCTGTGACACGACCGCAAGCATAGTCGATACGTTTGCCGCTTCGCTCAATTTCCGTTTATATAAGCTACAAACAAAACACAAGGATCAGGTTTGGATTAAGCGTCATTTTTTCCACTCGTTTATTTATTAATAACTCGGAAACTAAGACCGAGCGGCGGTTTTATGTGTAAAAAAGAGTTGTTGTATTCGATAATCATCGAAATCGGTGAGGTGGCTGAGATATTGATATTTACCATATTTCTTCCATTTTGTGTACGTTGAAAAACAAAAACATACTAGATAGAACATTTTAATTAGGAAAAGCAGAATCAATACTAGTTTACGCATCTTGTTACAACCTGAATCACGAGAAATCTCTATGCATGCGTCTCCATATTGCAACGTGCGCAGTCGACTGTGTACGCAGAATAGGGGGAAAGTGCAGCTAAGCCTAATCGTCGCTAAGACTAAATCGAAATGGTGTAAACCGGTTTCTCCATTCTAAGTAAGATAGAAATGTACATTACCGTGCACTTGCATTTACGAAAAAGCAATAATATAATCAAAGGTGGATGAAAATTGGTTCTGCGAACAGTTGCCTCATAACAGTGCTAAGAAAATTTTTAATGTCTCATATAACGCACGTAATACATTCACAAAACGGGGCTACGAGTGTTTGACTGTATTCGTAACCCTGTGTCGAAAATATCAACTTTTTGATCGAATTGCACCAGGTGCTAAGTATTTATACGCATTAGTGTAAGTAGAATGTATGTGTGTAGATCGATCGTGACATCGCGTCTATGTAAAGAAAACAAGAGAAAGGAGGAAAGTTTCGATTAATGAAAGATTGTGTATACCTGAAGCTCTTTTATTAGTTCCTCCTTTGATAGCTTGTATTTAGTGGTGACCGGAATGCCGTGGCGAACAAGCAGTTCGCTGCAACACGCGTCCACAGGATCGCTTATGAGAACACTTCCGAGTGTGCTGAACATGTTATCCTTGAACAAACAGGACCCCTGAGTGTGTTTCTATCACGTAGATTTCCATTAGATATAGCTAACCTACGTTCGTGTTCTCCACGATTTCAATAGCTTGTGTTCAATATACAGAGTGATTACAAAATAACGGTACAATAGTGCTCGTTTAGCTCGTCAACGCGTTCACTATCACGGTAGTCGTCGATGACCTATGTTTCTTCTTTACTAAATTTTTTAGGTGCGATTAAAATAATATACACTTCATGGACTAGAAAATTTTCAACAATGTGAATGACTTAGATAACGTTGCCAGACAAAAGTGTGTAAATTTATTTTATTTCAATTAATATACGCTTTTACATTCAAATTGTTCATGAGCTACGAAAGACCCGTAAAATTCCACTTGTTACTGAATGCGATGGATTTGATTCCCGTGAAATGAGAACTAACCAACAGTTATTACTTACGTACTCTTTAAAACAGAAAAACTTTTTTAAGTTTAGACGGAACGACTTGAGATTTTTTGACAAGTTAGAAGAATTGGTTTATTCGACGACGTATGAAAATAGTAAAAGTCACTATTTAGAACTTTTTATCTGAGCTTGTAATGAAAATTCAAACGATACGTTTCGTACACATACCTCGGTCACATACAGTTTTATATAGAAATCGATTGATGCAGAAACAAGCGACAGATATAAAAAAATGTATCAAGACTCATTATAATTTATTATAGACCGGAAGTAGCGAAAAACTGCGATTTTTCATTAGTTTCAACCATTTGTAGATCATAGCAACGTTAACAGATTTCGATAACATTTTGAACACGTATACAAATACAATTACATAAATCTACAAAACATATTATTTAAATCCTCATTACAGGCTCAAAGAAAAAAGTTGCCAACAGTTGTTTTTTGCACGTTATCGTTATCGAGGCGTTAGTAAATTAATTTTTCTAACGCCTCAAAAAGACTCAAGACTTTGGTTCATTTTAAAGAAAGTTATCCTGTTTTAAGAAGTTATGAGAGTGACTACATGTAAACGTCCGCGTTGAAAGTGTAGATAGAAAATTATGTATTCGAAAACTATCAGTATAAAACGCATTATTAGAGGTAAATATTAAAGGTCGTTTCATATTATACGGTACGGACCGTTACGTGATGCAAACATGACCTACAGGCCTTAGGCATTAGTAATAGTAAAAACGAGATCTTGTTTAAAACAATTAAAATACATGTTTGAATATCTTATTACGTCGATACCGGTAATGTTCTGTAAGTAACGTGTTTACACTAGTTGCTACATTATACAATATAAACATCCGTATTTGATAACTCATAAAAATGTTTGAATCGAATCGTTCCATAAGCGTAACGTCTTTAAACGGATGATTAACAGTAGCTATAAAATATATTTACACATAGTTTTATTTATTGTAGCATTTACATACTAATTAACTAAATTGAAGTATATTAAATGTCATGTCATTTAATACTATTTTCGTATGAATACAAAAGTTGTATATTATGAAAACGATAAAAAATCGTGCTATTGGAAAATAAGTTTATGTGGAAATATCTTCGTATTATTTAGTAGTATTACACTTTTATATGATTACAAAAATTTGGTACTAGGAACATGAAGTTTAGAATCTGACAAAAAAATATATACATTTCATGCATGATCGACGTTGCATGTAAATAAAGTGTATAATGTTGATTTGATTGTCAGATACATACCTTGTAGAACGTCTTTCAGTGTGTTCCAATGTGTGTGAAGATTCGTTGAAAATGTAAACTTTCTGTCTGACGATTCAACCGTAAACTGCCTGTTCCTTAGTGATTTTATCTTCTTATAGTGGTATCCCCACTCCCCATTCGCTCGAAACTCTAACGTCTACCGTCGCTCTTACTCTTGTTATTTACCGGATTGTTGCTCTGCATCAAAAGGCAAGTACTGTGTCGGAAAGATAGCAAAACTATTTCGTGTTTTATCGATTTGTTTTTGGATTGTTCATTTAGTTGAATATGACTTTGGTGATTCACGAGTGAATTTTGGATTATATTTGGTTCATCAAAGGAATGAATGGCTTATTTTGAAGATTATTGTGTACGTTCGTAAAAGGTATTATACAAATTTATTCAGATTTTTTGGCAATTACATTATTTTTGTATTTTTATAAACATAACCTAGGAAATAGAACCACAAAAAGTACTTACATAAAAAGTAATAGAAATAACAGGAAATATTTCGCATTTTTGTGAACATAACCTAAAAAGTAGAATCTTAAATATGTGAAAATATACAAAATGCATATGATATAGAAAAATATATATAAATATGAAGCGAAAGTAGTAATATATTTGTAATATACAATAGTAAAACAAATCTCTACTTACGGTTTTCTATAAACGTATAAATTACTTAAATTACAATATTTAGCGTACAAATCATAAATCTACTTAAAGTTATCCAAAAATATGTAAACACTCGCAATCTAGTGATCAGAAAATGCGATGGGGAAAGAAAATTTTATTGTTTATCTCTTTTAATATCGTTCTGAAAATGAAAGAAGAATATTTTTGCGTACAGGCGCATGATACAAAATATATTTTCCATTCCGGGGTCATCTAATGCTACATGATGCAACGCCTGCTGGGGGTCTGATTTTGCAATAATTATTACGTTGCTATCGCCAACTCTGGATTCGTTCGAACTCCCGTTTATTTCTTCTTGATATGTTCGTCTCCTTCGACAGATAAATCGAGCATATTGTAGCCCCGGAGCATCCACGCGGTGTAACGTCCTGTTCACAACTTTGCCGAACTTTGATTACGAAAGAATTTGAAAGCTCGTAGATACCTATTGTGAAAAAACACACGATGATTCACGAAGATGTTCGAACACTCGCAGATTACATAAACGCAACCAACCTTCACCAATACAGAAAAAGTTTATGCGCTAGGAGACTAAAGTGACAATTTGTAATCAGAAAACTACATTTAAACTTTTCTGCATTTATAGGACATTTTCAGGCGGAAAATCGCGCAGAATACACGTAATTTGAAAGAATATATAAACTATTCAAAAAAAATATATATATATATACACATAGCTTTCTATAATACTTGGCAGATAAAACAAATTTCTACCGAGGTTCTACGCTTTTAATTATATGCCCGAAAATATGAATTTGCATACAGATATGCGATCTATTAAACAATTTTTCTTAAGATTATTTCCTAATTTCACGATCATCAATGGATGAGAACAAAGCTGGAAGGTATCTTTATTGAAAGAGGATCGCCCATTATCCGATAAAACGTTAAAGCTGTACGGAGAAGTCGATTGACTGGAGTTAACCGGTTACTTGGCTGTGAACTCGTGACCCCGGCGAGATAACGCGGAAAACAAAACAGCGTAGGAAAGAAAAAATGTAGATAACGCTCACATGATTCGACAGAAGCAGGGAAAGAGACGAGAGCGGAAGAACGATGATAATTTAAACAAGAAAGAAATCGTTTAATGAAACTCCATATGATACATATATTTAATTACTTCTAAAAGTGTTCGGACAATAACAAAATGTTACTACAGTTATTTATGAAAGTATTCACTTACAGATTTACTTTATGAATATATTATATGTGTTGGGCGAAGTATTTTGAATCGTCATTAGTACTGTTATGAGGCCGACTATCACGATAAATGATAGTAAAATTTGAAACAAATCTGAAAATATATGTAGAAATTACAAGACATTTAGTGCAAGTATTACACAGAGATTGTAGAAGTATTTAGACAATTAATTGTTCATTACGTTAATAATCCTCGACATTCATGAAGTAATATTAAAATCAGAGTATTAATAAAAATATACTTATCATATTTTGCTTCTGATATTCATTCGTTAATTTTATTTTTTATTTTGTTTCATTTCTATTACCAACAGTCGATGTAACAAACCGAAGTTCTATTAACGAGCCTTGTATTTCAATGAAATTTTCATCTCTTTTGTCCCCTATTCTCGTCGAATATGTATGATCTCATAAAGATCCGTATGTCGGTCTGCTAAAACCACATATGCCGATGCCAAATGTCAAATACGAGTTAGATTAATGCAAATTCCGTGTAATCGGAAAACTCGGCAACTGTGAATCTGCAGTATTGGTTCAGTATTCTGAAAATTGTCGGTCAACTCTGTAAAGATATTACATTACGTCTGAATTCTCTTGCACAGTAGTTTACTAATTTACAAGCTGTAAACTATAAATTTTTCTTTTTTATGATTCGTTGCCTTCTGATCTTTTATATCGATCTTCTGAAAAATAATATGAAAACTATGATGTATTTTTTCGTATGTTTGTATTCCTGTCTCATGTGAAATCACGACGTTATTATCGTCCCTCGTATTAACAGTAAAAAGAGAACGAAGAAAATTGTTAATACAAACATTGTAATTGTCAATAACTAAAAAACAAAGCTAGAAACGCAATCTTTTTATTCTTGATTTTCGTCTTATTTCGACGTCAAGAATCACCCTTTAAATTATGTAAAATCAGTAGCCGAACACCTAGTATATATATATATATATATATATATATATATACAACGAGAAAGAGCACGAACATAGCCGAATAGGATCGATTTCGTTTCGAACTAGCGAAAGAACAAAGTCATTCGACAGAAAGATCTTTGTTTCAGTTGCGTCGGGCTCTGTTTAAAAAAAAATACTCTTAATAGCCTAATCTCGAAAGGTTTGGTGAATGGAGTACGGCTGAAAGTTCCACCAATAAAACTAATTAGTAACTGGATTTTTCATAAATGGTTTGCTCTGTACTCGGTGGAACTGCAACAGAGCTGTCTCGATCAGAACTAAGACAGACCAGTAAACTTCGCCGAAAATCATTTACGTTCCCTTGGTCGTTTTCTTGTTGCGTTGCTGTTTCTCTTGCAGTACGTCCCATGACCAAAACGCTGCTTCGATTTCTTGCCTTTCCGCAGTTCAGCAGTTCTCTTATTCCTTTTTGAAAGTTTCGCGAGAGGAAAGCATATAGAAAAGGATTCAGACAAGAGTTTGTGTAGGAAATTAAAAAAGTGGATAAGGTTAGGAGGGTGCTGAAGTTCGATGATCGATCATAACTCGAGCTCCAGTGGCGCCAGGCGATCCGTGCTTGTTGCGGCAGATTGCATATGGCGAACATCATCACCACTGCGATTAGCATTCTAGAAAATTTCGTTAGTTTCAATTTAACCCGAGGTACTATGCTTGCGGCGTAAAGCTCGAGGTGAAGTCTACGTGACTCCTGATTCCTGAACTTGCAGATATACGTATATGAATATACAGAGTGCTCGCTCACTATTTCTTATCGCTATCTGCGGTCGTGTAACAGACAATGTTTTGAACTATTGTTTAAGGGTGTCGAGTGTACTACGAACAATGATAAAAAAATCTCGAAAATACTTTATTTTCATAGCGAAAGCAAGGTAACTTGGGAAAGATAAATGGGACCATATTTTTATTAACTCGATACTGGGCTTATCGTTGTCGTTATAAAAACAAAGTCGTTCGTACTACACACGACGCCGTTAAAGCACAGTTCAACAGATCTTTTGTTACATGGCCGCAAATGGCAGAAAAATAGTGAGTCGCGTTATTCAGGGCATCCTGCATATATTTATTTACTTAACTTCGACCTTGCAGTCAAGAAATGAGACTTGACTTACAATTTCTCCTTAATTACCATACACACGTATCTCTGTCGCACATTCTCATCCTTCCACATTCTTTTCCCACATTTTTCAATTCTGTCCACTCTACTCTATAACAATCAGATAACGCTATGCATTTCTCATTATCTATCGCTGTTCGACTCTGTATACTAGTCCTTCTATTGCACATATCTATTCTTTGGTATCCATTTTTCCTCTTCTCTATTTATCTTTTTCCCTCTTTACTCTATCTACGTTTCTAAATCATTCTAACCACCACTATCGCAACATTTTTCAGTACTTACATTTATTCTTTCCACGCCTGTACATCTTCCCTATATTCATTTCACGTATCTTGCACATTCCTCTTAATACGTACCTCTCTCCGCTAAATACCATGGCATATCCGTCTTCTAAACACGATGCTCAACTTGCGGGTAACTTATACACGAATATAGGACAGATTTCTGGCAATCTTTCTTACCGACTTACCGTTCTTACAGATTTCAGTGTATTTACGCGAACGCGTATACATGTAGTAGTACTGGCGAAAGACAGACGAAATCAGATATATTTCTAAACAGAATGGAAGAGAACGAGACAGATAGAATCAGCCAAGTCTCCGAGACTCTACCTCGGCGATAGAGAGTCAAATCTCGACCGATATTATCGGGACATTGCAAGGACCAGAATTACCTCGGATTTTCAATTTAATTTCATTTTATCACTGATCTCTAAACTGCGGGTTTTTATACGTTTATTGGAAATTTGAGAGCATAGAAATGTACGTGAAACGCGCATAGCATAACACGCAAAATAGAAATATTCAAAGAATCGGTATATTTTCAATATCGATTAGTTAAAACAATCTTCTTTTTTGCTTTTATGAAGGAGGAATACATTTCAAACGCTATATCCATAAAGATACGAATGTGCATAAATATCCGCAGTCTACTAATAAAACACAGCTCGTACCTTATTACCCCACGTCTGGCGCGAAGTACATTCCTACCGGAACTGTGAACACGATGGAGGCTATCATTTTTGCTTTTAGTCGCCAAACCCGGTCCTCCGAGGGTAGTGCCGCTTCTCCATAACCCGACAGCGATTCTCGTGTAAAGGCAGCACATCAGAAGTAGCGGAAGTAAGTAAAGAAAGACAAGATTTACGACGTCCAACAGAGTTTTGTTGTGCTTCTGGATATTGGCTATGCAAATGATGTCCACGTCGCCGGTGATTAAACGATTCTGCATGGTCTCAACATAGAAGAATCTCGGCAAAGCATAAATCGCGGCAACGATCCAAACTATTCCTATTACCAGCTGTAGTCGGCTTCTTGTCAGCACCGATCTGCACTTAATCGGATAAACGATAGCCAAGTATCGTTCAATGCAAACCACCATTAGGATTAATACGCTAGCTGTGTAGGAAAGCGCGTGGACGAACATATATACTTTGCAGAGAAAATCACCGAGTCGCCAACTGTTCATTAGGTAATTTGTCAACGTTTGATACACGCAAAAGATACCGACGCAGAAATCGGCTACTGCTAGGTTCGCCAAAAAGAAGTTGGTAATACTCCGTAATCGTCGTGAAAATGTTACCACAAAGATTACCATCGAGTTACCTGAAAGCAGAATTCAAAGGGATACGACCTTGAATTTATATCGTTTCTTCCATACGAATGTTTCTCTTAATTCTATCGAAATCGAACGTTTCGCAAATCTTTTCTACGTTTATCATTCGTCGCTTAACGCAATGCTTTACAAACTTACGTACAATCGATCGAGCAAAGATATATTCCGGAAGAAATATTTTTCAGTATCAAATATTTTCGGCATAAATGTTCTTCGATATAGAATTCATGTCTAATATTAATCTTGTAAATTGAACACGTCTGTAAGACGCGTGTATTATAAGGAAAATTAAATTATAGGTACTGCGCTTTGAAGAATTTCTTACAGACCTATTTTATCGAAAGGTTATGTTCGAAGTTATCACGTATTTCGTGATTTACCGATGAGAGTATAGATTATAATGTTTGAAAATATTTTTGGAACAATTGCCTGGACGATTACTTGAAAGAATAATTATGAAAAGGAATTTATTCTTTGAACCCTAGTGCAAACTCATTAAAATTGATAAATTCCTTCCTAGATGAAAGCGTTCCACGAATTTCTCGCGAAAACAAGTCACGAAACAATTAACGTTTTGTCTGGCTCCATACTTTCATTTTCACATATTTTAACGTTTGATTTTTAAACGTATCAACAGAATTTACATAAATCTATCGCAAGAGAGAATATCTTCGAAATAAAATATATCTTTAAGTTTTTTTCAAAGATAAGCGAGTATCTTGCATATATTTTTGAGTCGTTGTATATTAATATCTATAATACAAATGAGTACGAAAGCTTCAAATTTTATCAAAGCTTTTATGGCTTTACACGATATTCCTGTTTCTCTTCTTGTGATAGGCCGATGGAAAGTTTCAAAACATGCGATACGGATACGGATCAAATTAGTTTTGACACTCAATTGGTAATTTGATTGATCTAGATCGAGACGACTACTTACCGATAAAGCAGAAAACGAAGACGATGGAATAGAGCGTAATAAAAATTACTCTAACATCGGTCCTGTCAAGAATGTACTCCTCGTTTAGAGTTATATCGTGCAAGGAAGTTTCGTTGTCCATCAAGCTTTTTTTATCACGAATTTTACGAAAGACGGCGTCACGGTTGTCGATCATTCTGAAACGAGACTACAAGGAATATAAAATTACTACTCTGCAATATCGAAAGCGTAACTCGTTGAAGATACAAGTAAAAATAATACAATATAAAGTTTAACTTTATTAATCTCCTAATTCTCAATTCGTAGATGACTCACGAGAGTTTAAGTCAAGTTACTTGTTACTGAATGAGTAATCCAAATTTTCCAACTCAGTTTCGCAACAAAAGGTTTATCTAAGGGAAAAGTACAGCGAGATGTTCGGTCAAAGTATTTCCCCTTGCTTTCTACGACTTTAAGCCATTTATCAGGCAACTGATGAATTCTATTACGAAGAAATGCTGCTTCTTTGGACAAGATGCAGTCGTTGAATTACTTTAGTACTTGAACGATCAACTGGAAGTGGGTATCGGACAAGGCGCGTTGCATCGATCGAGACGAATAGCATTCCGAAGCAGCAACGTCTGGCGAAAAAGCTGGCTGCTGCGGGACGTCCTAGTGAAGATTCGTCGTGTCTTTTCTCTAGGAGAAGCACCTAACGCTGTCACGTAGCAATTTCACAGAATGTTCTTCTTTATCGATCCTCCGACAATTGGTTCTTGTCTAAGACACGATATTTTGCCATGATGGAATTTATCATTTACCGAATTTACCGAATGTCCAGCTGGACAAATTGCAAGGTAAAAATTAAATAAATAAAAAAAAAAAAAATGTATCACTTGGCTTAAAGTTGTAGAAAGCAACGGGCGATACTTTGATCGAATAACTTGCAGTATCTTTTTTTTTAAATAAACCAAGTTCCACTGAAACATTTGGACTATTCGTTTAACCTATTCGTTTGAACTATTCGTTTGGACTATTCGTTTGGACTTTCGTTCGTAATTTCATTTTCTCTAAATGAGATACTTTGAACGGAAACGTGGCTGGTATCGTGGTCAATGTATATTATTAAAATGTTTGTAACTGAAACGAAGTTTGATTAGTAGCGCGTGTTAAATACTTTGTGTTCTATCGGATCGTGTAAACTTAATCGTGCGGAATCGTGGGATTCGTGTTAAGCGTTACACGCGATTTCTATGTGGCGAACGGAAAATGTCGGACAGAAAATCGATAAACACACACATGCACGTACTTTGTTGTTACATGTATAATGGAAATTAGTAGGAATCGTGTATCAGGTTAAAATCGAAGGAAATAATGAATTGGCACAAGGAGATATTCGTAAACGTGCAACGTCTATTAATACGAAATATTTTTCGAAAGATACACGAGACGCGATATTTTCTCCGCGAAAATATCGAGAAACTCTAGAAAAGAAAAAAAACTCGACGAATAGAAAAATTTAAGCAAACCTGAAAGAAATAATAATGAAAATGACTGTTGCGTGTATTGTGGCAAAAAATATGACGAATCGCTTGAACAAATATTGGCTACAACGTATAACATGCAGTGAATGGGAACATGAAAGCTGCGCCGACCGGATTCGAAGAACGTGACGATTTCCAATTTTATTATTGTTAGCTTAGATCAGGGACAATATCGCGTGTATACAGTTTTATCGGAAAAATCGGAGAAACTTCGTTTTATTACCAAGTTGAGTACTATGTTTTATTCCTTTTGTTTGATCTTCTGCTCATTATGAAAGCGTTTGATAAATACACCTTTTAATTCATCAAACGTAATTTATAAACAATTAGTAAACAGCTTGAGAATTCATCGATTTGCTGTTAAATAATTTCCATCTGCACAGTGATTTCCATTATTTTAGACAAATACGAATTGTAAAGCCAAATTAACACGCACAGTAGTTTTAACAACGTGGACCAATTATCAGCTTTCATATAAAATTAGCAGGTGTCCGTGAACGAAGGTGGATAAATCTAATTTCACTTGTTGGTCAGAGCAAATTTCGAAATGTACTTCACTCGCAACTCAAAAGTATATTTTCTTGCATTTAGTTTAAAGCCTTTATTTTAATCTTGATTTTTATTTGAAAATCGATCGATAACTGAGGTAATTTCAAGTTTTATGAAAGCAGGAAAGCAAAAGTTTTCCACTTGCATTGTAACAAGTTAATTGGTTCTTAAGCGTTAAACTATGCAGCTAGAAAATTTGAATTGATTTCCATTATTTTGCATATCATTTCAAACTAGTTTATTTGGCTTCGAAATTTCTCAGTCACGGCCGTACAAGCAGAAGAACGTGCTGTTGCATGAACGTGTTCTTCCTCTTCGTTGTTAGCAACGTTATTCGTGTGCCTATTGAAATAACGAAACTATGACCAGTCCAATATCAATTGTACACGATCATCTACAAAATGTTATGGGAATCTTTTACGAATATCGAATTCCAGCCAAATTCCAGTTAAACCTAAGTAGAAATACTTGTATGTGGGGAGCATGAGGCGGGCATGGGTTTTCGGGCCGTAGGACCACGTTCCGGGAAACCCCGATAGATCTGATGCTCTCTTACAGTCGGGTGGCAGCTGATCAGTGCCTCTGGCGCCCGTCAATTTTGCCGATCCGATGCGGAGAGTTTCGGAGAAGTTGGTGGGCCCATGCCTGTCAAGACCACTCACCTCACCTTCTTGTGGGGCTCCCCGACACCCTGCACCGGCTTTGACCGGGGCAGGGTGCGAAAGAGTGAGTGGCACCAGGACGGACTTTGTTGATGACCGCGGCGACAACAAATTACATTTCACTATGGATTACGACCACAAAAGAAAAACGGTTTACGGTGCAGGGGAGGGATACCCCAGTACCGGCGCAGCGGTGGGTAGTCAAGTGGGCTCACCTGCGTCGTCATCTCACGACCACGGCCGTTCGGGGGTGGACCGCCAGGCCCCCGGATGTGTTTTCACGTCTGGCGAGACGGGATGCAGTAGTACGGAGATTCACAAGGAACCTCCGAGAAGAATGACAAGAGCATCGCGGAGAACCACGGGCGGAACGGACGGCGTCTTCCTCGCATCGGCCGCGGTAACGGGCCTCGCGCCGGTATGGGAGCTACAAACGCGGATAAGGTCCGATGACGAGGATTCGGTCGCCTCTTTCGCGTCGCGATCATCCCTGGGATCGACCGGGGGGAAGAGAAGGCGCATTATGACGCTGACCCCGGAAATTTCTGAGGATTTGGCGCTGGATATACGGATGAGCTCGGCGGCCGACGTGAGCGCCGAGTTCACCAGGCAGGTGTCTAACATCTTGCGGGTGGTGGCGGTATCGGCGGACCTGAAGGAAGAAAACATCGAGGACCTACAGAACGCGGCGACCTACATCACCGCCGCATGGAGGGAGTTTAACCTGCAGAGGGCTGAGGTGGTCCACAGCGGTAGCTCCACGGCCGCCAGGCTCACGGAAGCAAGGCTGACCGCGTTGGAGGAGGAAAACGCGGCCTTGCGTAAAGAGAAAACGAGGCTGGCCGCTCGCACCCACGAGTGCCCGCGGTGCAACGGTGGGGCTATTGAGTCCGGCCATCCTCCGCGGGAGGGGAAACAAGAAAGCGCGCGTCTGGACGCCCTAGAGAAAAAGATGGACGAACTCGGTCCCTCCATCATGAGGGCCATCGAGGAACGGTTCGGGGGCCGAAGACCGTGCAGCCCCGAACCTCGGCGCAAGGCGGACCAACCCGCTGTCCCACGCGTCACCCAAGCCACAATGCTCCCGAGGGAACAGGAGGGTGGCGAATGGAGGGTGGTGGAAAGACGGCAGCGGAAGAAAAGGGCCGCAAGGAAGGAGGAGAAGAAAGAAGGAATGCCTGCTGCTCCTTCGTCACGACTAACGGGCGCACGGAAGACGGGCGCCGCACTAGTGACTAAGAGAGGAACGGCGCAGGCGACAAAAACGGCCGGGCTCCCCCGCGCACCGCATACGTCCGCGGTGACGTTGACTATCAACGAGGGGGTTAAGACTTCGTACGCCGAAGTTCTCGCGACGGCGCGACAGAAGGTCTCGCTTGCGGAGATCGGCGTCGAGTCCCTCGGAATGAGGAAATCGATGACCGGGGGTATAATTATCCGGCTCCCCGGCGACAGAGACAGAGGAAAGGCGTCGCGATTGGCGACGCGTCTGGCCGAGGTGCTGGACCCGGCCGCGGTGAGAGTAGCGGTCCCGAACAGGACGGCGGAGTTGAGGGTGGCCGGGATAGATATCTCGGTCGCTAAGGAGGAGCTGCGGCAGGCGCTGGCCTCAGCGGCGGGATGCGGCAGTGCGGAGGTGCAGGTCGGAGAGATCCGTACCACCAGATACGGCCTTGGGACTGCATGGGTAAGGTGCCCAGTGGCCGGAGCCCAGAAATTAGCCCGGGACGGGAAAGTAGCTCTGGGCTGGTCCACGGCGAGGGTCACGGCTATCCCGAAGAGACCCTTGCAGTGTTTTAAATGCCTGGAGCTGGAGCACGTGCGGGGGTAACCTGCACGTCCAACGTGGATCGCGGGCATCTGTGCTACAGGTGTGGCGGTAGCGGGCATCGTGCCAGGGGGTGTCCCGCCTCCGCGCCCAAGTGCCCGTTGTGCGAGTCGCTGGGGGCGCCAGCCAACCACAGGATGTGCGGGGCGGCATGTGCTCCGCCGAGAACTCAGAGGAAGCCACCGATCCGCGAACCGACCGCGGAGGTAACGCAAGAGGGGAGCACCGTCGAACATCCAGCGGTAGATGGCCGGGAGGAGGCCATGGAGGTGATTGAGTGATTTTAACCGTCTCCTCCAATGCAACTTGGGCAGATCGAGAAGGGCGCATGACCTGCTCCTCCAGACCATTCGGGAGGGAAAGGTCGCCCTCGCGACAGTGGAAGGAGCTGATCGAGGCGGTTGAGTCAGACCCGTGGGGGCGGCCGTATAAGGTGGTAACGAGGAAGTTACGACCCGCGGCCCCCCCGCTGACCGCCAACATGGATCCGGTACTGCTGGCCAAGGTCATCGGGACGCTGTTTCCGCGTCAGGACAGCGACGCGGGGCGGTCGGGATCGTCCCTCTCCTCCGGCGGGGGCGAGACGTCGTCAACAGCAACGGCGGCGGTGACGTCGACGAAGCGGAGCGAGGAGCTGCAGGTCACTCAGGAGGAGTTTCTCGCGGCGACTAAGAAGATGGCGTCCCGTGACGTGGCACCGGGCCCGGACGGAGTTCCGGGCCGAGTCTGGGCGGAGACGATGGAGGTGGTGGCCCCCCGCGTGCGGCATCTGTTTACCCGATTCCTGAGGGAGGGCATCTACCCACGGATGTGGCGGACGGCGAGATTCGTCCTGCTGCGAAAGGAGGGTCGTCCGCCGGACTCGCCGTCGGCGTACAGGCCGATATGCCTGCTGGACGAGATCGGGAAGCTCCTCGAGAGGGTGATCGCCGCCCGTCTGGAGGCCCACAGCACACGCTGGAGTTCTGTCCTAACCCCCTAGCTTTCCAACTCAAGCCGGGACGCCTCCCGAGACAACTACAACGGCAGGGAGATAGACGACGATATCACTCGGTAGTGATTCGCAAGAGACCCCGGGTGCACCTCTGAACGTCGGGATGACCACCGTGGGGTTTTAGTCGGTAAGAGTCCGACACTACACGGTCGTTGCTACGCAGCGCCGAGTGTCCATGAGGATTTCCCCACGATAAAAAAAAAAAAAAAAAAAAAAAAAAGAGATACTTGTATGTGAATATCAGTATGTGTGTGTCTCGAAAACAAAAGAATGTAAACTGTTCAGTCGGTTAATAGTCAGGTATAGAAGAAAGTGCTAAGACGCGTGCAAGTATGTATCGATGAATATATGAGAAATCGTCCATGAAATAAATATATTATTATTTTAATATTAATCCTCAATATAAATTTAGCGTTCCTATAACATTATTTCGGCTTCAAAGATCCACTATTTTCAACAGTAAGCTCCCACAGTTTTATACCAATTTGAAAAACGTACCGTTCGCGATGAACGAAAAGAATGATATTGGAGAGTCTAAACGGAAACAGAGCCGCCGCCAGGGAGAGTTTGCGCTTGAGCTGCCGGTCGGACGTGCGTATGCTGTTGAATCGCTAGCGGTCGGTAAAGTGTTAATACGATCTATCGTCACATTTTCTGCAAACTGTTATTAGCGTATTATTTACGTTGATACTTATGTCGGTAAAGTACCGGTATACAAATTTTTAGAAAAATTCGAAAGATCGTAAAATACGAATAAAATCATTAAATTCTGGGCTTCTGTAAATATCAACAAGGAGAAAATCTCTTCGTCGTGATAACGTTAATTATTTATATTTAGATGATATTCCACTGCACATGTGGACGTGTGTGCTTATCATTCAAAAGTCAGCATTTCAAAAGCTTGAAATCTCCTTCGTGCTTGAGTGGGAGGATCCGTTCCATCTCCAACAGATCCTCAACTCATCCATATCGAGGAATACCAGGATACCCGATGTGTGTACAAACGACATTGTCTGCACATATCTTGGTGGCTATCTGCGGACAATATACCCAGATTGTCTGTAAACAATGTCGTTTGTCTAGTAGTTTACTCGTGATCTCGGATCGCTCCAACACTGATCGATTTCTCCCACGCCCGAGTCTCTAAGTCTCTACATATAATTAATATAATTATTATGTAATATATAATATAATACAATGGTCAAAGAAGAAATCGACACATAGGCAGAAAAACACAAGGAAAGAATGGCAACACATCCAAAGAAAACATCTCTGACCTCATTAAAAAAATAAAATAGACAAACTCGAAGATGGTATCCTCGTGTCATTTAGCAATAACGTTAGAAAAATTTATCAGATATGCAGCTGGACAAATTGTACGAATAAAATAAAAAAAGAAAAAGAAATGTAATTTCTTGCCTTTGAACAATGTTGCTATCGTTGTTCATAGGGTATATGGTGTATTTCTTAATTTTCGGAAAAAGAAAGAGAAACTTGTCTCAGTAAAAGAAGCTTGTTAGCGAAAAGACGATTAAACTAAGATGCGTGTTGCATGCGTTTGCACGTTCTTCCAACATTTGCCCGACAGTGTGTACTAGGCACTTTTATCCGTTGTCTGTCTCTGCACTTGAATTTTGTCTGCGAATTTTCGACGATTGTCTGTCAATGTAGACAAGACTCACAGTGTTAATGAGATGTCACAATGTTTCGTATAATACGCAGGGTGCGGCCGAATAACATGTACAAACGGGTATAAGTTAATGATGAGAAAATAAGAAGAGAACACAGAACGAAATTTGTTGCTTAGTTTCCAAGAAAACCGAGTGGAAAGATTCGTCAATTACACGTGAACTTGGGTAATTACCACTTAGGTATGAGCGAACTATCAGGAAACATTAATTTTACTTGCCAAAATAAATAAAAAATGTTTCCTTTTCTTTATCTAATTTGTACTTTACAATTTGCCCAGCTGGACATTTGGTAAATTGTTCTAACTTTCTCTATTCTCTATTATTAAATTAAATTATATGTATTACTAAATTATAAATTTCTCTAACTGCTAAATAACACGTGGATGGCTACCTCCAAGGGGATACCATCGGTGAAGCAAAAAATGTGTTCCCTTTAAGACTCCACTTTCAAGAAAACAGAGTTTGTACGTGTTCAATGAAGAATCAGTCTAATACAGAGGTATGATAAATGTTCAACCGATTTTCGCATATAGAACAACCTCTCGCTGGTTATTTACTATAATCGATAAATATTCATGTTAGAAAATAGATGCGTGTAGATTTGTATCTGTAGAGGAAGACAAAAGTAAAGCGCCATGAGGACAAGCGCATCGCGTATGTGTTCAATGAATGAATGTGCAATGAATGAAAATTATTCCTGTTCGAATTCCATGTACAAGAGAATAGAGCGCTGTTCGTAAATACTTCAAATTATTATGTTAAATATAGAATAGTTATTTTGTTCTCCATAAATTTTGTATCTAATAAAACGTTAAATAGTATCGCTTTAACAATTCAAATTCGACTTTCTGGAAAATTAAGCCGCGGCTGAAGAGATGTTATTCTATATTTTCCTCTTATTTTTACGTAAAGTATCGTCTTAAAGCATAAGTCCGCCTGTACATGTTATTCGGCCGCACTCTGTACAAATAAAAAGTTGTTAAGAATGTTCGAATGTCTGCGCGAGCCATTGTATATACGTAAGTTTAATTAGTCTAGCACTTTCGTTGGCAAACGTGCCACCCATAAAATGCCACCTGCGTAGATAATGCATATGAATATCGGTATGTTTTTCGAACAATAAGATTGTTGTCTTGCCTGCATGAGTACACCTAAACTCGTGCTTAATCCGTAATTACATTGTTCAACGGCCGATATTTCATTCTACGTACATGTTAATCCGTTACGTGTTTAACTTTATCAACGATAACAGCTATGGAAATATCTTTACACGATATCGTTCGGTCGATTCTAATAATATTCGAGTATTAATTCGAGTACACGTTTAAACGGACGTGTGAACGTTTTAATTACAGGCGTTTAATATTCTCGTAAAGATGCTGCTAATTTACAGAAGCCAGGTTTGTTTAATTCGCGATTTTACTGTTAATATTCGTTCGTATTTTAACGTGCGAACAACGTCGATTAAGATCAAAGATTTCGATCATTAATTACGAGTACATAACTTTTATCTTAGAATTTAGATATAGTTGAGATAGTTATCTTAAGATAAGGGTAGAAGTACATTGGAAAAGCTACGGTTGCATTAATCGAGAGAAATTCGATTGGGAATATCATACAGTTGGTCGCATAACCGAATAAACAATCCTTGAGTTTACATTACAGGTAAAGAAGTTGTAAAAAAAAAACGATCTTTATCTTTTTCTTCGCGACTCCGAGCAACTGAATTTCCCTGAAAACTTTTCACGCGACGTATGATAAACTAATCATTCTAACTTCCCGAAAGAGAACTCCAGTCGTCTGGATCGAGTTATTCTGTTTTAAAAAGTGTCTGATCAGTTACGAAGGTCGCGAAGAAAATACGACAAGTACATTTTGATCGACGTTTTTATTTTCACGTCGTACGACCGAAAAGGAATATTTGAATGTGTGAGATATCTAGAGACGGGAAAAACCTATTGGATCTTGCCAATTGTACATTGAGAAGCTTCAATGATCCGCTCGATAAATGAAATTTAAAGAAGACGCAAATATTATTCTCTTAAATTTATCTTCCGGCCTTTTGTTATTCGTGTTCTTCCCTCGCGATAAGCGAATTTGTGCGATTGAAACATTTGTATGCCTTGGGAATTGGACACTAATTGCATTGCCAATTAAACGACTAGATCGAGAAATTTAGAAAAACTGAAGTTGATCGATTCGATTTTTGGCGCTCGTATATCTATAACGTTATGAATGTTCACTCGTCAACTCATATTTAATAGATTTCTTAAATTCGTATAAATAAATAAATCGGCATAAATGATGCGATACGATGTGTCTTAACGTTTAATTGGTTGACGGCGAATCGAATGTTACAAATATGTTTCTATGTAAAAAAGGGAGAGAACGTTACTCCTCACGCGTGGCCTTCAAATTGAAATACCACAGGAACGAGAATTATTAAATCTTACTATACGTAAAAATGAGATTTTTATTATTCTTGATTTATCTTACGATACTATAATCTCAATTTTATCGTCGTACAATTTTCAAACGCGATATATATATCTAACTCCTCAAGCTTTTAATCATTAAACACCAGAGAGAAAACGCTTGATAAGTCTATCTTGGTTAATTTTCGAAAATCAAGTTTCCTAATTCGATACAGTTGAGAAATGAAACAACTTATAGTGGATCTGAAGCTGCAACTCTTGGAAAAGATAAATATGCGAAATCTTACCTATTATGCGTTGCCAAATGAAGAACATCAACTTCATTACACAATCTTTGAAGCGTCCACGATGTATTACAATATTTCGTTCGATCCGATAAGATGGGAAAAGATATTGTGGGATTCCCAAAGTTTTTGAACCGAATAAGAAGTTTCTTGCTCTCACGTGTCGCGATAAATTAATCGAATTTGTTGGCATTTCATCGCGCGCTCGATCGACGCTATAAATACCAGTCAGTTTCATCATCGATTCTTCGATAATTTTTCAAGTACATTTATTATAAATCACCAAACGAAAGCTAAACTAACGCAACGCTTTGCCTAATGCAATTCTTATTTACAGTTACATAAATATTCGAATAATTCTACGAAAATACCAGCTACTTATCGTAGCTTGGGAATTACGTACGTAAACAATTTTTTCTTTCGTATCTAAATCATCCCTTTTTATACAAAGTAACAAATACAGAGACACTGCATATTGCAGCAGAATTTTGACGAAAGAAACTCTTACAGACTCTTTTAATTTCCTCGATGTCTATCACCGAAAGATTATTGGAGCCTCGTTGTTGGTGGCTCGTTAGGGATTTATCATTCGTGTCTTGCGCCGTATAATCGATGGATTAAACGGGTCAAGTGACCGAATTGCTTTCTCTCGGACGATAGCACTGATTACGACATTACACGGGATGAAAACTAACGTAGGAACGACGAGGCCTCTATTTCGCGCGGTACTGGAAGCTCGGAGCTTTCATTCATACCCACTAGCCTGTAAGTTGGCCGAGAATCCTGGATTTCGCGCAGGCGTTGCGCCCTCGTTCTATTACTTTCGTTATTGGGCGAAAAAATGTAAGGAAATCAGGAAGATAAACGACTTGAAAACAACGGTTAATAATTCTCAACGAAATAATCTAACCAGGCAATAATTCTTAAAGGTGGAATCCTCTTGAGCAAACTCCTTAGACAATCTGGGCTACTTGCGCATCCAGTGAAGCTTCGCTGCTACGTTTCTTCAAAGTGAGTTTTTCTTCCTCCCAAAACAGTGATTCTATAACATAGTACAGATTTCAATGAACATCCGAGGACTCTACCAGAATTTTTGGAAGCTTAGAATAGTCTAAGGATCGACACGAACGATTCAGCTTACCCAGAGTGGCAGAGAAAGAAATAGAGAGAGAGAGAGAGAGAGTTAGGAAGCGATTAAAAAAGAGAAGAACATGTAGTACAAAAGCTAACATCTTTAGTATGAGATAGTTGAGATCGTGTTCGCAGTGACAATCAGTGAATCAGCAAGTTTGAAGGAAGTGGGAGTATCGTGATAAATATCAGCAGTCGTAACTCGTGTGACTTCTTGAGAGTACGAGGCAACGATACTTATAATCAGTTTGCTGCTATAATCAACGACGCTATCGAGCGTATCGTTGTGCCTTGCAACAGGCTTACGCGTCGTACTCTCCTACGTCGATATTTTCTTGCCTCGTAATTGTTCTGACGACAATTCTCTACGAATTCTTTGCAAAGTATCTCCTCTACGATGTTCTTCTATCGATGGTACTCGTGGTAGAATCTTTGAGAGAAACTCGTTTGGAGATATGAAGTATATATAATTATGAAAATAAAAATCGAACATTGTAAAATTGCGAATATAAAAATACAGTTGTGCGTATAGAAATTAAATGTAAGAGCAAGTTATTTATATAGTGTTTCATAGTGTAGTGTTTCAAGTGTTGGAACGATTTTGAACATGTTGAAGAAACCGAGGGCTATAGTCTACAAGAAAAGTGAGTTCACCTAATTTAGGTCGCTGGCGAGATATCAAGGAAATTAAGTTTCCATTTCCATGTTCAAAGGCGGCAACGTTATTCGATTTGCTGGATTTTTTTTTTGTGGATGTTGAGAAATACCTTGGAAGTTAAAATGAAATTCACGTACGCCATTGTATTGTTTCAAGTGTCACGATGCAGCAGGGACTGTTGCTACAAGTACATGAAGAGGAGGTTGCCGATTCTGTCGTGGGTTAGCAATTACAAACTCACGTGGCTGGCTCAAGATGCACTGGCCGGCTTCACGGTCGGCCTTACGGCTATTCCTCAAGGCATCGCTTACGCTATCGTCGCTGATTTAAGTCCCGAGGTAAATTAATGCTTTTCCGACAGACTCTCCTTCGCGCATTGGAATTTTTCTGAACGTGCGTCAAGATTAGTAGCGACAGTCAAATTTCTATTGTAAAACTTTCATAGATTTCTTGGAAATAATATCAGTGGAATTGCGATTTAATAGATTTAATAGACGAAGTATATCAAAGCCAGAGCCTGAAGATTTTTCAATTAGAACCATCTTCTTTGCATAAAGAAGATATCGCGAGGAAATTTCTGACTTTTCCTGAAATTTTCTAAGATTTCATAATTGGTGATATAATCGTAGAAATTGCAATAGGATCCTGAATAACATGATCAAAAAATTGTATCAAATGTTGATTGTTGTGATCAAAAATTGTATGTGACAATAGATTTTAGAGTTGCAAAGTTCTACACTTGCGGCGTTGTTTTTGCTGTGAACTCCTCGACTAACATCGATAGAAGCGTATTAGTTTCTACGTCTTTTAATTCAAATGTCACACCACTTTGTCTCTTTTTTCCTTTAGTATGGGTTATACGCGTCTTTCATGGCATCTTTCCTGTACATTATTTTTGGTTCCTGTACGAGTATTACTATCGGTCCAACTGCTATTATGGCAACGATGGTGCAACCTTTGGTAACAAAATACGGTGCTGATATCGCGGTTCTGCTTACGTTTCTGAAAGGCTGCATTATCGCGTTGCTCGGCTTCTTTCATTTAGGTGAGTGATTTGACTACAGCTGCATGTCTCTTTTGAAGATGCAAAAATGCACAGCTTGCGGATGATATGCAAAAATATATAAATTATTTACAGTACGTATAACGTATTCGTTACAATATTTGGCAGGTAAAACAAATTCCGATTTAGGTGACATTTCTTCTTCTGACGAGAAGAATTGTAAATGGAATTTGTTAACAAAACCTTAATTATAAACCTGACCTTCATCTTTAACATTCTTACGTTTTTTTGTCTTTCGTAACAATTAAAATAGTTGCGCACGAATTTCAGGTTTCTTGTTAGACTTCATTTCCTTACCCGTAATTACGGGCTTCACCGCGGCTGCATCGATTAACATAGCCACTTCGCAGTTCAAACCGTTGTTAGGAATACCCGGTAGAAGCGAAGACTTGGTAGATTCTTTGATCTCGGTGTTCTCGAATCTGAGGATGATCCGCTACCAAGACACGTTGCTAGGTATTGGAACGATAGCGGCGTTGGTTTTATTAAAGGTACAGTCATATGTAGCGAAATTCGATCAAAGATAACGGGTCAAAATTAAACAATTCTACAGTTCATTTTATTCTTTAGTTTGCGATACTTCGATTCAGTGTTGGACAAAGTTCTATTCCGATAACATATAAAAATCTGGCAGGAGGTCTGTTTTCATCGAACGTAACTTAATTTCCATATTGCTTTTTATCGAAGAATTTACCTGGACGTCGAACCGGTACTTGGTCACAGAAAATCGCTTGGGCCACTATTCTCGCGCGTAACGCATTGGTGGTCATCGTAGGAACTTTGATGGCGTATATCTTTTCCATCTACGGTGTATATCCTTTTAATCTAACCGGTGAGAACAACACGATAATTGGAAAATCCGTCTCGCGAGAAACCCGTTCTTTGATCATTCGTTAAACCGCTAAGAAGAAACAAAATGGGAGCAAAAATTAATGATTTCTAGGATCGATGGGTCGTGGATTGCCACCGTTTGGTCTGCCGAAATTCAATATAGTGAACAATAATTTCCTTGCGACTGCTGGTGCTATGGGAATGTCGCTTGTCACCGTCCCGATTGTATCTACCATTGAACATATGGCGATAGCAAAAGCGTTTGGTGCGTTGTATTATGTACAATATCATTCATAATCGTTCGAACGGTTCACGTATTATACGGTCGAAGCTCGGAGCTGAAGCTGATCTAATTTCTTTTCGTCAACCTGTAATGTGAAAAATAATGATTATGCAGATTTCTAATGACGCGGTTAACATATTAACACTAGAACTACCACACCAGTGAAAATGACTGGTTTGGCAACTTTGTTTTAAAATTCCTACTTCATGTTACATTTTTTCTCCGCGATGATGTAATGATCTTTTCAGGGATAGCTAAAGGAATAATATAATAAACTTTAAGTTTGTTTTATTCATTTAGAATGAAAGTAATTTTGCGTCATGGCTACTTATGCCAGTACCAGTCGAATGACTGGTCATTCTGTAGAGCACAGTCGCTGGAATAAAACCTGATTTCTCGTTTTATAAGGCAATATCTTACAAGCCTTGAAAATGTAAACAATTGGAAGCATCCGAATTGTTGCCAAAACTGAGAAGGATACCAATGGAATGTTCTGATATCGAGGACAGTGAATTCTCAGAGTGTGAAGGAAGTGAACCAGGGGAAAAAGAAATTGAAATTTGTAGCGATAACAAAAATAGTGACATTAGTGACAAAGAAGATGAGTCCTCAGAAAGTGAGTCAGAGAACATTCTGAATGTACGCAAAAGAAGACGTGCTCGGGTACTTTCAAGTTCTGAAAGTGAAACTGAAAATGTACAAGCCAGTCCAAATGAAATTGCCGTAAACGGAACCAAGTGGGAAAGAATTCAAGAAGAATCAGCTTCTGGGAGATTACCCTTGCACAATATATTCAAAGACACATTCAGCCTCACAGGATATTTAAAAAAGTATCATGAAAGATAAAGTAATCAGCGCATTTTCCCTACTAATTAACACCCATATGTTGCAACGTATAATATCTTACACCGAATCAGAAGCCTCGAGTTTTGGGTAAAAAACAGACCCTTACAGAAACAAAATTGAAAGCATTCCTTGGAATATTCTACGCATGGGGCCATACGAAGTGAAAAATTTGAAACCTTCATATTTGTGGAATACAAAATGAGGACCAAGCTTCTTTTCTAGTACAATGAGTCGGAACGAGTTTTTTGAAATATCGATATTTATTTGACAAAAAAGATGATAGAAGTCAACGTTTGAAAAATGACAGATTTGCACTAATATCATCCGTATGGGATAAGTTTATTGAAAACAGCCAGAATTGCTATAAACCTGGCGCAAACATTACAATGGACGAGCTACTTTTCCCAACCAAAGCCAGATGCAGGTTTACGCAATATTTACCGAATAAACCCGACAAATTCGGAATTAAATTTTGGCTGGCATCTGATGTTGTAAATGGATTTCCTTATTTAAGAAAAAAGCGAAAAGGACCTACCTAAAGCGGTCGAATTTTATAGCAAGACAAAATTTGGAGTAGATATAGCAGACCAAATGGCTAAAAAATATAGCGTGAAATGGGGATCAAGAAGATGGCCACTTCAAGTATTTTTTAATATTTTAAATTTAGCTGGCATAAATGCCTGGATTTTATATAAAGAAACCACAGGTGAGCAGATATCTGGAAAAGAGTTTATGTTTCAACTAGCAGATGAAACTGAAATGAAAAATCACGAATAAAACAAAGAGCATCTGAGATTCAAAGTACGTCAAAGAACTCACCTTATTCACGCAAATGTTGTCAGATAGAGTATTGTAATAATAATAGGACCACCACCATTTGCAATGTTTGTAAAAAGTATGTATGCGGAAAATGCACGCAGAAGGAAGTTAACGTTTGTAAGAAATGTTACGAATGATAGCTTTTGTACCTAACAATTTAAGTTATAGTTGTATTTTATTTATTCTATTATGCCTATTATGGGAATTTATTTTAATATTCTTGTTACCAAAGATTTGGCTACTAAATATTCTTCAATATTGTACTTATTATTATTATAGTTGTTATTATATAGTTTTTATGATCTCAGAACATGTAGTTCCTTTTCTAAAATAATAATAAATCAATAAGTATAAAAATATTCCATTATTACATATTTTTTAAAGACCAGTCGTTTGACTGGTTTTGGTAGAGATAGCTATCTCTTAAACTTCTTAAATTTCTAGTGTTAAATTATTCAGCAAATGTTCATCCGCTATCAAGGTCGTTCGAACAATTATGAACGTATATGTATATTCGTTAAATGGCAGTACAATTTTGAACATTATTTTAATAATTAAAATTACTTGAATAATTTCGAGCGAACTATGAACTTCTAGCAAAGGGCAAATCTTTGGACGGCACGCAAGAAATGTTCGCGTTAGGATTGTGTAACATAGGTGGTTCGCTTGTTCGATCAATGCCAGTTACAGGTTCTTTTACACGAACTGCTGTCAATAACTCATCTGGAGTGAAAACTACTTTTGGAGGTTTATTCACAGGTAAGTGTGTGTGTATGTGTGTGCATATGACTTCTCGAACAAGCGTTATAAATGTCTTACAATGTCTTATAATATATATCATCAAAGGAGAAAAGAAAGATGAAATACAATATAAAGATAGTTGGAAAACATACGAATGAATCCCCTGAATTTTTTTCTTAATCGTGACAATTCCTTGCTTGCAGGCGCTCTCGTATTACTCGCTGCTGGCTTGCTCACATCCACTTTTCGTTTTATTCCTAAAGCGACTTTAGCTGGCGTTATAATATGCTCTATGTACTACATGCTCGACTTCAAAACGTATGCTCTATTATGGCGCGCAAAAAGTAAGTAAATTGGATCGTGACAAACGCGATTCAATTTCATATTCCTAACGGTTGCGCCTCTTTTCAGAGATCGACTTTTTCCTCATGTTGATTACCTTACTATTCTGCGTTTTTCTTAAACTGGAATGGGGAATCATTATCGGTATAGCGTTAAATCTTGCAATATTATTGTATTTCTCGGCTCGACCTTCGGTTCAAACCGAAATCGAACAGGTAAATTAATTGAACTATTAAACTGATATTTTAACTATTTAAGTATTTAACGTTATTCTAACATTCTTAACTCATTGTGCACTAGCTACTAATAAGTTTCCAGTCAACTGTAATAGTACCAAGCTAACTAAGGTACTTTAGTAGTTTCAGTTAGCTTAGCACCGTTGCGTATAGACTAAAATTTATTATCGTGTGTGGTAAAGTGATTCCTGAACTGTAGGTAGAAGATAGAACAGTGATTCGCATTGTTCCTGATGAGAGTATCACGTTTCCAGCAGCGGAACATTTTCGAGCTTACATAATGAAGCTTTCAGACGAAAACTCATACGACGTTGTACTTGATTGTAGAAATTTGAAGAGGACTGATGTAACGGTTGCAAAGGTAAATGATGTATTAAAATCTTCTTCTTGTAAAGGGCCATCACTTACGAAGAAAATTACCAATATGTATAATAATTAAATAATTAAATTATATCTTGATCCGTTAATTCAAATAATTCCCATTTTGTAGAACCTTAAGCTATTGGCAAACGACTTAAGACTGCAAGGAAAGAATATCATTTATGAAAACTGTCAAGATGATGTTGAAAGTATATTGAAGACTGTTATTCCAGATCAATAAATATACATGTTAATAGACGAATCTATAATATTTATATTTCTTGTACATACTATATGATTTGTTAAAAAACTGATGTATTTTAATTATAAACGATTAAAATATAATAAAAGCATTGTTGAAAACATAGCGCTGTTTATGATTCTGTAATCTTCTTTATAAGCTACGTATTCAAAAACAGACAAAATGCCAGGTAATAGCAATCTAGATTAATATCAAGCAGATACAACACCTCAATGATAGAAATTTATATAGGTTCGCATTTACACAACGTACGAAACATTTTTGTTTTGCTGTCAAATTTCGCTTTTACAATATTGACATTTTGTCGTGATTGACTATTTATTCATATAGAAAAATTCAATGTATATGTGTTCATACCTGGATCGATTCGATGAGTACTTTCGATATGCTCTTTCATCGTTTCGTTCTCTGGTAGTATCCAATAGCAATACTTGCAATATCTGCGTCGATGAAATTTAATGTGAGTGGACAAAGACAAAAGTGTAGCAATTTGTTCATGGCAGAAATTGCACTCGAATTTCAAGGCTCGTTGCTCTGAAAGCTATGAGTAAAAAATTTATATACCTTTCTGAATGATAAATATCGATACGATTGTTGTTCGATACGATACTGAACTAGATTGACATTATCGACAATTGATAATATCGATCGATTAATAATCGAAGCAGATATACATAATATTTATACTATATGCAGATATTCCTGAAATACACATTGGATATAATAACAATTAATACAATGATACATTAATTATACAAATTGTATAATAAATCCTGTATATAATAGTTCAATTAATGGTATAAATTTCATACTGAGTGATAGAATTGCATACTTACATTCATTTCCTCGTCATTTTGATTGTAATCGTTCTTTTCCGAAATAACGGAGTATTGGGGCATTTTCGAATCGGTACTATGCTTTTTTCGCAGTTGTAGTGGTAATACGATTGGATATTTTCCTTCTTCCAGCTGTAAACACATTTCTTTTTTTATAAGAGCATCTATGACAAGCATCTAATGGCGCCCAAAAGTTACAAAAGGATACTACCGATGTCAAAGTAACGTATAGAATATCATACAAACGTATACGAAAATCTAGGAACGTTCAAATATACAAGATTAAATATTGCAACGTTAAATGCCAATTATCGTTTACGTTATTTTCATTTGAAATCAAGATCACATCAGTTCGATATGCTTTAAAGTATATACTTTAGTTTCCGTAGCTATATTTATTTCATTACTAGTTGTTATAATAACGATTCTTTTATAGCATTTGGAAATATTTCTAATAACGTCTTGAAATCATTGCAGAGTCGTAAAATCGAAAATGGTAGTTACATTTCATGAAATTTTATCACAAGTATTGCTTTTATAAACATAACTTCTTACGAATGTTGAACATGAGTATTCAAATGACACAGAAACTGCGCAATGCGCATGATACGTCAGACCAAATATGGCTTTAACCGTGCTGACCGTTTTGAATACTCCCGTTAATTTTTATGGTTTATTCCATATTATATGTAGTTTGCTAATATAAAGAGAACTGTGCGTATTCAGTGATTACAAGTTCAAAATATCGTGAATTTCAATAACGTTTCGATGAAATACAAATAAAAATATTCGTAAAAAGTTGTACGCAGTCAAACACGACGCCACGTTCATTCATTTCAATATATATAATAACATAGTTCAAAATATTAAAAGTTCCTGATATTCCAGTTTCTTAACAATCATATAAGATACAGATAACGTTCTAAAATGTAAATTATCTATCGTTAAACTATAATATATCGTTAAATTCACTACAAATACACCGGTATGAAGTATAATTTAATATTTCATGGCAATCGTTTCAATATTCCTTGAATATTCTCGCGCGGGCAAATGATACGCCATGTTGGTTTATTGTACCGGTAGCGTCACCTTCGATTTAAAATCTTGGTGTCTCGTTCAAGTTTTATTATTCACATTAATAAAATACTGATTTTTCTAATTCTCGCATTCGCGAATCTAAATCTCGAATTTATGAATTAAACGAAAACCAATAATTCGTGTGAGGCTAGTGTGCATCGAAAGAGAAAAGGATATTTGGTTATACGAGTTATAATAACCTACCTTTCTGGAACTTTGAATTGGCGGACGAATGTCGTATACGAAGTCTTTTTTCGTCATCTTTTCGCTGATATTTCGGTTACACCGTAAATTGTACTTCATGGCTTCCCTTAATCCGTTGATAAAATCTTGCAGCTATGGTAAGCGTTCATATTTCATAATTATTACAATATTTTCGATATTCATATTTTTCAACATTCGTTTGTTACACCACATTCGCATTTATATATAGACTTGTATATGACACACATGAACAAAAATATTCGCAGGTTTTTACGAAAACTAATTTATTACGTAATGTATTTATTTGTTGTATATTATAATGATAAATTACAAAGAACCCTTAAATTAATATCATCTCGATATTATTATTATTATCATCCTTTTTGCTTTTTATAAAATTTATTCGTAGAACCGTATCTCTATTAAGATCTTTATCCTGATAAGATTCTTATTTATTTTCATTACGCGTCACTTAATTAAAAGATCCTTAAAATACGTAAATCATAGTTGTCTTAATTACGATAAGAATTTGTATCGTATAAGTTGCTATACATTACACATAACGAAGAATAAACACGAGTTAAAGCCGCTTCTAAATTTATACCTCGTGATAACCTGCCAGTTTATGAAACATAAACGTATTCGTATTTTAGCTGCATTCTGTGACAGTATTAAAGAGATGCTCGGATACGAGTATATATACAGTGTATAAGCGATTTCTCGCATGCTGTAGCCGTTAACGTTCAGCCATCGTGTTTATCGAGTAACTACATTTTAAGAAATAAATAATTCTTTATGCTATGGCGTGTGATTCATTTCATATGACTAGAGAATCGTGGCATTGAAAACTAGAGCTGATCTTACCACACACAGACACACACATGCGCGCGCGCACACACGCATACATACAGAAGATTCGTATCTTTATAATTGCATTTACTTAAAAAACAAAAAAAGGAAAAAGAGATTAATAGCTTTTTCTGTCTGTTGCAATATGTATACAAGTAATGAATTTTTTTCACAAAAATTTCTTCGTGGGAAACCCAATTGGTTCTTCATGTTGTATAACGTAACAACCTAGCACAATTTTGGGGAGCGTTTTATTCGTAATTTGATGCGCAAAATGTACACACGCGTAGGCCTTCGAATATATTAAAATAGGCATTCGAGATCGTTTCACTTTCTAAACGAGAGTCTAGTCAAGGAATATTTCGATACTGTATTTACATCGATAACACAGATTCTTAAACGTTCTAGCTATTCTCTTGCTATAAAATAAATCACGAGGACATCGCATCGTTAAGCGAATGAAAATATTTTATTCTGTTAAAAGTGGCGATATCACTGCACGAATGATTCAGATGCTATCTAAATGAGTGTTCATGTTATATTTAAATTCTCTATTGTTTCTTATAGAAGAATCTTGATGTAAGAGCAAGGGTGCTCTCTCTTGTCTAACTTCAGGAAGCGTAGCAAGCTCTTGAACAGGGCTTCGTTGCCATACGCTTCTAGCAGCCATTTCTTGATAGCCCCTCCTCCGAACCTGTAGTTGATAGATTATTTAATCCGGCACTTAATTTTTCTATATAAATATAGTTCATACATGAATGTACATGTATATATTAATGTTGATATTTAATGTTTCTTGCAAAGCATTTTATTCTAATAACGAATGACACCAATGATTCAGCAATGTTTATTTCAATCGATCACTGGTGCCATTTAAAAATACAGCTGGAAAACATACTTGTCTGTGATGAAGTTCATGCAGGTACAATGTAGACAGAGACATATCGGCAGCGATTAACTCCACCGGTACAGATAGATCGGTAGATAACTCGTGGCTCGATACAAAAACAGAGGCCCCTAGAGACTGATTCGAGATACCTTGTTGCAAACCATACAGAAATCCTTTTTCATTGTGTACAGGTCCTTCGGCTTTGCTTAAACCACGTTGAACGGCATGCGGTAAAATGTCCGATTTCACATTCAACAATTCATCTCCAGCGGCAGAAACCGTTGAGGTACCAGGTTGGTTCACGAACATATTACTCGTGCTTAGCCCACCGGGCTGATTTACCATTGTGCTCCGAATTATGTTCGATACTATATCATTGTACTGAAACGATTGGACAAATTAAATTCTACATCGTTTTAATTTCGAATAGAGATGCATTAAACACTTACACCCGGTTCCAAACTAGATAAACTGTTCAAGCTTGTCAAAAGGGGATTAATTTCACCGTGTATACCACCTTGCACTTCTTTCTTCACTCTTTCTCGTAAAGCTGCGACGAAATTCTCAGCGTGACTCGGTGGTTTCCACTCGGGGTTCGTTAAGGTAAAATGAATAAGGGACAATTCGGTTTTCCCGTCTTCTGCTTGCGTATATTGATCTGATACAGGAATTTGAAGTTTCTCCGGATCCATGACGTACTGGTTAGCATCGTATCTACCAGTCTGATCTATGACAGGACTTCTAGTCACCGTTTGCCACGTTGGATTGCCATGTTTACGCACGTCCATTTGTGCAAAACTGCAAACGTCTCCGACGCCTGTAACTTCGATCGTGAAGTTACGATAGAAGTCTACAATATCTAAAGCTCTTTGTCTCATCCGAAAGCACAGAATAAATGGTGTAAGCAGAGGGGAAATTAATTCTTCTAAGAGATGAACTGCACGATATTGAAATAGTTGTGCTACTTCTGCTCTCGTGGTTTGAGTATGAGCATGACCTCGCCAACTATCCGGTCTATAATGTGTATGCGCTAAGACAGCGGTTAAAAGAGTCTCTGGACACCAAACTAAATTCTCATCCGGTATAAACGCTCTTGCTCCTGCGACCATAGCACCCAATATGGTCATGGTAGTCAACACGTGTTCCACCGTAAGTACGTCCTCGTCGTATACGGTTAATATTAATAAAACTGCTAATATACTTCCAGCTACGAAAGCAACGTTTTTCGCGATAACAGTCATAATGGGGGATGTAAATATGCTCATGTATTTCGAAGCTGGACGGTATGCGCGATTTAGACGGGCATTCAATTCGTGATCAAGTTCGTTGAAATGACGGAGGTATAACCGGCCGTATAAAGACCACATTCTTGTACCTAAAGTTCCTGGCTCTCGCTTGATGATCTGTTCGGAACAGAAATATTTTCCAATAAGATTATTCCTAAGAGACGAAATATATATATCGAGCAAGAAATTTATCTTGAATCAAACCGTGTACTCACCTCGCCGTAGTTAAAAAACGAATAGAGTATCTGCCAGAGTAAAATTAACGGGCAAAGTAGAAAATTCACTATTCCAACCCATAAAATATGTTTAGATAGTGCTCTTGCAAGTTCTTGTCTTTTGTTTAACTTTTTATAGTCTTCCTTGAGGTGCCAATTGTTTTCAAACGGAGACCATGGTCCCCCTGTGTGGAAACAATTTATATTTTTATTCTTATACATATATTATTTTTAATTAATAAATATCCAAGAATATAGAATCTTACAAAACAACAATAGCTCCATATTGTATTTCAATCCTCTTGTCATGAAAATAATTTCTCCTATAACAGGGATTTTGAGTCGAACAGGTAACAAGGATTTATTGATCATAGCCACCATATAATTTTTAAATCTTAATATTCTATGGTATATATCTAATTCCGTAAGCTCTCTTTTGTGGATGCACATTTCCTGCTCCTTTTGCACTTCTCTAACTCGCTTTTGTACCTCGTGCCAGGTGAGATTGTCCAAATCGCAGTCTTCGATTTTCAACGCGGTATTAAAGAATAACTTTATGTCCCAAAACTGCGTGCAATGATACAAAACTTTTACTAATCGTAAAATCCAAAAAATCGCGGCTACTAAAATACAGATCCAAGTAACCAGACCCATAGATGCTACACATTCGCTCGTTGGTAAAATCACGTCGCTTATCGACGTTTTGTGCGATGTTTGGGGCTTGTTCCTGGAAATATATCAAATCTATTAGTCGAGTTTTTCACTTATGTTGCTATTTATCGTATTAATATTGTTAAGCAAATCTCACTTGAACAATACGGAGTAATCGACGCAATGAAAGAGAAAAGTTGAAAAAGTAACTACGAAAATGAACTGTCCTAGTTCAAGTGCTTCTTGGAGTATCATACAAGCGAATCCATGTTTTTGATGGTAGTGGTACATTCTTGTAAAAAAAGAATCTAAATCTTCAATATGATTCCATCTAGCCTTATTTCCTTCTGGTACTACGTGTATCATAACACCAGATTCCTGAGGTGTTTCCTCATGTTCATCATCGTCTTCTCCATCCTCTTCTTCCCCATCGTATGGCTCCATACGTTGGTAGCTGCCATCCAATACCGTCGTCATCTAGAAAAACGTGGTACATACAGATTTATTTTTTCAATAAATTAATTCAATTTTATAAGAAGACTAGTACACATAGAATTAATCGAAAATTTGTATTTAATACAGAAAATACATTGATTGTAATGTATTCTCTTATGGTTTTGAGAGGATAGGAATAGAAACAATGGATAATGGATTATTAATTACCTAAATGTTACAGCCTTACCGTTTTTGCTCGTCGGTTTGGCTCTACACAGGTAATGACAGTTTCTCGTTTCATTCTCACATGTCATTAAGAATAATTAACTACCGGTCAACGGTTGCTTCACAAGCATCTAAAATGTAAGCCACCCACCAAATGAACTTGTTAATGCGATAGAAACTGCGTTTATATTAGCCTATTAATTTCCTTATTGTATTTCATTTCTATTATTACATATATATATATATATAAATATCAAAAGGAACGAAGTTTCTTTGTCTACATTTTAACAATTATACTCTTATCTGAAGATTGCATCAATGTTTCTCAATCAATTGGTCATCCTTTGTGTCAAAGAATATGTTAACACATAAAAAGATATTTTTTAACCACTATGCTCTCATGCAATTTCTTTGCAAGTATAAGCACAAAGTGAATATTTTCCAAGATGCATCCTTAACCATTACATTTCGGTTTAAGTTCTTTGCAAGTATACAATCGAAGTTAACATTGTGTTAAATTATTAAAATATTATTCGCGTGATTGATGATATTGAGAAATTAAAAACGTGACGCATACATACATATGTAACAATAACAGTTTAGTTTTTTGGACTAAGAAAAATGAAAAATTGAACGATCAGTGAACGCGCAATAGAAAACTCGATTCATTTTCCGATAAGAGGATGCATTCGATTTTTTCAATATTTTTTAAAAATGAAATTCAAGGTCCGATTTTGCGAGATTATCAACAATGTGGTTGAATTACGATGTATTGTTTGTGCATCAAGCATCGCTTTTGTCTATGCTTTTGGCTGACCTTTATTCGACGAAAATAGAAGCGTCGTAGACGCTGCAGCGAAAGCGATAGGAATGTTTGGTAACACAGCTGATCTCCATAAACAAAGCATCCTGTCGTACCTTCGTTTTTGCCGACTTTTATCCCTCTTTCCAAATTGACACGTGTTTATTACTATTGTCTGCAAACTCATGAATCTCCACTCACATGTTGACCGGAGCACGAACGATTATTTACTGCTAATTTAGATATCTAACTGTTCGAAACATTCGACCACTTCCCCGTTTGTCACCATCTTTACTCAATTTTCCTTCTATTTGTAGTCCACCTTGTTCTGCTGGTCACGAACCACGCGTTGATTCTAGAAAGCATTACTTACGCTATTTCCAGTTGAACAGTTGATAAAAACGATTTCTATATTAACACTTATCGATTCTGTTTTAGTTTTCATATTTAGCCATAGAATGTATATGTCGGGTTAACATTAGGGTTAAGATCGTTTAATGAATCTTTCTTTAGATTAGACATTGTTGTTAGCAAGAGCGAAGATATTTACTAGTATAATTACGATTGTGACAGAATTTTGTGGTAATTAGATACTCGGGATGTGAATGGCAATGATCTTAGACTCAATAACGAATCCACAGTCAACGGGATGACGAATACGATTTATTCCACAGTCTAAAACGAACTCAACTTACTGATCCACGATTCGGGTGTGACTCAACGTACTTGTCCACAGTATAAGTAGAATTTATCTGACTAAATCTCAGTCCAAGTAGAACTGCCCTTATATACCCCTCTCCGTACCTCTCTGTACCCCTCGGGTCAATCTTTGTTTTTAAGGAGAGCTATTTAATTACTCCATACTTCTGTTAGGTATGCGTCCCTATCGTGACCGTGGCTACGTTCAGCGACCCGTTACTCATACTCAGATGAAATCATAAACAACTATTTCTCAGTTTTATTATTTAAATACAGCTATAATAAAATGTCTGGACTAAAGTATTGGGGACCTTCCCAAACATTCCGAAAGAAAGATATTCTTTCATCTCCGACATATACATAGACGTTGGGGGCACAAACCAGATGTGTACTTATATTTTAATACTTACATATTAACCCTATCATATCACCCTATCGCATCACACATATGCAACACATTCTAAAAGCCGCTGAGATTGTTTATTTGTTATTTTCTATTATTATACGTACATGTAAAAATATATATTACGTTACGTAACAAATTTACGTTTGAAAATTTGAAACTTGAGATGTGAACAGTGACAAATCTCGACTAAACGTCGTTTCATATGCATCGAGCTGATGGTTTAAGATTTGATGTAAATTGCATTTTCAAGTTTGGTTGTTGAACTTTCGAACGTTCGCGGGGAGACGCTATTTCGAAGAAGCGCCAACAGGAGTCGTAAATTTCCGTTACGATTTGAATAATCGACGCCATGAATCGATCGATCTCTTATTTCTTTTGGGATAATAAGGGTGGTTGAGTAAGTATAACGCTGATATTAACAGGTTATAATATATATTTTAAAAATCCAACAACTTCAATGTGATACAATGTTACGTCTGAGACTCCTTTCGTGTTGGCGACTGTGATGATGTATCTTCTGTCGATCGACTGTCTTCGACTTGGCGAATGTGATGACTTGACTTCTGACTCCTTCTATTCCTCGAACTGTATTTTAACTCGAGATGGTGTTAACTAACTATTCGCTCTTACAGTAGCGGACAAAAGTTTAAGACAAAATGGAAGAAATAAATAATTGATTTATTTTCCATAAAAAATATAAATACAGTGTTGTATTTTTGGCATTAACTAATTAGACATTTGTTTGTACACTTACAAAAAAAATTTCATTTTGATATTTTGCTCAGTAGATAAGTTATAAAAAAGGAAGGAAATCTGTATAATATTTCGTCGGTCAAAAGTGTAAGATTACACAAAAAATATTAATTTTTGGTAAGAAAATATACACAATTTTTGTTTAAATTCAATATTTTGTCCAATATCCGTTATTTCTTATCACTTTGGTACATTTTCTTGGCATAGAATCTATTAATTTTTCACATTGATCTACCGTAATATTACTCCAAGCTGTTTCAATTGTAAAGTTCATTTTAATTTTTTGCTTTATAACCTTGTACTGTCTTTTTTATGATGCTCCACAAATTCTGGATTAATTTAATGTCTGGTGATTGCAACGGCCACGGCAGCACGGTAATATTTTCTTCTTCAAAACAGTTTCACAACCCGAGCCGTGTGCTTCGGATCATTATCATTTTGAAAAATAAAATCATCACTCATATTGTTGCGTGCAAAAGGCAACATCGTGTTCTTGAGTATGTCCATGTATTGAAAACGGTCCATAATTCCATTGATACGACATATCGGACCAGGGCCGCCTCGAGAAAAACACGCCCACACCATAACGTTTCCACCACCATGTTTAAGAGTTTTTGAAACGCACTGTGCTTTCAAACTTTTACCAATTCCACGTCTAACATACCGTATCCCGTCAGAAGAGACGCGATTGAATTTCGATTTGTCCTAAAACAACACCTTTTGCCAATCTTCACTTGTTTAGTGCTTATGAGCTTTAGCAAATGCAAGTCGTCTTTTTCGATTCCTAGAGCTCAGTAGTGGTTTCTTTTGGGGTCTTTGTCCTCTCAAGTTAGTGCTCTAATCTTCTCCTAACAGTTACAGCACTAATTTGTGTATTGTTTTTATAGTTTATCTGCGCAGAAATATTATTTGCACTACGAAAACGATCTGTAGCGGCATTCGACAACAAATACCGCCACTAGACATTAGCTAGCACCGAACAACAATAGCGCAGTGATTAACGGCTTAAGTTATGAACGTTCGGTACCCAGGTTCAAATCCCGGTGCCCGTAGTCCGATATTTTTCTTCCAATTCTATACAATAATTAGGAAGTAAATACCATAGACCCCCCAGCAGCGAGCGACATCTACAGCCAATTATACAACTATCACGGGCCTAGTCCGCCACATAATTGGTGACCCCGACGTGATCGACAGCGAAAAGGGTGTGTAGGTTGTGCGACCGTGATAGCGCGCTACCATAGAGAGATATACTTCCATCATCACGAATCCCTACGGCTGTGGCAAGCTTGGACCTTACACCATTACGACGAACACGGAACGGGCCCTTCCATCTTCGGCAAACTCTCGACGCCTCACCTCCGATCAACGCACAAAGCAGGTGACACACAGGATACAAGACCGACGACTGAAGAACACCACGGGCCTTGCGATGCTCACAAGGATCCACAGATCCTTTTCGCTCAATCGATAAACCCGGCGATCCATTTTCAGCGTTGTTTTTCGTGGTCTTCCGTTTTTCAGTTGATCGTAATACACGCTTACCTTTAAATATTTATACCAAGCTTGCTTACAAGCAGTTTCTGACCTGTTCACTATATTTGCTATTTCGGTGAAGGTTTTACTTTGCTTTCACAGCCTTACAATTTCTTCCCTTTCGTTTTCAAGTCAATTCTTTGATTTACCCATAGCCTGTTCCTACCTAAATGAATTTTAAGCAATAAAAGGTACACTAAACAACGATTTTGACATTCCAGAATCAAAATGTTCAAAAAACTGTACTCATATTTACGTTTTACATAGATCGTCTTAAACTAATGTCCACTGTTTACAAGTGCTAAGCGGTAACTAACTGTTGTAACTCCTACATTGTTTGTATTAAACAACTTGACGGTCTGAGGTTACGAAGGTCAAAACATACAGCTATGTTGTTCCAAAGAGACAAACCGAATAGAAGAACAATATGCGTATAAGATGTTTGTAATCCGGTTTACAAATCATCATCTTAAACTTTTGTCCGCTACTGTATGTTATTACGAAGGAAAGCTCAGTATGGGTGTGCCCTTTGAACGAAGAACGCGGATTCGTTGTTCACACTTTTCGTCAGGAAAGTGAGCGTAACGATCTGCGATGCCTATTTGGTGATGATCCACGTTAAAGAATGAAGATAGGGGGAGGAAGTCTCCTACCAACGTGACTCGTGCGTGACATTGTTCATGGGAACAACCAGCTTTTCCGTTAGACAAATACTCGCTTTTCCCGTTAGGTAATACCCGCTTTCTCCGTGATTTTTAAGAGCGAATAATAATCCCAAGAACTGTTTTAAGTACCAGTCACAAACAGAACATACTTACAGGATTGCAGATTTCGTTAAAAAGATTCTGTTTATGGTGGTTCCTTAGGTTTATTGAGCGTCTGAATTACGGTACGTGGGCCTTTGACTGTCCTTAACAGTTGTCCTTAAATCTTTTTTCAGAGAACTTACGATGAAAATTAAAAGGGAAACAGAGTGACGATATATCTGAGTTTACATATCTTTAATTGCAATATCATATTTACAGCGTATCATGGAACATTGTAATTACAGAAACATTGTCTTACGATACGACGCGAGTTGTATATCGTTCTAAAAGTGTGGAGTCGAATGCGACCACGTATCGCTTTAGCAAAGTGCATCTGACGATATCTTTCTACGAGAATCGCGTTTATTTATTAAATAAAGATAAGAAATCGCGTTATTATCTTCAATAGCGGTCGCATGATATTCGTGCGCGCACATTCAATGAAAATTCTCTCAGTGAAAACCGGAAACGGTTTTCATCATGTACGTACTTACATCCACCGTCTAATTCATACGTTCGCTCTATACGCATGACAAAAAAAACATGTCAAATATTTTTTCCATAACTACGACATCATACATAATTTTTCTCAAAATTTGCGATTTACACCCGAGGGATGGCCCCTCGCCTCGTCAGCAGTTTTCGAGATTGTCGTTCGATCGAGATAAACTAACGCGACAGAATTTCCCTTTTCTCCTACAAAATTCGAGCTGAAAAATGACACGAATACTGAAGATTCAGGAACGATGCGATCTTTACTATCTTAAGCCTTTTCTTCTCGAATTCTCGCGTCAATTTTCGCGATAAGAGCTTCTCTGTCGGCCTCCCCTCAGATTCGTAATTGATCGCGTTTTCAAGTAACTTTGATCCTTCTCGATTCCGACTACGACGAGGAATAGAAACGGCTCGATGGATAGATAGGATCGTTCGTTTAATTATTCACTGTTACTCCCGCGAGATGATTTGACCAGGTCGTCGCGGCGTTATCCTGCGCCTAGGCGCCAAAAGTCCACCGAGTCCTCTGGTTTCCTCGTGTTTTGTGCTCGCTGCTGTGCTCGTTTCAGCCGATATGGCTTCGGTCGCCTCTGTTTCGCTGGAACTGTCTGCTTCCTCGGACGCTTCCTCCTGGCTAGATTGGGCAACTGGTGCCTCGGTTACCTTGCGACGTGGCAACAATGGCGATCTTCTCGATGCTAGCGACACTGGTGCTCTGGTAGTTGTTTTCGGATGTACTTGTAGTCTGTTTCGATTTCGCAGTTTGTTTAGTGGATTCACAGTGGTGGAACGCGTTGGCGGCGGGCTGGTCTCTGCCGGTGCCTGGATAAAGAAATATTTTGAGCGAATGGAGAAATTGTTAATAGTACAACGCACAAGCGTTGGAAGATTTTCACGAACCGCTGTATTTTCATAGCCATAACCAACATTTTCATGGTGTATCGTGTATCGACTGTTGAATTACACACCGATGCCCGTGCAACTTTTCCAACATGCAAGAATAATTGAACGTGAAATTGACTGACTGAAATTGACGACAAGAACCATGCAAGGCATTCGTCGTACGCAACTGGCACACGAAAGACGAGAAACAGACGCGAATTAGTGTCAAAGTATGCACGGCATGTGACATTTTGCGAAAGGGCATTTAGTGAAAGCGAAATGCAGAGAAGTTTGACCGAGGGACATTCAGACGCCGTATTTACTAGCAAACGTGTTTACGAACAGTGTTTACAAGGTATCTTACGATTTTCTCGCCAACAGCAGCATAATCCAATATTACAGAGTACTATAGAAAATGTATAGTATCTTCTGTCTACCAAACTGTTCAAGACACTGTATGAATATATCCCAAATATAAGTTTTGTTAATTTTTCACGGAATCGGCATTGTGTACCGCCATGAAACGATAAATCTTCGCGTTTCCTTCTGGGTACAATGCTTCTTCGTTTTAACTCTCCGCCTGCATACACCGGTTTGTCCGTATTTTTCTTACTTTTTTCTGTACTATAAAAACGTAGCGATAAAAACAACTGTTTTATTTCTGCGTTTTATTATGAAACTTCAGACTATTGGGAGAGTGTTTAAGAATTTTGGGTGATCCCTCGAAACACGAGAACTTAAAATAAACTACCTAAGGATTTAAACTACCGTCGTATGCAGGCGACGCCAGTAAAGAGAAGGTTGCAGACGGAGGGAGACTTAAAAACCGTTGGATGTTTCTGCTGCTGCGCTGTGTATCATCGATCGTGTGTAGGACCCTTAAAACTCACCTCATGAGTCTCCTCTTCGGTCCCCTCTCCCGCTGGCTCATCGATAGACGATTCTTCCTCTTTATCCGCAGGCAGCGGCGTGGTAGTCGTAGTGGTCGTCGAATGACCCGGTTTGCTTCTCAGATTTATCCTCGCTCCAGGTTTAATGACTGGTCTGACTCCTGTGGCCGGAAGTCGCCCACGAACAGTAGACTTTGGCGCGGTTGTAACAGATTCCTGCGCGGTTTCCTTCGCTGTTTCCGAGCGAGTCGACTCCTGGCTCTCCTCGCTAGCGTTTGGAGCATTCGTAGTCGGTCTTCCACGTCGCCGATTGATGTTTAATTTATTGAAAGACGGTCTTGATATTCCTGACGGTCCATTGGAGGCGGCGGTCGACCCACCATTCGACGTGGCTGGTGTCGTCGACGAGACGGATCTCGTGGATCCAGTGCCACGGAATCTGCTACGAGTACTGGAGGAAGGACGTTCCGCGTGCACCGAGCTGGAACTCTCTTTCTGCACCGCGTCCTCTTCCACGGACGCTTGTTTTTGTCCAGGACGGTTTCTCTTGAAACCACCGCCGTTCGAACCGTTTCCTCCGAAGCGGTTTCGCGTACGCTGCGTTGGTTCCGCCGGAGCTTCGGTGGTTGTCGTACTTCCGCCTCCGTTGGATTTGAATCTGGAGAAGGAAATAAGACGCTGTTGAATCTGAATCTAGCAAAGAAAATTGTCTTCCGCTTGCGAGTGACTCGCGCACGGTACCATAAATTTCACATCTTAATTTCTATTAATATTCAAAGACGACTATATTCATATTCGACGATTTTTCCCAATGTCAAAATCGCAACGTTAAGGAATCAGATCGTCGTACAAGAATCCTTTGTTTAAAATCTTTTCCTACCTATTTCTGGAACCTGTAGTTCCCCCTATTCCTGGCCTCCTGAACTTTCCCCTGCCAGCAGGTGCCTGAGTAGTTGTAGTAGTAGGAGGTTCGGTCGTCGTAGTCGTAGTAGTCGTGGTGGTACTAACAGTAGTAGTTGTAGCAGCCGTAGTAGTCATCGGTTCGGTGGGTGACGCCGCAGTGGTGATCGTCGTGGGTTCCAGGGTCACCGTGGTGGCGGACATATCCGTCACAGCTGACAGATCGGTAGTAGCTTCCTCGTTAGAGATCGTCGATTCGTCTGACGAAGAGTCGGTAGCTTCGCTGCTAGACGCGTCCACCAAATTATTTTGACCCTGTTGCACGAAAGCGTACAAGTCGAGCGCCACTTTGTCCATCGAAGACGGATACTCTGTGGTTGGATCTTCCGTGGCAGTTGAAGCGGTGCTTGCCGAGGTCGTTGAAGAGGAATCCGAGTCTTCGTATTCTTGCTTCTCCAAGGATGGTTGTTTGTCTCTGCTCTTCTCTGTTGACGAAGACGTTTCTTCCGTTTGTTCTTCTTTCTCTTCGCTGCCGTGCGAGGATCCTCTGACTGCTTCGCCTTCGGTCTGCAAGGAAATATAATTACACAGCTGTTTGGGATACGCTCAACGGATAATTGCTATGAATTCTATCTTTAGTTATACGAGTTGTAGCATTAATATAAAAGAAAAATACACGAAAAAAAGTAAAAATAAATGAAACGGTGTGATAATTACTTGAGGCGACATTGTGGTGATCGGTCTCCTCCTAGTCGTGGGAGCGGGCACGTCCTCGACCAGCTCTTCTACAGGAGCAGGTTCTTGGACCCTTTGTGGTCTGCCGCGTCCTCTAGCTGTCGCTCTCTCTTCTCCATTGTCCTCGTTCGGAGTAACACCGAGAAATCTGACGGGTCCCTTAGGTAGAACCTGAGGAAACTCTGGACCCTCTTGATGCGTTCGAAAACTGCTCGAGTCAACGAGGTCTAGACCAGGTCTAGGACGATTCCCACGGGTTCTAGAAGGCTCCGTGGTCGCCGTGTTGTGATTCGATCGTGATCTGTTGTCGTACGAGTTTGTAGCTATATTTATTACTCGAATAGCAGCGCGAAGGAAAAATGGAAAGGAAAGGGACGATGGTTAAGGTTTCGCACGAAACACGCACCTAGGTGGAAATCTAGTGTTCGTTGGTAACCTTTCTTCGGAGACATCTTCCGCATCGACCAATTGCCTGCCTCTGTTGTTATTGCGATTTGGTATCACTTCGTTGCTGGCAGGTTCCACCGTGCTGGACCTTTCCACGTTACTGTACTTGCTTCTGTTGGCGGAGGATCCTCCGCGTCTAGGAGCGGACGTAGTTCTAGAAGGAACGTCGTAAGAATTGGTGACAGCAGAGTCCGCTGTACCCGCTTTGTTCTCGTCCTCCTCGTCATAGTAATAGTATACGTACTCGTATTCGTAGTCCTTTCCGTTCGGTCCTTTCTTTACCTGTTGTAGCCACAGATTTGCGTTAATTCTGTATAGATATTAGGTTGTCCGAAAAGTTTCTTTCGTTTCACAAGGTGATAATAGATGAACAATAATTTCTGTTGTATATTATTTTACTGAATTAGGTATGATCCATTTCGTTCTATTTCTATTACTATGTTCGCGCATAATTCAATAAACTGATATGTGGCAGCACTCGGCAACAATGTACATCGCCGAAGCGAAGTGCCTAATGAGTCATCAATATCCCAACGGTCCTTCCGTCGAATATTCGAGAAGGAGGCGCGCGTGGCAACGATCGCGAACGCCTAACGGACGCGTGGATGGTGGGAATACTAAGGGGGTGACAAAAAGAAAAGAATCGAATCCGATCGACAGTTAGGTTCGAACCAGGAAGCGAAAAAGTCGAACTGTAACCGGGCAGCGAGATTGACTAGCGAAACCGAGAGCGATACGCGACGCGATAAAAAAAAAAAAAAAAACACTTGTTAGTAAATATATTGTTGACCTAAACACCGAGTGATTATTTAACGTACTACACCCAATATCACCTCAGATATAAAACAAAAAATTGTGCGTCTATTATTTCCTTATAAAATGAAATAAACTTTTCGGACAATCTAAACGAGAAAAGTTTCTTCGACCTATGACTTTTATCGGTTGGTCAGCGCGAGAAATAACCGGCTACTGGACGTAAGAACGCGTTAAAATGGAGAGGGATTGTCACCTGGATACGCGAATTCGTTCCAGCGGGCACTAAACTGACGTCGCTGAAGTCGCCAAAGTTGCGTTCGTGGAACGACGTTTCTTTACCATCGTCACGGATGATGTTCACCGGGACGAAATCGAAAGCACGCGCCTCGCGTGGCGTCGTGAGAACCGGCATCATGGTAGTCGGATACTCGTCGCTGAAATTCGATTTCGAAAACGAAATTCGATGGTCAAATTTATGCAGACTCAACTTTAACATTTCAAACCACTGCTACGACTTTCACATATTTATCCAAGTTTTTTTTTTTTACGATAATTGTTCAAGTGAGTTGGCAAATCGGTGTAATTGTAAATCGTTGAAACAGCAAATGTCTTTACCTGACGTGCACTCCAGGAATGACGGAGTCTTTGTTACTCTGTAGCCGCGATCTGTGCGTATCCGATCTTCGAATACCATCTTCCTGAAGGACTCCGGTGTCGCCGAAGTTTTCCAATTCAACGCGAACCTGCCGTTTCGCGTTGTTACCGTTAGTCGCTTTGTCTTCGTCGACGAAATCGAAACGTCTGACTGGATCCAGATCGCCCAGTTTCTTATCGAAACTCTCGAACTTTGGTATAACCTTCTTAGTGTGTTTCCCGTGCTTCGAGATCGTTTTTCTTTCCACGTCGACCACGTCGTCGTCGTCCTCGTCGTAATCCGACGGCCGTGCGATGTTCTCCGGCACTTTGTGCGAGGTTACGAATTCTACCAACGTTAGGAAAAGAAAGCAACGTGAGAGACGTTGCTCGAATAATCGAACGCAGTGGAAAATAAGAAAAGACGTATTACCTTCGATGGACACCGCTTTACTTCGAGGTCCATTGTCTGCCAGTGTATTTGCGATGGTACAGGATATCCTGAATTAACAAGAATTCCACTTTTATTACCATTCTCAATTCGTTTGCTTAACCCTTGAAGACTATCGTGAAAGTTGGCTTACGAAAGTATTCGAACGCTTAATTGCTAATTAATAAAAAAAAAAAAAATAATTCTAAACCAGGCAGCTAGCAAATTAATTTGGTAGCGTGCAATGGGTTAAGATCGTAGCGAAATCAAACGCATTATCTCCGAGAAACCCGTACAGATTCTACCACGAGACAACGCTCGGTATGGTGAAAGTTCGTGCCTGGCCGGTGAGCTGGAAGCTGCAACCAACTTGGCTTGTCCTTTTTCAACTCGTACTCGATCTCTAAAACTACCGATAAGCTCCCTTAGACTTAAAGTTCAACCGCAAATTTATCAGTTTTGTCAATTTAATTGCGGGAAAATGCACGATTGACGGATCATTTGTGTCCATAATTTCATTCAGATAAATGATAGCAAATGGCGGATTTAATTTAAACAAATAGTAAATGTGTAGCGTTTGTATGCGATCATTTCTCTACTCTTTTTTTTTTTTTTTTATTTAAACAATTAGAAACTATATATTCCGAGATTATTTCTCAGTACAATTGGACTTTGTTCATCATCCAATAAATTGCAATTATTCTTTTATTATGTTTCCCAATGAACAAGTGGAATTACTAAATAAAATACTAAACGACATTGGGCAGAGAAACTCGATATCCGCGATTGTCTAATTTTTTAATTTAAAAAGGACGAGCTACTCAAAACTTTCACCTATGATGACCTTTGAAAGTTGGAAAAAAAAAAGTAATTGTACGAGTGAATTAATGATTCGCGAGAAAATATTGCCAATGAATGCGAAATGATGGGAGAAATCATTTTGGTAATCGATTTTGGTTCGCGAAAGGATGAATTTTTCTGACGCGCGAATAATTTAATTGAAAGAAAAAGTCAAGGTCGTCTAGTAGCGTGGCTGAGAATACGAGCGCGACCTCGTCCTCCTTTGGCTCAAGGTTGTTTGCACGGATTCACGCAAAGGTCCGAAAATTTCATACGATATCGACATCCATCGATCCGCTCTTATCGTTAGACGATCTTGTCGCTGATCGAACGAGAAGCAAATTTGTAAAAGCGTCGATTCAAAAGGGTAATTTGATGATGCACATACGTCGGCCGATTTGGCGAGACGAGACGAGAATCCCACGAGAAGAGGGAGAAAAAAGAAAAAGAAAAGATGGAGCAGCTACAAGGAAACGAGTTATCCACAAGGTCGATCGGTTACGATCGATTACCTCTGTCGATGAAGGAGAGCCGCTACTGTAAAATTAACCCTCTGACAGTGTAATAAAGCAACGGATTTTTACGTACAGTCAGCCAGAAAAATCCACATCTTCCACTGATAATTCGTGAGACAATTTATCTCGATGAAAATTTTATCGGATCGCTTGATCGTAGAAGATTTGCTCGGATAAAAATTGTATCTATTGGGTTGGCAATACCATCTATTGACAAACTCTGCAATCATTTAGTTACCAACCCAATATTAGGACGAACGAAACACCTAGAAATATTTCGCCGGACGCGAGATACGTTTGCAAGCTTGTTTTACACGTGCAATTGTAATATCCGATTTTACAATGAACTTTTACTCGGCATCCGAAAGTTTATCGCTCTCTGGCAAAGTAATTGTTTTAGCAGATTAATAATGCGAAGAATACATGGTTTGCTGTTCTCGTTAAACAAAAAAAAATAATAGTCGTGCGAAATATTCGAGATCCTTTTCCATTGTATGCGCTTCGCTGTGTTTCCGTTCGATAGAAAGTCGATGGCTTCGAACAGTTGTACCGCGACATTTGCGAACACGATCGAAAGCAACGATATATGTATATCCTGTCTCTTGCGTGTACGATCGATCGATCGATCGAACGCTGATCCTACCTTTAGATAAATAAATATTATCGTAATTGAACAAATTGTTGTGGGAAAAATCAGATTTTTATTTTCGCCTGGTTACCGACCTATCGATTTAAACACTTTCATTTTACCAAGCGAGAGCCTGGCGGAAAAAAATCTCCTATCTGCTTGCATCATCTTAGTAGGTTTATCGAGATTTAATTAAATCAGATTTAGAAGAAGATGGTATGCGGACTACGAAGAAACAGAGAAGATTTTAAGACGAAGTTTTACGAGAGAGATGGAAAGGTTGAGCTCGGGACGCAAGCACAGCGATAGAATTTAGCGTGTTTCCATATGGAGAAAGCTGTCTCGCTCACAAGCCACTATCTACGTAAGCATACAACGTGTATACGCGGTATCTGCAGTGGCACGAGACACTCGCGTTACGTAACTCACAACATTACCGCGAAAGCCTATTTGAAAATCGGCAAATATTTTTTGTCCCACCGATGCAACGTAATTTTATGAATCGCGCGTTAAACAGCTTTGCAAACGTTCGAGGATGTAATCGAGAGAACTTTCTATTTAACCTGTTTTCCACTGTTGCGCAAATCGCATGGAGATGTTGGAGCAACGAGAAGAAAAAAAGGAAACCACATTTCCCTATATATTTAATACGACTTTTTCGATAATTAATCTTTCTCCCATCGAGATTCGTCGATCAGAGAAATTTCGTTCACGTCAATTTCGTAGAATACAGAAATTCTCGTCGCATTGAATTTTTACATTCGTCGATACTTTTCCCACGAATACGGACGCTGCAACGACAGTGGAATCGGCTGTTAGCACGAAATTCTACCTTCCTCTTGCCATGAAAATTTCTCCACATACGCGAGATATACTGATTGTTCAGCAAAATTTGCGAGATATGCCGGAAAAGGGAAACACGAGCAGCTGAAAGAGCCGAGAGAAGAAAGCCACGCGGACTGTTTTTTCCAGACTACGTTACCGGTTAATCACCATTCTCGGCAGACGTCGTTAGCAGCGCGGACGAAAACTTGCCGAAAATGAAAACAGCAGCGCGATAATGTCACTGCGCCCCATTAGCCGCGCTTTCGAGCGCGACGGCTTGCGAAATAATTTCCAATGCTGCACCGTGTCGATCCGTGATTTACCATCGACGTCGACATTTCCATAAAAACATATTCCTTCGAACTTTAAAGTTCAAGGATGTTCAAAGTCGAAGAAACACGATATACAATTGTACTTACAAAAGAGCGAATTTGATCCACATGTTGACTTATTCTGCACTTCTTCTTGCTCTCGCTAGTTCCTCGACGATGTAAAGTAGAAGATGTGGTGGTGCACGTTGGTCGAGCAACCTTCGAAACTTCGCACCAGCGAATACTATCGTAACGGAAGAAACGACCGTAGAATACTGGCAACACGTTTTGTCACCGGACACTCGCGATCATCGTTGCCCTTTCTTCTCGACGACACTCGTCTTCCAGCTGCGACGATCCGAGAAACGAGCCGTGTCTCTCCGACGAACGCCACGACCTGTACCTTCGATACGTTTCACGCGTTCTCTCTCTCACTCTCTCTCTCTCTCTTTCTTTCACTCTATCTCTCTCTCTCTCCCTCTTTTTAACCCGACGTGACACGCAGAGGACTGTCCGACTATGTTGTACGAAACTACGAGAAGAGAGATACGGATATGGAAAAGGAGAGAAAGAGAAGCGGAAAAAGACCACCGGTGTATGTATATATAAAAGTAAGAGGTAGTCGAAGGACGTGGTGAGGGTATGAGAACGGCGGCGAATGCAGGCCTCTACTTATACGCCACCCACCACGGCCACCTGGAGTACACCCCACCAGCCCATGAAAACTGGACACCACGTAGTCGAACTCGACTCGATGTACGCCACTCGAGAACGAGACTCAACAGATCCTGACTATTTGGTTGGTTACTCACTGGAATCGCGGCGAGCGAGTTAGCTGCTGGTTTACCTAGTTAACCGTCTATTCCGTCGCAGAACTCTCAGTTTTATTCTCAGACAGATCCAGTTTGCTTTGTATCGTATCATTCGTCCTCCGTCTTCTTGCATCTACCGTTTCCACGTTTATGTGAATCTTTGTGTTTCGCTGTTCTTTCTCTTTTCTTTTTCACCTCTTTGTTTGTATCGATCTTTGCTCTTTTTTATCATTGTAGAGATCAGTCGTCCTCTTCTTCGTCTTCCTTTCTTGCTTTTTTGCTTCTCCCGACGACCTTTGCAAAGATCATCGGACGCTTTCTTCGTTTTCCCTTTCGTTCGCAACGGAGATTCGTTTTCTCGGGTGTTGGAGGAATCACGGGAATTCCAAGGAGGTGTCGACTCGGTTTTTGTTCGGCGTAACCGCTTTCACGAATCGCGTGAATCATATGGCGGTGTTGAAAGGCACTGCTCGCGGCAGACGAGCGAAGATTATCGAACACAGACGCAGCTAGAACGTTGACAAAGTGAAAATGCTCGGTCTTCCTCCCAGCAACCGGCTGCTTTTCTTTCGCCTCGCTTCGAGGATTCCACGTTTCAAGGATTCGACTAACATCGCTCTTACTTTCATCGTGTACCGCTACCTGTATCTATAGTATCTTCGTGGTTTGTTGCGCGAAATTTTCCGCCTTTTCCATCGAACGAAAGGTCGACAACGATTAGTCGATCGCGTTTCCAGAGCTTCGCGATCGGTATCGTAGGTGTCAAGGCCCGGTAGAGCCTGCGAGTTCCGTAATCCTACACATACAAAGTATCGAGGCACAGCGACGAGAACCAGAAGGTAGGTGCCGCGTTAAAGGTCTTTACGTCTCGTTGCGCAAGAAGAATGTCGATCCATTAGGACCAGGCCAGGCCAGGCCATGCCACGATAATCCGCGATCAACTATACCCAACATTCGCATTGACATCGTTTCTTTATCATCTTTCTTCCCCCCACCCCTTTTCGTTTACGTTTCTAATCATTCTTCTACGTAAACTCGTCACTCGAATCCTGCACGAAACTTTGCAACGCTGTTGTAGACTATTTGAAGGTATTAGAAATTTCAATAATCGATAAATCCATGGTAGACGAAGAACATGTGCAACCTTGCCGCTTGAGACTATTTTAGACACCTGGATCAAGGTTGGAATGTACACGTTGGATCGTTTAGCAATGTGTTGCGAAAGAGATTGGAATCGAAAGTGGAGGTTTGGTGTCTGTTGAAGGAGGATGGGATAAGATTAGACCGAAAGTCGGATATTTGGATATTTGATCACTCGCTTCTCTTCCATCCGATGTAATTGAAAGTTAAACGATGCGTTTATTACATGCAGCGTGATTACGTGTCGTAACGTAGATACACGGGGAATCTAACTTTAAATGAGCAAATAAAGAAGTAAATAAACCGTGGTTGATACACGAAGCGACAGAAACTGCTACGAATATGTATAGCTACGAGACTTTCTCTCGACAAGGAGAGCACTCGTGCGCGCCCCTTTACCGAGCAAGCACGCGAAGCGACAGAGAACAATGTCTTCTCTCGTGCGTTATTACACTACAATGCGACCCAACCCGAGTCAAGTTAGGCTTGTTCCTCGATCGAGGCTAGCGAATACGACTTGTGCAAGTAAAGTCAAACGGCAGTTACGAATTCGCCTGGTCGTATATGGATGATGGATGAATTAGCCACGCTCGATTACCATTCAACCTGGCGCTTACTATATCCGCTGCACCTCGGACCTTCTGCGTACAAATCGAAGGCTAAATACGGTCGGCCATTGACTGTACGCGCCCGTGAACACAGGTGCGTCGTATACCAGAAATTACGACCGGCATTCTCCGGCCAGAAGGACGCTCTCTCGTTTCAACCGAGCTATTACCTTCGTTTTTGCCTTCATTTTTTTTTCTTCCCCTAACTCGCGATCATCGCCAACAGCGTTTCGCAAGGATATTCGTATTTTACTCGAATCTCTGCTACGCAAAACGCTTGCAAAATGAATCAAGTAGCAGCGGATGCAACTGTGTATGACGCATCAAGCAAACAGCTTTACGTAGGCACGCTTTTTGCACGAAAGAATGTTCGCGTAGGCAGATAGTAACCGTGATCCTGTTGTATGACACGTTTCTCTATGGTTCGCGTGGTGTCCAAAGCGAACGATCGAATAGTCGAATCTGCAAGGAAGAAGCCACATCATCGTATAGGTTTCGTTTTGCGGAACGCATCGAGTAAGAGAAGCTGAAGAAATTAATATGAGGTGGTGTTAGATGTAAAGGAATACTCCCGATATTCAAGTTTATTAAACAATCAACAATCAACAATCAACAATCAACAATCAACAATCAACAATCAACAATCAACAATCAACAATCAACAATCAACAATCAACAATCAACAATCAACAATCAACAATCAACAATCAACAATCAACAATCAACAATCAACAATCAACAATCAACAATCAACAATCAACAATCAACAATCAACAATCAACAATCAACACTCGACATTCAAACTCAACATTCGACAGTCAACAATCAACAATCAACAATCGACATTCAAACTCAACATTCGACAGTCAACAGTCAACAATCAACAATCAACTGTTTGCTTCGCTGTTACGCCGGACCCTTTGCACTTTGCTGTTTGAAACGGAACGAATCTTTTGTTCAAAACCGAACAGATCCTTTTCTTTGTTGTCCCTCGACATCCCCACTACGCACGCGTTTGTTAGACGTCCGTGACGGCTGTCACATATGCATTCTTCCGAATATTCGGCAAAAGGACCATAGAGATATCGATAGTAGATTGAGTATGTCGGCCTTACGCTTTGATGGTAAGCGCTCTGTGTCGCGAAGCAGTCGAAAAGTTTCGTCGTCTAATGCCGCCAACAATACGAGGATGGATATTTTTCAAATTTTTTGTTTGAAGCTCGAACAACGGTATCGACGGGATATCCAGGTTGACCGTGAAATCTATCGATGAAATCACGACGGTTCGTACGAGATACATACGCGGCATAACGTATCGATGCACGCGTGTACGGGATACTCGCGAACGACTCGAGAACCTTGACTGCACTTTCGCGGAACTCGGCCTGCATTTCAATGGACCTTCGCGATTCGCGCGATTTCTCGATACACTTTCGAGAGACGTTTGTTCGTGGAATTTTTTCAAAAGTTATCTATAAGGAAATTTCCGCAGCAACGTTACAAAGTTCCAGAGGACATCGAGGCAGTTGCACACTATCCGCTCGTCTTATGCACGTGAACCAACGTTGAAATACGCGTTTCCAAGGAAATTCTGAACACGGATGATGCTTTAACGCTAAAAGCCCACGCCTTTTCGATCGGCGATTTACAACGTGGCGATGCCGGATTCACTTTCTCCGTGTTTGCGTTCTAGGTAGCATATGTAACTACAAAGTTCGTGAACACGAGCGTGGCTCATCGAACGCCGCACCTCGTGCGTCATCCTAATCGAAATTAAGTTGGATGACAAGCCAAGATCGAAAGCGCACCGTGTATACGGTACGGTGGAAGAACGCGATTGCAGAAATCGAATATACGTTGGTTCAAGTTTGCCACTGGCTCGTTATAGCGGTGAGCAACTATTTCGAAATTCTACTCGTTTAGGTATGACGCGGACGACCGATCTTTTCTCCAGTTTTCGCCATAGGTTCGCGATGTTGGGATAGCAAACAGACTGCGATGCTTGCGTTCCTTGCACGGTATAACGTTGTAGCAACCTACCTGAGGACAACTTCAATTTCTCGGCGCGGAGACAACGCCGTGTCCCAACATCGATGTAAATTATGTTAGAAATAAATCGACGCTCTTCCAATTTTATTACATCGCGATATCCTGCAACGCGAAGAAACAACACGTGCGTTGAAAAAGAGCGTGTCCGAAGCGAGAAAAAGGCACCGATACATTTCGTTTCTACTTGGGATTTGCTTTTACAAAATTCACTTTCTCTGGTCACGGGTGTGTCCGACGCTTCGAGTATCGCCAGGATGTGGTCGAGATCGAGGATATCGGCGATTCTTGCTCGATGTCTACGATACCGTTTCGTATTATCTACGCTTGCTGATCAGAGCCTTCGATACAGCTCGTGTCTTCTCTTAAAATGTGATGCATGTTCGCCGACAGCTGCTGTATCCCAGAGAAATGAAATTTCTATCTGCGATTCTAATTCCATAGCCGAGTACTATGCTCCGTCTCGATGGTAATAGCAGATGGACGCGATGGACGCGATTGGATTGGCCATTGGATCGGTGAGAATGCAGGGTATCGAAGTGAAATCTGCAAGTTGCAAAACATCCTCTCGACGTAAGGTCGAACACGACCAGCCCGTTCAATGTTAAGGACAGCCAAGAACCGGAATCTAAGACACGTGTGAATATCGTGGATGACTTTCGCTCTCCAATACAATAGGCGCCATTTTGCATCTTCCAGGCGGCTTACGAATATTCGGCCGCAACAATGCGTTCGGCGTGGTTGATAGTTTTCGATTTCTTTGGGTAAGCGCGATGATGAAACCTGCCGAGAGGCGCCTTCAGGAATTTCATGGAAAGTGCCTTCCATCGTCATCGATTCTACCTCCCACCGGTCGACCGGTCCGGATGCCTTCGTTTTTCTTTTCTTTCTTTTTCTCTTTTCATCCTTTTTCACCTTTTGGCGAACGAGTACGGCCAAATGATCGACGAGTCGTGGCATTTGCATAGTAGAGGTGAGAACAGTAACGCCAGGGCCATATTTGCGTCATACGGTTTCCTCTATTCCCGACCATCGTAAAACAGCGTGGTAAAGCCAACCGTTCGCCACACCATTCACCATGGCGAAGCATCCGTGAAAGTGGTCGTGTGCGTATATTTTTCTACGATTCGTTGAATAGTCGTTATTTTATTACGTAAGACGATGTCGTCTTGATTACTCGTACATCTTTTACCGCCAACCAAACACTCTACTCTTCTTTCGTCTACTCTTGACTATTTACGATAAGGAATGCGTCTCGGTACATTTCCCATTGTTCGATGCATTGTTTTTAGTCAGCAGCGTGGCGATCGGCGAGTCGTGTTTCTTTTTTTCCAATTTTTCAAGATGATTAAAATAAGGCGAATTTCACGAACTAAGAAAACTTTCAACGCGCCACTTTGCTCTTGCAAGTTTGAATGCGTTGAATCGTTGTAAGGGACTAGCATCAGGGAAGATTTTACTGATACATATTCCGGTTTCGCAGAACCGGACATCAACTTGACCTAGATTTCGCGTTGACGATCGCCAATTTCCATTACGTTTTGTTACGCGGCCACCGCAGATGGCACGACCTTAACATTGGCGTGTATATTGCTATACGGTGGCAGGTAGGCGTTGTAGTCCGTGCATCGAACGATATCGATCTTGGAAAACCTCATAAGATTTCTTAACTCTTTCATGATTCTCCATGGTTCTTAATGAGTCACGTTGTAGATAGAAATTGAACAGGATGCTGCAAGAAGAAGGCGACTTTGCCTTTCGGTATTTTTGGCAAACCGGCAGAAACCAACTCGAAAGTAATTAAAGTTGAGCACACATGCGCGTCGTAGAGTAATCGCGTTACGAAACGTTGTAAAATGTAAGTTGTCTTTTAATGGATCGATACGCTGAAAATTAGGACGCGGATCGTACGTTTGCAACTTTATATCGCAACGCCCTTACGTCGAACCTTTGGGATGCAGAAACGCGCACGGATACGATATCAGGGAAAGCGAACAAGGATCTCCGCTTGGAGAAAGTCCTTTCCTCTTCCTCTCCATCGAGCAATGCTTCGTTTTATTCTGGGCCGTCGGCCGTATTATCGCGCGAGACGTAATGCTCGTGTTCAGAGATCGTAAACAACACGTTTATATGCCGTGGGCCCTAAATTCACGCCACGGGCCGAGTGAAGAGGATTCCGTAACATATCTGGAAATGAGGAAGTCTCGGACGCAAGTTTCTTATTCTTCGCTTTCGTCTTATTCTAAATCATAGTCATCGCGCGTCATGTTCGTGTTCACAGGTCGTAAACAACGCATTTGCACGCCATTACACAGCGTGACCTGTGAATTCGCGCAACGAACGAAGTCGAGGAGATCGTCCGAAGTGTGTGAAAATGAAGCACGGCGGATCTGGCGAATCATCTACGGGAGATGAAAGATGCGGTGGATGTCGAAGAGGCAAAAAAGTTCTAGTTGAAAGAGGAGGAGAAAAAATATATGTTGCTCGGAAAAGGGGGAAACTCGTGGAGATACTGCGAGGAGGAACGTGAAATGATACATGGAATGAATTTGAGTGTCGAAGAAATGAAGATGTACAAGCTGGTTAAAAATAGAGAAGAAACGGAGGAAAAGGAGGAAAATCACAAACGGAGAAGCTCAAGAGCGGAAACCAAGGGTGAAGATTTGTGAACCTTAAATATAAATTATGTTTTGAGTTACAAGGTCTAGAAATAAAAGAACTATAAGTAGATTTCTATTGCTGTTTCTTGTAGCCTTCAAGCTAGAACTACAGGGCTAACTTTTTAGCAATAAATATATAAACGTGCTCCCTGTCATAGCTTCTTCTATTGTACTGTAACACTGTAAGAGTGAGGATCTGAATCAGTATACGCTACACTTATATTTATACTTTTATTTATTTTAATATATTTTTTTATTACAAATTCATCCACTCGTTATTCCATCAGTCGACCTCAGCAATCAGCAACTGACGCATTGGTAAAACAACACATAGACAAAGGATAAGCGGAACGAATAAAGTGTAACGAGTAGAATTTGTATAGGGAGATATTTAGAGACAAAGAGGGAGAATAACCAAAGAATCGATACAGCTGTATTATGTTCAATTTTAATCGGTACTAACTCAACAATCTACTCTCAGCAATCAGCAACTGACACGTAGGTAAAACAACACATAGACAAAGGATAAGCGGAATGAATAAAGTGTAACGAGTAGAATTTGTATAGGGAGATATTTAGAGACAAAGAGGTAGAATAACCAAAGAATCGATACAGCTGTATTATGTTCAGTTTTAATCGGAACTAACTCAACAATCTACTCTCAGCAATCAGAAACTGACACGTAGGTAAAACAACACATAGACAAAAGATAAGCAGAATGAATAAAGTGTAACGAGTAGAATTTGTATAGGGAGATATTTAGAGACAAAGAGGGAGAATAACCAAAGAATCGATACCGCTGTATTATGTTCAATTTTAATCGGTACTAACTCAACAATCTACTCTCAGCAATCAGCAACTGACGCGTAGGTAAAACAACACATAGACAAAGGATAAGTGGAATGAATAAAGTGTAACGAGTAGAATTTGTATAGGGAGATATTTAGAGACAAAGAGGGAGAATAACCAAAGAATCGATACAGCTGTATTATGTTCAATTTTAATCGGTACTAACTCAACAATCTACTCTCAGCAATCAGCAACTGACGCGTAGGTAAAACAACACATAGACAAAGGATAAGTGGAATGAATAAAGTGTAACGAGTAGAATTTGTATAGGGAGATATTTAGAGACAAAGAGGGAGAATAACCAAAGAATCGATACAGCTGTATTATGTTCAGTTTTAATCGGTTCTAACTTCGTTTCTGTGTATAGCAAGTAAAGCCAAGTTGAATTACTTGACCATCAGCCTGAGATAAGTAAGCAAGTCTGCAACTTAATTCTATTATTCTTCACTTTCGTGTTATTCTAAGCCATAGAATCTCGCTTCTTCGCTTACCCTACAAAAGTAAAGCTGACGGTGTATTTTTTTTACGCGTTCTTTCCACTCCTTTCTCTACTTACCATCGTTGATCTTTCTTCAACGACTCGATGCCTTTTCCGCCCTGTGTTGTAAGAGGCGTCGCGTTCGAAACGTTTTCAAGAACATCGAAAAGAACGATAAATCCGATTATACGTGCCTTTCAAGCAGGTGAGCACAAGAGCTGACGAGCTCGTCTAAATGAAGTACAATTACGAGTTATTCTCGTCGCGCAGACGTATATTTGCCTGGGGGAAATGCACTATACAGCTCATAACGAACAACCGAGCACGCCGCGTTACAGTTTTGTGCAATATAATGAGAAATAATACCGTTGCATTTCTATAATCGTTTCCTCGTTTCGCAACAACTTTCCGTTTTACGACACGAACCGTTGTTCACTGTCTTCTCCTGTTGTTCTCCTGAGAATACAATTTATGCTCTCTTTTAGTTCTTAGCGCACTAAGGTGCGGTGTCCTAAGGTGGCTTCCTTCCAATTTCTTACTTTCATGTTTCCATTCTTCGTTTTTCACGTCCACAGCAGCTTCTCTCTTCTCTTAGTCTATGGTTTTTTAAAAATCCCTATCGATTTTACGATTTTTGTCGCGCTGCCTTCAAACTTCAAGTTTTACGAAGATTTCCATGTCCATTTGTAATTCGATAAAACGATCGACGAAACAACGATCACGCTGTGTTTGGTTAAATGTGAAGCGTTCAGCCAACGTCTGACAAGTCTTATTTAACAACACCCTTTGTTAATAGATTCTATCGAACGAAATCGACCATTTCGTACGCGATAGAACGCACTAAAAACGCCTAGGAACGAAAAGAGATCGATAATCTTTGCAAAGTAACTAAAAACCACCGAGAATACGTTCTGCGTGACTTCGTTGGTATTACATTTCTGTAGGTTATTTTCTTTCTTTTCGCTTTTTCAATAATCCACGCGTTTATGTTACAAAGACCGTGATAGACGTGATAGACTAATTATTACTAATTGCTTCGAAAAATACATTTGTCCTGAAAAGAATTCCTGACAGGATAAATATTTGCCGCGACGAATAAAGTATATCGATTATGCTATGAAGGATCGATATAATCGACACGTGAAAATCCCTAGCTAGAGAAGTTGCAGTGAATAACTTTTCGGAACGACTGGTGACACGAGATATTTGAAACTTTCTAACGTTCGGGCAAGCTCGAGAAACGTTTACGCAATTTCCTTCCGGCAATAGCCTTACTTTCGATCGTCCTCGACTATGTCGTAGTCGATCGAACAGAAAGGTTCGGGACTGATAACTTATCGACGTTCTACGCTTTTGCATACATCTTCTCGATCGCGTTAGAAAGCGCAGTGGCGTTAAAATGGCTCGGAACAGCGATTCTTAACCTGTCACGAGGTCCTTGCTCGCATCGTTTTGTCCAAAAAGTTGGACACTATACGGGTACTAACGTTACAACGTTTAATTTTCGAGGATTTCAAGTTCGAGTTAGATGTTGGTGGCTCGTGACGACAGAGAAATTATCTAAAGGGGGTCCGTGGTAGACAAAAGGTTAAGAACCACTGGCTTAGGAGAAGGCGCCACGTACACAGATGAGAAGCACGATCGTTATTAGCGTTGCATCTGCCGCAGCTGCAGCCGCCGACTTCGACGACATTATCGAAAGGTCAACGTAGCACTGGTCGTCTCTGGACACGAATCACGAATATATGCATGGTGAGGTGCACTTTTAAAAGTCACTTGCACGTGATGCGCCAAGTAGGCTCTTGGGTCACGTAGACGTGTAATATATTCGATTTTATAATAGCTGTTTATCTCGGTAATTGGTAATCGATGGAAGGGAAAATGCGCCTGCCAAATATCTCTCGCAGTACGTGACAGTTAAAACTAGCAATTGAAAAAGAAAACGTTAAAACGAACGATACGTGAAACAAAAAAAGAATTGATCGTCGTTGTGACGATTTTTATAATCATTGCGAAACCTATAAATAAACGCGCTGTGTAAACGAAGAAGAAAATAGACAGATTCAGTTTCGGAATTCGCCGATTTAGGCGCATACGTTACATAACCTGCAACACTGCCGTGACAGGAATCGATCGAGACCTACAAAGTTGAAGTTGGTTAAGTCGTTTTGAAGTTGCAGGGCCAAACGATGAACATACATCGAGGCCAAACACGATTACTTTCCTCCTAGCGTAGTTTTGCCAGGGTAAAAAGCTTTTAAATATTAAAATAAATTGGCAATTTTCTCCACTCCCGGTTGAATATTTTTGACGCTCTGAATAAATTCGACACTTTGTAATTAGAAAACTGGTTGTTTTATTATACGAGAAATTCAATTAACCTAACAACAGTTTTCACACGTCGAAGACTTTACTGTATTGTAGTGATACGTTTCCAGAGGTTAATGTAACAATGGAAACGGTCGTGGTTTGTCTATATCGGTCGTGTACCGTGGTAGAGGTCGAGTGAAACGGGAAATTCTTAACGGAATGTAGTCCCAGTCAAGGATTACCGGTGAATAGGACATCTATCATTCGCAATTCTTAATTAAATGCCATCAACTCGAAGATACATCTAATTTTTTATTTCTCTAAATAGCGTTCATCAACGAAAGACAAATTTTTAGCTTAATAACGTAACAGTGTACGTAAGCGACAGTAGCAACTAAAATTAGAACACTCGTAGTTATTCGAACATAAACACTACACATTACGTTCCGAATATAAGCAAACTTTCTAAATATTTCGCTGGGGTATTCCAGAGGTCGAAAACATTTCTTATTTTCTCGCGTTTGCAAGATATTTCTTACGGCATATTAAACCGTAAATTAAAAGACAATATTATCGATTATTTTCGAATAATAATACGCGTTCAAGTGTAATTGTGTACGTAAGACACCGTAGAGAAGTTTGTCACTGATAAAACGATATGTCATTGAAACAATCATTTTTCAGATATTTTATTCAAATAATTGGCAAATAATTGTATGAAGTACGTTTTAAGAAAAACAACTTCTCCCGGCTTCTCCCGATGACATTTTTCGATTTCTCGATTTCTCGAGTTCGCTTCTCAACGTCCTCCCGTGTTATCAGACCGGTGACGCGACTCGGATGGTCTTTGCGAGTGAAATGCTTCTCGCAAAGGCTTCAAGGCCGACGAGATACTACCTCTCACTTTCCTACCTCTCGCGTATACACAACAGAGCCTGGTCGAGTTCGCCTTTCGCCCTCTCCTCTTTTCCTTCTTTTCGTCTTCTTCTTCTCCCATTCCATCCACTTCCTTTCCATTTCTCATGTTCTAGTCGTCTTTCTACCAATACGTTTGATTTTCTAGCTCCTTTGTATTTTTCGACGGTATATCCCGTTTGCTTTCAAGAATCTTACCTTATGCGTACTTCACGCTGCAAAAGGTCATCATTCTTTCGGGTCATAGCGCCTGCGTGAGCATGGCTAAATTAACAAACATATTAAAGGGGAAGACCGATAGAAGTAGAAGCGGCAAAATGATGCGACGAAGACGAATTGTCGATGCCAAGTGTGTTCTACAAACATGATGGTTGTAAGGCTGTCGGTTGCTAGCGGCAAGATTTCAAAGTTTGGGAGTGGTGTACGCGCGAGATGTATAAAAGATGAGAATGCGAGAGTGCAGATGGAGCACGCCCTCGACATTCCAAAGTCGGTGGTTGGAATTTCTCCTGCTTACATCCCACACCATTCTCGCGGCTATGTAAATACGCCCGAAGGAAAGTAACTTACGAGATAAAGATCGTGGCGTTAGTCGTCGATTCCTAGACTCGTCAAGGTTAGTCGCATTGTAACGCTTAGCAGATCTCGAAAATTCCAATTCGAAATCCATCACGTTACACCCGTTAATTAATAAATTATGTACGTAGTTTCCAAGTGTTTGTTTCTAGAAATTTTATTGTTATTAATTTACATTTATACAGTAAGTACCTTGAGTATTCGGTGAATGGCAGCCTTCTTCTATATACATATCATAGTTTTCGAAATGTACTTTTAGTACGCAAATGTTACACGAGTATCTGGCGCTTTTCTTTTGCCACGCGTTCATTTGTCGCGTTCTAATTTTTCAAACGCGGATTATAAAAGAGAGACTTTCGTTGCAAGTTTCGCGTGTTCGTCCGAAAGAAGGGAAAAAGTTCACGCCGCTTCGAACAGATCGACGTTGGTCGCTGCAATCCTTTTAATTGTTTCGTTCCGCGTTCAAGTCAAACAAAGCTGGAAACTCGCACCCCTTTCTGCTATCGATTTATCCTCTGCGATAAGGTTTCGGTTTCACTTGCACCTCCTCTCGTTGGGTTTCCTCCACCTCTTCTTGCAAAGGTTTGCTTCCCCTGGATCCTCCGAACCTGCCGCGTCCCGATGATTTCGCTTCGTTCGCACCGCTGGCGGTGCTTTTGCTGCGGCTGTGCGTGGTCGCTCTAGAAATCAGAACATTTCGTTATTCGTAACCCACGGAACAACCATCTCCCTGCTCCTCGTCCCATACCAAATAGCCATAAGCAAAATTTGATATTTTATATTTCTATAACTTTGTTAATTTTTTCATTTCGAAAAAGCTGTCCTGGACGAACCGTAATAACCTTAAACATTCAAGATGGCGTGACTGCTGTCTTAAATATCATTGCCTTTCCCCCTCCCCCCACCGTTATTTACTCGTATGTGGAATAAAGTGTGCTACATTAGAAAGACTATTAAAAATTCTGCGTCATAGTTACTTGGATTTTGGTGTTGTCGATTCGGAGGCGGCTTGCGTACCAGACGTTTCTTTATGCGAGGGTCCTACTTGAGCTCTTCTTCTCTTTAACGCGGCTAAGAGATCCTGGTTCGACCTTGAAACCAAAGCGATCCTTTTTCGTTATCTTATTCGAACAGTATATTCGTTGTCCGAATCGATGGAAGATTTCAAAATTTCTATCTCGCCAGAAACCATCCGCGAATTCTAATCTATTGATCGATGTTCGAGCAATCGAGATTCCGCGCTATTCCACCATAACACGCTCGAAATTCTAGACAATGGAAGTTGCGATTACCTGAAAGGTCTGACACCGCCGCGAACTTTCTTCGAGGATTCGGTGGTCGTGGTGGGAATTTCTTCCTGCTGATCTTGATTATCGTCGAATTCCTCGTCGCCCTCTTCCTCCGCTTCCACCGGCTGCTCCACCGCTTTGGCGGTGGTCGATTGCGCCTGGAACGAGAGAGACAGAGCGCGTTTATCGGTTCGGTTCGATGGTTCGTTCCAAACGAATCGCAACTCACCGGCGCTGACGATTTCCTTCCAACGTTTACTCGTCCTCGCGAAGACAATAGTCCACCCAGTCGGCCGGAATTCGATCTAGCCGGTGCAGGGGTCACCGGAGCTGCCGGCTCTTCCTCGTAATCGTATTCCTCTTCCGCCGATCTGACCACGGCTATCAGACAGCTGACCACCACCAATCTACAAAGCAAACGCGTTGTAAATACAACAGTTGTTACTGGAACCTGCTTGCCAGTGTAAAATGAACTCGTCAATGATGAAAATTACTGTACAGCGAACAGCATAACTGAAACGATGATAGATTTTACAGATGGTCGTTAACACTTTACCGATCGATAGCCGATTAATCGGATTTTTGTCGCCGACGTTTACCGACCGATAGTTTATTAATCAGCTTTTTGTCGTCGACGCTTACCGACCCCTAACCTATTAATCGGCTTTTTATCGGCGACAATCTTTCTCATTATTTGAGCAGTAATTTGCTATTTAGTACTAAGGTACCTTGCTCAGTTGCGTCGATTGCGTTGCTCTGTAAACTGCCACAGTTTTATACCAATTTGAAAAACTTACCGTTCGCAATGAACGAAAAGAAACCGAAAGAAAGCCAGCGCCAGGAAGAATCTAATGCCTGAGTTGCCCGTCGGACGTACGCTAGCGGTCGGTAAAGTGTTAACGTCGATCTAAACGACATTCCAACGTTTTTTATTCGCTCGTATCAGCGGAAATTCGTTTGTTCAGTGTTGTCGCGTGTTGTACGGATACGATCGTCGAATGGCATTGGTCCATTGCATAGAATGGCCGATTCAACGAGTCGATACGTGTTCACAGATATTTTACAGGCGAATTGATTAGGTAGAGTTAAGAATTTGCCGCTTGCCGAGCAAACGATTATATTTTAACGCCAGCTTGGCCTAGTTACCACGATAACTGTACACTGCAAGTGCAGAATCTTGCCAAGTTGAAAAGCGAAGATGTTGAGCGATAGTGAAAGGAAGCGCGATGATCGTGCACACGGAGGATAGCTCAGGGCTAGGAAACGCTTTCGTTCCTGACGAACGCCAACGAACTGAATAATCGATCGCAGCTGCTCTCGTTCACTTCCTAGTCGGTGACGCTCTCTGTGTTTTCGACCATCGAGAATCGAACAGTTGCACGCGAACGTGCAAATTTCTTCTTACCAAACTATGGATATTTATGCAACCTTTTATTAGTCGAATATTTCAGCAAATTCTTATCGGAACATTTGTAGAAATTCGTATCTATATATAAACGTTCTAACGTTTCATACCGAAACCGATCTAATAGGATGGTTCGATCGAACAAGAAAGAGAAGCTTGTTGAGCGTGTTTTAATAAAAGTTTTATTCCCGAAAGGAATCAGGTTGGTTCTGCGGCGCGTTAACGCGTCCCTCGCAGGATATCGGACTCGTCGGTCGTACAACTTTCGCCAAGGATCGAAAATAGAATCCGAGGACGTTGCTCGTCCTCCCGAAGGAGGGGAATCTGGTGTGTGCACGGGGATCGTAACGTACGATCGGTGGACAAAACCGGCGTGCGCCGGAGAGCACGATACTCGCACGCTTGTCGTTGTAGATCCGCGTATAAACCAGCTGGATCGTGACCTGTGACATTCACGTACGAAACTCACTTTCTCTGGCTTGGCTCGTGCAACTCGCGCTACTCCCAGCATTTGTCGCCCCGTTTCGAGTACGAATCACGCGAGTACGTGAGACGGCTGACAAATGTCACGGGAACTAGCCGAAACCCGTGGCCCGCCTCTGCCTCTAAAATAACATTCACCGAAAAATCGGTGAAACTCGATCGCCTCTACATACATATGTATACAGGGTCCGACCGAATAACGAATAGCACGTAGGAATCGGGCACGAGGTGATTCCTTATGAAACAGAAGAAAATACGCCTCCGTAAAGCTTCTTGGAAAACTTGGGCCAAGTTGGCTGAAGAATATAAAACAATGGCTTTTCGTAACACGATTTCAAAGCAGCCGAGAAATTTCAACTTTTCTCGGATCAACCGAGTAAAACGTGATTCCACGGTCAAAGCATTAGGTGTTTCGTGCTTTCTCGTGTCCGGCCTTATCCTGACGCAACTCTATTGCTCGCTCCAGCAACCGTGATCGCGGTTGTGACATAACGTTACGGTTGTTCGTTTTCGTGGTTACTTGGAGAAAAATATGAAAGAACGGCGTTAGTGCACGTTCTTTCGTCACGTACGGCGAGAAATTACACGCAATCAAAATTTCGATGGCTTTCAAAAACCGTTGCGTAAGGTAACTCGTCTTCTAACTGGTCTTGCCAATGTAGCGATAGACGATGAGCGTAGATAATGTCAAGGGAAAGCAACGGTAACTGGGAATCGAGAATAACCGTGCGAGACACGTTGCACGATGTTTGCAATTCTGATTCGTTGATCGATTATTATTATTATTACTACGTGTTAGATGGCTGTGTTTTCTAATTGATTTCCTGGTTGAGAACAGGATCGAACGGCCTATCAGCGTTTGCATAACGCATTTCTCTATTCTTTTATTTATTACTCGCTCGCTCTGCTTGCACTCGCGTGGCGATGGAAATTCGCTCGAGCCTGATTTCAATGATCACTTGCGACAGATACCGAATACCAGAGGGCTTGAAACGTGTAGCTCGTTTAACTACACCTTTCGAAGGCCTTGATACAAACTGCAAGTCGAAAGGATCACCGATTCAATCACTGTCTATCGTAAATACCCGTAATCCGTAAATGTCGCTGTATCCAAACATTTGCAACGTCTTGCGCAAATTTCAAGCCAAGCTACTACTCGGAAAAAGGAACGTGACACGACGACCGAAAGAAAATATGAAAATTTGGAGAAATCACTGCTCGAGAGAACAGGAAATTTGAGAAAATACTCGTATTATTCTGCGTGGAATCGTAGCACTGGTCACGGGGAAAGTGCAAAGATTCGCGCGAGCAAAGTAAAAGGCAAGAGTGAGCTATTCGCGTTATATTGGATCGCGGATGGAATACTTACGCGAAAATCGCGAGCTTCATGGTAGTGGTTGGTAGGTCGACGAAATGATGATGAACGAACGAAAAGCTGGTTCCGGAAGCTGCCCTGCTGCAACGCGTGCAACGTGGAAACGTGGATCGGACTGTTACCACGGGCGCGAAGCCGCGAAGAATGAATATCGTGTAGAGGGAACCGAAAGCACACCACTGCAATCGCGGAGGCTGTATACTTTGGAGTGCCGAGTCTAGTTTCCCCTTCTCTCTATATATATATGACTCTCTCACTCTCACTCTGGCACCAACCACCCGTGGCCGAACCCATCCACATCCACCTATCGTGCATGCGACTTTGGTATATCCTGAGCCAGCGAAACACGCGATATCCACGCGATATCCACGCCATTGCCCACGCGCTCGTCCAATTTCGGTTAGAATCTTTCTTCGATTTACACGAGCTTCTCCTCCGACCCTTCCTCGCCGATAAATTCGACATTTTTCAAAAATTCGATACTTTACGCGAGCAGAGTCTCGTAGAAGAATCGAACTCTCACGCTTTCAAAGCGCGAACTTGGAACGTTGATCGAGTAACGTCTCGCTGGAAAATTGCTTTTCCAGGGCTAGTGAATCACAGTTTGGTAACACGAAGCCGACTGAGCGAACGATTGAGCGGCGATCGAATCGATCGTTCCCCGAAACGAACGAATCGATCCGCTTAGGACGTGTTTTATAGTTAGATCGAGCGTAAGCAGTGAAAGTGAACGACACGGACCTCGTACCTGTCCATAGGCAAGAATGCCAGATATCCTGCTATCGTCCCCTGAGTCCTGACTTTGTTTCCCTTTTACGATTATCAACTTATTATTGTTCGTCGAAGAAACTTCTACTATTTACTATTACTTGCAATCGTTTGTCATGGCGCTTGCCTCCATCGAATACGTTCTTTCATTGTTGTAACGCGTTTCAAGTACATATCGTTCTGAACGAAATTGAGAGAAACGTTGGGTAACAAAGGCGAAAGATTGGAAAGACAGCGTGCTATTTTTAACTTGATTCCACATAATCCTTTGTGTGGAATCGACGGAAATTCATTCGAGAATATGGTGAGAGGTCGTAAATTTCCAAGAGGCTAAAGAAAGCCTCCATGGTCTTGTTGGCTAGACACGACGATTATCCTTGAAATTCCACCGTGTCGTCCGTAGAGGATAAAGTTATCTGACAGAGAAATTATTAACGGCAGGAAGCTCGACGCTGTTTAGTTCGCTTGGTTATTGCAAAACATATAAAGAACACGATTTTTTCGTTTGACTTTTAGAGTCTCTTTCGATTTTGCATGTAACTCTGGAAATTTACTAACCTATTAACCGTCCTGTCCATGCGATATACGTTAGTGTTACTATATTATAATTAGTTCTACACATTATAGTCGCTATAGTTCTATCCTGTTACAATGCCAACGAAATTTCAAAATGTGTCCTATAACGCAAATAATATGCTCATAAAAATTTCGAGTATTTTCGCGAATCTGTATTTATAACCTAACCTAATAATTCTAGAAGGAACAATCGGCATCTACGAAAGGTAGCATCATATCGGCCTTCCTTCGATTCGGATCGTGAATCGCTTTGTTTACCGATAAAATCAATTCCAGACAGGTCGCTGTTCGAACTCCTCTCGGCGTCGTCGCGGTTGGAAAAATATTCAGGATCTTCCGTGTGTAAATGTCAAGAGGTGTATTGCGGCAAGTACAATTGCGCGTTCCACATTTCAGTTGGCATTCGATACTATGTATACGAGTATGTACATCGAGCTACCGTAATTCTCTTAATCCGTACAATTAGCATACCAAGGTGAAACGATTCACGTTCTTTACCAAGTTAGATTCTTAATTTTTTAACACTTTCACGACGTATCGCGGCGGGGCGACTATCGCGCTATTACGTGTCGCTATATTTTTTCGCTTTCGCGGTTACGCGATTTTTTGTGTAAAGGCAGAATTCTGTCGCGTCTTTCTTTAATTTAATATTTTTTCAATATTTTGGTACACCTGAATTTTATTCGTTCAACGTTCCGTAAACAAAATCGAAGCGAACGCGTCCTCTCCTAGAAATCGGTTGGCTGTATGTCGAGCCGACCGACTCGTATCGTTGGTAAAACTCGTGCTGTCACCTCTCGGCGATGTTTAGCAGCGTTCGAAAGGATTTTACGATCCAAGGATTTACCATCTTTTTAAGATCGATCAAACTATCGAACCGAATCGATTGTGCGCTCGGTTACTTCATTTCGTTGTTTTCTGCACGATCACTGCCACGCGAATTTTATACATTTTCGTACATTTGCCCCCAAAACAAGGATATATTGAGATATTTTGTACCATGACATTCTTGCCAAATATTATATCGTTTTGTACATATTACACAGTATGAACAACCAGTTGATGTATTACTTAAATGTGATAAGTATTAAATAATCCCACCGAATAAATATTTTGTAACCTGTACGTTTATTTTGAAAACGATGTAAATCCAGTTTCCTTTGATTCGAGATATCGAGATATTTGCAACTCCGTCGATTGTCAAATCCAAATAAATTCATCATAGCTTCGAATAGATTTATTGAGAATTAACTATATCTTTTTCCATGATCATGAATGAATTTACGCCATCTTCAAAATGACTGTATCGTACAATTCATAAAATTTTGATTGCTGAAATTTACGTTTTATGCTTTAATCCACTTTCGCTTATAAATAAGAACAGAAAGAACAAAATGCTGTTGCTTCGTTTCAACATTTACTTATTTACCGTAACAGAATGCTTGTAAGGTTAATGTTAAGTACATTCTATTTTTTATTTCGATGTTACGTAAGGTAATAAACGTATCGTATCCTCATATTTCCCACGTGTAATCGGTTTAATGTTATTACCATGTGAAGGTGTTAACGCGATGTTCTCAAATTTTTGCAATTTCCCCGGATCGATCGATGATAAATCTGAAGTTCCAAATTTGTTCTCCTCCGTTTTACGACAAAATTGTACATGGAGTGCTTCTGCGAATTACAGGCAACCACCTGTTCCCAATTACACCACTTTCTAAATGAACGATCGTACATCAACTCCATCGATGATCAACGAGATTTCGATCGATCAAAACAAACGAATATTTCAAGATTGAACTTATAAATTGCATATAAATATTAACGATATATTCTTGCAAAAAATTTTGCAATGCATTTGTATACGTTATTTTCAAAATAGGTGATCTATGAACTTCTACTTCGTAATCGAATTTCGTGCGTAACCGTATCAATGAAATTTCAAAGTGTTTCGTACAACGCTTATAATGTATTCGTAAAGATGTTTATACAAGTGTTGGAATACTTTCCAATCTCGTCGAAAAGAATTTCGGAAGGACGAAGGAAATGGCGGCAAAAAACGAGTGCCATTGAATTTCGTATTCGGCTTGGGCCGAGCAGTAGCGCCATCCGGTAAAGTAGCCGCAACGCGAACTAAAAGAGTCGAGGCTCTTGTCTGTCACTTGTTGCATCGCCGTCGGCCTGACGTTCGTCCGCTCCGGGCCCGGCGTGCCTTTACCGGTACACTCTCGTGATTTTTTATCTCCCACGTTCTTTTCTTTTCCCTATCATAGTTCACGCCGAATCGCCGTATTTGTCTTTCGATAACCGTGCCAGTTATTCATCAGAACCTTTTTCAATCAGCTACTTGTCAGTGTCGCGTGTTTTTTTTTCATCTCGCGTATCCTTGGATGTTTGTCGAAGTTTGCTGCTCTCGCACCAGTGTATCATTTTCCTTCATCATGGTGAGTAAACGATCTACGTTGATAGAACAGACGAAAATACCTCCTACTATACATATATATATGTAGATTTATTATTATTTCTTTTTTCATTTTTCTTATTTCTTATTTTTTTCTTTTTCGTAGATTTATTTCTTTTACATTCGACTGTGTATATATTGCTTTTACTTTAATTCGATCCACGTTGGCGCGTAACTCGTAATATTCAAACGACACGAGCGATTGTTATCGATAACTTGGATATCTTCGTTGATAGGAGGTCTATTTTAAAAAGTTTACTTTTCTGATTCACTAAGTATACTCGCGCAGGTGAAAGGTGAAAGAATGTGCCAGAGGTATACGGCAGGTTGTTCGTATTCACGACGAATCTCGTTGCTCCTTCGAGAGAAGGGGGCACAATGGCTGCGTAAAGTTAGGTGTGATCACGCATGCACGCTTTATCTTAAATCGTCTCTTCCTCTTCTATCTCCTCTGTCTCAAATAATTCACGCTTAGCTCGATTCGATCGGAAAGATAGAAATCTCGCGAACTGAGAAACTCGAGTTCTCCTCTACATCTATAACACGTATGTATGTGTATCGAACGTGTTTCGTTGAACTTCGTGAATGTTTAACTCGTGTGCCCCTATATCTGCTGTTCAGCGTTGCTCTTTGGGTCGTTCCTTTGTTTCCTGGTCCGATACCTCTGTACTCGGAACACGATGGACGCTGTACTACGTCCATTTCTCCGCTCTTTCTCTCTTCCATCTATTTCTGTTTCTCTCTTTGCCTCCTACTCCTCCTGTTTCGTCTCATTCTCGCAAGCAACTCGAGTACGGCCGTTCTCTAGAAACCAGTTTCCAGCTGTCAGCGTCCAGTTTCACGTACGCGCGGTATACCTACCTACGTGTGTATATAGCTACATAGATATGCGCGGTATATATATGCAATGATTTTTCGTTTCTCCGTGCACACCGCACGAGTGCAGCAATCTCGCTGACCCACGGCAACCTCCATTGCAACTTTCGTCGAAGCGGTTGCTGCATCAGTTTTTCGCTCGCGTCTTATTTGTTAGATTAGACTGCGGATTTTTGTGCATATTATTGCGTTCACAAAGGATATAACCTAGCAAACACGACGATGGTACCCCGCTGGGGGTAGCCACCCACATGCTATATTTTATTTTTTATTCACTTCCACCTAGATATAATACTTTACCAAATGTCCTTCTGGACAAATTGTAAAAAAATCCAAATAAATAAATAAAAAAAAAATATTATTGCGTTGATGCTCGCAGCACGCAGTTTCCGTGTAGATTTTCAGATTTCTAAAGGAAAAACTACATTTACGGAAATAATCAACGTCCGACAATACTACCGCAACTAACTACATTTCGCGCTCTAAGATTTTCTTTTTCAACTAACTCTTTGAATTCGAATGCTGCGTTCGAATTCTATGAAACCAACAGTAAATTTTCGAAGAAAAAAATGTGGGAAGGCAATTCGGAAAATTTTCGCCGAATACCTGTAACTAAGAACGGTTGAACGCGTATGAGGGGATGGCGGTGTGGTTTCACGTGATTCGTCCTAATCCCACATCTTCAACGACCATCTGCTCCTCCGCATACTTTGCTTTCCTTCGCAGCTCCCTGCAGCCAGCCATTCCTATCCTCTTGATTTCAAAGAACCGAGACGTTCCTCTGGCACAACAGAGAAAGCAGAAGCTACGAGTAGGTATAAACACAACGGTCGAAGACACGGTATTCCCCCGGTACGAAACGAGAACGATCACGACGACTACGGCGGATTTAAGCCTCCGACACTTGAATCACAGCTCCCTCCCTCTATTTCTCTGTCTCGTTCTTCTTACAGCGCTCTTCCTGTATGCGGTACAGCCGTCTCGCTTCTATGAATGAATTCGAGAACGTAAAGCAGAGGCTCACGCATCCGCCTATTTTGGTGCAGACGCGCGCCCTTCGACTTTCGTTAGGGGAGAAAATTATTTCGGTCGAGGCGAGCTGCTCTTTCCTCCGACCGCTCTTTTATCCTGTGTCGAGCGACTAACCTTACTGTATTATTTTCCCAGAAATGTCCATTATCGGGAAAGAAAGTTTCATTGCAGCGAAATTTCGTACGAAGAGCTAAGCAGTGCACGTAATCAACGCGAGTTACGTAAACTCTTACTGGCTGAGGCATTGGCTCGGTTACCTACGACAGGCCAGTACCAAGGAATCTACTGGGTTGGAAACTAAGTGATTGCGGATTTTGTCATTACCACCCAATGGCAAAATCCGCAATCACTTAGTTGCCAACCCAATAGTAACTTTTGCCGTGCGCCAACATCGAAATTTAGAAGTTGATATTTACATTTGCGTTTATAAAACCAGAACGTTTGGTCGAGGTATTCTGCAAAGATCCGTAGCACGTAAAAAGTTCGTTTTTCTGTCAGATATCAATAATAAGAAAAAACCTAAAAAGTTGTGGTCGGACCTTAAACGTTCGGTACCAAGTTGCTTGCTCGTTACTTGCCACTTGACTGGTCATCAGACTCGAGAATTGTCGACTTCATGCTGAGACTAACTTGCAGCATTTCCTTTGCGACAAACTACAAGTTATCGCGAGATTGCACGCTTATTAGTATTAATTGTAACAGACGGTGCACGTGTGGGAATATTAACGCGAGTAACCGTATTCGAAAGAAATTCGAAGGTACCGAGAAGAATAAGGAAATTATAGGCGAGAGACGCGTGCCTCGTGGTGCACGAGAGCGCGTGTCTACGCGTATTATCCAGCCAACGACGTTTCCTCGCGTAATTGCACGTTTCAACTCTATAAATATTAACGAAGAGTGGAAGAAACGATGCTCGTCTAGACGACCAAGCCTCGAACCGTTAACCGAGACATAGCGAGAACGTTTGCCGCTTTCTCGCTCGTTTCTATAAGAAGCTTCCATTCCTTCCAGAAAAATGCTCACACTCACGCACGTTAGATGTGTGCATATGTACATAAGTAGTACTACCAACAAAGAATAGCGCGAAGTGTGCCTTGCACAAAGCGTATTATTTTACGAAGAACTCGACGTTGATAAGAAAACTTGGCCGTTTCTTATCGATAATAACCAGCGGCGCAGCAACGTTCCTGATCGCTTTCTACGCTATTCTCGGTCTATCGCCTCGCCCTTTTTATTCTCCTGTTTATTGCATTACTTCTTATTATACCGGCACGCTCGCTTTGGGATACCATTAGTCCAATTAATTTCTCGTTTTCGATATTTCCCCTTAATGCATCTACAGTTTAGGGCAGTTTCTCATTCTTTCTCATTACGTTCTTTCTTCAGTCTCGTAATATACGACAAATCTGATTAGCTGTGCGAGGAATTTGAACACGTTGAAGCTTATGAGATTTATTGTAAATAATCCTGCCGTACGTATAGTATACCGTGCATGAGTATTTGGATACTTTCAATTGTAGCAAATATATCAAATATATTTCTTATCAAATTCTTTAATCTAATTCTTGCGCCTGATCTTATCTCCAGCCAGCTATATACAGTTGGTTGATATCGATAAACACGATAGTTGATATTAATTAGTGTAAATAAAAAAGTAAGTAAAAGCTAAGGAAACCGAAGCTAAATGAAGTGATTTTAATTGCATCTGTTCGATGTTGAGGTTTTGCAATTATTTTTCAATCGATCCAGATATTCTCCTTATTTCAGTCTCGATTTACCATAATATTTAACCATTTGCGACAAGAAGTAAAAAGTTAACAGTAACCAGACCTCCTACTATTACGATGTTGAAAATATAATATTGGGTTGGTAACTAAGTGATTTTGGGTTGATTTTGTCATTTGGTGGTATTGACAAAATCCTCAATCACTTAGTTGCTAATCCAATAGAAACGTGAATATTTCGATTGAGTTGTATCGAATATTCAACTACTTTTTATATCTCTAGATCCCAAACTATCGAACTCATTGAGACGTGTTCTATTCTCTGTCGTTGCTAGATTGCGGATATTTATGCAAATTCATATCTGGCGAACATAACTAGGAAAGTAGTACCTAGACAGCGATTTGTTCCACTGAGCAAATATTCCAACAGGTACTATACCTTTTTTTATTTTGTCTTCTTTTATTTTTGCATATTACGTGACATACTCGATCATACTTGTACCTTTCAATTTCTGTCATTAAACGCTTAAAAGTCCACTGTCTAATAATTGCAAATCGAAATACCAAGAGCTGCAAGCTTCGCGTTTTTTTTTTTGTTTCTTTCTTCGAAAACGTTTGCCGTCAGTGTCGATAATGTTCGCACATGTTGCACAAGCAGTCGTTTACCTTGCAGCTAAATCCTGACACGGTTTCCCCGACTTGCTCGCTCTCGGCAAATTGTATTCGGCCAGGCCGAGCGCTCTGACGAGACAAAAGTTGGCGAACGGAATCGGCTCGGAACGAGGTGGACCGCTTTGGACAGAACATCGTCCGGATCGTAGGGATTCAGCGCGATCGACACGACTGCAAACGGCCGTATATCGGTGTCGAGGTCGGCACAGCCGATTCCTTTTATTCGCGAAAGCTGATTAAGTCGAGAGAGAATTCGAGACGATGGTAACGGAGAAGGAGAACGTTGGGGGAAAGCAACCAGGGCCTCGTTATTCTTTGCTCGCTTACTATCAAGGGTGTTGCTTATCGTAATTCGTAGTATGTATCGGTAGTGCTCAGAATAGTTGGCAGGTCCGTGGAGATTGGAGAGTCGTAAGACGAAGTGAGAATTATTCTAAATAGACTGCAATTATACCTGTGCAATTATATCGCTTTATGCAATTTCGCATTCCTATTAACACTAGAACTACCAATTAATTAACACGAAGCTATTTCTATCAAAACCAGTGAAAATGACTGCTCTTTAAAAAATTGATTTATTTGATTTATTACTTTCTTACAGAAGGAAGTCCATGTTATGTAGCACATTTTTGCTATTATTAATCCATCTGGAATCCCTAAACGAGGATTGACACATTTATAAAATTGTAGAACCAGTCATTTTGATTAGTGTGGTATTTCTAGTGTTAGCGATTTAGCGATCGATCTAGAATTTTCCTAACGACTGGTATCGTCATATTGAAGGATACGCGGTAAAAATTTGAAAAACATGTGGTAAGTTGTAGAAAACGAGGAAACTGGTTAATTGGGGTTCGATAAACAGATTGCAACACAATTTTACATTTTGACTGGTATTGGTATAAGTAGCCTTGGTACGAAATTATTTTCAGTTTGAATAAATAAAAAACAAAATAAAATTCATTATATTATTCTTTTAGTTATTGTTGCACCACTCATATAAGTAGCCTTGGTACAAAATTATTTTCAGTTTGAATAAATAAAAAACAAAATAAAATTCATTATATTATTCTTTTAGTTATTGTTTCACCACTCATTTTCTCTGGTATTGGTATAAGTAGTCTTGGTACAAAATTATTTTCAGTTTGAATAAATAAAAAACAAAATAAAATTCATTATATTATTCTTTTAGTTATTGTTTCACCACTCATTTTCTCTGGTATTGGTATAAGTAGTCTTGGTACAAAATTATTTTCAGTTTGAATACAAAAAAACAAAATAAAATTCATTATTCTTTTAGTTATTGTTGCACCATTCATTTTCACTGGTATTGGTATAAGTAGCCTTGGTACAAAATTATTTTCAGTTTGAATAAATAAAAAACAAAATAAAATTCATTATATTATTCTTTTAGTTATTGTTGCGCCACTCATATAAGTAGCCTTGGTACAAAATTATTTTCAGTTTGAATATATAAAAAATAAAATAAAATTCATTGTATTATTCTTCTGGTTATTGTTGCACCACTCATTTTCACTGGTATTGGTATAAGTAACCTTGGTACAAAATTATTTTCAGTTTGAATAAATAAAAAACAAAATAAAATTCATTATATTATTCTTTTAGTTATTGTTCCACCACTCATTTTCACTGGTATTGGTATAAGTAGTCTTGGTACAAAATTATTTTCAGTTTGAATACATAAAAAACAAAATAAAATTCATTATATTATTCTTTTAGTTATTGTTGCACCACTCATTTTCACTGGTATTGCTTTAAGTAGCCTTGATAAGAAATTACTTTCAGTTTGAATACATAAAAAACAAAATAAAATTCATTATATTATTCTTTTAATTATCGTTGCGAAAGTCATTACATCATTGCGGAAAAAATATAACATGAAGTAGGAATGCTAAAATAAAATTATGAAACCAGTCAATTTGGCTGGTGTGGTAGTTCTAGCGTTAATACGTAACACGTATACACGGTGTAAAGAAACGTTTGGCCGAAATCCACAAATACGTCTCGATAGTATTTATGGGTATTTATGGGCGGGACTGTGCATGCAAGATGTTTCGAACTTAAATGGTCACACTGCGTGACTTTGATCTACGAGCAAAAAGAAAGAAAAGAAGAAAAGGACGTTGGTAATACCTGGAAAAAGATGGTCAGTGTTATCCTGGGCGACATATTTCGAGCCCGTGAAAATCTGCGAGGAGGAAATTAATGTACAGGCAGAAAGAAGGAAAAATGCTATACAAAGTTATTGAAATTCAGGAAAATTCTCAGGATCGTCGTAGCGTAATTAATTCTATTGTTCGTTAATGCGAAGCATGTGTCCGTCCACAAGGACGATATTCTGAAACGAAGAATTAAAAGTAATTATCTTTTCTTATATTCTTACATTTCATGATTATTCACGTCACAGAATTACAACGTGCACGCCATATTTGTTGTTTCTAACTCTATAACAAAGTGTCTATCGACGAACTTCGTATAGCAGTTTTTTTTTTTTTTTTTTTTTACCTGTAGAATAAACTCTCGTTTAAGTTCGGGACACCCTGTATATATGCAACATATAAATTAACGAAAGTGTAACATTTTTTTCTAAGAGAACGGTCGAGTTGCGACCTGATTTCTTTGAGATCTTCGATCCTCGCGGTGCACACGAAAATCTCCACCGACACATGTACAAGTGTACGATACGTTTGTGACAGCCAAGAGATCTCTTCGTATTCTTCGTACTGTACAATGGCTGCGAAATGTATTAGCGTGTAGCCTTATTTTTAAACGGGACGTTTTTCAAACGATTTTCATAACACCTGTCGTACCTTCGTACGAACGTTATTCAATTAACGACAGAATCGCGTCAAAATGGTGCAAAAGCTCGTAGAAACGTTTTAACAAATGTCATTGACAACAGATTATCTTGTACGGCTGCACGTCGACGCATTATGACCGAACATATCTCTCGACGAGGCGAAGCTCTTTCAATACATAAAATCTCGAAGATTCCCGCGAAAACAGAGCTAATACCCAAACAAGTATCGCCGGCAGTTTTTAAACTATCTCGATGAACTTGTGGCGTGACTGTATATATGATATCAGATCTGCGCGATTCGCATCGTTGGGCGAGTAACTAAATACATAAACAAACAAATATATATCCGAGTATAACCTCGGAGAACAGAACGCTGTAAAAAGTGCTGTAACACGTGGCTCGTTTGAACGCCGCTCGAGATATGCGGTAAAAAGTCGTGTCCAGAAGGAAAAAAATTCCAACGTTTCGCCAAGATCGCAATTGGCAATATTCAAGCGAAATAACCTTAAAGTGTATCTGTAGTAAGTGAAATAACGCGAACAGCTATGCAGGCGATGCTGGCGTGCAGTGAAAGCCTGAAAATTATCCGAGTTGGTCATGTTGAGAGTCACTGAGTAGCTGATCGCTGATACGGCGATGCGTCATAAGTAAATACGCGCCTACCTGTAACTCGTTATCGGTGTTAACTGTGGTCCCCTGTGTCGAATAGAAGTGGCGTCGGTTGGCGATCAGTTGGTCGGACCACGAAACGAAGCGTGTCGGTCGTCGCGAGAGTTCTCCTCGCGTTCGCGGTTACTTCCAATCCATTCTCTTCTGTTCGTCATTCTCGACGAGCCGTTTCTTGCTCTTTCTCTCGCCTTCCACCCCCCACCTTCTCTGTTTCACTTGCTCTACGTGCATTACGCGAACGAGAGTCGCAGTCGGTCGCCAGTGTCGGCACAGAGGCATCGTTGACGCCGTGTCCCTTCTCTCTCTCTCTCTCTCTCTCTCTCTCTCTGTCTCTCCCTCTCTCTACCTATTCATCTCTTTCTCTCTTTTTTCTCTTCCTCCTTTTACGTTCTTTCCCTTCCTTTTCGCTCTCTTCTCTCGATTAATTCTTCCCTCTCTCCGTTTCTGTTCTCCTTCTTCCTAGCGATGCGCCGTGCATCCGACGGTACTCGCTCGCTTTCCATCCACATTCGCCGCATCTTACGCCTTTTTTCCATCCTGTTCGTTGGATCGTTGCGTTATCTTCCCATCGAATTGTAGTAAGTCGAACGATCCTGCGTAAGGTGGATCCGGTGATCGGTCGGTCGCACCGTGTTCCAACAGTGAGTGTGATCTTTCTCGTTGGCGAAGATTTGTTCGAATCGTGGCGTTGAGACCTGCGATTATACGCGTAGCAGTGGAAATACCATACAGCGGTGGGAGTCGATGCTGCGAAAGGGATAAACGCCGGAGATTTCAGGAAGGCTGAAAGTTTGGTAATTAACCTTTGACAGATTTATACAGTGCCGCGGATCGTAGAATAGCTTTGCAAGCCGATAGATGGCGCTTCAGTGATCTTCGTTTCACGACTGCTTTTCACAATTAACGAACCCAGTCTTTTTGTATAATTATGAGGTCGCAGATTCATAGAAATAATAATCGGACTTTTCAAATGATACGTTCGTGCAAAAAGTTGTCGAAGGACGAATAAAGTAGCAAGCAACGAGGTCGCGATCGCCGATAGCCTAGCGTTCAACCAACGATATCTCTGCGTTTGTAGGAAACTTGAAACTGCAGAATTGCACAGGATGCACGTAATATGAAAAAAAGGCATAAAATATGGAAAATAATAGCGCTTTCTATAATACGTAACAAGTAAATCAAGCTTCTAACGTTCTTGGCTAGACATTCTCAGAAATATAAATTCGCATGAGAATCCGCGCATCTACCGATGAAAAGGACGCGCGTTTATCGTTACGATGACTCGCTCCTGATGCTCTCTGGCATCGCTTACGCTTGTGTTAGGTTGGCAACTATACCACTTAATGACAAAATCCGCAATTACTTAGTTACCAACCCAAGTTATCTAAGAAAATTCTACTCGAGATAAGAATAACAGCAACCTGGGATGTTGAAGCAACGAAAAGAAGGTTGGAAAAAAAAAGAATAATTTAAAATAACGAGTCTTTTCACGTATGATACTTACACGTGTCTTTCTCCTGGATCTTCGCGCGCAACAACTTCGTAGCAAATGTAAAACATTTATAAAAGATTTTCGCAGGTTTTAAAATATTTTCCCACTGTGTATTTCGGTAATTATTTTCTCGAAAAATATCCAAACAGTCAAAATTGACATTTTTCTAGTTTCACGATAAAACAGCCTGTTGAAGGTTTTTCTAATGGAGAGGTTGAAGAAGCGAGGCGTTCCACCGTTCGTATAACCGTCGTTCAGAAACTTTCAATCTCTTCTCGTCGATGCTAGGCACGGCCGAGAGTACTCGATATTTATCGCGAGTGCTCCTCCTAACTGCCAACCGATAATTCCACGAATGGTTACGTGCGTACCCCGAACGTAAACGCCCAAGAGCATTTGCACGTTATTAATTTGCACGTTATGAACTTATTTTCTTAATGCCAGCAGTTGTTCGCGAAAAGAAACCGTAACGGATTTCCTTTATCCTTTGAGACGCAGTACTAAACCTGATGCGTTTCGGAATATGTATTGGCTTGGCAACCAAGTGATTGCAGATTTTGTCACTAGGTGGTATTAATAACATCCGCAATCGCTCAGTTGCCAACCTAATAGAATTTGAGAATTTTTCTTCCAAGTAATTGCGATAATAAAAATGTTCAGATTTGTTGATCGGTACGAACGTTGCTACGCGGTTTTGGCTTTGAAATTATACAATTTTTGAAATAATAGACAAATTCTACGTCACGTTGCAAAATTTAGTACGCGGAATATGTTTTGGAGATTTCAAGAACATCGGATAGGTGATACGTGGCTGGGAATATTTCGCGGGTTAGAAAAATATATTTTTGAGAAAAACGTAAGAGAAGCTCCTGCGCAACATTTTTCCATAATGAATCTTCCGCGTTTTTGTCGCTGTAGCTTCGTCAGTAGTTTGAAGCTTGATCATCGTTCGAAACGCGATACTCTGGAAAGCTGAAATTTTAAGAAAATGGAAAGAAACTGAAATTTGTACAATTTTTAGAAAAAATATTTTTTAGTTTTTCATATGTATTATTTGATTTATGTCCAAGTTTGTGGAAGTAGTCAGCTGCAGCGTAATTGTCCCATAACAATTTATCGATAAGATTGGCGATTTAAAAAAAGAACTGTGTCGCGACTAAAATCGTCTCTTAACGTCGCCTGCAATTCGTTTCGTAACGAGTATGCGCGGAATGTGCTCATCGGCGTTCCTCATTTATGTAATCATCGTAAGCGACGATTATTCGGCCAGGATGCGTCTTACAGGGACATTTTGAAGTGCAACAAACGTAGATAAATAATCGAATCTTCTGCTCTGTGCAACGAAAACTAGTCTGTTGTTATTTCGTATTTTTCTCTTATTCTGAATATAACGTGTCTTACGTTGATTCCACACTATCAATGCAGTTGACAAAGCGAACAGGTCGCTTGGGTTTATTTTATTTCTATATTTCCTGAGGATTTTAAAAACCCTGTTACTCTTGCAACCTTTTAGTTTTATTCATCTCATTCGAAATATGCTGATGTCCAGCGTCGTACGATCCGCCTATTGATCCTCAAATGTTGGCTTGGCAACTAAGTGACTGCGGATTTTATCATTGCCACCTTATTGCAAAATCCGCAATCACTTAGTTGCCAACCCAATACAACAGAGTCGTGAAAAGTACACGGCATGAATTTTTGCGATTACGATCCCATGTTTCATAAATGAAGTACGATCACGCTAAAGAACAGGAGAAAGATGGCCGATATTATCTTTTTTTATTTTTTTATAAATAATCTGCTTGATCGCTTTCCACTTCTTCGTGTTATAAGTTTGAACGCACGTTCGCCTTTCCTGCGTAATTATCTTCTGATTTTCCGGGTTGAATTCCTCGCGAGCGACGTTAGAAACAGCGAGCCGATTTATCAGGATACGTGCGCGCATACTAATGCCATATCTGATCCAGTTGATCTCTTTTCTCTATCCCTTCGCAACTTTAAACATTCCGTGTTTAACGCTTAAACAATCATAGTGTAATATCTTCTTATACTTATTTATGTATTAGGTTGTCCGAAATGTTTTTTTTCGTTTTATAAGGAAATAATAGACGCACAATGTTTTTTGTTTTTTATTAGTTTATTGAATTATGCACGGACGTAATAATAGAAATAGAACGAAATGGATCATACCTAATTCAATAAAATAATATAAAATAGAAATTGTTGTTCAACTATTATCACCTTATGAAACGAAAGAAACTTTTCGGACAACCTAATATTTGTGTGCATATTACGTAACATGTAAATGTAACATATAGGGAGCATCTGATGTCGTTTCATTCTCACAATTATGTTTTTCTTTTCGATACTGCACAGGGGGAGCATAATATCTTCTGCAATTTTCGCTGTTAAAATAGCTAAAGGTATCGTTGTACCGCCAAGAAGCTAAAGAATTCACATGTTGTTTCATATACAACAACGTGTACGTAACATATGCGTAGTTACTGTAATTCCATAAATCACATTAATCACGTAAATTGTATTTTAAAAAATTCTTCCTAACCTTTTTCCTGACAATATTATCTTGTAATTTTTACATTTCTTAAATAAATGAATATTCTAGTATAATATAATATAATAAATGAGTTTACTATTTAATAACTTAACTTTGCTACGTTTATCCTTTTCTGGCGTATTATAGAGCTGGTGCTAAAAAGTAATGTTAATAAGTGAACAAATAAATAAACTATCGGCGCTGTTTTGCGGAAGAAACTAGGTGGCTGCTTGTATTAGGTTGGCAACTAAGGTTGGCATCATTGGGTGGTAATGACAAACTTCGCAATCGCTTAGTTACCAACTCAATATATGGTACGAACTGATAGAAAGATCGAAAATCGCTGCGATATTCCGTCAACAATGGAACAGGGTTCCTCGTGAGCGCGCCACGGTCGTTGCAACGCGTGCATCCTGCAAACCGACGGTCGGCAATCGACAAAGAAACTCGCTTCACCCTTCCGATACTATCTAACGACGATAATGGGATAACGAGAGTCAGGATAATTAACCGAGAACGGTGGTACTCGTTGAACCAATCGAGTCTGTCAATTATTAGCCCGACAGCAGACGTTCATTTCAGACTTTCAGCCTATCTCATTCTCTGCCTCTTTTCTCTTTCGATTTTTCCCCAATTCCGTGTAACTTTTCTCTGCTTTCGTTTCTCGTGTTCGTTCTACCTTGGATGGAGATTACAGTCGAATTTAGTTACGGTCAGCAAACTGTCCGTGTTAGGAAATTTATGGCCCGTAGAAAATTACTCTGTGTTTCTTCGGCAAGAGTTATGGTTGCTCTGTTAACGTTTCGTGGAACACACCGCTACTTCTCCATCGCGGCTCTTAATTCCTCCCCTTTTTTCCCCTGGCAACCGAATTAACGTGGTTTTACCCAAACTCCTATCGATATTTAACAGCGCGTAATTTATCCACGAAAATTCTATTTTCTTTCTTTCACGTTCGTTACGAAAGTCTTTGACAATTGCAATTTCGATTACTCCAATTGTTTCGTCAATTAAAAATTAATAAATCTGGAAGATTAAGCCTTGCTGCAGTCTTCGGTTCAACTTTCGGTTCAATAAGCGTTTAGGGCTTTTACGGTGTTTTAGTCGAAAGCGACTGGAATATCCGAAATTCGTAAATAAGTAAATGCTCAAGGAAATGTAGAGGTACGTCGTGTTATAAATATCTTTTACGATATTTCTCGTCGTAAAAGTCCAATATGTTCAATGGCCGAATTAATAGATCTAATTAATCGAATAATTACCGATTATATAATAATTATTCTTAATGACATAATGTAAATTTATCCTGAATATTTATCGATGATACATCATACCCATAAACAATAACACGTATTGGTATAACAGTACTGTGTCAACATAAATTTGTGCTGTTGCAAATACAACTTCATCCGGACTTAATTCCATTATTCTTCCAACCATAATTCTTTACACATCAAAATACAAATACTAGAAAAAGTATAATAATATCCTTTTACGTTTGAAATATTCTTCTCTTAGAGTATGATATATTATTAATTTAATTAATATAATTATTTAAATTAAAAAATATTTTTAACATATATATATATAAATTTTATATTAACCATTGATAATAAAATCATCCCTATAACTTAGATTATTATATTTAATACTCTTATATATATGTAAATAGCAGAACTATCATTATCAGAAAAATTGAAACAATAGAAGCCAGTCCAAAGATCATCAAAAGTCCTGTTCTCATAGTTAAATCAAACTGTAACATTATTTACATTATTTATAATTATGATTTATAAAATTTTCTGTTGTTTTATATGTCATACAAGTTTGATAGCTAAGTAGCTTAGAAAATGTTGTAATACTCTTATACATGTAAATAGCAGAACTATCATTATCAGAAAAATTGAAACAATAGAAGCCAGTCCAAAGATCATCAAAAGTCCGGTTCTCATAGTTAAATCAAACTATAACATTATTTACATTATTTCTAATTATTATTTACAATATTTTCTGTTATTTTATATGTCATACAAGTTTCATAGCTAAGTAGCTTAAAAAATGTTGTAATACTCTTATATATATGTAAATAGCAGAACTATCATTATCAGAAAAATTGAAATAATAGAAGCCAGTCCAAAGATCATCAACAGTCCTGTTCTCATAGTTAAATCAAACTGTAACATTATTTACATTATTTATAATTATGATTTATAAAATTTTCTGTTGTTTTATATGTCATACAAGTTTGATAGCTAAGTAGCTTAGAAAATGTTGTAATACTCTTATACATATAAATAGCAGAACTATCATTATCAAAAAAATTGAATCAATAGAAGCCAGTCCAAAGATCATCAAAAGTCCTGTTCTCATAGTTAAATCAAACTGTAACATTATTTACATTATTTATAATTGTTATTTACAATATTTTCTGTTATTTTATATGTCATACAAGTTTCATAGCTAAGTCGCTTAGGAAGTGTTGATAAGACTTATTCCTAATGTAATTAAAGTTGTCATACCTAATCCCATCAGTATTATTTTAACCTCTCAAAAGACTGATACAAAAGCAGCTAAATATGACATAGAAGGTAAATAATAATTTTTTAGTACTGAAAGTCAAATTTCATGAAAGACATACAATTAATAAGGTTTCAGTATGGCTAAGAACCTCACCAATTTAGTTAGCCATATTATAATTGAAAGGTGGAGTGTGTCTAGCTCTTTCAGATATAAATATAGGGCAAAAAAATGATGATGAAGCATATGCTAATAAAATTATGGATTATTTATTAGATAATATATGTAAAATAGTTGCCAACACAATAGTTATAATATTTACGTGCATAACTATAATCCACATATACCAATGAAATTATCATAAATTTTCTGGCCCCTGCAAGCAATTTAAAAAAAGATTATGTAACTTTGCTCGACTCGTAGAGGCATCATAGCACTTGAAAATCCAGTTATTTTTCGATTTTACGTTATATAACTCACTGTAAAATCGACAAACAATTTTACCAAACGATAGCCCCAATTAAAAGAAGTAACTTACGTCCGATAGCGTGTTTCCTATCTCTTACAATTAGTATCGGAAAATAACTGGATTTTCAGGGGTGAATCCCATCCCTTGGTAATAGTTATATATCTTCCGTATATCCCTAAAGTATCATAATTCTTCGAATTTGCGCGTCTTCCCTTGACAGCGTTATTTTATGTTATTTACCTTCCCATTCGACTTTAGTATTTCTCACGATAGCGAAATATTGGGTTGACATCTAAGTGATTGCGGATTTTGTCACTAGGTGGTATTGACAATTGTCACCACCTTCGTCACCACAATCACTTAGTTGCCAACCCAATAGTATCTCACTTTGACCATTGATTTCCATCGCTAAATCGTGTTCTAGTTACTTGGGCAGAAAAAAGGCGTTATATTTTTATTGCATTTGACCAGAGACAATAGGATTTCAATATAACAGCCAAGGGAACAGAAACAGGCAAATTACAGACATGTTACAGCAGCAGAAACAGCAATACAGGCACAAGCATGTTCTTTAGAAATGATAAACCTGTGGAGGAAGAATGAATTCATTGACGACGAGAAAGAGCGGAATTTCACAGCAGCGTTAAATATAAGGACCTCTCTACCCAAGCGAACACTTTCAAATTTACGTCGATGTTCGATGATGGCTTTCTTCGTTTGTTTATTGGAACAGCTCGGAAACGACCCGATTACGTCAACTTTCGATACAAAACGTTTATGTAATCGGTGGCGACAGAGTGTATTTTTGTAATCGACTGCTTCGTAATGCTACACCAACGTATTAATTTCAATAAAGAACACGTATTGCGTTTCCTTGAAGCGTACCGTTCCTCCAGGCTGTCGCCACTATCTTTCTCTTTAGCTATCTTTCGTTGTTTCAGTTTTGGTAACGATCGTGGAAAAGGCGGAAGCAAGGTCTAAAACCAACCAATTTCCATCCTCCTGCTCTCAAGAAGTTTCGTCTAACGCGCACGGTATATTCGCGTACAAAAATTTTCTAAGTGTTCGAATATACTCGCCAGCCATTGTACGTACAGTAGCCTGCATTAATGTTCCAGCACTCTACTCGACTGAACTTTACTTTACGGATTATCGTTCTTTTCTTCGCGATCTCGTAGTTCTCCACGTGTTTCGACCGAGAGAGACAACGAGTTTAAATTGCTAGAGGTCATCAAATTCGTTTTTTCTTTGCCGGTTACAACGGAGGGCAAAAGAAAATACACGGTGACTGTTAAGAAACTGAAGGTCAGCTTGATATCTCAGAGAATGTAAAGCATCGAAAAGTCAAAATATATTCGTTCGATCAAGCTTCTTAGACGCGATGAATTTTACCTGGTAAATGATAAGCTCAGTCGGTTAACGAATTATGTGAGGTGGTGGTTTTTACCTACTCACCTTGTACATGTACGTAAACGTGGCGCATGACCCAGCTGTTCTTAGATTCGTAAAAACGTTTGCCGGGACTGGAAAGAGAGAGAAAGAGAGAGAGAGAGAAAGAGAGATGGCGGACGAAAGGAAAGGTAACGGGACCGCGAAAAACGCGCTAAAAAATGACTAAAGAGTCTCGCTTCGGGCTCTTTGCGGGTTGCCGAGGGAATCGGTTACGGTCGTTGCTCTTCGCTACTGTACGACGTTGCTTCTTCCGTTGCGGCCGCCAATCCGATCACCGCTCTGTCGCTTGACTCACCAGTTAAAACTCTGTTTATCGCGATTATCCGAAGAAACGTCGCGGCCCTCGGTTGCACCCGAACAAATCTTCGCTTCTGAGAACTTGGCTCGCTAGAGTCCTATAGTCCTCGTATAGTCTGAACCGAGCGAACACGTATACAGCGCAACCGCTGCAGATCTTCAGATAAACGTGTGGCTGGTCTCATACGTATCTAGTTTCCCTAAAACTACGAAAGTTTCGTAATTTTTGCAACAACCCTGGCCGGTAGGTGGCAGTAACGTCGTCGTTGAGATATTCGCTGGCTATCGCGGCAGTAACCACGTAAGTGGCAGTTGCGTGGCAGAAAAGTAACTGGTAAAAGGAAACAATGTTGTTTATCCCGAAGTGATAAAACATATCCGCCGTTATTAATTCCAAGTTTTACCAAGCGAAATTGGCTTGCTTCGTCTGCTGGAAAATCACTTTCTATACGAAGAGTAAAGAGGCAACTACAAACGTCGGGAGAGTCGTTCGGAGACCGCAGGGGAAGAACAAGTTCGTTTTTACTTATTTCTTGGCTTTTACGAGAAATTATATGCCAGAGTCAAGGGACTGGTATAATGCTTATTATTGTCAATTGCAGAAAACATTCCAGTAATCTGAAATATCGTAAATTCTAATGAAACTTTGATCATTTTTGTCGTGTAATTAAAGAAATCTGTAATTCGATGTATCTATTGAGTTGGCAACTAAGTGATTGCGGATTTTGTCAATAAGTGGTATTGGTAACATCCGCAATCACTTAGTTGCCAACCCAATACTAACGAATTTTTACGGAACACACGTGATGTTAGTTTTTCCTTTATTATTGTCATTAACCCTTTGCACTCCTATGTCGAGTGTAACTCGACACCAGTTTTTATCTCAGGGGCTCCTTTGTCGAGTTCCATCTTTTTTTGTGAAACGCGCGAAAGAAAAGTAGGATTGGATCCTGGAAATTATTTCAAGATATGTGAATCTTAAAAATTACAAAATACAACAATAGTGTGAATAAAACTGGTATTTAAGTGAATTTCTTTCTCCCTTTATTTATTTAAATTGTCTTATTTTTTAGTTCAAGTAAACTTCGAATAAAACACTTAAAAGCGCTGGGCGCTGCTGGTAACGATATTGAAATAGAATTCCGAGTGCAAAGGGTTAAAGATGCAATGTCCAGCGATATTTCTGCATATTACTTGTCGTATTTTGCACTCGCTGCATCTACAATAGCATAAACAAGGTTTTCGTAATATTCCTGAAAACGTCAAGACACCAAGGGGCGACAGAATTTATTACGCAAGCAAATAATAATTTACAGATGGAAAAATGCACAGAATACAACACGGGGGAATATTTACCCTGTTTACGATACTCGTAGAATACTCCTTGTAATATTCGTAGAGCGAAGAAATCCGTATTTTCGTTTAATCTCCTTAGTTGCGTGACGCAAAATAATTTCGGTATCTCCGTAAGCTATTGGCTTGGCAACTAAATGATTGCGGAGTTTGCCAATACCACCTAGTGACAAAATCTGCAATCACTTAGTTGCCAAGCCAATAACGTAACGTAAGTAAACGTGGCGGTTAGTTATCAACAGGTACGCGATCGGCTAAAATTCCGAGTATTCTCGTGGCGGCTGCACATGCTCCTAGAAATAATGAATTTTTCTAAACAAAGAAAAATCAGTTGTTTTCATTTACTTCGTATTTAATCAAATTTCCAACATTATTTTATTTCGATTATTACGAAATTAGCCTGTCGTATATCTGTCAACTCGGTTGTGCCGACAGTGTGAAGCTGACACTCTCGAGACGCGTCGACTACGAATTCCAATTAATTCTACGATGTATGTTGACTCAAAGAACATAATACGCACGTAATTAGTTAGCGAAGAGATCGAATTTGCCACGAGACGCAATGAAATTCTTTCGTGTCAGAGACGAAGCACGAGTCACGTAATATGGTAGTCGAGATAAATGTACGGCTGAGTTAGATCGGCTTCTCGTAATCAAGGTAACGCGATACCATGTGCCAACCGCGACCGATATTATCCTGGCGCCTGCATAGCGTCTCGCTAAACTCGCCACCAGCCTCTATCCTTTCGCTTCGGCCTCGAAACCGTTTGCTCTACGGTTCGTTAGCGCGAACGCGGAAACTCTGTACAGTACATACCGTTCCCTTTGCCGACGAAACATTAACACGCTGACTGCCGCATCACCCATATTCGGATGACAGCAAGTTTATGATCGGACCGCGTCACCCATATTCGGGTGACAACAAAGTTTTTGTCGAGGCCGTGTCCCCAATATTCGGGAGACACCAAAAGTTTTTAGTGCACTGCGTCGCCCATATTCGGGTGACAGCAAAATTTCTACCAAGACCGCGTCACCCATATTCGGGAGACACCAAAAGTTCTCAGTGTGCCGCGCCACGTGCATTTGGGTGACGGTAAAGTTTCTGGTCGGATCGTGTCACCCGTATTCGGGTGACGATTATTTGATTACCTGCGAAGGATCGTCATAGGTATTTGAAAAGATATTTCACAGGAGGTAATAACACTATTGAATTGTTATAAAAGTAATACGAGAATGGTTTATTAAGAAAATTATTTAGAATGTAAAACTTTGAAGCATCCTATACAAAGCAGAGTTTGGTCGGGACAATTTGGACAATAAGTTGTTGCTTTCTTTAAATTCTCCCGTGTCTTTGATCGGCCCGTTCGACGTCTTTTATCTGCATAACATAGTTTGCATGCGCGTCTAATGCTTCTTCCGCAATCATTTTTCCGAACGGCGATATTATGCTGACCTTTTTTGTATTTTCAGACAACCCTAACAATTTTGCAGCTAATAATTCTCTAAATCTTCTAATAGTTACATCCTTCCTTGTTGCAATTTTCTGATACGAGTAAGTTTATTGTTTCGTCATCAACGAACAGCTCAAACACATCAAACGAATTGACATCGTCAGGTAATTGCCTAATGAGGCCGTCTGTCTCGGGAAAGAATGACTTCTGCCGACCACTAAATTCATTCCATTCACCAAATTGAATTGCACTTTCCTCGGTGCCATCGGTTCTTCTTTCTTCCTCAATGACCAATTCTTGTAAAATCTCGTCAACAGTATCTTCCTTACATTCGGTATCACTAAGATTGCACTTATCAATATCGGAGTCAGAATCAGACGATGTAATTCTATTTATATTTCTATTTCTAGGAAGTCTGATTTCTTCCTCATCGCTACTATCCGAATTTGTGTAAGCCTCGTAAAAGCTTCCTTTCTCACTGCTATTTAACTCACTAGGAAATGAGTTCTCCATTTTTCTTTTCGACATTGTAACGACTTAGGGCAGAGATTTTAAGTTATCTAAAATATCGGTGGGAGTACCTAGTAGAATACGCTCGTGGCCTGAAGGAGATTTCGTTGAAAACACGCGGCAGTCAACGTGTTAACGCGACGTCGCTTCGTGTAGATGTATGGTACTCTTTTCGTCTTGCGAAATTTGACAATTCGTTAATAAGTAGCATGCACGTGACAACAATTGTCCTGTTTCAGATTTCAGCAATTCCTCGCTACTCGCGTTTCAATGTCTCTATCTGTTATAAACATAACGTTAGCTCTGTTTATTGTTGAGGTTGAGGTTGATTGATTGGAGAACGAGTAGATGAATTTGTAATAGAAAAGTATATTTAAATAATTAAAGATATAAATATAATGTATAAGTTTATGCTGATTCAGATCCTTATTCTCTTAGTGCTACTAGACAATGCAATGATAGAGAGCACGTTCATATATTCATAGCAAAAGGACATTACCAAAAATGTTAAGCTTACAGCTTTGGCTAGAGGCTACAGGGAGCATAAATAGAAATCTGTTTATTAGTTCCTTTGTTCCCAGACCTTGCAACCCAAAATCAAGAATACAATAATATTTACCTTTCCTTATTTAGAATATTTCTGCGTAATAGCAATCTCCAGATCACGGATATACATAAATAAAGATGTAGAGTTTTTCTTGAAGTAGTTACTTCAACAATTATGAAGTAGCAGGCCTCGTTAAGCATGTCGCTGTCGAGTTGTTACGTTGCTCGTTTGTCAAACCGCTACGTTGTTGAAGTATGACGAACAATTTGATCAGCAAATCAAGCTAAATGCGTACAGTATATAATATATACATATGTAAGATCGTAAATCTTGGGGATAATTCAGGTGATCGATTCTGAAATCTGAAAATCGAGTTTTATTGTGAAAGTAGTTAGATAAAATACAAAAATAAACAACAATAAATTACATAGACGCGAAATAACAAGTTCTATACAATGTTTACCTGAAAATCGAGAATCTTATTTCCGATCTTTCTTCGTTAGTCTTCAAAATTTTAAATGGTTATTCTGTGCTCTTGTCTGTCTCTGATGTTGCTCTCTGTCCGCCCGTTTGGGAAAAGAGTGTCTCTCAAAAAATGGTTGTCTGTAAAACCCTAAGAGGGTCGCTCTGTCCGTGAGACAAAAAGTCGTGCTACCCGTAAAACGAAAAGAGTCCCTGTCCCACGTGAACTTTAGGGAGTTTACATATATATATATATGTCGGGTTCACGTTAGGGCTTGGATTAGGGGCGTGTAACGAATCTTCGCCTGGGTTGTTCATCGTTGTTGTACAATCGAGATAGCGTTTATCACGGATATAGATGGTACAAGATCGACCAGTGGCCGCGGTAACTAGACGCTAATGACAATGACCTTAGGTTCGATATAACGAATCCACGGTCCATGGGCTGACTCTTTGTTAAACTTAGAATAGAATTTGAAGCACAAAAGCAACGTTCGCTGTGACGCTCGGTATATACTGCTCGTAAGGACGATGTGTAACTCTCCAAGGAGATCGCAAGAATAAAAGACTGATGAAAACTTTCCTCTCCTTACGATCGCGTTCGTTTTGTTGAATATTGGCCGGGGATACCAACAAAAATGCAGCCGCCGTTGCTAGGCAGACCCGCGTAGCTGCGACATTGCTCCTGCTCGGGGTTTGATTGTTAACACAACGTGTGTCTCATAATATTGGCACTTTTCTGTTAGGTGGAACGTTCATCCCGTGACCGTGGCTACGCTCGGCGACCGGTTGTCGCCTCGAGCCTAAGCTCATTGTTTCAAGTTTCGAATGACTGTGTCTGGGTTATTTCGTGAATGCTATTGAGGTTTTTCCAAGTAATTCCAACGGGGGGGGGGGGCCCGTTGTCCTTTCATCTCCGACATATATTATAATAATATTAATTGTAATTATTATATTGGTAATTTCCATTTTAAAAAAGAAAATTAAATGGAAATTACTATTAATTTATTAGTTTATAAATTTTATAAATAATTCTTTAATATAGTTTAAAATATTTAAATGTTATATGGCGGTTCTTGTGTGACTTATTGCTGTTTGTTCGATAAATCTAAACTGCTAGTAAGAAACTATGGCGCATTATAACAATTTCTGGTGTAATCTGAACGTTTCAGCGAAATTAGTTAATGCACAAAAAGATTCGACGAACGCTTGATTTCAATTCTAGGCGGTGGCAAGCTGCGCTTCCTGGGTACAGGAGGATGGAGGCGGCGGAGGAAATCGTCGATGAGAATCCCTGGAACACGGACGCGCGAACCGATCGCGATTCCACGCACCAAACTGCTAAGAGCGAAAATCAAGAAGAGCAAGAGAAAGTTCTGTCGATAGATAAAGTTACAGTAGAAAAGATCGTCTTAGAATCTGCTGGTTCTCGCGAGGTTCTTTTAACGAAGAATGAAACTTCGTTGAAAAGGAAACTTTCGATAAAATCCGAGCCTGCTAAGCCAGCGTTCACGCGATCAAAAACCAACGAATCGGCGGATTCTAGTAAATTTCGTGCTTCTCTTCCCGAGGATATTCTTGCGCCTAACGGTACCGATATCTGTAACGATGCTCCGTCAAAAGAAAACACGGAATCGACGATTATAGAAAAGAGAATTAAGCCTGTTAAATTAAGCAAGAGTCCATCTATAGGCAGCATAGCGATTTCACTGAAAAATCTTACCCCGACGAAGATTTCGAGAAAAGATTGGCCGAAAGACGAACTTGTTGCCGACAGATCGGAAAATAAAAGGAAGAACGAGCCAAGCGGGAAAATCGAAGAGAAAGAAGAACGGGATAAAGATACGAGGGAACATAAGGACAATGAGATAGAAGAGATCGACGCGAAAAATCGCTTAGAGAAGAGCCAAACAAACATCGAAGTGTTGCAACAGAACCTGAACACGAAAATCGACGCGAACACTGCTCAGAAATATAAAAAGAAACTACTAGAATCGCGAGAAAACCGAGCTCTCAAGTTATCCGACGCGGAGCCTAGCGAGAAGTTGGCCAGTAAAATCACGTTCGACGAGGAATTTCTGCAGAAGCATAATCTCGACAAGAGGTTGAAGATCGAGGAATACGGTTTGCTGGACGTGAATCGCGAATCTGTTTCCACTGTAGAAGAAGAGTCAGACTCGAGGAAGAGGCCTATCTACAGCGAGAAGGTGCTGGAAGTGGAGAAGAGGTGGTCCGGGGAGTTCCTGAAGAACCAATTGGATCGTCACTCCTCGGAGTCGTCCAAGTCCTCTTACGTGGAGGAGTTGGGCAGTGTTTCCTCCAGGGAGAGCGAAGACTACGATCCTCAGACGCCGCTCTTCGACCAGAGAAAACGCAGGCCCGAGTTTGAACGATCGATCGATCTTGCTGGCAACAGAACTTGCGAGGAAATTCTCGCTGACAGCACGCTCAGCACGGTCGACTCGGATTCCTGTCTCGAGGACAGGATCAAGTCTTTGGACGAGGACATCAGAGAAAAGGAGAACGAGAGAATCGAGGATGACTCTGACAATGTGGAAGTTGATCGGCGAAAAGAGATAGAGTTGGAAGCTTCTAATCTGTGGAACGAGTCCGTGTATTTATTGTCGAAGGAATTCTGGAATCCTAGGAACGAAACAGCCAAGAGTTTCACAGAACAACCGAGGATCGAAAGCGAGAAAATTTCGAGTTCCACGAACACAGACAGCATTGATTTTGCGTTAGTTAGAGATAGTTGTAAGACAGACGGCTACGCGAATCTGATAAGAGAGTTCACCATGGAGGCGGGCACTTCCTCTCGCACGAAGAAAGAGGAGAAGCAAAAGAAGAAGCTGGGCCTTCGTCGTCTGTTGCCTGGTTTCTTCTCTCCGAAGGATTCTCGAAAAGACTACAAGAAGAAGGAGTCTAAAGAGAGAAAGAGGCCGGATGACAGACACTTTGCTCGTTACCAGCAAAACGGGAACTACACCAGGTCTCCTGACACGATGAATTTGAACGAAGATATAAAGAGGAACGTGAAGTTGGACAACAGCCTGAATGGGTCGATAATCGAGGAGAGGCTGGACGAAATCAAACGCGAGCTATTTCCGGATCAAGGACCCATAACGAGCACCCCGGATCATCTAGCCAGAGACGAGGATCACGAAGGCCTGTTACGCGATCGAAGCGGAGCTCCGAGATCTTACACGACTGATTCCAGTTTAAGCTCTATAGCGCCGGACGAAAGGTGGAACGAGCGGAACGCGCAGCTGGGAATCTCGCCCGACATCAGGAAATTCGAGCAGAGGCAGAAACGCGAGGAATTTAACCAGAGATACGGCCAGCGGTACGGCCAACTGGAACGAAAACACAGTTTGCAGGAGCCGAATCACGCGAGTAGACCGCCTTACTTCTTTCAGAGGAATCACGCACCCTCTGGAAGGATCTCTGCTCCACCTAGCGAGAGGTATCTAGTTAGGCCAAGGGCCATTCATCCGATGGATCGACCGTTACCCGCGATACCTCACTCAAGGACTGAATTGGCCAACTACGAGAATTATTTGGAGGAGCAAGAGGAAAGGCAAGAGCAAATAGCCAGATATGGAAAGAACTCGTACGATAAGCCGCCGGAATACCTGAACGAACCTGGATTGTACGAAAATGACAGTCCTCCTGGTCTGATTTTGAAGTCTGTGTCTGCACAGGTGAAGATCACTAGGCAGCCGATAGTAAATCAGAATCACAGAGCTCCTTTGGTAGGTAGATCCCCCAAGTACCTTTCCTCAGGGTCCAGTCAGAAATCTGGAGATTACGGGGATTCGAGTTGCACACCCAATTCCAGCCAGAAAAGCGAATTCTCGCCATCCAGTTCGAAGAGCGGCGAATATTATTTACATTCGCCTCGAAATAGTGGGTCTCCCAATGGGCGCGAGTTCGACGAGGAAGATTCTAGGCGAGAAGGGATCTACGAAAATGAGAAATCGCCCTCCAGATCGTCGACTAGATGCATGGATGAGAGGATTTATGACGAGACTCCTGCCTCGCCTTCTCCTTGTCAAGAGAATTCGGCCAATGCTAAGCAACTCGACCGTTCGATCGAAGACTCTTTGGACAAGAGAGTTTCCCCGTCTCAGAGAACTCGTTCGAGAGGAGAAAGATCTGTTTCACCGAGAGAAAATCTTGCGAATGAAAAACGCGAGGATGAGAGGCAAGCTGTAGAAGCGAATAATCGCGAGGAATCGAATCGTGGTCCGACTTCTCCTAGCGGAAGCCAAGGCAAACCGATTTCTCCCTTTGGATCGCGACAACGTCTACCAGCTTCCAGGAGAGCTCAGCCCAACGAGCAGATTCTGATAGCTTCTCCGAAAAGGGAAACCACCTGCGAGACGAGAATACCACGTCCTTCGAACGACTCCAGACGCTGCGCTATAGAATCACCTGTTCACATGACGAACACACCCCGTAAACTTGTTAACGTTAATTCCGTGGATCAACGTAACCAAGATTCCAGTCCAAATAAAGATGCAGCTATGACTAAAGGTGTTGCAGGGGCCAATGGAAACTTTAATACGGAAATACCGAGACCAGAGCCCATTTACGGGTACAAAAGTCAAAGAAACGCGGTAGTTAGCTCTTCAAGAATTCATTCGCCGGAAAACATAAACCATAGATCGGATAATGTAAATAGGAACGACAGTGACGACAGAGTGGCTTGGGTTCAAGCACACGCATCTTCTCCACAAACAAGTCCACAGCAGCCAAGCGAAGCTCGTACGAGTCCGCTGAAAGAAGTTCAACCAAACACGCAGAAGTCTGTCCATTTGACCGAGTCAGGGTCCAAGGAAAATCATCATCATCGAGAGCAGACTCATCATTCGCAAAATGCTGTTGCTTCTCGTCAGGTGGAAATTCAATTAGCACGAAACGCTAATAGAGTTGGCGTAGAAGAGCAAGGTGTTTCACAGCAGCAAGAGTCTCGGCCAGAAACGATGTACGTTCAGAAAATCTGCGAACCAATGTATGGACAACGGGGAACATTGAACATTAATAGCGGACCTTTGTCACCTTCGAAACAAAAGACCAGACAGCATTTAGAAGCGTTCTATTGGCAGCAGAAGGCGTTGGAAGCACACAGAAAGTCGCTGGCGTCTCCTGTGAGCGCCAGCTCCAGACAGATGGTTCGAAAAATTGATTTACCCGAGGTCAGGGAAGCGGTGTACTGGCAGCAGCTCAAGAAGCTGGATGAGGAACAACAACGACGTATTTACGAGCAGAATCTGATGGAGGAATCCTCTTATTGCAAGAAGAATCCCGTCAGAACGTCGACACCTAGACAAACTGCGATTCGAAGTCCCACGAGTGTTGCCGTGCCTGTTGCTCATGGTAACCCAGCTTCGTGGTCCGCTGGCAATCTTCGATGCGCTAAATCGAATCCTATAGGAAAACCGCCTCTAATGCAGAGTCAGAAGGGCCAGAATCAGCCTGTTTTGATCGTCAGACCTCAACAGGCCATTCGCGATCGTCGCGATTTGGTTCCATCCAAACCTCTGGAGCCCGCTAGGCAAGAAACGCAAAGAAGCAAAAGTGCTTCTCCACATTTTCACAGAGGAGAGGCGCAAGTGGTTCCGAGGAAACTCGAAGTTTCTTCGATCTACGAGCAGGAGGCGAATGACGTCGATGGAAAGACAGTCGCTCCTCCGCCGATTTTTAAGAGGGGAAGCTTGATCGGCGGAGAGTCTGTGGAGTACGGAACTGCCGGTGGCGCGAAAAGGGTCAGTTTCTCCAACCAGTCGGCCGTTGGTCAGGATTTGGCTAGTGGAAGCTGGCCAACGAAACATGGCACTGCGCCGGAACCACCGACTAGGAGACACAGGAGCGAGGACAGTGTTTCCGATTCCGATTCCGTGTTCTTGCATCAGGAACGTAGGGATGTGAATTGTCTGGATGGTACGGAGTATGACGCTGACAGACCTCTGCCGCCTTTGCCCAAAGATGTTGCAAGTGGCGCGAGAAGCGTATCTACAGCTGGACCAGGACCCGCACGGAGTGTCGCCTATGGCGAAGTTCGTTGGAACTGTGGGAACGACCCTAGGAGGGCTGTTAGTCCGCAACGAGTACTTCAGCAAAAGGGTGAGTGTCGTTTTAGTCAATTTTTTTTTTCGTTAAATCACTTTCACCAACAAGTGGATTACGGTTACGTTCTTTGTCTTATTAACGCTTTAGAGTTTAGACTCTCCAATACCATCCTTTTCGTTTATCGCGAACAGTAAGTTTTTCAAATTGGTATAAAACTGTGGAAGCTTACAAAGCAACGCAACTGACGCAACTTAGCAAGGTACTTTAGTACTAAATAACAAATTATTGCTCAAATAATGACAAAAATTATCGGCTATAAAAAGCCAATTAATAGGTTATCGGTCGGTAAGCGTCGGCGACAAAAAGCCGATTAATAGGCTATCAGTCGGTAAACGTTGGCGACGAAAAACCGATTAATCGGCTATCGGTCGATAAAGTGTTAACGTTAGCCAGGAAAGAAAGAAGAATTTCGAAAGGCGGATGTGACGGATTATTCGACTGATCGTCAATTTCCTAGCGTTCTTTTCTTTTCTCTTTTTTTACGACGTTTTCGTGTCAAAGCAACCGCGTTTCGGCCGCATTGTGCTTTTATCCAGACAAGGTGCAAACCGCGTGGCACGGCGTATGACCGTGCATTTCAATGAGCCTCTTAAGGCAAACCGGCAGAAGCATCGCGTAGAAGCACGTTCTCGTTCGCGGCAGACAAATCTCGCTCTTACGCTTTAAGCCTCTTGCGAGTCCATGGTGTTACCGTTTCGCGTATACGTATTCTCACCTATACGTATTCACACATCCGTTTCTTCAAATACGATTTCCAGATACATCAAAGGTTTTGTAATTGTTCAAAGAGCTGTTCAGCTTTTATTCTCACCTCTTGCGCGATAATTTCTTGGCTACAGTCAAACCGCTATAATCTGTGAGATCTTCCTGCTGTTACTTTTATTCCTAATAAAAAAGTTTTTTTAAAAAAGTTACAGTGGTTAATTATATATATATATTTATATATATATATATATATATATATATATATATTTATATATTATATATTATTTATATATTATTTATTATTATATATTATTTATATATTATTTATTATTATTATAATTATTATTATTATATATTATTTATATATATTATTTATTATTATTATAATTATTATTATATATTATTTATATATTATATATAATATATATATAATATATAAATAATATATATATATATTGATAAAAAATTCCAGTTGCTAGAACGTAGAAATTTGTATATCTTGAAATGTTTGAAATGGAAGGTAGTTCGTAATACTCTGCAAAAATCAATTGGTTTTTTGAAACACGTGCTATTGGCAGGCCATCTGCGTGGTTCATTTGATCTTTGTAAATCCAGTTTTCATACTGCGATACCTCCGAACATAACGCCCGGGCCTGTTATCGTAGCAGTATTTTACGCTGTCATTTACAATTTTTGCTTTCACGAAACATTTCCACTGCGAAAATAAAGCACGTCGACCGATACGTTTTTCCTTTTATTCTAGTTTTATTCTATATATATATCATAATCGTTATACATAAATATTTTACGTCCAGTTAGTTTCCTAGGTCTATACCTTTATTTGAATAGTAAAGAGTGACGCAAACAGGCAAACCTGAATACGATAAAAAGAAGACCGAACAAACAACGAATCGAGCGACACCGTGGCTTTCGTGCGAACGAAACAATTCGTTGTTACGTTTCATCCTCTCCCGTTTCAAATGAAATCGCCAGCGGCGGACGAACTGGGATACACAAAATGTATCACAGCGCTGTATATCGTAAGAATCGGTGAATAAACTCTTCTATAATCAATGTATCGACGATCGGTATCGATCGACCGTGCGAAAGAGATGCAAAAACCGAAAGTGTCTCGATTACGCATATTTCGGACAAAAATAACTATTAGGTTGGCAACAATACATTAACCGGATTTTTATGCGCGCATAATAAACTTGAAAGCAACAATTTTCCACCAAATTTCTACCCTTTTAATTATATTCCAAGAGATATGAAGTTGTATTATGGGTATTACGTTTTCTACGTCTATCGATGTGTGCAGAATACTAGGAGCTTGTAGAGTCGTGTCTGCCGGTTGCTAACTATTCCATAACAGCCGCATCTCCGGAGCTGTTGCAGAGATTTAACGGTACAGAGGCGAAACCGCGACAACTTTGCAGCCGTGCGTTCGTAACTACAACCACATGACCACGCGATTCCAGACTAACTACTTTGTCGCGAGAAGAATGGAAATCTTTTAATTGCCTATACACTCGGTCGTATCGCGAATTCATTACGGAGCTTAAATCGGAACTTGCAATTAACGACGAGTAATTTAACCGACGCGACGATTCGTTCGGAAAACGAGGTGTACCGCGTTTGTTCGCGCAATTCCAATGTCTCTCGTCGATTATCTATTGTTTCCACTAGCTTTACGTCCTTGTCTTTCCCTCCTTTTAATCTCCTTCTTGTTCGCCAATCTTTCGTCGTAATTCCAATAAGAGGAAATATGGCGCGTGAAAACGGACGCGGAGCTTCGAAACGTCCCGGTAAAGTAGAAATTATTCAACAGTTGATCGAAGATTCATGGGTTGTTGTTAACTATGTCATCACGTTCAAAGCGAAACATTGTTTAATAGATCGAGGTTAAATCAGGCAGACAAAGTTATTGTTTAATTTAAATATGATTCTTTGGTTAACTTATGTTTAGCACTTTACTAACCGCTAGCGATTCAACAGCATACGCACGTCCGACCGGCAACTCAGGCGCAGATTCTTCCTGGCGCTGGCTCTGTTTCGGTTTACACTCTCCAATACCATTCTTTTCGTTTTAAGTTTTTCAAATTGGTATAAAACTGTGAGAGCTTACAAAGCAACGCAACTGACGTAACTGAGTAAGGTACCTTAGTACTAAATAACAAATTACTGCCCATATAATGAGAAAGATTGTCGACGATAAAAGGCCGATTAATAGACTATCGATCGGTAAGCGTCGGCGACGAAAAACCGATTAATCGGTCGGTAAAGTGTTAACAGGAACAAAGAAAGTTCCATATTTCGAGATTGTGACGCGTGTTTCTCGTCTCATCGTTTCGGTAAAGATTCGCGCGGGAGCGCGGCCGTCGATCGTAAAACGCTTCGACCACGACGAGCCCACGTGAAAACAAAGCTTCCGGTTATGATCTATATTTATAGACGCGGCGCTGGGCCTCTGAAATCTACTGCAATTCGCTTACACGTTTAACGGTTTTAGTGGCAGGGGTTTTTAAGAATCCGTGCAGTGCGATAGCGCTTCGTCGATTTGTTTGCGAGAAATACGGATCGATGCGATCGCGCTACTCCTCTTTTTCGTTTATGCAGGTGATTTACGATTATTTGAAAAAAAAGTGATTACGAGAGGAAACTCTGATATGACTCGCGACGAGCTACATTCGGAACCAAGCGCGTTGCGAATTGACGATCGTGACGAAACATCGCGATACAGTTCGCCGCTGCGTGGCGCTAAAATAGTTAACAGAAATGCTGCACTGTGCACGTACAGGTTAAACGTTGGAAACGAGAACAGAGTGCGCGCGTTTTCTTGTCAACGAAGGAACAGGACTCGTCGAGCGACGCCCAATCTGGCCGATCGCATTCGAGATCAGAGTCTGGAAGGAAAAGTAAGGACAACGAAATTGTTTGTCGAGTTTTCGATTAGTCGATACGCCGTTCAATATGTATGCAAATCAGGCAGCTCGGATGCAAATTTGAATAGTCGATATCCGGATGTTAGAGTGGCGCTGATGCTTCTCTGAATCGTGTCACGAGTGGAAAATATAACAGAATCTGATTACACGTTTGTTCTCGATCTGTGGATACCATCTGTTTAACATTAGAACTATCGATAGTTAACACGAAGCCATTTCTACCAAAACCAGTGAAAACGACTGGTCTTAAAAAAATACCTAATAATAGAATATTTTTATATTTATTGATTTATTACTTTCTTACGGAACGAATTCCATGTTATGTAGCACATTTTTGCTATTATTAATCCATCTGCGACCATGATACCTAAACGAAGGTTGACACATTTATAAAATTGTAAAACCAGTCATTTTGATTGGTGTGGTATTTCTAGGGTTAACATCTAGCGATCTAGCGATCGATCCGGAAATTTCCTGATAACTGATATCGTCATATCGAATGATATGTAGTAAAAATTTGAAAAACATGTGGCAAGTTGTAAAAAACGAGCAAACTGGTTAATTGGGGTACGATAAACAGATTGCAGCACCCTTTTACATTTTCACTGGTATTGGTATAAGTAGCCTTGGTACAAAATTATTTTCAGTTTGAATACATAAAAAACAAAATAAAGTTCATTATATTATTCTTTTAGTTATTGTTGCACCACTTATTTTCACTGGTATTGATATAAGTAGCCTTGGTAAGAAATTATTTTCAGTTTGAATATATAAAAAACAAAATAAAATTCATTATATTATTCTTTTAGTTATTGTTGCACCACTCATGTTCACTGGTATTGGTATAAGTAGCCTTGGTACAAAATTATTTTCAGTTTGAATAAATAAAAAACAAAATAAAATTCATTATATTATTCTTTTAGTTATTGTTGCACCACTCATTTTCACTGGTATTGGCATAAGTAGCCTTGATAAGAAATTATTTTCAGTTTGAATACATAAAAAACAAAATAAAATTCATTATATTATTCTTTTAGTTATTGTTGCACCACTCATTTTCACTGGTATTGATATAAGTAGCCTTGGTAAGAAATTATTTTCAGTTTGAATACATAAAAAACAAAATAATATTCTTTTAGTTATTGTTGCACCACTCATTTTCACTGGTATTGGTATAAGTAGCCTTGGTACAAAATTATTTTCAGTTTGAATACATAAAAAACAAAATAATATTCTTTTAGTTATTGTTGCATCACTCATTTTCACTGGTATTGATATAAGTACCCTTGATACAAAATTATTTTCAGTTTGAATAAATAAAAAACAAAATAAAATTCACTATATTATTCTTTTAGTTATTGTTGCAAAAGTCATTACATTACTGTGGAAAAAAGTATAACACGAAGTAGGAATTTGAAAATAAAATTAGAAAACTAGTCAATTTCATTGGTATGGTAGCTTTAGTGTTAAAGCACTCGTTAAGTACTTGAAAGATGGCTAGTTAGATAACACAGAGACAAGAAATGTACCGCGTTCGCTCCTCCTCCGATCCATAGATCAGCTGAATTGGCTATGGGAAGACGAACATGTTCTTGGCTATGGCTTAGTAGTAAATTGAACGAATGAAATAATCCATACATATTTCATAATAATATTATTCATAATAATTTGGACAATCAATTATAACGTGGTATTAGCGTAGCACAGGCTGCGTGTTTATGACACAGTATCGTATTAAATTGTAACATAATAGTAATTAGCTACAGAAGACATAAAAATTAATTTCGATCACGTTACGTGTTACCAAATACATGGGACACGCTTTGACAATGTTCATACTAATTCTAATACGTAAATTGCGTGGTCAGAAATCTTCCAAACCTACGAAGTGTACCTACTTTTCCCACCACCCTTCCACCACCTCATTCCACCTCCCTTTTTTCCAACATACGTTGCCAGTCGTCTGCGATCTGTTCGTCTGCGAGAATCTTCGACAACACCCTAATCGAAGCGAAATGAAACAGAATGCAAACTGTAACTCTGTTCGCCTCTGCATCGTCAAAAAAAAAAAAAAAAAAAAACGAGAAGAAGGTTAGTCGGTTGCATGGGTACGTAGGTCGCCGAATGCTGCGATGCTCGAGGAAACCAACAATCGTCCTATCGTCTCGTCCTCGTGAGGTGGCGAAGGATGAGCAGGAGGAAGAGAAGGTCGACAGAGGTCGCGATATCGGTCGAATGTTTTCCATCCGGTGAGTAGAGCAGTTGCGTTCGGGAGGATGCGGTGTCGAGGTGGGCGTTCGGGATCGATCCCCGACTCCATTCCCGTGACGTCACTGTGCGGCAAGATAGGATGGGGAGAGATGGCAGGAGAGACAAAGCGGGAGGTTTAGGGCGGAGCGGGGCGAACGTGGACACGCGAGCGGTGCCGAGGGGTGTGTAGGCGGTGGGTGCAGTGCCGGGACTCGGGCAGATCCCGGCGACGACGTTGGCCGCGTTTTCGACGGTGGTGCCGCTGCTGCCGGCGTTGACGCACCTTGTGGAACGGCGCGTAGCTCGTCACGATTGTGGTGGTGGTCATCACGGTGGTGGTGGTGGTGGGTGTGCGACGTCGCCGGTATCGATGCCGGTGGCTGTGTCTTATTCGCCGGTTTCCGAGCTGCAAATCTCATAGACAGAGGTACGATCGATCGCGACCTTCGAAGACGCGTGTGAAGCGAAGGAGGAGCGCGCAGCGATGCTGGCCGCGATCGTTGGAGGAATCAGCGGCCTCGAGCAACCTCGAGGGTGGCGGTGGCGTGCCGGTGACACGACGGTTTAGTCGCTGCTAGTTGACGCGAGGTTCTCCCTTCTGCCGACCGGTGCTATCGTTCTTTCTCTCAATTTCCTCGAAATTCGTTTCGCGACCATCGTTCCTCCAACAATTCCACGATCCTTAGGTTTAGTGGCTTCTTCTTCGACATCGTCAAGTTAATCGGTTCTCGGTTGATGGTTGCTGACGAGTGTGCGAATCTCTCGCTTTGGCTGTCTAACGTCTGCGACACGCAGTCACATCGCGTTACTCGATGATAAGAAGCTGCACGTAGTGTAGCAGTCGGTGAACGCGTGTGCTTATGCTTGTATACATATACATGTATATATAGCTGTTGGTTCTTCCTCGGTCACGACCTTCACCGTGTAATCAAGTTGGTGTCTGAGGTTGCTCGTTGCGCTACATGTGTCAAGGCAGTTGCACCACACGTATCCTGGTGTATAGGCGTTGTTAGTCGCGTACGTGTGCAGGGAAGAATCGCAAGAACGCGTGGTGACGGTGCATCGACTGTGCTGGCTTCTTCGTTCGCAAGAAACGGTCGATAGCACTGCAAGTGCAGCTCCATATTGCTTAAAATACGAGGTGAACCTATCGATTTGGAAGACCGACGGGATCATGAGCAGGATACACTTGATCATTTTCCTCGTTTTTTTCCTGCTCATCGTCTTCTTCTCGCTGCTTCTCTTCTCCTTCTTCTTTCAAGTAATTCTATAATCTCCGAATGGCTATTTTTCACTTAAGCTTCCACGTGCGTACGAATTCGCCGCGTCCTCGCTTAGCAAGATAATCCGTGAAGAGTGGAATATTCATCGGTTTTGCGATAACGCGCGTGTAATTGAAGTGTCGGCTCGCACAGCCTCTATCCAGTGTTGTTTCACGCTCGAGATAAATTTGCCTCGGCTGAGAATTCTCTCTGCGATGTAACGCGGACGTAGGTAATTTGCATTCGATCTGTCGCGATTAATTTCATTCATCGAATATCTCGAACGGGACTGGCAGCGTTGGCAGGGCCGGCCGGTTCCTTTGACCCAGTGATCCGGTTCGGTTCGTAGCGTGCTCCGAGTACGCCACCCACCCACGGCGAGCGATGGAATTCGCGTGCGAAAAATGGCGACGTGAGAGGCGGCCGAATCTTCACCGGCACTGCCGGTTCTCGTAATTCTCCAACGATCTAACCTTCCACGCGAAAGCTCGTTTGCAATTGTTTTTCCCAACCGTTCGCTAAATTCGGGGAAGAAGATCGAGCGATAAGAAAAGCGCAACTTTTCGACCGGCGAACGCCTACGAGCGGTCGGTTCGAGGTAAACGAACGACGATAATACGCGTTGGCGTTTGTGATGCACGGGACGAGGAAACGAGAAGATGGCGTGGAAACGCGGAAATCGGTGCAGGATCGCGCCAGTCGATCGACGATAGCGCGATCCAACTCCAGCCGACTATCGTGAACGCGCGCGCGTGCGCGCGCGCGGTATTTTCGAATGACGCGCAACGATCTATCTTGGAGACGCTGAAGCGTTTGCGAAACATGTTGATGCGCTGGAAGAGCAAGGACAAGAGCTCCGGCAAGAGCTCGTCAGCCGGCTCCAGTCTTGGAAAAAAGAAGCGTAAATTTGGCAGAGAAGGTAAGAAGCAAGTCTTCCTCTCGTTGTCGCAGTTTTACGTTACGTTTTTTCTCTCTCTAGCTTTTAGTTTTTCATGTTCGTGGAACGCCCGGTTTCTTTTCTATTCTTCCTCTCTTTGTCTCTGTATTCTCGAACAATTTCCCTGGTGATTATGTTATTTGTCCACGGAACGCTGGAATTGGCCGCGACAAAGCTCTGCCGCGAGAACAGCATCGATTTTCGATAACCGATTCGGAGGACCTGATGCAACAAGGTCGGAGCATTCTCTCGGTTTACAGTGACGAGATAACGGACGCAAAATGCCTCGTCCCTTGGATGACGATTCTCGTCATTACGCGAAAGCTCGCGAGTATCCGCACACTTTGATCGATCCCAGTTGTAACACAGTACGTGAACGCTATCGAAGTATAAGTGAAAACGAATAGCAAACTAACAATTGGAAACGGTGGTCGTTAGGTTTTCTTTATCGAGTCCAGTTTTATCGAAACATCGAGATAACGTTAATAATAATTCTACTATTTGCTATAGGCGAAAGCTACGATAAATTAAATTCCTGCTTTTTTATACGAAAACAATTAACTATTGCGTTGGCAACTAAGTGATTGCGGATTTTGTCATTAGGTGGAAATTTTGAAAAAAATTCAGTCAAATATCTTGGTCACATCATGGGAAACAACGGTGTACGACCAGGAAGAGATAACCTCATAGCAATACGCGAATTTGAACGCTCAAAGAACAAAGAACATGTAAGACAATTACTGGGGGAAATGAATTTTTAATATAAATTTATAGAAGATGCCTGCAAGCTTCTGGAACCACTTCATAACTTCTTAGGGAAAAATGTGAAATTATGAAAAAGAAGAAACAAACTTCAGCTTAAAACAATTTCATGGAACGCAAAAAGCCGCAGATTGGATATCAGAGTATGAAACGGAGTGGGAAAAATTAAAAATCCAAACTGAGGAGAAGAAAATCAAGTGCTTGAAGATGCATTTGAAGTTACAGGCGTATCGTGCTGCAGACCAATCCTTGTTGCTAAAAACTTTTAGAAATGAAGTTTTCCAATTTTCCCAATTGTACCATTGGGTGGTAATGACAAAATCCGCAATCACTTAGTTGCCAACCCAATAATTCACAAAATTCATTCGATTTCCACTGAATAAATATCGACTTTCCTTTAGAGGATAACGCGCGAATTTTTGCAATTTGTACATTCGTTTCGACGTCTTATGATCGTTCGAAACGAGAAAGTTGCCTTTGTCAGATTCGTCTATGTTTTTCATGATCGTGTTTCTTCGACACTTTACGTCTAATAGAACAACGCCTGGTTAGAATTTTAGGTATCTCGAGCTGCATTTCGACTATTCCCCTTTCTCATAAACGCGTATATATCCATGCAATATATTTATTATATCATATAAATTTATTATAAATTTATTACGAATTTATTATATTATATTATTATAATAAGTTATATTTTATATTAATAGATCATATTATATTGGCAACTAAGTGATTGCGGATTTTGTCGATACCACCTAATGACAAAATCCGCAATTACTTAGTTGCCAACCCAATAATTCACAAAATTCATTCGATTTCCACTGAATAAATATCGACTTTCCTTTAGAGGATAACGCGCGAATTTTTGCAATTTGTACATTCGTTTCGACGTCTTATGATCGTTCGAAACGAGAAAGTTGCCTTTGTCAGATTCGTCTATGCTTTTCATGATCGTGTTTCTACGATACTTTACGTCTAATAGAACGACGCCTCGTTAGAATTTTAGGTACCTCGAGCTGCATTTCGACTATTCCCCTTTCTCATAAACGCGTATATATCCATACAATATATTTATTATATTATATAAATTTATTATAAATTTATTACGAATTTATTATATTATATTATTATAATAAATTATATTATATTTTATATTAATAGATCATATTATATTGGCAACTAAGTGATTGCGGATTTTGTCGATACCACCTAATGACAAAATCCGCAATCACTTAGTTGCCAACCCAATAGTATGTTTCGAAACAATTTCATATTACCAGGCCACGATTTTCTTTTGTATATTTGTTTTACTATTACGCGTATGCATATTATCCTATTCTCGTAAATGTAGTCGTGTTGTTCGTTTTCTGCAGTTGTTGAATATTTATCGCTGTGTACAATGTTTAAGCGAATTATACATTCACGGGTTGTCCCTATTTTCAATCATGTCGTATCGCTATACTCGATTTTTATCGCTGAGTTGATACCAAAGTCAAAGACCCATCAGAAATGGAATTATTCAATTTTTCCTTTGCACTCTTGTTCTGTCGTTACGTACACGTCCTTCTCGATCATTCGAGAGCAAAAAGATACATTTGAACGACAGGTGGATTAAAATGAAATGTTTCTGTGAACTGGAACACGCCAGTGTTTCATCGTAGTCGAATATCGCGGCATAAAGGTTAATCCTGTGACGGTGAAGGCTGCATCATCTCGTGACATATGCACGCGTTTCACGTGTATTGTTTTCTAAGCTACGTTTATTGTTGCTGTATTAAAGCGCACGAACAACTTTTATTTTTCGAATTTCCAAGCGAACTTTATTATCACATAACATCGATGAATTTTTGAAAATTAACCCATTTTAATTCGACTAGAGAAATTTATACACTTTCGAAGAAGGGAGAAATCTACAGAATGAGCGTAATATGTAGAAATATACCAACAGTGGCTAAAAGAAAGTATTTTAATGCGAAATAGTTAAGAAAGGAAATAATTTGATAGATTGCCATTAACACTTTACCGACCGCTAGCGGTTCAACAACTTACGCACGTCCGATCGGCAACTCAGGCGCAGATTCGCCCTGACGCCGGCTCTGTTTCGATTTAGACTCGCCAATACCATTCTTTTCGCTCATCGCGAACGGTAAATTTTTCAAATTGGAATAAAACCGCGGGTGCTTACAAAGCAACACAACTGAGCAAGGTACCTTAATATTAAATAACAAATTATTGTTCAAATAATGAGAAAGATTGTCGGCGACAAAAAGCTGATTAAGAGACTATCGGTCGGTAAGCATCGGCGACAAAAACCGATTAACCGGCTATCAGTCGGTAAAGTGTTAATATCTCTGAAAATTTAATTCTGCTACTGAAAACCAAAAACATAAAGATAGCTTTGATGTGCAATTAATTAATAACATAAATCTAATCTAAGCTTTAGAATTGATTTTGTTTGAAAGACGGGAAATATTTTTTTCCGTTTCCGGCGCGTTCTTCCCAAACGAGATAGTCGATGACGAGTTAGACGCGACCGTTGATCGTTCGAACGAACCTGCAGGTGTCCTCTGATGTTATTTACAAACACTTGCTGATATTTCACAACCGGATAAAGCACGCGACGAAGCGTGCTATTTGAAAGATGTGAGATAAATTACTATAGTATACGGGGTGTCTAATTTTAGTCGACCCAAGGCGATATTTTCTAAACTGTATATCGACCGATGATCTCTGTTTCTTCGAACGGAAATATGTGGCTTTGTTATATCGCGTTGGCAAGTAAGTAGTTACCATCCCAATATACCGTTCGATGTAGTTTTTAGTTCTCAACGGAAAAAGAATCGCGCTAGTTGTATCTGAAAATGCTTTAAAACGTTTAAAAAGATATTGCGATGTTAATTTCGTGGAATCGACCGTACGAGAAAATGTACGGTTCCATTTGGGAGAAAAGAAAGGTCGTTTTGAAACCTCGGAAGTAGCACGACGCGTCCCCCAAGAAACCAAGTGAGTTTTATCTTCGAATAATGTTTAGCTCGGAGACATTTGCGTGGATCGATTAAAATGAGACACTCTGTATATATAGATACACGTAGGTTCTTTCACTCTTGGCTGCACAATCTGTAGCATTTTTCTTTTACGCGTTCAAGCGCCTGTTCGCTTTATATTTCCGCAGAGACCATTTCGAAGTAAATAATAGGAAGAAAATAGGTCGTATGTCTGTTCGTCGACCAAAGTTCAGCCAACTGGCGCGATCTTTCATCCAACGCAAAACAACGTTAGTTAGCCCTTACCTTGATCTTTCGTATCCGTTACTTCGGACATGCCGATATATCTCATGTTTTGTGATATATTTAATATATAATTGTAACGTAAACAAATATGTCGAAAAGTTGATAATAATCTTAATTTGGAACGTTGATCTTTTTAGAATTTTTTTGAAGGCTGTTACCGCCCATTTTGTACAATCCTCTCTAAGATGCAAACTTGTATTAGGTCGTCCGAAAAATTTCTTTCGTTTTATAAGGAAATGGATGCACAACATTTTCCGTTTTATATTATTTTATATTTATCGAATTACGTATGATCCATTCTGTTCTATCAAAATAAAGATCACGACGTTCGACAGATCAGGTTTCATGTTTGTATAAAGATGCATCGTTGCAAAGGACGTGTCTGTAAAAGAAAGACACTTTTCAGACAACCTAATACGTTGTCGATCTGGTGCAAGTTCCAGCGGAGGAAAAGATCGAACGTTTTAAGATCTTCAGCGTAGGATTTGACCGTCAGATGTTGCTGCATCTCCTGGTATCTTGAAGCATTTCTCTTTAAATATTAGTAGAAACTTGATGTTAGTACACATCTATCAATTGTCAACATCATCTTTGTCAAAGACGAAGCGTCGATCGCAGAAACTTTGTTCTTCTAAGGAATCTCATCTTTCGTCGAGGAATCGTACGTCGATGGGTTGCCACTTGGGTAGCAGGTACGCGTTAACCATACAGGAGGAAATGCTGAGGGAAATGTTGGGTCGGACGACGATAAGGGACGCGTTGTCGAAAGGCCGATTACCGACCAAACGACAAAGTATCTGAGTTTCTCAGCTGTGGCGAACGTGCATCTCAGGCAGGCAGGTTGACAGGCAGAGAGCGGCTACACCCTGTGGCTGTTCCTCCACGCTTGCGCGCAGGTTGCACACCCCCGATCCTCCTTCTTTGCACCTCAATTCCCCGCAACCCGTTCTCCTTTCCTCCAATTTCCTCTCCCTCTTCGTTGCTTCTCTCTCTCTCTCTCTCTCTCTCGCCCGCTTTCTTTCTCTTTTCCGCTCTTCTCTTCCTCGACAGTATTCTATCGAGTCCTCCTCTCGGTCGTGTCCCGGGTGTGTACACACCCCGCGCGTGCTTCCGCTGTCGGCAGTGGTTACGATACCACCACTGCTACTATCAGTAGCACCTCCGCTAGTAGCAGCAGCAGCAGCAGCAGCAGCGTCGGCGGCGGCAGCCTCCAATCTGTCTGTCCCTCCCTGTGGCAGCGCTGCTCCTGCCGAGAACAGTTACGTCGCATCGTTGCCTCGCGTAAGATCGTTATCGTGCATTGTTGGGCTTCAGTTGCTCATCGATCGTCGGTCAAATCGATCGTCGGACCAACGTTGACCGTGGTCAGGCGTCAATACCAAGGGGAAGCAAATCGAAGAAAACTCGGACGATGCTGGCCAAGCGAGTCAGACACTTGGGTATTCGAGGAGTACGTTGCCGCGAGGCGTGTTTCCGCCACGATCTCGCAGAACCTGCCCCTTGAGATCGAAGAGGAGCAAGTGTGACGCGGATCCACCGCTCGATTCGTGCGCTCGAACTGCTGCCCTCGCCGAATCATTCGGCGAATGCTTGATCGTCAGCCGCGAAATCTCACGTTCTCAAGTCGGCATGCGTATTTTCGTCTGGAGGCATTGCGTATCGTTGGACGGTAAGGAAGCGACGATCTAATTCATATGACTAGTTTTGACCCAATAATGGCGATCGACACGGTCTCGGTCGATAACGCGTAGCCGTAGTTGATCGGTAAAAGTATGTCACCTCTGGAGCAATCGCGTTTGAAAAAAAGTTCGATCGAGCCATTATTGCGCAAAACTGTTTCATCTCTGCGTCTTTCTCTGTCCACCTGCGCCTTCGGTTCACCAACCAGGCGTTTCCTGCTTCGTTTCGTTAATTTTCCTGACTCGCGACAATGCTCGGTTTGTATTAAAATCGTCGCTTGGAAATTTGCTGCGACAGTTTAAGCCGCGTAAATGTTGGAACGCGCGAGGGGAGCGCTTTTAAGGGGAGCGCATTCGAGCGTTTGTTTACGTTCGCCGAATTACCCCATCGCGAACAAGCGAATTCCCTTTTCCATTCCGAGTTTCCATTCTCGCTCGATCACTTATTCGCTTGTTCCGAGAAAATGGAGGTAGAACGCCGAGAGAGTAGGTCTCCTAAACCTCATTTCGCGAGATAATCGTCGAAACGATGGTCGGTTCGCTTCGCGGCAAACCGCCTGCCAACCAGATGATTTGGTTTTTTAATCGCCTCCGCCCGCGCATCGGCTGAATCGCTACTTTCGGTACGACGCTTTTCTTTCGTCGTTACTTTATTTTACGTGGGATAGGACGTGCACGCGCCACCCATTCCCTCGTCGAAAATATACAGCGATGGTAGTTACTTTACGACAACGAGCGGAACGAAGGGATGCACTTTGCGTTTACTAGGTAAACGGCCATTCGTAGTATACGTTGCGCCTGTATCCTGCTGACCCACTTAACGCGCGCGAACTTGGACCGTGACGTGGCAGGAGCCAACGATCGAAACGCAATCCCGTTCGACCAACGGGAACCTGCCTTGCATCGTATTTTGATACAATTTTTATTTTTGAAAAATAAGGAGTAGGAAAAATTCTTTTCCCTAAAAGAGAAATTGTTTTTAACACTTTACTGACTGTTAGCGGTTCAGCAGCATAAGCACGTCTGACCGGCAACTCAGGTGCAGATTCTCCCTGGCGCTGGCTCTTTTTCGGTTTAGACTCTCCAATACCATTCTTTTCGTTCATCGCGAACGGTAAAGCAACGCAACTGACACAACTGAGCAAGGTATCTTAGTACTAAATAACAAATTACTGCTCAAATAATGAGAAAGGTTGTCGGCGACTGAAAGCCCATTAGTAGGCTATTGGTCGGTAAGCGTCGGCGACAAAAAGTCGATTAATCGGCCATCGGTCGGTAAAGTGTTAAGAAGAGTGATATAAAAATAAGGAATTAATGATTCTTCGATCTATGACTGGTTGAAAATTCAGCACGAATTAAGGCTTGACGCAGGTGTTGGCCGTTACGCGCGTTCCAGTTCCACGTAACCTATAACGAGACGAAGAGAAAGAAAGGATTTTATCTCTTCCGCTCTTGTTGTTCAGTTTACGGTTATTCTCTTTCTTTTTCTATTCTGTCTACGCTATTCCTAGAATTAATTCGCTATGTAGATAGCGAGTCCTTGGTATAATCAACTTTACTGCGTGTGCTTTCAATCATTTGCGACTCGATGTCGTCATACTCTTTCCATGGGCAAGATAGTTTCTCACAATACCACCTATTGACAAAATTCGCAATCACTTAGTTGCGATCGCAATAATTGCAATTTGTTTGTAGGAAATTTTCTCAAAACGGCAAAGCTTGTCTGTCGATCGAAACTTATTTTGTTACTATAACGATCGTATAAAGTAAAATTCCAAATTTAATTCCACAATAGTAGAATGTTTGCAAGTAAAAACGAGTGCGAAGTGTGATCGACGGAAGGATTATGGTTTATGGTAGGTCCCTGACGTAACAACGTAGAACAATTATTTAGCAACGCGAAGGAACAATATGAGATAATTGGTGATCGGGAAAAATAAGTGAATCGAGCGAAATTGCATACGAACAGCGGCATATGGGTCACCGGTGACCTCAGTGAGATAAATTCATCAATGATGACTATACAGCGTAGTATATCTCTTGTAGGTAATATTTCAATGTTATATGCATCGCATAATAAAAAATTCGTCGTGGCGCCACGGTCAAACCTGAAACTAACGTGGCACTCAACGTGTTAAACCACAGAAGAATATGATTGGGTGGGAAACAACTGAGAGCCAGGGTTACAGCATTAAATACACGCGAAACCTGACACTCACAGTCCATTTCAATTTCCCCAACGACGAACGTATCACTCTGTTCTTTGTTCTTTCACAGCAATTACCATCGTAGGCGTACGAAACGACGAATCAAAGTAGATATGCGGCTCCACCGTGGCCTAGTTTCTCTGGACGCGTTTCGATCAGAATCTCGGGATTGCGGAGGTCGCGACAGGTTATGTTTTACGATCGTCTGGAATCGGCCGAATACTGCCGATTTACGTGACCTAATTACCAGGACGAATCCTTTGTCGTTTCCGGCGTGTGTGGCGCGTTCGAGATTCCTCTCGATGCGCTATCGATTAGTCGTTTCGACCATCGCCTCCGCGGGACCGCGTTAAAGCGACAAATTTCTACGGATATCGTTTCTTCGACTTTCCTACTGCTTCTTCGCGTTTTTCACGTTCGAGCAACAGTTTCGCTTCGTTCAAACGAAATACAAAGCTTTCGACGTTGTTTTCGATGGAAATAACGAGACGTCTTAAAATTAACTCGACCTGTGCCGAACGAATCGGTGACCCAATTGCGGCGGCCCAAGTGAATTTCGATCTCGCCGCGTAAATTGCGTTTGACCTGCCCGACGCACGAGCTTCTGCAACCTGCCTGCAAGCCCCTTCCAGTCCAATCATTGATTTTATATCGATTAGCGCGAAAAACACTGTTTACGTTGCTCTGCAGTTCACCTCGACTCTTCGATGCTTCGATGAAACTTTGAAGAGGCTTTTGCAACTACAGATTTGCAAGATAATCCGCGATATCGTGAAATATCATTCTCCAAACGTTTCGTTTCGACGGCTTTGCAGCTGAGATTTATAACGCTACGTCGAACGCCTTGCTCGAGTTTCTTTCGTTCTACTGCGTAGACGCGGGTAGATCAATCGCCGTAGTTGCGTTTCTATTTTTCAAATGTCCTTTCGATCAACGTATTTGAAAAACGAGTCCGATCTGCACTGTCGTATTCGACATTTTGCACGCGTTTCCCTCACTTTGCGTGGCAAAGAGTTTAATCGCGAGGAACAAGAGGAAAATTGTAATCGTAACGTTCTATTCCCGGCGACGGAGTTGGCGAGGAGAAGCAGAAACTAGAAAAGTAAACGAGCAGGTCGTAGCCCAAAGGAATAAGCGCGTTCGGGGAGGGGCGAAGGGATCGATGCCGCGAAAACGCTTAGATTCGGCTTAGGTTTTCCTTTCCTTCTGTGTTTCCTTCTTTCGCCTCGTTTCCTGGCTGCATCGTCGAGCTACGTGTTTAGAAGTCTGCAACTTTCGTTTGCTCGGATGCCGAGTATGCAAGAGAGGATTTCCCTCTCTTAGCCAAGCTTTCTTCTTCCGCTTTCAGCAATAAAGGAGCGACGGCTGGTTCAAACCCACGTACCTCTGTGGCGTACCATTTATGATCGTCCCTTGACAAACGGAAGAGAAACAACGTTGAATTTTAATCGAGCGATCGTATCCTTTGCAAACGAATTACGTTTCTTTTTCTTTTTTTTTTTTTTTATACAGTTAACACTTTGATTGCCACGCCAAAATTACATGTTTCGCTCAGGACACCACGGGACTATTTTTATTACTCAAAGCATATAATGGCAAAATAATAACAATTTGATGATGTAAGACAAATTTCTTCCCCAATCGACCGTTTGTCTTATTGGTGGTCACACGTGACCACCGTGGCACCTTGGTAACAGTTGATAGCGACATATTATAACAAGGCTTCGTTTATTTCAACAAACCACTCGCATTCGTTATTTCGTCGTAGGCAAAACGTGTAAATATATTGTTAAATTTATTTCTCTAAACCTCTCGATGCATTCGTTTTGAATCCTCAAATGACACTGACTGCCCTTCGATTTTTTCCTTTGTCTTCTCTGACAGACTACCCCCACCTCGCTCTGGTCTTGCAACCGTTCGCGCCTATGATCACGTATGCCACCATCTTTGTGTAGGTAAAATAACGGACCGAAGGCGAATCGATGTTTTTCAGAACTCGCTGCTTGACGAGAACTATGCGTTTATCGCTATATTGTGTATATCTCGCCGGTCATGTAAGACGATCTGTCTGCGACACTGTAGTACCAAGGGAGAAGGTTAGGAACATGGTCTATAGTAAGCCTCGTGGCATAACAGTTATTGTTAAATACATGATTTTCAAACGCAATAATACTCTATAAGTAAGCAATAAAAACAAAAATCAAGGTATCAGAATTTAGAATGGCACTCGCAATGCATCTTACACAGTGCCATTCGCCAGAGTCGCCAAATATACTTACTCGACAAAGATTGCGACACGAAATGCAGAAGAAAGAAGGGCAAGCGTACCTGGCACGAAAATTTTGCAGAGAGTGGTATAAAAAAATGTTAAACAATTAGGATCAAAATTGCTAAGAATCGGACGAAAAAGGTGACCACCTATTGTCCAGATTGTATCGATGAGCCGCATTTATGTTTAAGGTGTTTTCACACAGTGCACCGTTAGATGCAAAATTCCTTCTCATTTTTTTTAAATTGATGTTCTAGTAAAAATGTTTAATTGTTCAATGGGGCACTTTTTGTTTCAAAGTATCTTCTATTTATCGGTTATATTCAAAATTCCGTATCTGTCAATTTCCATTCAATTTTTACAATTAAAACGGATTTTTTTATACAGTTAAGACGCACAGAAATACAATCACAATTTGCATACACGTTGGAATAAATTGAAACGAGTGTCGCGTTTGTTTCGTAAGGCGATCAGAAGGCGTAAAGCAACGAGAAGAGAGTTAAAGGAGACGATCTCATAGAATGCACACTGTCGTCCATAAGTAGGCGAACATTTTCGTCGATTTTTGTCAGCAACTTTGTTATTCTAACTGTACGAATTACTGGAAGATTCTTTTGCATTTTGTCTATAGGCAGACGCGTTGAATACAAAGCACATGTTGAGCAAAAGGAGAAAAAGATTGCTCTACAACTCTTGACGTTTACAGATGCTGATCTTGTTATCGCTTGTCAACTTTCAAAAGGAGGAAGTTCCGTCGCGTCGCGAGGCATCTCGTCCACGAGAATCAAAGTTCAGATTATTCGACATTTTTATGGTTGATTCTAGGAAAATGTACAAAGACACAGAGTTACTTTTCCCTACTCGTTACTCGACATCTTTGTTTCTTTTTCATGGAAACGCTAGTATCCACCCTGCGGTACCATAAAGCTTAGTTATTCGAGCGAAATAGGTCGACCTCTCTGTGAACTTGCGACCTGCTGTTAACTTTGTTCGAAAGTAAATCATTCTCTTTCGCGCTTTTCCGGTCAACCTCTTTCGATTTTTCGGAAAACCTTTTGCGATAGTCGCCGCCGGCCATACACTTTGCATCGTAAGACTCTAGTCGCATACTGCTGCTCAAAAATACGTGGACATCCGCACTTATTCTTAACAGAATATAAATTAGACAATTAGACAGACAGAAAGAGGCAGGACGATTTTTCCAACGTCTATACGACAGTGTACATCGTAGTTGTTGGGTCGATACAATACTAGAGACAGTTTATAGAAATTTTACGGACAGTTTATATTAGATCGGCAACTAAGTGATTGCGGGTATCGTCAATGCCATCTAACGACAAAATCTGCAATCAGTTAGTTGCCAATAGAAATAGAAATGTCGAGGCGCGTGATAGGAAGCGCGATCTTCCGGTCTACGTTACGAACAGAATTCTATCGCGTGATTAAACGTTGTTGTTAGGGAGAAATTGTTCACGTGTATTCGAGCTACGACAAATGCTTCGTATTCTGATTCGATAAGCAACAGGATATTTAAATCTGCTTTTCTTATGCAAAGCAAACAATACAGGGATAACTCAGTGTTCAATAGCGAAGAATACAGAAGCGAGGGACAAAAGCGAAGAGAAGCGTTTATTGTGAGATAAAAAATACAAGCAACGGATAGGTAATAAATGACAGAATGAATAAAGTAAAATGAAGTGTAATAGGGAACGTGTTTATACCGGATGGTGCTTTCGAACTGGTCGTATACGAAGAAACAAATTTTCCATGTGACGCGTTGCTTCTGTATCCGATAAAGTGAAGTTTGGAAGTTTATCAAATATACTTAGAGGCTGAGCACAGGCTTGGCTATGAATAAACAATCAGCAGAAGGTTCTTATTACGCGAGAATAAAATTGTAATATAACATTTTCCGTAGTTTTTACGCAAATAGACTTCGAATATGTTTAGTTAAGAACCAACCACGACACATTCGAAAATTTATCTTCCTCGGAAAGGAAGCAGCTTACGAAACCAATCTCCTTCTACGTTTTTCACTTGTTTTCACACGTAGTTTAACCTTCTGTCGATTATTCGCTGCTGTCCAATCGGCGATCGATCAAGTTCGAGCGTATTTGTCAAATTTTCAAAGCCGATTTGCTCGGGAACGACAACAATCCTATTCTACATTTTCTCTCGCCAACCAATGACGAGCAGAGAAATAACCAAAGAGTCGAGACGTTTTTACGTTATCCTAGTTACTCGCAAGTTTCAATTTCACGTTTTCCTTATGATTTACTTTCGCAGTTTGGGTATTGTTGGATTGGCAATTAAGTGACTGCGGTGTTTGCCATTAGCTGGTACTGGCAAAATCCGTAATCACTTAGTTGCCAACCTAGAAAGTGCAATTTTTGCACCGTCGACCTGAAACTAACAAACAGATAGATGTGCCGTGTCCAATTGCTAAGGCGATTGTAGGTATACGAGCGATATCGGCGGTGGGTGCGTGCACGCATTCTTCAATGGGTTATCGTGTGTCGGTGAAAGGTGGAAGAGAAGAGATGGGTCGGCGGCTGTGGTGGGGCGAGGGGGTCAAACCGAGGTCGGGGTCGGAGCTGTGGGGCAGGAGAGATGAGGAAGGACCGCACCCACCCCGGTTTATCGACCGGGTTACACCCTTAGCCAGCGCTCTCACAAATTCTCCACCTTATTACTTACGTTTTCCTCTTTTCTCTTCTTTTCTCTCTTCTTATTTTCTCGCCAGCTTGACGGACGCATTTTCCGAGAGGAAAAGCTCGACGAATTATTACGTTCGCGAAGAAGAACTGGGTTACGAGAATCGATCGCGTTTCTCGCGGTCAGTGAAGAGAATCTGTCGAAAATATTTCCGGTGGAATGGAAACGTTCGGATGAAAATTACGACGAGGTGAACACGATCAACGTTCACGGCTAATCTGTTGAGGATTTTTCAAGGTTGCTTTGCGCACCGCGCGTATCGTTTCTTCCTTTTAAACGTTACGATCGACGCGCTAGAAACCAGTTTATGAACGGACGACTATCTTCGTTCGCTTCATGTTTCCGACTGTCTCGCGGATTCCGGAGATAAGCTTGCGTAATAAAAAAGATTTCGCGATAATCCGTTGGAAAATCTGTCGCAAAGACGTTTCACGACTCTCTGCTACACTCGCCTGAAAATTTCAACTCACCAGCTATCGAGTCGTAGCTTGGGTGGAAGCCAACGTCTCCGCTCGCGAGGACGTTGCTTTCCAGTCCTTTGACCTCGTTTCTTCAACAGATCCTCGCAGGATATCATCGCGTAGGTAAACGAAGGTATGAAACAGCGATAAAAGTTAAGAATCTCGTGAATCGTTCGTCAACCGTTTAGTTTCTTTAGACTGTTTCGCGTAGCTGGAAGAGCGTCCATCTTCTATGACGCGTCTCTTCTTCATGTTGCATTTGAGTAGACTGGCCATTAAACATCAGCACACCCACCGATACAGTGTAGAACCTAATGAGCAAAATAAATCCACAAAATAATCTATCAATCGTATCGACTATTTGTTTGTTTTATAAAATACCAAACAACGTAGAATTTGTTATGATAAAACTGACTCGTTGGAGAAAAGCGTAGCGTAGCCGACGCGATTATGGCGTACGTCCGTAGCGAGGAGCCGAGAAGAGGAAAACGTGGAACGAGCAGGCAATGTGTGAAATAGGAGCGCAGGAAACAAATCCTTGGGGCCGCTTCCGCTCCGTTTCGTATTTCGCGGCGCGGTGGGTCGAAACAATGGGGTGTGAGGATACGTAAATCGACGCGGGAATCGAATAAAAAGACGAGCAACCGATCACCGCCCCTACAAATGACATAAACCAACTTCCGTTCGAAAGTAGACGACGAAGATGATTCAATTGCGCGGTTAGCGTCGATCGAACAGTTTGCAGCGATAAGCAGCTGCGATGGTGCAATTACGTTCGATATTATTTCGTAGCTAAATTCTGTTTGAAGCAGTAGGAAACTTTTGATAAATTTCATATAAATTTATATGTAAATTCTATAGAATTCAAACTTCCCGCCAACCGACATATTTTACTTTTGCTTTGTTTTACCGGTAGCCATTTTACTGAACAGATTAGATCACTAGAGATGAACGGTAATTTAGGACTTAGAAAATCGATTTTCCAAGTCAAATTTGTAATAGATTTGCTATTAATTGGATAGAATTTAATTTATTCTCAAAATAAACTCGATTTTCCATAATCGATCGTCTTATTTACCCCAAGCATTTGCGTTATTTCATGTAGCATACAATGTTAGTGCGTTTAAGGCCATTTGAAAAATTGTTGGAAACTTCGTCTCTATTGCAAGAAAATTTTACACGTGCGTCGATTAATATTATATAATGGTATAATAAATAAAATAATATTAATAATAACAGATAAAACTCGGCCAAGTTTTCTTGGTCCCTTAACAGACAGACGATCAACATTTTTCATTCCACTGGACTGTGGCAGTTGGGAAAATCCAACGCATAAGGTCTCAAGTCCTTTTTATTTGAATATCTAACATCTACATATTTTTCTATCTTGTACAATATATTAGGTTGTCCGGAAAGTGTCTTTCTTTCGCAAACGTGCTTTTTACAACAGTCCATCTTCATACAAACGTGAAACCAAGTCTGTGAAATGTCACGGTGTTTATCTCAACAGAACAAAAAGAATCCTACGTAATTCGACAAAATAATATAAAAGAAAAAACATTGTGCGTCTATTATTTTCTTATAAAACGAAAGAAATTTTTCGAACAAACTAATACCTTTCCTACCAGCTTTTCCATTAATTATTTATGCCAAAATTTCTTTCAAATTAAATTTACATGTTCTCAGTGTGAACAAAATTGATATAGGTTATACAGTTTTATAGGTTATGCAGGTTTTACCAATTGTATAGGTTATACAGTTACCCAGATTTAAGAGAATAAATATATAGTTAAATATAATTATAAACAAATGAAACTCATTTGCTGTCTTGTTAATATTTCTTATGATACTTTTCCATATAATAATGCGAGTCGTCACCCATCTGTTGGAATATGTTGCTTTGTTTTCGCAAACATGACAGTTCTTATCCTTACAAATTAACATTTTGATTCTTATTCATTTTACATAAATAAAAAACTAAAATCTGTTATAACTGGAAATAAAAATGAAAGATGTCATTAATTGTACTGAAAATTCATCAAAATGTTTTTATATGTCAGAAATCTTTAAATCCTAAATGTTTGAATGGGTTTAAACCAAGAGTATTTGAAAGGATATTGTGTTTATCACATAACAATTTTTATGCGCTAAACATAAAATAAATAATATGATAAGACATAGGGATGATCTCAAACATTTCGTTCTAAAAACATCGACAGATTTTCTTCATCTTTTCGGACAACCTAATACATCTATCCGAAAATGTGAAGTTTCGTCGTTGATAGACTGCGACGATCAAATTACTGTAACGTTGTATCATTGGAAAGCCGAGTTCGTTGGTACAGTAGTCGCTCGTACGAATGCTACGCGAGGTCCTCGTGAAGGAAGATCGAGGTCAAAGGGAGAGACGACGTGATTGGCAGCGAACCAGCAAGGGCTAATCGATGCGCGAGAAAGCGGAAGTCGGAGACGGCAGCGGAAGAAGAGGAGAGGAGAAAAAAGAGAAAAGGGAAGCAATGGAACGGAGTACGGAACGAAAGACGTTGGAGATGAAGAGAGAAGATCAGAAGTGAATGACGCAGAAAGACAGATGGAAGGGTGACAGAGTCGGCAAGGAGAGGATGGAGAGCGCGCGGACTGCAAAAGCAAGGAAGAACGTCGAGTGCGAGGGAGTTGGAGGAAACGCAGAACGCCATGGAGCAGCGAGAGGAGAGAAGAGGAGCGAAGAGGAGAGGAGAGGAGAGTAGCGAAGAGGAGAAGTGAGGAGAAGAGGGTAACGCGGTGCAAGCTTGTAGGGAGCGTCAGTGTCAGTGTGCATGCGGACGGCGAGTCGGCTGGCGGTGTGGGAGTTGGCGTTGCGTCGCATCGGCAGCCAACCCGCAATTGCAACTGTGAACGCCAACTCGTAGAGCGCGAGTTTCGAACCGATCCATCGGCAGATCGAACGTGTCGACTCGATTTCCGTCCGTTCGAGCCGACAGTGCGCGACGTTCCGGACGATGCGAGACAAGTTCGTTGCTTCGCGATCGCGGAGTGGCTGGTTCATCGAGCGAAAAATTTCTGCGTACGATTGCTCCTCCGATCGATCATCCATAGGAAGCTCGTGTATGTTTTGATAGAGAGACAAAAGTAAAAAGAAGCGTATCGTTAAAAGAGGAAAATGTAGAGATAGGAGAGGGAGAAGAACAGGTTCTGCCGTCGCGGCTCCGCCTTTCCTCTTCCGCCGCCGTCTCTGCCAACTTTTATCCGCCCCACGGTATTCTATTAAAACGCGCCTGTATCTCGTCCCATCTTCTTCCCTTGTTTCGTGCACTCTAAACGCTCCATGTCCTTGGGTGTAGACCAGATTCAGCTAAGTCGCGAGTTTCCTCGATGGAACAGGAAGAATTGGGAATTGGCGCGCTCGACATTTCGCGCCTGTCGATCGTTCATCCTTCTCTTGCTGCGATAGAACCGCGTCTCTACGACCGGATAGCGTAACGGACGCGAGGGTTAAATAGCGGATGAGAGACGATTCATCGCATGTGTCCTTGACCCAACTCGAAGGCGTATCCGACAGCGCTTCGGTGAACGCTCGTTATTCTTCCCTTTCCTAGTTATTTATTTATCACTCGCGAGAGAAGCCTGAAATGTGTACGAAGAATACAGAAATTACACGAACGTGGCGATAAAATATGTACGTTGTACATACGGTTATTCTCAAAAGCATTGAGAGCAGCGGTTAAGTTGTGCTACAGTGGCAATACTCTTGGGGAACAGCGTAGATGGAACGGCTTGAAAAAATAACACTCACACAGACGCGTTATATTTTATGAAATTACCGTTCAATCCCCCAGTGGAGCTCGGTTTTCAACCAACTTGCCATTACGTGCAAACCTATCGACTCTGTCAGCCTTCTAAGTATTCACTAGAGTGCATGATCTACAAAATGGATCAACTATATCGGATCCAGATAAATAGAACGATAGCCTATAGCACGTGAAAGTGTGCTTGTGTATCTTGTTATAGTGCACGCACCGTTGCCACCCACGTCAGATACGTCGAAGCCAGATCCGTGAACTTTACATCTATAAATTTTTCTAAAAGCGTTCGTTCGTCCATCCTTTCAAATAAAATTACCATCGGATCAATGAATTCGTCATCGACGCTCTCGCGAACATTTTTCATCGACTCGTAAGTGCAATAAGATTGTCCACATTTGTTCAATCGAAATATTTCCGTCGGTCTTCCGGAAAGCGGAAAAACGAAAATTATTCGTTGGACAAATCGTGGACAATCGTATTCCACTTACGAGTCGATGAAAAATATTCGCGGCTATGCTGATGAAGAATTTTTTCGTTTCCTTGTGTCACCCATATTTGGGTGACGGCAAAGTTTCTGATGGGGCGTGTCACCCATGTTTGGGCGACGGCAAGTTTCTGGTCGGGTCGCGTCATCCGTATTCGGGTGACGCTTATTTGACTACTTGCGAAGGATCGTTGTAGGTATTTGAAAAGATATTTCACAGGAGATAATAAAACTATTGAATTGTTATAAAAGTAATACGAGAATGGTTTATTAAGAAAATTATTTAGAATGTAAAACTTTGAAGCATCCTATACAAAGCAGAGTCTGGTCGGGACAATTTGGACAATAAGTTGTTGTTTTCTTTAAATTCTCCCGTGTCTTTGATCGGCCCGTTCGACGTCTTTTATCTGTATAAGATAGTTTGCATGCGCGTCTAATGCTTCTTCCGGAATCATTTTTTCGAACGGTGATATTATGCTGACTCTGTGGAAGACAAGGATTTTTTGTATTTTTAGACAACCCTAATAATTTTGCAGCTAATAATTCTCTAAGTCTTCTAATATTTACATCTTTCCTTGTTGCAATTTTCTGATACGAGTAAGTTTATTATTTCGTCATCAACGAACAGCTCAAACACATCATACGGATTGACATCGCCAGGCAATTGCCTAATGACGCCGCTGTCTCGGGAAAAAAATGACTTCTGCCGACCACTAAATTCATTCCATTCACCAAATTGAATTGCACTTTCCTCGGTGTCATCGGTTCTTCTTTCTTTCTCAATGACCAATTCTTGTAAAATCTCGTCAACAGTATCTTCGTTACATTCGGTATCACTACGATTGCACTTATCAATATCCGAGTCAGAATCAGACGATGTAATTCTATTTCTATTTCTATTTCTAGGAAATCTGATTTCTTCCTCATCGCTACTATCCGAATTTGTGTAAGCCTCGTAAAAGCTTCCTTCCTCACTGCTATTTGACTCACTAAGAAGTGAGTTTTCCATCTTTCTTTTCGACATTGCAACGACTTAGGGCAATGATTTTAAGTTATCTAAAATATCCGTGGCAGTCTAGCAGCGTACGCTTTTGGTACAGCGGCACTCGTGGCCTGAAGGAGATATCCTTGAAAACACGCGTGGCAGTCAACGTGTTACAGGGCGAACGAGCAAATGTCGTTAGTTCTTTTACAAAGTTTGCGCTTTGTCGACGCCAACTTCTCGGATCCGTAAAAGTCAATTATACGCCGTTTAAATCTGTGCGATATTTTTGAACGTTTCCACAAGTATAAATTCCTAATATAATTTCCTAACGTAAATGCATCCGCTGACTACGATAAGTAGCATAAACCGAAGGTTTTACAACATGAAAATCACACGGCATGTTAACCCGTGTTAACTTCTTATCCGTCGATTCGCATACGTCGTGCTGCAATTTGGATCAAGTTACTTCGTTTAAAAATCTAGTTTTCCTGTGTCGTTGTCTATGTGACGATTAAACGACGTACAAATAAGCTCTCCGACAGGTTTCTCGGCTTCTCGGTTTCCCGGCCGCGACAGACACGAGAAGGCGCACGTTGTATTATATTTAGACGATCGATCGGCGATCCGGCAGTTTTTACTCTGCAAATTTGCATGGACGTGGTGGTGATTTTAAAAATAAACCATTTCCCTGCTGGCAGCGCTATACGGCACGTTACGATTGTCCTTGACCCGTAGAAAGCCCATTCGGGTGGACGCGAAGTAGACTCGCGCGTTCCTTCACGCTCCAAAAGTTGCGCGTACTCGGTCGATTCACTTTAAAATGGAGCACTAGAAACAAAAAAAAAAAAGAAAGAAAGAAAGAAAAAACGAGATCCATGGGGGTTGTCGTTTTCTACGAAGATCATCTTTGTAAGAGAACGACGTAGGTGACGTTCGACTTTGACACGTATCGAGTATTGCAGGAACAAGCGAGCAACCATAAAAGAGTTGGAAATCGTCGTTCTAACTTTTGCTACAGGCTACTCTATTTCACGTTACGTTTCTCTATGAAAATGTGGTTAAAATCAAAAATCCAGAGGAGATCATAGTTCGACTATAATCATCGGTTGTGAATCGAGGAAAATCGTGTGCATCGTATTTGCAGGACGAAAGCTTTCGTTTCCGCTCCCTTTGGCAAACGTGTCGATTGCGTCGGTAGAGGCGCGACGCCCGGCGTCGTCGTCGCCGCGACTCTTTTTATATCCCAACTCTGTGTTCGTTCTGATGGCGTACACCTTCGAAAAGCGCGTCTCGACGTTTCTTTTTTTCCTCCTCCCTTTTTCATTTTTTTTACTCTTTTTCTTTGTTCATAGCATGCTCAGGGCGCAATCCTCTTTCCGCCAAATGCCCCGCGGATTCGCCTCGACGATAAAACGACGTCTGGCATCGGCAGAGAAACGCGAGAAACGCGGCGACCGTAATTAACAGCCACTAGCTTTTCTCCAATCGTTCGAAGCTGCGAGACGTTATTTCCCAACGAATGATCGTAGCAAGTTTAAAATAAGTGCTCTTTTCGATTTAATCTGGTCGTTCGATTTTACGATCGATAAGAAGAAATTCTAATCACCAAGAGGCTGCGTTTCTGTCCTTCGTCTCGGCCGCGCGAACACAACGTTAAAATATATCTTCGATAAACCGGGGAACACGCTTCAAGCGCTAGAAGTTATTTTATTCGTCAGTAGATGTCGCATTAGTCGCGGACGATGATTCATCTAACGACGTATTCGCAAGGAAAAGGAATTTCTTCCGAGCGGAGTCGAATCGCAGTTTCCAATTCATCGCGTTTACGCGATGCTCTTGGTTGTTGGTTTTCTCGTCGCGTCCCTCTTTTCGTCTTGTGCATTCAGCGGCGTTAACGATCTCTTCTAAACTACTCGTAGGCCGGTGAAGAGGTACGGCGCGTCGCCAAGACAAAAAGAATCGTAGCGTCGCGAACGAGAAAGAACGGCAGTCAGTAAGCGGAGTGGTCTCGTTTCATTTTGCTCTTACCGCCTCTTTTCTTCTCTTCTTCCTCCTACTACGTTTCTTTCCTTTTACCCCACCCCTCGTTCGCTAGGTTTTGTTCGTCGAGTCGCGACCAACTCGTCCGAGTCTAAACCTGGTGTCCTCTCTTCGTGCACGTCGTCTTCGCAACGTCATATCGGCTGTCCGCGCATTCAGATTAGCCTCGCGAATTGGTCTTTCCAATATCTTTGATCAAACTACGATCACCATTTGTCGTGCTAATGTTATTTTATGATGTTTCGTGGCGAAGCGCATTCGTGTTTTTGTCACGCGTTTAATTTAGCGTCAAAGCGAGTCGTAAACGTTACGCGTCTCATCTTACATTTGCCGGTATTTTTATCGGCAATTTTTGTATTTTATCAACATTGACAATGACGTTCGCGTTATGAATTTACAATTTTTCTAAAAACATGGATGGCTGACAGAAGTAGAAGTACCTTGTCGGTGTAAGCTTCACGACCAACTAAATGTCATGACATTAAATTGCGTGGAAATAAGCGAGAAAAAATGCCACGGCCCCGTGCAATGTTGTCAAAGCCGTAACGTTTATCCTCGTTACGCGGAGACGTACGTCGCGTTTACCATCGCGTTTTACAGCCAAAATTGTTGAAATTAATACGACTCGATTACCGATATTTCGTTTCTCATTCGTTGCTTTTTATAAGAAGAAACGATTTTAATACGTCGTTTGGTCTGAACTCGAATTGAAAATTGCTACGAACAGATTAATTTTGTCTAACGACCGAACATGTTAAGAGTAGCGGACTGGTGGTGGTAGGAAGGAACCATGGAGGAGTAGAGTTTGTAGTTTCACGGTGGACGAATTAATTTCGCGATCTTCTCGTTACATTGGTGGAAAAGAAGAGACAACTTGTCGTTGGTTGAGACAAGGGAAAAAAGCAAGTGGTAGAAGTGGTGCGACGAGGAGACGCGAGAGGCACAAACGAAGTTAGCTCGTGGAAAGACTCGTCTCCAATTATCCAGCGTGGCACGAGTGCCGACCGAGTTGCGACAGGAAACGCGACGCTGATTCCCTTCGTCCAATTACTTTCGAAACAGTCCTCTCCGTATCAATTTCGAATCTGCGTTCTACTTTGAAAGATCATTAGGGTTCCGTGGATTCCAGCTTGCCAGTTACGCGCTGATAAAATTCCTTTCGCGAGAATTTGTCGAATATAGCACGTCGTGAAACGCGACACACGCTGTCACTGTCGGACAGGTCTTTCTTCTTTAAAACTCTTTCTCTCGACGTTCTCAACGGTAACAGGATTACGCTTTGACTCGGAAACTTCTAACAATCACGATATATCAAAGCTGTGAAAATAAGTTGTCGTTATAAAAATCCGACACCGTCTATAGTCTCCGCGCACTACACACGTTCTACACGGTAACGTGAAACACCCGATATAACTCGATTCTCTTATGGTTTCGTCGTCCAATACGAAGCATAACGTGCTTTCATTTGGCCGAATATGTCCAGTAGCAGCGGAAATTACCCAAATTTGAATATTGCAAGCATATTTTATGATATTGGGAACGCGTTGCGAACAGCAACGTTAAGTCAGATCAGCCAACTACCAAACTGACGCGACAAAATTATTTGCGGTTAATTAAGGCCGTTAGTCGACGGAGTCGCCTCTCGCTTGTTGCACTTGCTTTCTTCTCTCATGCGGCTGAATATTTAGCTGCTACACATCCACCTGAGCTTTGTTTTCACCCTAAGACCAGCGTAGTACACACGGTCACGACGTTCGATAGGCACGCGCCACTGCCAGAAGCAGAACGTAAAGAAGGGAGGCGCGCCATCACGCTTCTTTAGCTTCCAATGGATCTTGCCGGAAGTCGAATACGTTTCTAGATTTACGCGTTGCGTCATCTATCGTATTTTAAGGCTTGCACGAATGCACGCACGCACGCATATTAGCACGAACAGATGGCAGCACGCAAGCCGCACCACAGCCACAAGGTGTAAGAACACCACGGATTGATCACATCCTGCCCGATCGGTTTATTCTTCACCGACCAGTAATCGGATATCGCGGCTCTTCTTTCGGCATCTCGCGTAACGCGCACCGTGCAAGAAAACGCGAAGCTTTCAACGATCGTTGGGTTTCTGCCAGCGTCAACCGCAAGAAGAGAAAGTTAAATACTCAAGGGTGCCATAAATTACGTTCTGTTCAAGTTTATAGACCTACTTAAGAAGCAGTCATTTTGTATCGCACAACACATTCTACTTTTCGGCTAATTGTTTACGAGTAGACTTCCATAACTCATAAACTTCCATGATTTTTTAATATGTTGTAGAAATCAACATTTTGCGCTACTATCTCCTATATTTATTCCACTATATTGCACTATATTTCCTATGCGTATAACCGCCGCTCGGCCTTCATTTCCGAGATATTGGGAAAAACAGCAACGGTCGGTATCGTACAGTGAATTCTACCTGCAACTGTGCGCTAGTATTAGTCGGCGGGTGCCTTACAGTGGCCGGATAAAATAACAACCTACCTGAACCTAAATTCTTATCTTTTGCTTATATAGATTTTATATGGATTCGAATCAAATGTCATTTTGCACAATTGTACATTGAATTCACCATAATGACAGCGACAGATTTCTGCGAATCTCTCGGAAACCAAGAACGAGCGACGGTTAGATGTATAGTCGGTACGCTAGACGTACCTATTTGGTCGGCAACTAAGTGATTGCAGATTTTGTCAATACCACCTAATGACAAAATCCGTAATAACTTAGTTGCCAACCCAATAATATACAAATGCAAGTAATTACCAACATTTATTTCTTATGGAATTATTATTATCAATTTCGAAGAACATTATACGAATTACATTCTAAAGTTTTATTTACGTGGTAATCAGATACTAGAATCAGCAGAGTTCTAGCAATAAAATGTTTCGATAAAAGATTAAGATAAAAAATGTACAATTTATCTTCATAATATATATATTAAATATCAGTTTTTATTAAAAATGAAAATTATGCTAAGACTTTTGGGCGTGAATGTACGGCATCGGTAAATTTTAGTTTAATTTCAAGAAAACCTTTTTCAATTTATTGTACGTAATTCAAACCACAAATAGTACTTGGGATAATTCCGATTGGTTAATTACGGCCTTTGCAGTTTGCCGAATACACCTGGCCGGGCTTGCAGAACAGCGATCGATTGTTCTCTCTCGTTCCGACGTTTTCGACGGACCCGTTATTAGTCCGTAATTAACGTTATTACGAGGAAACGCGCGTTTATGGTAATCGGGATGAAACCGTACGACACGAACACTATACTCGCGTTGCTTATTCCGGCGAGGAGATTATTCCTGCTCGACTTACACGCGATGTATAATCGGTGGCGGATCGTCGAGAATCTCGGCTAGTTTTTCCAACCACTTTGCCAACCTTTGCTCTATCCCGCGTTTCTCGTACAGTAAGCCTCTTAACCGAGAGTCGAACGCGGAAAGAAAGTCGCTGACTCGAGAACAGACGTCGCTAGCTTCTCTCTGCGTCTGTTGCAAACTTCAGCTTAATCGCCACTTAAGAGTCACGTGATCGCGCTTCGTTCTGCGATTTCGCAAATTGCCACGAGGAAACGTTCGCTCGTCTCATCGTCCTACCGCGCCATACATCCTTGAAGAGAGATGTTGTCGAAAGTTATCGATTCTCGTCATATTCCTCGCAAACATCGTGCAACATAGTCTTTCCTTGAATAACGAACGGACCAGTGGATTCGGAGAAGAATTCGTTTGCAGTGGAGAGCCATAATCGAACTCGAATTAACGGTACATGGAAGCGAGTAGAATACTTTTGAAACGCACAGTATAGAATGCAATATACAGTTACGTTCTTTTATAATCTCCGCTTGTATCACGAAAGCTAAGTAACGGTTTTTATCTGGCTCTAACGTTCACCGCGATAAAAACTGACTGGCGCGAAATGTTGTTAGTTCAGGGGTACACTTGACTGTAGGATCAGCCAATTAACCAAATCGTCGGCTGCATGATAATGGCGATTAAAGGGCAACGAATGGTTCGATGGACGATAGGCCGGTACAATGGACACGCCGCTTAACCCAGTTCCAAGACGAATTTCGGCCAGTCGTTTATGGAAATCCAGCGTTGGCGCGCAGTTGCGCGAATTCCAGCCACCGAATTACATCGAATTTGAGGTGGCGGAAGCGCGCGCGTCATCGCCACCCCCTGGCCACCGCCGCCGCCCCAACCCCATTAGTCTCCGGGTGTACGGGCTGGCCCGCAAAATGCCTCTCGCGTAATTGCGAATTGCCATCGTTGCGTTCGACGATCGATTTCCGTGAGAGCGCAACGAGGTGATTCGTCGTTGTTCCTCCACCGAACCGGGTTACTAGTTAATTTCATGTCGTTCGCAGCACAGCGGATCGTATTACGTTTCGTAACAACGTTCAATTTAAGCTCAGCCCGATATCTCTGAATTTCGTTTATCCCGATATACGATTAACCGCGATTCTCCTCTTCCTGCTTTGTTACTTTGATCTCTGCCGCGCCCTTCCACCCCATGTTCACGTCCAACCGCTCTTTCTATTTCGCTTCAATTATTGTGTTTCCTTCCACCAGAGTAAATTGCCTCTACCCGATGGGAAAATTTCAACGTTTTAACGACGCTGGTAGCGGTCGCAAGACGCGTTTCTCCATACCGAAACTAATCTCTGCAGCCACTTTGCCTTTAGTCCTTTACTACCTGTACGTGCACGATAGATTCCGCGGTACAAATTCACCAGCGCACGGATCACAGATACGTTCAGTCGTATCTCTGGTTCACGAGGTTGCCTTGAGAACACGGCTATAGAGCGACGTGGGCTTAAACTTGCGACGTAGAGACAATTAATTTTACGCGTCACTGGATTTGAGAGGTACTTGATCGTAATTACGAACGACGTATGTTTCTTTACGGTTCGATCGCTTCGCTTCGAGGGGATCTTCGACGGGGAAACTTTCTCCCTTTGAAACTGCCGAAGTTCTCGCTCCAGATATAAAATTGTATCGCACGTTGCAGAATACCTTACTTTACGTCTTTTTGGACACCTACTCAGTTCGGACGTTTGAAATGAAAACTCCTCCTTTCTTACGATTAGACTTAAATCGATAAATCTGACGAACGACGAAGTATTGAAAAATCTTTTCCCCTACATATTAAAAACTTCGTCAGGTAGCTCTCGATTATCGAGGTAAACGACACACTATTCATCCATAAACTCAACACACATTGCTGATAAAGAAATATCGATTGACCGTTTAATTATTAATTATTAAATATTAACCAGAGGTGAGGAGATTTTTGCATTTTCGTTACTTGATAGAATTTCAAATAATACATACGGAGAAATGAACGCGAGAATGAACATCGCTTAATAAATTTGTTCGTCGTCCTATCGTCATTGGCATTTGACGTTCGAAATGTCGCGCAAAATCGCGATTCTCGATTGTAGTTGGTCGAGCGGCCGCTAGAGGGCAGGACCGCGAGGGCGAACCAATGCCGAGAGTAAAAAACCGTTTTCCATCAGATTGACCGGGTTTCAAGGGCCGCGTTTGTGTTTGTGGTGGTGATGGTGGTGGTGGTAGTGGTCGAGAAAATCGAGTGGTTACGGCGGTGTCGATCGATCGTCGGAATTCCCGGCTGCTGTTCGGACAGGTTGTCTTTCACGGAACGATGAGACCATCCGTCTATCGATAACCGATCGTCTCGATACGCCGCCGCGTGGGTGCATCTAGTGCGAAAAAGTGAACAGGATCCTTGTCCGGGATATACCGCTCGTTCGAGTGTCGAGTCGCAAGACAGAATGTGCAGCAAGTGCAGCGAGTGTTGCCAGGGATCTAGGCACAGCGTGGATGCTAGCCCCACGCCAGGATCAGATTCCGAATCTTCAGGTAACCATAGCGGCGCTTCCTAAAAATTTCGCGGTTAACCTCAAATCTATTTATTTTCCTTTACTTTTATAACAAGAGGTGTAACCAAATTCTTAATGCAGCTTTCGTGTAAATGTCTGTTTTTCTTACAGTTGATATTAAGATACACGAAAAAGAAACAGAACAGGAAGCATTGTGAATGGTTAAAGCTAACGTCAAACAATTTCTTAATATTACGAATGTTGTCCTTGATTGCCTGTGAGATATATTCGTCAAATCGGTTCTCCGATTCCGTAGTAGCTTTTGGCATGTAATCAGAATGACTGGCATTCTATTATTCTTCGTCGTCACAAGCAGATAAAAAGAAAACATTCGTGACGGTAAAAAATTGTTTAGATTGGCGTTAATTCTGCGAAATATTTCTGTTACGTGCATTTTTTCTCGTTAGCGACGATGAATAATAATTTACGCGAAATCTGCAGTTATCGGTTCGGTTTTTCTCTTCTCAGATGTTCCGTCAAGAAAATGAGATCGAGTAAATCCGATCTCCTCGGAATGGACAAAAAGTCGGACGTATTTGAAAATTGCGCGCGTTTGTTCTTTTCTACCGAAGGAAACTTTCGCTAGCTTTATCTAACGGAGAATGGAAAAAAAAAAAAAACGTTTGGCGAGACGTTTCACGAAACGCTAGAATTTCTCGCGCATCCGCCTAATCTCCGCTCGAGTCTTCTCGTTCCCTTGCGGGGGTCTGATCGGTAGAAGCACGGACGCGGGTATTTCCTGCGAAGAGAACACTACGTATCTAGGGACTTTCTCTAGGGTCTCAGTCAAACTTTTAATCTCTCGTTGTTGCAGTCTATGCAACGTACATACAGGGTGTCTCTTAACACGTGGGCAGTATTTCAGATTAGGGATGTTCGATTCCGATTCTCCAGATAATCAAATCTCTGCAGTTTCCACCCGAACCGATTCTTTGTTTTAAAAATTGGGAATCGAATATTTTTAGCGTTACTAAGGAACGTTCCTCGCCGCAACTACTCGACTAAAGGCCGGCACAGACACGTGCAGTAATTTAGCTTGATAACTTTATCGTGGTTCAAGTATCTACAGTCATGGTATTTCATGCTTACGTACATTTACCCGAAAGATACATGAATATCTTTTTGCTTTTCTAATTATACGATTGAATCTACATGTAAGAACGCGATTTACGTTTATTTACAGTTTAACATTTCCAGAGATTAACCTCTTAGGTACGGCGGAATTACGCGTAAAAGATACAGCACTGCAATTTGTGACGGATAATTCTCTTCTCTACGCAAGCACATTGCAATGAAGATTTTGATAACTAAATTATCATTTTTCTTAAAGATACGATGCTTAGACTTTAACTTTAACAATTTACTTTAATAATTAAGAATACAATTGAGTGTGATATATTTTAAGGCACGGTACGACACATAGGACCACGTCACAATTTTCACACTCATAACGCGATAGTGTTTTTCAAATTGCTCTTCGTTTTCTATTTTGAAGCGACATTTTGAGGTTGGAGATTGTAAAAAATTATAAGAATACGGATCTAACAATAATAAATTAACGATACCTGGCACTGGCGTATCAAAAACAAAGACTATATATTCCGTCTGTATATTGCTAACACTGTTATAAAACGTTGCAAGGGCGAAAAAAGCGTGAAGCAAGACAAATGAAAAAGATCATTTAGTTCAAACGGTGAGCGTATCAGTCAGTAGAGTGAGCCACTATAGTGGCGTATAGTGCCTAAGAGGTTAAAAGATAATTATTTAGAAAGCTGTGGTCATCTTCCATTTCGATGATTCGTTAATACGTTGTTGGGGACATGATTCTGAAAAACTTTCTCTTACACGTATAACCATCGCTCGGCCTTAGTTATCGAGATATTAGCAAAGAACTGTCGATACCACTAATTCTGCCTAGAATCGTACATTCGTAACACAGAACGCGTTTCTAGCGGCCTCTTCACGGCGGCTGGACAAAGTAACGCCCAACCAAACCTAACACTTATCTTTTGTTTCTGTTTATATCAATTCTTTGATGTCGATTTTCTGGGACTTTTAAAAGAGTCGGTTCTCACGATTCCATTCGGAATCGATTTTTTAAAGCGAGTCGAACATCCTACTAATTCCGATACCGATTCACTATCCAAGATCAATGGAAGAAGGTTGCGATATAAACTAATATTCTCCCTATGAGAAATACGAACCATTTATCGTAACTTGAAAATACGGAAACATTTTCTTCCAAACGATAAACTCGCGTTTATGCGCTCTTTCATCGTTCGTGAATGATGAATCAGCCCTTGAAATATCGCCCACTTGTTACGGTGATTAAGAATAAAAATTGCGAAAATTTCATTCGACCATTCATGTTTCCCGTCGCGTACCAACTTTGATGTTATAAAGTAGGTGGTTTTAGAAACATTGCGCTTTCTGACGCATCAATGTACCTGTTTTCCTACAAGGTATGAACGAAAGGTCGCGTATGAACGAAAAGAGGATCGCTTAGGCGACGCGTCCGTGTCGTAAACGAGGTTACGAGGAGCGCGAAACGAGGAAAGGGTTGAAAGGAGGAGAGCAGAGAAAAAGCTAACGCGAGCAGCATAGCCTCGAGCCATCCTTTTCCTCCCCTCTTCTCGTCCCATTCCCTCTTTCATTCCGCAAATATACCGACCTTTTGACTTTTAGATTTTGCAGGACTTTCAGAGGGAAAGAGAGTTTATCGGAGGGCGTTTTCGCGCGAGATGTTTGTCATGGAAATCTTGCTATCTGGCAGAGCGCTTTTATTAAAACGTTGTCTCGATTTTATTAAATCCCAGATGCTTGTAAAAGGCTATCGTATCGGCGTCTCGCGTGTCTTGACCGCGTCGTGAAAAGTGCCTTTCCTATGCCAACGTTTCCAATATACCGAGAAAAATTGAAATAAATCTTAAACCTACTTGAAACAGGTCCGCGAGGAAGTCCGCGTAGCTGACTATTCAGCTGACCGAGAGAATAAAAACAATTAAAACAAACTGGTCTGCTCACCGCAGTGAAACGACCAGCAGCTGTACGCGCCCTCTAACCTAACTTAACTTGATAGTCAGCCGAATAGTGAGCTACGTAACGCGACCTAAACCTGACTGGCTATGCTTTTACTCTGAGAATTTGCGCAGGTCCTAGCTACGGGGACAAGCGGTCCGCTTCGCGGATTAACCCTGCAACTCTGGGAAAATGGGTCGACAGGGTCGATAAATTTAAATTCATATCTCCCGCGTGGCTAAGAATGCGGAAGTAGCGAGAACGCGGGATCCTTATAAATTTACGCGACGCATGGACCGTCGTCCCTCTGCAGGAACGGCGTGTTCTGTTCCTGAAATATGCAGGATGCATATATGTACCTAGCTCGTGCAACCAGCACACGTACTCGCCCTTACGTTCATGGGTGCAGCTAAGCGCCGCGCTCTCTATTTCTATCTCGCTCTGCTCTCCTCCCCTCTCCTTGTTTCTCGAGCTGCGAGGTTTCAGCTGTGCTGGCAGCCGTTGCCGTCGAGCACCGAATAATTTTCAGGCAAACGACTCGCCTTCCAATTATCCCCGCGAGCGAGCTAGTCAAGTTGGAAGGAAGCGTACGTAGGATGATCAGAAATTAAGGTTCCTTGACTAATATATGTAATAGAGCTTGCCACGTACATGAATTAATAGACGATGAGAATGGCTGAATAATAATGGAACATTTAGGTAACGTTAGAGCGGCGGGCAAGTGGTATTTTGGTACTGCGCATAGGGTGAAACTGTCAACGATGTACGTAATATACATGTATTATGATATATTGGGTTGGTAAGTTAGTAATTGCGGATTTTGTCATTACCATCTAATGATAAAATTCACAATCACTTAGTTACCAACGTGGGTCGCTGTTAATCCTTGCCAATTCTGACCCACGCTTTCAAGAGCGTCGAACGCTTACAAACTATTCAGCAAATTGAAGTTGGCCAATTATAGTTTCGTTTTCATACAACTAGCGAATAATGGCGAAACTCGGCGAAACAGTGAACCTTAGTTTCTTATTATCCCTGGTGAATTATCGTTTGATCCTGCGATGGGATTAAGGGAGCTTTCGTCAGAACTCTCGGTTGCCAGATATCGTTGATCGGTCAAGATTCCAGACTACCTTTCGGTGCTCGAAACTCGACAGCTCGGTCGCATCTCGCAAGTTTTCAAAGCTCTCGCAAGAAGGTATATTCATCGACCAATTAGGAGAAGTTTGTCGCGCGCTCACCAATTAAATTCGAATCCAATTAGCATCGTACACGGCAAGGTAACGAAACACCGCAAGACCGAACTTTTCCAAACCGATCTCTTGTTCATCGTTTTTTAGCGCGTTCGTCGACGATCTTCTCGTTTCGTAGCTTCCACGCTAATAGACTCGTATCTCCTTTTATTGTTGCAGAGGAAGAGTGGAATTCGGATGGCAAGGGTCGACAGTCCAACGACATCGGTGAGTCAGTTTTTTCCCTCGTCTTCGAGAATTCGGTCGAGCACTCGTCTCCTTCTTTTGTATAGGAAGCGATGGTATAGCGAAGTCGTGGAAAAAAACATGTCAAGTAGGGTCATTAACTGATCGCATAATTACCTTTGTTATCTCTGCGAAATATACCCGCAGTTGCGCTAAACGTTCTTATAGCTTCTATAGTAAGAGTAAAGAACGAGGTTCGTATATATATTTAACTACGTTTTTCATTGATTTGTATTCCCACGTATTTCATACCTTTTCAAACAACTTTCAATTTATGCAACACACGTGTAAAATACTCGCTTTTCACTGTCACTATACACACGCAAATTTGTTTGAAATTTGACCTGTGTAATTACCAGGTTCGAATGGAACTTCGAAATTATACGATAGCCGAGCAGGCTAGAAATCTGCTGGAAACAATTTGCGTGTGTTGGACAGATTTTTTATACGGCCAACTTTAAGCGAGCTGCAGACTGTTGAAACTTGAGAAGGACTAAACGAAACGAAATTAAGAAACACGACGATTCCGTGACCATTTACAACCCAGCTGCATGCCTTACAAAAAAACGTTGCGTGAAAACGTTGTAGATTTTGCTTACTCTTTTCACATACATAGATATGTCGATGGATAGATGGGAGACTTACGAGTGGTGAACGTGTGGCTTAAATTTCAATCCTCCGATGATAAGACAGCGCGCTACTAAAAGCAGATCCTTCGTTCTTTTTCACAGAGATATAAAGATAGAGAATACGTGCCATATGTTACCATACAAGTGGATGCGATATGGCAGCAGAAAGAGAACGTTGCACAGAGGCATCTTTTGTTCTTGTCTAATCAAGAATATGCACCGACGTTGCTCGTTGATCGATCTTATACTCGCGTATTTGCTGTACGAATGTGCATGCATTGTTAAAGATCTCTATGCAGCATTTTTTTTTTTTATTCCTTTTTATTCCCATCGCTTCTTCAGCTCGCGCTCGCGTACTCTGTTTTTATATCTCTGCGATATTTTCTCTCCGTTTGTTTAAATCAAATAATTTATTTACGTCCTAAATATTCGATAACTTTTAACAGCGTTAAAATTTTTGTAATTGAAAAAATGTTCTTCGAGAGCTACCCTATCCACGAGTGGTCTTTTCTCTCGTTAAGAGGCTTCAACGACTCTCGATGGTACTACGCTCTGTATATTAATCGAAGAACCTGGTAGGTCGACCGATGCAGTCGCTGTGTTCTTTAAACGACGCATGCGACTATATAGTGGAGAACATTTACGCAAATTTTCCACACGATTTCCTAAAAATCATCAATTTTATGTCCAACTCTATTTACCATTACATGATACCGACTGATATACACTGTACACTGTATACTTACTTGGTGAGATAAAATCTTCTTTTGTACAGTGATAGCTACGAGCATACCTTCATAGAAGATGATACACATAACACTCTTGTGCATTTTTAGAACTTCCAGCCGCGTGTTGAAGCGGTCAATAATTTCCCCTTGATTTAATTTCCTTTTATTTCTTTTTAATTTTCCGGGGCAAAATGATAAAAGCGGCAGTGTCATTTTTACGTACCACCGTACACACAGCGATATATGTACTTTACTTTTATCCTTTCTGGAAGAAAATTTCGTCGCGTAAATTTTTTTAAACCGATCCTATTTATTAATTATCCTATTAATTAGCGGTGATTTTGCCCTGCGCAAACTGAGATCTGTCGTTCAAGTTTTACCGGCCGGTGTTTAATCAATTAACTGCGGAATTTACTTTTAGAAATTTCTCATGGAGTTAGGTCATGGAGTGCGTAAATAAATAGAAGCGACGACGAGTATACACGTCAGACGTAGAGAAATAGTTTTTGTTTGACGTGTATACTCGACAAACGCAGTTAACTGGTTAAGTATGTAGGCGTTAGGAGCTTAACTTAACCCCTGGAATCGACGTGGCGTCTGTCGGGTTTCCTCAGGTTCGAATTTCAGCCCCGGCCACGGCATCGGCCTCTTCTCCCTTCCGGCTGCTCTTCGGCGCGCGAAAGGGATACGTCGACCGCCCTTCCTTCCTTCTCGTTAACTTCACCCCGGGCCACGTTTTGCCTTTTTCCTCTTTTTCTTTCTTTTGCCGCTCTGTCTGCGCAACGTCGCCGCCTCTTTTCCAACCGTTTTTCCAGCCTGCAACCCGACGTCTCGACGTCGAAGCGTGCTCGTAATTCACACCACTCAAACACCGCGTTAACGTAAACACGATTTTAAACGGATTTTCGACGTATTTAGTGGCAGTGTATTTAGCACAAAGCGCGCCTCCGAGTTTCGACGAGTTTCTCGGAATTTGGAATTAGACGTAGTCTGCGCCAAAATATAGCGAATTCGTGAATCAAAGCCTTAAGAATTGAGATTGGCTGTTTCAAAAGTCTCTTTATGATCATATAACGACATTTCGTTTCTTGCATTTTAATTGCATGTTTTTTGCAATTAATTAATTAATTTCGAACATTTCGAGTATTTTCCTGTGTGCAAGTAACCATTACCTTGTTCACTGTTTAACACGTTCACAACAGCGCTGCTATTTGTGTTTCTCTATTTTTGAAATTCGCTATTATTTAAATTTTCAACTATATGACAATTTTCTCTAGTTGCTAAACTACATTTTTGGTAGTACGCACCGTCTGATGGAAGATTCAAGTGTGAGTCACCAGTGGTGTACGCCGCCTGATGGCACACTCGAGCGTGAGCCACCGGTGGTGCACGCCGTCTGATGGCGCACTCGAGCGTGAGCCACCGGTGGTGCACGCCGGCGTGAACGTGTTAATACGTCATACTTGTAATTTAATTGACTATGATACGAAGCATCGTTTTAATCATTAGCCTGTCGTTAATTCTATGTTCTTAGTAGTCATCAACCGTTTCTTCATTCGTTAACAGTTGTAATGGTCACTGAAAAAGTCATCGTACAAGAAGTTAACTGTTCTGATTAAAAAACTTTCGTTATGAATAGCCATTACAAATGATCCAAACTTTTTTGATTACTGGTAATCATTATCGATGACGGGATTTTGTTTTGTTTACGGATAACCATTATCGACGAGCCGAATTTTATCGTTGACGAAAAAAAAATGTTAATCGTTCATAATGGTCATTCGTAATTAGAAGAGTTGAAAGTCATATCGTTTAATCGTTTTGTATTTTGAGAAATTTCTCATTGAAAGATTCGTCAAAAAAAAAAAAAAATGCTTAAAATAACAGTTATTTTGGATCTCTGATTCTCAGAAATAATTGGGCGTTGTTAATAAACATCGATCAAAATGTCCATATACCTATCTGCGATAGCGTGAATTTTAAATTGACATCGCGATATATCGGATGCGTGTTTAATTCGAGGAACACGACTAGCAATCGAATCGGATGTCCTTAACACCGAAAAGTGGATTTCGATGAGAACGAGGCTCGATGTGATCGAACTTAACCTCGTTCCTCTTACTTTGTTTCTTTCGAACTATTCAGCTTTGAGCGTGCAACCGGAAGTAACACAGCAAAGCCACTGGCAGCGGGTGTAACTAGCTACGCAGAGATGTCGCTTCAACCGGGTAAACGAATTAAAACGGGTATTTCCGTTGACGCTTATCTTTCCACGTCTTCGTTCCAAGTTCCAACAACTTTTACGAAAGTTCGTTGCACGTTACGAAAGTTTTAACGATTTTACCTAACTAAGTACGATATTCAAGTGCTGAATTCGAATTTCGTTGCTTTCAAATCGGACGAACGATTCCTCTGTTCTCTACGTAAAGATGGTTATAATTACTCATAATTCATAACGGTATAACGTTAAGGGAATTCACAACGGAATTCTATCCACGTCTAACATTGGCCAACTTCGTGACCCATTTTCTCTCAAACCACTGCAGCAAATTCAACGGAACTTTGACCGAGTACTCTGCCAATGGCGGATAAATAAATTGAGTGCACGAGCCTTTTTATAAAAATGGATTTTTAAAAAAAACCAATGACACGATTCTTAGGTTTGATCGGAAAAAATTTAATCAAACGTGTTTCTATAGATGGCGAGAAAATGGGAGCCGAGGATGGGTGGAAAAAACCAATTTTACAGTACAGTTAATTCCCCGATTCTCCAAGCGGTCGTGATTTATTTCTTAATTGGTGTATCGATTAATTTGCATATTACAGTTATTATATTCTCGGGCAAAATGAAAATTTCCATATGCCTCAAGATATATTTCCCATTTATAAAGCTTGATTAATATTTGCTTACTCCTCCGATGGTATTCGATTCTAGAAATAAAAATTTACGCGCTTCTCGCGTCTAATAAAAGCACGACACGGCAATGCCCTGACTGACCGATACGTTTGTTCGATCCCTTTAGCAACTGCCTCGGTACGGCAGCTATTTATACGACGTATCCAATGTTTTCTCGATTTCTGCCTTTTCATTCGTTCTTACATTCTCCTCACCGGACAAAATCGCTTTTCCATTTCAGTTTTCGCTATTTTCTAACGTTTTCTATATCCTGATGTCTTTCTATCATAGCCAAATAATCTGCTTCCATCCATTCTTCCATATAAAAAAGACACTTTCAACCTCCTGTTAATCGGAAAAAACGAGTCAACGGGCCATTCGGATTTCCCATCCGTCGGAAATAATGATTTCTTTGTTCGCGAATCTCGAAACGTCTCTGTGCATTTACAACGACTGAAAAAGATCGACCTAACCTAAATTGACTCGCGTTTCTTAATTTTGTATTATATAGAGGTCGACAACTACAAGTGCAAGTTTCTATAAGAAATAAACCGTATTCGTTTGTTCGCTTTAAAAAAAAAATGTTACGACCAAAGAAATGATGGGTAGACAAATGTGGACAAACGAATACCGTTTATAGTTTTATAAATATTTGCACCTGCGGCTGTCAATTTCAGAAACATCTGGAAGCGGTGGTTCGTGAGTCGCCGTGGATTCGCACAGTCTCCGCTGATAAAACCGCATATCCCTCGTCCGGTCGGTGATAAGGGCAAAGCAGCGAACAGTTCTCGACGATACCATGGCAGCTTGGCGCGGCGATCGCCAACGACGAGATGGCGCGATGCGTCGCGCCGCGAGGCGAGCGTCGACGGCGTCGCGACGGTCGCGTCGTCTCGTGCGCCCTCGCCGCCGGTGGACGCCGGTCGAAGCGAATCGCGTGCCAATCTTTTAAAACGTTCTCTCGCCACACCCTGCCGCCAGTTTCTCCACGAAAAATACGCGACACCATCTTTCCGCTTGCTCTTCTCTCTTCAAATCCAGTCAAACCACCTCGACATCCCCTAAATCGCGTGTCTCGTGCAACCAATAGCGTTTCGTTCGACCGAGGACGCCACTCTTCCGCTCTCGATTCGTCTTTTCGCGCGACCATGCACTTGGACGTCGAGTATCCTCGTTCGAAACGACCACGCGATTTCGGCGGATAGTTGACGGTGTTGTGAATGCGAGACAAGGACAAGGTTGGGATGCAGATCGAAGGAGACTCGAATTCTGGAGGTGCGTCTGATCCCCCTAGCGAAAACTCCTGATAAAAGAAGTAAGTGACGCGAAAATGAAAACGATCTCTCAACGAAAGCTGCTTTGTCGCTTATCTGGCGCATCTTGCGAGCTTTAATTGCGAGGCAACGTGTGCATGCGAGAAATCGCCGGTTTTCCGTCTCTCTCAGCGTCGAACGGCGACGCTCAGCGGATCCTCCGTCAACTAATATTGATTATAAAAGCGGCGGCGGCACTGGCAGCAACGGCGAAGGTGGCGGCAGCAACGAGGATTCTAGCGATGCTTCCTTTCGACTCGGTTTTTCTTCTGGCGTTCTGGCAGCCGGCTGCCGGCGCTAGCCAGCGTTAGTGCATGCACCTCGGTTACGATATCTAGTAAAGTGTTTCGCGAGTTTTGTTTCCCTTTTCGATCTCTCTAGTTCATCGAACCGTTATCATCTCTCGCGTGTGTCTCTGATCAACGTCGAAATGTAAGTAAGCGGGAATTTCAGTGAACTACGCTGCTCTCGCTTCTGGACGTGCTTAAGCTCGTTATTAAGCTTGTAATTAATCCATTTGATTTACACACGTTTAGTGAGAAAAACAGAGAGAAAGAGAGTGGTAAGTAACCTGTACTGTGATAAATGGCGATAAATCCTGATAAATAAGGCAGCCGTCTCGACGTTCTTTTCCATCACGCGTTTGGAATTCTCGGTTCAACCGGATCGATGATCTCGGATATACTGGGGTTAGACGAGGTTTCGTGGAAAGCCGTCGATTTCGCGTGCAAAGAATCGAAGACACGTGGACACGGCGGCGACGCTACAGACTCGCCGCTAAATAACGCACGTACTCACGCACGTAATCGCGCACGCACGTGCACGTGCCGCGAATGTTTCCTCTCTCCGAAATACATTCTTCGGCGTTGAAAGGCGATATAGATTTTTTTTTCTCGCGGCACGCGCTCGATTCACAGCCAACCACACACGCGCGCACGCACACACACACACACACACAAACACACGTCTGCGCGAGACACGCAGGCGTACAAGCAGCACGCTGCTTTTTACTCGCGTTCCCTACGAAACAGGGTGAAATTAAGAGAACGTTGAATGTACCGCCCTATAACCCAGACCCCTTTTCATCCCTCTTAACCTCTCTACTTTGGCCCTCGCTGTCCATCTGTCCCCAACTTCAATAACTTTCCTTTCTCTCTGAAAAAACACCGTTTAATTATCGATGATTTTTCATTACGCGATCTGTCGACGTACAGTCACCGTATACGATAGGCTCTCGTCCTTTTCTCCGATTTGATGCAAAACGAATATACAGTGAGAAAAAATAACAGCTGGTTTCTAGACCAATTGTTAATGACATTTGTCTGAATATTTTTTCACCTTTCTGCTATATGTATCTCTTTCATTTGCGTTAAAAAATTATGGCAATTATTAAGAACTAAAATTGAATGCTTCTTGATGGACTCGTTGCTTCTCGTTAAGCGCCGTATCGTTAAGCTTTAATCGTCGATCATAATTAAGACAATGAATTATTCGATGGTGTTTGATCGAATGGCTTTTGAAACGTTGGCGAAGCACGCGGTTTCGTTCGAAAGCCTTTCCAACGGTCCCATTCTGTAACAACCTCGAACAATTACGGTTAATTAACGCGCGTCGTGGCCAACCAGTCAGTTCGCTGAACTTTCGTCCGAACGAATCTTAACGTACTTCCTACGTACTTCGAGTCGTTCTTCGCTCGTATTCTTTAATCGATCGAAGCGGAAACACGATTGAAACGAAACTTTCGAGAATCTCGAGATTCAGAGTCGATTTTGCGATTCTCGTGAATTTCATTTATGTACTTTGCGTGCAGGCAGATACTTTGTGGTGGTTCTCTGTTTGGAAGATTTTTTGCTTGGGATTCGCTCGGTCCGTGAAATTTGAGCGTGCAAACAGGATGGAAAAGAAATGGCATAGGAGCAGCGCACTTTCGAGCGCGTATTTTTCACCGACGATAATCGATAAACGGCCTGTAGAGTTCGCTGAGAAATTATTGTCTGTTTAAATTTGACAGTTAATTCCCGGGATACGTATACAGCACTGTTCATAGGGAAGGGAAGTTGCGACAAGATTGGAACACTAAGAAAAAATCTGTTTTGGAATATCGTGTTTATCGATGTTACAATTACAGGAAATATTACATATAGTATAGATATCTGCTGTGTTTGAAATACGTTAACACAAACTTGCAAAATTTAATACAAAAGAAACAAATTTAAAGACAGTAACGATGTTCTTGCCTCGGGGCGTCTGTCTGCACGTGTCCATTGCTCATGGACCATGTTGGAAATTGTGAATCTTTGAAGCCGAAATAATGTTATAGGAACACTTAATTAATATTGAGGATTAATATTAAAACAATAACATATTTATTTCATGGACGATTCCTCATATATTCATCGATACATACTTGCACGCGTCTCAGCACTTTCTTCCATACCCGACTCTTAACCGACTGCACCGTTTACATTCTTTTGTCTTCGAGACACTGATACTCACATACAAGTATCCCCACTACGCATTTAACCCAGTCCAGCACAGAAAATTATACATATCTCAACAGACCAAATAATGGATCCTCCGTTTCTTTTAAATAAAATATGAATTCTGCGTCCTGTTGCAGCGAAAACATAGTTTGACAAGGTCCTAAACTAGTCTTCGATAGAAAGCCAGCTTGCTCTCCACAGTGCAGTTGCGAGAATCTTAAAATCTGTAGTTTTCTTCCGCGTTGACTCTTCGGTCCAACTCTGTCGCTTTTTCTTCTATACGCTCGTTGCATGTAGAGTTCCGTTTGTACAAACATCCCCATTCTGCTAAAATGTTGCATGGAAATTAATGTTTTTATTTTCTTGCGAATAACGTTCGTGAACACTAAACACGTATTACTGAAGAATATGATAATATGCAGGACATAATATTGAGAAATATAATATAATAATTACGAGACATAACATTGAGAATATGCAGTTACTTATCATCTATTGTGATATTGAAAAGACGGTAGAAAACAAGATTATAATCGTTAGGATGAGAAAAATTCTCGCTAAACTCATAAAAACGGTATAAGCTGGCTTTAACTACCGGTGTTGTGCAAAATTCAGCTGTTTATTTTCAGTAACGTGGAAGCATAGCAATGCAAAATAAACATTAATCTCGTCTTACTCCATATTCCCGTATTAGAGTATCCTGGATATAGTTAAAGCGATTAATTACCGTAGGCAGTGCCACGCGAATTTTATATAAATATATATTTTGCTCTGCCAGCCGCAGTAGATGTAATATACTACAGCAACGGTTCTTAACGCGGTAGTCCCCGGAAAGCCAGCAAATCCTCGCGTTTTTAAGTTATTATCACGTTATTCGAATAAAAATTATTTGCTACGTGTATTTGTTTATTTGTAACGAATCTTTTCTCTCCAAATTTGAAGGTTGTCGATGAGCAGCTAACTGGTATTTTAAATATACGTTTGAATATATTTTGTATTTTAATATAAAATGTATTATATTAGATATTTTATATTATGAAATATATTATATTGGATATTTTATACTATACAGTATATTATATTAGATATTTTATATTATAAAGTATATTATATTGGATATTTTATATTGTAAAGTACATTATATTGGATATTTTATATTATGAAATATATTATAATAGATATTTTATAATATAAAATATATTATAACAGATATTTTATATTATAAAATATATTATATTGGATATTTTATATTATAAAATATATTATATTGGATATTATATATTGTAAAGTATATTATATTGGATATTTTATATTGTAAAGTATATTATATTGGATATTTTATATTATAAAGTATATTATATTGGATATTTTATATTATAAAGTATATTATATTAGATATTTTATATTATAAAGTATATTATATTGGTTATTTTATATTATAAAGTATATTATATTGGTTATTTTATATTATAAAATATATTATATTAGATATTATACATTATAAAGTACATTATATTGGATATTTTATATTGTAAAGTATATTATATTAGATATTTTATATTATAAAGTACTTTATATTGGATATTTTATATTATGAAATATATTATAATAGATATTTTATAATATAAAATATATTATATTTCGATATATCTTGCATATACATTTAATATCTTTGGCTCGTTATGCGTTTAGGTCTTGAGTTAAGCCTTCTTCAATCGAAGGGAATTCGCAACAACAAAAAATTATTTAGAGGAGGCCCGTGGTAAACGGAAAGAAGTTGTTTAAGAACCGCCGTACTACGGCATATTTCATTTTTGCAAAATATTATATCGTATTTGCGCGATATTTCCGGACGGCATTGTTTAAATTGTTCACATTATTGGAAATTTTTCACTCCATGGAATTTTAATCGCTTTAAAAATTTAGCAACATGGGTCACCGATGATCACCGTGGCAGTGAAGGCGTTGAGTAGACCTGTAGACCCACCCAGCGCCTCTCTCAGCGTCTCTTTTTCCTCTGGCCCTCGTCATAAAAATCACCTTTTTCCCTTATAGTCATCGGTTATAAAACATGCTGTATCGGAGCGGTTATAGGATATAAAAGCCAGTCAAAACTTTTTCGCGCCTAATCAATGGTCATTCTCATCAATCAGATTCATACGTGACGTTTGTTCCCGTATGATCGCGTTTCGTGGCCTACGAGTTCGCCTCTTTCTCTTACTGTCGTTACGCTGTCGTCCACAAACCAGAACTACACAGTCAGCAATGAAAATTCGTCACTTCATTTATTTTTCTTTTTCTTTTGCTGTTAACATATTAATTGTATGTGTTTATGTATATAATTAGATTATTAATGTTTTGTAGACAGTATGTTTATATATACTATATATAGTGTTGTAGAAAGCTAAAGATATTATGCTCGCAGTAAAGACAAATAAAGCAAAGGAATTATAAAAATAAAGTTTCCATTGCCAGTAAAGAAAAAGACTTTAAATTCAACTGATAAATTAAATTGCAGTTTTTCGAATAAATGCTGTAACAATATAATGTGATATGATGATAATGTAATGATACAATGCAGTTTGTCTAAAATAGAAGAATAAAAGGAAGTAGCACGAAATGAGTATCAAGTAAAATTCCTTTCATTTGAATAAAGGCAAAGTAAAATGCGAAACTAGGATTTTTATAAAAATAAGAAAATATATAGCTTCAGTCAAATCCTCTTTCACAGATTCTCTTAAATCCGTTTTAATTATCCTCAGTGTCGAAGATAATCTTTGCAGACTGGATGGTGTTAGGCTTTCGACACAAGTTGCCATCATTTTCTGTATATTTTTGATTCTTGTAAAATTTACAAAAAAATTGGAAACTCCGACGATCATAAATTTCTTCCAAATTCCTATTTCGACTGTGCAGGCTTGCCACAAACACGTGCACATTTTGCTCGATTTTTATTAACAATGGCTGATTATACAATATATGAATATAAGAATTAAGCGGTAGTGTAGGTTTCGTGATTTATTCGTGATGACCACGCCGGAAACGCGCAACAGTTGTATCGGACGAGGTCAAGAAACTAAAATGGCTCGCATTAGTTCGGAAACCGTGTCCGTGTCGGTAATGAAGTTCGATCGGGCCACGAGCATACGCGTAATGTAATTCTAATCGCGTAGGATCGCGAGATACGCGCGGTGCATGCGATCGCGTGCTATGGATTAACGTCGATGAATTTCTCGAACGTGTGATCGATTGCCTTTTCGTGGGGTATTTTGAAAAATCAAAAGTCGAACAACTAAGCAGACGGCAGATTTTTCCGTAAATTCATACTTCTAGAAATATAATTATAGAATTATATTTTATTTATAAAAAGGTGAAACTTGCGTAGGAAATTATTTTATTTCATTTAACACGTTCGTCGCCCAGCGTGATTCGGTTAAGTTTCCTGCGGGGCCCAAATCCGATCGCCGGTACGCAGAACGTAAATAGAGCGACAAGCAGGAATTCATCGTTTATCGCATTCGATTCATTGTTTATCGCCTTCAAATCATTGTTTATCCCCTTCGATTCATTATAAAGAAAAGATTATTTATTTCTGAAATGGAGAAAGCGATAAGCTATCCAGCTAGAGTATTCCGAGGGATCTCATGGCAGATATCTCAGATCTTTCATTTAGTCGAGAAGCATACTTGTGAGACGTACATCGGTGATTTTTTCATCGTCAAAATGTTCAGTAAACAGCGTGAAAATATATTTGAAAGCGAGGAGAGTAATGATAACGGAGTCTAACTATTTCTCGAAGTGCCCAAAATCACCCCAAATGTGTTTGGAATGTTTTAACGAATACCATACGATATAGGATAATGTAATATATTATTCAGAATGTAAATTAATAAAAAGTATGGTATAATGTGTTTTTAATATTTTTATGTTGTATATCCTATATATAATATCGTATATTTAATTAATTAACTCGAACAAGAAGAGCGTCACCATTATTTGGTGACGGGGGGGCCCCCCACGGTAGTATATCCGTCGCATAGATATGTGCGACGTGGCGACGAACGTGTTAAATCCCATGAATAGTACAAGAAGAGAAATGCTACGAAAGTAAGTGAATGATCTAATTATAGATTAATAAATTACGATTATCAAGAGTTTAATAATTAAAATCGATTATGGCTAATGCGTAATTACTGCATAATAACCAAGCACTTAAATAGAACTTAATTACCAAGAATTAAAAACAAAGACAATGACACAAACAAGATCTAAAGTGATAAAAGAGCTCGTCCATGTGTTTAAATAAACGAGAAAAAGATCAGCGAACACATGCGTGCTATTGACATGTAATATCATACGATCGAAGCAGTTGAAAAGGATAATTATAAAATGTACGATGATGTTCGGGTCGTGGTATTTCGGGATGACGTAAGTTTTTCGATGCAACATTAAATTCCGATTTCTCTCTAGTATCTGGCCAAGTTATTAGATGATGCGATGCTTCGCGTACAAATTAGACATCAAATTCCAACTTTTTTATTTTCTTAAATATTATAGAGAGTATCATAGCTCGGATATTTTCTATATTTCCGCATTTCTATAATTATGCGTTTTGCACATTATTATTACACCTTTCGATTTCTTCGATGCATCGTTGTGTTCCGCGTTCTTCGTCGTATTTGGAAAGATATCGTGTGTACATATTGCATACGTCTACGATCGGAATTAATTTCGTACGATTAGATTTAATTGATTTAATTTAAAATTTAGATTCAATTTACGCTCTCGGTAATTATATAACACGATGAATATTTTCCTTAAAAAAAAAAAAAAAAAAAAGATGAGAACCTATGGGATAAATATTCAAAACGACATATAGTACCGTTTACTTTTTTTGGAAGAAAAAGAAAGAAGAGAGAAATTGGCAAGGGTTGCTCTTCGCGCAAACATTCTCAGCGTCGGCCTTCCCCCCTACCATTCTACGTTCGCTATAATTACTACAGTCACACTATTTTCGCGTGGGTGTAGTCTGTCTAGTCGAAAGGGAACGTTGAACTTGTGATTGCACGAGGGTGTCGGTTATTTTCGTTGCGCTTATCGGAACGAATTTATCCACCGTCCTCGTTACGTGGCGTTGAAAACGGAACGCGTTCCAATTTCCTACCTTCGATACGATTATCAGAGAAAAAGAAAATTACTTTAAACCGTAACCAAATAGATAATTACTTGGAATAATAATAGAAGGTAAAGGATAATGAATAATTGTTCTTCCCGTTGTATAAGCAATAGACGTATTAGCGTGAAATGTTCTCGCTTGCATGGACCGAGTGTCCGCGTTATCTCTAATCCCAGATTGACGATATTTCACGAGCAACAGTAATTCCATTCACGACGGATAGATCTTTTGATACGAATTGAGAAAAGTACACCACAAAACTCGTACAAATAATATTTAAAGCTCTTATCGATAATCCACGTAGCTGTGAGTCAGACATGGACAACGTTTGAATGAAACATTTCACAGCTAATTAAACAAATATTTGAAAAATAGCGATACTCGAGCTATGGCAACGTCGTATTTCTAATAAATAAAATGCGTCTTCTATAAGAGAAGGGAAATGACGTATTAAGACGAATTTACGCTGTTTTGCACTTCGAAGAAACACGGTCGATGAAGGTCAATTTCAACGTTCGTTTCAGCCGCCATCTTGCTGCACACCGAAACAGTCTAAATTCGGCTTTACACGAGAAATACATCGTGTTCGATGTGGAGAACGAGTCGATGTTGTTCGTATCGGGTTACAGGTATTCGCAGCCCGCGACCGTACGGAATCTTATCTACGGTGACGAATTATCGAATACACACATATATCCGAACGTTGAGATTAGATTTCTCGACGGACAGCCGGCGGACAGCAGGCTTTCGTTGATTCGTCGGTTTCGTTTCCTCGCTCGCGTGCATGCTCGCCGGCTATTCTGAAAATAAACGCGTTCGAGAATCTCGCGGTGTCGTGGTGGTTACCAGTGCTGGTCGTATCGTCGGCCGCGGCGCTTCGAGTTTTATCGAACCGGTCAGTGCAGGGGAATATGTATCGCGTACTGTAGGTGTAGGTGGAAACGATATAGCGTCGTTGTAAAGCGAGGAAGTTGAAGTTTGCTTCGCGTGTCTCCGTGTTCTAGCTCGTTATCAAGTTTCTTTCCTCTATTTTTTTTTTCTTTTTCTTATGTAGCAAACACTTCTGTGATTTCGAGGGTGCAGAAGGTTTAGTTAGAGAAATCAATTGCAGCAAGCTGAAGGTGACAGCCGGATCGATCGTTCGCGCGAGCTTAATTTCGCTCGCAGCGTTCGCTTGCTCGTACTTGTCACCGATAATCACGCGTGCCGATGCTTTTAACCGATTTCAATACGGCTAGAAAATTCTCGTGTTGCCGCTAATGGATTTCATCGAGCACATCTTTCCCCGAAGATAAGTCTACGACGAATGACGTTTTAATTGCGCGAGGCGGTCCTGCTCGTCGGTAGAAGACGATCGATAGGCATCCGACGGCAGAGAAGAAACTCTTGGGTTCGTATTATCGATCGTTTTAACCCTTTCACAGTGTCGTGGAGCCCCGATACCGTCGTTGGCTTATGTATCTCGATAGCGTATATTCGTAATGTTTGCCCAGTTCTTGTCATATTTGTTTTGTGGTATCGTAAGAGCGAGTACAGCGACCAGTTTAATTTAATCGATAGCTAGATAGATTTCCTATAAATCATTTTTTAAAGCTCTGAACGTTGGAGTATAGAGAAAATACACTCAACTGAGTCTATAAATATCTCTCGTTGCTCAGCGTAATTATCCAAAATATTTTTAACATTTGACATCCACTGTATCTCGCATTTTTACTCTTCTCGCGTTAAAACAATTTCCTCGATCAATTAGCAAGAAAGAGAAGAATTAAATTTTTTTTTTTTAATAGGGTTAATCACTGTCAATCAGCTTCAAAGATTGTCGATTATTTTTATTTTCATCGATAAACGTCGCAGGTCCTTCGTGTCGATAGCGCGTGTCCATTCGTGCAGATATGATGGCGAAGATAGAGGCAAACACGTTTGCCCCGGTGTGCCAGAATTCGCGAAGCTCGCCGTTAATTGGACGTCGACGTCGAACAGGCGGGCCGACGAGCGAGCAACGGATGAACAACCGTTTGCGACCTACATTTGCTTCGCGAGCTTCCAACGCGCTGGCCCGATTAAACTCACAGACGTTTCGTCGTTCAGCTTCCTCGACAGACTCGCGTGCCATTCGAATTGCGATCGCATAGATTACGCGTCGATCGCTACTTGGCGAATAGTTTCCATTTAGCAGGCTATTCCGCTGGAATATGTTGGAAATCTGGCGATCGATGTAGATCGCGCCACGAGCGATAGCCGTTGATCGAACTGCATTTTCTGCAATTACATTCTGACGATCATTTGGTCGAGAGCGGCCAAGTGTACTACCGACTGATGGACAGAACCGTAAACGCGAAACTGGCATCTCCGATACGAAAATAGAAGTTAGAAGGCATTCGTAGAGTAGATGGATTTTCGTACAATTTGTTTGAAATTTTCCATATCTAAATGCGATTTACCAAAATGGAGATATTCGTCTTGAAAGTTGAAAGTTTCAACACGTAGCCCTGTGGCAAAGCCACTGTGTGCAAAGTGACTTTTCGATTAATTACGGAGAAACCGTTCCTACTAGCTTGTTGAAAAACTAATACGTTGCGTAAAATGGATAGAAGAGTGGTATTTTAGAGAAAAATTCCCCTTCCAATCTAACCGTTTTCGAATAAAAGTAATCCTATGTATTACAAGGCAAAGCGTTATATTACAGCGTTCTCTTCATATCTGAATTGTTTGTAGCGTGCGCGCATAAAGGGTACACACAGGCAAGAAATTTTGTTTGTGCGAAGAATATGGCTCTCGAGTCTCGGCGCGTTTTACCGTTGAGGGATATCGTTCACGCTACAAATACCTTAAGCGGATTAAGCAGAAAACTTGTCGTTTTCTGTGTAACATGGAGCCGACCTATTTGGCAGAAAATCGTAGGTAAACTCGGCCGAGAATAACGCGTTCGCGGAAGTGGCCGGAAATAGTTACACGAGGAGACACGTGCGAGCAGCAGGCGCCACAAGATACGCGCCACTTTATTCGCTCGTTTGTCGCTCCCTCGGCAGTGCATTCATGCGGGAGACCGAGCAAAATATACAAGGCGTTCTCCATGTTCTTCCGGTTAAACTTTGTTAGGATGTTCAAGAGAAAGATCCAGTCGAATAGCTTAGAAGCTTTGCTATGAATTTAGGAGAAGAATGAGAAATAGGCAACGTGTCTATTTCGAGCGTTGTATGGGCTCTCTCGTATAACGTTGCCGTGTACATATATTTGAAAAGTATACCGCTCATTTGGCGCAACAATGACGCAAAAGATCGCGATTTTAGCGGGCACGAGTTTGCGATAGCGACACAGCTGCCCTCGCGTGGTGAATCGTTCAAGTTCGCCTATAGCACTCTGCCAGTAGAACGTACACACAGGGAACGTTACACGGAAATCTCGTTCCATTTTTACAACCAAACCGAAGGATGCGTTCGTTTTCCTTTACGCGTTTTCGCCACTTTTCTGCCAACTTTGTTATTCCATCGGCACAGAACTACTCGGTCTTCTGGGAGAAACAAACGTTTCCAATTCGTTTTTTCGATCTTCCTAAGAACAAGACAAGCTCTTTTATCGTTAACGTAGTTTCGTGACGAGCGCCAGGCCGGGGAAAAAACGACCAGCTAATTCCAAAAATGATCGTTTCATACCCTACATCGACGATATCAGATCGAATCAATTAAATTGATATTAAATTGATGGTTATCGTTCAGACTTAAATCTTGTTATAAAAAAAGAAACGAACCCGATAGATCGCAAGCAACATGTTGCGAATTGTGGATCTCAGTCGCTGAAATAAATGTATAGCAACACTTATATTACACGTAGAAATGATATTAAAATAGTTTCAGATTTATTTAATATGTGATTTACAAGATATTCGTAGATACACATTGCACACGCCACAGCACTTCTTTTTGCCTTCTTTACCACCATACGTACGAAACAGTTGCATTCTTCTGTTTTACGAGATGCTGCGCACGCATATACTTCCACATACACTCATACTCATATATGTGTGTCACTACTACGCGGCTACTACATATCCACTACATATCGATACTACATATCGTTGTTGTACATATATATGTGTGTGTGTGCGTGTAATACGTAGATCCTCAGGGTAAATCAGGCGATCGATCCTGGAAAATTGAGTTTATTTTGGGAATAATTAAATTATAATTGGGAATAATTAAGCATTTGAGTGCCAGTGGTCTTTGAAAAAACAGGGGTCTTAATCGATTGCGAAGAGAAACAAGCGGCGCAATAGCGCTCGTTATATTTCTTATTTTTATGAAATACATCTATACTATTATATATGCGTACTATTAGTTTCTAAACATTTCAAATTTCGTTCAATAAAAATTATGGAGAAGATAACAATGAAATACAAAATACCTTATAAGTCTTCCGTAGCGTTCAAATGTACTGGGACTTTTCGACACAAAATCTAAACAGCGCGATCGCGCTGCTTGCAACTCAAACAAATACAAATTTTACCTGGAAAATCTGAAATCGATTTTCTAAGTCCTAAATTACCGTTCTTCTCTCGCGATCTTTCTATTCAGCAAATAACTTTTGGTAAAACGCAAAAGTAAAAATGTAGGTTAGCGGGTAGTTTGAATTTATATATATATATATGTAATTATAAATTATAAAATATAAAGTAAATTATAAATATATATATGTAAATTTCATAGAATTCAAACTACCCGCCAACCGACATTTTTACTTTTATTTTGTGTATATATATATATGTAAATTTCATAGAATTCAAACTACCCGCCAACCGACATTTTTACTTTAGTTTTGTATATATATGTAAATTCTATAGAACGTACGGATAAACATTTTCACTGTATCCTATAAAAGTGAGGATGCATATTGTATGAAAGTGAGCATCGACTAAAGGGTGATTTTGCATCGTGTTTCAGGTGGGTCCGGCAGGGGGGAGGGTGAGGCGGGCTCGAACGAGGTTGCAACTGGTCGGCGAGGCGGCAGTGGCGGCGGCGTGGGTAGTGGAGTCGGAGGGGGCGGGGGCGGAGGTGGAAGTGTGTTGGGGGTTGGAGGTGGCGGAAGCGTCGGCGGAGGCTCGGGGGGCAGAAGCGGTTCAGGGGGTGGTGGCCGATCGAGGGACGAGCCGAGGAGGCACACCCTCGGCGGCGATCACCAACCGTCCCTACATCATCAGCAGTTCAACGCGGCCCAGCAGCTACACCCCCTTCATCCCCATCATCTGCCGCCGCCACACGGCCAATACGGTACGCCGCCGACGCGTCATACCACCATGGATCTCGAGGTGAATCTTTGCTCCCGCAACATGTAAATACACATTAACTTTTATCGTTTGTGCTCTCGTTTACACTTTTTTCGAGTCTTTTCTTCCCCTTTACGTTCCCCTCGAACACACCCACCTTCCCGTGGATGCTTTCCTTTTGGGATCGCTGACGACACCCAGAGTCTTCTCCAATTTTTTTTCTATGTTTCTCTTATATTTTTGATCTCTCCGACTCGATCGACGCGCAGGGGCTACGAAAGTTGCCAATGTTCCGAGAAAGTTTCACGAAAGGGAGTAGTTTGAATTTGGCCAAAGAAGGTTTACTTACATCGACGCTTTTTTTTTTCTTTCTACGCCATTTTATTTATCACGATAATTGTTTACACGAAATAGCCAGATTTTTTAGCAGCGACGGTGTTACGGGCGTTCGTGTATCTCCGCTTTACGCTTCTTTTCGATGCTCGATAGGAATTAGCGGTTCGCGTGCTACGATTACGTAAGCGACGATCTTGTGCAAAGTATCTGGCCAACAACTTTAGCGGATATATTCCGAGGTCAAGAGCCGAGCGTAACGAAGGGAAGAGGTTAATTAAGCTCCGTATCCACCTACGCCGTCCTCGTTTCTCGTCTCGCGTTGCCCCGATCGTGTTCAACGTTCAAACAGCATGTACATATACACACACGCCGAGTTTCGTTTATTTTCGACCGTGCCCTTTTCGCGCTTTTGTTTGTCCTGGTTCGAGCCAGAGTCGGGCGAGGGAAAACGAAAAGAAAGAGGGGAGGAAAAAAAAAAAAGAAAATAAAACGAGTTCGGGGAAACAGAACAGCCGGCAGTCGTCAGCCCCTACGAGTCGTCTATATCCTTAATCGTTTACACACCACCTATCTTGGTGGCGTACACGTGGCACCTAATCGTTTCACGTTGTCGTGCACCGTCATGTCTTCCTGCTCGTAACTTTCCCTCGATATTTTCGATTTTTACTCGATCCCTTTTATCCGTCCAATCGAACCGCGTCGCCCACTTCGTCTTTGAAAACGACGTGAAACGATCTGCAACTTTGTGAAACGTCTTCGAACGAAGACGAAAAGAGCGCATGGGAAATGTTGGCGATCGTGAGAGATTTTTACAGGACCAGTTGCGTGCAGCCTGGAAACTCAAGCAACGACCAACGACAGACGATCGATCGATCGCGATCGCGATCGCGATCGCATTGTTTCGCTCTTACCTTTTCACAGTACATTTCCAGCCAACCTCCTTTTCTGCTCCATGCATATATACGTCTAACTGGTTTACTTGTGTGTGTGTGTTTCCGTGTACCTGCCGCCGCCTAACAGATGGGGACCAAGTCTCGCCAGAGAAAGGTAATTCTTCTTTTTCCTCTCTTTTTCATACACGTTTCTCCCTTTTCTCTTTGTATCGTTTCGAATCGCACGATGGCATGCGTCCGTTTTTACATCGTTTTTTCACTATCGTATCGTCGTTCACACACGACTTTTTCTTTCTTTTGCTTTCTTTTTTTTTTCTCTCTCTCTCTCTATTGATGCGCGTTGGATTCGAACGATCGTTTCATTAAAAAAAAAAAAAAAAAAGAAAAAAGAATACGTGGACGAAACACAGGCAAAAGCAGAGAAAGGACAATGCTTTGGTGATCTGACAGATTTCGTTTGGTTGTTTCAGTCGCCTCTTCCGCGCGGGTACCCACCTCCCTCTTCGACGATGTTATTCGATGACGACCCGGGCATCATGTCCGAGGTGGAGACATCGAGCACTGGATTTCGACGGGGTGGTAAGCAAAGAAGCAGCCTCCCCGTCGTACGGACCCCCAGCAAAACTCTGGAGCGACCACTAGGTAACGATCGACCCGCGATAGAATTAGGAGCGTCTTGTTGCTGCCTCGCTGCTCGATGCCCTTGTCGGACATTCCTGACGAAACGATGCGTTTCTGTGGACGATTCCTTAGGTCTAGTGTTCCTGCAGTATAGAAACGAGACGAAGCGGGCGCTCCTACCCAACGAAATCACTAGCATAGACACCGTTAAGGCTCTCTTCGTCAGAAGTTTTCCCAAACAACTCACTATGGAATATCTAGACAGTCCTCACGTCAAGGTTTACATACACGATAGCAACAAGGACATGTTCTACGAACTCGAAGATCTCAGGTACTTGAATGTACATATCGGTCAGAGCGACTATAGAAGAATCGACTAGACGACTAGAGAAATTTCACCAGGTCGTTTCGTGGAAATGTAAATTTCATCGACCGAATGGTCGACCAGCAACGAGTCCAAGTTCCTCGCGTACGAACACAAACGCTTGATCGTGTAGCTTAGTAAAGTCTAGTGGCGTTCAGTCGACGACCACCGATCCGACTGTTTATACTCTTTAACCGTCTGACGCTTCTTGTCAGTTTCAGACCGCTTTTAATCGACCAACGAGCCAGTTCGTCAAATTTCCATCTGTACAAAGCGATTTACTAAAATGTACTCGCTAGTCGACCACCTAAACCTAGTCGATCCGTCTGTAGCTGCGCTTATTCGATACTGTCAAATGAAATCTCTTGATTTTCATTTTCGCGGTACACATTTATGTCTCTGGTGTAGACACACGAGGACGATTGAATTTGGGAAAGAAAAGATCAAAGGTAATTTTTGTAATGGGATATACAGCCGCATTTATAACGAGATTCGATGACCAAATTGGTTTCGATGGTGTCACAGAAATTATAGCAACCCATCAATGTTTTGTTGTCCCGTTAGTCTGGCAAACACAAACAATCTATATATTCTACATTAAACGTAATAGAAATCATCAATTACTTATAATAAGATTATTTTTGCATTACCTTTGCATATCTGATCTTTGCATCGCTGATGAATTTTCACATTTATTATGAAAATTTCATTGCAATTGTACGTTCTATGTACAATATCACACACTAAATTCAGACCTTCCTCCGGTGTTCTAACCATGACCGAGAACTATAGCAGAAAAGTGTTCGATTTTCTGCACGTCGATCGAGAATTTCCCTACCGGAACACCATAGCCGTATCGAAAGGTTCTCATGTGGATTTCAGATCGCATCTGAGAGACATCCGAGACCGCAGCGTCTTGCGACTGTTCGAGAGCACTGACGGTGTGACAGGGATGCCAGGACCTTTGGGGATCCCGGGAACAGGAACAGGACTACCTCCTCACTGGGAAGACCAGAGCTATTTCAGCGAGCCGGAATTCGACAGCGAATATCAACATCAGCATATTCACAAAAGCAAGGTAATCAGCTTTCGAACGTTTGCAAAATGTATAGTTTCGCTTCGTCGTTCCTCTTCGGGAACACGCAAAAGCTTCTCGCACTGTCGATTTCCGTAATACGTAACACCGACGCTTAAACTTTCTACGTATTCGCATTAGGCAACGATCCATCACGACGTCGATCGAGTTGAAAATTCACTTTTGAATTCGGTATGGTATTCGATGATGTGATAGAAGAAGAAGCTCTAACGCGAAAAACGGCGAATACAGATAAACACAGGTTTTACAATGAACGTTTTATTCATCTTAAACTCTAACAACTTCGCACGTTGATTTTAATTGTATCTCTCTTTAAATACTTCCGAGTATGTGGCCGATCGACGACATTCGGTTCACATCGGATGTGTTTCTATGATCGACGATTTCTCCGATCAACGACGCGCTAAACGTCAGCCGCAACTTACAACTCTAACTAAACTAGACACGAGCCCGCGTCAAGAATTAACCCAACGACGGAGCTGCTATCGGAGATCCAGCGGAGCATAACTTAGGGTAAAAACATAGCGAGCAGATTTAGGTGGTGGTGTAGCCGACTATTCAGCCGACTGTTGAGTCAGACGGAGGATAGACAAAGCCGCTAAGCATCTCAGTCAGCCGAATAGTCTGCTGCGGCACCGCCACTTACACCTGCTCGCTACATTTTTACGTTTAGCTTGGCTTAATTTTAGCTTCACGATGGATTCTCTTAATAATAAATACGTCTCCGAATGCGACCGGAGTGACTCTGCGTAATCAATATCCGCCCGCGGCTATCGTTTCTATCCGCAACGCTTGTAATCGCGTAATCGAGCTAACGCGTTCGAGATCCGTTGGCCTCGGGTTCACGGCACGTAGAAGAGATCCTGTGTCAGCGATAGCGGTCGGCTACCGAGACGCGATAGCCATAAATCTCTGGCCGACTCGTGGTCGATGCTACGAATGGACCCGAGCGGACCCGAGTCTCGTCTCCTGTTTCCGTCGAAAACGCCTTGTTGACACGTCGAAACGTTGGCGATTGCAACGGCGTACGAATGGCGGAAAAATGATCGCAAAATGAAACGCGCGTTCGCGGAGGAAAGATAGAGACGTGGAGAAATATTGGAAAAACGTATGTTCAAAGGGAATAAGAAACTATCGGATGAAATGCCAACGACGAAACGCTCCATCGTGAATGTGTTTAAAACGCTTTGCACATTGACGCTGCTGGGATGTGCACCGCGCCGGAGTACAGTTTCTTAGGCACGGACCTCCAACCAAAGACGAGAGCTTTGGCGAAAGGTTCCTCGCTACAACCGTCGCAGACGTCCATGATGGTCCTGACTTCACCTTCTGCTGGTTCCCTTTCGTCGTCCTTGTTTTCGTATTTTGGTAGTTGCAGACCGAAATTGGTGAGGCCTGCGAAGTAATCGTTGTCTAGGCCTTGACTAATGTAACCGTCGTCGACGATTAGACCGTCGCCCAGTTGCACCAGGCCTCGTTTCTTTTTCGTCGAATCGCGTTTCTCTAGCTTCCTGTCTTTCGCAGACTCTACGTCTTCTCTTGGCACGAACGTTACCTGAAAACAAAATTCAGCGTCGTCGATGATCTTTTCAGTGCTTAGTCGGCCCTGTATTTCCTTACAGCGTTCAAACTATGAATGTTTCTAATTTACAATCGTTTTTAATACGGAGGATCAAACGTCAGAGCCTGAGTTCCATGAAAATCGTAGCTCGTTGCTATGGAAAGCTTCCGAGATGCAACGGCCAGCGAAACACCCTGTACAAACAGCCTTAGTCGCGTCTCCTTGCCTTGCGAGCAACGGAATTTCATAAATTTCGTGCGGATGATACGCACGATACGATGGCAAGTGCTCAGCCACTTTCGCCGACCACTTCATCCAAAATCATATCGCTCGTACGCGTTCTAATTATAATAATAATTCTAATGTGCGTTCCGATGGACTCTTACCTTCCCATCGGAAGGTTTTCTCTCTGAAACTGCCTCTTCGTCGGTCTGCCTCTTCGCCAGGCTGGACGCTTGCTCAGCGCTCGAGTCCGACTCGTTGCTCTCGGCTTCAACAGCCGACGAATCCTTCTCTCTCTTAAAGAGATTGTGATAGGAGCTGGCTCCCACGTCGGTTGTTTCGCTCGCCGGGGGCAAACTAATGCTAGAACGTAGGTTACCGAAGAACTGGCTGGATTGCAGAGGGAACGCTGCGGAGACGGAATTGGGATTCGCGGGAGGAAAGGGTTGAGGTGATGGCTTGCGGGGAATCACCGCAGGATGCCTCAGGGTGACGCCTCCTTGAACGATTTGCAGCGGCGACCCTGGATTGATTTTTACCTGAAATTCAACGAGGTCAGCGTGTTCTGCGATGCTCTTTGAAGCTTAAATTTCCATAGATTGGATTTTAAGGGTTTTAACGCGCGAGTAACGATAATTTCGATTGCATCGAGCAAGGGAATTGAACGAATCTAGCGACAGTCGCTCAAATTTAGGCGATGCAGCTGTATCGGAATTTCCCTGGCAAATAAAGCGAGCGCTACTGTATACCGTGACGTGGGTCAAACCTGATGATTGATTTGTCCACCAGTGAGGTAGGGATGTTGCGGAAGTGGTCGGCCTGTTACGGGAGGACGCGTAGGTCTGGGCGTGTTGTTGGTGGTGTCGTGCTCGTAGTGGTGGCCGTGATGGTGTTTGTGATCCTTGTGGGCTTTGCCGGCCGTCAGCGCGACCTCGTACAGCTGCACCATTGTTATTTCACCCACAAGACCGCCGGATCCTGAGCAAATGTGTTTCGTTAGAACAACCTTAGGAATGTAACGCGTATTACCACCGTGTACGAGGAAAGTCGATGAAACGCTTTGGCACTGATATTTCAACATTTTCAAAACATGGTATAATGTACGCTGTTGTAAGTAAAAGTATCTTTACACTCTCAAATTGTAGCAAATATGTGAAACACTCTTCTTCGTGAAGCTCTTTGAGACAATTTTCATGTCTGATTTTAGTTGCTACCGGTATGTAAATATGAAACCGGAATTATTGTATAGAAAATACACGTTTATTGTACGAAAATGATTAAAAATATTTTATTCGAAGTATTACCCATCGCTAGCTATACATTTTTCCCATCTGTCTGGCAATCGGTGAATGCCACGCCAAAAAAACTGTCGCTCTTTTGAGGCAAACCAGTCATCGAGCCATTTTCGTACATTTTCGTAAGAAGTGAAGTGCTGGTCAGAAAGTGCGTGTCCCATCGATGCAAATAAATAGTAATCGGACGGAGCCAAGTCTGGCGAGTAAGCCGCGTGCGAAAGTATTTCCCAATTGAACGCTTCAATCGTTTCCTTGACCGGTTTTGCTGTATGTGATGGTGCATTATCACGAAGCAAAATTATTTTGTGTTGCCTTTTTTGATATTCTGGTCGTTTTTCACGCAAAGCTTGATTCAAATCGATCATTTGTTGTCGGTAGCGCTCAGTATTAACGGTTTCGCCAGGTTTTAACAACTCATAATAGATCATACCCTTCTGATCCCACCAAACACAGAGCATTGTCTTCCGTCCATAGCGATTTGGTCTTGTAGTCGATGTCGGTGGTTCGCCTGGAGCTACCCATGATCTTTTACGCTTAGGATTCTCAAAATATATCCACTTTTCATCGCCAGTCACAATACGGTGGAGAAATGACTTTCTTTTGTATCTGGCGAGCAGCATTTCGCAAGTGGTTTTTCGGTTTTCCTGCTGTTTTTCATTCGGTTCATGTGGAACCCATTTTCCCACCTTCTGGATCTTTCCCATGGCTTACAAACGTATGGAGATGGCTTCTCGTGTCACGTTTAATCGATCAGCGAGTTGTTGTTGCGTTTGAGCGTCATCCTCATCCAACAATGCTTGCAATTCTCTGTCCTGAAACTTTTTCGGTGGTCTTCCACGTTCTTCGTTCCTCGCGTCAAAATTGCCACTTCTGAATTTTTTAAACCACTCAAAGCACTGTGATTTACCAAAAGAGCATGCTCACCGTAAGCTTCGACAAGCATTCGATGCGATTCTGCAGCAGTTTTGTTCAAATGGTAACAGAAAATCAATGCTGTCTGCAAATCGTAGTTTCCAGGCACAAAATTCGGCATGTTCAACGCTATTACAAAATATGCTGTTGTATGAAACTTGTATTGTTCTGAGTCGAAAATGTTTGTGAGATGTCAACAAAGACTTTTGGCATCAATGACATAGTTTAGTGATAACTACATTATCAGCTAGGGCCATCTATAAGCAAATTCCGGTTTCATACTTACAGACTTGATAAATGCGATATAAATGTGCAGGGTAGTGTAAATGAATAAAAATGTGTATACACGGAAAATGACATAGCACTGCAACCATAGTTGCCTTAGTTTTATGACAATTTGCGAATTCTCACCTGGAGGAGCGCCGTCGCCTTCCAAAAAGCCACCGCCCAGCTGTCGTTGTTCCTGTCCAGTGATCGCAATTCCACCCCCTTTGATGACGTGGCCAACCAACTAACGAGTCAAGAAGAAAGACAAGCGAGCGAATTAAGGTCACGTTGAATTAGCTGCAGGGTCTGTTTGTTAATCGCGCGTTACGTCGGAGAGCGCCGGTTTTAATTTGCATCTGACAAACGAGTCGCGAATTGCCATTATAAACTCTGCTTTTAAATGCATCACGAGATGGACAGTTTTTTGTCACGTCCACTTTCTTGCTGCACTGAAAATATTCCCGTTATTCAGCGCGCTTTAATCTACACTGACACAGTCAAAAGCGAGTACAGATACAGTTTCTATCAACTGCATTTGTACGAACAAAATTTCCCAACGTCCGATTAACTGATCTTTAGCTGAACGCCGATCAACCTACGTGAACTCAGTAGGGACACGCGTCATGTAACGCACATTCTCGTGATCGATACAAGTTTGCAACGTTATCGTACGTCCAAGAGCGAATATTCCACGTTTCGTGGAATTTTCTTGAACGAACTTGTCAGCTTCTATCGGCTGAACAAAAGTCACAGACGAGAAGAATACAGAAATACGTGGATTTTTATGATATTGGGTTGGCAACTATGTGATTGTGGATTTTGTCAATACACCACCTATCGACAAAATCCGGAATCACTAAGTTGCCAAGCCAATATATCCCGACAAATTCGTACAGAGGCGGTTGTTTCAGAAGCTTCTACACGTACGTTGGACAAATGGAAAATCGGTGAGGATGGAATAAATAACGCGAAAAACGTAAATCTGTAAAGCGTCTATTCACTGTATTTGATCGGTGGCGAATGCGCGCGGAAAATACGAAACGCAAAACCTTCTATATCTCGAGGCGAAGTAAAATTCCTTTCACCGCGCATTCTCTACTTCGATTATGCTTATCCGCTTATCGCTTCGAGCGAAGCAGCCGCCCGTTCCTTCTTCGATATTCACCGGAACGAATAACAGAGTTTCCTGCCGAATGGGTTCGGTTATCTGGGTAGACTCGTACGGAGAAAATCGAGGCCGTGTACGGTATCGTAGAATCTGCAGAAATATTTCTGCGTTGTATATTTTAGACGATTTGTAATATAGGTAGGTACACGTAAAAGTGTAGGAAATTTTGAAATATTTTCCGTACATTTCCTGCTAGTCAACTTGACTATCTGTATACTTTTGAACGATAGCGTGAAACGACTTTCGCGTGAAATAGAATCGCGTTGACAAGACGAAGAGGGGGAAAGATAGCGAGCGCACGGAAACTCGCGGAAATTCGCACTCGTCTGGGAAAATTCTTCGCGCGATTTGCATCGCGTTGAACGAGACTAGCGAAGAGAGAAAAATTACGCAAGAGAATTCGCACGAATGCCAAGGAGAAATGGCTGGCAGCGTGGAATCGACCTAGAACCGGACGCGATTTCCTCCGGTACCGCTGTGCAGAAGATCGCTTTCTACTCGAGTTCGGAGTCACGGTATACCGCCTGCATGATCCACTTTCGAGAATTCATGGCGAAAACTATAAACACACAGCCAGACCCTGGCATTGCTCGCTTATAGAAATCGCGCGCGTGTCTTGCCTTCGTAACGTAAAAGTGCATTATACTATAGAAATTTCATGCACATGCAGGTCCATAAATATCCCGACACTTACACGCCGTGTTTGCGTATTCCGTACGAACATCTTGAGAATTTATTACCTTGTTCTATATTGTACCGACGTTATTTTTGGACTATATCGAGCGATATTACGTACAAATAATAATACGATAAAATTGTTGTAAAGATAGGTAAGCTGGAATGTGTACGTGTACGTATAGGATACGAAGATGTCGAGGTGATAAAAATTTTGTTTCCATAATACGATCTGTTTCGACCATTCGCGAAGAGACGCGATCGCGAGAGGCGTAAATTCTCGCTACGATTCTGATAGTCCATGCCGCGAACCAATCGTTCTCCTGTTTCGATTAGGATAACAGAAGTAGTTCAAATGATTGTAACATTGAATTAACAGGATTAATATTTTGAACAATATTAAAATTATAATTAACACGTTAGAACTGATTTAACGATGACACAACTAGTTTATTATTATAATTCGACTGGACTTTGTGATATTTCTCGACGTATTCGTTTAACTAAGCGATTGTGATTTTATTTCTCTGAACCTCTCGATGCATTCGGTTTGAATCCTCATGTGATACTGACTGCCCTTCGATTTTGTCTTCTCTTGGAAACGACCCCCACCACGCTCGAGTCTCGCAACCGTTCGCGCCTATGATCACGTATGCCATGTTTTTTGTGTAGGTAAAATAACGGACCGAAGGCGAATCGATGTTTTTTAGAACTCGCTGCTTGACGACAACTATGCGTTTATCGCTATACTGTGTATATCTCGCCGGTCATGTAAGACGATCTGTCTGCGACACTGTAGTACCAAGGGAAACGGTTAGGAACACGGCCTATAGTAAACCTCGGGGCGTAGCATAATCCATTTACACGTGTTTGTCTATCCAACTTGTGGCGGCACTCGACAACAAATACCGCCACTAGACATTAAGTAGAACCGGACGACGATAGCGCAGTGATTAGCGCCTTTGGTTACGAACGTTCAGGACTCAGGTTCGAATCCCGATGCCCGTAGTCTGATATTTTTCTTCCACGACAATAATTAGGAAGTAAATAGACCCCCAACAGCGAGCGACATCTACAACCAACTACTCTACAACTATCACGGGCCTAGTCCGCCACAAACTTTACAATAATTGTATCGATACTATTTGTCTTTAACATAACGTCAATATATATAACGATAACGTCCACATCATGGAACAACACGACAAATTCAAGTAAGAAACTAGAGTACCAGATTCTCGCCAAGTGTCTCCGGATATTTGCGTATGTGTCTTTTTCAAGCAATAGCACGTGCAAAGCTTCCTTGTAAAGAAATTAAAAAATAAGAAATCTTGGAAACGTGCAATAGAGAATCTTCCCGGCTGAGATTGTTTCATCTTTGAGAAAATCGATCTTGAAAATTTACCAAGTAGATATACTCAAACTTACCTAATTACCGACTAGATATGACTGAACGATCAGCTGCAGGTTATTGGACGTGGAAAAATAAGTGACGCGTTTTACTCGCGTGCAATGCGCTTGAATGTTCCACGGCCGTTGGTAACGGTGCACTTTCACGGGCGCGAATTTTTTCGTCGATAGCTCGAGAGTTAGGTGAAAAGCACGGCAAGCTCACTCACTTACCCTGTTGTTGAAGCCGCGACCTACGCGCTCGTCGTTGACCCAGATCTGCCATTCTCCTGTACGACCGTTCCAGCTTTGGCAGCTGTGATACCACTTGTTCAGACGGAGCGGATAATTCAATCTGTACAAGTTGTGCCCGTCGATGTTCATCATGTAGTAGGAACTCCTGGCGGTGTTGGCGACCCAGGAGAGGATGCCACGCGGTTGATCTCCCACTTGAAAGTCGAGTGGATTCCGTTAACGGTACGCTTTCTGCGCATTTTTGCGTCTTCGAAGCAGGTTTGGGAAAAAGAGGCAAACTTCTACACCGTTTCAAATTTTAATGAGAATTCTATACAGAGGCCTTAGGGTATAAAATTAGGATTGTTTATGGAAAATTTGATGTGGAAGTTGCAAGGACAAACATTCTTTACTGTTATTATTGGGCTGGTAACTAAGAGATGGCGGATTTTGTCATTAGGTGGTAATACCAATTTTGCAAAAAGTTCAGTAAAATATCTTGGTCAAATCATGGAAAAAACGGTGTGCGACTAGGAAGAAATAACCTCAGAGCAATACACGAATTTGAATGCCCAAAAGACAAAAAAAAAATGTAAGACAATGACTGGGGAAAATGAATTTTTATTCTAAATTTATAGAAGATGCCTGCAAACTTCTGGAAGCACTTCATAACTTACTAAGAAAAAATGTGGAATTATGAGAAAGAAAAAACAGGCTTTAGCTTAAAACAATTTGATGGAACACAAAAAGCTACAGATTGGATATCAGAGTATGAAACGGAGTGGGAAAAATTAAAAATCCAAACCGAGGAGAAGAAAATCAAGTGCTTGAAGATGCATTTGAAGTTACAGGCGTATCGTGCTGCAGACCAATCCTTGTTGCTAAAAACTTTTAGAAATGAAGTTTTCCAATTTTCCCAGTTGTACCATTGGATGGTAATGACAAAATCCGCAATCACTTAGTTGCCGACCCAATAATTCACAAAATTCATTCAATTTCCACTGAATAAATATCGACTTTCCTTTAGAGGATAACGCGCGAATTTTTGCAATTTGTACATTCGTTTCGACGTCTTATGATCGTTCGAAACGAGAAAGTTGCCTTCGTCAGGTTCGTCTATGTTTTTCATGATCGTGTTTCTACGATACTTTACGTCTAATAGAACGACGCCTCGTTAGAATTTTAGGTATCTGGAGCTGCATTTCGACTATTCGCGTAGATATCCATGCAATATACTTATTAAACGTGCAAATTATACCTTTTAAATTTAGCGTATTACAGACCATATTATATTGGCACCTAAGTGATTGCGGATTTTGTCATTAGGTGGTAATGAAAAAATCCGCAATCATTTAGTTGCCAACCCAATAGTATCGTTGTATTCTTTACATTTACAATTTTGTATTTCGTACTCTCTGAGAAAAATTCTTTTAGGGATGGTTAAAGGGACGAAAAATGAATAGTAGAACGGATAGTCTGACCTGATTGTTTTAACTGTGGCAAATTAAACGATGCCTCGGGAACGGACGTTCCATACGATCGCGTCGTGCTTGTGTCGTATTTACGCGCGATTCGCTAGAACATTCGCCTCGAATCCACTTGCGAAACACATTGCAACAGTTTTTCCGAAATTCGAGGTTCAACCGTAGCGCGATTTTTATCGAATATTATTACTATTATTATTGTTGTTATTGTTGTTGTTGTTACTATACAAACAAAGATACGCGCTATGCGAGGAAAAATAAATTTCGCGTACAAATATGCAACGTGTCCTGTTTAACAGGAAGCGTTCAGACATCTGGAAAAATACGAAAAAATGTTTCAGAGAAAAGCCGTGTGATATCCAGGGTCAGACATCGTGCTTTCATCCACTTGACCCTGCGATTAAACATTTTCGAACGGATACCTCCACTTCTCATTACATATTTTATTATTGCATTTTTAGCGATGTTTTAAAAATACCGGAAACTCGTGTCCTTTGCATTTTACGTTATCGAGATACGAACTTTCAAATTCAATGTGACACCGATATTAAGACGTTTTTCACGGTGCTACGATCGGTATGGCGTCGACGAGCCACGAATTCCCAGTTTTCTAACGTTTCCAAAATAGTCGGTGAGTAGCGAACGGTCGCTTATATTGAGTTGGCAACTAAGTGATTGCGGATTTTATCATTAAGTGGTATTGACAAAATCCGCAATCACTTAGTTGCCAACCCAATAGGTCCTTGCATCGGTCTCGCGCGAAACACGTGAGAGTTTACAGCGTCTCGAAGACGTCAGCTACAGGAATACGCAACGAAGAATGGAGGTAGCCGTTGAAAAATTTTCTCACGTTTTCTCGTATTTTATCAATCGTGTTTTTCCAGACGTTCGATCGTTTCCAGTTGAACAGGACATATACTGTACACGAAAGAGAAGACAAAGAAAAGAGCAAGATACGGAGGATTGAAAGTGTCCTAAGGATGATAAAGATTAATTATTGTTATGATTAATTAAAACAAAAAATCGACATCGCGGTGATCAGAGGGTTAAAGTAGGTAGGCAATTGGATGAACGGAGCGAAAATAGCAATAGATGAGACGGTGCAGTTGCGTGGAGTATTCCGAGCAAAAGGAAAGTGGTGATTCAGTTTCCACGAAAAGTGCGAGGCGGAACTTTCGCCTTTTCGCTCGTCCGGCCTCTTCGATGCAAAAAAGCAAAAGGAAAAGGTGAAAGGGAAAGCAAACTGGCCGCATGTCTCTCACCTGCGTACGAAAACAAAGGATGGTCGTTGCTGTGATTGTAGAATTTGGTCCACATGCACAACGTGAACTCCTTCATGTCCGGTAGCTGCGTCTTGTAGTGAACGTACTGCGGAAGGAAGAAAGTGATCGTTAATCAATGGAAATCGAATCCGTTCAGAGATCTGTGTCGTGGTCGGAACGTCGTTTACAGATCAGAGAATTACACGAACGATACACGTTCTTACGCGATTTGACTCGTTCCGCGATCGCCGAGAAATAAACTCGATTTGTAAGCAACCGGAGAACCTGTCGGCGCCACCGGTTCTTTTTACCATCGTCACCTTTCCCTCTGCGTTTCCGCGTGCACACTGCGTCTCGCTTTCTATGGACAAAGTCGATCGTGTACATTGGTTGCATATGTTGTAACTGGCGATACGACTAGGAAAAAGGACGGTCGTAGGGGGGAAAATTGAACCAGCAACATGAAATACAATTTTTTCACGGTGAACTTTGTTTTTCGGAGAATTGATTTTGTATGTTTGTAAAGGTATATTCGTAAAAATAATCGCGTATTTCGAAGCAGTTATAGATATCGAGTAACATCGAAAATAAATGCTGTTGCAGTGTTTGTTAAAATAATAACTCGCGCTATAGATTTTCTGCACAGTATACAACCGTATAGAATATTCGTCAACATTTTTGTCCATACGATTTCTGTTTGTCAGAATAGAAAATATTTTCGAGAACGTCCAAAGTATACGATCAAATTTATCTAACGCTATGGGCATAAACAGAGAGACCAGTTGCTGCATTTTCCAGCCAGACGATATGTTCGGGTATATTGGCGCTATGAAATTGCATATAGACAAACGAAGAGTCTATCTTCAGATAAATCATATTTATTTTATTATTTTGCTAGGATTAACACTTTGACTCCCACGAAGGTCATTGATGACCGGAGCGCTTGACTTCTTACAGTTGTAAAAATTGAATGAAAATTCACAGTTAGGGCATTTTGAATATAACCGATAAGTAGAAGATGCTTTGAAATGAAAATTCCCCATTGAACAATTAAGCATTTTTATTAAAACATCGATAAAAAAAAATGAGAAGGAATCTTGCATCTAACAGTGCACTGTGTGAAAACACCTTAAACATAAATGTGGCTCATCGATACAATCTGGACAAATAGGTGGTCACCTTTTTCGTCCGATTCTTAGCAATTTTTGATCCTAACTGTTTAACATTTTTTTTATACCACTCTCTGCAAAATTTTCGTGCCAGATACGCTTGCCCTTCTTTCTTCTGCATTTCGTGTTGCAATCTTTGTCGAATAAGTATATTTGACGGCTCTGGCGAATGGCACTGTGTAAAGAGCATTGCGAGTGCCATTCTAAAATCTGATACCTTGATTTTTGTTTTTGTTGCTTACTTATAGAGTATTATCGCCTTTGAAATTGATGTATTTAACAATAACTGATACGCCCCGAGGCTTACTATAAGCCGTGTTCCTAACCTTCTCCCTTGGTACTACAGTGTCGCAGACAGATCGTCTTACATGACCTGCGAGATATACACAATATAGCGATAAACGCATAGTTCTCGTCAAGCAGCGAGTTCTGAAAAACATCGATTCGCCTTCGGTCCGTTATTTTACCTACACAAAGAAGGTGGCATACGTGATCATGGACGCGAACGGTTGCGAGACCCTAGCGTGGTGGGGGTTGTCTGCCAGAGAAGACAAAAGACAAAATCGAAGGGCAGTCAGTGTCATTTGAGGATTCAAAACGAATGCATCGAGATGTTTAGAGAAATAAAATCAACAATATATTCTGCACGTTTTGCCTACGACGAAATAACGAGTGCGAGTGGTTTGTTGAAATAAACGAAGTCTTGTTATATGTCGTTATCAACTGTTAACAAGGTGCCAATGAGATACACGGTCCATTGGGAAGAATGTTGTCTTACATCATTGCCATTATATGCTTTGAAAAATAAAAATACTCCCGTGGCGTCCTGAGCGAAACATGTGATTTGTGTGTAGCAATCAGTGTTAATATCTTTATTATTATTATTATCTGTTGAGGTTATTAGATGTATGTGAATACAAAGGAACGTGTGAATAAATTGTAAGGTAGAAAACATATTTTAAATACTGAAGTGTAAATACAAGTCTGAATATAATTGAGCTGATCTAGATCCGCACGCTAGCAGTGTTACCACCCTATGACTGAAAACCCTGAAGCAAACGTTGCCTGTGTTCAGTTCATGGTTTGCCTTCGACGCAGTATTTTGTCTATAGGCTGTCAATGGCTTTAGTGCTTGAGAAAACTAAATGACCAGATGTAGAGTTTTCTTAGAAGTGATGACAACTTCAACATTATCATTTGTCAGAGTTCATGATTTTCCGCTTACGTTATATTTACGTTAGAATTCTCATTAGCTGTGACAGACATTTAGAAATAAAGTAGACCGCTCCACTATCGTTTGCTCACAAGATGCTGTTAATTTCAATAAGAAAAAGTCTATTACACGCACTGTGTAGTTAGAAAGAGGCGCACGATTATCCAAGTAAAATGCGTTGGGAAAGAAAAGAAACAGCGGAATCGAATGCATCTTACGCGGAACGATCTATTGTAACGTAATCGTCGTGTTTGCTGATCGCACGGCACTCCGGGAGTTTAACCATTTCACGAGAACAAGGTCTCTGCCATAATTTCTTACTTTGTGTTTACGCATTCGCGTTGCGCAACAAAATCGTTCGATACGCTTCGAAATCGATTGCCAAGTGCGGCTCAATTTTCGCTGCATTTGTAGGCAAATGATGCGCGTCGGTGAATTAAGCCGGGAAATGAACTCGAGAGGAATAATAGCGGTGGAAAGCGATCTCGCGACAGTTTGATGCACTTGAACGTGGTGCTGCGTTCCACGCGATGTCGCAAGCGCGAGATTTACAACGAGCAAGATAATCGAATTTTTGTCGAATTTACATCGTCTCGCTGTTTCGCTCTTTCCTAATTTGCTAATGAAACCAGCATGAAAACTTTGTTCCTGCAAAGTGAAACAGTGTGAATTCGTCATAGTCAACAGCTAGAGATGGAATTTCTGACACTTGGAATTTCTCTGCAACGTGTACGACGATAAAATCCAATCACTTGCAACCTGATTCGTATCTTGAAGCCTCTGCGAGCAGACACTCGAGATAACAGTCATTTTCGGTATTTTTTGGAAACAGGCCACAGAGTGAAAGCGAATTTATCCAAAACTGAAGAGGAGGGAGGAAGATAGTAATTTTTAACTGTTCCCACCGCGAATAACAGTTGTGAACGATTAGCATTTTTTTTTTTTTTTTTTTTTTGTTATCGACGAACTGAATTTCATTTTGGTTACCGATAACCATAAATGATAACCCGAAAACAATTCGTTTGCTTATCGTAAGATTTACTCTCGTTACGTTTGACTATCGTCAATTATTATTAACGTTGCTGATAATTGGTATTAATATTCGTATTTGTAATTAGTATTCATCGATACGAAACAATTTAATTATGAAGCTTACGTATATATTTTATTAATCAAAGAAACGATATGGAAATATATGAGACACAGAATATCCTATGTTTTACATATTTTCATGCTGGATTTTCTGTTTAATAAAATATACAAGTTTCGTAACTAATCTTTGTTATATTGTCAAATTTTAATCGTTTATATCGATCAAACATATCAATTCTTCTAGCATAACTTTAAAAATTTGTCTTGCGTAACGATTATGATATCCGTTTGAAAATTTTGATCAGTTCCTGAGTCTTTGAAGCTTCTTGAGTTTTGGTAGGGTTGCGGGACATTCGAAATTATTAGCTCGAGAGTTTGAGCATGGAAATTATGTGTACGGGGTTTATCTTATCGAAAGATCAGCAAGAAGCAAACGACTCAAAGAATTGGACGATTTCGACTGTATGATCGAAGATTTTTCAAGATTTGCAAAACTAGCAACACTCGCAAACTAGTGAAAACCTGCCAAGACTCAAATTTGAATCTGAAGATGCTTAGTTTAGAAATTATTTCAATGTCAATACTAGAACTACCGATAGTTAACACGAAACTATTTCAATGTTAACACAATACTATTTCAATGTTAACACTTGAACTACCGATAGTTGATACGAAGCTATTTCAATGTTAACATTAGAACTGCCGATAGTTAGCACGAAACTAATTCAATGTTAACATTAGAATTGCCGATAGTTAACACAAAACTAATTCGATGTTAACACTAGAATTGCCGATGGTTAAGACGAAGGTATTTCAATGTTAACATTAGAATTGCCGATAGTTAACACGAAACTATTTCAACGTTAACACTAGAATTACCGATAGTTAACATGAAACTATTTCAATGTTAACACTAGAATTGCCGATAGTTAACACGAAACTATTTCAACGTTAACACTAGAATTGCCGATAGTTAACACGAAGTTATTTCAATGTTAACATTAGAATTGCCGGTAGTTAACATGAAACTATTTCAGTGTTAACACTAGAATTTCCGATAGTTAACACGAAGCCATTTCAATGTTAACACTAGAACTACCGATAGTTAACTCGAAGTTATTTCAATGTTAACACTTGAACTACCGATAGTTGACACGAAGCTATTTCAATGTTAACATTAGAACTGCCGATAGTTAACACGAAACTAATTCAATGTTAACATTAGAATTGCCGATAGTTAACACAAAACTAATTCGATGTAAACACTAGAATTGCCGGTGGTTAACACGAAGGTATTTCAATGTTAACATTAGAATTGCCGATATTTAACACGAAACTGTTTCAATGTTAACACTAGAACTACTATAGTTAACGCGAAGCTATCTCTACCAAAACCATTGAAAATTATTGGTCTTTAAAAAATACCTAATAATAGAATATTTTTATATTTATTGATTTATTACCTTCTTACGGAAGGAATTCCATATTATGCAGTACATTTTTGGTATTATTAATCCATGTGGGGCCATGATACCTAAACGAGGGTTGACATAGTTATAAAATTGTCGAACCAGTCATTTTAACTGATGTGTTTCTAGTGTTAGCATCTAGCGATCTAGCGATCTATCTGGAATTTTCCTGATAACTGATTTCGTCATATCGAATGATGCCCAGTAAAAATTCGAAAAACGTGTGGCAAGTTGTAGAAAACGGGGAAACTAGTTAATTGTGGTTCGATAAACAGATTGCAGCACCCTTTTACACTTTGACAAGCACCAGTCATTTTCACTGATATTGGCATAAGTAGCCTTGATACGAAATTATTTTCAGTTTGAATACATAAAAAAGAAAATAAAATTCATCATATTATTTTTTTAGTTATCGTTGCGAAAGTCACTACATCATTGCAGGAAAAAATGTAACATGAGATAGAAATTTGAAAAGAAAATTGTAAAACCAGTCAATTTGATTGGTGTGATGATAGTTCTAGTGTTAATTTCGTCGAATCGAGCGTATGAAAGACGCTAGCTTCCTTATCTTTCGTACAAAATAAGTCGTGCAATTATTAAAATTAAAATATCCTGTTCAAATATCTCGATACTCGTTTCGTAGAAATTAAAAAGTTACATCTGACGGTGTATAAAAAAGTGTGCAATTCTATCAAAGAAAACAGGTGACGTTGAAATCACACATCCAACTAAATAAGATTCCTGACCACTCCAAGGTATCTGCCTCGAAACAAAGTCACGTTACACGTTATAATTTAGCAGATGTTTGCGTGGGTCGATTAAAGTAGGCCAACCTCTACAGGATGTATTCGTCCAAGAACTTTTTCTCAGAAATAAAATATTCGGTTGGCAACTAGGTGATTGCGGATTTTGTCAATATTATGTCATATTATGTCATCTAATGACAAAACCCGCAATCACTTAAGTTGCCAAGCCAATAATAGACTCGCGCTGGTCAAGCGATCGGAATCGAATTGTTGTTGAACGTAAAACTAATCGGAATGTGGCTATACACCTGCCTCGATCTATCGACGAATCTATCGGTATGTCTGGTTGGTCAGAATTTGTTGTTTTTGCGTGTTTCGTTAGCCTTGATCGGTGGCACGGCAAACGAAACGGCGAACAACAAAGTCGGTCGATTTCGAGAACTTCTGAAAAGAGTAGAGTCTCACTCGCGTGTCGCGTTTTCTCCTACTTTCGTTGCCTCGATTCGTGTCGTTTTGCTCGCATCGAGGCTCTCTCGACCGCGGCCAAGCCTTCTAGCACGCAACCACGATATTTCGTTTTGCAGCAGGAAACGCGTCCAGTGTAAATAAAGAAGAAGACAATTGGCAGTCCATTGAAAGATCGAGTTAAAACAAATTTTCGTTGACAATTGGCCAGAGCGTTGGCTTCGTCCGCCTACCGCGTCCCTTTCCATGGGAAATGAAATCTTCTTTAAAGAGAAGCTGTCAGATGATATTCTGGAGAAATTTTGAAAAATCGTACGAGAATTTTTGCCGCATTTCGTAAAGCGCAAAAATCGAAGGAAGTTGTGTGGACTGTTCAAAACTCAGTATAGTCGTTTAGACTCGGCCAACGTGCAGACGACGCGAGTAAAAATGAGCTTTGGTGTCGCATGGTTCAAGCAGACGCGTTAAATTAAATTATTTCACACCTCGCCCTACCTTCGTTCACGCTCTGCCGATCTCCACTACAATTTCGTCAATTTTCGGAATTCTTTAGTGAAACTTTCACGGGATATTCTAACGAGTCCATAACAGACAAACGAAGTTTCGAAATTCACGAACCAGCTACATAGCTCACATCTAGAAATTGATTGCTAAGTCTGTTAGGTTTGTTCACTTGGGTGTATCCGAGGCGAGAGTGAGAAACGTGTTCAGACTCGATGAAATCGAAAGGTTCGCCGGCTCCTCCAGCTGATGATGTATCGCGTACATTCGCCTCTCTAATTCAAAATCGTTCAATCACAGTCTAGTTGTGTCTTAACTGGAGAAACCTTAGAAATCGGTTTAACATTTCCATCCGAACTATTCATCTGTAATTGCTAATAATTATTTGGACAAAGCTGCTGTTATATACTAATGATAATACCAAATCACTATCGCTACGACACGATATTTCACGTACAATGTTAGAGAATAAAAGCGCAAGGAATAAAATAAGTGGAAGTAATTGTCGTGTGAAAAGTGCAAGACCCGTGCACAACCGCGTTAACTCGATCGTAGGAAAAATGCTAAGATGAAATTACAAGACAAATATCCAATGCTTTGTCGCAAGATCGCATTTCTTTTATATTACATCATTGCGGAAAAAAATATAACACGAAGTAGGAATTTGAAAATGAAATTGTAGAACCAGTCATTTTGACTAAATTTTGTGGTATTTCTGGTGTTAGCATCTAGCGATCTAGCGATCGATCCGGAATTTTCCTGGTAACTGATACGCAGTAAAAATTTGAAAATCGTGTGGCAAGTTGTAGAAAACGAGGAAACTGGTTAATTGGGGTTCGATAAACAGATTGCAGCATCCTTTTACACTTTGGCAAGTACCAGTCATTTTCACTGGTATTGGCATAAGTAGCCTTGATACAAAATTATTTTCAGTTTGAATACATAGAAAACAAAATAAAATTCATTGTATTATTCTCTTAGTTATCGTTGCGAAAGTCATTATATTGTGGCGACATTCGACAACAAAAATACCACTACTCGACACTAACTAGAGTCGGACGACGGCAGCGCAGTGGTAGCGCCTTAGCTTACGAACGTTCGGAACGCGGGTTCAAATCCCGGCGACCGGAGTTCCGATTTTTCTTCCACGCATCTAAATTAAAAGAAAAATACAGCCAGTACCCCAGCAACTACATGTACACACTAGCAGCATTTAGTAACTACAACTCTCGACAACTATCTATCATCATTGTAATTGGAAAAAAATATAACATGAAGTAGGAATTTTAAAATGAAATGGTAAAAGCAGTCAATTTGGTTGGTGTGACAGTTCTAGTGTCAAATTGTCTTTCTGTTTTATTTATTGCATCAGAGCTTCATATTTAATGTTTTCAAGGTTTAGGAGAATGTAAGAAATAAGAGAATGAGGAATGTAAGAGGTGCTTTACATTCTAAGATCAAGTTTAAGCTGCAGGTTCGACCGCGTAAGATGTTGTTAAGCTCTGTGATTGGAAGTAGAACGTAAACGTGAACCAAAGAGGAACACAAGCACTGTGATCAATAAATAAATTTCCAGTAGAATTCAGCAAACAATTTCGAAAGGGAAACATTGTACAATGTGCAAGTATGCGTTGTTACGATCTTCGCGAAGACACCAGTGTACTTAGTGTTGCATAAATTCGTGAATAAATCGGATAAAGGAAATCTGACAGGAAAGCATGATTTTAAATGAACCATGACCTTGATCATGGTCGAATTTATTATTTGATTAAGATTAAAATTAAAATTCAATTAAAGGAGTAGATGGACCGATCAACGAGACGCACCGTGTGCGTCAGTAAATAACGAATAGTGGATTTTTCTCACCTCGAAGTAGAGTTGCTGTTTCATAGCAATTTTATACAGTGTACATCTGTCTTCTTCGTGGTGTGCCAGCAGCGACGAGCTTGCTGCGTCGTAAAGAGGCTGTGCACTTTCGAAGATAGCGGCGGTGCCTTGGTGCAAGGCGCTGGCAGTTGGCGTTGGGAACGACGGACTCCAGGAGGTAGAGATTGCCTGGGCCGTGGTTAGAAACCCGTAAAAAAACGCAAGGATCCACATGATTCTCCTCGAGGAATCTGGAAAAATGTGCTAACGAAAGATTCGCTGACACAGCAAGTTTGAAAGCGAAACGTGTGCGACGTTCAATTTGCATGGAATTTGCATATGGAATTTATTTCCTTTTGAAATTTGATTCGTTGAAGATAGTTGGACAAACTAATTACAACAAATTATAGATAGCACAGGTAGGAGCTGGAGGATTTCACGAGCCGCGAATTATTATCGAAAGATAACGATCGATGTAGGAAGCAGCCAGTCGAAGGATGGAACGCGTCTCGTTGAACGTTAGGTTGTTACGCGAGAGGTTTGCTGTTGCAACATTTCATTCACCTAAGCGGAACGATATCGCCTGCAAAATGAATGAAAATCAACGCTTTTATCGAACGTTTCGATGTAAAAGCTGCAAACTCTCGCGGTTTCACCCTACGTTGATTTGGCCGAATGCAACGCTCGCTCAAACATCAACGAAATTAGCGACAGCATAGGGCCAGGTTGTAACGGTATCCAGCGCTTTAACTTCCTTTCGCTGAACTTGTTTCGCAGTTGGTAAAATTCGAATTCGGAAAAAGTGCAGGGAAATTGAAAGAAATCAGACGAAAGTTGAAACTCGATGAAAGAAGAGAAATTGCTTTTTTTAATCTAACAATGAGTTTTTATAAGAAGAAATTTAATGCACATAATATAATTAATAAAAAAGTATACGACAAATGACAAATGAGTCTCTGGAGCACGTATTTAGTCCCTAAATCGGAGGAAAAATATGGTTTAATTAATAGTAGAATTTAGTAGACAGTTAGTAGATGGTAGAATTTAATATATATTGAGTTGGCAACTAAATAATTGCAGATTTACCATTAGGTGATATTGACAAAATCGAATTTGTAAAAAATACTGGAAAATTGAAACAAATTATAGAAAAGTTGGGACTTGATGAAAGAAGAGAAATTATTTCTTGTAATTTAACAATGAGTTTTTACAAACATTAATTTAATGTACATAATATAATTAATAAAAAAGTATAGGACAAATGACAAATGAGTCTCTGGAGCACGTATTTAGTCCCTAAATCGGAGGAAAAATATGGTTTAATTAATAGTAGAATTTAGTAGACAGTTAGTAGATGGTAGAATTTAATATATATTGAGTTGGCAACTAAGTGATTGCGGATTTTACCATTAGAGGTATTACCATTTACCATTTACCATTTACTATTTACCATTTAGGTGACAAAATCGAATTCGGAAAAAGTGCAGGGAAATTGAAACAAATTATAGGAAAGTTGAGACTCGATGAAAGAAAATAAATTATTTCTTGTAATTTAGCAATGAGTTTTTACAAGAAGTAATTTAATGCACATAATATAATTAATAAAAAAGTATAGGACAAATGACAAATAAATCTCTGGAGCACGTATTTAGTTCCTAAATCGGTTAAAAAAATATGGTTTAATTAATAGTAGGATTTAGTAGACAGTTAGTAGATGGTAGAATTTAATATACATCAAATTGGCAACTAAGTGGTTGCAGATTTTGTCAATACCAGCCAATGGCGCAATATGTACTATTAGGTTGTCTGAGAAGCGTCTTTCTTCTACATATAAACATGAAACCTAACCTGTCGAACGTTGTGATCTTTATTTTGATAGAACAAAATGGGTCATACGTAATTCGATAAAATAATACAAAAAAAAAAAAAAAAAAAAAAAAATATAAAATGAAAGAAACTTTTAACGACCTAATACATTCTATCATCTACTAACTTTCAATAATTCGAACAAAGAAATTCTTTTCCCATAGAAAATAAGACCAGTCGCTGGCATATGCTTTATCTGTTACCACTTGAAGTTGCCTCTAATTTCTTATTAAAATTGTTCTAGCGGCAAACGAGTCTACTGCCGCGTTATTTAGCCCGATTTTCTGAATATCCATCGTTCGAGATAACGATCTGGTTTAATCGAAATTTCAAAAGTTATTTCGATATCCTGCCGGTGGTTTCCAGGCAGAATTAAAGGCTGACGCGTATATACAGGGTGTCGCGCGCAACTGTGCCAAATAAGTACTATAACGCTGAGACAGCACAAGATGTAAACGAATCTCATTAAACAAAATTAAACGCTATCTAATGACGTTCATTTTCATATACAAATTTAATCTACTAATTTAAGTATCCTAATTTACCTATACTTGGCGTATCGAACGCTATACACATTATACCGGATGTCCTGCGCAACTGTGTCAAATAAGAGCTATAGCGCTGAGACAACACAAGATGTAAATGAATCTCATTAAACAAAATTAAACGCTATCTAATGACGTTCATTTTCACATACAAATTTAACCTACTAATTTAAGTATCCTAATTTACCTATACTTGGCGTATCAAACGCTATACACTTTATGCATCTGTCTACGAAATCTTGGAAATACCGTCACTTACAAAACCAACGTATACACCAGATAGCGTTTAATCTCGCTTAATGAAATTCGTTCTATCTTCGTCCCATCCACCGCTTCAAAGCTGCAGCTTGTTTAGCTACGCTGGACGACACCTTGTATGTACGTAGCCTGATCCGATGGATATTGGTATCTCGGTGTGTAGCGGAGGAAAAGCCGATAGAAAATTTGGTGGTGGAAATCGGCCGATATAACTCACCGAGAAGCAATCAGCGATTTATTCGCGGCGATAACGAGAGGTAGATGTTCGCGGTCTCGAAACGGAAAGGTAACTGTCCGTTCGTTCAGTTCGACGTAGGCCTCGTAAACTCGTAAGAGGTGTGCACACCTCCTACCCACTTTGAATCGCCTTTTTCTCTCTCCTCCAGTCTCGCACATCCTACGATTCACTACGAGCACAGAGAATGCTTGTACAATGTACAATCAACTCTCCTTTTCTCCGTATACTGTCGAGTCGACTGACGTGTTTCTCTCCTTCGTATTTCTTTCCTAGTTAATCTCGTAATACGCGATACAGCCACGTATCCTGACAGCAATTAATTGCATCTAGATCTTTGTTTATCGTAGCATCAGTTCACTGTGGTATGTAGGCAAATATGTACACGATCGATCAAAGGCCGTGTGTACAGTGGCAGCAAAAAGCATTTGTGCACTGTTGCGTTTATTATTTGCATTATTTATTTATATACGAATTAATTAGATGCAATTATAATGGTTTCTTACATTTGTAATTTATAATATTCTGATTTTATTTGTACGAACTGTTTGTTATAGCGTTTCCTTGTTTTTATAGTTATCGTACGTTATAGTTAGGTATGTGAGTCACGGGATACTAAACTACTAATTTTTAACATAACCTTTCGTGAATCAGGTCTGCGGTAAAATATTCAACACGGTGTAATCTAGTTTTTATTATAATCAGGGTACGCATGTTTATGCAAATTTGTGTTTCTTTATAAATACAACTAAAGCAATCTACCCAAAGACTCGTTTCACCTGATAAATATTGTACATTAAGTAACCATTGCTTTATTGAAACTTGTTACATTGTGTCTTTTCTTACTAATCTTCGAGTATCTGGTGTGCAATAGAGTAATCCAAATTTCTCAGTCGAACTGAAAGTTTATTTATTTATAAGCATCGCGAGTGTCCCGATCAAATTATTGTTGCTTTGTACAACTTTGAAGCTATCTATCAAGCGAGTGATGAATTCCATCGTGGAAGAATTTCGCGTCATTAGACAAGTTCTAAAAGTCGCGACATTGGCAAAGAAGATTCTGTGAAATTGCTGCGCAACAACGCTAGAACGGACACTGCTTCTGCGACGGAAGACGTCACAGTGAGAGTTGGTTGGCACGTGCCGATGCAACACACCACGTTCGATTCAGCTCGCTTCCGAATGAAATAGAAAAATCACTCGACGATCTTGGTGAAAGACAGCATTTTTCCTTGTTGAAATTTCTCACTTGCCTAATAAAAGATGGTTTAACCCTTTGCACTCGTATGTTGAGTATGACTCGACATCAGTTTTTATCTCAGCAGTTGCTTTGTCGAGTCCCACCTTTTCTTGTGAAACGTGCGAAAAAAAAGCAGCATTGCATTCTGGAAATTGTTTCAAGATATATCATACACTTAAGAATTATAAAATACAACAATAGTGTGAATAAAACTGTTATTTAAGTGAATTTCTTTCTTCCTTTATGTTACGACCGTTGGCGAGGAAACGCGTCAGCGAGAGGCGTAAATTCTCGCTACGATTCAGATAGTCGACGCCGCGAACCAGTCGTTCCCCTGTTTCGATTAGGATAACAGAGGTAGTTCAAATGATTGTGACATTGAATTAACAGGATTAATATTTTTAACGATATTTAAAATTATAATTAACACGTTAGAACTGATTTAACGATGATACAACTAGTTTATTATTATAATTCGACTCGACTTCGTGATATTTCTCGATTATTCGTTTAACTAAGCGATTTTGATTTTATTTCTCTGAACCTCTCGATGCATTCGGTTTGAATCCTCATATGATACTGACTGCCCTTCGATTTTGTCCTTTGTCTTCTCTTGGAAACGACCCCCACCACGCTCGGATCCCGCAACCGTTCGCGCCCATGATCACGTATGCCATGTTTTTTGTGTAGGTAAAATAACGGACCGAAGGCGAATCGATGTTTTTCAGAACTCGCTGCTTGACGACAACTATGCGTTTATCGCTATATTGTGTATATCTCGCCGGTCATGTAAGACGATCTGTCTGCGACACTGTAGTACCAAGGGAGACGGTTAGGAACACGGCCTATAGTAAACCTCGGGACGTAACACTTTATTTATTTAAATTGTCTTATTTTTAGTTCAATTAAATTCCGTTGCGAGCTGTTGCTAACGAAATTGAAATAAAATTCCGAGTGCAAAGGGTTAAAGTAGGAGTAGAAAGTCGCTGGGCAAACAGAGAGGACATTCTTTTGCCTCGTAACAGTTACACGTCTGCATCTCTACATTTAACGTAAGCTTCTCTGCAACTTGTACGATAATTTTCTCCGCCGTGGCAGAATTTGTCAAAATAATAAAATACTTTGCAGAGAAGATTAGAAAAATGACCTGTAACATCTAATCAACCCGCAATCGCAATAGATCGTTTCTCGATGTGCTAGCTTCAGGACAATTAATCGGTGCATACGAAAGGCGTTTGCTCGTGATCCATCGACGATGGAAAAGTTTCTTTCGTTTCATAAGATGACAATAGATGAACGACAATTTCTGTTTTATATTATTTTATTGAATTAGGTATGCTCCATTTCGTTCTATTTCTATTATTAAGTTCGTGCATAATTCGATAAACTAATTTAAAAGGAAAAATTGTTCGTCTATTATTTCCTTATAAACGAAAGAAACTTTTCGGACAAGCATATAAATTTCCCAACTTTTCGTCGCGATCCTCGTTCGTATCGCTGGATATCGCGGGAAAAGCAGTGGCGAGTGACGCTGTAGCGAGCGGCCGGCCTTCGCGAGCGCAACTGGGCTTCAACAGTTAATTAAAGCGCGATCGATGGCCGATAGAGAATGTCGACGAGAAAACTCGTCTAATCGCGTAATCGATCGATTGAGCAGGCTGCGCGATTAATTATTCGACAGGCAATTCGCGCGTTGCAGCCTCTTACCGACGAGATTATCTCGCAGAATATTTTCCGTCGAATTGATCCGTGGAGAAAGTCAGCGGACATTTAAGCGGAGGATATTACGAAATTCCAGTATGAAACGTCCTGCTGGAGATCCTGTCTACTCGTTTCGATGCCCCGAGGTTTTGACCAAATCGCACGAGGTCGGTTTCTCGAGAATTCCCTTTCGGTGCCGAGTCAAACTGGATCGAGTGACCAACGTCGATGTGGCAATCTTCCTTTTGCCTTCCTCCTCTGTGTACACTGTCATTCAAAACTATATGCTCGTTTATTAACTGATTTATGGCAGGGATGGTGGCAGAAGTAGATTAATTAGAAAATTAGAACAAATGGGAAGATTCGAGGCGATTTTTTTACAGCTATCGCAGAGTTTCATAATAAATATTTAAATTATTTTTGTAATATATTGCTTTATTTTTTTTATTAGTATGCGATGGAAATATTAGCATCCATAAGCGACAAACGCTGTAGGGAACGTAGGAAGTGCATACTATTATATATATTGTTTTTATATATTTTTTTATATATATTGTTCGCACCATCCACGCGAATATTTCCAATACACTTGTAAACATTTAAATACATTTCGTGCCTATCTGAAATTGCACACAACTAAGTAACAATATCTCGCAGATTACGTCAAAATTGTATTACTCGCAATATGAGGCAATACCATTGCATATGTACGTATATTTTATTGCTTAGTCTTAAAATTTTGTTTAGTAATGTTTACTAGATGAAGAAAATCTGTCGATGTTTTTAGAACGAAATGTTTTAAATCATCACTATGTCTTATTATATTATTTATTTTATGTTTAGCACATAAAAATTGTTATGTGATAAACACAATATCCTTTCAAATACTCTTATTTTAAACCCATTCAAACATTTAGGATTTAAAGATTTCTGACATATAAAAACGTCTTGGTGAATTTTAGGTACAATTAATGTGATCTTTCATTTTTATTTGGAGCTATAACAGATTTTAGTTTTCTATTTATGTAAAATAAATAAGAATCAAAATGTTAATTTGTAGGGATAAGAACTGTCATGTTTGCGAAAACAAAGTAACATATTCTAACAGATGGGTGACGACTCGCATTATTATATGGAAAAGTATCATAAGAAATATTAACAAGACAGCAAATGAGTTTCATTTGTTTATAATTATATTTAACTATATATTTATTCTCTTAATTCTGCGTAACTGTATAACCTATACAATTGGTAAAACCTGCATAACCTATAAAACTGTATAACCTATATCAATTTTGTTCACACTGAGAACATGTAAATTTAGTTTGAAAGGAATTTTTGCATAAATAATTAATGGAAAGGCTGGTAGTAAAGGTATTAGGTTTTCCGAAAAGTTTCTTTCGTTTTATAAGAAAATAATAGACGCGCAATGTTTTTTCTTTTATATTATTTTGTCGAATTACGTGGGATCCATTTTGTTCTGTTGAGATAAACACCGTGACATTTCACAGACTTGGCTTCACGTTTGTATGAAGATGGACTGTTGTAAAAAGCACGTTTACGAAAGACAGACACTTTCCGGACAACCTAATATATTGTACAAGATAGGAAAATATGTAGATGTTAGATATTCAAATAAAAAGGACTTGTGACCTTATGCGTTGGATTTTCCCAACTGCCACAGGCCAATGGAATGAAAAATGTCGATCGTCCGTCTGTTAAGGGATCAAGAAAACTTGGCCGAGTTTTATCTATTATTATTAATATTATTTTATTTATTATACCATTATGTAGTATTAACCGACGTGCGTGTAAAATTTGCTTGCAATAGAGACGAATTTTCCAACAATTTTTCAAATGGCCTTAAACGCACTGACATTGTACGCTACAAGTCTATTGAAAAACGATTTATCTTGCGAAGTGAAAGTGACGCGTTCGTCATAGACAGTAAAATCAAAATATCCAAGCCTTTTCTATCGCGTGAAATAACATCCAAGTTTTTTCCGCGGACAGATTTAATTCTTCATAGGAAAATGAACAACTACTTTTATCTCATCGATATGCAAATTTAGCATCGCCGTAATAAGCGTGTAAAATGAAACTTCTTTGATTTATTATCGATTAACGTTTTATTTCTAGATTATCTCGCGTGCGCATTTTCCATGCGATCTTGCGTACAATTTTCCCCAACAAAATGGAAAAAGTTCAATAGACGCTGCTCTGATAGACCACAGTGTACAATATCCTTTTGGACGGCAGTGTACTCGATCTATTAGCCCGTTCGTTCACAGAATACTAATCGGCGTGGTCATTTGAGCTGCGCATTTGAGAACTTGTAACGAGCAGAAAATTAGAGCGAACGGCTGGCTGGCTGGTGCCGCCTCGAACTTCGACCTATCGATTCGAGGTCGGAACTTTCGCCGATGGAAAAACCGCAAGCTGCAGAGGCGTCGAAATAGATAGCGCGCGTCGCTGTTGTCGTACCGGAAGTCTTTGGAAAATAGTGGAGAAAAGAAAGTATCGGCGTGCAAATATCAAGATATTCCACGGTTATATTGGCTTGGCAACTAAGTGGTTGCGAATTTTGTCATTAGGTGGCAATGACAAAATCCGCAATCACTTAGTTGCCAAGCCAATAGTACGAAAGTAGTTGACGTGGAAAACTCTTGCGAATATATTAGACGTGCTAGGAAAATTGTTCTGAAATTTTTACATTATCGCAACGAGGCAACATCTTCCCACATATTTGCATACGTGGAATGTACAAGGTATAGAGCGTACACTGTTTAATTTTGCTAACTGATTAACTTTACCGCCATTCTGCAACGGTGTATCATCTTTCGTTCTGCTTTAGCAATTGTTTGACGGATTCATGGCAAAACAATCGTGGAGCATTGTTGAAACATTTGATTAAAGTAATAATTGCGCAAGTTACGTTATGATTTTCATCGGAATAACGTTAACTGAGTATTCTTAAATGGAACTTTTAATACGATAATCGTACTCCATCTTGACATTCTTTATAGAAAATCATCAACTTGTACGTGTGGAAGAAGCATTAACACTTTGACTGCCACGTTGGTCACGGTTTCTCCTGTGACGCCAGGGTGGTCCTTGGTGACCGGAGCGCTTCAACTTCTTACAATTGTAAAAATTGTATGAAAATTCACTGTTAGGGAATGTTGAACATAACCGATAAATAGAAGATACTTTGAAACAAAAAGTGCCCCATTGAACAATTAAACATTTTTATTAGAACATCTTGCATCTAACCGTGCACTGTGTGAAAACACTTTAAACATAAATGTGGCTCATCGATACAATCTGGACAATAGGTGGTCACCTTTTTGGTCCGATTCTTAGCAATTTTTGATCCTAACTGTTTAACATTTTTTTTATACCACTCTCTGCAAAATTTTCGTGCCAGGTACGTTTGCCCTTCTTTCTTCTGCATTTCGTGTTGCAATCTTTGTCGAATAAGTATATTTGACGACTCTGGTGAATGGCACTGTGTAAGATGCATTGCGAGTGCCATTCTAAAATCTAATACCTTGATTTTTGTTTTTGTTACTTGTTTATAGAGTATCATCGTGTTTGAAATTGATGTATTTAACAATAACTGTAATGTCCCGAGGCTTACTATAGACCGTGTTCCTAACCTTCTCCCTTGGTACTACAGTGTCGCAGACAGATCGTCTTACATGACCGGTGAGATATACACAATATAGCGATAAACGCATAGTTCTCGTCAAGCAGCGAGTTCTGAAAAACATCGATTCGCCTTCTGTCCGTTATTTTACCTACACAAAGAAGGTGGCATACGTGATCATAGGCGCGAACGGTTGCCAGACCCTAGCGTGGTGGGGGTTGTCTACCAGAGAAGACAAAGGACAAAATCGAAGGGCAGTCAGTGTCATTTGAGGATTCCAAACGAATGCATCGAGAAGTTTAGAGAAATAAAATCAACAATATATTTGCACGTTTTGCCTACGACGAAATAACGAGTGCGAGTGGTTTGTTGAAATAAACGAAGCCTTGTTGTAATATGTCGCTATCAACTGCTACCAAGGCGCCACGGTGGTCACCCGTGACCACCAATAAGATGATCAGTCCATTGGGGGAGAATGTTGTCTTACATCATCAATTTATTATTATTTTGCCATTATATGCTTTGAATAATAAAAATACTCCCGTGGCGTATATACTCTCCTGAGTGAAACATGTGATTTCGGTGTGGCAGTGAAAGTGTTAACCCCGTGGCATATGATGACAACTCTGAGACGTCAGCAACTGTTTACAATGGGTGCGGAAAATCCTACGTCGATTCTGTTTTATTTTAAATGTTCTTTTATCTGCTTGACATAGCTATTTATAATGCTTATGTCCTGTATTCTAAGTTGCCTAATTCAATAAAGCAGTCGATTGTAAATCTTCGATTGAATGTCGTAGAACATGTGCTACACAATTTTTCTGTTCCTAATTATTCGACACGCGGTAAATGATGGCAAAGTGAGTGCTCAACTCGTCTGTAAGCAAAACATTGGCCACATTTTCGACTAACACAAAGGAACATCTTGCAAAACAATGCCATGTCTGCGTAAAAAATAATATAAGAAGCGAAACAACTTGACAGTGAAGAAAATGTCTGGTTCTTGTACATATTGCAAAATGTTTTGAAATGTACCATACTTTATAGAATTATTCATTTATTATTTTGTAATGTTACTTAATTACTGTCCATTAACATTATATATATAATCTGATTAAATATTATATTTATTTTGCAATGTGAATTTCGAAATAAAATGTTCTGTTTCTAAGCTTGCATATAACTGCTCAGTTGAGCCAGATGAAATATTATTCTTCGAAATCATCAAATTCCATTTTATTTGTACGTCAAGGGGTTAATAAAATTAATTTAGCAGATATTTTAACAGTTACACTATGAAACTCGTACGAGATACAGGAAAATTCGCAACATACCACTTTTATATCTTTATCTTCTTTCTTCTCTTATATACGACAGATTTGACCAAATCAAAGCTGAGATATCTGCTAAACTGGTAACTTTCTCCACGTGTAAAAGTTAATAATGTTTTACAGAGAATGTGAAGATTGTTCGAGCGGTGCCTTCTACACGATATGATTCTATTATTGCGTTGGTAACTAAGTGATTGCGGATTTTGTCATTAGGTGGTAATTTTGCAAGAAGTTCAGTAAAATATCTTAGTCACATCATAAGAAAAAACGGTGTACGACCGGGAAGAGATAACCTCAGAACAATACGCGAATTTGAACGCCCAAAGGACAGAAAAAAATGTAAGACAATTACTGGGGAAAATGAATTTTTAATATAAATTTATAGAAGATGCTTGCAAGCTTCTGGAACCACTTCATGACTTCTTAAGGAAAAATGTGAAATTATGAAAAAGAAGAAACAAACTTCTGCTTAAAACAATTTGATGGAACGCAAAAAGCCGCAGATTGGATATCAGAGTATGAAACGGAGTGGGAAAAATTAAAAATCCAAACCGAGGAGAAGAAAATCAAGTGCTTGAAGATGCATTTGAAGTTACAGGCGTATCGTGCTGCAGACCAACCGTTGTTGCTAAAAACTTTTAGAAATGAAGTTTTGCAATTTTCCCAGTTGTACCATTGGATGGTAATGACAAAATCCGCAATCACTTAGTTGCCGATCCAATAATTCACAAAATTCATTCAATTTCCACTGAATAAATATCGACTTTCCTTTAGAGGATAACGCGCGAATTTTTGCAATTTGTACATTCGTTTCGACGTCTTATGATCGTTCGAAACGAGAAAGTTGCCTTCGTCAGGTTCGTCTATGCTTTTCATGATCGTGTTTCTACGATACTTTACGTTTAATAGAACGACGCCGCGTTAGAATTTTAGGTATCTCGAGCTGATTTCGACCATTCCCCTTTATAGATATCCGTGCAATATACTTCTTCAATCTGCAAATTATACTTTTTAAGTTTAACACATTACAGTCTATATTATATTGGCAACTAAGTGATTGCGGATTTTGTCATTAGTTGGTAATGATAAAACTCGCAATCACTTAGTTAGCAACCCAATGTCCAAGAAAAGTATACTATATCACGGGTCCATCTACGTGAAAACTATAATTTCTCCTCTAACGGGTAATTTACTAGCAATGTCCACTCGTACATTAAGATCGGACACCCTGTACATTTCGTAGAAGAGAAATATCGAAACAATCGTTTCTCTGGAATCACGAAATTCTTTCGGTTTTCTCCTTTCTCCGTGGCAGAGCGGAAGGAAGGAGCGGAGTACGGCGAAAGGACGACTCACCCTGCAAAATGAAAGTGGATTCCGCGTGCAACAACGACGATGCAGAAACGCGATTGCGTCTCTGTAAAGCGAGCCTGTTGAAAAAAACCGCATCGACGATTCGACAGGCGACGAAAGAAAAGCCGCGGGCGAATGTAGACGAATTATAGCGTGCAACGGCGTTAAAAAATCCGTGTAATTGTTCCGCTCCTAAAGCAGAAGCTAAGCGAACGCGTCATACGACCAACTCGATTGTCGGCTATTCACGTTCACGACTCGGTAATGACCGTGAATCACACGGTTACACGGCGGACTGCTCGTGTGGAAAAACTTGTAAAATTGATTGTGCGTGCAAGTCACGTTAAACCGAGGTGATTTATTATCCTCAAGTGGAATGACCGAGGAATAAAAAGCTGAATAGAAGAAAGTGCAAATGGCGCTAATTCCTCCGGTTGATGTTCGTGACTCGGTCCTTCGATTAGAAGGGAATCGAGTCGAACAGGACAAATAGAATCCTCCGTTGAAACCAATCGATCGCCAGCAATCAGCCAGAGGGCAGGCTCCGCTCATTTTTAACCCAGATACTCCGACCCATGCTGACGTGATCTCCGAGTCATTTTTTTTTTTTTTTTTTTAATAGTCCAGCGTCGCGGTTCTCCATCGATTCTCTCGAGTTTTCTGCCGAGCTCGCTTTAACAAGCCCTACGCCTAACTGTTTCGTAAGCTTCTCCCGCGGTTATGTAAATCCGGACACTGGACTTGATACCGGTTATCCATCGGCTCCGATTAGGCGATTCACGTTGTAATAGTCGTCTGATCGACTTTCGACTACGAATCGACACGGTAACAATCGGGTTAGCAGGAAGCAAACGAGGCAGGAACGAGGCGATGAACAGGAAGCTGGGCGTTTAATCGACCGATCGGTTGTCGAGACGAATGCGTGTCTTTATTGCGACATAATAGAAACGATAAAAACGACATTCCGTAAGAGAGTGGTGAGAACCACGATCACACTTTTTCTCGGATTCCATCCACGTTGTGAAACGTTTCATCCGCAAACTTTTTTCAAAACCTGACTATGCGATGACGTGACACGTCGTTTCCTGCGTGCAGTGAAACTGTTTTACAAACTCATTCGTTTGTATTTATGCAAATGTCTGTAACTATTATTTCATGCAATGCAGTTTCACGGATAACGTGAATATAACATCGAATATTTCCGAGTTCATAATGTCGTGCATTATAAAGCCAAGTTGTGTCTGTCTTCCTGTTCATTTCGGAATTGTTGTTTGCGCGGACACGTGGAAAGTACAGACAGCCGGGAAATTTCTTTTCAGAGAGAAAATTTCAATCATGCGCGAGGAATATGTCCCTCGAGTCCCAGTGTGTTTTACTTTCGCTTTACGAATTCCTTAAACGCATCTGTCCGATCGAGATCTTTGATTTGATCTTTGATCGAAATATGCGTTTCCAGTCACGTGCCAGGGGTTTAAAGAGGTTGCCAGAGGGGTAAGGGGGTTTCTATGGATTTTATCAAGTGTGAACCATTTCTTATAGAGGTGAACGTGGAACTCGATCGATCAGATACGCTCCTTGTTTCTGATTCGATTTATCGGATCACGTGATCTCAGTTTTGGGTCATTGGTGACCGGAGCGCTCCAACTTCTTACAATTGTAAAACTTTTATGTAAATTCACAGTTAGGGCATTTTGAATATAACCGATAAATAGAAGATACTTTGAAATAAAAAATCCCCATTGAACAATTAAACATTTTTATTAGAGCATCAATTAAAAAAAATGAGAAGGAATCTTGCATCTAACGGTGCACTGTGTGAAAACACCTTAAACATAAATGTGGCTCATCGATACAATCTGGACAATAGGTGGTCACCTTTTTGGTCCGATTCTTAGCAATTTTTGATCCTAACTGTTTAACATTTTTTTTATACCACTCTCTGCAAAATTTTCGTGCCAGGTACGCTTGCCCTTCTTTCTTCTGCATTTCGTGTCGCAATCTTTGTCGAATAAGTATATTTGACGACTCTGGCGAATGGCACTGTGTAAGGTGCATTGCGAGTGCCATTCTAAAATCTGATACCTTGATTTTTGTTTATGTTACTTGTTTATAGAGTATTATCGCGTTTGAAATTGATGTATTTAACAATAACTGTTACGCCCCGAGGCTTACTATAGACCGTGTTCCTAACCTTCTCCCTTGGTACTACAGTGTCGCAGACAGATCGTCTTACATGACCGGCGAGATATACACAATATAGCGATAAACGCATAGTTCTCGTCAAGCAGCGAGTTCTGAAAAACATCGATTCGCCTTCGGTCCGTTATTTTACCTACACAAAGAAGGTGGCATACGTGATCATAGGCGCGAACGGTTGCCAGACCCTAGCGTGGTGGGGGTTGTCTGCCAGAGAAGACAAAGGACAAAATCGAAGGGCAGTCAGTGTCATTTGAGGATTCCAAACGAATGCAACGAGAGGTTTAGAGAAATAAAATCAACAATATATTTGCACGTTTTGCCTATGACGAAATAGCGAATGCGAATGGTTTGTTGAAATAAACGAAGACTTTTTATAATACGTTGCTATCAACTGTTACCAAGACGCCACGTTGGTCACCCGTGACCACCAATAAGATAAACGGTTCATTGGGGAGGAATGTTGTCTTGCATCATCAAATTATTATTATTTTGCCTTTATATGCTTTATTGCATTTTATGCAGTCAAAGTGTTAACATTAGAAAAGCAATGGATAAAAACAGGGCCGGCGTGACCTTTTGCGGGGCCTGAATACACATTCAAGTTCTACACGTAAATTTTACAACAAGGAATTATTTATTTTAAAATGCTGTTACATATTATATATTTTTTATTAGCAGCTTTATAACAAATGCAAGCAATATTTTTTCGCATCCATAATTCACTTTGAAGGGGGAAAAAATTCTATGAAAGTAGAAAATCTGTAATTATGTATGACTTTTGCAAAAAACTATTGATGTAGTTTAATTTCTCTAAAAAGTACATTTCTCTGAAAGCGCCTGGATTTTTTTATCTAAAGTTATTTCCAGGATATGAGGACTTTATGGAGTTACACTGAACTTTGATGATCTTTGTCACTCCTTTAAACTGAATCACCGCTACTAAAAAAAATCTATTGCATCTGTTAATGTTATCATCATTCTGTAAAATGTAAATTAAAATCGGTGTTCTTTAATTGGGTAATTTTCGTAGACCGTGCTGAACCTGACTTGCGCCAGCCCTGGATAAAAATGTCAACCTATTTAAATAACTTATTCACGGTAGTGAAAATCCATTTTGTAAAATTACTTTTAATTTTCTTTTGTCCGCCACTGCAAATGGATCCTTTTAACACTTAGCCAACCGAATAGGCAAATCTTCCTGTGAAGAATATCGCTGTGTAATCGAACGGGGAAATCTGCCTTTCTTTTTTTTTTTTTTTTTTTGTTATTATCAATTATTGTTTACTTGAAATTATTCCAAATTAATTACTTTTCTGCTTTTATAAAGTACAGTATACAATAAAATACACCAATTTAGTGGTGTTAAAATTAATTAAAAAATTGCACTATCAGTTGTGACTGAATAAAGTTATAATCGAACGATACCAAATTGTAAACAAATACTAAAATGCATTATGAATTTTTCGTTTCACGTTCGACGTGTTACTTATCTTTAGTCATCTTCAATATTTGTCTGACGAATGCATAAAAAATCGACTTGTTACAAATATCGAGACATTGGCGCGACTGCAAGCGGACATTTGTCAAATTTTAACACGTCCATCGCAAGATAACGATCGCTCGACTAATCGATTCATCGAGGCTGTAGCCGTTTCGTGGACAATACGCACGAACCGCAACGTCTGATGGATTACGTGAGCGAGTATGTTAAAAAGGGTCGAAAGCGGCCCGTGGAACCTGACCACGCGTTTTTCGGTGAAAGCGAAAGCAATTCGGCGAACAGGATTGGAACCGGTAAAACGGCGCTTTACTTACTGTACTGGCGAGACGCGGTCGATCGCGTCGTCGTCACGCAACCCTCGCCAGCTCCGCGCCCTTCGATCGTAAGTGTAAAACACGGGCAAGGTTCTAGCGTTTCACGGTCGAAATAGACGTCGAGCGAACGAAACCAGAAACTAACGAGCAAAACGACGTTCGATCTCGTAATCTCGCATTGAGAAATATTCTTAATCGGTGAAAGTTTCGAAGATATGTTTCGGACAATTCATCGGTTTCTGCGCCGAGGACGTTGTGTAACTGCGTGTCTGTTACTTGTTAGCGGCTAAATGGGGTGTTTTACGTTGTTGTAGCAGCAGTCGTAGATATTTTATTTTTTTGGGTAAACGACGCACCTGCGTAAAGGTTTTCTCTGATAAGATATCCACGATAATAATCGAAATTTTTCGACTAGACTGACAGTTTGTTTACAAAATAGCGCAGTAAGTTGTTCGATCGAAATATTCGCCGCTGCATTCCACAACTTTAATTTTTCTATATAACAATAAAAATGAAAAATTGAAATTCTAAATCAAATTTTGATTAACATTTTGCCTACCACGGTGGTCATTGGTGACCGGAGCGCTTCAACTTCTTACAATTGTAAAAATTGAATGAAAATTGACAGTTAGGACATTTTGAATATAACCGATAAATAGAAGATACTTTGAAATAAAAAATCCCCATTGAACAATTAAACATTTTTATTAGAGCATCAATTAAAAAAAATGAGAAGGAATCTTGCATCTAACGGTGCACTGTGTTAAAACACCTTAAACATAAATGTGGCTCATCGATACAATCTGGACAATAGGTGGTCACCTTTTGGTCCGATTCTTAGCAATTTTTGGTCCTAATTGTTTAACATTTTTTTATACCACTCTCTACAAAATTTTCGTGCCAGGTACGCTTGCTCTTCTTTCTTCTGCATTTCGTGTCGTAATCTTTGTCGAATAAGTATATTTGACGGCTCTGGCGAATGGCACTGTGTAAGGTGCATTGCAAGTGCCAGTTTAAGATCTGATACCTTGATTTTTGTTTATGTTGCTTGTTTATGGAGTATTATCGCGTTTGAAATTGATGTATTTAACAACAACTGTTACTCCCCGAGGCTTACTATAGGCCGTGTTCCTAACCTTCTCCCTTGGTACTACAGTGCCACAGACAGATCGTCTTACATGACCAGCGAGATATACACAATATAGCGATAAACGCATAGTTCTCGTCAAGCAGCGAGTTCTGAAAAACATCGATTCGCCTTCGGTCTGTTATTTTACCTACACAAAGAAGATGGCATACGTGATCATAGGCGCGAACGGTTGCGAGATCCTAGCGTGGTGGGGGTCGTCTGCCAAAGAAGACAAAGGAAAAAATCGAAGGGCAGTCAGTGTCATTTGAGGATTCAAAACGAATGCATCGAGATGTTTAGAGAAATAAAATCAACAATATATTTGCACGTTTTGCCTACGACAAAATAACGAATGCGAGTGGTTTGTTGAAATAAACGAAGTCTTGTTATATGTCGTTATCAACTGTTACCAAGGTGCCAATGAGATACACGGTCCATTGGGGAAGAATGTTGTCTTACATCATTGCCATTATATGCTTTGAATAATGAAAATACTCCCGTGGCGTCCTGAGCGAAACATGTGATTTCGGCGTGGCAGTCAAAGTGTTAGTGATATATTATAGAAATAACAATATTATAAATAATATACTCTGTAAGCTAGCTACGTGTTTCCCCTTCGCAATCTTACGATAAAATAATTTTATCACACAGAATTTATCGCTCGCCTGATGGACGATACCTTAAAGTTACACGAAGCAACGGCAAACATCTTGATCGAGCAACCTGCGTCTCTTTTCCAATCTTCTCCAATCGGAGATTACTTTCTAGATATTCCTCGTATTTCCATTGCCAACATACGGTTAAACGTATGTCAAGAACATACGCAAATACATAGATAAACACGTGAAATAAGAACCGCGTTAGAGATCTATGAATCGGTGGATCAAAGACCGTGTAACGAGACGTAACTCGTGAGAAAGATTACGAAACTCGTAGACGAATTACCGGGATGTCTGGTCTAGTCTGGTCTCGTTGTTATAACCGTGCGTGCATGACGTTGTACGTATCCGACTGTGGCGAAAGTGCTGGCGGACCGCTATGGAAAGAAAGCCAGGAAATAGGTCGAAAACGCGAACCGTTTTCTGCATATTTCTCATAACGATCGACACTCCGGTATTCCTGGCTGAGTTTCAAGTTGCACGTAAATAGCTACTCGTGCGACCTTTTTTACCTCGCTTCGCCTCGATATCGATCTGTCCTCGGTTTTCTAACGTTCCGTGCGTTTCTTCTACTCGCGAGTTTTTTCGAGATTGCGGCAGCAAGCTGTTGCACATAGATTTTATCTCGCAACGAGCGAGATGCGAAACAATGGCGCTGCCTCTCATCGCTAAATTGCCGGTAATATAGTTGTTTAATCGTTACTTAAGGAGATGCTCTAGTTGGAAGTGATTTTAGCCGAGTTTTGTATTCTTTGATTTACAACTATTAGGTTGTCCGAAAAGTTTCTTTCGTTTTATAAGGAAACAATACACGAACAATGTTTTTGTTTTATATTAGTTTATTGAATTATGCACGAACGTAATAATAGAAATAGAAGGAAATCGTTCATACTTAATTCAGTAAAATAATATAAAACAGAAATTGTTGCTCATCTATTATCACCTTATGAAACGAAAGAAACTTAATTGTTAGTAGTAGGTAATTGTTAATCTTCGCTGATAATCAGGAATATTAGATTATTGCACGAATATTGCGTTTCTTTTGAAGAACGTACGTTAGGTGAAAATTGTATACAACTATTTATTGATAATCGATCGATAATTTGAATATATATAGGAAAAAACATGGGCGGAACATAAATAAGGTAAAAGGAAAGCTCGTGGTATTCGTAGCTTTCCGTTTTCTATTCGATTTCTACGGATGTCGCAACCACCCGCATTCTCGCGTTTCTTTCGCGAAATTCGATTGGGACGCGCTATGAAACAAGATTATGGTTCGCCGATCGCAAACAGAACGCAATGGTACACGATGCTTACCGTGTGTTTAACACTAGAACTACCGATAGTTAACACGAAGCTATTTCTATCAAAACCAGTGAAACTGACTGGTCTTTAAAAAATACCTAAGAATAGAATATTTTTATATTTATTGATTTATTACTTTCTTACGGAAGAAATTCCATGTCATGTAGTACATTTTTGGTATTATTAATCCATCTGGTGCCATGATACCTAAACGAGGTTTGACACGTTTATAAAATTGTAGAACCAGTTATTTTAACTGGTTTGGTATTTCTAGTGTTAGTATCTAGCGATCTAGCAATCGATCCGGAAATTTCCTGACAACTGATATCTTCATATCGAGTGATACGCAGTAAAAATTTGAAAAACGTGTGGCAAGTTGTAGAAAACTAGGAAACTGGTTAATTGGGGTTCGATGAACAGATTGCAGCACCCTTTTACACTTTGACAAGTATCAGTCATTTTCACTGGTATTGGCATAAGTAGCCTTGATACGAAATTATTTTCAGCTTGAATTCATTGAAAACAAAATAAAACTCATTATATTATTCTTTTAATTATCGTTGGGAAAGTCATTACATCATTGCGGAAAAGAATATAACACGAAGTAAGAATTTTAAAATGAAACCGTAAAACCAGTTAATTTCACTGGTGTGGTTGTTGTAGTGTTAACAACATAACGCATAAATGTCATCAAATCGTTGGAATGTTTCACAAACGTGTTATGTATAATCTGAAATTTCACTAGCAGTGTAACGATTATCGCGATTGTAACAGCAAAATATGAAGGCAATCTGAAAATGTATAAAGAAGTACGAGACATTTATTGCAAACATACGTAGTTAATACATACATTGTTAGTGGAAAATAAATAAACAGCGTGAATAGTAGTCTTAACATACTTATACAATTAGTGCTATACATTGGTACAGATGTTTTCGCATCGTGTGTACGTATTATGGTTTACAAAATAGCATGATCTTTGCTATCTAAAGGTATAGCTTAGATACAAATACCTTGGAACTCCCACATAGATGTAATAGGTTGTTTGAAAAGTTTCTTTGGTTTCATAAGTGAAACAATGGATGCACAACATTTTTCATTTTATATTATTTTATGGATTTATGTATGATCCATTTTGTAGTAATAGAATAAAATGGATCAAACATAATTCAATAAAGTAATATAAAATAAAAAATGTTGTGTATCTACTACTTGCTTATAAAACGAAAGAAACTTTTGGCACAACCTGATACGTTCACAGATTCGTTTCAACGACACGACACTTAAATCTCTTGTACAATTCGATAAATATAGAAATGGCAAAGAAATACAGGAATAGTTGGCAACTAAGTGATTGCGGATCTTGTCAATACCATCTAATGACAAAATCCGCAATCACTTAGTTGCCAGCTCAATATAAATACAGAGACGTTAGAAGTTCGATACGACGAGTAACTGTGACATTACATGTAAATACGTTTGCACCAATAGTCTATCTTTCACGCGTTATAATACATATGCGTATGGCCATATTGGCGACGACGACCTTACAACTCCAGTCTGATGCCCCACTCTTTAAATGTAATCGCTTTCTCTACGTTCGAAAACGTGGTTACTGGCTGTGTCTGCAGCAATTTCGATTCTATCGTACAGTGTGAAAGAGCTGCTACTGTAAATTCTTAGAAATTGCCACAATCGCTGGCAACGTTCTTCAACAAAGCTCCGCCAAAAATACGAACTGCAGTTCTGGTCCACGAAATCAACATCAGCTTACCGCCAATGTAAGGGCTTCCTCTACCAATTTCACAGTGTGTGTACGACAATTTTATCAATTGCAGTCCTAGAGGTTGTTCTTGCAACCTGGACAGTTCATCGCGCCACGGATCGGTCGTTCCTGAAGAGATGGATTTAGCTGTGCCGGTGAGCAGAGGCAGAGACACGGCGTTCTCGTCGTAGCCACGTCCTCGAAGTTTATTAGAATTAGTCGGCAGGAATGTGTAAGGCGTTCTCGTTCGCGTTCCATAATCGATGGCGCGTTGCATCAGTTTCGTTGGAATCCTCGCAAAAAGCGGAACCGTGGCGTAACTCGAGGTGGACACCCGAGTCGAATCGTAGGAGGCTTCGAGCTGATAGTCTGTGCGCGGGCTGTCGAAAGCCGAGGCTAAAAGAAGGTTGAAGCCCAATACGGAACCCTCGATACCGTCCTCCAGCCCTTTGTCAAAGTCGGTGTATTCCTGGCCCAGCACGATGTCTCCTCCACTCGGGATCGTCTGTCCTATCGTCTAAAATCGATCACGAGTTTCGTACAAATAATTTGCCTTTCAGCAGCGTAGTAAGTGAGATTTGTATGGAAAATTCCGCGTAGCGAAGAATGGTCAGAAAATGGGAAATTTCTATCCCTTCAGGCACATTATGTAAGTATAATAAAGTATCGTAAAAACACAATCATTTGTGAGAAATCTGATGGGAAAGTTGTAAGAAGCGTAGATGAAGTTGGCGGTGTCCTGAAAGGCGAGTCGAAACTTTTTCGCTTCCACACGAATACGTGAAATGCAAATATTCGAACGCTGTCTTATAAAGAAAAATCTATAATACTGTGATAGGGCAGGTAAGAAGATATTGCTGAAGTTGTTCATTGATTGCGGCGAAACGGGACAAATTAACACTTTGATTGCCACGTTGGTCACGGTTTCTCCTGTGACGCCACGGTGGTCATTGGTGACCCGAGCGCTTCAACTTTTTACAATTGTAAAAATTGAATGAAAATTGACAGTTAGAGGATTTTCAATATAACCGATAAATAGAAGATACTTTGAAACAAAAAGTGCCCCATTGAACAATTAAACATTTTTATTAGAACATCTTGCATCTAACCGTGTACTGTGTGAAAACACTTTAAACATAAATGTGGCTCGTAGATACAATCTGAACAATAGGTGGTCACCTTTTGGTCCAATTCTTAGCAATTTTTGGTCCTAACTGTTTAACCTTTTTTTATACCACTCTCTGCAAAATTTTCGTGCCATGTACGCTTGCTCTTCTTTCTTCTGCATTTCGTGTCGCAATCTTCGTCGAATAAGTATATTTGACGGCTCTGGCGAATGGCACTGTGTGCGGTGCATTGCCAGTGCCATTCTAAAATCTGATACCCTGATTTTTGTTTATGTTGCTTGTTTATGGAGTATCATCGCGTTTGAAATTGATGTATTTAACAATAACTCTAAAGCTAATTTTATATACCACTTGAGGGTTCTTCTATGTGGTGTAGAATATGCTATCATTTGATCTGATAAATCTACAGCACATTTTCCTCTCTTGTAATCTACCACTACCATTGGTTCATCACAGACATAATTTTCTTCGCGGACCTCTACCATTTTAGCCGAATGTTTCGTCGAAATCATAAAAATAATCATATTACTGTTTACTAATATCTTCTACGCGTTTCAACAATATATTCTGCACGTTTTGCCTACGTCGAAATAGCGAAAGCGAATGGTTTGTTGAAATAAACGAAGCCTTGTTATAATACGTCGCTATCAACTGTTACCAAGGCGCCACGATGGTCACCAGTGACCACCAGCAAGATGAACTGTCCATTGGGGAAGAATGTTGTCTTACATCGTTGCCATTATATGCTTTGAATAATGAAAATACTCCCGTGGCGTCCTGAGATGAAACATATGATTTCGGCGTGGCAGTCAAAGTGCTAAGGCAAGCTATTACGCATTGGCACCACCAACTTCATTTACATTTTTAGAATTTTCCCATTGGGTTTGCCACGAATGATTGCACGTTGGATAACTTACGACCTACTTGGTATGACGTGTTGTTAGAAGTTTAGACAACAGGTACCAGACGAAGGGAGAGAAATTCCTCACTTTCTCATCGTCCTTTGCAAAATATATGAAAATTCGACAAACCTCATCGGAATGACCTTGAGCCCAGAGCTGGCCGTTGATCCAGAGTCCATAGAGCCCGGCCTGGTTCTCCCAGCTGAGACAGAAATGGTACCATCGGTTCTCTAGAATATCGGTCGGCACCGCGAGCACCTGTTTTCCTCTGATCTCAAGGTGAATGCTCCTGCCATGTGGCGCTATCCACGATCGTACCAGTCGCTCTCGCTCGTCTTCTGTCGGAAGCAATCGCGTAAACGGTTATTAGCGCTCCATGTTTGCAGCATTAAAAGTCACTTTATTAAAACGAGCGAATGAAACGCGAGTAGCCGGCACGAGCCAGCGATTCTCTGAGCGGTGAAAATGCTTTTCGTGACTGTTTTCTTGGTTGCGTAAAGGCACGAAAGGGGCCAGGAGAATCACGAAATGGAGAAACGTTCACGTTGATCTTTGAGTCTACTTACTCGAGTAGGAAAATATGGGATGAGAGTGAGTGAGATCGTTCGATTGCATCCACAGGCAGAAGGTGAACTCCGACAACTCCGGCACCGGCAGCTCCCATCGTAGAAACTGCAAATCCACGTTTCCTCTGTTTATACAGATGCAAAGAATCGACCAATATACGCACGTGGCAATCGTGAAATTGCGCCATTTTACAGCAAGTTTTTAAGTAGTAGACAATTTTTTGGAAATTTGTTTCTTCGGAACAATGAAAATGTTTATGAATCATGTGAAAAAGTTTCATAACGAGATTAGAAAAAAGAACAGATAGAATGGAAACAACGTGATAGAAAAAAAGACAAGAACTTGCTATGACCGGAATTGTTCGATGCTGTAACCAAATCAGGCATTTTACTTTTAACGATCTGGCATTCCGTTAAACGTTTCCAGTGGCATACGTTCGATCAAAGCCTTAAATGTGCGTACAGGATTAGCCAATGAAAGACTGTTACAATTACGTGTCCGGAATAAGATGATTATGCGTTTCTACGTAATCGGTAACGGGGCAAAGAACGCAACAAAATCTTGCATCCTATGAAATTAAATTAACTTTGATTTAATCCATCACTCACTATAAACCAATTAGTTTCAATTTGTTAATTTGTCTTAAATCTATCGCGTGATATCTTCTTGTTAATACTTAGAAAAGAATTTCTTTCCCTTCTGAAAAACAGATACTTGGCAAACTTTTGCAAAAATTGTAGGTCACATTGCAAGGAAGAAAATGAGGCGATTTCTAAGCTTTCCAAACTTTCTCACCTGAATGTATCCCTTCTGAGTGAGGTCCACCTTGTGCATAGGAGTCTCGTGTTTCTTTTCTATCGGCATCGTTGACCCCCAACATGGAACTATTGCGTAACCCAGTAAAATCAAACGAACGGTTTCAATTGCATAATTTCGACGATTCCTGTGAGAAAGATTCGACGAGTTCTCCGTTCGTCCGCTCGATCCGTTCATCCCTTTAGCCTCTTCCAAGAAGCGATCGTCTGCCGATGGTCGTTCGATTAATTTCGAAACGAAAGATCGTCCTCCTCAGCGAAATCTGGGTAATTGCGAGACTTGACCGGTTGCTTGTGCGCTGGATCTCGAGCAGGAGAAACGACGCCCGGTGTGGCGAACAGTCGACGCGAGTAAACAACACTAAGCAAGGCTAGTGGCAAGGTAAGGCGGGCGGGCACAGCCCGCGTAAACAGGTTGAATAGCGAAGAGGAAGGAGCACCTTGTCCATGATGCCACTCGACGAATCGTTTGACCGCTAAATTCGAAGTAATTCCACCGTTTCTTTTCACGTACTCGCGTTAACTTACTGTTACTTCGTACGATGATACTCGCGTTGATGTTCCGCTTTGTTGTTTGTTGTTTCTTGCTTCGTATAAAAAGGGAGGACGTAAATGTCGTGTATCATGGACCGTGTTGCGTATTTTCTGCAATTCTTGTGGCTGGTTTTGTCTCAGGTTTAACCTGATTTTCCGTTACTCTCTTGTTTCTCATGTTTCACAAAATTATCTTTAGAGCGATTGGAGAAGAGAAAGAAAATCGTTGAATTTTTGGAAAGTTTCTCATCTTTGCAATATTAATCGTCTGATGCTATGATCTGATCGATGTTTTTTAAAAGGTTTAGAAAATTTGTTTTTAATAATGTTCTGTATTATGGTTTATTATCTTATTATTTATTATTGATTATATCAATAAACACATTGCACGTCGTATTTTCGCCCATATTCGCAAATACATACAGTGGCTCACAAAAGTATTCGAACGCTTACATATGCAAATTTGAAATAATGTACATTAAAGTAACTTGCTTAGACAAGCAGATGTGAATAGGAAGATGAAAGTCTTAAGATTATATCAGTAAAATTTGAAAAGGAATGTAAGTGACTGACAAAAGTATTTGAACGCTACATATATTATTAAATTATTTAATAGTAATATTTTGTTGGACCACCTTTAGCAGCAATAGTGTGTCTCAATCGACGTTCCATACTGTAAAGCAATGATTTTGTAAAATTACACTCAACAGAGTTCCATATTTCTATAATTTTATCTTTCGATACTTACTTTGACATCATCTGAAATTTATTTCATCTTTTTCCCATTCCAGCCCATAAATTTTCAATCGGATTTATGTCTGCACTTTGCGGTGGAGTAATTAACATGTGTGGTGTATTATATCCATTCTTTCACAATTCTAGCAGTATGCTTAGGATCATTATCTTGTTGGAAGTGGAAATCTTAAAATAATCCTAATTTACGGTCACTTTCTTTAAGGTTGTTTTTAAAAATATTTAAATACTTATATTTGTCAAGTGTTCCAGCAATAAATATTTCCCGGTGCCACTGGCAGTCATGCACCCACACACCGTCACCGATCCATCTTCGTATTTCACTGTTTGATGTAAATGTCGAATTCCCAATTCCGCATTTGGTTTTCTACACGCATAATTTTGACCATCCCAGCCAAAAATGTTAAACTTTGACTCGTCCGAAAAGATGACTTTGTCCCAAAAGAATTATCTTTCTTAATGTAGGTTTTTGCAAAAGTAAATCTTTTTTTATGATTTACCGCATTAATATATGGCTTCTTTCGCGGTACTCTGCCACGAAAATCATTGTTTCGTAAAATTCGTCGACGTAATTCCGGGTGAACTTCTTTGTGAAACATATCAGCTACCATACTTGCGAGTTGAGGAGCGGATGTAGTAGCATTTTTTTTTAATTTGCCAATGATAACTTTCTCCTCTCTTCCAGTCAATTTCTTCGGTCGACTTGATCGAGCTTTGTTTCCAAGTGTTCCCTCATTCTTTGACTTTTTTATCATATAATGTATCGTGCACTTACTTCTGTTCACAATTTCAGCAATCTCATTATATGATTGGTCGTCCTCGTGTAATCGGAATATTATTCCTCTTTCACACTTTTCTTTCAGACTTTTTGGTATTCATTTTAGATACTATTGCGCACGCTTTTACGTTACTGTTACTGAAACCATATCCTAACATCAAATGAACGTACCAATATTTTCATATAGCAGTGATGTTTACATTCGGTGCAAAGGAAGATGAAAAGCTACCAACAGTATTACAGCGCTCGAATACTTTTGCGAGACACCTATCATGAATGTTTCTAATAAAAGTATCATAACTCCTGTCTATGTTATTCAATCGTTTTCAAATTTTACTCGTGTAATTTTGAGACTTTCCCGTCACTATACACACCAAATTGTTTTAACAAATTGGTTTAGTACAGCTCATTTTATTCATTGAAATTTGTAAGTGTAAGCGTTCGAATACTTTCGCGAGCCATTGTATGTACGTACGTGTACGAATGGACGAGAAATTTCGCTTGTCGCCAAGCTTCAGCGAAGCAGGTGGTCCGCTTGGCAAACGAATCTGGCAACTACTGTGACAAAGTGACAAACTACTGAATGAAGGAACTCCATTGAAGAAATGGATGGACGTAACAGCGAGTGGTGGGACAAAGTTGTTTTCTTTACCTACTTGACCAGAAAGCCTAAAAATTTCCATCAATTTTATTAATTAATTACACTACTGGACGGTTGGTAGCAGTTTACTTACTTGCTACTTGCCATTTATTTGACTGGCCGTCACTGTACGAGCCTCGAGCGTACACTTTTCGCCAAAAAGGTAGCTCAGGTGTGCTATCTTTAATTTCTCAATGGCACGTGTCAAGATTTTCTTCTGTAACGTATAATACGAAGACATTATGAGCTCAGAGTAAGCGGTTCGTGGAAAATAATTAAAAATATTGTGAGGTTTAATGTGTAACAAAGAAATTGTTTTATTTTAAGAACGAAATGATTGCACACTCTGTTAATATGAAATTTTAGAAATTGCTCAGTAGTTCATGATCTATCAACGGGTAAAAATTACAGTACAATATTATATAAATTTCTAAGTATATGGGACGTGGAAAATAATTAAACGAGTCTGAAAAAAAGCAAATTGTTAAACTAAAACAGCAACAGTTATCACTAGCAAAAATATCGAAAGTAATAAGAAGAAGTCGTAAAGTAATACAGAATTTCTTAAAAAATGTTGAAGATTATGGCAAAAGGAAAAGTACTGGTCGGCCGTCGCAGTTAACAACGAAGCAAATAATGGAAAAATCTAGTGTTAGTGTCAGTGTTTCAAGTGTTCGTCGAGTTCTACTATCCTGCAAAGATATTAAGAGGCTAAAATTGAAAAGGAAACCTTCGTTAACAACGAAACACGAAATATAACGTTTACGCTTTGCAAATGAAAGGGCGCATTGGAAAAAGAAACGGTGAAGGGTACTATTTTCAGACGAAAAAAAATTCAACTTGGATGGTCCTGATGGGTTGCAATATTATTTTCATGACATAAGAAAAGAGATAATGTCAGCAATTCGACGACAAATGGCAGGAGACAGCGTGATGGTTTGGGCCGGCATCGGTTATTTCGCCAAAACAAGTATCAAGTTCATCAATGGCGGAATGAATAGTATCCGATACATAAATTTAATCAAAGAACAAATAAATAATCATGCAGAACGCATTTCTGGACCTGATTACATCTTTCGACAAGATGATGCATCTGTACACACATCAAGATTGATCCAATCATATTTTAATGAAAATAATATATCTATTTTGCCGTGGCCTTCACGCTCCTCTGACCTTAATATTATCGAAAATTGCTAGGCAGAACTTGTTCACGGCGTATACGCCAATGGAAAACAGTATCAACACGTACAAGAATTAAAAACTGCAATTGTACGCGAATGGAATAGGTTAAGTCAAAATTATATTCAGAAACTATATAAATCGATACCAAATCGTACAATAGAAGTAATAGAAAATAAAGGAGGATATACCGATTATTAAATAAGTATATATGTTTGATAAGTAATTATTGTTAGTTACAATTTATGTTGATTATTATTTTCTTATTGTACATGTGCTATCATTTAGTTCTTAAAATAAAACAATTTTTTTGTTACACATTAAACCTCACAATATTTTTAATTATTTTCAACGAACTGCTTATTCTGAGCTCATAATGTTTTCATATTATACGTTACAGTCGAAAAACTTGACACGCGCCATCGAGAAATTAAAGATAACACACCTGTGCTATGTTTTTGGCGAGGAGTGTAGTTGAAGGAGTTCAAAGGAAATCGAAGAAGAGGTTAGGATTTGAAACCGCGGCATTTGTAATTGCTTTGTCGATTGGCCACTCTCCTCTCGCTGCTATTCAAACGATGACGCATAGACGTTTTCGTTCGAAATAACAGACGCGTAATTTAGCGATAGATCGATTTGAGGCTCGTATAACGATTGCGCAAGTTTGAAAGCAGAACTAGGATATTAGTAGATAGCGAAAGAAGCCATTTCAAAATTTCAGCGTCCTATAAAAAACATAGTGTTACCTGGCTAATGATAATGATAATTGAGACAGCTCTTCCGCCTGGTTAATAAACATAGATTTGTGCAACTGTTTCAAGAGAGCAACAATCCACGTTATTGTTCGTATCCTACTCAACAAGATAATCAGCAAAATAAGAAAAATCAAATTTCTTCTATCCTTTTGATTTTGCAATTGTCCTATTATTATAAACAAATGTTAACGTCGTATTATTTTTACCGTACTGTGTCTTATTAAATGGCTATTAGACACGAAGTATATTTAGATAATTTTCGATGAAACACTTACACGGCTGTGTACGAGGAAATAACAAATCAAAGTAAAGGCAAAGAGAAAGCAACTGAACGTCAAATTTAAAAGATTGAGTTAGATTGTATTACCTGGGCGTAAATTACCGCTCGCACTAAACGATAAACTTTTCCTATATTACGTCATTCTCGTATCAATTTCGAATATTACATATCGAATTTTATGAAAAACAAGGAAGAACACTGTGCAGGAACCGAACGAGTTTCGCATGGAACCAGCTTTTACTTCAAACACGGACCGTGCAATTTCTTTGTAGCTTTAGATGGATGAAAAAAGGGTTCCGTTTAAAAATATCACCTCGAAAGCCTGTGACAAAATGACTTTGAGAAAGAGCTCTTTCCAGCGTTACGCGTGTCCTTGCGTGCAATAGTAGAACTTTGTCAACCGGAAGATCTTTTCATAAGATGGTAAAGAAGACCTAAATAAAAATTTAGGTGATCTCGTGTATCTAAGACGTCAGCTTGTGTATGTATGTAATTGCAAGTGTCATAAACCTTTTACGTATTTTATTCACGTTGTAACGTAGACAGTTATCTGCATGTGTGGTCTGTCTCGTAAATCGAGATAAACACGAAAGTTTGTCGAGCCTCGATGAATCGTAAAATCAGGGTGAAATCGACGACTCGTCGCTTTACCGTGACCTTCGCGTAAAAACGAGATGAGAAGACACAGTCTGCCTTGATTTACATGAATATTATCTTCATCGTCGTTGGTCGAAACGACACCGCCACTATGTCCGCGTCTCCTTCTTTTGCTTGTCTTGCGCGCGTTTCCTCTCAAACCGGAACGTTCGCATTTTCACAAAAATGTAAAGTCATGTTTCACATAAGATTCTCGTCGTCTGAGGATCGAATGCACGCACGAAATGCCTTACGTATTACTTTCTACCGGTAGTTGCTTGCATACGCTTTTTCTCCGCCAGTGAACACGCGCACGAGTCGAAACTTGCCACAACTGAAAAAATGAAGATATTCTTAATACTTTATTGACCGATGGCCGATTAATCGGTTTTTGTCGTCGAAGCTTACCGACTGATAACCGATTAATGGGCTTCTGTCGCCGACAATCTTTCTCATTATTTGAGCAACAATTTGATATTTAGTACTAAAGTATCTTGCTCAGTTGTGTTGTTTTGTAAGCCCTCACCGAGGGTAAACCGAAACAGAACCAGCACCGGGGAGAATCTGCGCCTAAGCTCTACTGGTCGGACGTGCGTATGCTGTTAAACTGCTAGCGGTCGGTAAAGTGTTAACAATTTGAATATGCTCACATATGCTGGAACAAAGCGTAGAACCTAAGAGGACATTGCCGTACTTTTGAACCCTCCATCTATATATTTGGTGGTTTTGGACTAGTAATTTTAAACAATCTTGCATTTTTTCCATATCTTTGTTTAAATTTTGCTTTGATTAAGGAAAGCTAACACGTGAAACTACAGGATGATGTAGAAACTTGACAGAGTATTCATGAATTTTTGGGGATTTTTTCTTTCTTTTTTATTTCGTTCTTTTATATTTCGCGTCATGTACTGGTGTAATCCGTTAAATAAATAAATAAATAAATAACATGTAATACACGTAAACCATGTAACCAAGATTCAGTTTATGGAATCGACAAATTACAAGTTTAACAGGATACTCGAACTTTAGCATTTGAACAAATTTCATCGGTTTTATTATCAAACTTGTTACCATTATATAAGAGAGAATTTATCAATACTAATAATTTGTAGGTGTTATCGACGCTCCATTCACGTTGCATATCGTTGGAATTAAACCATGATCTGCTTGCCAATGTAAGGAATAATACATAAATGCAAATTTTAAGATCAACAGCACATCCAAAAGCAACAGTCGATAGCATGGTATAATGTTACACAGCACCATTCCATAATATCTTAATATACTGCGAGGTTACCCTTTTTATATTATAATTCTATTTGTCTGTAAAATTATACCTATTCTATCCTTATTATTATATATAGTCTATATACATTACTTTACACATTTACGCATGCACATACACATACATACATGCTACATCAAATATACTTAATACCTTATGCATACATGTATTGTGTTGGCAACTAAGTAATTGCAGATTCTGTCATTACCACCTAATGACATTGATCTAATCATTAGGTGGTAATGACAAAATCTGCAATCACTTAGTTACCAACCCAATATATCAGTCTCCTTAGTAATGCAAAATTACCATTGTAGTATATACTATGGCTTTTTAGCCATGGGATTCTGACTGAAATGCGAAAATGCAAAGATCTATCATCTTTTGTGTACAATGGAGTGTGCGGGTCATGGATTATCCGAGTCCCGTTGAACTGATGTCCCGTATTATTCGAGATAATTTGAACTTTGAAATAGTTTGAACCTAACCCCAAAACTGCACTCTTCCCTTTTTTTCGAAAGTTTAACGTAAAGAGCACAAAAGATTAAATAGTCGAATATTGTTAATGTGATTGATCAAATAAATAGTTGGCTCGATTGAATCAATGAAATAGATAATTGATGTTAAATATTGGGTTGGCAACTAAGTGATTGCGGCTTTTGTCATTAGCTGGTGTTGACAAAATCCGCAATCACTTAGTTTAATCGATGTTCTGTATTATTCGAGTTACTTTGAACTTTGCCAAAACTGTACTCTTTCCTTTTTTTCGAAAGTTTAACGTAAAGAGCACAAAAGAGTAAATAGACGACTATCGTAAATGCGATTGATTAATTAAATAGTTGGATCAATTGATGTTAAATATTGGACTGGCAACTAAGTGATTGCGGATTTTGTCAATACCAGCTAATGACAAAATCCGCAATCACTTAGTTGCCAACCCAATATATCTGTAATATTACACGATCAAAATATTTCTTATGATCTTATTTTCCGAGTTTTCGATTATCCGATAGGCTTGATAGGCTTGATAGGCTCGGTGCACATCAGCTCGGATAATCGACACTCTACTACTGTCATTGCTATGTACGTGTGTATAATATCCCGTTTAATATGTGTTCCTTTCGCCCCAACTACCACTCATCGTATCAGTCGATTATGTCAGACGAGTAACGTTTCGACGCGCCATCTGTGTTTTAGACGGCGAAGAACTCGACTTCCGGAAGCAGCGGATACTACGTCGGAGGAAGCAGCACCCTGCCACGCGGAGGCCAACTAATGAGAGCGTACAGTCCTGCGGCATCGTCGGTAGTCGGAGGACCCAATGCAACGCCTACTCAACCGAAACCTCTCGCCACTCCAGGTACGCGAAAATCCGCGATACTCGAGACTCAGCCTTAGAAAGCCGATTACGCAAGGCCCACTGTTCACGAAGCGTCCTACGTCGGGTTTTAATAAGCGTATTAATACTAGAACTACCGATAGTTAACACGAAACTATTTCTACCAAAACCAGTGAAAATGGCTGGTCGTTAAACATACGTAATAATAGAATATTTTTATATTTATTGATTTATTACTTTCTTACGGAAGGAATACCATGTTATGTAGTACATTTTTGGTATTATTAATCCATGTGGGGCCATGATACCTAAACGAGGGTTGACACGTTTATAAAATTGTCGAACCAGTCATTTTAACTGATGTGGTGTTTCTAGTGTTAGCATCTAGCGATCTAGCGATCGATCCGGAAATTTCCTGACAACTGATATCTTCATATCGAGTGATACGCAGTAAAAATTGTTGTAGAAAACAAGGAAACTGGTTAATTGGGGTTCGATAAACAAATTGCAACACCCTTTCACACTTTGACAAATACAAGTCATTTTCACTGGTATTGATATAAGTAGCTTTGATACAAAATTATTTTCAGTTCGAATACATAGAAAACAAAATAAAATTTATTATATTATTCTCTTAGTTATCGATGCGAAAGTCATTATATCATTGCGGAAAAGAATATAACATGAAGTAGGAATTGTAAAATAAAATTGTAAAACAAGTCAATTTCACTGGTGTGGTAGTTCTAGTATTAATAATTACAAATAAACTTATTAGACCAATTAATACCAATAGTACGTTTCCATGCAACGGTCGCTGGCGTTAACGTGGCAATAGCGAAGCGTACGTTGCAGCTGTAAACAACTATAGCGATATCAGATGAAGGCATCTTGCTCGCTGCTCGACGTTTTCATAACAAGGCAAATTTATATCCTAACACTTAGCCAACCGAACGGGGAGATCTCCCTTTTTGACTTTCTTTTTTTTTTTTGTTGTTGTTATTATCAGTTATTTTTTACTTGGAATTGTTTCTAATTAATTGCGTCACTTTTCCTGCCTTTAATAAACTACAGTGTATAATAAAATACACGAATTTAATGGTGTTAAAATTAAACAGTTACACTATCAGTTAGGGGTCAATAAAGTTATTGGATTGGCAACTAAGTGGTTACGGATTTTGCCATTACCACCTAATGACAAAATCCGCAATCACTTAGTTGCCAACCCAATATAATCGAACGATGGCACACTGCAAAAGAATATTGAAATGCATTATGAATTTTTAATTTCACCTTCAAGTCCTGTTATTTATCTTTAATCATCGTTAATGTTTTCAATTTTACCTATATTTTTTTACGCTTTTAATATATACTTCCAATTTCACGGTTTCTATAAACAATATGTGAAATCGTTAAAGAAAATCCCTAAAATGTAACTTACCACTTAAATAATTTTTAGACTCGTTTGTTTCTTAAGTAACGAACATTAGTCCTCGATACTTGGAAAAATTCGCCGTGCACAGCGTATAGGTTGGCTTGTCTGAGCGCTGTGGCTATTGGCTAAGTGTTAAGACGATTGTCTGTAGATATCTATCACAGTCAATTTTTCTGTGCTGCGGATTTTCCAGCAAACACAAACTTGGCGTAAACTTAAAATTACCTTTACTGTAGGTTTTATCAACTAAACAGCAGCGTAGACGTATCGTCGTCTCTGATAGACGACGCTGACGCTTCGTGATCGGTGGACCGGGCAAGTTCTCGAGGATAGGAATCACGTGGTTTCGGGAATCGAGTCTCGGGCGTCAATTGGTCGCTTTTCCTCCTGCCTGTGCTTGTCATGCTTGCTCCATGCTTGCACCACGTTCTTCCTTAAGCTTCAGCCTACTTACCACGAAGAATGCATCCGCCCGACGACATTGCAACGATTCTCGTCGTGTGTTCGGACCTGCAGGTGTCCGGAACGACATAGACGGCTGATTAACTCCTCTGCTCGCTGCATTCTCCGCACGCTGTCACTCGTTTCAATCGGATTTATTTTAACCGTCCGATGCTCCTAATGTTACTGCATACTCGTTGTTACTCGTCCTTGACCTCGCTTGTTACTAAAAAAAACGCTCGATCGTTGTTCTCTGTGGCGGTCGAACGAGTCTCGCGTTGCCTCCGTTGCAACGATTCGGAGGAGGTGACGCGAAATATAAATGTACACAGGGTGTTCCTCGCAACTAGGCCAAACCATATGTAAGTTTCAGACGATGGAATATAGACGAACGTTTGACTAAACAAGTTTACAGCGATTAAAGAGATTACTTTCTCGTAGACATTTCTTTCAAACCGTTCCAATATTTTGCTTAATGAAATCTTTTCCTATCTTCCACTATTTCTATGTTATGGTTTGATCTAATTACAACAGTCGCCGTGTACGTTGGCTGAGGAAAGTATTTGAACGCTTTTAAAAAGCTTTTACGTCTATAAAACTCGAGTCTCGTAACAATGCTGATGAAACTTCAAAATGTCTCGTACGATACGCGCAATGTACAGAGCGTTTCAGGACATGTTGGGACTACGATTCAGCAGGCTAAAATGAAAAGAAACTTTCGTACAAACATATGTATGCTCGGTACGACCTTGTTTTCGAGTTACAGCTCATTTCGTGTTCTAACAGTTGCTTATATATCGTCAGAGAAATTGCTTCAAGCCACAACTTCCAGTTTCAATACAGACGTCATGTATACGTTGTGCCATGGATTTTCAACTCGTTTGAACTGACCTGGTCTTAGACGAATTTGTCGGTGATTTCAGTCGACGTGTTGACAAAGTGTTGGAACACTGTCAACGTTCACTGTGACGTTTTATTATAAACTACGGACTTTAAAGGAGGAGGAGAAGTGAATTCAAATTTGGAAATGAAGCTGGGGCCAGCACGACCTATCCATTTGTCGGGAAACAGTCGGCCCAAGTAACGTTTCAGGAGCTGCATGGCGCAACAACCATATACGTTTTATCATATCCATCACATGACATTCAATCTCGTCGTATCTGCACGAAAGTTTCTTTCGTGGAAAAATAAGGCTGTAACTTGAAAACAAGGTCAGACGAAGCATGTACGTTCATACGATCTTTTTTCCCTTTTATTTTAGTTTACTAAATCAGCTCCTGCAGTACTTGCCACGTGCTCTAAAATGCGCCATATTCAGAGACCAGATTAAGCAACTAGGTGATTGCGGATTTTGTCACTAGATGGTATTGACAAAATCCGCAATCAGTTAGTTGCCAAGTCACTAAGTCACTAAGTGATTGCGGATTTTGTCGCTAGGTGGTATTGACAAAATCCGCAATCACTTAAGTGCCAACACAATATTACCAAGCAAATTTCAAAAGTTTTGTGAATATCTCAGAAATTAAAGCCGAGCAGCGACAACATATATATAAAACAATTGTTCAGAATAACGAGCTTGACGAAGTATTTCAGGTGAGCAGGCCACGCTCTAGATATTTATCATATTCATATCTTTATTGAAATGATTTTGGTTACGAATGACCGTTTTTTTTATCAATGGCGGATAATTTTTATGCCTACATCCGATCAATGGTTATCGGTAACCGAACTAACGATTTAACCAAAAAGAACGTTAATGGTTTATCGATACCAGCATTCAAAAAAAATTTTAATCTTTTATGATGGTTATTCGTAATCGAAACAGTTGAGGCTTAACTCATTTTCAATCGCTGCATCGTCATTTTTTGGAAAACTTCATTAACACTTTGACTACCACGTTCTTACAATTATAAAAATTGAAAATTGACAGTTGGGGCATTTTGAATATAACCAATAAATAGAAGACACTTTAAAATAAAAAATCCCCATTGAACAATTAAACATTTTTATTAGAGCATCAATTTAAAAAAATGAGAAGGTATCTTGCATCTAAAGGTGCACTGTGTGAAAACACCTTAAACATAGATGTGGCTCATCGATACAATCTGGACAATAGGTGGTCACCTTTTTCGTCCGATTCTTAGCAATTTTTGATCCTAACTGTTTAACATTTTTTTTATACCACTCTCTGCAAAATTTTCATGCCAGGTACGCTTGCCCTTCTTTCATCTGCATTTCGTGTCGCAATCTTTGTCGAATAAGTATATTTGACGGCTCTGGCGAATGGCACTGTGTAAAGAGCATTGCGAGTGCCATTCTAAAATCTGATACCTTGATTTTTGTTTTTGTTACTTGTTTATAGAGTATTATCGCGTTTGAAATTGATGTATTTAACAATAACTGTTACGCCCCGAGGCTTACTATAGGCCGTGTTCCAAACCTTCTCCCTTGGTACTACAGTGTCGCAGACAGATCGTCTTACATGACCAGCGAGATATACACAATATAGCGATAAACGCATAGTTCTCGTCAAGCAGCGAGTTCTGAAAAACATCGATTCGCCTTCGGTCCGTTATTTTACCTACACAAAGATGGTGGCATACGTGATCATAGGCGCGAACGGTTGCGAGACCAGAGCATGGTGGGGGTTGTCTGCCAGAGAAGACAAAGGACAAAATCGAAGGGCAGTCAGTGTCATTTGAGGATTCAAAATGAATGCATCGAGATATTTAGAGAAATAAAATCAACAATATATTTGCACGTTTTGCCTACGACAAAATAACGAATGCGAGTGGTTGTTGAAATAAACGAAGCCTTGTTATAATATGTCGCTATCAACTGTTGCCAAAGCGCCATGGTGGTCACCCGCGACCACCAGTAAGATGAACAGTTTATTATTATTTTGCCATTATATGCTTTAAATAATAAAAATACTCCCGTGGCGTCCTGAGTGAAACATATGATTTCTGCGTGGCAGTCAAAGTGTTAAGATTTAGCAACGACTCTCTTCCATTTGAATAAAAGTTCATTTCTACTTGATGATTCTGTGGTATACGATTTTCAAAATAACCGTGTCACTACAGGTAAAGTTCTCCTCAAATGTTCGAATACTTTCCTCAGCTTGTATACTCGTTCGTATCGTTTGATGGAAAGTAACGCATTGATCCAACGCTTTTCGTCCCTTGCGGATGCAAGCACCAAATCCTTGTGCAATGTACACGTGCCGTCCGTGAGATCGGCGATCGCGAGAGGTCGTCTCGATTCCGCGAACACATTCGTCGACTCGAGTCCCGACTATCGTCTGACAAACTACGATCGACGACCATCCGTTTCGCGCCTTTGCTACGACGCCCTGGAAAAGTGCATAATACACAAGCAACCTTGGAGTAACGACGTTTTAAAGGGAAGAAATTGTTCGTTTGTTACATCTCATTAAGAACAGTGTAAAATGGTGATTTAACGTTACAATATATAAGATGCATTTTGTCACGCGTATAGACGAAGTATGTGTTACGAAACGCCCCATTTTAAAATCGAAAGTTAAAAACAGTTAATATTTCCTGTTGGTTTTTTCATAAGTTCAATTACGTAGTTGTCAAGTAATTAAGTTGATGCATGATATGCGCCTGTTTCTCGTTATGAAATCTGACATAAATCGATGCATTCGATGATTAATGAGGAAGATTTATAATAAAAATATGAAATTTTTACGTGCGGTTTCTTTACGTAAACTTCAATTTGGAAAAATGGTTTCTAGAAATTAGCACTTTGGAGCGGTTTGAGACGTTTCCTGCTCCATCCAAGCGATTCTTTAACGCGTAAATCACTTTAATTAGTTTAAGGAAAATTATAAATGAACAAATATTCGACTTTTTCTATTGAAAAATTCATATTTCGCAATAACGAAACGAAATAGTTTTTGAGAAATTTTTGTTGAACGACATGGGAATTATTTTGCTTGAATATACGACGTTTTAGAGATTCGTAGAGAGAGTCGTAGAGAACGACGTTTCATATTCACCGATCTAATAATAACAAATTGTTAGAATAGAGTAGAGCCTGCGTTATACGAACATCCGCTGTGTGAACGTTGTGTTATATGGAACGTACGAAAGTGACAGCAATAAAGAAGATGATAATGATGTGTCACCTCATTTGCAGGCATTTACATGTCTGAAAACTGTGAAGTTGCTTTCAAGCCCATGTGATTTAGACAACAACGTTTGCCATCGACCAATTCGATTTCTTTAATTTCATTAAAAGAAGGATATTGCCTTTTTGATTTTGATTCTACGTTCGCTGTTATCTACAAACAAATTGCATTAGTTTTATTTCATTCTCTTTCGTCTGCCAACACCTTTGTCCTCCGATCAATTCGTATAACGTACGCTGTACAATGATCGCGTATAATACGAGAGAAAATTTTATAGGCAAAACCTGTTTGCCTTTGTAAAGGTACAATTCTTTTTATAAAATGGGGCTATTTATCCAGGAAACACAGCGTGTTATATAGAGCATCGATTTTCTCATATTACGATGACGAATAATTCGTCGTCTAATTCGCCAATATTCTCCGATTATTCAGCTGGCAACTAAGTGATTGCGGGTTTTGTCATTACCACTAATGTCAAAATCCGCAATCGCTTAGTTTCCAACCCAATATTTCCGAGTCGCGATACCACCGTGCACTTTTACCAGTCGCGAATTAGCAAAGGAACGAACGTCGGGCAGAAACGCGACGTACACCGGACCAGCTGGGTACATTGGTTTTTGTTTGGTTTTCCGGATGGTTGGATAGGTGGTGGCGGGGTGCCGCCGGCCAAGCCGCTTCGCAGCTACCAGTGTGGTAAGAGTCCCCTTGGAAGCCTCGGGGGCTCGGCTCGCTTCTCTAGAGACAGCTCGGTCTCCCTCTATAGTATAGCAGGTCAGTAGTAGCCTTAAAACAACCCTCTGGAAACCTCGGATCAGAGTTGGGCAAAATTGATTCGAACGACGAGTAACAAATAAAGATGAAGAAATTTGAATTGAATGTTATTTGCGAATTTTATTTTATTTATTATTTTTTGTTAATGTATATTAATATTTATTTATTTATTACATATTATATTTTACTTTCTATTTATTTCGACTGGTTGTGCGTGTAGAGATAATCAGACGAATATAATTACGCAAATTTCTAGTCAATTTTGTTACTTATAGTTAGAAAATACGTTGACAAAATATAAATTGGTTAGAAAATTAGAAACTGAATTTTGAAATAATTTCTTCCTCGAGAATAATAATAATAATAATAATTAATATGCGGTAAAGGGATTGCTATCTGTGAACGACGAGTCTTGATGCAAAACGACACATAACGAGGTATCGGTGAATAAATTTCGAATAATTTATTTGTCCAGATAAAAGTCTACTCGAACTATGCCCAGCTCTGCCTCTCGGTCCTTTTCAGTCGATCGGGACTGGCTCTCTGCGTTAAGTTTGCCCGATTTTCGATCCGCGATCTTTCTCGATGCCGAACCCGATATTTCTCTCTCTCCGATGGCGTGGCTCGTTCGAAGATCGAAACTGTGTGTGGAGGAAAGAAAACGAGGTCGAGGGTTTCGGTATTGGGTCGTTAGACAATACGCGATCTCGTGGTCGCTCGGATTCGTACGCCACAGTTGACACGGATGGATCCGCTGGAAAGAAAATTCGGTGGAAAAGCTGGTGAAACTCGGCTACGAACCGAGAGGCGAGGAACGCACTGTCTGATCGAGCAAAAGTGAAAAATATATTTCCAGTTTAACGAAGTATATTTTTGAGAATGTTATCCATCTTGATATCCAGCTTGCTAACTGGGCCATATTACGCAGGAATCCTGCAACCCTCAAAATAAGAACTAATTAGTTAAAATTGTGATCTGTAATGTGAATAATCTTGCGATCTCTGGTTTTGCAAAACAACTCTTGCATTATAAAATTATTGAAACTGTCTCATTTTAGACTTGTCAGTTATTTTGCAGGAAACTTGCAAAGTACTTGACTGAGAGCGAAAGACACGCAGCATGAGTTCTCCATCCTCTTGTCGCAATAAACGTAAAGAAACTCACTCGTGGCAATTAATTTTAACACTTTACCGACCGATAGCCGATTAATCGGTATTTGTCACCAACGCTTACCGACCAATAGCCGATTAATCGGTTTTTGTCGTCTACGCTTACCGACCAATAGCCTATTAATCGACTTTTTATCGCCGACGATCTTTCTCATTATTTGAGCAATAATTTGTTATTTGGTACTAAGGTACCTTGCTCAGTTGCGTCAGTTGCGTTGCTTTGTAAGCTCGCACAGTTTTATACCAATTTGAAAAACTTACCGTTCACGATGAACGAAAAGAATGGTATTGGAAAGTCTAAACTGAAACAGAGCCGGTGCGTATGCTGTTGAACAGCTAGCTGTCGGTAAAGTGTTAACATTGTACTTTTACTCATCTGCCAATATGCTGATCATACCGATACTGAAATTACCGAGTAATATGAACCAATAGACACCGCATAGACAATTTTAAATAATATTAATTGTACTGCTAGACGAGCCATTAAAAACCATGGTAAAACAGCAAAAGGAAATAAAGTACAGGAAATAGCTACAACAGCGATAAAGCTACTTTTCTTTGAAATTAAAAACTTCACACTAAATTTACTCCATTTCAGATCGTTGAAGGTTGATAGGTTTTTTGCATAACATTGCCCAATTGACTCTGAAGATTTTGACTATGGAGGCGGTTTGGTCGCAACGAAATGGCTTCGAAAGAGAGTGAAAGAGAAAGAAAGAAAGAGAGAGAGAGAGAGAGAGAGAGGCCCTGAAATTGGCATTTTTGAGATTCGGTCGAACGAGACGCGACCCCTTGGAACACTCTCAAAGTATCTTGCAATGTATACGTAACCTTCCCCATGTGTGGTATACAGTATCTAAAGTAGAGCATCGCCGTCAACCCCATGATATCGTGTCCGATCCCATTATCACCAATAAAAATTCGTAGAACTCTTTGACATCCCATAAGAAGCACGTTCGAAGTCTGCATAGTCTGGATGAAGGTATAGCGAAATCATCAGATTACTTCACGATGCCGCTATATCTTGCACCTGGATAGTCCATTTTCTCTCTTGACCCCATCGATACCGATAACAATCTTCATTCTCAAATCGCGATCCCATAAATGCAACAAAATTTTCTCCACCCGCTAAACTACGAATTTATTAAAATAATTTTCGGTTGCATAGGCAGATCGTTTACCCTCTACGCGTTTGTACTAATCCTTGCGATTCTACAGATCGATTGCACGGGGAAAGCGGTTATATGAGCAGTCCAGAAAGAGGTGGAGGAGTTGGCTCTGGAACTGGCAGATATCCACCTGGTCCTTACAGCGCTGGAAGCAGCTACGAGGACCCCTACTACTCGCAGTATTCGGGAACAGTGACACCGGTCATCGACGAGGAAGCCAGGTAACCGGAGTTCCACGAACCACCACTTGGGTCGTTTCATGTCGATTTTCTCATACTTTCTCGCTAATTTCTCAATATTTATACAGAATTTTTTCATATCTATACGTATAAAATAGACTGCGGTGGGAAATAACCATTCTACTTTGCAATAGTATTTTACATGAGTTACAAGGCTTACGGAGAGCGTAATATTATTTTAGCCTCGTGACAAATAATATTCAAATTATCAATTGAAAACGGGATCGAAGAAGAGTAGTTGAAAGCTGAACTGAGCCTTTTCCAAAATTTGTTCAAGCTGCTCTACTGCAGCATACTACTTGAACAAGGTATAAAGGTAGTTACTTTGAACGTGTTTTATAAAAAGAAAAAAGAAAACCGCTTCTATTTGTCTTCATAATAATTATTCAAAACTCGTTGATAATTCGTAAAAGTAAAAGTTGCGAAGCTCTTATGTTTCAATCGTAAACGTTCGTTTTTGCTACTTTCGTTCCTTTAACTTCCTTCGAAGCCCAGTCTATCCGATAAAAAAGAAAAGAAAAAAAAAAAGAAAAAGAAAGAACCACAAAGAGCGCGTGCGACGAGATACATCGTATCAACGACGTAAAGCAAAAGTTGGTCGTGGCGATCTCGAATTCGACTCTCGTGGATGGCTGATAGCGCGGATACGTATATCTCTGTTGTGGGTGGTGCAGCGATACGGAGCTGTTGGAGGAATCGTACAGCCTTTACGGTGTGAAACCGCCAGGCCGTCCGCCATCCGGTCCTCCGCGATCCCCGTTTCCTCCAGGGGCACCGCCACCTTTGCCATCCGGTGGCCAGAGCTACGACGCTACTCGGTACTCAGCTACCTTCTCTAGTTTTCGATAGAACCGCGACCTCAGACCTCGAAATTCTCTGTAAACGGAGATGCTGAGTCTGACCGTGACCGGTTGTCTCTACTTAAGTTATATATCGTCTGGTCAGAATATACGAATGCGCTTGCGAACGCGTCGCACAGTGGCACAAATTTTACCGATACACGGAATGAAGATCATCGTTTCGAATCACTTTGACGGAAATTATCAGCTTGGTCCAGTTGTATTCTGATAAATCGTAACCGTTATATTGGCTTGGCAACTAAATGATTGTGGGTTTTGTCATTAGGTGGTATTGACAAAATCTGCAATCGCTTTGTTGCCAACCCAGTATTATTGTACGTGTCGTCACGTCGTAATAAATTGTGACGAATAACGAGACAAACTGAACGTAGATCTCATAGATCATTTAGGCGTTGGATATTTACCATGTATTAGAAAATTTCTGTATTTTCATCGGCTGTATTCGCTTTCTCGTTGCTCTATGTTTCGTTGATCATCCGGTAATTGTCTGTCGTTCAATTTGGCCACTGTGCGTCGCTCTTGTCGTGATGGTCAGCCATAGATACGACGACTACCGTTCCCAGGGGAGAGGAAGCAATCGATATGGTAGGTGCCTTGACAAATTTATCACGGCAGAACGGAGGATCGCGAAAGAGTAACGACTAGGGAAAGTGAAAAGCGCGCTGGCTTCCCTCTAGGCTCCCTTAGCCGAGTTATTTATACTCGTTCGTCGTTGCTATTGGCGCCTGGTGGATAATATTCCACTATATATCAGCCGTTTCGAGTTCATCGATCGGTATTCCCGTCGATTCCATTGACCTGAGGAAACCTCGCCTCGAAATCCACGTATAATACCTCCGTTCACGGCTATTGAAAAACTCGCACTCTGCCCAGGAATGGTCGTCGTTCGTTCAATGCATGTGTATAGTATGCGTCGAGGCATGCATGGAGAACGATAAGTTATGTTCCATATGGAAACGCAAAATTCGATACGGTCCTGCGTTTCTCATAATGCTCGAGTTTATCAGGTACACGCATATGGCGGCGCATTTTCGCCCAAGTTTCTGGACTGATATTATTTACACAAATATTAATATTTATTATTATTAGATTGTCTGGAAAGTTTCTTTCGTTTTAGAAGGAGAAAATAGATGCGAAATATTTTTATATTATATTTCATTCCACGTATTAATATACTGCACGTAATGCAAATTCGATCATACGATGTAAATTGTAGGATAAATTAATTGTAGGATAAAGTAATGGATCAAAATAATATAAAACAAAGAACGTTGTGCATCCATTATTTCCTTGTGGAACGAAAAAACTTTTCGAACAACCTAATAATATTTAGCAAATATTTTCGATTCTAAGCTGTTGCTCTTACAAGACGCTCACTTATATATCCCGTTGCTTATTTTACGAGGATATAAACCGGACAGTAACGTTTAAGCGAGTATTCCAAGTGTAAAATGCTAAGCTCTTTTAGGTTAGGTAATTTTTGTACAAACAGGCTATAACTCTTTTTACAGTCAAACTTTCAGACTGTATTTATAGATATTTTGCCAAGATCTACCTGGTGTTTTTGCCGCGAAAGAAAGTCAAAATCGATGGCATTACATGCCCACGTACACATTGGCATCGCGGTCCATAATTCTAACCTATACTATACTATTATTTTTTACTATAGTTTTACTATAGTTTGAACAAAAGAAAAAACTCGATAATTAGAAAAATGGCTGCGCTATCAAGTTCCATCGTTTGACTTTCGGGAGTTTAAGGAAGCAGAAGAAAGAAAAATATTGGATTCGTCCTAGTTCAGGTCACAACGATGCACACATGCATGGAAAGTGCACAGAAAATTTGAAGCCACGTTAAGACATATAAATGGAAGAAAACCGTCTTTAAAATTTCTTGTTACCAATAATAATCGTTCGTATAAAAGCTTCTAGAACAGTATACGTATGACTTCGTTAGTTGTAGGAGTTCAGACATAGACTTTCCCATATATACCAGGTATGTAAATATGAAACCGAAATTTTTGTATAGAAAATACACGTTTATTCGATGTATATTTTATATAAAATATTTTATTCGAAGTATTGCCCATCGCTAGCTATACATTTTTCCCACCTGTCTAACAATTGGTGGATGCCACGCCAAAAAAACTGTCGCTCTATTGAGGCAAACCAGTCATCGAACCATTTTCGTACATTTTCGTAAGAAGTGAAGTGCTGGTCAGAAAGTGCGTGTCCCATCGATGCAAATAAATAGTAATCGGACGGAGCCAAGTCTGGCGAGTAAGCCGCGTGCGAAAGTATTTCCCAACTGAACGCTTCAATCGTTTCCTTGACCGGTTTTGCTGTATGTGATGATGGTGCATTATCATGAAGCAAAATTACTTTGTGTTGCCTCTTTTGATATTCCGGTCGTTTTTCACGCAAAGCTTGATTCAAATCGATCATTTGTTGTCGGTAGCGCTCAGTATTAACGGTTTCGCTAGGTTTTAACAGCTCATAATAGATCATACCCTTCTGATCCCACCAAACACAGAGCACTGTCTTCCGTCCATAACGATTTGGTCTTGTAGTCGATGTCGGTGGTTCGCCTGGAGCTACCCATGATCTTTTACGCTTAGGATTCTCAAAATATATCCACTTTTCATCGCCAGTCACAATTCGGTGGAGAAATGACTTTCTTTTGTATCTGGCGAGCAGCATTTCGCAAGTGGTTTTTCGGTTTTCCTACTGTCTTTCATTCAGTTCATGTGGAACCCATTTTCCCACCTTCTGGATCTTTCCCATGGCTTACAAACGTATGGAGATGGCTTCTCGTGTCACGTTTAATCGATCAGCGAGTTGTTGTTGCGTTTGAGCGTCATCCTCATCCAACAATGCTTGCAATTCTCTGTCTTGAAACTTTTTCGGTGGTCTTCCAGGTTCTTCGTTCCTCGCGTCAAAATTGCCACTTCTGAATTTTTTAAACCACTCAAAGCACTGTGATTTACCAAGAGCATGCTCACCGTAAGCTTCGACAAGCATTCGATGCGATTCTGCAGCAGTTTCAAATGATAACAGAAAATCAATGCTGTCCGCAAATCGTAGTTTCCAGGTACAAAATTCGACATGTTCAACGCTATTACAAACTATGCTGTTGTATGAAACTTGTATTGTTCTGAGTCGAAAATGTTTGTGAGATATCAACAAAGACTTTTGAGCCAAATGACGGTTTCATAGTTACAGACCTGATACATTTCTAAAATTATATTCTTTGAGAAAATGCGGAAAGAAAGCGACCCTTCTTAACTTCAATTAATTGCACATATTCTTACGAAAGGTTCATATTCCTGAATTATAAGTAACGCGATATTTAAATCAGCTCCTCCTGTAACATAATAATCTGATGAAATTTCGAACATTTGTCAATAAGGAAAAATAATTTGCGTCGAGTAAGAAAATTATACTTAGCCGGGAAACTTTTCTGTTAGACACAAGTTAGCTATCGGTCCAGCAACTGTTCGAATGCGCCGTGTATTCTGCCGTGTCCGATCGAAAGGACGGGAATTTCGAGAAAATCGGCATCCCTTTCGTCCGGAAAACGGCTATGCGCTGAAAATACGGATCGGTGGAATGTAGCATGCCGACTAGCGGTCGTAGAGAGAATGTGTATCTGAGCGCTTTTGTGTATAGCCTTCTGGCGACGTAGGCTTTAGAAAGATCGCGAGTTATGCGGAACGAACCTTGCACGCGATTCTCATTATCGTCAGTTGATATTTTATTATATCTAAGCGTACGTGCATCCTGTGGAACGCTTCTTTGGAAGATACTAAGCCCGATTAGATTTAGATTTTGTCTCATCCCATTCTCGGTTTCTACAACATGCAGAAACCGGAACCACCCCAGACAGCGCACGATGTCTTAAAGACGTATTGTACGTTTCACGTCCGTTTCAAGCTCCAGCATCCTACGACTTGATCGGAACGTTTTAATTCTTACACTGCGGCATTCGACTGTAATCAAACTACGTACAGTCTATGTATCTATGCGGTTTTTAAATTTTCCAATGCGTTACAAAAGACCAGGAATTATTTTATAATAATTTTGCTATTACCGCTGACAAGCTGCCCCGTCGCAATTTGCGACGCAGAACGTTTAAACTGCATCTTCGCCGCACGTTTCCAGGACATTAATCGTACGTCTTTACGACATCCATAAACAGACTGTGTGCTGTCCGGGCCGTGGTAACAAACGCGCCGGTTAACCGAAATTTGCTGGTTCCTTGTCTAGGATAAGGGTAGAACACATGGAGAGGCAGCTGGCGAACCTGACAGGTCTAGTGCAGAAGGCTCTGACCCACGCACCTCACACGAGTCCATCGCCTCGTGATTATCTACAAGTTCCAGCTGGACGCGATCCTTACGCGAGAGGACCAGGTACGTTGTCTGTCCGCTTTCTCAAATTCTCCATTCACACTAACTGCAACATGCGCGTAATCTTTTGGTCGTTAGACGCGTCACACCCGGTTTCTCTGTTGTCTGCGAAAGAAACTTTCGTCCCTTGGTTTCGCGTAGATTTTTCTTTTCATCGGTCCACCTCTTCCCATCATCATCTTCTCTTGGCCAATTTATTTTCACAGTCTTTTGCGTTCACGCCATCCGACTCGCCTCGACGAGAATAATTCGTCTCGTCGAAACGAACGGATTCGCATTTCTTTTCCATTCGATCTTTCGTCGCACTTAGACACATTAGAAGCATTAGCTCGTTACGTTCAACGGATTTATTCTGCGACGCTTTACCGCCTGTCCCGTTCTCTCTGCGTGAATGTTCGTCCGCCCCTTAGCTTTCTTCGTTTACGTCGTTCCTACGATCGTTCGCGTTTTCTCTCTCGATTTTCCTTCTTTAGATACCACAGAGTTTAAACGATACCGATTCCATTCGATTCGGAGGCAGCAGAACAGACGCCCGTGACTGTCTGCCAGGCTGCACCTTCGTTAGATCTAACAATACGTTTTTGCGCCACGGTTTATGCAGTGGCAGCGGTACGACGCGGTTCTTCCAAGTAATACCACGACTGACTTTTCAGTCCTCTGTTATTTTTCCAAACTCCACGAATATAATTTAAATCTCATGTACACGCCAGGTGTGTTTTATTAATGTAAAATTAATTTTTCACATATTCGTTGATGGACGTCCTCTCCTCCTAACGATAGAACCATGTAATTAAAAAATCGTGTTATAATAAAATTAAATTAATTCTAACGCGACGTTACCGCTGCCACGTGTTGTAACGCGGTGTTTAAGTTTCCTGAACCCTGCTGTACAACTGCTTTGTTATTCCGACTGACGCACACACCAGGCGCCGGGGATGAGTTCGACAAACACTCTAGCTCCAGCTCTGCCTCATTGCCAGGTGTGTCTTCTTCATCTTCTTCTATCTTCTATTTTTCCGTCGAATCACTGTAACCGCTGTAATACATAGTTTATATATATATATGTACTTATTCATACGTTATATCATTATTGTTACTCATATATACTTATATTATTATTCTTAACATTATTTTTCTTCTACTACTTCTTCTTCTTATTCTTATTATTATCATTACTATTGTTATTATTATTATCGTTATTATTATTGGAATTACTATTATATACTATATTACTCTATTACTACTTATATACATTTTATAATAGTGCCCTACGTTTAACCAATGTGATTAAAACGGTTCTCCTTTGTAAAATTCAAGTGTCTCAACCTGCCGTTACAGATGACTCGTACTTAAGGACTGACGTAAAACCACCAAAGTTAGGCAAAGGTGCGGTTCACAAAGTATACACGTTTCTCCTGTTTATCCATGCAACAAACGCATCGTCGCCTTATTCTTTTTTTTGCCAGTAAATCGTAACACATAGCGGCGATTCGTGCACTGCACGCGCTTTCTCCATCTTTCTCTCTTTCTCTCTCTCTCTCTCTGTCATTTTCGCGCGCGCGCCTACTTTCACCCTCAGCTTCTTTCTGACGTTTCTTTTGCATCGTTCAAGCACAATACGCAGCGCATCTTCCGAAGGCACTTGGCACCAACCTCCTTACTTTCGTCGTTATCGGTTTCTATAGAATCGACCGCGTCTAGAAAATTCTTAAACCGTTTCGGTAAATACGTTTCGGCATTTGTCCCGTTCGCTTGCAATCGGTTCTATTGGGTTGACAATTAAGTGATTGCGGATTTTATCATTAGTTGGTATTGACAAAATCCGCTGTCACTTAGTTGCCGACCCAAGAGCAACTATAAGCAAACTGCGGATTTTTATGCATTTATGGTACATTTATTTTCGATTTTCCTCTGCTTTTTCTTTTCTTCTCGTTCTCCCTTACCTTCCTTTTGTTTTGTATATACACTACCGTGTATTAGTATTTGGACTTTGCACACTCGGGCTACAATCCAGTTTTATTATATTTCCAATGTTATGGAACATAATGAAGATACACAACGTAGAAGAATATCTCTATAACTTTAATTCCCTGCTTTTTAGCCGTAAGTGGAATCGCCAGTCTTGTTCAATTGAAATCGAAACAAGGAATACGCATCTATCAGATTGCACATTCGTCTGTAATAAATAGTCGGTATTACAGAGACCTATATAACCATTTTTCGTTAAAATCTTGGCGTAGTAATCAAAATGTTTCCATTTGTACCTCTCAGACGGTATGCTGTTGCCTGAGATAAGATCAGAGACGAAAATTGGTAAACTGTACCTTACACACTTGCTATAATGTCAAAGTGTCGAAATACTTGAGCATGATTGAGTAAAATGTATTTGTGTATACGTTTCCTTCACGTTCTATCTCTTGTACCAAAGGATTTATCTGGTAAATAAATAAATAAATATTTCAAAGTGCAAAAATACATAGAATCCATATAACGTGAAAAATGTATATCTATAAAATATCAAAAGTATAGTAACTGTTACAATATTTGATAGGTGATTCTTACTTAAATTCACTTAAATTCCTTTTTTTTTTTTAATTTAATTTTAACGTGAAGAAATATTAATTCGCATAAATATCCGCAGTGTGCTATAACAAGTTTTGCCCAGGTAACCATTTTTCTTTTCTTTTCTTTTTTTTTTTTTTTATCTCTTCGTATATATGTCTGGTGATATCTCAGTATATAGAGTCAGATCTATTTTTTTCTCTTATTTTCGTCGTTGGGATTTATGTGTTTCATTTTATGCCAGATGAAGGCTACAGACTTTTAAATTACAAGATCTTTTTCAGAATTCTGCTTAGAAATTGGAAACACGCAAGTGCTTTTCATTGAAAATTAACGTTGACTTTGTTTCGGCTTACATCGAGACGTGGCTCGAGATAGACCCAGGCACGGTTGACTGCGTGGGGGTAGCCGCGTATACACAACGTCTCATTTTAATGGATCCACTCAAATGTCTCCTAAACTGTACGCTATCCTTTCAACAAATTCTGATCTCTAGGAAATCTCAAAGTGACGTTTGCTTGTTCAAACGGAACTATACATTTTTTTTCGATATCTAGTTTTTAATTCTCCTGGAAAATGAAAGTATTAAAAGTGCTTAGTATAAAAGACATTTCAAAGTTAATTTCGTCGAATCGAGTGTAGGAAAGATACGAAAAAAAAAAGCATAATTATAAAAGCACGGTATTATCTTTGCTCGCCTCTCGTAAAAAGTTTCAGTTTTGTAAGATCAAAGCTAAAATATCACAAATACTTTAAATTCCACCTCAATGCTTTTTATCTTAGAAATTTAAAATTGCATCGTACGTTGTACAAAAAGAATGTATATTTCCATAAAAAAAAAAAACAAAGCCGAGCATTGCAAGATCCTCTGGAAAAAAAAGTAGATTCGATTTGTAAAAACACCTTTTTTTTCGAACAACGTGTACAGTTTCGAAGAAATGTTCGTGGATCGATTAGAACGAAACGTTCTATGTCCGCGTATATGAGTTTAAGCTTTACGTTTCCTGTCCCATTGATGCACGAAAACTCGTCGCACTTACTTTCGGTTTACGGCTCGACGTTTAGCACCATTTCTTTTAATTTCGAAAGTTTGTCGCGCGCACGCCCGTTCGCTATAACCAAAAAGCCCACTTTAGCACGAGTATCGCAAGAAACATGCTCTGATCATCCTCTATTCCAGACAAGTCGGTGTCGTTTGAAAAGTCAGTGTCCTTCAGTGACGAGCCACCAGACATGAATTCCCCCAAGCAGCATTCCCCGCAGCACGCAGGTAATGGTTACCGCACATTCTATGAAATTATTATACGATACTTTTTCACTAAGCACGCTCCTCTCGGAGAATCGAGTTATTCTTCAATTCTTCAATCGAAGAGAAAAAGAAAAACGTGGAGCGGCAGATGGAAGCAGAGTTCCGTTCGAACGATTAAATCGAACGAAAGCCTGTCTCGACAATGCGGAATTGTGCGGTATATAGGCGTTGCAATTATCATGGGAATTATAGTAAAATCCAACTGGGTCAACGACGTCCTTAGCTTAATCGCCGGCAGATGTCCCTAGTCGGCGAAGAAAATCGCTGACGATCTGTTCTTTCTCGTTACGCGGTCTGCCCGTAATTACAAATCGATTGGTAACGGTTTTGCAAACCGCTCGGATATCGGGCTCGTTCGATCCGAGCAGATTAAGAAACCGCCGATGTCGATCATCTGCAGCTCCGCCGTCTTTCTTTCTCTCAAGCACCAAAGGTTAAAGATGTACTCAGAGAGAGAGATAAAAAATATCCTTGTCGGAGTAGTTCATACTAACGCAATAATCTCTAACGACTTCTCGTGCAATGCCTTCCATCACGACTAGCGGACACAAAACCAACAAAACCGGCGATCAAATCCTCCACGTTGCCGAGGATGTCTTCGCAAGGTAAACCTGTTTCGTGTTTTTTTACGCTTCCACCAACCCTTGTGTCTCGTTACCTCCACTTGTTCTTGTGATTAACCTTATTGATCGTTCTTTCTTCTTTTTACGCCTCTGCCCCTCTCGTTCCTTTTCTATTTCTTTCGTTGGGTTTTTGGTCCGCAATTGTGTGTTTAAATATCCAGATACGGTGTATTATCCAATTGTTTCTGTTTTGATCGTTCGTGCACCTAGCCAATCACCGAAGAACACGGTTCTTCCGCTTGCGTGCGAAATTTCCGACAGTGCATTCGAGAACGAGATGGTCGAAAAGCAGCATCGACAGATCCATTTTTTAAAGCAACCAACAAGTTACACGTAGTAGGCTAAATGACGCTTTTCGACGCAACTCACGGCTCGATCGCACACTGTCTATAGATGGGTGATTGCCCTGGAACTCGAGAGGATAATTCAGAGGTAAAACGTCCTATAAGACGCATGATCGTTGATCGTCCACGATACCATCGTCCATACTCGTCCATTCGTTTCTTTCGTTCCTATCCCTTTGCTGCCCTCTGCACAGCTTTCATCGTCTAGTCGCCGATACAATGGTGACGATAAAAATGTCAGCGAAATTGTACGACTGGTCACTCGCCCTTCGTTCATATTCTCGTGCACCAGTCCGCCCTTTGATCGTGCGAAAGGCGTCGCATTAACGAGTGACAGATGGCGCCAGCCGCTAAATCCGGCCGGCTGACAGCGCTCCCTACCTCATCTATAAATTGAAACGCGGTGAGAGATAAGAATGTTACAAACATCATTTTTTAAATTTACCGTCAAATCTATCGTCTGCCACAATTATTGCCACACTGTCATAGTTATTTTTACGGATCATTCAATCTCATTGATCGATCGTCACTGCCCCATTTTCAATTACGTTTCTTGCTACTGGCAAACTCGATCCGATCCGATTTGACTGGATCGCAAGGTAACAAGGATCAAAGGTCGATAATCAAGCTGAACGATTTTCGCACGGTTTAACGGGCGGAAATGCCAACGCTTGTGCCCGTACATGTGAGCACGATGTATCGTGCGAAATCGATGAAAAGAACCAAAAACGTGATCGTTGACGCTTGACCGAATCATTTTCAGAGAGAGACAGGCACAAGCCGACACCGCCACCGAAACCGGCAGCACTGGTAGCTGGCCAATATGTTTATCGTGACATGGCTTTGACACCAGAAATGTACAACCAGCTGCGAGGTTTGCAGAAGAAGGCGAAGGACCTCAGGCAAGAAGTTAGGAATCTGAGACGCATGTCTCAGGCCCAGGCGCACACCATACGAGAGACTATATTGGATACGTTCATCACCATCAGGTGCGCAAAATGAAACAAGTATGAGGAGAGCTGCGGAACTTTCTTCAAACTTAGTCCAAGTGATTTATATATAATTAGAAGAAATATTTTCATTTATTGTATATCAGACTAGTCGTTCTTTATCTTCATCATATTTACACGTGTTTTTCATCCTCGTCGTGTTCTTTTTCTATACGGAAGACGATCCTTCCATTGCTTTCACGTGTGTAACATATATTTATTTATTTATTGCTCGATATCACAGCATACATAGTTCCAAATCCGACCACACACTGCGTGTAACCGCGTTCTTGAGCGCTATACACGTGTAAATTCAGTGCACAAGTATGCCCAACGACCATATGGTCGGTTATACAGCCTGCGCACGTCACAAGTATACTTGAAATGAATTCTACTTATGTTTACGTATTTCTATATAAATATACACTACGGCCACATCTGATACAGCTACACGTATTGTGGCATAGTCACCTCGCTCCATCTATGTTTATGTAAACTAAACTACAAACGAAAGACATATTAACTTTAACGTGTACGGTCGATTTCATTTAATTTCTCAAATATTGGGTTAGCAACTAAGTGATTGCGGGCTTGTCATTATTACCTAATGACAAAATCCGCAATCACTTACTTGACAACCCAATATTAACACGTTGAATGCCACGCCAGTTTTACAAGGTTTGGCCGTAGCGTCACAATCAATTTTTTATTATGCGATACATATAAAGTTGAAATATTACCTACAAGAGATATGTTACGGTATATAATCATTATTAATGAATTTATCTCACTGAGGTCACTGGTGACCACATGGCGCTGTAGTGCAATTTCGCTCGATTCGTTCAATGTTTCGCAATTTCGTTCTATGTTATTATGTCTCTGGACTTATCATAAACCATAATCCATCTCTCGGTCATACTTATTCGGACCCGCAATAATTCTAAAGAACCGCCATAAGATTTAGCATTGTCTACTTTATTGTCAAGGCCCTTTTTTATATGTTATATACAGCATTAATTTCGTCACACCATTGTAGTAACAATGGTGATAATAAAACATTTATAACTATTCACATTTGTTCAAATTATGTATTTCTACTAATCTTGTTGCGCCTGTCACCGGTGACCCGCACGGCCAAGTTGAGTGCGGGTCACTGGTCACCCCATGGCATTCAACGCGTTAAGCTTAAAAATTGCTTACTGATCTTTGGAGAAGAAACTTAGTTGAGCCCGGGTGGGTCTCTGGCTTTAGGTTGGGGTCAAATGTTATTTCTTCCGCAACCAATTCTAATGGAAACCACATACGCTCAATTAATAGGTAAAATTCAAAATACAGTAGTATTCAAAATACTGTACTTGTGCAATGAATTTGAATCTGCATGCTGTTCAAAGATACAGTTACGTGCTTTACTTTGAGCAAATCCAAAGACTCATTCTCATTCCTATTTCAAACACTCGTACCTCAGACGTATCTGTTCATCTTCTTGAACACGTATAATTATATTGTTAATAATATCGTTTAATGTAATCATTGGCTATTTTTATTAATTTGTGTTGATCGTAGGACAATGTTGCTGTCGTGCGGCGACGCAGCTTGGGATGCGGAGAAGATTCGACTGAGCCGCGAGGAAGACCTCTACAGGCAGGAGATGTTGAGGCTGGTAAAAGATCTAACGTACGTATTTCATTTTATTCTCTCGTTTCTTCTCGTATCTCTTAAATGCATTCTCTACAACCGCTGACACATGATCTGCCGCTTTCAGCGAGCTGGAGAACACGGTGGAGGAACTACGTGGCAACGTCATAAACAGGAAGACAAGGGTCAATATGTCGGATGTGGAGAACATGGCCTTGATAATGAGCAAATCCAGGTAAAGGGAGAGAGAGAGAGAAAAGCGAATTACTAAATTGGTAAAAGCTAAACGGCAGTTGCAAAAGCTTTTAAGAACTAAACCCATGTACTTTCAAGTTTGACTAATTTTATAACGTCACCACACACATCCATTCCTTTACTTTCAAAAGTAAATTCTATATTCCCATTGAAAACGATATGACATACCGCATTCTCTGTTTTAGCAAAACGGTGGCGGACCTGAAGGTGCGATTCCCGAGTCTTCAGGAAGGTATGAAGGGTTTGTTGAGCTCTGAAATGGAGATGGTCGTACGAGCGGAGAAATTTCTGAAAGAAGAGCCAGAACGATTAGAGTCGGCGTTGAAGCGTTGCAAAAAGCTCACTAGTACCCTCGTGACGCTCAAACGGTAGGTAACATTGCTACAGTCCTTGAATACGGTCCACTGAATTAGCATCATGTAAGCGAGCAACAAAAGATGCACAAAATTAACTGGGAAACGAGTGAGAATTATAAAAGGATAGAAGAAATTTGATCTTGCGTTCGTCAAAACTAAATGGTAATCTGTATATTCGGCAGTTTGGCGTCGGTGCAAGAGCAGCGATTACCAAACGCAGCAGCGAGCGTAGACGCCGAGGAGACGCCACCGATAACACCGACCTCTGCTCAACATTCCAAGGTAACGCTTCATTTGCCCCGCTCGCTCGCTCGCTCGCTGTCTTTTATTTCTTTTTCTCTTTTCTAATGTCTCTGTCTATCTAATCTGGATCCTCGTTCGACTTCTTTCTCAGCTATTTCCGTTCCAATAATACCCGTTGCATGAAATTCCTGAAGAAAAAACCTATCACGATCCTGTGATCCAGTTTGTCGCGCTTTGGAAACCTCTCTGCCCCCTTCCGAGAAGGATGAAAAAAAGAACGAAGCGTTTGATTTGCGGAAATCTCGATGAAAGATCGCGTACCGTTGTTGATAAAAGGCACTCGACACGGAGCACAAACGCAATTTCGCGTTCTACGTTTCTTCGTGGGACGTTCGCGTGGATTGTGCCGAGAAATCTTTGCAAAGTCGATGCACGTGGTTCCCCTTTCTTCGTCGTGTTTGTACGATTTGCTTGACAAAGAGAACTTTACACGCGGCTAGAAGCGACAGAAGCGTCGAAAACTTTCCGCGAGTGATTAAAACAGAGCAAATCCTGTGATGTCGCGAGCGAAAATGTGACGCGGTCTTTTGGCATAGTCTCGTTGTTTAAATGAGAGTAGCATCAGAAACACCACTCCAGAGCTTTGTAGATCTATCTTTGCCTAATCGAGTAAAACAATGTGGTATCTTGCAGTGACGTACGTTAAGTCTGACCACCGCTTACCCCGTATCCTATTATGCTAAACAGCGCATGCAACGAGTGACATAGAATTTTGTCTACACATATATATTTATATAACTGTATACATAACTATATATGTATATATACATATCGTACTTTTGGTATTGGTACACATACTCTTTCGTATATTTTGTATGCGTATCGTATGTACACTCTCGTTCATAAGTGTTAGAACATGAAATGATCGTGAAAAGTTGGATTTGGATTAGGTTAAATGATCTTCAAATCCTGAAGAGATAACTTTACGTCAGTTTAAGCCAATTAGCTCTATCCTCGCACCATTCCTTCTATCGATAAAAAAAAAGCAACGAAGATATTTTGGAAATTGGAGAGGAACAATCTGCTAACAATAGTTCTATAATTTTATAATTCTATCATATCGTAATACTTTTAGAAATATACATAGAATTATACAATTATACGATACTATAGTACTATAATGTTACAACTGTATAATGCTATGCTAGACGCTATATGCTATACCAACGAGATTGTATAATTTTCTCATTCGAAAAATTCTTGCAAACAATTTCTTCGCCAAATTATATCCATACGTTACTGGATATTGTTTTATACGAATTGAAAATTCTGATCGGACTAAATCATTTTCTACCAATCTATACCAATGCATCGCACTCTGTACAATATACCACTAGATGTCCTAATACTTAAAAACGGGAGTGTACGTACATACGCGAGTCCATGCGTGCATTCGTGATCTTTCACGCAATCGGCACCAAAACACTGCGAAACGCGTGCCACCGAAATACACTTTGCTTGATTCGCCTGTATCCAAGAGTAAACTCGGTCTCGGGATTCGTCTCTGGAAACGATCTCGTGCGTACAGTGCCTTCTCTACGGCTTCAAGTTCGCGAAAGATACGGTCTTCGCGTGTTCGTTACTCCAAAATGGATCTTCGTTGGATCCATGGATCTCTTCGTCGACCGTTGGATCTCTCGGTCTCTCGATCGAAGTCTATTCGAAATCTAATGTAAACCTTTCCTCGATACGAAACGAGCCGCTCGTTTCTCGGACGAGCTTTGTCGCGAAAATTCAGCGGCCAGGACCAAGTCTCGTTACTCTATAGAGGTAAAGGATTGGGGCAGTACGCCAAACACGCGTTTCTATCGAACGTCCCAGTGACAAAACGAATCTTCCTTCAACTTGTGTCTCTTTGTGACATGGACCCTGACTTCCACCCTGATCAACCCCCCATCACCAATATTTTCAGTGTTTGCTGTGTCCCGATAGTATAGATATTTTTTATACATTTAGCAGCGTATGATGTGACAAAACGAGTTTCGGTCGTCGAGCCACGATACGAAAAGCTCTTTTTCCCAATTTTCTCTGTCTCCTTGTTTTCTTTGCTTCTGTATCGAATGACCGCGAGTGCCGGCGACCGTGTTTTGTCAGATCATTCTCAGTGTTAGTTGTGACTTAAGGGGAAAAAAAAAAGGAAAAAAGAAAGGAAAAATCTGCGTCGCGACGGGATTAAAGAGCGTTTGTTCCCACTATATTATATATTATATATATATATAAAAATCTTGTCTTTTTTTTTTCAATTAAATCTTGTTCGAAAGAGACGAATTTGGAGCGGCGGGCTGGACGCGAGACAACAACGACAAAAATTTGTTCGCCATCGTCGGTTGTTGCTCGCGTTTTGATCGTCCCTTCTCTTTCCGATAATACGAGCGAAACGAGAGGTTCGATCGGCTCTAACGATGATGATGATGATGATGATGCTTTGCCACATGTAACGTCGTCCTGATACGAGTATATGCCTGACAAGCGACGCGGGTTACGCAGACCTTACGCCGCTGTCTCGACACAGCGAGTTTTTAAATTAGACTGTTTATTAATTAAAGAAATAATATCTCTCTATATATTATATATATATATTCCTCTCTGTCTCTACTTTTCCTTTTTAATAAGAACTATAAAACGCAGGTTGCAGGCAAGATAGTGAATATTATATTAATTTTTTAGTATGGCTGGAAGTGGAGTACTAACTTCAAGGAGGCCATACAGACCAGTCACGAGTAATTTTTTAATGATTCATATATTTATAAATTATTAATTATTATTATTAATATTTCTACTTTATTATTATTATTATCATTATTATTATTATTATTATTATTATTACCATTATTATTACCATTATTATTCTGTACTATTTTATATACTATATATATATATATAAATATCCATACATCCAAACGCACATATATATGCAAACATATGTACACTTATACAATCACCAATTCCAAATATATATTCACACACGAAATATATATATATATACCCCCCCCCGCACACACGCCCATACGCGACACGCAAACTTACCTACATACATACATGCATACATACATACATACATACATACATACATACATGCATACATGCACACACACGCGTGTTTATATATATATTATATATATATTCCTTTTGTCGGTATGATGTCTGCCGCACAAATCGTCATATTGTTCATATAACTGTTTATCCTTCACGACGCTCGAAGCATTTTGCCAAATTCCTCCCGTCTTTCTTTTTTTCCGTGTACGCGCGTGAAAAGAAACTGTTCTTTTTTTTTAAGCGGTAGCGAGAGAGAAAGTAAAGCCTTGCGTGGAAGTTTGGCGGAATTCTTCGAGGGATTCGCCGAGCGAATTCTTGTCGTCGTTGCTCCGGATCTATACATATATATAACTCGTATATACATATACATATATATCGTTTAGACGCGATAGAGCTCCGTTTTTTACTGTCGTGACGAAAGGTTGGGAATAATCGCGGTCGCGAATCAGTTTCTCTCTCTCTCTCTCTCTCTCTCACTCTCTCTCTATCTTTCACTCTCTCTCACTTTCTCTCTCTCTCTCTCTCTCTCTCTCTTTCTTTCTCTCTCTCTCTTTCTCTGTTTCTCTCTCTTCGCACCGAGGAGTTGTCTGACCCGCACCGGTTCGTACTACTGAATCGCGGACGTTTCATCTAGAGGTCAGGATTTACAATTAGAACGTGCATTAACCTTCAGTCGGTGGAAGCTAGATCATCGTTGTCGAATATCTTGTTTTCAAAGACGATTGAAAATGTTTTTACCACTGCGTAATGGTAGTTTTTATTCGAATAAACAAAGATTTGAATTTGGATAAAACGTACTATAACAGGTTACTGCAGAAATTTCGTGTATCATACATAGACATCTTTACCTGGTGAAATCAAATAACAGATACCTATAATTCAAATAAAACAATAAATATTAACGTAATTTATTTTTCAAGCATGCTACGATATTACCGAAGGAATATTGTATAGGAAAAAGTAAAGCGAATAGCAAATAGGAGGAAAAATTTTACTCGAATGAAAGTTTACTTCTAAATTTATTTTTAAAAAAAAAGAAGAATAAAAAATAGTCCATAATTTCTAAAGGAATAAACGTGAAATATTTGCAGGAACGAGACGTGACCCAGCTTTCACCGTCCAAGGATTATACGTATATCAGATATGTCGGAAGTTCGATTCGCGAATCTTTTAACGCATAAAACATACCCGTATTCATTTTGTTAGGTCATTTAACAGATGAAAATGGCCGGATTGTTAATAAAACCATTCAAGGCCTCTAGTCGCGTTGCGTTGTTTGCATCTTACCGACACACCTAGAGCTTTGTTATCGTTGTCCCGCTATGTCCCAGCGCTTCTCAGACCCGACACGTACCGGCAAAGAGCATACTCGACACGCACGAAACATTTCCGGGATTGATAAAAGCGCGCAAAAATCCCTCGGCTGTGCTACGCGCTACGCGCCTTACGAGCTCTCACTTGGCCTTCTCGCAATACCTCCTTCTTATTACATTATCGCTGTATACTCTTGTATTTAACGATTTATTCTCTTAGATGCATATACCAACTTTTACGACGACCTTTTACTCTTAATTTACGTCGGAGTATCGTCCGAGTAACGCTCGATGAGCCACGCGGCATCATTTCCAAGGAAACAAAGTAGTTGCGATCTCGACTCGTCAGACACACTCGTTCCAATCCATTTCTTATAGTAAGGTGTAACAATCCCCCAACCCCCGTCTCTGTTCTCGACACACAAGGTTTACATTGGATTTCCCGGGATTAAGTTCGCGGCGACGACCACAACAACGACGACAAACACGACGATCACGATGAACATTGGAAATGAAAGAATCCTGTAAATTGCACGTGATCGTCGTCGAATGCGCAACTGCTCGTTCCTCGCTCGGTCCTGCAGCCCCCTTTCTCACTATCCGCACTTTTCGTTAACCTATATTACGAATACATGCATCTACGGGGAGAGAAGAGAAAGAATTTCTCGCCGTTCGAATAGGCGTTTCGTACCCATGATTTCTATCTATCAGTACGTCTTAAGCTGAATCTCTCACTGACGAACAATTGTCCGCAGGCACTTGTCGCGTCCAATCAGTATCTGTATTTCCTGGGAAACAGCCGGTAAAACAGACGCCGATTGACCGTGACACGTGTCCGCGGACAGTTGTATGTCAATGTAGATTTAACTTTACAGGATGATTTCACAAGAGAAGAAAGAAATAACTCGACAACATGGATCATGCACTTTGTCAACTTGTTGTTTCGTCAAACATTCGCCGAATTATTTATGTCGCATATTTGCCAATTAGTTCGGTTAACTGCAGCGAACGAACAAACAGCGGTAGAGAAAATTCGTGAAATAACACAAGATATAAGCGCGTCGATAACAGACGCTTCACGTATAAAATTAGAAAAATCTCAAGAAGCGTAAACGACTCTTCTTTATCGATTTAAGAAAATGAACCTGTGCAATTGGTAAATCAATTCTCCGGATAACTCGACGATCATAGATCATATCTATTACGTTTCTCTTGTATTTGCTTTTGCAAACACGTTCGTCGAGTTATTTATTGGAAAATCAACCTGTAGATATTCGAGCGAATAAAAAGTTTCGTTGCTTGTTCCACTTATGATTTTGCAGTCGTTTGGGACGTTCGCTGATGCTTGGTACGCGCAAAACTCGATCATCGTCATCACGCCATTATCATCCTCACTTTTTCTTTGGTCATTTTGCTCTGACTGTCGCGTCTCACATAGTTTTTCACCGTTGCTTTCGATTTCTTGCGAGATTGGTTCACAGCTCGCCAGCACCCTTGCTTCACCGTCCAAACTTTCGGTTCTTTCAAAACGGATCGATTCGACGTCGTCACTTTGTTCCGTACACATGTTTCTGTACACACGCCCCTTTTCTCTTTTTCTTCCTTCCTCTCTTCTCTCTCTTTCTCACTCTCTCTCTTTTCTTTCTCTCTCTTTCTCTCTTTCTCTCTCTCTCTCTCTCTCACACTCTCTCTCTTACTATAAGGATTGGACCAAAGGTTTTGATTGTGTGTATCTTTGATCGGCCAACTTTTACATTACTTTATACCGTGTATATACCTGTGTTTCTTTCTTCGAACCAGACCCCACTCGTCTGCAACTTTTTTCAAGCATGTTCCTTCGTGTGTGCGTAAAGGAATGCGCGCGTATCGTACGCGCAGCATGCGACATGCACGTGATCTAAATATGTTGTACACACGTACAGGAGTTGGCGATCTCCGTTTGCTCTGCACGTCGAGTTAGCGTGTAGCCATGCATGCCGTTTCAAGCTTCGTTTTTTGCCGAACAAAAAAGACGCAGTCGAGGCGCGTTTACCGGGTATCGAGTAACACTTTTTCTAGAGGCAACGAACAGCTAACGTACGTTTTCGGGAACGAAATAGAAGATTTTTGGTGGATGCCCGGCGAACGTTACTCGACTAGCACGGCTTTCTTTTTCGTACACGGACTGACAAAGAGAACACGGATGATAAATGCGGGACGAGAAACGTTCTGGAAGCGTCGATCGCCGCGCCTCCGTGAGAACTATTCGCGAGCGAATTAGGACACAGAGCTACGCCGATTACAACGGCCGCAAATCTGATTTTGGATTTTTGATTTTTGGTTTCTCTGTTTTTTTTTTTAAGTTGACTAATACTGGACGACAACAATCGATGCCAAATGTAAAAGAGCCCCAAACGAGTACTGACTTGTAACACGCACAACGCACGCACAAAACGTATAACCCAGACCGCAGGTAACTATCTAACGGAATTAATAATTACGTATGTTTATTCCATTGATTTTGTTATAATATACTTTTTTCTATTTGCGCTCACCGACTCATCGACTCGCATCGTTCGATCGATCTCGCGCCTTCCGATTTTCTCGGTCATCCTACTTTTTTCGCCTATTTCTCACGGTTTTTTTTCTTTCTCTCTCTTTCTCTCTCTCTCTCTATCTATCTATCTGTCTGTCTATCTATCTCACTATCACGCTCTAGCCCTCGATCGCTCACCATTTGTCTCACCCACAGCACCCTTGCATGCGAACATTATATTCGCGCACATTTCACTATTACTGGCATGACGTAGCCGATACACGAATGGTCTATTCGCGAGCCATCGTCGCTCGATAGCGGTGCGTCCTACTACCAATCTCTCTTCCGCTTCACACGGGGATACGTATAGTGGTTCATGAAATTGTTTGAGTCATGAGAAGCGTTTCACGAATGCATTTTGTATCGTTAACATATTAATAAGATTCGAAGATATTTTGAAATTTGATTGCGGCTACATATCTTATTCAATTATTATTAATTCATATCTTCGACGACATAATTCGTCTGTTACACGTTATATACGTACGTTATACGGTAAATAGCTGTGCAACTTCCGTGTACGTTTTCGGATTACTTTCAAATACAATCGAGTCTCGATTTAGTACTTGGCGAAAAATCCTACGTCATAATTATTGCAAATAGTTTCGTAAGTCACTATATGTTCCTCATTTCCTGGAAATACATTCGATCCCGGATCACAATGGCGCACCGCCCTCTGCGACGGTTCTCGGCGTCATCGAAAGTTGATCACATCGAAGCCGCATATAACCACCAAAGATCTTCTTTCTTTCTACTATCTCCCATCTCACACGCAACTTTCGACGATCGCTCGAGCCTCCATCCGCAAGTTGCAAGCCGCAAGACCGAGAGAGCTCGATAAATCGAGCTCAATCGGCCTCGCGTCCACGCGTACACCAGCCGTGTACAGTCGCGTTCGTAGAGCCGAAGAGGACAGTCTTTGATAACCGGTCGTCCACGTATCGAACACAGGCAGCTGCCCCTGTGCCAGCGGAACGCACTGTCGTGGGGTCAGCGAGCGTCATCGGGGGAGGGCCCCACCCTCACGAGCCACCCGCCACCCATCAGCAGCGTCCGGAGAACGCACTCGACGCTCTGCTAGACGAACTGCAGACGTTCTCGAGGCCAAGCTCACAGCTAGGTCACGCGCAAGGCTCCTCGACGATGCTTTCCGAGCTGGGCAGGTCAGGAAGCAGAGGAGAGGCAGTCGGTGCATCCACGGTGGCAACAACGGGTCGGCCGCCTTGCATCTCGGACATAGGACGGAAAGGGAGCGTAGATTCTTCCAGTGGAACGTTGTTACCAAGCGGCGGAACACTGGCGCCAACGGCAGGGCCACCAAACGCCGGAGGAACGCTTCGCAGATTGCACTCCTATCCGTCTAGTTCAGACACGGACACGTCGCCCCCCATAGCGAGACTTCAGGTGTCCCTGCAGGAGCAGCCGAGTCTGCCCACACTGCCGCAAGGATTCGTTCCCGGACAGAAGCCACCGGTGCCTGAGAGAAACGCGGAGCTACTTCAGCTGGCCAGCGCCAGAAGGGTGCCACCGCCTCCACCGCCGCGCACCAGCTCCAGGTCTCCCTTGGCTAGTCCCACCAGCCCTCAGCTACCACCTAGAAACCATTCTTATAATTTACAGAGCGCCAACGCCACACTCCGAAGGCCACCGGCACGCGGTACCCTTCCTGTTAAAGAGGGCAAGCCTCCCATGGCTCTACCAACAGAACAGCCGGTGGCTACGCTCGAGAGCACAGCACCCAGTCCAGTGCTTCATAACAACTCAACGAGCTCACAGTCGTCAGCCGTGCTATCCACCAGCAATTCCAGTTCCTGCGAGAGCGTCAACTCGCAGGAAGGTCTACAGAGCAAGAAGGGTAGGCAGGAGCAGCTGGAGCAACGGCATCAGGAGCTGTTGCGTAAACAGAAGGCTCTGCAGGAGCAATACGCGAGACTGCAACAGTTACAGAGGAACACGGCGGGTCTAACTACAATTCCGCCTGCGCCACCAGATCTTTTGAAGAAAACAGGATCCGAGAGTAATTTGTTGGCTAAGATGGGCTTGGGACTGAGCACTGCCAGTTCTGGATCTTTAACTAGTCTAACTGCTGCTAAGCAGCCCTCTGTTACTCAGGAGATAGTCTCTGTGGATGGCGTTCGTGCGCGACAAGAAGAGTCGAACGAACAGCAGCGGATGGCCAACTGCAACGTCGCGCCCAACGTAATCGCAACGACCAGCTCCGGCGAATCTAACGGCAGTCAGACAGCGATCGTTGCTTGTAACACGTCGGCAGCGAGCGTTTCCGCCGTAGCGTCAACAACGTGCAGCACCGCGAGTACGACGGCTACCACTACCACTAGCAAGATCTACGAAACGGATATTCTGTGACCGAAAAGCCGTTCGTTGCTCGAGGCGAGCGTAAACGTGGCTGCCGCCGAAGTCGTGCTCGCGAGTTAACCGCGTTTTAAGCAAGCGAAGGATAAAAACTGGGGAACGAAAGGGCGATTTTTGTGGGAATATTAGATCGCGGCGAGGCGACCTCGCCGGCTGGAAAGTAGAGAAAACAGCGTAGAGAACTTAGCGAGTCACGCGTAATTTATAATATCGATTATCATAATTAATAACGATATATAGTATTACTAATCGTAAACGAAAAGCGCAATCTCTCTCTTTCGGAACGCATAATCCGGACGCATAATAATAGGGAGGCGAAAGAGGCTGGGAGTGATCCCCTCACGATCGTTTAGGAATAAAAAAAAAGTTGGGCGATTCGAAGATCCAGTTCCTGGTTTAGGCAGGATACAATGATTGTATCGTCGAGCATACGTCAAACTGTAGCGACGATTGTGCCAAAATGGAGAGCGAAAGCCGATGAACAACCGATAAAACGACACGCCCCTTTACTCGCGTTTTCTCCTCGAGACAAGCTCTGCTAACTTCGAGCGAATAAAACCGACTGTCGCTATGATCGTGGTCTATCGTGCATACCTATGAGTATATCTAACTATATCTACGAAAGAGAAACGATAAATTTATATACACAAAGCACAGGAGTAAGATGAGAATTTCTATATAAACGAATATTTAAGCGAATAGAGTTAGATTGATAGAGAAGCAGCAGAACAGCGTCGTAATACACTGTCGTGTCACGTCAGATATCCTTGGCAGAGAACGTTTAATGGAAACGTTTAATGGAAACGTTTATCCCTGTCTAAGAACCGGCTATGTACGAACTCGCACGAAGTGCTAACGACCGCGCTGAACGAAGCTATATCTCTCCTTATATTTACTTGTAAGTCACGGTGTGTGAAAGATTCTTCGTATGTTTCTAAGTAGCTTTGATCGGAAAAAGAAAAAAAGATGTAACCTCGATGGAAAACGCGAGGGTAGAGTGCGACCTTATCTCGTGTCGCGGTAAACGCGTTTCGGTTAATGCTTTATTTCCATTATATTGGCATAATAATTCCAATATATTGGAATCGATTCTCCAATAATGGAAATTCCGAAGAAGATCGATTTTTCGACGGACAATGGCAAGATCGAAAGGAACATTGCTCAATATTTACCGATCGAAAAATGCAGCGAGTGTTTACACGGCGTTGTCAAACTGCTCGTCGATTCGTTCCAAAGCATGGTTCGTTTCGTGAAAATTTTCTGCGAAATCTCGTGAGATCGACATGTAAATTATCATTCGATGTATCATGTGACGACCGACTCGTTCGATCGTTTGCTAGCTTCACGAATTTGCCGTATCTTCGACCGATCGAACCTAACCCCAAACCTACATCTAATTAGCGCATTCTTGGAACGATTCGCCGCGCTATTCCACGCCAAACGTTCATTCCTAATTCAATTAGCTGATTAAATTGATTCGCTTGAATCGCATCAGAGTTCGTTGATAGAGCATATCGCAGTTGTCACGCGCCAATCCCAAATTTCTGTCAGCCTTTAAGAGGCCGCGTGATCTGTTGGTGAAATTCGCGGTATCCCTGTTAAAAAGAACGCAGGAAGCGCGAGAGAAAGAAGAATGAGAGTAGAGAACGATGATATGATGTAAGATTCGGTAGTAACGTTGACAGCGAAGAAGAATACCCGCTGCTTTTGTTATCGAGGTCGTAGAGAGATGTCGGACTAGCGATGAGCTAAACGGAATAAGGTAACCGTGCTTCCCAGTGCTCGACAGAAATCAGAGATACACATTTATATAATCGATATGCGCATACTTTGCTTCGAGAGGCCTAATAGCCGATAGGTTTGATTCCGTGCTTCTTCCTTTTCGTTCGTTTTCCTATTCAACTGGAATTATTGCTTGCCGCGTTTTCCCCTTTCTTTCGTCGCGTCGTCATTCTTCGATAGTCGATTAGTAAAGATTTCGTCTACTACGCCGATCGTAATCGTGGCTATTATTTATTTTCTACGTACACCATGAAACGCATCTATATGGAAGTAATAATTAATATACATATAACGATAAGAAGTAATATGAGTAAGAATATGGATAATAACGATCGATCACAGTATTCAGTTGCGAGTGTTTATCAAATCATTAAACGATCAAGACGGTACACGATCCCAACGAACAAGCACTTCTCGTTCGATCTTCACAGTCGGACTTGTATATTGTTCCATTCACGACAAGTAGGTACTTACATGCAGCAGCCTCCAGTCGCATAATTTGCATTTGTACAAAGCTGCTTTCTCTCAATGCGCACTTCTTCGTTTTCTGCCGATTCGATCCCTTCCCTGTCCTACCCTCCTTCCTTCGTTCCTCCGTTTATCTACTCACGAAAGTATGCGTTTCCTATTTTACGTAACCGAGTCACATCTCATCCTCGAGAACCACCCCATGGCTCATGGTCTATTATCCATGACCCAACCCATCCCCAGGCAATAATTTCTCCCTCGAGAGGTGTGAAATATCGGTGCCACACCTTTCGACCGCGAGACGCAAAAGCGGGACCCGAAATCGATTCAGTTATTTCCAGAACGTTAGCCAATAATCGATATGTAATGTTTTCCGACGATCCTGTACGCCAAATCGAATTGACTTGTTACATTTGTAAATGTTTGTAAGTAACTATCACGTAATAAAATAATCGATTAATAATCATCGAAATTCTGTTATTTTGATTATATACCGGTTTTATTTAGTCGCAAATGCAAAGTATTTGTATATACAATAAAAAGCAACAAAGCGGTTGGCTGACCTAGCGGCGAACTCCAACGATCGTTCACGTTCTCGGTTACACGTCCTCATCGTCAATCAGCCCGTGTGCTTTCATTATACCCTTCTTCACCTTATTTTTCTCCTCTTGCATTTTTTTGTACCTCTGTATAGCGTTTGATATCGCGTATCGCTCTGAAGAATCCAATTCGGCGTAAACTTTGATTAATTCTATGTCCTCGTGTATCGTTTCCTGAGCCGATTTAACATCAGGATGAAGCGCGTGATACAACCGTACCAGCGCGCCTGCCTCTTCTATGTTTTCACTGTTGATCAATTCCAACAATAACTTATCGATATTGTTTTCCCAGGCAAATTGAAACACCAATGGACCAAAATGCCTCGTAGATCGCAGAGCATCGAATTTATTTAATTTATCCACGTAAGAATACACTTCTTTCGTAACCCTGTGGTATTCTGGATCATCAGGTTCAAACTGCAAACACGCTCTATCTAGGATGAATTCAAATTCTCCTCGGTCCAATAGATCCTACAAATATATTATGCATTAAATAAAAATATATATACATGTACATGAGATACAAAGTAAATTATAAATAATAACAGTGAGACGGCGGCAGAGCCAGATCTCAAGCAACAATTATATATGATTTAATAAATATTTAAGTCACTGATAAAAGAGATCGTTAAAAGGTATATTTTTTATAAGAGAAAGGAATATTAAAACGTTTCTTACACTTAAATATGGATGGAAGAACATTTGTGGAGTGTGTAACTCTCTACCATTTATAGGAAAGTATATTTGATTCATTCTGTGCCTCTCATTGCAAGTTGCTTGTCTCAATGTACCATTCGGCTCTCGTATCACAATTAATCTGTTTCTATTGTTTTTTCCAAAAGATATATCTGTAAACACGAGATTATGCTGCTCGTAACCCTGTAATTCAGGCTCTTTGACCAATACTTCAACCTCGTCTGATTTCATTTTCACAACAGGTGGCATCTGAATGCGTCTTTTTGCTTTTACTGCTAATTGAGCTCGTGCCTCTTGTAACTCTTTATCCGTCATAAAACTATACTGTGGAACCTCCAATGGCGTTCCATCTGCGCGTGTTGCAAAAACCTTCTCATAATTGATACGAGTCAAGGTCGTCAATAATTTCTGTACATGTTCATCGAAGAAAAACGGTGCAGGATCCCTTTCATCTGCTGTAAATTATATATTAATAATTTCATTTGATAGCTATAGAGATAAAGTAATAAAGATAAAAATATAACCTGTACTTGACTTGACAAGAAGATAAATGAAAATTTCGATTTATCTACTTATTTGTGGAATTGTCAACGATAAACGACAACTTTAGATCAATTGTTCGCAAGAATTTCTTACAGTGAAGTTTATTCGATTATACATTATTATCAATATAACCTCTATTCGACTAAAGATTCTGATGCAACGAGAAAATGAATAAAAATTCCGTGCTTGTACTTACTTGTTTGTGAAATTGTTGTGCACAAACGACAGTTCCAAGTCGGTCGTTTATAAAAATGTTTCAAAACGAAATTTATTCGGCTACATATCATTTTGACCAAATAAACCGATTTAACCTCAATCCTAACAGACAACAGAGTTGTCAGACATATTTACGTACCAAGCATATACAGGAATGGTTTCAAAATATACCAATCACAATTTAGTCTCACAAATCAGACTTAAGAGCAATGTAATGAAAAACAGGTATATATACATATTGGGTTTCCCGCCATTTCACAGAAGAGTTTCGTGATACTTTAAATATCTCGTTTCCACGATAAAGTTTAAAAGAGAAGAGAAAAAAATGGAATATACGTTGCAAGATGCTTTCGAAGCTCTAAAAGAAACTCAGATGGAACGACAAAAAGAAATAGAAGATACGATGGATGTAATTTCGAACAATTACGAACAAGTCGCTTTGAATAAAACTTGCAATCCAGAAGATGTAAGAAAGAAGCAACACAAATTGTGTAACAGTTTATATAGTAAAATTATTTTAGAAGAACCAAAAGATTATCCCATTCCTAAAACGTCTGATTTACACGTTGAAGTCTTAACAGAACTCGAAAAGGAAGTTCAAAATGCTCAGCAACTTTTTGAGAAAATGAAGACGCAACTTTCGGATATTAAAAACGATATATCTTAGTTCGTAAAATAATAGAGTATCACTTTGTAATTATTTTGGTTTGATTTTCTATAAAATCATATATATTTGTTTCAGCTTGCAAAACAAAAAAATGGGTTTGGAGAAGATGAAAGAAGCCTACTTAGATGCAAACGAACTGACGGCCAATACAACCTATAATACGGAACATATTATAGCGAAACGCATGTTTCGAACTGTAAAAAGAGATTTGGTATGAAAAAAAAATAAATAAATATATAAATTTAATATTTAACGCTTTATCTATAATGAATCTATTATAATTATATATGTGTAAATGCTTAGCATGCAGTAGTAGAAAAGTTGTTCCCAGAAAATCAGAATTTCAAAGAGTTTTTAGGAGTAAGTACAGAATATTTAAAGTCATACAAAAGTTTTTATTATTCACAAGTAGAACAAATGGGTATAAATTTTCAGGAGTTGACAACGTCGTACACAAGAGGTGGTAATGATGTGTATGTAGATGTTACACCGGAATCTCTGCATTTTGTAAACTTCCTGCTCGAAGCTGACATTATTATGTATCACAGAAATGATAAAACTAAAGTTAGATTAATGGATATGTTATAGGTATATAATATGTACTATAAATTCTATATTTTTAAAATAAAGTTTTATTTTTAATTACTTACATTTAAGTGCTTAAAGATAGGGAGGTGATAATATTATACGGTAGATAATGATATATGTAATACATAATTGAAAAAAGTGGCCAAATCAAAATTTAGGTATAATATTTTACATTAAAATTTTTTAATTTAAAAAAAAATGTTTTATTCAAGCATTTTTACCACATAAATGGTGCTCTTTCTCTCAATACTCTGACACCTGTTCGTTCCCATTCTTGTCGACCAATCCATAATTCTTGAGCAGATTCTAAACAACTTAGAATTGCTGCCCCTTTCCATGCTGTCATACCAGGATCCATTTCTTTTGGTTGTGTTATAATATCCAATTGTTCTTTACATTATATGCAAAATAGAATATATAGTATCTTTTTTATTTAAGGATAAAACGGTATAGATATATATACATACCAGCCCTATACATGTAGGGAATTTGAAGAGAAATCCGATTGTGTAACCACATACCTATACCTTGAAATTTCATACCAGAACCAACAACAAGTACACAACTGTACATTTTTCTTTTCAGATCTTCCGTGGCTATCAAAAATGCAATAGTAAGTAAAGTTTATTATATATATTATATATATTTCACATTTGATGAGTTAAATGAATATACATACGACAGCGATCGATACTTTGAAGTACAGCATGATCTAATCCTAATAGTTGCTGGGGACCCACTACAAAGTCACGTGGAGCATCCAAATCGCGATTCGATAAAGTCGGTGCTGAATCTACAGCATCTACAACCACTTCTTCTTCCCCCGCTACAGTTGGTGCAGTTGCTTCTTCTTGCATTTCAGATGTTTGCTCAAGATTTTCTTTCATACCTCTTCTCTAAACAGTTAGTAACGAAACTAATGTTCATACTAGAAAAATAAGCATACTCACCTCTCTATGTAAATCTACATACACTCGTTTCTCGCAGGTAATTTTCGTCGTGCGGGTCTTCCGGATCTCCCATTGACCTCTTTTGTATATGTACGCTATGTGTTCCAGTAACTTTAAATAATTCAGGTTGAAATAAACTTAAAGGTGCGACTAAGCACTCATCGCCTACTTGTAGAGTGTATTTCTCGGTTTGTTGCTTCGGTTTCCGAACTACAAACGTCTTTTCCTGAGATCCGCATACATTCAAATCAACGTGACAGAAATCTTTCTTTAATTGACTCAAGAGTAACGCGTCCAGCTTATTAGATGGATCGCATGCTTTGTAAGGAAAAGCGCATTTCTGAAGTAGCCAGAAGAATGTCTGAGTAATATCTCCTCCGCCATAATCCATTCGTACTCTAGTATTTCTATGAGAGATTCCATCTTCTACGCAAGAAACTGATGTTTTTTGATCTCCAACATCAACTACACATGCATATCCCAGACCTGCACCAAACGTAGCTGCCACGTGATCCTTTGAAACGTAGTGAAATATTAATTCACCAGCAATAGAATACTCTAAGAATAAAAAAAAAAAAAATTAGTACCAACTTGTAATAAAAAACATGCTCCAAATCCAATATCACAGAGCATCAGCGTTGTTAACTCTTTTAAATATTGCCTGTTATAAATATCTGGAATTATAAGAACAGCACGATAATGTTTCAAATCTCTTAAAGGAATATCCATTTTTTCTGTGAGAACGTATTCCCAAATCGTTTTTAAATCAGCCATAACAGATCTCAAGCTACCACCAGGACCAGAATGAATATTAAGTTCTCCTCTCCTATATGGAAAGTGAATATTGAAATTATCATCTGGATTCAACGATAATACATCATCTCCAACTACAATGTCTTTATCTGTTTTTATCCATTCGACACTACATGGAGATGATATTTCTGGATTGGATCTGCGATTAAAAGCAGCTATTTGTTGGGGTGGCGTAGCATATCTTCTTCTTCCATCGGATTGTAGACAAGATTGTAATGTATGAGATACTTGTAGACGAGATTCCTCCATTGCTTGTGTCAGCTCTTTTGTCTACTAAAAACAATAAAAAATGAAACATCTTTATAAAAGTGTTATTTGTAAAAAGAACTTACTCGTGGTACAGATGGTGGTAGTAAACTGTCTTTATATTCTAACCCTCCAGCTAAACGTTTTCTGGCAACAGCATTTAGCATTGTACAAGGATTTAAGTCAGATGCTCGTCCCATCCTAAGATACATGGATCCAGGATGAATTATAATGATTGTTTGAGCTTGAATTTGCTGAAACACAGTTAAGATAATTGTACAAAAAGTTTTATATATTTAAAATAGTTATACTACTATACTGTAAACACATTGTAAATGTTACCTCTGCACACGATTCTTGAAAAACCGGCATGATTATAACTTTCGTATCACTTTACGCTATGATAGGTTATGTGTATGTTTTGTTATTCGAATTCTTAATTTCTGAATAAGACAGATATTAAATATAATTTTATTACTTCTAATTCTACTTATTCATTCCATATAACCACCATAGTAAGTTTTCCATGTCCAAAAATATTTACTTTTTCCAATAGTAAAATTCACTTCTAATTCATCGAAAATATTCTGTAAATGCTTAGATACATAAAAACATAACATATACATATACAACGTGCATCATATAACTTGCATTCTCTTTCATACATACATATGTATGTGTACCCTTACTCTTATACGTAAATCACACAAGTGTTGAAGGAAAGATAATTAAATATGAACGTCTTTTTTTTTACTCTAATTTTTTTATTATTAATAGCAGTTTTCTATGATGAAAACGTAAAATTCCTTCGAATGACTATTTATAATTTCATAATTCACAACTAAATTAGTTAGGAAAATGTAGGATAAAGAAGTTATGTGTTTGTTTTTATTAGTACTGATTTTTTTATAGTATAGTGATATTATGTGCAGGTTGGTCCAGCTAAACGAGATCATCTAAATAATCTGCTTTAGTTATTGTTGTATAAAAAAACTTCTCAGAACAAAGTTACATTATTTCAAGGGCCACATGCAACGGTAAAAATAGTTCTTTTTCATAGCCATGTTTTCTTTTTTACGAAATTTCAAGATCACCATTTTTTTAGATAGAATTATACATGTATTTATTTTTCGATATCCTTGTAGAACGTAAAAGCGTGAAGTAGAAAAGAACGATATATATAATGTATTACGTATTATATATATATATATATAATATTTAATTATATACTCAAACGACAGGTGAATGAAAAAATCCAAATTTTTCGACTACTACATAAAATTTTTTAACTTTTAAGAGCTCGAATGAAAGTTTAGAACGTAAGAAATAAATTAAGATTAGTTTTATCTAAATACTTTTCCTGGCTTTTAAGCTATAAGCAAATTTAAAAAATCGTCCAATTGATGGCCAATAAAGACATTTCTTGATCTATAAGGCGAATTCTTCAATTATTCAGGAATTAAACTAAAGTTTTAATTCTCAGAAATTATCTCTATAGGATATTATTACAAATCAAATTATTGGAAAATCACACATCTACACAAGTTATTACATAGAAAATCATAAACTCATTATAAAATTATACAATTATTGCAAACTTGCAAATTGAATTAAATAAAACAATCTTGTTTTGCAAAACATGTAAACATTACTCTGAATTAAGGGCTGTTAGTATTGATTATAAGTATAGAATGAAAAATATACAAAAAGAATATTTTGTATGATTGAATTTATCAGTAGATCACTGATTTTTATACATTTACAGAGAATTTGAAAGCATATCACTTTACAGAATGTGCATGATATGTAAAAATATATGGAATACCCAAAATAAATTACTTGTTATAATATTCAGTAAATTAAACTATTATTATCTACCTATGTTCCATTTTTTTAATTCATATTTATAAAAATATCTATTTATCAAAGTGTAGGAAATGATTAGAAGAACTGACATTGTCCTAGTGTAAGGATCAAGATACTCCCTATGGTAAGAAATAAACAAAGGTATCTACCCGTAATTGGTACCCTAAAGAGTCGTGCATACATTTCCAAGGATGACGTATATAGAAGTATAGTATCAAGATCTTCACCAGGTGTACTTTGATAAACAAATGGTCGAATGCGCACTTCGTGTCCGATACTTTGTATCATAGAACAAGCAGTTGTTAAACGTGCTGCCTGTTGAAAAATAATAGAGTATCAGTTAAAATTTTCTTTTCTATACTTTGAACTTTTCAATATTTGAAATGCATAATTATCAAATATCAAACTATTCATTCTGATTCTGTTTCACATAAGAGCACATGAGAAAAATATAATATGAAAAATAATTTTTGTGAATTTTCTTACTTTTAGGCCATTCAATGGTGAGGTGAAGTATATTAATATGTGATAATTAAAAAAAGAGAATCTGACAAATTCAAAGACATAATATATGATAATACGTTTTTTAAAGATAAGTGACAAATTTATAATGTTGTTTTGTAAGAAACAGTATGGAACTGATTGACAATGTACTGAATTTTAAAAGTACTCTTTTATAAATAACAAAAAAAGGAACTCATTATGTTTTCCGCCTGTGATCCATATATAGAAGCAAACGTACCTGGATAAAAGGAACTATCGATATTAGAATCCAAAGAACTACGTTTGTTATTTCAATCCACGTGACAGAATTAGTTTGCATGTCGCTGTTATCATATCGGAGTAGCCAAATTGTACCTGCGGCTGCCCATGATAAATTTACAATTGTGTAAATGCATACAGCTGGCCCTAAATCGTTATTGAAATATTTCAATAACTTTTTAAATTCGCTAATCTCCTGTAATATAAGAAATAACAAAAATAATATTGGTTTCTCCATCCCATTTCTTTTTTCTCTCTAATTGTTATTTTTTTATTTTTTATCTACTAATTGATCTGAGTTAAAGGAAACAACTGCATAGAAATCAAATTACAAACCCTCATCCAATCAATAGGAGCTAAAGTATGATGAAGTAGTTTTCCACGAAGAAAATACAGATGCGCCAGTAAAAGTTGCCCTTGCAAGCAGTAACTGGTTATAATTGTTCCTTGAACCATATCATGCCATAATGTGCATACGATTAAAAGTACTTTCATTGTTATTTTTACTTGATATGGACTGTGCAAACAATAAACTTGGAAGAAGTACAGAATAAAACAATGCTAACAGTATGAATAGAATATTCAAGGATATAGAATTGAATATGCTTCAATGGGAAAAAATTTATAACTTTAATTATCATTTAGATGATACTAATATTATATTAGGCAACTTACCTATGTTCTAGCCATTGAAATATAATGCTTCCTCGAGCCATTAACACATTTACTGTAATTAATGCCATAATTATCCATACAAGACTCAATGCTATGAAAAACCATAATATCCGTACAAGTCTCCTTTGATTTCCACGATTTACAGAATTAGAAGATAGAAGAAATGCTCGTTCCATTAAATTTTGTAACTGTTCGTTTTCTTTAATTCGGAACAGATATACTGTATATATGTATGCAACTAAATGTAAAATACTGGGAACCAGATAACTAAATATAACATTTCCAAAGCAAGTAATTTCTTCTGAATCTTCCTTATTCAAATTGGATGCAAATTGAAATTTCAAAGGCATTGTTTTATAACAAAAACCTCTGTCTCTTCTAGAAAACCAATTACATTTAATAATAGTTATATTAAAAGTATTATATTAGGTGTTATTACCTAAAACATGCCATGTATTGTAGTATATATCCAATGCACATAAATATTGCAACTTGACAGGTATGAAGATTCGCAAAAATACAATAACAAGTGCATCGCTGTGAATCATCATTGCTTATTGGCTTTAAGCCCATTACTCCTAATAATCTCAAATATGGTCTTAATATTTTATGTTTGCAATAATGAAGTACTGCTGATGTATTCAGCATTTCAAAATCTGGCATTTCTGTGATTTCACCAATCTATCATAAAATAAGAAGAACATATAACTTACTTGTACTAAAAGGGAAAATGCTAAATAGTCTTACTTCTGTACTTTGCATGTGCAAGTCTGACAATCCAGATGGTGTAGATTCCTGAATTGTTCCTTCATGATTTTGCTGTGGAGGATCTTTCCCATTCTTTGACTCGTTATTCGAGTTTACCTATAAACAAGATAATTAGAACGTAATTAAAACACACATTTTTATTATCAATTTATTATTAACAATTTTAATTATTAGTTCTATAATATAAGATGGAAAAAATGGATTTTATAATCCATCAAAAATGAAAACCAAGAAGTAAATGTGAAATATTAAATTATAGATCTAGATTAAATTATAGATCTATAGATAGTGATTTGAATGTAAACATACTAGATCTTCAAAATCAAAATAAACAGTAATGCTCTATATAGAAAAATTATTACCTTATGTTTCTATCCAAACAAGTATGTTAAGTGTTAATTTCCAAAATTCAAATTCGACAATAGTCCACGATAAAATCACGATATTATATATTATATGATAAATATATTTCATAATAAATAGTATATAGCTAGTAAAAATAAAAAATTATGGGAAATATAAAGTAAAACTTACTAATGTCATTTTTCTTGACAAACGGGCACAGTGCTTTTGAACTTGAAAAGAAAACATTTGTATCGATACTCCGCGTGATTCACCCTAGCGTATAAAATTTATTATATCACTATTTTGAGATGACACTTCACCTCTGTCAAGATATCCATATACACATCGCGACGAAATGAATTATTTTATGCGTTGTATGGACAACTTCTAGTATGGACCGATAGAGCAGAGGAATCCGAAAAGATATATGTTTTAGAACAAAATAATAGATGATGTAAAAATATTTTTTATTCTAAAAAAAAATTACCTAACATTTAACAAATTAAATACAATGATAAATATTAATATTTTCTTTTAGTTAAATTTCCTGCTGGTCTTAGTAGATGTTTATATTCCTTTTCATGTCTCTTCACCAGTAATTTTCTTCGCTTTATCTGTTTCTGTAAATAAATATACATATATGGATATAAGCATATACATGTTATATACATTGTATATGTCACGTGTAACGTTTATAACATATGTGTACCTTTTCAATGGGGAAAGTCATTTCTCTGTTACCACGTGAACTAGAAATTTTAAGACCCTCATTTTCATTTCTTTTCAATCTCTCTCCTAAAGTAGCTCTAAAACAATTAATCAAAACGATGATAACAATAAAAAAAGATACGAAAATAAATTCGTAGAAGTAGATTTACGTGTCGATATTTTTCAACTATCCATATACATAACAATACGCACTTGCTTTGTTTCTTTGCCACCGGTCTTGCATCTTTAAATTCTACATTCTCTTTGATTTCATAGAATTGAGGTTCATTCTGAATACGTTCGTCATCATTTGTCACGCTTTCATCATTCTCTTGCATTTGTCTTTCGTTCTTTTTTATCAACCGGTATTGATTTTTCATTTCTTTAACCCATTGTTTCTCATCTTCTGAACTACTATCATCATGAATAAAGCTTTCATCTGAACTATTATCTGAAAGTATAAGTCTCATTATCAAGTTAATTCAACATATATATATATATATATAAATATTTGTACAACCATGATGTTCGTCTCCCATTGCATCAATTTCCATCTCTTCTTCCATTTCTTTTTCAAACTTGGCTTTTAACTTCTTTGCTTTACTCTTACTAAGTTGTGAGATAACGGGATTTAACAACGTATACTCTGCCGAATTTTTGTCCACTTGAAAATCTGGATTAGTAAACAGTTGTTTGAAACGTTCATCTGTTAGAAGATTGGAAGAAACATTTTTCTTTTTCTTCGCATTTGTTTCGTCATCCATCAACTTTAATGCAAGTTCTTTATTTACACTCGGCATTTTTTGAATCTACAAATACAGATAAATATAGATGAAAAATGTATGATATTCCGTAGATAACGCTATAGAGTAATAAAATATTTAATACCTGTACTCTACTACCGCGAGTTTCTTCCACTTTTTGCTGAATTTTCTTTTTCTTATATTGTTCGAATTCAAATGGTTTCATTACATCTCTTGCTTTCTTATACAATCGAATATCCATAAAGTAGCCATGCATATAAGCTCTAAGGAGGTTAGTGCCTTTCAAGTGCGAAAGGCTTAATTCTTCTAACTCTTTTTCAGTTACAAATTTATAATCATCATAAATAATATCGTAACTTAATTCTTCTAGTTCTTCAGTCAGATTATCTAGAAAACTACACCAATGGGGAGCTGGGCCAAGGGAAGGGATGTAAAACGTTTGCATTTTCGTATTTTCATTGGCAATTAGAAGCATTCCAGTGTTTGGTATAACGCACATATCATTAAAATCGTGCTGGGCTTCTATGGATGTGTACAATTTACCCTGTAAAACGTTGTTTTAAAGTATTCAAAGATGATTGCAATTATTATTCATCTTTCTTATCCACCAACTCATAAATTTTACTCACGTTATTCTTTTCCCATATTTTCACAATAGAACTATCCATAGAATAAACCATATCCATTGTTTGATGGAATTCAATATTTTTAATAGGCAACCCATACATGTGATCTTTGACCAAAAATGGCTTACTGGAACGAATATCGTATAACAATATTTGTCCAGTCAATGTACCTACTCCAAGTGTTAAACCTCCTTGATATCTTAAACTAGTAACCGCAGGAACTTTTTCTAATCTAAATAATAATAAAGTAAATACCATAAGTGAAAATATCAAGAACTTTTGCCAGTAGATTGCATTACAGTATACTATCATACTTACTTATTATCTTCTCCAACACAATGTAAAGCACAGTCCAAACTACCAACTCTATTTCTAACTCGAGGGTCCCACACTTCTACTTTTCCCTCTTCTGTTCCAACAGTAAGAAGATGATGTACAGGATTTATTTCACATTTATTTATGGATGGTGCCTCTGTCAAGAAAGACTGCAAAAATTGTCCTCTTTCAAGATTTATTCTGTAAATCTCGCTACTGTAACATAATGCAAGCTAATGAAAGTAAATTTTGACTATTTAAGATCTTAAATAAAGATTACATTGATGAGAAGAATGTGTATCAGACCTATCTCCCACAACAAAAAGATCACAAGATGGATAATGATATTTTATATCCCTTCCAAAACGAGGTACTCTCATTACATAATATTTTCCATAAGCAACATGGAACTCTATGCCTCTGTCATAGCGTAGAAATACTAGCTGAAAGGTAAAGAATAAAATGATAAATTCAATTACCAGATATTTAATACATAGATAATACATGGATAATACATGAATAATATAAATACATTTACATACTTTGCTATAATCATCTGATAATATGTCAAAAGCAGCAACTTCAGAATCAAAACATCTTTCAAATTTTAAAGATAGATTCTTTACATCAAAGCATTTTACACGTGGCTTATATATACCTGTCGCTAATATATATTGTCCATCGTTTGATATTTTGATTGAAGTACTAACACCAGGCATATCAAAATCTTGAATAAGTTCGATTCGACGCCGAATGTCTATCAAAATGATATTGTGATTTACATATAATATTTATATTTTATCACTATATAACAGGTAACAGGTTTATGAAAAGTTCACTTACCAACATTTTTCTTCAATAAGTTACGTCTTTTACGTTCGGATAACCACTGACGAAAATTAAACGATGAAAAATTAGTACTATTAAAATGTATAGAACGATATTTGATATAACAAATAAATATTTACCTCTGGAAGAGACTTCCCAGCGCTTAGATTATATATTTTCACATCATTCGGGCAAGATACTTGCATTTTGGAAAAACAGATATATATATATATAACAATATTAAAGTATATCAAATTTGTAATTTATATTGTTCATAATTAATTAAAATTCAAAACCTCGGAACACGTGCCGAAGTTCTCTTATAAATTCAAGAGATCATAAATTCATGTATAACGTTTATATAAATACTTAGCACGTAAGTTAGTTATATGTATGTATATACTTTAAACAGAGAGGTCGCCACGATGTTCTTTATTATGTATAAGTGTGAAAACTATTAAAGCGAATGCCAATTAACGAACTTGCAATTAAAAAGCACTTCCATTGCTATTCTGTTGATAAAAAAAAATTATTTAAAAGTATGTAAGATTAGAGTTTGAAAAGTCGATAGAATGCAATAATATGTATAAATATAGTATGGTACATTCGAGTAGAAAACGAAAATTTTTCTTTTAAATGATGAAAGTACTAGAAATGATGAAACAAAAATGTATAATTTAATCCTCAAATAGTATTGTTGGATTATATATTACATTAATTTATGTCAGATTACTGAAATTTAGGGTATTTCATGTTATTTTATATTGGGCATTCTCCGCGACAGAGATTAGTAATAAAATGAAATTAAATGAAAAGTTTTAAAATTAAATAACCGAATATCCGATGAGCTAATGCACAAGGAAAATTAAAGAGATAAAAGAATATAATTTCGCGAATATCGAGGATTTGAATATATCGATTGATGAATCTATAGGTTGGCAGAACTGTTCGGTTTCGGTAGTCAATTACCGGCCGGTTATCAAGAGTGGGGAGAACACGATCATCAGGCAAGGAGAGTCTGGTGGGGCCGAGAGGGGTCGCTGCTAACCACGAAGAGAGGAGCGGAGGGGCGAGAGAGAAGTGTGGCCGGCGTTGAGCGCATATAGGTAGTCGTGAGAAGAGTCAGTCAGTGACGGGTTGTGTCTTTAGTGGCGTGGTGAACGATTGAGTCGAGCCGCTTGTGTTAAAAAATGAGCTGGCAGGATTACGTTGACAAGCAGCTGCTCGCGTCTAGGTGTGTTACCAAAGCTGCAATCGCGGGACACGATGGCAACCTTTGGGCAAAGTCTGAAGGCTTCGAAGTGAGTATGTCGTTCGACTAACGCCTCGGAAGCTTATTATTAGCTAGCCGACAAGAGGGAAAGTACGCACTGAATATACTTCAAAGAAATTTAAACGTATCATATCAGTAACTTGCACTTCGTATTTTTCATCTTTTCTCCCTTCTCCTTAGTTATCGTTCACCTCAGTTGATCCAGTATCGAATATTTTTCTCAGTTTCTTTATATCGGGCTAGAGTGCTATATATTAGTGATTAGCACGTAATGTATGTATTTACTGCTGATAGAGTTTTATGCCTATTGATTAACTATGTATTACTAATAAGTTTCTTGTTTAATACGTTCCAGTAGAATCTTAATGAATTTCGCGAAATAACATGATCAGTGTAGAGAGACATTTTTGTCGTGAAAAAGATATTGCCACGTAATCATCGGCATATTTTGTTTTTCCAAAGCGAGGAAATAGGTATCCTTGGGTACGTAATAAATGGGAAAAATCGTTGAAGTTCCGCGTGTTGACCCGGCATGGTTATCCCCTCGTGTTACCGACGCCGGTTAGATCGAGTAATATTCGAGATTAAGTTGTCGGATATAGTTGAAACTCGTTACCGTTCAATCAACAATAATTGAGATTTTCGCTTTTATCGGAAATTTTCCCAAGGTATTTCGTCCACCGCCCAAATATGTCTGCAGCAGAGGACCGGTCGTCGTAGATACATCGCATAAATTCTCGAATCGATGGGAAAACTAACCATTGTATAAGCAAATGAATTTATCTCCGGCTAGATTTCAAAAGAAAAATTTGTTTCGTGCGGTTATGAAGGTGGTCTAACAGGGTAGGGTGTGGCAATTTTCACCAGAGAAAATTTTGTCTGGTCGAACTTGAATGGTTTTCGACTAAGTTTAACATGGCTGCCTGCCGGGCACGTTGCCGCTGCCGCCCATGGAAATGGTGGCTCCTATTGTCGGTAGTGGCTTCTATTCCTTATCGAAGCTGTTCCATTCTCGACATTTCTCGTCACTTACGTTGGTATTCGCCCCGAAGCGAACGAAAATTTTAACGTTGATGGCATTCGTTACGAAGATGACTCATTTCTTCGGAAGCTATCCTCTGTTATCGAAAGACGTACGCAGTGACGCCTACGTGCATGTTCGATTTCGATGTATCCTATCTCTTTTGTGCTTTTTCTGTCTCTTTCTGTTTTTTCAATACCCGGCCGAAATGACAGAAAAACGCAGAGTTTACATGAAATAAAGATTTTGTTTTGTATACGTGAGATTTGGATATTCGAGCAGTTCGAATTTTCGAGAATTATTACTTGGAAACTTGTTATATTCGAGTAATAGAGTTTTTTTTGTTATATACTTCCTTTTCTTTATTTTCACTAATGTCCCAAGTAAAATTGTTTAATGTTACAAAAAACGATCGGAGACAGTTCTAGAAAAGTTGAGGTCGATCGACGCGCCATCCGCGTTGCATTTAAAAAGCTCTTGTGAATCGTGTCGGTAAATTCTAAGGACCTCGAATTAGCGTGTGCAATAGCAAAATGAAACGACGAGGGTTTAAAAATGTTGAGAAAGTTGGAACAAAGAGGTTGTTTCTCTTCGACAAGGGAGGAACCCATATAAATTTTACTAGATATTCTTTGCGTATACGTATACAATCATAGAATCTTTTTTCTAAGGATACTAAAGTCTTCCTCTTGTCAGTTTCGTCAATCAATTGACAAGACATTTAATTTTTTTTTTACAATTTTACTTTTCACTCGCAAGCATAATCTCGAGTTCTGGGATATATATGGAAGTATTTTGGCGATATGCATGATTTGGAAACAGCAAAATTATGTCTTAGTTTCTGAGAAAGAAAGACAATGCAAAAGCGTAGCGTGTTTGGTTACAAGGTAAAGCAGTTCTTTCTTGGATTCGAAGAAAGGCTTTACGCGAAGAAAGACGGCGAAACGTATAGATAAAGGTCGCCAGCTGCACCGTGGCCTCGCGCGCGCACACACACTTTCCGGCTACGAATGCCAAAATGGCGATGCCGGCCGGGCAGCAACCTTCCACAGTATCGTACCTGGAGTCTCAAAATGGGCGTTTTGGCGCCTGACCAAAATTTTTCGTGGTATCTTGCTCTTCCATTCTGCCACTACGCTTCATCTTTTCATGCTTCGCAATCTACTTTACCCTCAGAGCACCTACCAGAATTTTGTTAAATTTTTCCACGAGTATATTTCGAGAGATTCGGAGTGGAGTAGATAATAGCTCGAATGCAAAAGTTAAAAGAAAATAATTTAAATTATATTTATGAGGTAAAATGAGGTTAGATTGCTATGAATAATGACATTTTATACAAACTAACAAATTATCATGGAGTTCTAGATAACAGTGATACTTTGAATTTAAATCCAAAACTACCGTTTCGAGTTATTTTTAAACACGAAAATGTCACGAGGTCGTCGACGTGCGGCCACAGTTGCGCGCGAATCCTTTCTCGCGGTAATTATACTTTATGGAAATTACGATAGGTTTTGGCGCAAGGTAGGATTACGAACGTTGCCCAATTTAATGTAAGATAATTTCAGACGACCTTGACGTTCGATAAACGTATCCGATTACGATTGTTAAATGTGTCTCCCCTTATTGTTCTTTTATCTGTTAGTGGTACTTTATTAAATATCCTATGATTATTCACATACAAACGCATAAGCACATATGCGCGCGCATAGCGCTCATCTGTTTACCATATAAATACCAGAAAAATATTTTTAATTCTAAATCTTAACCGCGTTGAAAAAACGAAAAAAATAGTTAAGAATTATGAAGATAATGGTTTAACATTTATATGATGATCATCGTGCATCAGAAAAGCGTATCACGCGGTGCAATTTTTCTGTAAGGTGACACGAGTCGTTATCAAAAATGATTATAGATAGAGATATGTTTTCTATGTATCTATAATCTGATACAAGTGGTATCGCAAGAACACCGATTAATCTATTTTGTTATGATTGCTAAACTTCACTTTTATATCTGATATACATAAAAGTATTGATATATGACTTTAATGGATAACAGGAATGACAAAACTATGTAAAATTGAATTCTATCAATTTCTATTTATATAAGTCGTATTTACATTGCATTGTATAGGGGATTTATGTTATATTATGTATAGGGGAGACACATAATGAAGGACTATACTTATGCACTGTCTATCATTTAAATATGGATTTAAATTGACTTTTGTACGAAGATGAAAATAATTTCTGTGCATAGGTAAGTAAAGAAGAGTTGACAAAATTGGTCCAGGGATTCGACGAGCAGGATATTCTGACGTCGTCGGGTGTCACCTTGGCCGGCAACAGGTACATTTACCTGTCAGGTACGGATCGAGTGATAAGGGCAAAGCTTGGCAAAGTCGGCGTCCACTGCATGAAGACGACGCAAGCGGTAGTTGTTTCTCTTTACGAAGACCCTATACAGCCACAGCAAGCCGCATCGGTCGTTGAAAAACTCGGGGACTACCTTGTGTCCTGCGGCTATTAGGTTGGTATATACGTACGTATGTATCATTCGAGTATATGTATCCTTAGGCTGCGAATATAGTAGGGCAGCGAGGAGCAAGGATAACGGCGAGTAGCGATGGGCTCTGAAACAATTCGAATTGAGATTCAAGTCTGAATCAAAACTTTCAAGAGTTTTAACCTTCGAATCCTGTTTGAACTGGTTCGAATTTGTCGTCACGTACATATACAATGTAGATAGGAACTTTTCGAGATCACATCACTAATCACCACTATCCTCGCTCCTCGCCACTTCTATAATCTCATATTTAGTAGTCAAACATTAAATCTTTGTCACGTCTCTGTGCGGTAGTCACCATGATATAGGTTATGTCGAGGTGATAGATTAAAACATAGAGTAGCAGCGCCGATTGTTGACACGCAGAATCATAAGCAGCATTTCCATACTTTTTGGTAGGGAGAATCGAAGCAAAGCTAACGTTATACCTTTTATGCGACCCTGACTACTTTATGTTTCGGGACCTTATCTTGTTAGGTATAGGTTAGTTCGCTCGAATGCGTCGACGGTCGATTACAGACCAATTTCGTAATCTCTTTGTATCGTGATGGCTACTGTACGTGTATATTTTCAATGCATGAACCACACGCTACATAGTTTTGAAAATTTTCCAGCCGAACGAGACGAACGGTGAAATTCAAAGATATTCGTTACGCGCGTACGAAATGACACATGCATAAGTGAGTCACTCTCGCATAATTTCAGTCGACCGCTTTGGCTCGATGTATCAGTTTGCCACGATGACTAATCACGGATTTGCGCGCGTCCCTCGTGCTCGGATCGCACGCGCACACTGAGAAGCACTGACAAATACGTACTTTTTTCTACCAACGAAAGAACAGAGAACGTGTGTTCTTTGTTTGAGAGCTATGAACTAGATAGAGAAAATAGAATAGAAATTAATCACATGTAAAACATTACATTTACTATTGAATTTTTTTTTAAAAAAAAGGGGGAAAGACGCTATTCATAATTATATAGAGGATGGGGCATAAAAAGTGACAAATAGGTTTTTTTTTACAAAACTGACTTTCTCGTTTAAAAAAAAAAATAGATTGGCATATTAATATTTTATCGCTTGAAAAATTTATATGGCATCGAAAAAATGAAAATAAGTAGATTTTATTTTCCACTTTCCTCCCCCACTCTTTCTCTTTTCCTTCACACTAACTAATTAATTGTGTTCGTACAACCAAATTAACAGCGGAACGTTTTCCACTCTTCTTTTTGTTTCAGTAACCTCTGGGACCCAACATAAATATCTAATATTAATATTAAACGATACGATCGATTATTTTAATGAACAGCGAATGGAATGCGTCATGCCGCACGAGTCGCGCCGGAACTGCCGCAAGCTTGCCGCGCGACATTCGATGAAGAGCAACAACTACATCAGCAACAACACCAGCAACACAGCTATCATATTCCAGTCGTCGTTCTCTCCTCTTCGATTCGGCCGATCGACGTTCGGGGAACAGACGCACGCGCTCACGTGTGCGTAATAACTTCCGAAAAAAGCTCCTAAGCATTTACTTGGAAAATGATCGCGCAAATTGTAATCGATGAAGGGCGGTCTTTTCATTGTTTTCGTTTCATCGTAGCACCCATGTTTCGAGTTTTTATGTCCGTTTGTGTATTCACGACCGAGATAATGTCAGTACTATAACGACAGGAATTCCGAAAGCTTCGATGAAGACAAAGGAAAAAAACGCTTTTTTACAATTGAATAATAAAACGAAAAATTATGAACCGCAAGCACCATGCAGTTTTACATTTATACGCACCATAACAACAGATAAGTATTTACCTCAGAAGTGATAATGACATACAGTGAGCCGAGATGAATTAAACGAGGGGGAAAAGAAGCATCTTTTATTTGCGAACGATCGTATTATGTCGATTCGTTGACGGAGAGACAAAAATACACGAGACGCATGCATTAAGTATAAGAAATAATGATAATAAATAATAGTAAACTATTGCGTGTTAGGTTTACAGTCTTTTTTGTAGAGAATGAAAGGATGTTAGAGACGGCGAGAGAGAGAGAGAGAGAGAAAGAGAGAGAGTGCGAGCGTTAGAGAAAGTTTGATGGAATAGAAGAAGAGGTGAAGATGGAGAAATGGGCGTGAAAGAGGAAGCGAATGATCGAGAGGTAAATAACGAATTAGGAAGAGAGGGAGTGAGCGTGCGAGTGAGAATAATAAGGGAAAAGGGGGAGGTAGAATGTGAATGAAAAAATTAATTTCAAGGATTGAAGAATCGCGAAGAGGAAACAAGAGAAGCGGTGTCTGGAAATGTTTAAGGGAGCGCGACAGAGGTATAACACCGATGATAGATACGGAACAAGATGATAAAAAAGCGAAGTGAAGCTACAGTCGATGAGACAGTTGACAGCAATGGTGGCGGTGAGAGGACGGTGCGGACGATGCAGGCAAACGTGCGGTAGGGGGTGAAAAGGCGTGGATTGATTGTAATCCTGGCTGGCCTCTCCCTCCCCCATCCAGATCGATACAACCCTTTTAACTATTTACTCTCTTTAATATTGCTATGTGTAAGAAGAATAAAACAAATCGGGGGATGTGTCACTTATCGATAAGAGGAAGAAATACAGAGAGAGAGAGAGAGAGAAAGAAAGAAAGAAAGAGAGAGAGAGAGAAAGAGAGTGAGAGCGAGGGACAGGGGTGAGAACTGGAACGAGAAAAAGAGTCGCAAGATGTACACCAAGATAATATAAATATATAAATATGACATTTTCAAGCGCGCGTGGCATGCATACAAAACACGAACACGATTGCGAAAGTTGAAAGGTAGAACTATACACGGAACAAGAATATACATATAATTCGATTTTCTATAATTTTTATATCTTCATTTATTCGATTTACATCTTAGTTTTACTTTCTTCTTTTATATAATCAGTGTTCCCTATCTAATGCAACTGATTATAATCGAAGATAGTCTCTTACGTTCGATACGTGGATCTAATACAAAATCAAATCTATGAAAATAAAAATTTAGATTTATATTAAAACATATTCGGAAGAGCAACGTAATTCTCCTTGGCCGTGTAAACGTTTCTCATTCGACTAGCGCAGTCTTCTATAAGTTATACCAAGAGGAACATCCCCGCAGTCGTATACAGGCGCGCATGCACACACACACACATACACATACATCTAATACACGATACCGCTATCATTTATTATTACTGTAATATTACTGCTACTATTATTATTATAACTGGTTGCTTGTCGATTCGGCTGGTGTCAAGCAGCAACCCAAACTACTATGTAACGATTTTTATTGATAACAAAATAAGGAATAAACATTGAAGTAATAATTGTAATAAAAAGGTAACTCCCAGGCGTCGTTGAAATATTCGCATCCGCCTCATGCTTTTAGCTTTTCCTTTTTTGTTTGGAAAAGGATATATATATACACATATATATATAATATATATATTTTGAGATCCTTTCGTTTTATGGGAAAAAAAAATCGTTCTCGTTATATCGAAACCAACGATGCGACGATTATATATATATACGTACTACTACATTTTTCGTGTCCTATCGAAACTGGATCGAACTCAACGGCCGATAAAACCACTTTCGATTTTTTGAAAAAATAATATGTACACCGGAAGATGGTCGACGTTTATGGTTCAAGAAAGGCAGAAATAGAAAGCAAATGCGGGTGGGATAGGGGGGTGAGTGAGGGTGTTGCGTGCGCGTCGACTCGCGCGCGCTGGGATGCCTGTGCGCATGAGAGCGAGAGAGAGAAAGAGAGGGCTACATTTGGTTGGTTAAAATTAGGTATATAACTTTGTAAAGCCGATATACTTGCTCTTAAGATTTTTTTGCAAATGTCGACAAGAAGAATCTTCAGAATCGTGACACACGAATAATGTTTAAGGAAACAATAAATTTGTATAAAGCGGTGTAATGAAACGCCTTTTGTTTTCATTCATTCAAATAACGTTCAAAATAGAGAAATTATCGTAGAATTCTATGCCTCACAACTGCATATCTCGCGGTGATAAATAGACGATAAAAACCGCGTTCTTCCGCGACCAAGGATAAGATTAAATCACGCGTATGTAACTTCCGGTTCTCGGCTTTTGGACGCGTTTATTCTTATTTCAAATTGATACTATTTAACATACATTATTGGGAAATTACACTTACCTGTACGTGGAATAGAGGTTTCTCATGTAGTGCATATACACAGCGTGTTTCATTATTTTCCCGATTTTTTAAAGGAGTTGGCTGAAGAGCTATAGTGAAAGGGAAGAGGTTCCTGTAAATCAAGCGTGAAAAACAAATCGTTTATTGCAATAAACGGCATCAAAGCCACCAAGCATACAAGGGAGTAAATGTTATTTTTACTTTCGAACCATGGTACTCGATAGTACTGAAATTTTGCTTATTTTTTATTTAATAAAATTAATTTCCTGTAAACACGCAGTTCTTCGATCGTATTTTGTTGATTTTATTAAAAAAAAAAAAAAAAATAAAAAAGAAAGGAAGGAGGAAACAAATAGTTATGTACCGAAGAAAATGTCTATTTTGGTGTTCTAACTCGTGAAGCCTTTGATGTTGTTTATCTTACTAAACGTTCTTATTCCAAAAAAAATCGGAGAATGGGATAACCTGCATATCGTATACGTATACATGCATACGTGTGTGTGTGTGTATATATATATATAATATCGGTTCATCTTAATTTATAAACCGTTATTTAATTTATTGGTAGATTAGAAGATTAAATAAAACTTTTTACAAAATTATCAAGAAAATTTACATAAAAATCGCTCTCGCTTACTCGCACTGATTTTGTTTCATCTTAAAAAACATTACTTCTAATTACAGCGACCAGGATCGCCACACCTTTTATATTTTCTATCAATCAACGCTTTATAGCCTACTATTTTTAGATCGTTCTCGCGAAATTTATTCGATTCGCATCTCAGAGTAAATAATTGGATGATTCTCCAAATCTCTTTCTGTCATAAATAACGACTAGAGAGATCAGAATGAGAGGCGCAAGCCTTTTGCGGTGGAGAGAACAATTATATATATATATCTATATATATATATATATAAGATACAAACGAACGGATGGTCTCGGATAAATGTTACGTATATACGGAATCGAAGGAAAGACTTGGATCGTAATTCACGAAATGTCGTCGATATTAGTACCGAGGCGTCGAGCGCTTGATTTCGTCGAATGACTTTCCTAATCGTGCATTCGTAATCCTGCGTTCGTGCATTTGCGCTACTCACTTATTGCCATATCATCTTTTTTATTTTTTCTTTTTTTTAGTACCTTTAATTCTTGTTCTTCCAACGATGAAAACGATAAAGCTATCGAATTTGTACTAAAATGTTCTCCTCGTTTGCGTTAGAGTCCTTTCACAGGCATTGTCCATCTACTCTGTGTAATCTACAAATCGTTAAAACTACGCGAAGCATACACATTTTATTTACCCGAGTTTGTCTCCGCTTTTGACCCGTTTTTTCCCAACTTGTACACGCTCGTTTTCATTCAGGGAGACAAAGACTAGAAGAAACGATGCGCCCAACGAACCGGTCTTAACATCGTGGCTAGTTAAACAACAGTGGATTTGATAATGGCGTACACGAATATCGTATCGTATTACATGCCCGGCAACATCGATAACTTGGCTTTAGCGTGCACGGTGTGCGTCTCTTATTCTATTCGGTGATGTATTGGAATTTCTCGAATACAATCATGTTCAGAACACATGTGAAAAACGTTAAATACGGGTGACAATGTTTCGATACTTAACTTTCGAAATGTCTCACCTGTTACCGGGATTAAAATGTTCATGATCTGTATTACACGAGTATCGTGCACATTTTTCCTTCGTATTTAACGCATATTTAACACGAGAAACACGAACGAGTCCCTCGACTCGTTTCGAATTATTCGAAATTTTCTTCCGAAGAAATCCATCTTTCCTCTCGTTCTTCGTTCTATCTGTTCTTGGCTGTTTGTCAAGAAAGTTTAGGCATTTCGGTGCTTCTCTCCTTTCCAAATGGGGTCTCCACCGGCTAGCAGTGATTATTTCACGATACTACCCGTTCGAGGGAAACAACGGTTGTTTTGTTGAAATCGTAGATAAGAGGGAGAAAGGGAGAGAACAGGGGCAGGGGCAGAAGCAAACAAGAAGAGGAAGAAGAAGACGAAAAAGAAGAAAATGATGGAAGATGACGAAGAGAACAGAAGACACCGTTGAAAAAAGTGATTGAACACGTACACGCGTGTACGTGAAATGAGATATAGCATACCGCGCAACGCTGGGACGAAGATTGCTTTACAAACGTTCGTTTAAATGGCATTAAGTTTAAGTAGCATTAACCTTTATTAGATTACCTTTTAAGTTATCTTATTAGATAGGTGTGCATGCATGTCAACGAATGTGCGACAAAGCGGCCAGCGTGCCCTCGGGTTTTGTAACTGTAGTACTTAGTAACAGTAGCAACGGTAACAGCAATAGCAGCAACAGCAGCGGTAGCAACAACTAGCACGCGGCCGATGCGTATCTCGAATGCCCATCGTTCTCACAGTCCTAGCTCGATCTTTTCGCGGCGAAAAGATCGCGGAACAGTTGCTCTCTTCTTACGTTCCTTTGTCACGTATCCTTATGATTCGCGATCGTTATTTACAAGTGTCACTATACATAGAGTGTGTAATAAAACCGCGTTAAAATAAATAAATATATCACGCAGGGCGAAAAAAGCAGTATCATAACCTATGTTGCGGCCTAGCGACATTTGCCAATTTTCTTTCTTTCTTTCGTTTTCTTCTGTCTTATTTCTTCTTTCCTCTTCCTTGAAATTCCAGCATTCTTTTAAGTCACGTGCTCGTGTTATCGCCCTCGTAATCGTTCCAACGACTTCCGCCGTATTCGATATATCGAACAAGCCGCGAACGATACGATTATTTAAAATACGTTTTAAATAACCTGCAAAGTGAAATGACGCGCAAACACGTTTCCACAATGAACACGATTCATAGGGAAATTCTGTTTCCGCGTATTTCGAAGGACGACAACGATAACGACCACGACCACGATGAAGAAATTCACGTTGTTGCGTTTGGTTGGCGCTTGAAACGAGGAAAGGAAAAGGAACTAGGAAATGAAAGAGAAAGGGGAACGATTGTTCGTTCGATTGATCGACTAAAATTTGCACTTTGAGGTTCGTACAAAATTGTATAAAGAATCGAAGTAAAATGAAAGTCGAACGAATACCAAGAAATGTGATTCTCTATATGTTTGTATGCGTTGGCCGAGTTGGCGATATATTGCGAAGGCAATCTTTGGCATTCAAGCGATTTTCCGATTGGAATCGACTTTGTCGATAATTCGAGAGGAGAATATCGTCTGCTACATCCTATATCGAATTTTCCAATTCTCTACTAGATGTAATTTTCGCAAGAATTATCGTTATTATCGTGACCATTTTGTTACATTACTGGCTATATAATCTTAATTCGCCTTCCTTCTATATATCATACAAATAGAGGATTATCGATAATAGTAATTGAGTAAGTAAGCAAGTAAGTAAGTAATTCAACCGCTAGTTCTAGATAACACTGGTTACCGTTCCGTAACAATAACGCATTTATCGTCTCTTGCGTTTCACTTGCGTGTTTCAACGTTCTCTGCATAAGCATTATCATTTTGGTGATAGCGTTTCAGGATTAACAATGGTAATAACAATGATCGTAACAACAACCCTACGATAATAATTCAAATAAATAGCAATAATAATATTAATATTACAATAGTAAGTCCTTTTAGGTCCAGGAACTCGATAGGCCCAGATATGCAATCCCTGCGTGCCGTGAAAGGCGACTAAAAGGGAAAAATTATGATAATAAAGGAGGAAAAGATATAAATAAACACAGTGGCAACGATTGTGGCGACGAAAGTGGTTATTGGTACTAATTATGTGTATTAAGTTGGTGCGTATGAAATGTCGTTTCTTCCAATTCAAATTTGGCGCTCTAACAGCATCCATTCAATTTTGATCTATTGTCAATTATCAAACATATTATAAAATTTGCCATAAATCACGTATGTTTAGCGTAATTTTTCATGTTAGAAGATTTATAATAAATATACCAAAAGTTTATTATTACTTCTAGATAGCCAGAAAGTTTGTGTAATTTTTTATGGGCTTAAATTAAAAAAAAAAAAAATGGCACGAAAGTTGCTGAAAACCAACATTTAGTATTTGGTAAAGTTAAACACAACTTTTATCCCATCTTGCAATCTTCCAATGCGTAAATTACTGAAAAAGAAGTTAATTCTTATAAACTTGAAATAATGATATTAATTAATCATTAAGACAGAGCATTGAATCGTATAAATATATTGATTAAAACCTTATTTGGCGGGACGGCATATTTCGTACATACCAACTTAACAACAGAAATGAGAAATAAATAACGACGAGGATGACAACAATGGTGGTGGTGGTGATGATGGTGATGATGATGATGATGACGATGATGATGATGATGACGATGATGATGATGATACAGGTAATGAATTGCCGTAATAAAAATAGTTATTTATATGGTAACGTTGAAACTAGAGGGAACGTTTCGTTGGTATAATTACAAATTGCTCGAATAACAATAAATACGTATAGTAAATACAATGTGATTGCTTTTTACATGGTCATGATTCCGCACGCATTCGTCCCTCCGTGCGTTTTTCTTCTTTCTCTCTATTGCCTCTGCCATAATACGCGAGTAATAAACACCGTCTAAAGTACACGTATTTAGATAACCGAGTACTCGAATACTTGATAACTTATAGTTTATTTGCTCGCTCTATATAAACGTGCTGGCGTGTCGGATACACACAAGGAAGATGATGGGACAGAAACGCCTATGGTGTTCTGATGCACGCGATCGGTCGCAACCCGTCGATCAATCGCAACGATCGTCGATTATCGATCGAGTCCGTCAATTGGAAAGCCGATTACCGTGTACTTTTTGGCATTTACTAATCAAGCAGTTGCCCATTCCAATCGACTCTGATCTAACCTTCCACCCCCGATGATATTAATAATAAGTCGTAAGACTTAATCGGTGCTGTTACCTCTGTAAAGTAAAAGTTCCGTTTAATCGAAATCCATCTAACAATTAGGTTAAGCCGTACAAAGCTTGCAATTTACCTCTCGAGTGGAAAAACTATCGAACGTTTAACTGCTCGTGACGTGAAACTCAGCGTGTATACACGCCTTGCGAGCAAACTCGAACCATCTTACCATTGAAAAATCTTGCTATATAGTGGTGTGTTGTGTAGGTTTTCTTTTTCTATGCGTTTCAAGAAATAGAAATAAATAGAGTAAACGAACGAGTCAACGGATCAACTGCTGCCGCTGTGTCGTTGCTCGAATCCTTTCTTATATCGCGTACTTCATGTTGTTTACACGACTGAAGTTCGATTTAGATTCGATTTAGCAAAAGTCGATTCATGACCTGCTCGAATGATTCGAACAACGCCAGCTGGTGACGAAATCGACACGATTCGCGCAGCACTTTGCCTCGTTGCTTCTATTCCGCTTCGCGCTTTCGAGCAACGCGCTCGCACGAGCAAACGAGCTGTGCGAGAGGAACGAAACGATTTAATATGGTAACGAAAACGTAACGTAGCGTAATCTCATTTGCAGGTTATCTTGTAATTGATGGTACAACCTCGACATCGAGACAAGCAAGACCAACAAGCAAGTGACGATTCTATGCGACAAAATAAGTTGAAAACGTAGAACACCGTTCTTTTGTTTTTCAGAAGCTCTATTTATTCGATCTTTGGAGAATTTGAGTTTAATTAATTAAAATATATTTATAACGCATGCGGCCTTAATTCTAACACACATTTTGGCTAATCCTCCATCCAATTAATTTCTTCTTGCTCTATGAAGCTACGGATTGTCTTGAAACAGTTTGAAAGCGTTTCTTTGCTGTTGAAATTAAAGATAGACGCATTAAAAATACAAGGAGCTCTGCAAGGTTGTCTATGTTTCGACCTGAAGGATCTCGCTGCATACTAATACTCCTACTTGGATTTATATTTATCGCATTGCGTCAAGCAGAATAGACAAACAAGGCTTTAAATCAAAATACATCATTCTACATTTTCGGCTTATTTTTCGTATAGAACCCGCCCTTTGCTGCTCTTAGCATAATTTACGAAACAATCTAATTACCGCATACGACCAGATGTAACGAGAAACGGAAGGAATGGAAAGAAAATCTTTTAGCCGAATAGCCAGAGAGTGTTTGAGAAAAAGGAAATAAGGAGGGACAGAGAAACGTAATTAATACGCAAAAAGATTTTACCCACGGGCTGACGTAGCTTGTTGGACTCGGAGACCACCGATCGGGCGGAATAAAAGCTCGATGAAATGGACGAAGGAACGCGAACCTTGTCGCTGCATCTACCACGAAGCAGCACCGAGGTTACTGGACGATGCAACAGCAAGCACTGTGTGTCAAAGCGCTCGTAGCGACGTGGTGTCGATAATGGTGCTGTTGTCGTGGCGCCTGTCTCTGTCGTTGCTGGCTCGTCACCCTACCGCCTAACCTGGGCTATTGGTTCTCCAGCGAATAATGACGCGACCTCTTCCAGAAACCTTTGAAGAATCCTTTCTTCTTCGGCGCGTCCCCGCATTCGGCAGCTGAAGCAAAAATATGACGCGGCTCTTTCCCTCCTAATACATCTGTAGGCTCACTGTCCACGAAGCTTCTCTTCATAGAAGCGTAATCGTAGTCTATTATAAAGCCAAGTCCACACTGACAGACGATTGTCCGAAGACATGTTCTGCGCCTGCGGCAACTGTCTTCCGTTCTTAGACACAAGATCCGCGGACAATTCACATTCGTCGACAGATATGCATCTATCAAACGTAAGCAGAATGAGCTTTTCACCTCTTTTGGGAGGCAACGATCCCGCTGTACGATCGTCACACGGTTTGCTACTTTACGTTGAGCCAAGACTAGACAAACTTACCGAATGTCCAGCTAGATAAATTGTAAAGTACAAATTAAATAATAAAAAAAAAAGAAAAAAATGTTGAGCCAAGAAAGAAAGTAAAATCAAAATCACCGCAAGTCACATACCGCCGTATCGTGGATGTGTCGTAACGAACAAAGGTCATCTCTCATTTTTCTTAATTGTACTATACATTTTTTAATACGTTAACAAATACATTAATCAATATGTTATGACACTTTCGAAATTTGTTCCTCGTCGTATTAATTAATTATTTATATTTACATGATGCCCAATTCTACAAATGGACATTCTAAGTAAAGTAAGTGTTTATCATTATTATTGACTTATTAATGATTATTAATAGTCAGCATTTAAAAGGTTTAAAGTAATCTTTTCTTTGTACTTTAGGGTCGGCGATGGTCACATCTCTTCAAAGATACATTTCAATAACCCGCTTGTTCCATCGCATCTTCGACTCATCCGATGCCTGTTGGACAAACGACGTTGCCCTTAAACAGCGTTTGACATCTTTTGTCGACTGTCGGCGGACGATGAACGCAGACAATACCTGTCAGTGTAGACGAGCGCAGACGTGACGACGATACGTCTACGCTGGCGTTAGTAGTCTGCCAAATGTACAGCGAGATACGTTTTGTCCCGTCGTTAAAATATCGAGCAACGAGAAAAACGCTTTCATCCTATATCGCTACATTAGTTTGTAACAGCTAGAGAACGCGCTGCTCGCTTTCGACGATATTAACGCCAATCGTCATGATGAAAACGCGTAACAACGAAAACGGTTCGCTGCTATTTCATGACTAGGTGCACGTTACTTTACAACGATCGTTGCATGGAAGCGTACTTATCGCGAGCTTCAACGCGTCTAATACGCGTCTATGAAACGACGTTTCGTGGACAGTGGGCCAAACTCTTTCTATCTTACATGCTACTCCGACACCCATCCAAATCATCCGCGTTTCTTTACCGATAAAAATTGCTCGCTTTGTAATTGAATTTTCTATCGTCGCGTGTTATATATTATAGTACGTATACTTGTTTATCTCATTGGATTATTAAAATCTGAGTGTACAAGCAAAGCTGGTACTGGAGCGACGCACCAACTGCGTCGTGTATTTCAGCCACGTTTTTACTCTCGCTATATGTTAATAGGGGAAGCGTTGGCAATTGTCTGTCGCCTGCATAATAATCGACGGCCTTTCCGGCCTTTCCTTCGAATCGGCGGACGTTAAAATCCAGCTATGACCGTCGCGACGGCGGATACTCTTCCTCCATCTCTCGATGCGCTCCAACTCGCTCGAGAATATATCATATTCGGAAAATACAAACTCCATTGTATCCGCACGAAACGATTCTATCCTTCTGTTATTTCTCTCTGTAATGTTTAAAGTTCTCCTGGTTACCATCATATCGGTCCAAGTTCTCAACTCTTGTCCCGGTGTCCCGGTCGGTTCACGAATACAGTTAGCCACGTTAATATTCACACATGCCACTATCTCTGTATTCGTTGTTGATAAGAAATCGTGAGAAGAAGGCCATATCTCTGCGATGCCAGGAGCCGGAGAAAAGGGATAAAGCGAGCGAGAATGAGAGAACGGTGCGTATGGATCAATACCGATAGTGTGCAGCTACGTAGCGCACGTAGTACACGCAAATTGTTGGGTGTGTCTGATGATCTCTGTTACTTGACTAGCCAAACTATCCGAACTTGACAGCAATGTTGCTTGTTACTGGCGAGAAATCGTGTCGTGGCAATGAAGGTACTTCTCGAGGTCTTTGTTTAGAGTGTTAAGATTAGACGAAACGACCATAGAACATAGAGACTCGCCTACGCTCGTTTAGCGTAAACGTTCGTCCAGCAATTTGTTCCTTGATCAATTTGCAACGATCAGACGAATATTTTCCCGGCGTTCTTGGAGGTCAGCAATCAGCAAATATCGACACAATTTACATGTTTCTTTTACGCTTGAATTTTATCCAGCTCGCACCTTTACAGGCAAATTGAAGGAAACGTTGTTTGGCTTGTACATAAAGTTCTTCTCTATCCTTCGTTCTGTTTCTCTTGGTAAGAAGAGCTTTTTCAAAAATAACCAAAGAATATTAATAGAACTGCTGTTGGCTGTTCAGGCTAGAGGCGGACATTGGTAAACTGCTGGTGGAAAGGGAATGGATATTTTGGAATGCCATGTGTGTACCGGTTATGTTACGTGTGCAAAGATGTATGCGTGTGCACACACACAGCCACGTTGCCCCTCTACCAGCGATAAAATAAAAAACTTACAAACAAGTACTTACAAGGATAAGTATCCGTGTGGCATAGAACATGACCGAATCGTATCGTATGGTACAGGAAGGGCACCAAACTTGGATCAACAATTCTTCTTAATTATATGCGAAGAGAAACTATTGAAATTTGAACAATTACACAGATTGTCAAATTGTTAATCTCGCTATTGCATAATAATATTCCATCATAACAGTGCTTTCTTTTATCACGATGATTTAATAGTGATTTTGTTATTTTATCGCCTCGTTTTCAATTAGTTATTCCACTTATCGTTGGTCTCTCCCTCTCTTTCTCCGTCTCTCCGTCTCGTTTTACTATAAACCGTGGATCGACTTTGCTGCACTTTTTGAACTCTATTTACATACATACTTTACATATTTTATGACGATGAACTTTATTCGGTTCATTATCGTATTTTATTGTTGGACCAGCGGCTTCGATACTCTTTAATACGAAACATAATTTGCATTGGAACATCATTTACCGCTCTATTCGTGCATGGTCTGTTTAAAAAGTAACGAAACTCTATTTATAAAGGGTTTTTCAGCTTACAGCTTTAAGTCTTCCAAGCAGATCCCTCGGGAACCGATACACCGAGAGTAGGGGACTTTTTTTTCATTACTTAAGTCAGCGCTACGGATGTTCGTCCTAGAGAACTTTCACTGGATTTGGATTAGTCGTAGCTTTCCCTACATTTCCAACTGTACGACAACTTTGAATTATTTGTTCAATTTTGAGGAACAGACAAAAGTCACGCAAACCAGATAACGTTCCTTCTAATTCGTTCGAGTACTCACAAGGTGGGAAAATAGCTTGTGAAAATGGAATACTTGTGGCAAGAACAACGAATAAATTATTACATGTTACGAGTATAGTACTCGAACCGTATGAAGTGAACTATCAATTATTGGACTTGAACTCATCACTAAAAAAAAAAAAAATCTTCGCAACTTGACAATTTTTCAGATTCCAATTACCGATGTGTATTATTTCAATCGTAAAAGTATGGCAAAGGAGGATATAAAATGCGAACTTACCTGCGTATGGGCCACACGGTGATGCATTGTCCTTTCCACTTTTGCCATCCTTGCTGCCGCTTCCTGAAACAGCCAAAAACCAGTTCTGGTCTAAGAAAATGGAAAACATTGTTTTCTTTCGAATTGCACGGCTGAACGCAATGGGAAACCACAGATCACTACGCAAAAGCTAGCGAAAAATAAATGCAGTTAAAAAGTGTAACGTGGAAGAGGAGGAGAAACGCGCGTACGAAGGACATAGGCGAGTACCAGATCACTCGTATAGCAACATTTGCAGATAATCTTCGAGTACAGCGCGTGTTCCCCTTGAAAATTCACCAAATAAAATCCAGCGGCTGCCGCATGCCAGGTAAGAACACGACACAGCGAGGACACGCTCTGATCCTAGCGAGCAACATTTCTAGTTAAAGCTGCTTTCGAGCAGATTACATGTAGAATCTATCGATTCGTAAAGTAACGTGCAAATGTAAAGTTACGCAGCTTCGCACAACTTCTTCTTAATTCTCTAAAATTGTCTCAGCGTTAAACCAAGCCATACCAAAGTACTTTGCTCCCTTTCCATCCAGAGTTTATTCGGCCACCAGTAATAACCACCGGTATATACGTTCGCCACTCTATTTCTGGCAGGATAATAATAACCTCTCCATATCTTGTTTCAGCGGCTAGCTTTGGATGACAGGACGCGAGATCTTTGCCAACAGCTTTAACTTTGTAAACGACGCGACGATTGGAAATAAAATTGTTGGGAAGCCTGGCCGATCTGTGTTTTCAGTTTCTACCGAAGACGCCGTTTCAATTCAACGCTTCTGTCCTATTTGCTTCGTATCGTGGAATAACGTCACGGAAATTTTATTTTTACCGTCTAACTCTTGTAAATATCATCGCAAATTTTCTAAATGTTCTACGAATTATATGTACGTTTTAGCCAAAGGAAATCACCTAAACATCTGACTCACAGGTGTATACGTATGAAGAATCTTCTCAAGACAGAGTTGAACCGTTTCAAGGTACACATATAACGAATGGATTTTTCCTCAAGGTCATTTCTTCACGAAATTTCAAGACATCTTTATTTTCCATCCAAAGATATTCAAGTATTTGTGTCTGGAAATGCCTGGTTGAAATTTGTATATTTTAATCCTAATTTTGTAACGCTTTCGGGTCGTGTGAAAGACAAAGCTCTTACGTTTCTGTTTTCTCTTCTTGTCTCTGTTCTCTTCTTTTAATACGCTACATTTCAATTAAAATTGAAATATCTTTTAAATTCCTTATTTCCTAACATAAATACTTTAACACTTTTGCACGGAGAATGAAAAATTACATTCATAGTGTGAAAAATATATATAGAGTTGTATTTAGGAAATACCGATGACCTTGAAATTTCCTTTCTGAAAAGAGAAGAAGAGAAAGAGAAAAAAAGGAAAAGAACGAAGCTGAGAAAAGATTCTTTTCACCGTTACACGAGTCCCTTCATAAGATCTAACTTCGTCTTGAGAAGCTTTTTCATACGATCGTAGATAACGCAGGTATTCAGGTATTCGTTTAGCCGAGATACCAGGTATATTAGATTATAAATTTTACAAACGCGCCTACAAACATGTAATTCGATCTCTCCGTACAATTTTTTCGAAACTCCATTTCCACGGATTTCTTTCTCTGATTACTAGTTCGTTATTACGATTATCCCATTAGATAACTTGAAAGAAGTTGTACCAATAGCTGTTTGGGAATGACAAAGAGTAACAGAGAGACGACGAACAAACGAGCAAAAGGGTAAAAGAGGAAAAGAGCGCGAGAAACGAATGAGTTACCTTCGATTGAGGTCATGGTCGTGTCTAGGGTTCTTATTCAATGCCATGGTTAAGTGTCGTTATTATTATCTAGCACGTGACAATCTAGACGATAACAGACAACTTATGGCTTAACCATGAAAATAAAGAAACCTGATCTATCGAAATGAAACAAAGAGCTTGGAGTCGGCCGATCGTGGTGATACGGTATTTTTAGTTGCTCCTCGAAGATGCAGACACTAGTTGCAATTTTATGTTCGTCGCGAGCCAAAGATAGCGAGAGTGAATGGGTTTGGCATTCGTGCTACGAGTGATTTTGTTCACGATATTCGAATCGATCGATAATTTTCCGAACAACCGAAACGACGTTCTCTCTCGCTTTTCTTTTCCCATCTTTCGCCTACTGTAACTTTCCTTGCGATTGCACTGCGGATTTCTGTGCGCTTATGCGAGATTTACAGGATGCACGGAATACATATAACGTAGAGAATGCAAAAATATAGAAAATATCGAAGTATGTGTATGTTTGAAAAGTTTAAATGTACAAAAGTATACAGAATACATACAATACACAAATATATATATTTAAAGTATAAAAGAGATAAAATATATAAAATATCAAAGTATACGAATTTATAGGAAGTTTAAATGTAGGAAAATATACAGAATGCACGTGACAGTACACCTTTTAATATTTAATAGACGAAACACATTTCATAAACATGACTTTGAATAAATATTTGCAGTCTACTCATCGCGTTAACATAGAACATACATAAATAACATAGCACATAAAATTTTTTTGGCTAGTTTTATAGTTGTGAGATGTAACGTAGGCGTGTATATTTTTCTATTTAGGAATAAAAGGAAAGAAGTTGGTATTTACGTTTAAAAAAAAATGTCTTCGAGTAAATCTCCAGCCCCGGAGATAAGACGAAGGGAAGCAAGATTAAGTTTGTTCAAGGACAAGCGGAATCTCTCTTGGCAACATACTGAAACCAGCTGACATTCTAAATGTCCAAACGTTCACGACTCACAGTCTGGCGCAGTTTGCTCTGACCCATCCTTTTATGTCCCCTCTCCTCCCCCCTCCCTCCCACCCGCCGCGCACACAGACGTACGCACGTGGGTACACTCCCTCTTTCTCTCCACACGCTCTCTTAAGTGATAACGACGAAAATTCTTCATTACAAAAACAGTTTCGTTCGACTTGTCAATGTTGAGAGTGAATTTTGAGACGGGTTATCAGCTGCTTCGGAGAATAACGAATGATATGGATAAGTAACGAACGATTTTTCAAATGCTTTTTTCTCAATTTGTCAACAGTGGCTGGAAATATGTACGTTGATTATTGAGAAAAAAAAAAAAAAAAAGAAGAAAAGAAAAGCAGCGGATTTATCATGTAACTGATTGTGAGAGGATACAGTGACAGGTAGAGAGCTGAGAGCGAGCAAGCGAAATGCTATACCGGTTTTTGGTTGCTATCGTGCGACGCGACGTAGAATTTAATTTTATAGAGTAAGGTGTTTTGAGTTAATTTGAGTTAATTGCAGTACCTACACAGCAGTTATTAATCGGCCCATTCTTCGCTTAGAAGCTTGTATAATTAGGAAACTAAAAATTAATACAGCAAATTATTAGTTCCAATTACATTTAGTCCTTGCAAATGTAAATATGAAATAATTTTTTAACGAAATATTTCATAGAAATGAAAGGACACGTAAATGGGTGAATCATTAAATAAAAATATATAGATAGAATCTTTAAATAAAGACATGGCAATATTGAACCTCGTATATTCAAAATATTTTAACTCGTAGCTGGAACGCTCTCTTCTATTTGCATCATTCACCGAGTATGGAAACTTTTGTCAGATGTTTCTGACCACCCGGTAGATCGATCTCGAGGCATTGGCAAATGCCACATGTATCATCAGTGAGCCCCTGCATACTGGCAGAGTGCAATGACGTAGGTATAATTAGAAATATCGATGATAACAGTTATAGCACAGTTTCCATGAAAAATGTGCAGTCATCGAGCTGGTGGCCCAGAGAGAGAGAGAGAGAGAGAGAGAGAGAGAGAGAGAGAGAGAGAGAGAGAGAGACTCATCGATTAAAGTATTTTTCGTAACTTTGAAATAGCAAAAGATGAAGAACAAAAGGGAGGAATCAAAGAAGGGAGGTAAATGAAGAGAAAATATCGCATAAAATAAAGGGGAAAGGAAAGAGGAGAGGGTGAAGAAAAGTGATAGTCCGGCAATTTCTATTGGGTGGAAAGTCTCACTGAGAACGCAGCTCGACGACCATGATACAAATTCCCGCTTTGGTAGGGATGGCATTTGGTCGACTATGGAGGGTTGCTAGACAGACCAACAGCAGACGGGAGTAACGATTGCCACCACCCCTGGTTCGAGTCGAGCTAGTCACCCCTTCCGTGTCCTTCCGGCTTCCTACGCGTCCCTGCTCCCAACCCAACCCGTCCAGCGAGCCGGCCGCTTACTAACCAAACTGAAAACATCCCCTCGTTGGTCAATCGCCTTTGCTACCCCATGCTGTTTTTCTCCCAACCATTTTTTTCAACGGTTACACGCTACGTCGTTCTGTTCGAGCGATACTCAGCTCCTATATGGAGCGAAACATTTGGAAATCGAGAGATGGTTGAGACTGGAAAGATGCCTGACTGACGATCTACCGGATAGTTAAGCGTCGCCAAGCTATGCTATGTTTGCTATATTTGTTTCAGTACATATTATATACATCGAACCGTTTCCACCGAAAGCTAAGCTTGTACTACGTTTTAGCTGGAAGGAAATATTTTGAAACTTACGATTAGTACAGTACGACGTAGCTTAGCTCAATTTCCCGACGGATCCCACGCTTTAAAGAGGGAAAGCTGAATAAAGGATAAGCGTTATCTGGTTCGCATGCGCGGAAGCTCTTTTTCAGAGCATCGATACCGCGACGTTCTATAAATAAATAACCGGCGGTGATAAGACTGGAGGCACAGGGTTGCGTACATCCATGTTATTTTCGCTTTCTCTCGCTGTGTTCGGTGTTGGCTCGATCCGATGTACACGAAAATAGAAGAAACGCTGTATATGTATAAATTCAGATAAATTCTGAATGATGCTGTCGTAAGCAGGATGACGTAGAATGCTCTTTGATTCTATTTAGCGTAAAAAAAAAAAAAAACAGACTAAGACATGGGTCGTTGACTCGAGTTGGTAATGTTGGATGAGTAACATTCGAAGAAAGAGAAAATGCAGTTCGGTCGACGCTATCTCCGCATGGATGAGTATTGATCCGTGACGCGCCCGTTTTCTCTATCGGCACAACCAAATTCATGTTGCTTACGGCGAATTTACTCGTACATAGTTTAGACGTATCCATCGTAGGACCGACTATACAGAATCGATTCATACATTCGTTCGTGTAAAACGTGTATGGTAGCTGATAAAGTGTCTCCTCTATAGAACCTCGTACGAACGTGGAGGCAATGAAATCGGAAACAGCATTGGAAGATGAAACGTCGCGCGCCGCGAGAAACAAGTGAACATTTTCTTCTATATGCGTAGTTGAATCAATAACGTGAACGACTGGTGGAAGGACGTGGGATGTATTGTTCGTAATAGGAGATATTTCGACGTGGAAATCGCGAGCTCCTGCAACGTCGCTAGTTTTCTAGTGAATCTTTAGCATTTACCATTCTTATTATACCGGTTCTTCGACTGCCCTAACCGGCCGGCGCAACGTTGCGCTATTCGAAAAGAGAAGAGCACACACCTTATCCACGTTACAAGACTCGAGAACAGGTCGACGACTGTGTATAGTGTAACCTGGACCGATATGATCGATTCTCGAGTCCCTTTACACTTCGAAACCATATGACGATATAATATAATGGGGAAAGCTAATAAGCATTGAAATAGAAAGAGTGGAATGACATAAATGTGTTTTGATGATAAAATGAAAATTGAATGGCCTCGTGGAAATGTACAAGCTAGCCTTGCAGCGTGTAACGCGGAGGAGGGAGGCCTTGTTCCTCTATCCTTCTTGTCTTGTACATTCATATTTTCAAGGTCAGTTGATTCGTCCCACCTAGTTGCGCAGCTTTCGCCAGATGGAACCACTGTACAATCACGACGCGACGAAATACACGTGGCCTACCGGAAACTAAGCTCCCCATTGGGAAAGATATGACAGCGATCGAAAAAGGAAAAAAAGACAAGGAAAAGATTGTTTTAATAATTCTGAAAAAAAATTTGGAATCGATCAGTCAAACTGAACTTGAGAGGTCGCGTTTTTAATGGTTTAAGAAAAATGCAGTTTCAAGAAAAATGAACACCCTTTTAAAACTTGTACGCTTTTAAATTCGCGTCTTATATATTGTGTAACATCTTCAAATTCCTATTACTTCGTTTATTTCACAACTGCGAAAAAGTCCTGTCATAAACTTATGCTTTCAGAAAACCTATACTTTTAGAAAATGAGAAAAAGAAATCGATTGTTTACAAGTTCTAGGTTAGAATACCCCCAGGAGAGATTTATTTATGTGGCAGGAATACACATATAGCTGTAGCGCTACACAAACCTGTCAAAGCATCTTCCAAGTAATATAGAAAAAATTAGATTAAACTAGTAAAGTGTACTAAAGTAATAAATCGATCATCTGCAGCGTGTTAATGGCAGTATAAAAATGCGATAACTACATATAGATATATCAAAGTATTATCGCGAGAAAGAAACTGATTTCTCAAGATAATAAGATTCAAGTTTTCAGTTTCTTTCTTACAATAGGAGACATGAGAATTATTATGAAAAGCAAATTATTTAAACAAACCATGTACAGCAGTAAGATAGCAAGAATTAAATTGGTGACACTCAGTGCCACGAAAGGTCACGCAAGAAGTAAGTCAGAGAAACTATTGGCGTTGCTTTGAAGAGGTTATTACATGGATTCCGATAAATGTGTCAAACCGCTTGAAAACTCGATGCGAATGACTTTTGAAATAACGATGATTTACTTCATATACTCGTATATGTAAATTCGATCAATTTAATTTTGACGCTAGGTTAATTCGATCGACGTTGACTTCGACTTATCGATTATTGTAACGATGTCGTCGTCGTAAACGTTATACCTCTAAGAATAAAAATACAAATGTTTTCGTTTCTAGAAGCGATAACGATTTATCGAATAAGGGGGAAATCGATCGTTACTTCGAAAACCATGTTCGCAGCAATACTCGGTTTGTGAATCTGTTTACATCACAAAACGTTATTTTATGATCTACCTAACCTTAATTCAATCAGAGAATAAAACAAATTTCATTAAAATACAACGTAAACTCTTTGAACTCGATTTAATGCAAAGTTAGAGATCAGAAAACGACGATCTGTGAAGTAAACAAGATTCACAGTGAATCGAGATGGCTTGGCGACTGACATCGTATTTTCTAGAGGCCCGGCCGCGGTGACGTTCACTGCTTCCACGATCGCGGGCTCTTGTAATAGCGCAAATTCCAGCGCTTACCTTTCTTGATGAGCAAGCTAGTGACCCTCCGTAGCGCCTCGCGAGTGCTGGAGGCGGAGCTGTGCTTACTTTGGCCGAAGTATTTGTTCGGTGTGATGTTTGTCGGCAGAGTCAATGGTTTCCTTTGGTCTCCGGAGCCAGCCAAGCGTGGATCGTACGCGTTGTTTAGTCTTTCGAGATGCTCGATCGAGGCTGGCCGCGGTTGGTTCGCCTTCCTCGTCGGGTACCATCCACGATTCGGGCCACCGGCTAATCGCAACAACTCGGTTCCGATTATCGCCTGTTCCAGACCCGGGTTATTCCTGCGATACCTGTTCACATCGAATATCAACTTTTATACTTTTTATTTTATCCACTTTTATCGTACTCTTGTTATCGCTATTGTTTTTGTTTCCTTCGTTGACTCGAGTTATCAATTTTAAGTTGTGTATACAGTATACACGTGCATATGCAATCAATCAACAATCAACAGTAATCGTTTACGCGGGAATTCGTGGCTATGTTCGCGCAAGCGCGCTCATGGCGCGCGTACGAAGCGCCATTTTTCAAGTTTTTAAACCGTTGTACAGGTTAGAATTACATATATGGTTTTTGACAATAACGCAGTTATATTTTAAGCTTTCTGTGTTTTCCTTAGCAAATGATTCTGTTTCTTCAGATCAGAAAACAGAGAAACTGTTCTCAAGAAACAGAAAACGCATACATATATATATGTATATATATATAGTGATACGTAAAAATTTCTTATTTTATGTTTCAAAAGTGATATTTTGGAGAATACTACTACATCAGTGAAAGAAAATGGTGAAATATTTAGAAAAACAAAAGCAGCGCAATAAGAAACGTGATAATACAGTGGAGGACAAGATGTGTGGTAATATTGAAATTTTGATAAAATCAATAACCTGATCGAAAAAGGGGATTCTTACCCGGTGGTAGCCGTGGTTGGAGCGTACCAACCAGGTTGTCGACGCATCTGTGTCGAATTGCTGGCATGCTGGGGAGTTCTGGGAATGTCGCTCCCTCTAGCGAAAACAGGGGTTTCTGGAAGCGAACAAGAGGTTTGCATTCCGCTGGTACCAGTCGCTATGTTACCGGTGGTTCCACCACTGCTACTGCTACAAGCTCCGTTGTTTGCCCCGTTTGCGTTAGTGCTGCTACTACAGCCCCCATTTCCAACTGAGGAGCACGGTTCCGCCGATGGCGAATGTCTCTTGGTGAAGGGACGTCGTCGTGAAGGTCCAGGAAGGTCCGTAGGCAAAGTCCTTCGTTCTACGGGTATTTGCTACGAGAAATAAATCACTAGTAATAATGCATGACAACGACAACAACAACAATTAAAAATTGATAATAATTTTATGTTACAGCGCGTATACAAAGGTGAACGACGAGAAGAAGCAGAAACAGAGTAACAGATATAGAGATTTTTACATCTAAGTTAATCAAATTTATTTCGCTATTTGTAAACTCGCAATTACATAGCTCTCAAATACTGTAATTTTTGTACTGAGAAGTGAATCATTGAATTAAAACAAGTAACGGAGACATCTACGTATCTTGTTTCTCGTGATTCACCTTCTTATTGTTATTATTAGGTATCTTTTTACCTGAAACACGATAAAACACCTCGCTTAAATTTCTTAAAACGCACCTCTCGTCTGGAATTGGTGGCACTAGGTGTTGTTCTTTTACCCCTAGAAAATCCAGCATCCATGGATCTGGTATTGAGAGACGTTTGTTGATCTTTCGAGTCCGAGAGGGAATGATTAGCGACAGGTCCACGATGAGGTGGTACCCTAGGTCTGTACTCCATCGTTCGATTGCTATGATTTTTTGGCTTAGAGACGATTGCGGCAGTCTGACCGATGTCTGAACTTTCTTCGTCCGCTTCCTCGACAGGCGATGGTGGTAACGGAGGAAACTCAAGAACTTCCACGCTCACCTACAAGCAAACATATCATCAATACGATGTCATTAATTCTCTGTGCTATTAGATTTTTCTTTACTGGTGTGAACAAAATTGCAATTGAGTATTTTAAAAGTTAAAAGTTACATCAATAGTTTTATATATTGTATCTTTACATTTCATTCAAATTCCTTTCCTCTCCAAACGTATCATAGTAGAATATTTCCATTTATCCATCAAGCGATATTACAATCAAATTTATCATATTTCTCCTCTGTGGTCTTCGTTCATATGTATACTTTCCCCATTGTAATATGTGAAAATCTTGAATGTTCTCCTTCGTTCAAGTTGTACAACTTTCGACATCAATGAGCAAAAACTCACCTGAAAATCTGGATTCTTGGAATCTTCAAGAATTGCGTCGATCACATTTTCAATCTGCTTCTGATCATTCTTATGAGTCTCAACAACTCCATTTTGTCTCAATCTTTTCCCCGACGCGTAGATATCTGACCCATTAGTTCTTTTTGTCTCTATATCCGTTGTTTCAGGACTGGTTTTAGACGCTGTATCCGAATCAAAATCCGAATCATGGTGCTGTTTCCTCGCCCCACTTCGTTCTACAATTCCACGATCATTCGATTCGCTGTCAAGACTGCTTTTCCTTGCCAATGGTTGCTTTGCTTCTCCACTCCTTGTCCATCGTGTCTTGCTCTCCGAATAAGACTCGCTATTCTTCACATTCTCAATTTCCTTGATAGCATCACTGACCTTCTCCAGTTGTCTACGATTTTCCTTCAAAGCTTTTTTCACAATCTGATCTTCAATCAGTAAATTAACAGGGATCTTGGACGTTAATCGATGTTCGTTACTAGGATTTGGAGATTTTCTTGGTTCATCGTTAAACACATTCCCACTAGACGGTGTTAAACCAGCGAACCCTTTCGAATAGCTGTTAGAGGCTGATAGCGAAACTCCGTTGCACGTGCTGTTCAGCTCGGTAGTAGCGTTTCTCGATTCTTGATTCGACGAATCGACATCGATTCTGCCTTTCTCAGGATTGTCGCTGGACGATAACGAGGACGACAACTGGAGCAGCTCGAACATCTCCCGAGGTTTTTTATCCTTGTCTGAAAGGTCTGAACTTTCTTCCTCTTCGACAGTTACTTCCAATTCTCGCGGCCAATTGCCGGTTTCGTCGTTAATCGCTGGAAGAGAAACGACTCTGACCAGGTCGGGTGGAACCGACGGTGGAAATTCCATCGGTGGATCGTTCATAGGTTCGTCCAGTTTATTTTCTCTCAAGAGACTTCTAATATTATCGAAAGTACTCGAGTATCGTTTCACGTCGGACAACCGATTCTCCTCGTTATTCTCAAACGATAAGCTTTTGGTTTTGGTCGGGGCTTTTGGTAAACTTTTTCGTTCTTTCTTTCGACCACGACGTATCACGTAAGTGCCGTTCTTGGTTAGTTCTTGGGGTCGTATTTGATCAAGCTCGTTCGTCGAGGAGTCCGAGTACGGAGAGACTAGATCATCGTCAGTGGTCGATAATCGGGGATCTTGCCAGTCGTCGAAGTCGCGTAGTTTGGATGCTGATCCGACGCCTGAAATTAAACATTTACTTGAAGAATGTTTTTATTTCAAGGAGGATCGATTATATTAATATACCGTGAGTGATTATGCATCTTTATATTTTTATGATTAAAGAATATGATTAAAGAGATAAAAATTTGTTTCACCTACCAGAGATATTGTATGATATATTTACTTATTTATTAAATATTATAGACATTCTATGGATTCTGACACCCTTAAATTTCCCGAAAATGCATAAACATCCACAAACATCTCTTAGATAATGATACTTACAATTGATACTTACTTGTATCACTTGCTAAAAATGAGTAAATTCTTCGAAAATGAAATTAATCTAGAATATAGGATAAAGTTGAGTCGTTTACGTTAAGGTAGAACAATTTGCTTTGCAACTAGCCAAATTCAAATATTTTTCAATGTATCTTAACGACCTCGATAATACAATGAATGGAAAGAGAATTTGCTATCGATTTGCTACGAAGATAAGCTATTTTAAAAATGTTTGTTTTCGTTTCGGACGTAGCTGTAGTTGGTGTGCAGGAGATACGGATGAATTTTGATTAATAGCTGTTTCTCATACATGTTCGCAAATGGCTGAAAAACAGCGTAAAGTTTCGTTAGAATGAAAAATTGCGCGTCACGTTAGAAACGTCTATCATGTCGTATGGATTTGGAAACAGACTATGTTGCTTTTGCTTTTCAGTGGTTTTCGTAAACAAGAAAATATATTGTGTATATTGACAACTCTCCATAACAACTATTTTAACGCGGAGCTCGCTCTATGCGTGTGATAAAAATCCGCAGCCTACTAATAGCAAATAATTCTATAGACTCTACCCTATATATCGACTAAGATGATATTGGAGTTACAAGAGGCGAATTTCGTCAGCAAGAGAATAACTTACTGGACACGTCGCTGCTTTTACGTCGTCTCCTACCAATCACCTTGGTACTTCCGGGAGCATAAAGTGGATCATCCTCCAGAGGTACTTCCCAAGCGATAGAATGTCTCTTACTGATGGGCGGTGGAGGAGGCAGAAGCTCCTCCAACGAGTCGTCGGAAAATCTTTCCTCCTCAGATTGAGTCCTAAAGTCTGTGGAATTCCTCGTGGAGAAGTCCGAATTCCTCGTGGAAAACATGTCCGAGTAACGTTCCTCTGAACACCTGTCCGAAGTTGGTGCCGAGAATCTTTCATTGGAGTCTGTTCTGGTCGGCAAAGAGAAGGAAACAAAGTCGAGATTTCGAATGGAGAAAGGATCGGACGTTGGCACGGAGACTCGATCGTTGGAACTGGCACTGGCTACGGCTATCGAAAAATCTGAGTGGAATCTTTCGTTCGAGGTGGAGTTCGCTCTGGAGAAGTCGGATGATCCGCAAGTGGCTCGCATCGAATATCTTTCGACGCTGACCGAGCTCGACCGTGGGATCGAAGATCTCTCTGATTCGGAGTTTCTCGAGAATCTACCTTCGCTCGAGTCAGAATCGTTTCTTCTTCGGCTGTTCTGCTCGGATTGCTCGTGATTCATCAGCAGACGATCCTCCACGCTGCTCGACTTGATGATTTCGTTACTCTGACGTTGCTTTCGTAGATGAGGCGTTCGATCCTTGTCGAAGCTCTGTCGATGAGTTTTGTCCGCCTCGAGGCCATCTTCTTCCGATGATCGACGTCTAACCTCGCGATGCTTCTCGATGGTAGTTGGATTGGTTCGTGGCGGGATCCAACCGAAGGACACCTTACCATCGTATGGTAAGCTGGCGAATTTGCTCGGCGGGCTCGGAGGTTGAGCCAGTTTCAATCCTTCGCTGTTCCCGTTTTCCCAGCCATACGGTCTCTGATGTCGAGTTTTCGGCTGCGTGAAAATACAATTTACCTACAGTGGAGAGCATTACTGAACCATAATAATCATCATTTGTAAACTGCGGATAGGCTCGCTAAAGTATCTCCCATTTGTGATTGCGACTAAGAAGAGTAGCTCGATTATAGAAAGATAAAGGAAAAGGAAGGGGAATAAGAACGATACCAAAGATTAGCTATAGTTGTTTAGATGTAAATATGCGACGAGTAAAGTAAGTACGTATACCGTATTATACGTATAAAGCCGAATTTATTCCTTGGCCGCGTGTTTCAAATTGAACAAATCTATTGGTTCAGTTGCACCTTGTACGCACCGCTGTACGTTTACATTGCGAATAAGAGCTGCTCTGCCGACCTTTGCGATAAAGATGTAGTAAGAAAGGACCGATAGACTATGAGAATACTAAAAGGCGAGCCATTTAGATTCGAAGAAGCTCGCAAGGATACTCACGAGAGTCGTTTGAGTGGTAACCGTGCTACCGTTTCCATGTCGTATGCTGTCCTCCATGGCTATCATCCACTGTTGGCGACCGCTTCGACGAGAAGAGGAGTGACCTTGGTTTCTCTTCGAAGAATTTCCAGGCGATACCCTACGATTATATGTAGCTGTTACGTACTCTGATTTTTATTACCGGTATTTATTTGTTTAATTGAAATTGCTTTTCCAACCTACAGCCGTCTTTATGTCGATGAATTCAAGCTTACAGTTTTTCCATCGTTTCGCAAAATTTCAGATTAGAAGGTTATCAGACAACGAGATAACTATGCAACATAAGCACCAGATATACAATACATTCTTGCATATTTATGCATCGAAGCATAAATATGCAAAGCGTATGGATTATGCAGAAAATGCAAAATAGAGAAGATAACAAATTTCTATCTAAATTTCATTTCTCTACTTGCATTTTATTACATAAAAATATGCACTTGCACGAACAACTGTCTTGGCTTGAATAGATTGTCAATTATTATCAGTCGTTATCGTCGGAACGTCGGACACCTATTAGCTAGCTTTCGTTTAATTTAAACAAAATCTACTAACTCAACGATTCCGAAAAATATGTGCAAGAAAATCATTTTAACGAAATGCTTTTCGAAAATTCTTTACCACCATAGTGTATAGAGTATAGACAGTTTTCGTAAATATTCGCAAGAATATGAAAAATTGCAACTCGTTCGAGGCGTGGTCTCATTCTTAATCGATAGTTTGTTAAAATAAAAAAATGATTTCGTCATCGCTTCGAGTATCGCTGCAACTGTACTGGCTCGCGATTCCACGTATTTCTCACTGCAGAAAACTTTTACGTTCGTAGTTATTAGCTCGTGTGGGCAGTACGCATTATACGCGTATAAAACATTTTGAAATTTCATTAACGCTATGTACTTTCAAATACTTTCGTCAGCCAATGTTTCCTTCAAAGTTTCCAGCTTTTCTGAATTCCCTTCGATTCTTTACTCTCTTGTTATTGGCATTATTATAGTTTGTAATAGTAACACTTTACTGACCGCTAGCGGTTCAACAGCATACGCACGTCCGACCGGCAACTCAGGCGCAGATTCTCCGTGGCGCCGGCTCTGTTTCGGTTTACACTCTCCAATACCATTCTTTTCGTTCATCGCGAACGATAAGTTTCTCAAATTGGTATAAAACTGTGGGAGCTTCCAAAGCAACGCAACTGACGCAACTAAGCAAAGTATCTTAGCACTAAATAACAAATTACTGCTCGAATAATAAAAAAGATTGTCGGTGACAAAAAGACGATTAATAGGCTATCGGTCGATAAGTATCGACGACAAACAACTGATTAATAGGCTATCGGTCGGTAAGCGTTGGCGATAAAAAACTGATTAATCGGCTATTGGTCGGTAAAGTGTCAATATCGAACCATATGCGAAAAGTCTGTTTACATACAATAAGGTTTATATACGACAAGACGAAGGGCTAAGCGTGTCGTTGAATCGATGCCTTTCATTTCAAGTGGCTCGAACGCGACGAAGCTGAGGTGAACTTACATGGGCAACAAAGTAGAAATGATTCGTTCGGCTTCTTCCGGCGGTGGCGGAAATTCTTGCGTAGATATTCCCGCGAGATCCTGTGGCTCTGGACAATCTGGAACTGGACGCAGCGCTATCAGGGCCATCTTCGCTTTTCGTCCATTCATACTCATATAACCGTCGTCCTCGGATTGATGCCCTGTCGAAGAAAAACCGGCTATTCTTACCGTTCTTTAATCATATCTTGAACATTATCGGAAGTGAAATTTCACATGAACCTTTTATTTTAATCCTTTTAACGTCTCGTCGACTTAATAATATCGTCACTAGACTGCGCATTTTTAGCCATTTATGGGAGTTGGGAGATTTAAGGTTCCATAAAACGTGTATAATATGGGAAAATATAAAAAATATTTTAAATAAAGTATATCTGTTGTAACGTTTAGCGAGCGAAATAAATGTTTACGTAGGTTCCATTTCTTTAGTTATGTCACTAGAGGTACGAAATTGCATAAAAATTCGCAGTTCTAGTCGTTACGATCGTCGCCATACAATTACATCTTTCGAAACGTTTTGCTAGATTATCGTCGTCTAGAGGAATTTTTAAATGAAAGATTTTCCCTCTCGTTTCGAACCATCAGATATTCTCCCTTTTTTATTACTCTTATTATTATTATTTATTACTTTTATTAGGGAGGTAGAGTGACAGGACAAGAGGCATTACCCGTTAATGAACCAATTTGTGGCAAATAATATAATAAGATACGAGACATAAACTTTCACAGCTTTAAACCGATTACAGCAATTAGATCGAGCATTAACCAGTCTCGTTGAAATCCCGTTTATCATACAGCATTTATAGCACGAAAGTTTCCTAAGTGTTATTCGTATCATTTATTTCTGTCTGATTTGAAATCACGTAGTTTCTCCACGAGCAGCCCTGATAAAATAACGTTTGGTTGCGCAAGCCAACAAAAAGAAAAAGAGGAAAAAAATGCCGCGTGCGCTTAGAAAGCGAATCTGATTAATTGCAAAACTCACTGGTATTTTTATAGCAATTTTAGTTCTACGCACGAGTCGCGTATCAATGTTTCATCGAGTCGCGTGACTTCCTTCTCGTGTAGCTCGAAAGTAGAGCTATTTCAACGCAGCTGACGTGTTGAGGCACGAGACAGACACTTTGAACATTTTCTCTAATCACCCATAGCTGGAAAACTACAGTACATAGGACGTACGTGTATTCGCACGACGCTTTTTACTTATTTTAACGAAAAAAGACCGAGAGCGAAAAAAGAGAAAAACATTGCGGTCTACTCTTTTCATTTAAAAAGATAGCGGAAATCATTTCCAACCAATTTGTGATAATTAAAGAAGCTTTCGTAATTTGCTAAAAAAGAAGATAAACGAGCATGCGATCGATACGATCGAGATGACGAAAATCGAAAGAACGAAAGAGGAGGAGGAAGGAATAAAATAGGAAAGAAATGGGGGCGAAGGAGAGGACAAGAGGGAGGAGAAGAGAAAAGAGGATAAAAGATACCTAAGGACGGACTTTCGTCGTCGGGTGTGAGGCCAATACTCGGTTCGGTGCTGCTGCCACAATCCCCGACACCTCCGCCGCTGCCACCTCCACTACCGTCGCCACCACCGCCACCGCCGCCGCCGCCGCCACTGCCGACGCCGACGCCTCCACCACCTTCGCCCTCTGCTTCGTGCTCGTCGTACTCTGAGAGCACTTTGTCCAGCAGCTCGATCGATCGTTGTACATCGTCACCTCTGGAACAAACGTATCGTTCGATTCTATAGAGATCACGCATATGATCCGATCGCTTTAGATTCGAAACTTTCACGATGATTAAACGACTATATATTGGTTTTTGGTTCTTAGGTTTTCTACCAAAGTTCGTTTCTGCGGGGCAGACGTGCAGCAGTTTCGGTAACCGGAAATATCGACGAGACGTCAGGTCACAGCTAAAACCCGAAGAACTAGAAATTTGTGTTTACACAGATCTTATTAGGAAACAAGTTTGTACAAAGAAGTTTGTCTGGTTTTAATCTATAAATAGGAATTACTGGTGTAACTGACGTAACTATCTGTTGTGCAAAGAAGATGTTTACACAGCAATTGAATTCGAGTTTCGACATACGTTCTTTTAAACGCGGTATAATTTCTGTCGCGCTAGTCGATACGTCCTCGCATTTCTTATGCAAAATTATTAATCTATTCACGCCGAGGAGCTATTATTATTGTTAATTTGTTGGCTACTTCAACTTTTATTTCGATTAGTGCGTCAAAAATTATATAATCTCGTTGAAGAAAACGTATGTCATCTTCGTACGGCCTCCGTTCTGCGTCCATCCGCAGAAGAACTGATTACCTCAGATTATGTCTCCCCCGAAACCATTAAAACGCTGTCTGAACATTTGTTTTCATATAGCAGTAAGTGTAGCAGTAATTCGCCTTTTTTAAGTTGGAATCGGATACAGAAAAACATGGAACATGTCCAGCGATGCAAACACGTCCCTCGTTTCAGTTTTTTCTATCATAGTATCATAGTACTTGATCGCAGTTACAGAAAAACTTCTTCTATCATACCGTTGCCAAGTACAAATGTACTTGACAAATTTTCAAAATTTATCTTCTCATAAGCGAACGAACAAATTTCACTGCATTTACTATGCTTATTTTCTTCTTATCTGTTCGCGTAGAATCAGTCCATCCCAGCCGATTGTACCGCGATTGCTGGGTACACGTTGCACGAAAATATGTAATCTGATACTTAACATTACTGACCGCTAGCGGTTCAACAGCATACGCGCGTCCGACCGGCAACTCAGGCGCAGGCATTCTCCCTGGCGCCGGCTCTGTTTCGGTTTAGACTCTCCAATATCATTCTTTTCGTTCATCGCGAACGGTAAGTTTCTCAAATTGATATAAAACTGTGGGAGCTTCCAAGGCAACGCAACTGACGCAACTGAGCATGGTACTTTAGTACTAAATAACAAATTACTGCTTAAATAATAAGAAAGATTGTCGGCGATAAAAAGCCGATTAATAGGCTATCGATCGGTAAGCGTCGGCGATAAAAAGCCGATTAATAGGCTATCGATCGGTAAGCGTCGGCGACAAAAAGCCGATTAATAGGCTATCAGTCGGTAAAGTGTTGACACCGTTGCTACTACTGACTCGATTGTACACCACGCTGTCTATTAATTTTCATAACTAAACGTCTAATTAAATCGTGTCGAATTGCGACTGAAAGACACAAGAGAGGACACGAAGGGTTAGCGACGATGACGGAGACGTAGCCGGTAACGGCGACTGGTAGGAGTGATAGTAATGGCAGAGAACGTAACGGCGACGTCAACGTCGACGTCGAGGTTGAGGTTGAGGAGGTCGGGACGTTGAGCTTCGAGAAGGGAAGGAAAAGAGCGAAGCCGACTAAAAGGGAGCGAGACTTGCCACCAGTAGTGATGGGATCAAGTTCAATATGTACTTATTCTTTTAAGCTTTTTATCCTACATATCTATTATGCTATGTATTTTGAAGTGGATTTTCATTATTAACATTATTAGCTTATGTCAGTATTTGAAACTTAAAGAGAATTTGGACAATAGATTTTAAAAACAAACTTTATCATATGGTGATATCATCCTACGACAGCTCCATTCAAATCCTGTACAATCTTTCTCTTTGTAATTTTCTAACTAATTTATTATTTCCACGAGAACTAAGCGAATATGCATATATTTTTGAGCGGTAGTGTGTAACTATAAGATAAATTCATAGTAACTGCATTGCTGCAAAGAAGACTTAATTGCAAAGAAGACGGTAATTTTATCTTATTTATATACGTGGCACTTTCAGTCATACGCGCGCTTAGCTTTATGGTTCGGCTTAGGTAGCCTGTCTACGCGAGATAATCGATCAGACTCGCATTTCTTAGTCTTCTTACCAGCGATGCACTGTGCTTGAGCCCATCGCTAGTTGCCAGGAGCACGAAGGGCGGTAAGAGCGGCGGCAAGTGGGGTGGAAAGGGAAGAACGCGTAGAGGTCAGGGGGAGCAAAGAGGAGTGGTAGGTGGTGGGTGACGAGGGGAATGAGCGAGAGGAACGAGCGAGAGGAATAGCGAGAGTAGCAAGGGATGGTTGGCGAGGAAAGTTACAAGGCGGTACCTTGCGATAAACCTCGCCGCGCGTACTGACGCAATGCGGTGGTCTTTGGTTGGTCGAGTGGTAATCGCAATTGTTAATTACCGCGGAAACCTGACCTTTGACAAACTTTGTCGTCGAAATGAGCAAAGAAGAAGAAAGACGCGCTTACTATTCTAACCAATCATAGATTCCCTTTTCTCTTTTGTACTCCTTGAGGTGCGCACGTCGCAAGTAAGTTGGAACATCCACCAAGTACATTCGAATGGTTTGCAAGCATTTCGCAAAACAGTCGGTACAGCTTGAAAATATTAACACTTTTCTGACCACTAGCGGTACAACAGCATACGCACGCCCGACCAGCAGCTCAGGCGCAGATTCTCCCTGGCGCCGACTCTGTCTCGGTTTAGACTTTCCAATACCATTCTTTTCGTTCATCGCTAACGGTAAGTTCCTCAAATTGGTATAACACTGTGGGAGCTTACAAAGCAACTTAGTACTAAATAACAAATTACTGCTCAAACAATGAGAAAGATTGTCGGCGACAAAAAGACGATTAATAGGCTATCGATAGGTAAAGTGTTAAGTTTAAAAATGTTGAACCTTATTTTTAAAAATATCGCGCGTTGTTAGATCAAGGCATTTCTCTGTGACGCTGCTTTCTATAACGTTAAGCCGTACATCAGGTAAGCGATGAATTCCATCAGCGAAAGATACTGGCTGATTGTCCTTAAACAAGATGCAACTGTCAGGGCATTGACAAAGGAGAACGTTCTGCGAAATTACCGCGTGACAACGTTAGGACACACGGGTGCTTCTGCAACAAAAGACATCACGAGCCTTGGCTTGGATGTCTCACAGCTTATTCGCTAGACGTTACTCCTTTGGATTGCTACGGGTTTCAGATCGATGCAACATGCCTTATCCGATGCTCACTCGCAATTAGTAAATGAGACAGAAACACGACCTGACGACTGCATCTTGCCTGATAGATGGCTTAAAGTTATAGAACGCAACGAGAAATGCGGTTGAACAATACACTATATATATATATATATATCTTTTTTTTTAAATAAACTTCGAGTTTCACAGAAAATCAATGTCATGTTGATTTAATTTGTAAATTGTTTGTTATTCGTCTTATTAATATTTTTGAAATGCTCGATACGATGATAGAAACATATATTTTGATGTGGAATTGGTATATAGCGTGTCTAACTTAAAAACTGCTATTCTATAAAAAAAAAAAAAAAGAAAGAAATATAATACATAGTAATTTATGTTTCTCATTCGTGACGGTCTACGTCCGTAATTTTGCAGAAGAAAGAAAAATTTAACAAAAATGGTAAAAACAAGTGCTTGGTAATGTCCAACAGTTATCGCAGATAGAAAAACCGTCTCGTAATTGCAACGTAACAACCACGTACGTCCCTCCATACCTTTTCTTCTCTGTCTCCATACTTTCCATTCTCTGTTCGTTCGCTCGTTATAAGCGCGCCAAGATCTATCCAACGATCGAATCGAAAACCTGTGCCAGGGTTCGCGCGAATAAAGGAAGAGAAATTCCGTAGATACGACAGAAAAATAGCTGAATAAACAAGAGGGTGGGCGAATTCGAGAAAGACCGTTTTTCGAGAGTCTGTCCAAAGCAAAATCTTTTAATGGCGGAACAAAGACCAGAAATCCATTCCTCTTTTCTTTTTTCGTCTCGTTCCCCTCTTCGCTCTCCTTGTTCCGCTTTTCAACGTTACGGCACGGAATACAGCGGCTCGTCGTCGGACTCGTTAACGTTTGATTCATAATTCAAGATCGTAATTGTTCGAGAGCTACCGGAATAAAAATCGCGAGTTATTCTCTCTCTTTCTTTTTTCTCTTTCTTTCTCCCTCCGCAGGATCGTTTCGATGAACAACGCCCCGACGTACAACTTTACAGACTCGGATCGTTCCCTTTCTTTTTTTGCCAACGAATTACAACTCTAACATGGAATTTCATGTAAGCGTCAGGTGACAATACACCATGGAAATACGATGGAGAAACACGCTCCTCTTTTCTCTGCTTTCCTATAAGCGATTTTCAAGTGTTCGATATACTGTGTGGCTCGTAAATAACGATGCGTTCTAGCTGAATATACAGGATGTCCCGCATAACGTGGTCAGTGGCCAACCGATTACAGGATGATCATACAAATACAAATTGTCTCTTTTCTTTTTGGAAATGATCTAGACTAACATTGAAATAAGCGGTCCAAACATAGAACTCTATATCTCTATTTCTATCCTGAAAGCTCTATTTCTAGGAAAGATAAGTTTAAACGTTTATCATACGCTAAATGAAACACGTTGAAATTCTATATTCTCGAAGATCGAACCTTGAACCATTCACTGCCAATTACGAGATACCTCGAAGATCGCGGTGCCAGGGCAGGAATTTTATTCAGTGACGTCAGCTATGTATTGTTTTTTTTTTCATTTTCAAATTAGTGCAAATGCCATTTTAGTACTGTATCTGTAACTAATAAAATTTGCCTGGCAGTGAATGGGTTAAATGATAAAATCTTATTCCACATTTTGGGTCTATTTTCGCATGTAGAATAACCTGTCTCTGATTATTTATTCGTATCAATTAGCCAAGTTCGAATATTCTTCGCACGTTTATCATATTTTCAATTTTTTAAAATTATACTTTTGCGCGTAGAATAATCCCCTAACCCGTTGACCAAACTATGCTGAACACGCTGCATATGCATTTGCAATCGGTCACGAAAGTCTGTACGTCTCCAATTTTGTGTAGGTGAATTAACCAAAAAAGAATTCAACGATCTTTGCAACGAATTTGTTACAATTTTTCCGCTTATTTTACTTCGTTCTTTACACTGTACATTGAAACTTCGTTTACCCTATCACTATCAGTTGTTCGATTGCCATCATGACAGGTTTACGGCTTGTGTTTCTGTGTTTTATTACCTTCCGCAACAGCAGATTTTCATCGATCGCTTTTACTTTTGCCGCAGAGAGTTTCGAATATCGTCGTAAAATAATCTCGTCGACTTTCTACGATATCGAAGAACGCCAAGCCGGTTTAGACACACGATATACGCTTCCTTTCTTTCTGCAGAGCCATGGCAGAACTACCAATAAGTATTTGGACACTCGAAATCATTACAAACATACAGAATATAGCAATTTTTTTCCCCGCAGAACTTTACTAGTATATTCTATAAGTAAACATAAGAAAAACCACTTATATACCGCACAGCAATAGAATGTCGATTCACATTCTAATTCCATTTCAAAATGTGGTTCGTTATTACGAACATCTACGGACAATAGAATCCATCGCACGACTAATTTGCTGTTCATTTTCCTTAATTGGGACAGGTACGTCGCGGAACGTTTGTACCAACTCCTGACGTATATTAATTTGTGTTTAATAATATGATAAACTTCTTCTTTCATAATAAGTAAAAATTCATTGACATAATATCTGATGATGTCAGTGGCCAGGAAATTAATCCTCGTTGAAGGTCGTTTAATCATTGCCCGACTGGTTGACCAAATCAACGTCCTCTTTGGGTAAACCTTAGAATTTATGTAAACATATAGAATAATAGAGCGAAACAGCAGTAATTGTTACATCGTATCGCATTTTTGTTACAACTTTTTAAAAAGCACTTAAGAGCCTCTGTGTTCATATAACATTTTTCATTAATTTTGCTTATAGCATAGTTGGTAAAGTAAAGACACCCTGTATAAAATATGCTTTGAATAAAGATCTTCGATATAATTTCCGTCTCTGATCGTATTTCAAGTAGCCGCGTATACAGTAAGTAGATAAGTAGATTGGGAAAAACAATGTTTGATATTAACACTTTGATTGCCACGACGAAATCACACGTTTCGCTGAGTATTTTTATTATTCAAAGCATACAATGGCAAAATAATAATAAATTGATGATGTAAGACAATATTCTTCCCCAATGGACCGTTTATCTTATTGGTGGTCATGGGTGACCACTTTGGTGCCTTGGTAGCAGTTGATAGCGACATATTATAACAAGGCTTCGTTTATTTCAACAAACCATTCCCATTTGTTAATTCGTCGTAAGCAAAACGTTCAGAATATATTGTTGAAACGTGTAGAAGATTATTAGTAAACAGTATTATGATTATTTTTATGATTTCGAGGAAACATTCGGTTGAAATGCTAGAGGTCCGCAAGGAAAATTATGTTTGTGATAAACCAATGGTAGTGGTAGATTACAAGAGAGGAAAATATGCTGAAAATGATAGCATATTCTACGCCACATAGAAGAACCCTCAAGGGTTATATAAAATTAGCTTTAGAGTTATTGTTAAATACATCAATTTCAAACGCGATGATACTCCATAAACAAGCAACATAAACAAAAATCAAGGTATCAGATTTTAGAATGGCACTGGCAATGCACCTTACACGGTGCCATTCACCAGAGCTATCAAATATACTTATTCGACGAAGATTGCGACACGAAATGCAGAAGAAAGAAGGGCAAGCGTACATGGCACGAAAATTTTGCAGAGAGTGGTATAAAAAAATGTTAAACAGCTAGGATCAAAAATTGCTAAGAATCGGACCAAAAGGTGACCACCTATTGTCCAGATTGTACCGATGAGCCACATTTATGTTTAAAGTGTTTGAACACAGTGCACCGTTAAATGCAAGATGTTCTAATAAAAATGTTTAATCGTTCAATGGGGCACTTTTCGTTTCAAAGTATCTTCTATTTATCGGTTATATTCAACATTCCCTAACTGTCAATTTTCATTCAATTTTTACAATTGTAAAAAGTTGAAGCGCTCGGGTCACCAATGACCACCGTGGCGTCACAGGAGAAACCGTGACCAACGTAGCAGTCAAAGTGTTAATGCTTCTTCCACACGTACAAGTTGATGATTTTCTATGAAGAATGTCAAGATGGAGTACGATTATCGTATTAAAAGTTCCATTTAAGAATACTCAGTTAACGTTATTCCGATGGAAATTGTAACGTAACTTGCGCAACGATTACTTTAATCAAATGTTTCAACAATGCTCTACGATTGTTTTGCCATGAATCCGTCGAACAATTGCTGTTATTTCGTCCAGTCGCGGGGAGACGGTCGCGTTATAGCGCGTCAACGGGAGTCGTAAATTCCCGCTACGATTGCACGAATCGACACCACGAACAGGGCGATCCCCTTATTTCATTTGGGAGAATAAGAGGTGATTGGGTTGGAATATAACTGGACTTCACAGTTATATAATATATGTATATTTATTTACACTGGATTACAATATTTGACGTGAACAGACCGTGTTTGGATTCGTCGTGTCGGAAAGCGCCGTGATGGACCCGAAGGTTGATCGATTTGATAGTTAGAGCAGCGAGAACTTGACTGAGTTATGTTAGAACTTGACGGCCCGATGAGTGTTAGAACCGTAGACTTGACTGTCCGAGGGGTATTAGAACAGTGAACTTGACTGTCCGAGGGATATTAGAACAGTGATTGACCCGTCTCGTACTATTTAGGAAGAAAGCTCGATGTGGGTGTATCCTTGTTGAACTAAGAACGCGAATTCGTAGTTCACACTTTTCGGTAGAAAAGTGAGGGTAACGATCCGTGATGCCCATTGGGTATTGCCAATGTTAATGAATAAAATACGAGGAGACAGTCCTCGGCAAATGTGGCTCACGTGTGTTTCTGCCCTTGAGAAAAACTCGCTACCTCGCTGGGCAAACCTCCGCTTTCTCCGTAATGAGTGAGAGCGTGCAATAAACCTAAGGACCTTTTTAAGGGACCACTCATAAACCGGATGTTCAAAAAATGCAACTTTATAGCTAACAGATGTGGGCTATGGTGGTTCCTTGGGTTTATTGCGGGTCAGTGTGACGATGTGCAGGCCTCGGCGGCCTGACCATGAGGGACGTCGCAGGTACCGACTCACGCGACGTAACAATTGCTAAAGCAGAACGAAAGATGATACACCGTTGCAGAATGGCGGTAAAGTTAATTAGTTAGCAAAATTAAACAGTGTACGCTCTATGCCTTGTACATTCCACGTATGGAAATATGTGCGAAAATGTTGCCTCGTTGCGATAATGTAAAAATTCCAGAACAATTTTCCTAGCACGCCTAATATATTCGCAAGAGTTTTCCACGTCAACTACTTTCGTACTATTGGCTTGGCAACTAAGTGATTGCGGATTTTGTCATTGCCACCTAATGACAAAATTCGCAACCACTTAGTTGCCAAGCCAATATAATCGTGGAATATCTTGGTATTTGCACGCTGACACTTTCTTTTCTCCACTATTTTCCAAAGACTTCCGGTACGACAACAGCGACGCGCGCTATCTATTTCGACGCCTCTGCAGCTCGCGGTTAGACCTATCGTATTAGGTTGGCAATTAACTAAGTGATTAGGTGGTAATGACAAAATCCGCAATCACACTTAGTTGCCAACGCAATAGAATATCACGACAGGATTAAATTTGTTTTGAAAAGTTAATACGCGATAAAGAGATTGGCATCTATAAGCGTGGAGTATTACAGAGCCGTTTTTCATTTCAAGACTTCGTTGTACCCGATTTGTCTGGTTATCGAGCTGTAGATAACATAGAGAAGGGCACACCTCGTTGATTTCAATGACCTTCGAACATGTTAGAAAGCAATGAATATTGTGTTGAACAATGTTTTCTCTAAACGTGTTACCGCCGCTCGGCTTTAGTTTTCGAGACATTCGTAAAACTGGTTTTCCTACTTTTTCGTTTCGTTCGGTTTGCGTTAGGTTTGAAATTATTTCCGCCAATGAAGTGGAACGACTCGAACGGAACAATTACAATTACCGAAGAGAATCTTGCAAATTTTAGATTGTAATATTATCGTGATTTATTTCAACTAGAACATTTAAAACCATCTGATAAGTCATGCATTTAATGTTAATATGCCATTGATAAAATTGCAAATAAATGGTTAACATTTCACTGGATTTGCAAAACATCTGCTAATGCAGAAGAGGATATTACAAGCATCGTTTTTAATCATTTATCTAGTCATCGAGCCATTAATTCATATATTCTTAGTGATAATCACAGTGTTATTAATAAAAATCAACTGAAATGCCCATATACACGTACACGTTTGAAATTTGTATTTAGCTTAATTCGTTTGAGATGAAAATAACATATAACCGTATGCGTTGATTCCAACTTTTTGCACATCACTTCATACGTGCTCGTATTAGAGCGTATGTATACCGAAGAAAAAGCTACGTCAAACTACCTAAACAACTTTCACGGATAACCGTTGCTCTGGTGGTAATTGCGACCATGATTAACCGTTCCGCAATCTCGTTCCACATTAATATTTCACTCAAACGTACCTATTATTTGTATGCAAGATAAATTGTTTTCCGTATTACAGCTGTCTATGTTCTTATTAAATGAAAATACTGCGGATCCAGAATTAATACGTGATGTGTTCTAGTAGAAAAATTAAAGTTGCGAAAAAATCGATTTTCACCTTTTCACCTTCATGTTTTATAAACAAAAGTACGCTGTTTGCAACGATAGCAAGCCCAATTTTCTAGAATACTTAACACTTTACCAACCGCTAGATATCGAACAGCATACGCACGTCCGACCGGCAGCTCAGGCGCAGATTCTCCCTAGCGCCGGCTCTGTTTCGGTTTAGACTCTCCAATACCATTCTTTTCGTTCATCGCGAACGGTAAGTTTCTCAAATTGGTATAAAACTGTGGGAGCTTCCAAAGCAACGTAACTGACGCAACTGAGCATGGTACCTTAGTACTACATAACAAATTACTGCTCGAATAATGAAAAAGATTGTCGGTGACAAAAAGACGATTAATAGGCTATCGGTCGGTAAACGTTGGCGACAAAAAACTGATTAATCGGCTATCGGCCGGTAAGCGTTGGCGACAAAAAACTGATTAATAGGCTATCGGTAGGTAAAGTGCTGAAATCTTCATGTACGATAATGAATATTCATAATGAAAGTAGGCAATGACGTGTTACGTTAATGCAAATTACGATACGCCTTTAATCGGCTATATGCGCTAGCTTCGTTGCTGAAAGATACCGTGAACCACACATGCGTAGATACTCTGATGAAGCTCAAATGAAATACGTAACACAGCTGAAAAGAAAACGGATAAGCGCGTTATGGGGTGCGTAACTTTAAACGCGTTTATCTGGAAAAGTCGTTTACGCGCGTTAATCTCTTTTTATCAGAGCACGTCGCATATGAAGATCACAGGAGGGAAACATAACGAGTACATTTTTATTGATTTAAAACTCGCTCTACAACTCGTTCTAATCAACGCTCTTTCACAAAAGGTGGAAACCAATTCGATGATTTGATTGGAGCTCGTTCGCCAATTAGCAATGGTACTAGACGGTGCTGGAGCAAATTTTCTCTAATCAGCTTTCTAACGATCAAATTGTTTTCGCAAACAGTGAAATTAGTGAAAAGTCGAATGAGATATTCGGTTAAACGAGTCGCTTCTTTTTATCCTCGCCCACTGCACCTCTTTCCCGAACGATTGTCAGAAATTTCATGGAAAAAGCAGCTCGATCTACGAACGGAGCTCGTTGCTGGATTACCCTCCAATTAGAATTGTTTACGCACCCAGTTAGGTGGCAATCGTCCCTGTTCCCATCGAAACGACATTCAACTTCGCCGATGTAAATTCAGCCTGGCGCGTGTCCCCGTGTCATTAACCTTTCTCACGAATCAATGTTCCTGCTGCATCGTTTAATCGTGCTTGCCTCCATTCCGTTTATTCGAGTGGATGCAACCGAAGGAAAATTATTTTACCTTTTCCGCTTGTTGCTACGCGTGCGGCTCGAATGGCTTGTGGAAATTGCACGAGGCAACGCGAAACGACGGACTAAAACGAACAGAAGGCGCACACAGAGAAATCTAACTGTCACCGACCGGAGTTTCTGCTTGCAAAACGTCTTTCATCATCTTCTTCCTCCGCTTATCGCTTCGAGAAAGGATAAAGGATATTGTTTTTATCTTGCACGGAGGTGTTCAGCAAAGTATCGAAACGTTTGGAAGAGAATTTTTTTATGAATATATCAGGTGCATTAAACGACACGTTTCTCTTTTATTTCCGCTCAGTGTAACTTTGTCTTGTCAAGACGGTTCCCGTTTTAACTCCTGTATTTACGTATGCGATACTTGGCATAGTTGCGACAACCGCTTAATCTGATCAAAGGACGCCAGTTCACATGTGCTCGGAAGCTTTCGCCAGACACTGTACATTTACAATAATTTGAAAGCGTTCTAATGTTATAATTATGAACAGAAAGAGACGACGAAGTGAAAGAAGGAGCAAGCGGAGAGGAAGCGGAGAATCGGTTGTTCCGCTGCGTGTTGTTTCATTTAGGTAATTCAGCGAATCGATGAGTATCGAGCGACGCGCAGCCGTTTTCGAATATGGGTCAGTGGTCGATACGCGTGTCCTGCGTCGCGCACCTATCTACGCAGTATGGACGTCCATAGAGTACGTACGTATGTACTATATATATATATATATATATATATATATATATATATATATATATAGGGAATAGGAGCGTTCAAAAGTATTTGGACATTTTGGTCAATTTTTTTAGCAACCATACCATAACGACGAATTAACGCGTTAACTTCACGGTAGACCGAAGGAGACGAAATCACGAGACCCTTCAGTGTGACTGGAATTTTCTTCCTTTCCTAACCCGATTTCTAGTTATAAATTTATTTACTAATAAATTCTACTGTACATTCTATCGTAAATAAGCAAGCGTCCGCGTATTTTTGAATCACAGTGTACCTACGCACGTACGTATGTAGATACACGTGTACTTACGATACGGATGATTACTTGATAAGCACGTATCTTGTTACCTAACCGTCCTAACGACACGCGCGACAAAGCTAAACAATATATGTACAGATACATGTAATCAAAACACGTAGAATCAGCCTGATGTGTCCTTTTATTCCTGCATCAAAGATTAGCCTATATACAGTGGCTCACGAAAGTATTCGAACGCTTTCATATGCAAACTTGAATGGCCGAAATAATGTATATTAAAGTAATTTGCTTAAACAAGCAGATGTGAATAGGAAGATGGAAGTCGTAAGATTATATCAGTAAAATTTGAGAAGGATTGTAAGTGACTGACAAAAGTATTTGAACGCTACATATATTATTAAATTATTTAATATTAATATTTTGTTGGACCACCTTTAGCAGCAATAGTGTGTCTCAATCGACGTTCCATACTGTAAACCAACGATTTTGTAAAACTACACTCAACGGAGTTCCATATTTCTATAATTGTATCTTTCGATACTTGCTTTGAAATCATCTGAAATTTATTTCATCTTTTTCCGATTTCAGCCCATAAATTTTCAATCGGATTTATGTCTGGACTATCCTGTGGAGTAATTAATATGTGTGGCGTGTTATATACGATCCATTCTTTCACAATTCTTGTAGTATGCTTCGGATCATTATCTTGTTGGAAGTGGAAATCTTAAAATAATCCTAATTTACGGCCACTTTCTTTAAGGTTATTTTTAAAAATATTTAAATACTTATATTTGTCAAGTGTTTCAGCAATAAATATTTCCCGGTGCCACTGGCAGTCATGCACCAGCACACCGTGACCGATCCATGTTCGTATTTCACTGTTTGATGTAAATGTCGAATTCCCAATTCCGTATTTGGTTTTCTCAACGCATAATTTTGACCATCCGAGCCAAAAATGTTAAACTTTGACTCGTCCGAAAAGATGACTTTGTCCCAAAAGAATTATCTTTATTAATGTAGGTTTTTGCAAAAGTAAATCTTTTTTTATGATTTACCGCATTAATATATGGCTTCTTTCGCGGTGCTCTGCCATGAAAATCATTGTTTCGTAAAATTCGTCGACGTAATTCCGGGTGAACTTCTTTATGAAACATATCAGCTACCATACTTGCGAGTTGAGGAGCGGATATAGTAGCATTTTTTTTTAATTCGCCAATGATAACTTTCTCCTCTTTTCCAGTCAATTTCTTTGGTCGACTTGATCGAGCTTTGTTTCCAAGTGTTCCCTCATTCTTTCACTTTTTTATCATATAATGTATCGTGCACTTACTTCTGTTCACAATTCCAGCAATCTCGTTATATGATTGGCCGTCCTCGTGTAATCGGAATATTATTCCTCTTTCACACTTTTCTTTCAGACTTTTTGGTATTCATTTTAAATACTATTGCGCACGCTTTTACGTTACTGTTACTGAAACCATATCCTAACATCAAATAAACATAATAATATTTTCATTTAGCAATGATGTTTACATTCGGTGCAAAGGAAGATGAAAAACTACCAACAGTGTTACAGCGCTCGAATACTTTTGCGAGACACCTATCATGAATGTTTCTAGTAAATGTATCATAATTCCTGTCTATATTATTCAAACGTTTCCAAATTTTACTCGTGTAATCTTGAGACTTTCCCGTCGCTATAGATACCAAATTGTTTTAACAAATTAGTTTAATACACCTCATTTTATTAATTGACATTTGTAAGTGTAAGCGTTCGAATACTTTTGCGAGCGACTGTGCATGTAGTCAAAACACGTTAGCATCAGCCTGCATCAAAGATTAGCATATATACTAATATATAATATAATATATAATAATAGCAATATACGTATATTGGCTGACGAAAACATTTAGATATATACCATAGAAGATTTTTATATTCCTATGTATATATTAGATAAATCGTACTATTTGGAAAATTCATTAGTTCCGTAACGAGGCACGACGACCGTGATTCTCTTATGTGTGAAACCCATCTGAAGATGTAGAAGAAACATACCAACCGTTAAAATGACAAAATGTTAGTTACACACATTTAATCATGGATCCTATAACTTCGCGATCTTTATCTTGCAAACAACTATCAACCCATAGAACAACTCTTACATTATACAATTACCAAGCTAACAAGCCATAATTTCATTTTAAGAGCTTACAATTATTTTGGAGAAACCACTTCCGAACCACTTTGACGTTGATCGTATTGGTTATCACTATCGAATAAGCTCGCTAAGTTAAATAAGTTAAATAAGAAAACGTTAGAAAACAAGAGAAATAAGAAACCAAATGTACTCGACAGAAACGAAGCTTACTTTTTTAAATTAAAATCTTCGAACTAAAGCAAAGCTCAATTTCAGATAATGGAGGGTTGGTAATTTTCTGCACAACCTGGCCAAGTTATTTCAAGGGTATTATACGTTGTAAGTGTTAAATATGGACTCGCTGAAACTGAATATTCAAGTTTAATAATACAGGATACTATTATGATCGCTGCGAAATATATACTTGTACTAAATATATTGTAACTTCTATACATATACATATTCAGATATGTTTCAAACTTTACCAATATAATCATGATAGTCGAGTCCCATAACAGCACTCGTGAAATTTCAGAACGTATCAAATTTCAAAACACAGATAATATAGTTATACAATGCGTGTGCACATACAGCTGTTCCAGTACTTTCGTCAGCCTGTGTACGACTACAAATGTTGCCACTACAAAAACATCGAATCTAGGGGAAACTGAACTTCTCATTTATCAAGGTGAACTCGATACACAGAGTTTTGTCACCAATACCGACGCGAGTTTAATCTACCCGACGGAAAACTAATAGAGTAGAACGATAGTGCGAATCGGGTTCATCGACCTAAATCGCCATATCGATCGATTAAAAGGATGCGCGATGGATGTGCGGTTCTTCGCGAGTATAGAAGCATGGGTGGGGTATGGGTGTGTCGGTCATACTTCGGTTTATTATTAATCGTTAGTCCGTTATGTGCGTCGGTTACTTGCTATTACCAGCACATTTGATTTACTGTATTGTCTCGAGGACTAGATAGTCATAGCTTGTAATAGCAACTGTATATAACGGGTATCCGAAAAGGATTATAGGAAAATATAGAATAACGTATCTTTTGCTTTGAAGCCTTGCGTTCAAGTAAATTCAGTTTAAAGAAATAATTTTTGAATAACATTCGTTCTATTTTCTGAACGAAAACGGGAAACCTCCAAGGGGAAATATTTATCTTACATTCTCCACTTATTTTTGCATCTAGAAAACTCCCTGTTGACTATCCAGTTCGCACTAGCACACTTGGCAAATTTTCAAACTGAACTTTTTCAGAAACCTGCTTTCGTATGAAAAAATTGTAATCTGTATTTTCGATCCACTCTCCACCTCTTTCAAAACGAAATCGCTTCATTGTCGAACTAGAACACTCTGTATACTAAAATTTGTCTTCCACACTTTCCATCTACTTTCTCGCGTAGAGTCAATTTCACAATTGTACCATGATTACTGGGACACCCGATATAAACGCGGTAGGGTGGAACAAAGCACCACATAAATCGCGTTGTACGATAGTTGCCCGTGGCTCGATGGTGAAACGTTCTTTTGCGTAGTTTTTGATGAAGAACAAAGTATAATCTCGACCCGACCGAAATCCTCGATCGAACCTCGATCGTAGTTGACCTGCTAAATATTGGGTTGGCAACTAAGTGCAATCCGCAATCATTTAGTTGCTAACTCAATATATGTATGCAGGATCGAGATCGATATTTCTCGGCTGAAATAACTTTCAATTAATTCGTCGGATGTAATAAGATCGTAAGCAGCCCTTCCGGCAACCAAGCAAACGACGTTAACGCGCCGGCTAATGACTTAATCGCATTCAGACCTAACTGGTGAAACTCTCCATCGGATTATCCTGTGGTTCGTCTCGAAGATTACCTTTTCCTTGCGCTTATACCTTTTTGTGTCATGGAATATGTTAAATCGCCGAACATTCAATCATATTTCATGCTATTCGTATAATCGAATAACATTGTATCTTATTCTGATCTTTAGTCTAACATACATGCTTTCCCAAAATAATAAATACACGATAAAGTTAAATTCTTTGCTAAAGATAAAGCTAAATAATCACGTGGAATTTCATGAAATATTCGAATATTAATTCGGGTTCCTGTATATAATATTGTAAATTGTAGATTGACGTGACGTCGAAACGTATAGAACCGTTCTTATGTTGATGCTATTAATTCCAAAGACGAAACGTCGCGGGTTCGCTAGTCCTGGGAGAGCCGCCGTCTATGCCTATAATTACCGTATACGGTGGTGAGAAGGATATACGAGTTCCGAGGATGGACGTAACATTAACTGTGAAGCTTTCCAAGATAATGCAATTGCTGGTGTCTGACAGGATTTTCAGTGCTGTCAATTATCGAATAAAGTGACATCGGCTCTACCTAACGTAAGTACATATACACGTACACTTGGAAAGGTCGTTGCACGCTCTGTACACGCTGCCTTCTATTTCCTACGGATTCAGTTAATAAAACCTGCGAGATAAGTGGTTTCGATTTAAAAATAACGTTCAATACGCAATATAATGTGATGTATTAAGGAATTCGAGATCTTTCACTGAACCGAGATATTATATCTCGCAATCTGTATTCTTAAACGAATCGATTCGAGAGTGCAATTATCCACCGTTACCTATTATAATATAAGAACAAGGCAAATGATATCAATACCGAAGCATCGTTGTCTTTTTCTTTTTTCTTTCTTTTCAAGAATACATTCGTTCCAGTCGGTAAATAGAATTTCCCCGTTCGGTTTCGAATCAAAGACCACTCTTTTTTTTAACCTCTAGCATCTTCTTCGCTCGTTTTCTCATCGTATTATCATCTTCTCCTCTGCCTGCGCCCTTCCTTCCTCCTTGTTGTTTGTCTATTTATTCACCGAGCTAGAGAATACCTATCGCGGATCGATAAATGGCAGAGCCGATTTGCAAGACCGACTTACAACGGTAACTGACCGGCTATGAAAGGAACCTAACGAGCGGATACGTATCCATCTCGGTCATAGATGCTACGCAATATCAGTACGTAGAACGCGACTAGAAAAGTTATTCACCCCGAATCGATCCGGCAGATTGTCGAGCCGATGAAAGCTGCCCTATAAGTAGTTAATTGGTCTGCTGCCGATACAGCTACTCTCCTTCACTCTGTTCCTCGTACTCGCTTGCTATTCTCCATCCCGTTTCCATTCTCATTTTCGCTTCTTCTCCGCAACCAGCACCAGCAGCAATAACTGATAATTAATCCGCGCGGTGGCGCCGTCTATCAATAGAATTGCGAAAAGACAAACACACCCTCCACTCTTCCGCCACGTTATTCTCCTTCTTCTCTTCTAGGTTAAAACCTTTTTCCCTCGAAATACGCTGTAATCTAACATTCCGTGAAACTAACGAGATTCTCCTCTCCTTTCTTTTCTCTACTTTCTTTTCTTACGTTAAATTTCTTTTCCCTGAAAAATGCATTACGATGTAATCTGTTCAGAGATTAACAAGCAGTTCTTTCCTACGTATGTATGATTTGCGTGAATGGGATCGTTTGTTATTATTATTTCCTGTTTCGCCTTTTATTCTCCTTATACGTGTCACTGGAAGTGAAATCTTGGCAGTTCCTTTCTTTTTAGTTTAGGTCACGCAGAAGCATCGCGTTCCTCGATGATAATTATCGCCATCTCATGAATTCGAAAACATAGATAAATAGAATCAAAGTAGGGATCTGTTTTGCCCATAGAGAAGTCAATTATAGTGAATTATTTACTTTGTATATCTTCTGGGATATATTCCTGCATCTTTACATTTCCTGCGTTTGATTGCGTAAACATGCACGGTCTAGCGATAATAGAGACTAGATCGATACAGTAAGAATAAGCAGGATGAAAAACGAGATTTCGTTATTTTTTGTTTCTTAGAAAATCAATAACGTGACAAGTTGCCAATTAATTGCAAGGCAAAATAACGCTTACGACGTAAATTTCCCTAGGCGCGCTTCTCGATTATTCATAATTAGAATCACGACGGAGCATCCAATCGAGACAGTCTCTGATAAAAGATGCTCGAGCTCGAAGTCTGACAAGGCTGAAACCTTCTGCCTTGTTCATCGAGTCTGAAAGGTAGAGTGGCCGAGAGTACCGAGTATACATATCGATTTCGCAGTCGAAAGAACTCGCCTATTACTGCTCGTGCCGCTTTGCCATCCAGATTTCTTTCCGCGTTTCGAATCGATCGAAGGCCAATGTCGATGTCAAGCCGATACTTTGACTCCTTTCCTCTTTTTCTTCCACTCTTTTTCTTCGACTCGATTGACAACGTGAAACGACAGAGAGCAACTTCAGTAACTGGAGTCTCACGGGAAAAGCTAAAATGTGACTGCTTCCTCGAACTTCCCGAGTAAGAAATTTAACGAACAAAAACCACTTAAAAAACTTTGTACGACAATTAATAGTTTAAAATTTGCCTCGTTTAAAATCATTGATTTTTTAAGGTATCTGCACCGTGACGATGATATCTGGCAAAAGTAAAACATTCTGACATTTGAGTCGTATTCTCTAAGATTCTCCCTCCGGAAAGAAATTTCTTGGCTGTCTGTACTTTCTACGGGCGCAATCTAGCGCGCAAACAATTTGGAAATACAAAGAATGACAACTTCGCATTATGCTGTACTGCATTTTGGACATTACTTTTATTCGAGGTGAAGACTAGATTTTTCTTGAAAAAATAAAAAGAGATCTCTTCGCATCGATTTTCAAACATTAGTGTTTTAACAACTTTGTAGTAAGGGGGATATTTGGATGATCTCGTTTAGCTGAGACACCCTGTATACCTTAAAGGAAGAAGAATAAAGGCTGGATAGAAGAAGGCTTTCTCAAATTATTATTACAAAGGCTCGAGTTACGGCGATCCGAATATCGCGATTGATTTATCGAATATGAAGGAAAGTAAAAGCCGTACGAAACAAGTTTTCATCTCTATTCCCGGCCATTTGTCTTACAAAGAGTTCTACTTACTCTGGAGCAGGATTTCTCCAGCGTTGCGTTCCAGTCCACGCCATCGGGCATTGATCGCCCCCGACCTGAAACAAACAACAGTTCTGTGAATTTTCGTCGATCTCGTGTAGTTTCGAGCGAAAGAAACGGAAGCCAGATAAGACGCGATTGTTCCTAGAAATTAAAGTTCCGTATCTCACCGGTTATGTACAGAGACGGGAAAGTGAGATTTTGCATGTTACAAATTAAACATCTGTTTAATCTACTCTATCAATGGCGTACGTTTATTATACACTTTTTCCCTTATCTTCCCTTACAGAATATAAATGACGACGTTAGGTCGGATAAAGCTGGCATACTACGTACATCGTCAATATTTCAAGGTTCTCGACTAAAGTGATAAACGTGTACTCTCCTACGTGTACAATATCGTTAACATTGAGAATCTTGAAATATCGACGATACTATCGATTACATGAAAGCACCCTTATACGCAAAACAACAAACAGGGAGATGATACGTAGTGTCGCTAATCGGATTTTAATTGAAACGTTAATGGCAGTAACCGTGTATTATGATATACAAATATCCTATACAATGGCGAAAAGAACGAAAGGGGGAACAGAGATTCGGAACGATAGATCGGTTAGTTATGAAAATTTTTTGCAAACGCGGCAGAACGAGTGCAAGAGGGACTCGCAGTTTCAGCAGTATTACGACCGGTGGTGCTCTTCAAAACGCGCGAAGGGTAGGCACAGCTTTTTCCTCTTCCCTTTTTCGGCCTGTGGTCTCCTTCTCTCTTTAGTCTCCTCTCTCAGGACCCTTTTCTTCCTGCCGGTAGTATCTGTCTCGGCCCACGATTCTACTTCTACTCTCGACGTTGCTATCATCCATCCCTTGCCTCCCTGCGCCATTCTTCCCACTTCTCCCCACCACTCTTTGAACGTTTCACTTCGCAACTTCTCTCTTTCTCTCCTTCTCCGCCCTGCACCCTCCACTTCCCCTCTGTTCTGTCTGCTCCCTTCCTCCAGTTCCTCCATCCATCCCTTGCTCGACTACTCCTTCTCCTTCTCTCTTGTTCCTGACCTTTTCTATTCAAGAGACGTGATTGCAGCTTGCATATTTCACGAGACCAACCTCGAAGCAGTATGCTCGTCCCTACTCATCCATCTATCCGTCCATCCAGCCGCGTGTGTATCCGTCTGTTCGTCGACACAACCTAACCTTGCACTTTTCGTCGCATCGCCAACGTTTAACCCCTTCGCGCATTCCCTCTTTTCTAATGCTTTGTGCCGTGATTAACCTTTATAGAGATATCGTTATTTGTAGCGGAAATTTACAATGCAAATCATGCGCCCTGCTCTTACGCGCTGATTAGCTTGTCCAGGTGGCGTTAAATCAACAAATCGTAGATAAACATAATAGCGAGATCAGGTTGTTCTTTTCGACGTGTTTGTTTTGATCACACGTTAGGAGCGTTGTAGTACAGCCAAGTTCTCCCAGGCACGTTTGCTCAACTAAGCCTCCTGCTAAGCGACGCGTTCAAAATGTTTTGCCAGGGCAAATCACGCAGGGGAAAAATTCAATTGGCTGCTTGCATCAATCGCAGCTTTCGATCAATTTTCAATTTCACCGGGTGGGATCATTGACGGATCAGACAAAATTGTCCATGTCAATGGGATGCAAGTGCATAAAGTCGTTCCTCCATGTGTGTGTATATTCGACAGCTCATAAACTAAGAGATGAAAGTCATTGAAAATTTCTGTATAAGATAATAAGATATCTACCATGAATCAAACAATAAATACAACTTAATTCGGATGGACACTTTATCTACAGTTATCTTCATTCTTCTCACTTTTAGATGTATTATTCGACTTACTCCTCGTAGCGATAAATCGTCGAGTGAAGCGGAAAGATTTGTTAACCCTGTGATAATTAAATTTACTTACTAGAAAATAGAGTCGTTTATATAATTTTGATAGAGTAATAACAGGTAAATGTAAATTTCTTCGACGCTTTCTACGGCCGTAAACAACAAATTAGACCGTTTTTACTTGAAAGCACAACGCTTGGGTAGTTGTTTCTTGGAGTAACTCATAATAAAGCTTTCACAGCGATTTCATAAATACCGCAATTAGGGTACGCAGATTTTCACCGAATAATGCGAGTAATGTGAATAATGTGAATAATATAACACGACGCGCTTAATGGATTGTTCTCTCCCTTCTCGGCTGCGATACTATCTTATTTCTACTTCGCGTAAAAACCGTACTGTATGCTTCATTCTAATATCAAAATGGATATTTTCTTTTCCATTCGATCCTAATCAGTTTCTCTGTATCTAAAACACATTGCGTAACTATATGGAAAACCGAAAGAAAGAGTTACACGAAGAGAAGATGGAAAATTGAAATAAACAAGAATTAGATTAGCGGCGATTAGAACAAAGGAAAAGTGAGAACTTACGCCTCATGATATGCCTCCATTGTTGTTGCAATGGATATTTCTCAAACTATTGTCATTCTCCCTTTATTCGTTGTTCTGCGCTTAATAAAGTGTACTGCTGTCGACTAGTTTACAAGCAACCATAAATAAAAGCAAACGTTTATCGAGGAGCGTTGTAAAAAACAGAAAACACAACATTAATGTTCTAAATATCCTTTTGGAAGATCGGTAGGTATATTAATATATAAAAGTAATTGATTATGTTAGCGTGAGGAATATGGCAACACGCGATAACCAGTGGCTGTAGAGGCGGCAAACGAATAAAATCTCTCGATATCGTCGCCCTATATCTGATGGTAATCCAGTGGAGGCTGTCACGCGAAAACACGTTTTGCATGCTAAATCGGCGGACCGAATAACCGAGAGAAGCGGTTCAAATTCTCTGACCAGAGAAGCCGCCGCTGTCGGAAATCGATATCTGCCTCGAACGAGCGCTTCCCGTTCTGCGATGCAACCGATTCCTTCTACCTTTCCTTCCAACGTACACATTGTAGTTACACACAGATTATATAATATCGGCGCCCGTGTACCTGTGTACGTAAATCGATTTTATCAGCGTGGAAGCGGCAACGAGATGGCACCGTTCGCCCTATATGCATAGCCATAGGTATAGCCATAGGGTATAGCTATAGGCATAACTATCTTAGCTGAACTCGCTTCGTACTTCTGAAATATGTATCAGAGGTGTCAAAGATGTTTCGATTCCAATGCCCTGAGATCCGTGTCATGATCGAATTCAGATTCCATTTCTCTGCTGCACCCATGACAACCAGAAATCAGACGATTTCGTACGATAGTAATATCGTTGCGCAGAAACTTTGTTTATTCGAATAATCGACACGGAAATACGATAGATGTAGAGATACTAAAACATTCTACTATAATATTATTATAAAAAATTACGAATAGCCATTTTTTTATTAATATATAATATTAATAGGATAATATAATGAAAAATAGATTTCGCTATTATTTCACTTGACTAATAGGTTTATCCATTAAATTACTGTTGCTAGCATATTTATCTATTAAACTGAAGCGTTGTTGTTTTCTTTTAAATATGCAAATAAAATGGTCTTATTTAGAAAGAGAGAACAATGTGATTATATCAACTTTACTATTCTATACTGTATGTGTATATATACTGCGTTACAACTATGTTCACACATATGTATAGTGGTTTCTATTTTATAATTTCGATAAAAGAATCGGAGATCTATCTGCCTGTACCCAACCACCGTGAACAATTGCTTTTCGTACGAGGAATTTTACGATGCTTCAAGACAGAAGCGAATCTGCTGTAATTACGAGAACCTTACACAATCAACGCATGCAACGTTAAACGTAAACTATACGAAAGCGAAATGTTTACGCAGACGTTCACATGTACATTACCGTGTATGAATATCTAGACGCGTGGTGTAATCAGATCAAAGCTTGATATTTCTATTCAATTTTGAATGCACGTAATATGCAAAAATATATGATATATTCCGAGTATTTATTTATCGATACCTCATTTGCTCATTCGGTTCTTGAGGTGATTTTTGGTTTTTACATTCTTATTCCTTTATTCCTTTTACATTCTATTTCCTCTACTCGTTAGCATAAATGTATCGCACATACGTATAAACTTAAGACCTAGTATGAAATTATCATTGTTAGAGCTAAAAAGAAATAACCTATATGTATGTGTATATATATATAGTAGTAGTAGTAAATATTTATACACAGTTCTGAGAATTAAGATACAAAACACTACTGAATCTGTCTGTTTCTTATAACTAAATACATACATACATACATACATACATACATACATACATACACACACATATATATATATATATTTGGCACTGTCTCTTGCTCTCTTATCACAGCTGATTTCTTTGCGTAATTCTTTCTTTGTCTTACGTCTGTACTCCTTTTCACCACGTATTTCCTTACATTTCCATATATTTCATTACATTTGCTATGCTATCATAAGACAAATTCCACCAGCTTAGGTTCCACTTTGAATTCGCATAAATATGCACAGCTTAATGATAAAGCAACGTAGAGTGGGAAAAATATTCGATTCCATCACTTTCTACAAAGTTCGTTGTAAACGAGATTCTGCTCTCTATTTATGGCTTAGGCTACAGCTAATTCTCTCACCGCACCGGTGAGATAGGTGAAGCGTAACGTTATGTAAGAGGCACCGATAGAGAAAGTACGAAGGCAAACTCTGGCAACGAAAGGAGCAGAGTTAATCCTTCAGGCAAAAAGCAGTAGGGATCATCGGACAAATTCAAGTTTATCATGTCATTGTATATATATATACAACGTGTTTGTTTATTCAAGACCAAAAGTCTATAACATCATATATTTAGTGTGTATTTAAATTCATCGGTAGACACTGTGCATGTTTATCCAAACTCATATTTTCATCGGCACACCTAATGAATTGAAACTTAAATACTATTCCTTTGAAAACAGAAACTTTGATTCCTTGCAAGAGTTATCCTGAATGAAGTTTCATAACTGTTCTAAGAAATCTGTGTCATAACCGTTCTCCACCATCACTACCTATATATACCTGACAAAAAAGTCGAACAAAAGATCGTAATTTTGCAAATTCATATGGAAATTTGCAAAATCAGCTGGTCTGCGCCCATACTTTTCTTCATCGCTGCATGCAGAGTGGGAATGTATCGCCCAAGCTCGCATTACCTTTTTTATTGCCTAGTTTTACCTCTTCGGTGATTATCCATGCACGCTAAAATCGTCACTGACGTAAGATTCAACAGAGACAGAAAATCTACAACCGAAGAACAACCTATAATACAAATGAATCCGTGCTGATTAACATTTCCAGGAAGATTCTCATTTCCATAAACTAAAATGTTTGTCGAAAAATGGTAACTTCATTTGAGGTTAGAATAAAAGGGTGGGGGACTGTGTGAAATGCAGGACACAGCGTTCCCACATCTTGTATATTCTATTGCATCCAAGTTGGTGTATATGTATGTTGTACATGTATATAGAAGAAAGAGAGGGGGGGGCGTTAACATCCGCGTTTCACTGTTTTGTCGATCAACGCCACGTTGTACGTTTAATGCTATCAAGATTCTCGAATTTTTATATTTCTTCCTCGGATTTTGGCAAGAACAAAGGATTTACAATATTTTAAGATACTGCACAAAGAACTGAGACAATTGCTTGAATTTCTTCAATGCGAAAATTTCCCTCGTCAGAGTAGTCCGCGCAGAGTCGACCATATCTCAATCCCATTGAAAACCTAGCTTGAAATTTTAAAACGAATACTACTCTGCAAAACTTTTATGGATCTTGGTGAAATCGATTCTCGAATTGCTGAAGAGAATCGAAGAACAAAGTTACCCGAACTGCAGCAACTTGACTAACCTAAACGAAGCTGTTACTGTTTTCTTCTCCGGTCATCTTGTATCATTATGATCCATTTCTCCGTCGAACAAATAACGAGGGATACGATCGAAGAAATCATCGAACCGGCGCAAGATCGTCCAAAGCATTTTAGGAAATTAAATGAGATTAACTTTCTCTCAATTCCTAAGTTTTTGTCGACTTAACACGCTAGCCTGCGGAAATACACACTCGGGTTTATTTAAATGTAAGCAGAACTCGATTCCATGTATCCTGGTTTGTATATCGCTGCAGTTACCGAAGATTCCTGCAGACTGCACTCTTGTACCGTGATTCGATGCGTGTATCCATGACGTTTGTTTGTGGTGCACCAAAACAGACAGGGTTTCCACTCTCAAGTATTACTTTGACAGACATATATATATATATGTATATATCGTACAGATGTTCGTATATTTGATGAATAAACTCTCCATGTATATTCGATATATATATCGAAAGTATTTGAATACTTGTAAAAACTTCTCATGTATATAACATACAAAAGATCTTGAAATTTTATCGTAGGTATCTCGCGAGTATGCATCGTTAAGGAATTGTTGACAAGCTAGCAACGCACTCTGCCAATTCCATTTCGATGATGCTTGAACAGAAGTAACACTAAGACTAGAGATTTTTTTAAGGATTATTTAACGATCTATGACATATGTATGTTGGGAGTCTCCAACGTCGTACTGTTCATACATATGTAGGATTAAGATCAAAATAAATTTCTTCGTGGATCAATCACTTGTGAATTTCTACGAAGCAAAACGTTTATTTTTTCCAGGAAATCATTCAAGCGTTTCACTTAAAAACTAAATTTATAGTGTAGTAGACTAATAAATTCCAGAATCTTTTAAGATTCTTTTTGATAAGCTAGAATCTAAAAAATTAAAAAATGTTGACGTGAGTACAAGTAACTTGACTCAGATTGATTATGAAAGATGTTAAAGTATGTTTGTTTAGCTATAGGGGATTTAAATTCCAGTAATACCAAAAAATATGTTTTACATGTAAGAATTTAAACATATTCAATAAATTTTTACAGTGCATATCACACAAATTGTTCATGCAGCATCCAGCTAGTATCAGGTACTTCAAGTATTTCATCAGTGTCTGTAAGCCCATAATTGACAATCGCTAATTTAGATAATTATCCTGAAAAAAATTCGGTCCATGTTCGTTGTCCGAATTTTAAGTTTACGAATGTCGAGTAACAAGCGAAACGTATCGTATTTATAGTTGCGGAATTGAACTAAAATTGAATTCTATATCAGCAGGTTGTATTCGAAATATAAAACGAAATAGAGGAAGTGGAAGCACGAGCAGCAAAATTTCAACAAGAGGAAGCTAATTCTAATAATATCTCGTGTTTGAAATCTTCGTCCTGTGATCTGTGACACACAACGCTACCGTTTATAAATATTTGGATACTTTCGTCGATGTATACTATCAGTATTTCGATTAACACAGGGAATATAAATTAATGATGAATTAATAATCAGAAGCAGCGCTCGTTATAGCCTTTCTATAAATTCAGCCAACTATAAACTTAACCTTAATTCTTTTATTCTAACCTCACTTTCGTTCGAGTAAGCCATAAGCAAAGCAACTTTCAATGTTTTAAGAAAATTTTCAACGTAAAATTCAAGCTAGACATTATCGATATTAAAGATGATTCTTTCATACTTTTCTTTGATAAGAATAGAAAGACACGGTTGAATCGGAAATGATTCAAAGAACGCAATTAAACGAAAGGATTAAATTACCTACTAAAAGATGTAACAATAATATATATTTTATTTTTTACTATATATGTTACTATATAAATTTATTGTTGCAAGCGTTCTAAGCTTTTCTGCTATTTTAAAAGAATATTCTTAATTTAATCTATAATGCAAAAATTAAATAATCCGAAGCTAGCATTAAATAACATGCTGAATTTTAAAAATTCATTCAATGGCATCGTAATATCCTATTATATATAACTACGATAGTTATAAAGAATAAAAACACTGCAGTTCAATTTATCCATAATTTCCTACTTAAAATACATTATGACAAGCATAACGCTCTTAGACAACACTGTATTCAATTGGTTGCGATGTGATCTAATAACCTAATGATACACCTAGTATACAAAAATGTGCGTGCGAGCAAACGGAAGTTAGCCTGGTCCAGCGGTGACTAGCTCTGCCGCTAACTTTAACTTCTTCCTATAATATCGATTTCGTACCTTAAATGATCCACGCGATTCTCGTTGCACGATCCATCGTTGTCCCGAAAACGTATTGCTCTGGAACGTAAATGAAATGCTACGGTTAAACCTTGTTCGAACATGATTTCGTTAAAGAAAACGTAGTATTCCGTCAGCGATTAATTTCAATATATGAATCATCTCTTTATACCATTCTTCGTTGCGAGAGATCAATGAATATTCTTCCTAACCTCAATCGACTATGTCGTGAAAAACAAAGGCATTCGTTTAAATTTCAAGGTAAATCAATGACGTAGAATCATTTCTATATACCGTTCTTCGTTATGAATCACGAAACATCAAAGAAATTTTCCCTAACCTCAATCAACTATTTCGTCGAAACAAAAACTAGTTTAATTTTCACGACAAATCAGCCAGAATTATTTAATCTTACAAGATGTACTGACATCTTCCGCTAGTAATTGACTAATTAAGAAGAAACTCATTTCATGTACGAGTTCTTCGAGTATCCGATGTCGAGACGCAAAGTGTAGATTAAATGTACGATTAAACGCAAGACTAAACGCGAGTTTTTAATCAACGACGAATTAACGACACTATAATTATCAACGATCTTATATCAAAAACTGGAAAATGCAGAAACAGCTGATATTATTTTTTATTCTCTGCGATTCGTTCATATGTGCGCGCGCGCACGCACACATATGCACACAGAGTTTCAAACGAATGGCTATACCTAAGAATAGCCTAGGTAAACCAGGTCACGTTCAATGTTTGCGTGTTCTTTTTTTCGCAGGAGAGACACGCGGTAATGCCACTTTAAACAATCCTCCTTGCTCCTCACTCTTCGATTGTATCACCTCGTCCCTATGCGAGTGTCTATGAAATATTGCGTTGCAGTGAATTTCGTGGCGTATCCGAAATCCTAACATATGTGTATTACACGATGTGTATTATAACGATCCATTTCATTCATAGTGTGAATGCAGCGTGAACTTGAAAGGAATAAAGAAAATCGTAAAAATCTCAGACGATTCAAAAGATGAATCACCATGAGCAAGCAGCCCAACGTACTAACAGTTGGATTACGTAAGTAAGCTACTACATACGCTGAAAGAATCGCACCCATCGATGACAGCGAACAACGCAATCACAATGAAGACAGCTATTAAAAGAAGAACTCCTGCCCTATCATCGACTATCTAATCTGGTAACGCTTACCGTTCACCGTTTTTCATTCTATCAAATCTGTCTCAACACATGACAAATCTATGTACCAGTTAGCCAAGCCTCAAACCTTAGAAAGGCAAACGAAAGTAAAGATCGTTGGCGTTATTTCGTCGAGAAGGAGATTCGCGACGACTATGCGAACCTCGATCGATCGGAGAACCGCGAAAGTGGCTAATCAATTTTTCCTCGACTTCAGACAGAATACACAAGTATATTAATTAAAGAACATGTTTTCATTCCAGTTGTCCATGAAAACTCCAAATTATTGGTAAATATGTTCTTGAAGCTTGCCACGAATTAACATTCTGTAATCATATTGATATATGGATTGTTTCTGCTTCGAAGCAGATACACACTGTGAATGTGTACACTATATAAACACTGTATATATATATACACACACGCGTATATATATATATGTATATTATATATTAACAAGTGTATTTTCATTAATAAACATATAACTTATAATTCTAATTTCCATTTCTTTTTCAATATTTCCTATATATACATATAGTTGGTCCGCTACAAATGAAATGGAAAGGACGCGACGGCCATTTTTCGACCTCGCGATATAAATTTTCTGACAGATACACAATAATCGACGCTAAGAGAGATATCACCGTGGAATTATATTAAGTCGAAACAATATACCCAGGTTTATCCTCTGCAACGTTTTTGTTCAATTAGACGCGTCGTGAAAACACGGTCGTTTATATTGACAAGACTTTACACGAACGACAATACGGATCGAAAGAGTGAATAAACATACCTTCTTAGCGCGAAACTCGCGCCTATTTAGCTCTTAAAATACGACGTGTTAATCCAATATGGCAGAACACACACATGTCAAAACAAATCGGCGAGTGGCGCGGAATGACGCGACGACGCTACACAACTCTACACAGCTACACGCTACACGTTCGTATTCACTTCACCCGAACGTCGGATCGATATAGTTTTCGGAGCAATTTTAGACATATTCGATGTGGCTACTGGAAACGTAGGCAAAATTTACATGACACATCTGTTAGAATATCATTCTCGGATCAATACGCAGAGTGTGTCGAAGATAATACAAGTTGTGATTGGAAGAAACTGTTCTTTCGATCACAGAACTGTAAACTCGCTGGTTTCGAGAGGCACGTAGACGATCAAGCTCCGTCGGTGACTGGCAACGCGAAGCTACATGCTACGTCGCGACTCGCGGCACTCATTGGCAACTTGGTGCCAGACCAGGGAAAACCGAATACGCCCGAACGCTAAACCGAGTATGTAGCGACCCGAAGAGAGGCGCTGCCTCTCTCGACTCCCGACATCGTTCATCGTCGCAGTGACGCTCAATTCGAATCGTTCTCTTTTTACTCTTTTATTCTTATTACAGTGTGTTATGAAAGAAGCGTCACCTTTTCGTTTTGCCGTCACCTTTTCTTTAGTATTATGACAATCTTGTGTTATATATATGCATCACATGCAACACTTTAAAATTTATTTAACAATGTAAAGGGACACGGCTGTCACGATTGTATTGATCAAATTTGAAACCGATCTGAAAGCGCAATATATTACATAGAAATACACATATCATAGTTAATATACACGTTGATAAATATTAAAACACCTAAGTTGTGATAGCTGATTCAAGGAAATGATTGGTCAATCAAAGTTTTGCATTCATATAAAGTGAAGATTCAAGAATTTGCAAACACTATTTATAGGAGTTACAAAAGGCATTATGAATTAACAATCGTATATTGGTCATCATAGTCTCCAAACTTCATTGAAAAACGTTGAATACAGTGAATGCAGCGTGCAAAGAAATTGAATTAAAATTTGAGTGGGAATTTAGAACCAAATAACACTAAATATAATAAAAGAATTAATATGTACGTGAACGCTGGGATTGGCAATTGGATTAACAACGATAAGAGACGTGGAAGATGTAAATGAGAAAAATTTAATCTTATCCGATACAATAACGAGATTTTTATTGTCATCGTGTACATATATGAGAATATTTTATTCAGATAAAAATCTGGAGCATCTGTTTATCTTCATCTAATATTTCAAACCAGATAGTAATAATCTTCAAGTTTTTAATGATATCCAAATAATTTCCGAGCTTTATCTCAGTTTCCCTCAGTGTTCTAATACTTATGAAGGGAGTATATATGTATCTACAAAGAATAGGGAAGACAGATTGTAAAATTATGAATTCACATGAATTTTATCTCCAAAAAAAGCTACTTTAGGTATAGCTAAGCACGTTTATATCAAACTTGCATTTACTTGATTATATCGATATTAACGCACGTACTTATTTCAGATTAAAGGTAAAGTTCAATCGAAAACGTTAACTCCGATTGCTAATGAACATTATCGTTGCTTAGAAAAGATAAACTATGCCAACAATAAGAATTTTCACCAACGATATATAAATATACATATATGTATATATAAATTCATGATATATAAATTTCTGATAGCATATAAATCTGTATTATATGAAAACGACGGATACAGTTGATAGTCGAGCAGTTAATCAAGCCTAGACTATCATCCGGTTGGACATAGTCCAACGTTTCCTCCATCTGCCTACGCTTGCACAGCGGTCCAAACGTGTTCCGTATAATCGAGTTTCGGCTGAATGTATTTTTTCTATACAACATATGTTCCACGAAATGTGAAATCGCGCGATTTGCATACATTAAGTACGTAAGTAGTTACCCTGCATCGAAAATGCACATCTCAATAAGCTCGAAATGATCCATACAGAGAATTCTAATCGCCATAACTCGACTGTCTGGTCTCATGCAAGGTTCATCCCTTGTCGCCCTGTCCCTACTTTCCTCCCTTCTTTAGTTCCTCTTCTTCAAGGACTCATACGTGACTCCAACTTTGATACGTCAACAAAATTTGCCCTGTGTATGTTCCCGCATAGTCTAGACCAGGGGCGCGCAACTTAAACATTGCCTTTAACTCGTCTCGGTGCTCGAATCTTCACTCCAATGGAATTAGGAAAGGAAATTTCCCCGAGAAGATTGCACGAATAGGCGACTCGATAAAATGAAACCTGAACATGGCTGAAACACTTCGGAACGATTTTACTGTGCTCGTAGTGTGCGCCTAATCTGGGATGAGAGGACAACAAGAGAGGGATAGAGAAACTAACTATAAAGAAGAGAAACCATGTTTTTAGCGAAGAGAGGCGTGAGAAAACGTCAGAATGAGAATGAAGTAAAGGAGATGAGCTAAAGGTAAAGGAGAAGTAGCAAAGGTTGAAAGAAGGGGAGAGAGGACAAGGAGGCAAAACGAGACGTAGAAAACAGTTTTATGCGCAAAAGTAGAGAGGAGCGGAGCACGACGGATGAGAGAAAGACGAGTGCAAGAAAAGTCTTGAGTTACAATACAGCCACGTCACACCGTGCCCGTAGACGTCGTTCGTGCTTCCCCTCCATGGTTTCGCGACTCTTCAACCCCTTTGCACAGCCTCTTGTTACACGGTTACCCTGCCCTTCCCTCTTTAAGGCTTCGTTTAGGATGGGGTTACCGGTCGTTACGGCCAGTTTCGAGGGTACTCTTTGCACGCGTACGACACGAAACACGGACCCGTGTACGCTAAGTAGGAGCATCAAAAGAAGAAAAGCCTCTTTCGCATGGTTCTCTGCTTTCTAACTTGGTCTCTTTCTTTGGTTTCTGCTCTATTCCCTCCTCGTTATCCTCTCTTTTGTAGAGAGATTAAAATCGTCGCTAATAAACTAAGCGAATGCTCGTCGTCGTTGAGACGTAGTCGACGAGTGGAAAAGCATTAGCGAACGAACACCGACGGCGAAACATTGGCGAGGATCGGTTCGAAAAAGTTGCAAACTTTTTCAAGGCGAGCACAGATCGTTCGAAACAAAGACGAATCGGTTTATCTTTCTCTCTCGTTCTCTCTCTCTTCCCTGCATGTTTGAGAACACAGAGGCGCAGAGATCGAATCTTCGCGGACGTAAAATGTCAGGGAAGCATAGGTATGTCGTTAGCAAAATGAGAAACAATGTTCGCCGAAGCACGTTGTACCGGTAACTAGTTGAAGCGCACAAAGAGGATCTTTCGTTAACGGACAGACAAAGGAAGAGAGGGATGGGATAGAGACGAACGGACAAACAGACGCGCGCCGACGCACACTGATGTACAGCAAGGGATGGACGAGCAAATGGACGAACACGGAACGCGAGAGACGCGATATGTAAAGCGATACGAAGACTAGCAAGCGTCCCATGTATGTTCCACGAGATCGTGAAGCTACGTCCTTACTGAAGCAACAACGAGGAACTTCCTGTTGATATTCCACGTTTTCTGAAAATGTTGTCCTGATTGTTATTCAATGTTCCTTCATTTTTCTTCACATTTCTATGTAGTAATTCTATCCGGCAACAAAAGTTGCAGCTTCTTGCTTATTTCCGTTTGGAGCGAACGAAAGCAAAGAGAAATAAAATAAAATAAAATAAAATAAAATAAAATGGAATGAAATAAAATAAAAATCAAATAGAAATGAAAAAAACATGGCAATACATGACACTTCAAAGTGTTTTTATTGCTAGGAATAAATACCTACTTCAGCAATGTCGGTGTGGACGCAATGTTTCCGCAAGTTGATATGTATTTGTTGGATAGATACGTGTTTGGAACATGCAGCAATAACAGGCAACAAAAAGTTGCTTGTTATTGCTTCAATGAAAGCGCAGCTTAAGACTTTGTCTTAAGGATAATTATCACGACCCTCGATCTTCCTCACAAAAATCGGAGGAAAAAAAAGATGGACAAAAACGTGGAATCACGCAACGACGATGAATGTATAATTAACGAAAAGTAGATGTTCGTATAAAATAGTTTACCATTAGCGTGTCGACGTTTGCGCTCGGTCATTATTTGATGGCCGTCTCGCAATGCGAATACACGGTGAATCGAGTGGCGCGGCGCATTGCGACAGTTTGTCGAGAACTAGCTAGCAGATATATGTGTGTATGTAAATCGTCCAGGAATAACGTACACAAATCTCTCTTTCCTTTCTGTTGCGTTTATCATCGGTCTATATATTTAATACTTATCCTGACATTGCTGTCATTCTTGCATGGGATTGTAGAATATAGAATGATACTACAAAGACTATAAGTGGCATTTTTTAACAAAAGTGTTCTCAGAAGAAAGACAGGCTTATACGACGGCCAATATCGGCAAATATAGATGGAGGAAATGAAAATTAATCTTTCTACATATAAATAAAAAATTTTACAATCCTAAGCCTCGATACAATATAAATAGATATGTAAATAAGGAAAATAAAAAAATATTTCCATTTTTTCATTACCCAAATTTACTTAACCTTTTCCAAATGCCCTAACACTTATGATAAAGAATATGCATAGCATTGATATACATAGAACTGTGTGCACACGTGCGTATCAAGAATTCACGATTCGGCAGATACATAGTATTGTAGGAACAAATATGGAAGTCAAGAAGCTCGGGATTCTTCGCCGTCGATAATTATCGATCGTTAAGTGTTATCGATCGTTGATAGATGGAATGTTTGCCGTGTTTGGTTAAATTTTCATGCGAGTCGAATTGCTGGAAGATCGAAAGAAGGGATAAAGTATGGAAAGGGTGAGAGACGAGGTGTGCCGTGCTGGTGCCATGCCGATGTCGGCGAAATCGCATCCGGGGTTAAAGGTGTTGGTGGTAGGCGCTGCTCGCGGTAACTCGATGGCAAACGCGCGTCGGTGTACGGAAAAGGATCAATGAGCAGGTTCAATAACCTGAAATCCACTTGACGTCCGACTACCTATTGGTACGAACGACTGCGTCGTTTCAACAACCAAAATAGATATTCATTTTCCAAGAGTGCTATTTTCCCAGCCAGACACAAATCCAATACCGGTGATTTAAGTGGTTAGCTCGGGTCAAAGACCTGGGGAAAAGTACATGCTCGAATGACTCGCGACTTTTCGCCGAAATCGTATTAAAAATTATCCAAACGATAATTAAAGCCGCTTTGATACGTATAACTGCGGACGAAAGACAGGGAAAGGAAGTAGTAGAAGCGAGGAAATGGGGGGTTCGTTCCGTTCGTTGTACCGTATTATAGCTGGGAACTATACGTATAGCTAGATCATAAAATCATCGGGAAGCTAAAGTTTATACATTACGAGTGTTGAAATATAAATGGTGGCTCGTGAAAGTATTTGAACATCTAATAAAGAATTTTTATGAATATATTGTGTACGTTATATGAAACGTTTTGAAATGTCATTGACGCTTTAATAAGAATCGACTAACGTGACTATATTGGTAAAATTTAAAAAGCATTGTGAAAAAATGTATGTATGTACAAATTGCAAGATACATATTTCATATTTATAGAAGGCTTCTACATGAATACTTTCTCGAGCAACTGTAATTAATTGAACACATTTTTGGATAAATAAAATTACCCTTACTTAAGTTATTCTTTCAGAGCTGTGCGATATCAACGCAGAGGCTTCATTAAAAAATATACGTTGTAATTTGTAACAATTACAAATTAATTGTTATTAATGCAACAATAAGGAGACAATTTCAATATTTAAAAATTGTATTTACTAAAAAATTACTAGGAATTATAGTTATTACGAATTTATAGCATGTTTGTTAGTTTAGTTTTGATGGATATTGTGTTTGCTTTTGTCGTAGTAAGTGGTGAGAAAAGTTTTAGCGTCCACACGCGATAAGTTAAAATAATAAATAATTTGACACACAGTTACGTACATCATTGAATGTGTCTGCTGCATGAGCTTTTAAGGAAAAATTTCAGACGTGACGATTGCACAGTTGGCGGTATATTTTGGAAGGCAAAGGGAAGAAAAGGAAGATGGAACTTGTGTCGCAACTCAGGCGCGAACTCAGGTCGAGGTAAGTGGGACAAAAGGAAAGAGGAGGGAGGCCAAGTGGGACCGACCAACAGAAGCCGAGGAAGATTTTGCAAGAAAAGCCAAGAGAACGCGTCCTTCTTGTCGAACTAAACCGACGAAAAAAAGAAGCGCTGATGGAACTACCATTTTCCGTGAAAAACGATCGAATTTCATTGCGAGTCGACTTTTTGATCGGCAGAGTTTTCCTGCACAATAATTTACTAACTACAAATATTAGTGAATTTACAAATAACATATTAAAGGTTATAAACTTTTTTTTATCATTCTACAACAAGAGACCATCTTCCGGTAATTTGGGTAAACCAATAAAAACCAGCACAAATCGATCAAAATCAAATCACTTTTTTTCTAACAAATACAGAGATAGCGCTATGTCCGAATATTAATGTAAGTAAACTGTATTGATACTAATAACAATCTGTAGTTTGTAATTTGTGAAATATCATGAATAATATTAGTTCAATCTTGTGAGGCACACAATCTGAACGAATCTTAGAAAGCACAAATCGACTATGGTTATCGACACTCGATGCAAGCAAGTATCGATCAGTACCGTTCAAAGCGGAAGAAAACAATCGAAGAAAAGCTTAACCTCGATGTCACAGTGTCACGATTACTATACGTGGAAAGAATAATCAGTTCCTGTGTTAATCGACTGAATCAGGATTCGATCGATCGAAACTAGAAAGATTACGATAATATCAGTAAAGTAAAGGACTAAAATTTGAAGAAAATAGAAACGAAGATTGTAAAAAATGGATAATGAGCTACAAGACGAATATGAGGATATCACGTTTTGTCATCGAATAACCATATTTCCTCCTTTGATACGCAACGCAATCGTAATAAAGCCTATTTCACAGTGTTTCGGATACAAATTTATCACTTGGGCAAAATTATTCCATTTAATGACTATCGTGTTCATAATGTGGATGGGTTGGGCGGTTTTATATTTTATACTGGGCGACACGATGTTACCGACAAACGACGGTTTCGGTTTATACACTCTCGCGTTATTCTCAGCCTGGCTCGGCTGGAGCTTGTCATCAATTCCTTACTTAAGAATTCCACCGGTGTTCGGCATGCTAGTCGCCGGTATAATAGTTCGCAATTCTGGACTTTACAATATTCACGAGGAACTCGGTGCAGTGACAACCTCTAAGATCAGAACATTTTGCCTAACCTTTATCATGATACGCGCTGGACTTCAGCTGTCAACTACCAGTTTGGGAAAACATACGATTTTCATAATGATGCTGGCCATCATTCCTTCCTCGATCGAAGTGCTCGTTCTCTCTATATGTTGCAGATACATTCTGTCCTATCACTGGGACTGGTCCTTTATGGCTGGGTGAGTGATCAGTCTAAAACAAGACAATATCTTTTTCTTTTTTACCAGATACCTGGCACAGCCATGTTTTACAAATTACGATATATTTATACATCGTTAATTTTCATATCCTATTTTTATTAAACAGAAAATGAGCAATTAACGGTGTGTGTTTTGTTATGTGTATAATAAAGACTCGCATTTATTAATACGTACAAATATTGATGAACGCAATCGATGTCAGTGTCAGCGATGTGCACATAGTAAGAATCGTATATGCATGTCACAACGGAGTAATTAAATAAAATCTTGTCCCAAACTAAATTAGTTCACTATGAAATTATAGCATGCTAGAATATGCAAAATGATTTTGAGTTGGTTTTTTTATTGGTTTACACAAATTACTGGAAAGTGAAACTGCTTTCTCATTGCAGAAAATCCCTCTTAATTGAAATACAATATTACAAAGTATATTATATTTTACCAAATACGGTTCTGCTAGAAATATGCCCTTTTTCCCTCTTCGCGCCACGTTGCCCGTTTACTTGTAGATTACCGACTATTTTTCATTTCTATTATCAACTTATATTTGTGCAAAGAACAATACTCGGCTGTATGTCGCCAGTGTTAATCATGAACTCTATCCTGGCTTTGGCTGAACATGGTTATGGCGAAGACCATGGGCTCGCTACGATTCTTTCCACTGCTGCCTGTATCGACGTTGTGCATGTTATCTCCCTGTTCACGATTTGCTACTCGTTCGTCTTCGCCAACGGTATGATCGTATAATTTAAGAATTATCTTTGTAAGAATTATGTTTGTATAATAACATCAATTCGATATACGCAATGAAATTCTCTTCTTCTTTACGTGCCTATATTTTTCGCGTCTTTTGATCACCATTTTCATTAATTTTAACATTCACGTCTGTTATGAAGGCGAATTTTCGTCTGCAATAAATGATCGATAATTATAATTGTTTTTCAGACGAGGATAGAAGCAAATGGTGGTATTACATATTATCCATTGGTATTCGCGATTCGATATTGGGCATTATGGCAGGAACTTTTCTAGGTATCTGCTTCATATTTATCCCTCATCGTAGCCACGTGAGTATCCTTTCTTTCACTTTCCTTCCCCTCTCCCTGTTCCTCTATCGGTGTTCAACGAATTAGAAAAACGCCAACTGGTATCGAATAATCTGCTTGGTGCTTGGCTCTTTGATGTGCACAACAGCAACTGCTAAAATGACCATCTCTGGTGGAGGATACCTCGCCAGTTTAGTCATGTCGTTCGTCAGCATGGTTGGTTGGAGAATTTTGTCTGTTTCTTTCGACGTAAGTGTTCCGTCTTCTTTTCATTACACTCGCCTACTCATAGCTCATAAGTAGAGTAAAATAAGTATTTAGTTTCTTCGATGAAACATGCACGAACCAAAAATTACAGTTATTCTTGAAATTTTTGTGAGAAATTTCCTTAGCAAAAACGTGATTTTGATTTAAACAGAAGGCAGTTCTTTTTTTTTTTTTTTAATTATTTATTTGGATTTTACAATTTGTCCAGAAGGACATTTGGTAAAGTATTATATCTAGATGGAGGTGAATAAAAAAAGAAAAACAAAATAAAATATAGCATGTGGGTGGCTACCCCCAGCGGGGTACCATCGTCGTGTTTGCTAGGTTATATCCTTTGTGATAAACAGAAGGTAGTGATCACTAAATCCTCAACCAAACTCTTCAAAAAACTAAATGATTAAGAAAAGATAATTTTTAAACATTCTGGTTACAAATAAACGTAATAAAGGATTAAAATGTTTTTTATTACCAATAACCATCATCGATGATAGAACTTTTTTCTTGTTACATCCCGCGATCCAACCACATGTTCTCGTCCATCCTTCGCACAAGATGATCGGCAGCTGTGTAAACATACTTGCTCGGACCCGCAATAATCCCAAGGAACCGTTAATTGCCGTCATACGATTTTGCATTTTTTCCTTTACTGTAGAGACTCTTAACTGCCACAATACATCTTTCAAGTCGGAACGTTCCGTGGGGCTATTGTTCATTACGGTAAAACATGGGATAAGCGAGTTTTCCCATATATGATGTTCGAAGGCCATTTCTACCCGCGAGCGACCGTTGGTGGGGGGCGGTCAGCTCCCATCACTAATTTTCCTTCTAGACATCACTGTCAAAGAAAATCACTTGCTATTAACTCTTCGATCAGAAGACACATCGCTGAAAACACTTCAACGTCTCTCGCAAACACTTATATTCTTCAAAAGTTATTGGAAATAAAAATTATATTTAAACTTTTAACTCAGTGTTACTATCATTCAAACCAGCCCTATTATCTTAACCAAAATAGGGGATCGGCTGATTCGTGGCGTCGATTATCATATCAAGACAACAATTTACGACTCTCTTTGACGCGTTATACTGTGAACGGAGATGCTCCCCGCGAAAGGGTCGAACATTTCTGGTTACCAATAACCATTGTTATGTAACATCAACTATACCTCGATCTACATCAGAGACCGGGCCGCGCTTCGGAACCGATGGGCTGATGATAGAAATAAAGATGCGGCTGCACTCGGCGACAGTGTATGTCGGCGAGGCGAAGTGCTTAATGAACCCTCAATATCCCAACGGTCCTTTTGCCGAATATTCGAGAACGGCTAACAAACGCGTGGATAGTGGGGATATTGAGGGATGACAAAGAAAGAAACAAATCAGTTTTTAAAGGTGGAAGTGTAAGAGCTTCAGTCTTAAAAAGACGCTCCCAGAGTTCGGAAGTCAAGTGTAAACCAAGTGTGAAGAAATAAATTCTGTCTTTGTATTTCTTTATTTTCGTTTTTTATCTTTTATTTTACGTCTTCGATTTTTCCTTCCTTTTTTTTATTATTTTACGTGACAGTTACGTCGCGAGGCTTAGTATGGATTGTGTTTCTAACCGTCTCTCGCGGTCCTCCAGCGTCATATACGAATTTCCCACTATGGGGGACGGCAGCAATGAGTCACATAAGCAAAATAGAAGTGGAGCAAGCAAAAATTTTAAGGACAATAGTTAACACTCCATGGTACGTCAGAAATGAAGACCTACGAAAAGATCTAAAAATTCCAACAGTCAAAGAGGAAATCGCTAGATACGCAAAAAAGTACAAAGAAAGACTTGCAGCACACCCAAACCAGCTGGTTGCTGAAACAAATAAAACCAAAATAGAAAGAAGACTGAAGAGGAAGCATCCCGCAGACCTCGCAATAGAGATGCAATAGGCAACCTAGAAGATGGAACCCCGCTGGGGGTAACCATCCACATGCTATATTTTTATTCTTGAAGCTATAATATTTTACCAAATGTCCTTCTGGACAAATTGTAAAAATTTAAACAAATAATCAATAAAAAAATATACGAATCGTCTTATCTTCCCGATGGAACATACAATGTATCGACGAGCTCATGGTTGCCGCCCGGCCGCGAGTTCCAGAAACGTCGATTTCGGTCCGTTCTTTAATTTCACAAAGAAGTTGGCATACGTGATCATTGGCGCGAGCGGTAGCGTGATCCGAGCGCGGTGGGGGTCGTCTCCCCGAGAGGACAAGGAATTTATCCTAGGGCAGTTAGTCTTTTTTCAGAAATCATACCGCATACATCTTAACACGTTCGTCGCCACGTCGCACATATCTATGCGACGGGTATACTACCGTGGGGGCCCCGTCACCAAATAATGGTGACGCTCTTCTTGTTCGAGTTAATTAATTAAATATACGATATTATATATAGGATATACAACATAAAAATATTAAAAACACATTATACCATACTTTTTATTAATTTACATTCTGAATAATATATTACATCATCCTATATCGTATGGTATTCGTTAAAACATTCCAAACACATTTGGGGTGATTTTGGGCACTTCGAAAAATAGTTAGACTCCGTTATCACTACTCTTCTCGTTTTCAAATATATTTTCACGCTGTTTACTGAACATTTTGACGATGAAAAAATCACCGATGTACGTCTCACAAGTATGCTTCTCGACTAAATGAAAGATCTGAGATATCTGCCATGAGATCCCTCGGAATACTCTAGCTGGATAGTTTATCGCTTTCTCCATTTCAGAAATAAATAATCTTTTCTTTATAATGAATCGAAGGGGATAAACAATGATTTGGAGGTGATAAACAATGAATCGAATACGATAAACGATGAATTCCTGCTTGTCGCTCTATTTACGTTCTGCGTACCGGCTGTCGGATTTGGGCCCCGCAGAAAACTTAGCCGAATCACGCTGGGTGACGAACGTGTTAAGCCCTGACGAACAAAGTCGCTTAGAATATCGAAAAATATCAAAAGTCAAGTTCTCGGTGCTCTGCCCATCAAATCGATCAACCTTCGGGTCAATCAATTATTGTACTTTCCGGTACGACGAAGTCAAACAATATCTGTGGACGCAATAAGTATTGTAGGCTGGTTAAATAAATAGATATAGATTATATAACTGTGGATTCCAGTTATATTCAAAACCAAACACCCCTATTATCCCAAAAGAAATAAGGGGATCGTGGTGTCGATTCGTTTAATCGTAACGGGAATTTACAACTCCCGTTGACGCGCTTCAACGCTACCGCGTCTCCCCGCGACTGGACGAAAATACAACCATTATTGTTTATTTTCAGCCATCGTTAATTTTGATTTTAACATTGCTTTAATAATGATTAGTACTATCTAGACTTAGACGAAAGTCACCTCTATTCGTTTGTTATACAAGGTGAGAGACATTTAAATCGGAACATCTAAATATATTTTATTAATAGTCATGTGGAAAAGCTCTAAAGGTCAAGAAAGTTATACTATTTAGAGGGGTATATGTAGATGATATGATAGATGAAATTTCTTTTGGATATATTTAATATATAGATTAATAGATCCATTTCGACACTCTCTATAAGAAGGTATTAACCTGTAGGAGTTATTGGTAACAAAAGAAAATGTACTGTCATCAATAATGATTAGCAGTAACAAAGAAAAATTCCGTCGTGAAAAATGTTTATCAATAAGCAAAAAAGAATTCTGTCACGATTAATGGTTATCGACGACAACAACATTTCTCTTTTACGTAATGATTATAGGCAAACAAAAGAGAAATTCTCTTGTCTATAATAAGTTATCGGTAACCAAAGGAAAATTCTTTCATCGATAACGGTTATCGGTAACTGAAAACATTTTGATGATCTGTAACAGTTATTCGTAATCAAAATCAGTTAAACTAATCTACTAATTCTTATACTGTAACTTTTAGTCGTATTGGTTATAAATAAAGATTAGTAAATATGGACGCAGACTTTGTGACTGATCGTATTAAAACACGTTCGTATGAATTCAGACGACGTCCTTTCGACGAGTGACGCATACACTTTGGCAGCTGGTTCAACCGATTTTGGTCGGAGTCATTGGTGCTGACATTGAATTTGTGAATTGGTCTGTATCCAGATTCGGACTCTATATATCATGTATTCTGATCGGATTGATGGTAAGTTTTTAATTAAATATGTTCAAACTTTATTTTCTTGAAAATGATGCCTTGAATGCAAAAATTTTATTCCACGTTTTTTACACATCTTTGCGTGTTCATAGAATAATCAATCACCTGTCGATTGTTTACTCATACCTAATAATCGATAGCTAGCCAAATTCATATACGCCAAACGAATTTTCAAAGTCGGTTTTCTCAAAAACAAAACCTCTAATGGAAACAATTTATCTGATATTTTCGATTTGTTATTTTCATGTAGAATCACTCTCTTGTATACATACATTTTTTTTTATTTATTTATTTGGATTTTTTATAATTTGTGCAGAAGGACATTTGGTAAAGTATTATATCTAGATGGAAGTGAATAAAAAAAAAAAAAAACAAAAATAAAATATAGCATGTGGGTGGCTACCCCTAGCGGGGTACCATCGTCGTGTTTGCTAGGTTATATCCTTTGTGAGGTCTGTTGGGTGTTTCCTTTTTAGCCTTCTTTCAATTGTATACATACATGAAAGTTTTTTTACGATAAATGTTGAAATATTTTCGAGAATCACTGTATATGTATTACCGAAAATTGCAAATTAATTTTAACTCGTTTCTTTCTTGTTATATTCGTCTCCTTCGTTATACACGACGAACACAGGGAAGAAGTGCCGCCACTTATTTGGCGACCTGGCGTACTCCATTGACGTGGAAAGAACGATTGTTCGTAGTGGTTTGTTGGCTACCGAAGGGTACCATACAGGTATGCGTTCTTCATCATGTGGTAAAAGAAAATCATGCAGCCTTGGCTACGCTAGTTCTTTCGCTATAACTTTGGCTAGAGCCATTAAAACAGTTTCTGTTTATATATCTATAATATTTAGTTTATATATTTCGTAATATTATTATTATTGGCAGTAACGTAGGAAAAAGCTACTTACTCTCTTACTGCTAGAATTGACTTTGACGACATATTTCAAGGTCATCAAAATCGATGAGATGTGTCCTATTTTATACACTTAAACATCTCGGACTTTTTTTTAGGTTAGCCAAATAACATTGAATTAACAAATAATCAGTGAATTAAACTAATAATCGAATTAATATACCAATGATCGATTTTCCAAACAATCAGAGACAACGATCCAATAGTTACAAGCAGATAACCTTACGAAATGAAAAAGTATTATATATATATGTCGAGTTCTCATCATGATTAGGTTAGGAGTATGTAATGAATCTTCACTGGAATTAGCCATAGTTATTATACAATCGAGGTAATGTGATTAGTACAAGTGTGAGTATTACAGAATTGACAAGTAACCGCGGTGATTAGACACTAATGACGATGGTCTTAGGTTCGATAACGAATCCACGGTCAACGGGATAGCATAATGTATTTTCCTCCAAAGTCTAAGTCTGACTCTTTGTTAGAAACGTGAAGTATCCACTGATCGTAAAGACGTTGTTTTACTCGCTGATGAGATCGCACAAGAGAATGTGTTTTCCGCCGCGGTGATGCTGCAGAGGAAAACTATGATGGGGTGTGTCTAAGGGCACGAGATCATCGGATTCGTCGAGGAAGACCTTCGCTCGGAAAGTGAGGGAAATGGACGTTGCTGTTAAATGGTTAATTTTTATGTTGGTGGTTAAAAAAGGATGCTAGCCGCCCTTGAGAGAAAGTTGCTAGCGGGAAGCGTCATTTGTAAGAAAAGCAGATTTCCCGTACCTTCTCGTAGTGGGTGGTGAATTTAAGGATTGTTAGAATGAAGACTGTTTGTCCGTTTGAAGGACCTTTGTTAACTAAATCCTAAGATTTATAGCGGGTCCTCGGGCTAGCTGAACATGTCCTATGGAGATGCATCGACATCTGGTAATCACCGTGCCCGAAGAATGGGGTCTGTGTGTGGCGAGTCTCGGGGCAGAAACCATTGGAATGTTTACCGTCGAATGCCGCTACAACTATTTCCTTTTAAAAGTTCATCCCGTGACCGCGGTTACGTTCAGCGACTAGTTGTCGCCTCGAGCCCAAGCTCATTATCGCAAATCTCGGACAATTATAATTGGATTAACTTATAAAGATTAAAGTATTGGGGATTTTCTAAAGAATTCCAAAGGAAAGGCCCGGTGTCCTTTCATCTCCGACATATACATATACATATAGAATCTCCTTGACTTCGCTTATACTTTGAGGTTAGGTGCATGTAACCTCGATTACGAGAAAACGAGATTCATCGATTCTTCGAATTTTAAGGCAGCTTTGGGACCGATGGCATACGAACACTTGCGGAATGGAGATGAATCTGAGGAACTCCAAATGGCTATGGACATCGTGAAAGTATCCGTGGTTACCATTTTATTTCTATCGCCGATCGGAGCCAGTTTGATTAGCTATACTGGGCCAATTCTCCTTGTTCAAACTACCGTCGAGCAACGTCAAAGAGATCGCGAGTTGAGCTATTTGCGAATCCTCTCCTTTCTACCCATGTCAGAACAGATCCATCAACAGAACCCCTGATGCTCTGAAGTCCTCATCTTCTGCATACTAGAACCGATCGATCGCTCTCGCTTAGACGTTCTCAAGCTCGACGACTAACCGATCGACTAACCGAGTGCTCTTGATATCATCTTCGTGGGAAATCACCGGCGCTTACCGCAGACAACGAGTTTACTCAGTTTATTGAGTTTACCACGCGCTACAGTTTTCACAGGCAAACGCATCACCTCCATTTGATGTTATCCTTTTTAATTTACCATCTTCTGCCTTGTACTTGTATAGGAGGATGGTCTGCTGTAAATTTGTTATTCTTTTCATTATTATTTAATTGATTTTAATAAAATAAATATTTTACTTCATCAAATTTTATAGTCGTATCGTTATAAATTGGAGATTATAAATTTTTAATAATTATAAATTCTTTCTTTAAGAAAACTAAAGAGTAGAAAGACGCTGAGGAATTGAAGTTTACTCTTTTTCGAAATCTTTCTACTCGATTTTTCTATCACTCCAACTCATGTATTCTTAGTTATTTCTGCTATTTTTGTTTGATTTATTTAAGCTTCTTCCGAGTATATTTTATAGAACAATTTATAATAAATAATTCTATTATATAATATACAATCTAATATAATATAATATACTTTGTCAGGAGATTGTTGTTACATTTGCAACTGTATTCTGCTGATTTTTCTGTAATCAATACAAAGATATCAATTTATTTTTGGTACTTAATTAAACTTTCAAATAATTTCTGATTTAAAAAAGTAACATATCGCAGATAATTGTATTTAATTGAATGCAAATCATTAAATAACAATTAAGGAACAGCAACTCAATAATCAATTCAAATAAATTGTTACTATTTAGAATTAGATCAAAATTACCTTCAAACACTGTAGAAATACATAATAATGATATCTAATATTTCAACTATAATCGTAAATTATTAGTTAGTAAACTAATCAATAGTTGGGCTACTATCTTATAATGTTATAATATAAAACATGTAATAATGATGATCAATAATACTTTAACAAATTTCAAATTCTTAGCTAAGTAATTAATAATACTATCATATCTAAACTACCTAAATACTTAAATTATTAAAAGTATAATTATTAGTAAAATTAATTTGAAACTACTATTTTATTATGTTAAAGTACATAGAAATAATATCAAATACATATTTTGAAAGATCTCAAATAAGGAGTAATAAGTAATTAAGATATAAATTAATTATCTTATAACTATCCGAATAAAGAACATACAACATAGAAGTAATAATTAGTGAGACTAAAAATTTTCAGTAAATGTTTATTGCAAAATATTAAGTACACGAAACTGCATTAATTAAAATTTATTTGAAAATACCTTAATTTTCACAGAGCCTTTGAAAATACATCCACTACCAGCGAAGATTCGCGACAGACTGAACAAACTAATCCCCCGGTGCCCTGGCAGTTGCACCATTAAGATTCCCTTCTCAGCCACGAATTATTCTTTTAATATTCCTAGCTCTCAAATGATATATGATTTATAAATATTTGACGCTTATTTACGATACAGGTTTTTCCTAATTCTGCGCATAGTTTGCTCACATGACTACTACAAGTACCATTTAATTAAGTATACATATATTATAGGTATATGTATAATAAAATTCCGGAACTTCATATTGACTTGTTCTTCGTATTGAAGTATAGTAAATAGGTAGTATCGTTTTAATTTCAACCCATAAAGGGATTTCTAAATGAGGAAGTTACGATTCTGATATTATTCAACACAGAAAACCTAACCTAAACTATGATGTGCAATTCATTCTTCGTGTTTAAACGATAAGTTGATCGCTGATGTTTATGGAAATACGCATTTTTATGAGTATAACGAAATAAATAAAACTTAAATAGAAATTAATTTCTTCATTTCAACCACAAAATAGGACAAATACTTTACTATCAATATTTTGTATACGTTTGCATATTATGTACATTTGTGTACCCTTAACTGATAAAGTCAGTTAAATCATAAATGCATAAGCTAATCACAAATGTATCCTGTTTTCCTAAATGTTTATTTAGTATTTTCGATAGAGAAACAGAAAGAGAATTTAAGTGTGTTTTTTGACTTTTGAAAATTTGGTCAATCGATGAACAATGCATGTACATATGTCTGTATATATATGTAGTCCTATGATGGGCATACGAACATTGTACATAATTATCTAGCGGCGAAATAACTAAGTATTGCATAGTCGATGAAAAATATTAATTTTTTGATATTGTAAGCATTTATTTTATCTGAAAAAGAACTTAAATTAAAGCTTGGAATCTCAGAAATGCCTTACCTTCCTCATTTAATCAATAAAAGAAATTTATAGAATAAAATTTTTAAAGAAATACAGTAACAAGATTTTTTACATCAACATGCTTTATTGCACAGATACATTTCTCTTTTATATATTTCTCAATTACATATAAATACATTTATATACACTTCTCCTTCCATATCAACCACATATAGATATATTTATATTATTCCAACCTTATTAGCAACATTGAGTGCATCATAATCACGAGTTAAGCGTACATATGCTTTCTTTTTACCATCTGGCCTAATTAACCCTTTGCCTGCGAACAGCGCTTATAGGCGCTTAGCCATAGTCGCTGCCTGTGAGCGAACAGCGCCTTTAGGCGCTGCATTCATTTATTATCAACAACTTCCCAATAATGCACATTCAATCGTTTTCTTTCAACGCACTGGCAGCATACGTATTTTGTTTAGAGTTTTTTTTTTTTCACAAAAATCGAATATAATATCCGTAAATTATGCCTCCATCATGGACAAATTGATGAATATGGCCTGCGATGACATGGAACTGTCATCAGATTCTGAACATTCTGAAATTTTTGGAGAAATTGGATACACAGGTAAAAATAAAAATACATATCACAAAAGACGCCTACTGTCAAGTAGCTCAGAATCTAATTCCGAAATTGGTTCACGACAATTTCCTTGGAGCGCACAAAATTTGATTTCAAAAGTTTTTAATTTTGATGAAAATCTACCAGGAATTAAAGCAAATATTGATGAAAAATCGTCAATATTAGAAATCTTTCAACTTTTCTTTTCCGAAAATATGCTTAAACATATTGTGAGAAAAACTAACAATTATTATACCACGAAAACTTCACACAGTAAGTACTCACGATTGAATGCATGGAAAAATACAACAGTAAGCGAAATGTATCGATTTTTTGCCTTGTCGATGTTAATCTCAAGAGTAAGGAAATTATCAATAGATGAATATTGGTCAACCGACGAATTGCTACGAATAGAAAATTTTCCAAGAATCATGAAAAAAGACAGATATTTATCTCTCTTACAAATGCTGTATTTTCACGATAACAGTGAGACACCAAAAAAAGATGCGCTAATAAAGATACGGAGCATCATCAATAGATTGCGAAATTCCTTTTCACGATCATTTTACCCATATCAGCATTTCGTCGACGAAAGTTTGCTGCTTTTCAAAGAGTGATGTTTTTCCAAGCATTTTATTCCTTCAAAGCGAAGAAGATTTGAGATTAAGTCGTTTGTTGTTTATGACTGTCGTACCGGATATATCGAAGATTTTATTGTCTATTGTGAAGCACGTACGAATATAACTAACAATAATAATTTAGCAGAAATTGGTAAATCAAGGAATATTATCATGACGCTGATGGAACCGTATCTGAATAAAGGTCATGTTTTGGTCACCGATAGCTGGTACTCAAGCCCAGCTTTATTTTCCCTACTACACCAAAATAAGACAAATGCATTTGGAACAGTAAGAAAAACCAGACATGGAATGCCTAATATATCTAATAAATTATGTAAAGGCGAAGTTGCGTTTCAGTCTATGGATAAACTGTTAGCACTAAAATGGATGGACAAAAGAGAAGTGCTAGTGTTATCAAGCTGTCATTCCGCTGAATATGTAGAAACAAAGAAAAGTGATGTTAAAACAGGAGTACCAATACTGAAACCAAGTGTCATAGTAGACTATAATCGCATTATGGGAGCAGCTGATAAAACTGATATAATTCTAAATTCCATTAATACCATTGAGAAAACTCTGAAATGGTATAAGAATTTCTTTTTCCACATGCTTGACCTTTCGATTTACAATACTTACATACTCTACAAAATTACGTCCAAAAAGAATATAACATTTGCGAAGTTTCATTTATGCCTGATTCGAGAAATTCTACTAAAATATCCAAATGAAAATACATGTAGCAATAAGTCTGGAGGCCAAAATGCATCCAAAGATAACCTTTTACGACTGGTTTCAAGACACTTTCCATCAAAATACACCAATCCAACAGGAACGCGGCAGAACGGTCGGCGGAAATGTGTGGTTTGCAGCAAACACAAAATGCGAGCCGAAACACGATTCCAATGTAAAGACTGTAACGTTGGATAATGCATTGAACCCTGCTTTGAATTATATCATACGAAAAAAGATTATTGAAGATTATTAAAATTGTTATTATTATTAATATTATCGTTTGCCTCAAGCGAAGCCCAGCAAAATCGGCTTCATGTTAAGAACGACTCGCGCATCATGCCATTAGGGCGGCCGATCTCCCACTGTCACAACGGCTGCTCAGAGTGCTATTCGTTTCTAAGCGTTCCACAGCAAAAAGGTTAAAGTATTAAATTAATAATATTTATTCGCAGGAGTATATGCAATAAAAACTTATGTGTTGTTGTCTTCAATCTTTTTCATGGCAGCTTCAGTGGCCAGTGGAAATTTTATGATATTAAATGCATCCAAACTGAAATAAATATAATCATTTTGGATATTTTTTATCTAGAATTGATTTTATACGATTAATGTATATTATAGAATATGAAAAATTAAATTTATATAAATAAGTAGATACATAAAAATAACACCAGTATTTAATGCTTACTGGTTTCTATTTGGGACAGATTTTCTCGCATATTTGGAGTTTCTTGGTGGCCTAAATGTTTTTGGCCAATAGAAATATACAGATGCCCTTACTTTCCTTACTCTTGATCCATGAACACCTTTCAATATCTATAAATAAATGCAGATTCGGATAAATCATATTATATCTGTGAATCAAAATTTTTTTGTTAAAATTATATATATTGACCTTTTTCTGGGCTTTAAATGCCTTCTGAAGTGGTACAGCTGGTTTTCCATCTTTCTGTATCTTTTCACAGATTGAACATTTTTCTTAGACTTTGCAAGTATAGGTTTCGCTGCAGGCAAAGTTCATAGCACTTGTTGATTTACCAGCTGCTGCTTTCTTTGCAGTGGTGGATGTTTTCACAGCTGGCTTTGTGACTTAAATGTAGATGCTGCATTAATTGGCTTCTACCCATTATCAATTTTCTTTTTTATCTTATCCTCAGCCAGTTTACTGGCTGAAAAAAACAAAATAAATGATCAAAATATTATACATACTATTTACATTTTATATTAGCAAAATAGTTCTAACACCAAGTTCTTAATTATGCATAATTTCTAAGTTATACAAAGCATATACAAAGCCTTCATCGAAAATGATCTTGTTAAGTAATCTTTCGAAATGTAGAAAAGTAATACTCATGTAGAGAAACCATATTCATATCGATAGTCTCTTTAAACAGAGACAAAACGGGCAACAAACTACATGATTAAGGTTAAAACTGAACGTGTGTTGAATCAAACTTCTTACACCACTAATTTTATAAATTCATATTAGTCATGCTTTACAGGCTTTGCAAAACATTTTTCGAATTTTTCAATTAAAATTTTATGTGTTATTAATAATTTTTTAATATACCTAACTTGTCCGTGCGCTTCAGTTTAGGAGCCATTATACTAAATAGAAAGAAAATCTTAACCCGAAACAGACATGTGAAATATCAATGACTTTATGCAAGCGGTTAACTCATTGTAATATCCGGTAATATCTAGTGATATTAAAACATTACATTAATATAATTTTGATAATAAAATTAATAAAATTTTTCAATGAACCGAATTTATTCAGATGTAATTTAACACCTGTTTGAGGGAACTGTAAAAAGGTCGAAATTTCTTTACAAAATACATCAATCAAATATGGACATATACATGTTTATTAATTTTATGATGGCCACATCTTATTGCACATCGCAAGTACATATATATTGTTACTAATTACAATCTTTGCTGCAGCTGCACGCAACCTAAATATAGGAAATCCTAAATTCTACATTGTTATATAAGAAACTTCTCACAATAAAGCTACATTATTTCAAGGGTCATATTATTGCAAAGGTGCAAATGGTTTTTCATTGCAATTTTTTTTCAAGGTCATCGTCATTTTTTTTCAAATAGGATCATATAGTTATTTATCATATAGTTATAGTTATTCTACATCATGAAAAAACAAATTTAACGATCTTAATAATCATACCGTTCCCATGGCTTAATTTTGAGATATTTAATTTGAAGTGTATAAGTATATATATGTAATATTTAATCGTATTTAATCGACAGGTGGCAAAAAGAAATAATTCAAATTCTTCAACTTCCAGGTAGAATCTTTTAACTTTCGAAGGCTCAAACGAAAACGCAAGAAATTAATTAAGATTAGCTTTATAAAAATATTTTTCTAGTTTCTTAATTATAAGCAAGTTTTAAAAATCGTCCAATGCACGGACAACGAAACATTATAACCACCTAGCGGTGAAACAGTAGAATTAATCTCCTTAGGGGAAAATTAAAAAATGAAATTTCTCGGCCTATAAAGTGAATTCTTGTACTATTTAGGAATTAAATTAAAGCCGTAACTTTTTGGAATTATCTTTGTAAAATGCTATTCTAATTTTTATCGTAATTAATTAATTATATGCAATTAGTGTAAAGTGCCCTATTTTGAACACGATGGTGCCATCTATAAGTCAGAAATTTTACTTCTTGGTAGTACCACTAACTTCCCGATATTCATCTCGGTAAGTTACTGACCGGTACTCATTTATGATATTACATATATACACTTCAGATGCAAATATCTCTAGATTAAATAATGGGACCGATATAGTTATTAAGATCGTTGAATTTCTTTCTTCACAACCTACAAGTAGATCGAAAAATAAGTAAATGATTCTATTTAAAAAAATACTGAGATCTTGTAAAAGAAAAAAGAAGTGGACATGAAAAAAAATGATCTCCACCGTTGCAATAATATAGTCCTAGAAATAGTGTAATTTTGTGTTGAAAAGTCTTTTTGTACAACATTAATTAAGGCAGATATTTAGGTAATCCGATTTGTATTTAATGGATTTTTCTGGATTATTTATATTTAATAAAAAATTCATTAAATGATTCGCAGCTATTTTGTATTTATTCTTTCGTATCAACATCAGGCCAATAAATCAGCATATTTCTATGAAATCAATTGTCATTGGTTGAAATATCGAGGATTTACGATGTACCGTTACGTCGTTGTGCATTTGACAAAGTTACACACGATAGTGAAGAATATACACATTCCGAAATTCTCTTCTCTCGTGCGTGCAAGCTTGTCAAGTTTATTGTAAATATCATGGATTTGCTGGGATCTATCTTAAACTCAATGGATAAACCTCCTTCAATTAGTGATAAACAAAAAGCGTTGATGAAAAGTTAGTTAAAAATTAACCTATGTTATAAGTGTCCAAGCAATTAACTCAATATTTATAAAATAACTTTTACTATGTAGGGCAAAAAGAGGAGTATCAGAAGCGTCAAAAAGCAGAAGCTGAAAGATTAAAGCTTTTTCGTGAGAAGGTATAATTTTCCGTCAATATCCCGATTGTTTTATGAAGTAAGGTTATTACGCGTACAGTATCGTTTCTTTTATGTTGATTCAGGTAGAAGGGAAAATTAATAAATTTCTTCAAGATGACGATGCAAAGGAATACAAATTTCCCCCAATGGATCAAATCTATAGGAGTATAATGTATATAAAGGAAAGATAATTATTCAAATTATTAGTAAAATAATACCTTAATACCTTTTATCATATTCTAGACATGACGTTGCAGAAGTGGCAAACATATGGGCATATTCATTTGGTGAAGAAGGCATTGATCGTCATATCGTTATTTTTAAGAGGGAATATGCACCATCTGAAGATCAGTTAAACGCATTACGTAGAGGAGAAGAATGGAATGAAGAAATAGCAAAGAGATTAACGGAGGAGAGAGAAAGACGAGCCAAAGAAGAGCAAGAAGCTGCTGCTAAACCTAGAAAACGAAAAGACAATTTTGTACCAAATAGTTATTACAAGGATAAGTATCAACATTTAATTGGAAAGGAAGCTGCATTAGAAGCAGCTAGAAAAACAGAAGCTAATAGTAGTTATGGCTGTGGTAGGTAACATTCATTATACATCTATTCAAACATGTTTTTTTATTAATTTGAATGTTTATTTCAGTTCCTAGTGAAAATAAGAAAGATCAAAGAAGTATAGAGCAAACATTAGCAGACATTCGAGCTAAGAGAAGAAAATTGGAAAAGACTGTTAAGGAGCCAGAGAATATCGATAAAAATATAGATAAAAATCCAAATGGAACTATATAATATATTTAATATTCGTTTAATTTCTAGCCTGTAAATATTTTATATTAATTATGTGACAGGAAATCAACATTTCATCGCAAAACTATTTGCACTTTCCTGATTATAACTCACATAATTTTGCTCATTTTATGTATGAGTATTATTTTATGTACCTGCAATAGAAACGAGGAAATATATTGAAATCCAATATATGTATTTACCAAACAATTCAAATTAAATTATATGTACAATATAATACAGAGAGCACATACACTATTATTTTCTTTGTAAATTATTTCCTACGCTTCTATGTATACACTTATATTTTTCTTCATAATTAAATATATTCTGTGGCAGAATATTTAGGTATTGCAGTTTTAGGAATAGATTTTGGTTTAGTCGGAGATGATGTATCGAATACGATTTGTTCCTTTAGAGCCAACAATTTCTTAAAAATTTGATTTGTCGTCGATTTGTATAATTCTAGTCCTCGCATGATTACGACATCTCGAATATACGACGCATTATTATGCACCAATTGTTTCTAAAGATACATTGAAAAAACATTCAAATGTTAGATATCGTGACAAACAAACGATATATATATAAAAGAAAGAAGAAGATCGATTACCTCCTGTTTTAATTTAGGGTTCGTAAGCGATACTATTATGTGTTGTACTTGAGTTCGCATCACCGATATTAAAACCGTGTCTATTATAGCCATTAATTCTGGTGTAGCAACACTGAGGCAATCTTCTAATAAACTTACATAAATTCTTGAAAAAGTTAAAGTATTATTAGTCAATGCTATCCAATAGTCATTTTTTAAATAAGATTGTGGAACGGTTATTCCAAGGCCATCAAATTCTGATAGCAATTTTTTAACATTTTTGCAAGTTTCCAAATTAGTCGGCCGCCACATGTCTTCGGCTATATGCTTTTTTACAATCTCAACATACTTCTCGCCTGTATCTTGTATAGCTTTTGCTAATGGGGTTCTGAGCTGACCATCTAATTGATAACGAAAATCCATTCCTAACTGCGTTAACTGTAAATCGAACATATAGCATAAAATTATATTCTGTAATATTATAATAGGTATATATAAAAATAATATCAACGTTGAAGAAGGCCATACCTGATCGCAGTGACTTCGAACACAAACTATACATTCTACTAACGTATTTAAAGACACTTGTGGAATAAAAAGCTGTTTAGTTAAATGTGTTGTTAAGTATTTTACTTCTTGACTACACCAAACAACCAGACCTAAATTACACATACAAAATGGGAGAAATTAGAAGAAATAACAATTTGATTTATATATTATCCACATGTAATATTACTCGTTCATAATATTTTCAACTTACCAGACATACAATTTGTCGATTGGGGAAAAATTTTTAAGAATTCTTTCGTAATCTCAACGATATTACTAAAAGCAATTGCGCTTAGCTGCTTTACGTAGGGTGCGGTGGCTCCTTCGCCTTTAACTCGTTTTAAACGTGCCTTTAGCACAGCACTACATAGCCGCAGATATAGCTGGCAGGCCTGAGCACTTCTGCTTAATTGTATCAATAATTTGACCACGCGCCGTGCACTTCTCAAACCTCCACCTTGCAATGATTTCGCTTCCGCGCTTAATTCAAGTTCTTTTGTTAAAACATCGACCAATGATCTCCCTCTATCATTTACTTTTGATTGAATTTCAAACAAAAGTGGTGTCATTTGTGCATCTTTTAAATAGTCTTTTGCTTTCTCCAAAAGACTATAAGCTTCCTCAAAGTGACGTTGTGCTATACAAGAATCTAGATCTTCTGCCACTTCTAGCATCCATTCTGGTGGAGGTTCATGATATTCTGTATCTTCATCATCAACACCTATAAAAGAACAACTGAAAAATTTAATCCAATTTAATGTAGTTTCATCTAATTTAATTATACAAACTTCACCAAATTATTGTACATACCGAGGGTATTAGAATCGAGTGACATAGATCTAGAAGGTACTGTCTTTTCCTCTTTTGATCGTTTATCATTTTCAGATGCTTCATTTGGATTATCTTCAATCAACTTCATTCTCTTTGCTTGTTCGCATTTATCTAACCATTCTTTCTATAAAATAAACGCCAATTCAAAGTTTGCTCTCATGATTTTTATAAATATTTTCTCTGTAATACACTAACTTTACTTGTTGCAGTCGCACACTGGAATACTCTTGTATCAGAAAATGCCAAAAGTTTGAATGCCAATTTGACCGTTCCAAGATCTCTAACATTAACAATTGCCAAACTTTCAAGATTATAAACAGCTTGCATCTTATATTTTGGTGGTCCTCTTCTACTACCATTTGCTAACCAAGAAGCAATCATTAAAATATCATTAAATAAATATGCATGAACTCTTTTTAGTGGTGTTCCTTCCAATGGATCTAATTCCAGTAGAGAACCTTCATGTAAACATATGCGCCCAGGTGTTTCTGCTAAACTCTATTAAATCAAATCAAGAAATCCTTATTATTATAGGCCTGTAAATTTACAAATGATATTTCCATAACTTACCATAGCACCTTCTACATTTTCAAGTAATTGTACCAATTTTTGTTTATGTTCTTCTTCTTTGGCAGTGGAATCGTTAACATCTTCTAACTGGGATTCAGATAAATCTTCAAAAGTAACACCAGTAGTCCTAGTGGATCCTAATGTACTTAATAACGAACGTTGTTCACTGAGTAATTGAGACAACTGATACATTTCACTTTCCAAATGTGAAATTTCCTTAGCAGTTTCTATAAACTGCATATAATTCTGATAAACATTACGCTTTAATTGTGCAGAAGTATTATTTGCTAAATCTTGAATTTTAGCTCTTTGTTGCCTTAATTCATCTGCTCCAACACATTGAGCGCTAAGTTCTTTCACAACTGTGAAAAAGACAAATGTTGTGCCATGTTTTACATATATTTTTCAAATCCAAAGTTTGATTGTACATGTTTACCTACATTTTTCGGGATTAAAATCTTCGATGGCGAAGACTTTTGCTAGACTGTTAGCCATAATAAAAAAATATCCGTCACGTTCTAAACAACTATCTTTCATTTATCTTCAGTTAGAAGAATTAAAAATCAAATTTTCATCACGTCCGATCTCTTATTACTTTTGTTCGCATCATCCACACGAGTACTCCCAATACACTTGTAAACATTTAAATACATTTACTCGTGCCTATCTGAAATTGCACACAACTAAGTACTTTTATAAAGTCTCGCAGATTACGACAAGATTGTATTACTCGCAATATCAGGCAATATCATTGCATATGTACGTATATTTTATTGCCTAGTCTTAAAATTTTGTTTAGTAATATTTACTAGATGAAGAAAATCTGTTGATGTTTTTAGAACGAAATGTTTTAAATCATTACTATGTCTTATCATATTATGTATTTTATGTTTATCACATAAAAATTGTTATGTGATAAACAAAATATCCTTTCAAATACTCTTATTTTAAACCCATTCAAACATTCAGAATTTAAAGATTTCTGACATATAAAAATGTTTTAATGAATTTTGAATACAATTAATGTCATTTTTCATTTTTATTTGAAGCTATAAAAGATTTTAGTTTTCTATTTATATAAAATGAATAAAAATCAAAATGTTAATTTCTAGAGATAAAAACTGTCATGTTTGCGAAAACAAAGTAACGGTAATGTGTGCATATTCTAACAGATAGGTAACGACTCACATTATTATATGAAAAAGTATTATAACAAATATTAACAAGACAGCAAACAAGTTTCATTTATTTACAGTTATATTTAACTACATATTTATTATTTTAAATCTGCATGTTTTAAAACTGTATAACCTATATCAATTTTGTTCATACTGAAAACATGTAAATTTAATTTAAAAGGAATTTTTCATAAATAATTAATGGAAAGGCATGTACTTTATAAATATAGTTTTTAATTTTAATGGTGTGATAATAAAATAGTATTTGAAAACAATGAATATAAAAAAAATGCTACCGATTGCAACAAAAGATTTAGAAACTAAGGATGGTGATAGCAGAGGCACAATTAAGGTTATAGACCGTCCAACATTCATATTGAAAACGAGAGAAGGCGAGAACAGAGCTGTGTCGCCAAATCAACGCAATGGTGGTAACAAGTACGGATAGCTCCTTGTTTAAAAATATATGTAAAGCTATGTTTAAATTTTTAATCGTTATTATTTTATTAAATTGCAGGAAACAGAGTGATACATCTTCCAACGTTTCATCAAAGATACAGGATCGTATGTTTTTTTCTCTCTTCTAAACTTTAAATCTGGATTCTTAATACAATAATAAACTTAATAGATATGTTTTCTTTAGCAATCCGTACTGTACTATCAACATGTCCTGAAATGACAAGTTGTGTAAAATTTATGGATGAAAATATGCAACTCTGTGAGAGTCCTCTTGAATTCCTATATGATCAACAGGATTTTTTAGTAGTAGGATGCTTAGGGGCTCAAGGTGTTGGAAAATCAACTATAATGTCCTTTCTAACATCTAATATTGCGTTAGTATTATTTAGAAGCTTTAACTGTACAATTATGAAATTTTATTAAAAACATTTGCTTCTCTCCTTTTCTTTTTCTTGTCATTATAATGTACATTTTATTAATATAGGTCTGGCATATTTCCAACTCAAGATACAATGCATCACGAAAGTGGTGCAAATTGCACTACTGGTATTGACTTTTTCGTAACAAAAAATCGAGTAATATATCTGGATACACAACCCATACTCTCAGGATCTACTATAGATTACTCTACATGTTATGATCAAAAAAAGTCTACGACAGATTTTATAAATACAGAAACTAATTTAGAGCTGCAATCTTTACAATTTGCAGCATTTCTGTTTTCAGTTTGTCACATTATCATATTTGTACAAGATTGGTTTGTTGATCCAAATTTAGTTAGGTAAGTATAGTAATATTTCTATTGTACCACAAACCATTACAAATTATAATATAATTTGTAGGTTTTTACAAACTGCGGAAATGTTAAAACCATCCTCGACTAGCAATATGGATCAAGATTATGTTGAATACTATCCTCATATTGTATTTTTACACAATAAAGCTGAATTACAAGATCTCACGCCTCACAATATGGAAAGTGTGAAAGTAATATACATGTATATACATATATATTTTGTTAAAAGCATAATAAATTACTGATAACTTGGAAATGTTACGATACAATTTAACCATATATGCACTTGCAGGAATTTTATGGCAAATTATTCTCCAGTTCTAGATTACAAATTCATAGTGGTTTGGATATGAGCAATCATTCTATGGAGGCAGGTTTAAATTTATTTTTTATACCTCGTATTGTAAATGAAGGTACAGTGTTTGACATCACTTAATAATCGCAACCATTTTAAAGTTTGTGTTAATTAAATCTTTACTTTTTAATCTCAGAAGAAGTTACAATATGCCAGAACGAGAAAAAACTAATAGAAAAACTAAAGACAAAGATACATGGTGTTACCAGGAATCCAATGACACCATCTACTTTAACAGAAAAAGATTGGTAAATATAAGAAATAAAAGTAATTCATTCTCATCACATTTTATAATAATCATATTATAATTAAATTACTTAGGTACCACTATGTTTCAAGAGTGATGGAAGCAATTAAAAAAAGTCATCTTTCTTCCGAATATGGGAGATTAATGCCATAATCTTCAAGTACAGTACATATGCGCCGAATGAGTTGTGCATGAAGCTATGTGCGCAGAACTATATGAAACAAAAGATCGAAATGAAGATTGTTCAACACAATTGACCCATTTTGTATAAAAAAAGGATCGTCATTTTTTATCGTTACTTATTTATAACACAATCGCAGAAGCAGGAGAGCAATGATTTCCTACCTCCAAGTTATGTATAAATAATAATATGTAAAAGTTGAATAAATCAAAGAAAGATTAGAGCAATATACATTATTGTAATTATCCCAAATTTGCTACACTACTTAGAAATCGCTTCTTATTCGTTTCCAATCGATCTCAACGAAATACATTGACAAATCGAATAAAGTAAGCTTCGTTTACGAGTAATCTTCTTGTTCACTATCAGATTGTAGTATCGAGGCCATTTTTGCAACTGCTTGTAATTGTTGCCACTGTTGTTGTTCAGCAACCGCTTGTTCTTCTCTTGCTTTTGCAAATAATTCTTGTTGTTGTCTAAGGAGTTCTTCTTCCGGAATTCCCAAATTTTCTAATCTAGTGCTCTGACGTCTTCGTTTAGCAGCGACAGCTTTGCAATCTCGTAGAACCGCCTCAGCTTCTACGCTATAATCTCCAAATCCAAGTTTTTCAAGTGCTTGAAGAATATGTTCAGCGTTAATGGTTTTCTTTTGTTGTTGATTACAAATTTCATTCGCCTCGGAAGAAACTAAATGAATAAATTCTGTGCAACAATTTAATATCAATTCCCGGGATTCGTTTGCTACGCGTACATGTGGTAAAATTTCTTTGATTATCTTGTTGATCGATGCACGTGGTAATGTTAATTCATCGTCTTCTGTCGGTGATGTAGCAGCCGAGGCCATTTCTTCTTGTTTCTGCAATGTTGAAATAAAAAATTAATCCGTTTTCTAATAAATATCTATAGATCATGGATTTATAATTGTTACTTTTCGTTTATTTCAATAAATCGACAACTTTCTTGTCGATTTATTGAATTTGTCATAGATAATAAACATCGTTCCAATACGTACATACATCCATTGGTTTCTTAAATTATTTTGAACAATTATATACTAAGCAACAAACGAAAAAGAAAATAAAAATAAAGATTATGTACCAAATATCGACGTTGTCTATATTTATCTTTTATTTCTTGTCTTGATATACTTGATGCACTTTCAGAAATTTCGGTACTATTTTAAAATATATATACTTTAAATCATCCAAACTTTTAATACGCACGTATAACCATATCTTTTAATTTATCACGAAGCGTATCGTTATATCGCAATATATCGAGATTATCAGATAAATTGTTTAATGATAATACTATGTTCATTCTGTAAAAGAAGATAACTTTTATGATATACTGTCCGGTATCTGATTCCACGATTATGTATAGTGCAATAATTTAATTACTAGTGATCAAATTCACTCAAAAATGAAATGTCAGTACGAATTCAATCATTGTTAATATACAGTACGTTTGTTTCATTTTATTTATGTAATGGAAGCTATGCTGGAGATACGAATGAATTTGTTGGTACTGTGCGAAACTTGAGTGTGACAGTTTTACAAGATCCGAAATATGTAGGAAAGCAAAATGCATATAAATATTTAAGATTGAATATATCTTGGTTACCACCAGACAGCGCTAGGCAGCCTTCCTCTTACAGGTAAACATTTACCAATGAATATAAAAGTTGATGTTGTTACTTCATTATTAATTTTTAATATCAATTTTCATACTTTTATATGATAGTGTTATAGTCACAGGCATACCAATAAGGGATAGAACAAGTATCACAGAATGTCCAGAAGGATCACTTTTCTTTATATTGAAAGACAATATAAAACATAATGTAGTGCTTCCTGAATACAACGATTTATTTGATATTACAGATCTGTATATACAACTCAATTGTTCTTATAAGGTGCAAGTCCTGGCAAATCCAAGGTCAAAATATATAGTAAATACACCTGAAGTAAGTTATTTACAGATCATACAAGAATATACAATAGATGTAAGTTATTTATACAAAACTAACAAGAAGGTTACAAAAATTTCACAGGTTCTTTATACAGTTCCTGAATGTATAGATCATTTATGCAGTTGTGTTAATGCCAAAACAACACTGCCGATTCCAAAAGTAAACATTTCTCAAAAAGAAAATGAAATTGTCGTAACTTGGAGCACAACTTCTAACACATCCAATATTCAGTATTATATAATTAGGTACATATATGACAAAACTTGATGTATAATTAATATGGTTAGATTTGTCTAAATATGTATTTTGTAGCATTGGTGTACCAATTTTTATATCAAAGAAAGGACTGCCTGTTTATAATATGACAAAACTAGTACAAGTACCTGTAGATAAAACTGTATTTTCGTGGGATTTAAAAGTCAATAATCAGTATATAGAAATTAAAGATGGTTATAAAATAGCAGTTAATGCTGTTAATCATCATGGATGCTCTGGACTAGAGGGAGATATTATTATACATTTCATATCATCAGCAAATCGGAATATAGTAAGTCACTATCAAATTGAACTACTCAAAGTAATATATACAATTGCACCTATTAATATTCAAAGAGAATAATTTTTTTAAGATTGCACCAAATGACTTGAGCATTTTTAAGGAGATAGAAGAATTAGTTTACTGAAAATCCTTACATCTATTGATGCCTGTTGCTTGTTCCCGCATCATCCGATCTTTATAGAATTTTCAGAATGTATATAATTGACATAAATCTTCAAAAGGTGTTATTTAAATTTTCATTATGGAATAGAATAAACTAGACTAGATAAAAGACTAGAATAGACTAGATAAAAGAGTTATAAAATTTTTTGATTTTTACCTTTTTCTTCGCGATTCCAAGTGATTGCAATTTTTTCGAAATTTTTTTTTATATATCAACTAATAAACTATTCCTTATATTTTGTAAAAATTTTTCAAGTTATTTGGTTCAATTTTAAAAAAGTTACTCTGTTTTAAAGAGTGCTCGAATATTAATGGGAGTATAAGAAACATTAATTTATGTTTTTCTTTGTTTATATCTTTCAAGTATTATTTTTTTAGTGGTTTATACTAATTGGAATATTAACCAGTTGTATTCTATTTGGAATTGTAAGTTTCTTATTGTATCGTAACTATAATTTCTTTATGGTACATAACAGCAATAAATCTGGAACATGCACAATTTCTGAATGTAAATGTAAATGGACAAAAACAATACTACAGAAGTTCAACATTTTGTATATTAAATACGAATCAGAGGTAGAAAGATAATTTTATGTACACAACATGCAACTCTTCTGTTACTAGTTAAAATAATTTTCATAGGAAGGATATATGGAAGGGACAGATAATTTGGAAGTGGCATTCAAAAGTGTAAAATTAATACGTGAGCTGGGTACTGGACAGTTTGGAAAAGTATATCTTGGTCAGTTAGATGATAAAAACAATACTTCAGTTGCTGTAAAAATGTCTCAACAAATAGATATATCCAACAATTCTGAAACACAGCAGGAATTTATAAAAGAAATTGAAATAATGAGAATGGCTGGAAATCATCCTCATTTAGTAAGCCTCATAGGTTACTGCATTAAACCTACACAACCAACATGTATCCTGCTTGAATATATGCAAGGTGGAGATCTATTAACTTACTTGCATGATCAAAGAAAACAACAAAGTGAGAAAAACTTCAGTTTCTTCATCAAGCATTATTAGCTTATTATAACTTCACTTACAATTAATAAGCTTAATATATAATAATTATCTTAATTCTCAGTTTTGTATAATACTATGTATTCTGCTATAGAGAATGAAACAAATAATTACAAACCTGGACAATATACAAATATTACCAATAATTGTAGAGAAGAAATTGATGTTTCAGAAAGTAAGTAGTTTATTGGCTTATTATAGCTTCAAGACCTTAAAATGTTTGATATAATCTTAATTTTCAGCTTTGTATTCTATGTGTTCTACGATACGGAACACAATGAATAGTTACAAATCTAGGCAATATATGAATATTATCAACAATTGTAAAGAAGAAACAGAATATAGAAAAGAAAATTGGATTGGTAGAATAAAAGGATGTCAATTTCTAAAATTTGCCACAGAAATTGCTATGGGCATGGAGCACTTGGAAGCTAAAGGAATTACTCATAGAGATCTTGCAGCAAGAAATATTCTTCTTAGCGCAGATTTCACTGCCAAGGTATTTAATCTAAATTTTATAATATTCTTAATTTCCTTGATATGCATACAATTTTAACAATAGCTAATAACAATATCTAGATTTCCGACTTTGGGCTTTCTCGCAATAGTGCGTACGTGATAAAAGATATTAAGAAAAAAACACGTCATCTTCCAATTAGATGGATGTCTCCAGAAGCTTTGCATAACTTAGCCTTCTCTTCAAAAAGTGATGTATGGTCTTATGGAGTGGTACTTTGGGAAATTAGTACATTAGGTGCGTTTCCTTATGCAAATGTACAAGATGATCGCCTATTTCGTTATATTGTTCACGAGAACGGTCGTTTAGAGCAACCAGACAATGTTCCTTCAAACATTTACAAATTAATGCATTCTTGTTGGGCTACAGAGTGTGAGAACAGACCAAATTTTACGCAGTTGCTCTCCGAATTACGAATTCTAACCTCACATTCCAACAATTCTTTCTGGACAATGTCTAATCCCTGTTATGCATTACCATTCTCAGACAATATTGCATAACATAATTTGTTTTTTAAATATTCAAAAGAACAAATATTCCGAAAAATGGAAAATATATATTTATGTAAAAAGAAGAAATTAATGTTACTTACGTGTTATTCTGTCTATCTTATCTATTCAATGTATTCACGAGCGTCAATACAATCGAAATTTCTAAACAGAACACCAGTAAACACGTTTATGTGTTAACGTACATCTGTTCACGGTTTTGATATAAATATATTTCATTGTATTTTTACAACTTTATATTACACAAGTTTGCATATTTATTCGTTCATATCAAAACAAATATGAGTACAAGGAAAATAACAAAAAAGAAATTTGGTTCAATGAATCAAAATGAAATTTGGAAGCAGTCTCCTTATCATATACTTTTGTTTTAAAAAGACAAGCCTTTTAATTTTAATCTGTAGCTAACAACCATAGACATACATATACATATATAAATGTATAACAGACCACGGTCTTAATACTCATATACCGAAAGCATAAAAAATGTCCGAAAATTGAGTCGTAAAAAAACAACATGGAAGACGAAGAGCGCATGCGTATGCTATAAATGTCTCAAATAGGAACCGAGACACTCTACTTCTCTCTGTCTGTCTCGCAAGAACGAAGACTCTGTCGTCTTCCATGTTGATTTTTCACGACACAATTTTCGAACAATTTTCCCTAGCGAATATAGAGATCTGTTTATATCGTGGACATGAGTGCGAGCTATATAGAGATAGAATGCGTGAGGGAGAAAATGATATAGAAATAGAAAGAGAACGCTGCATAAGGACTCCTTGTGTCTTTGTCTAATAACTAATAACACATGACATGATTCATACAATACAAATATATAAGTGGGCGATAATGTATATATAGGTGTACAAGAGGAGTCTCTGTGCATCTTCCTATTCTTATATCGCATCTACTTAAATACATGGTAACATGGCTATCTTTGTTGTATCTCTATGGTGAGCATTTTATTTCCTTTCTGCTTATACACATGTATGTACATATAGCTTCGTACATGTTTCGTGTGGTAGAGGATGTTCTCATTTTAAGACTAAAATTCTCGTACTGGCCGTATAGCGGTGTTACCGGTTTAACAACCACCTGTGAGGGTTAAATTATAGAACGTTTTTTATTTCTTTTGTATAACTTTTACACACATCTAGTCGGTCTGTCATTCCCAAATTTTCTACTTTAGTCACATGCCTCACTGCTCCAGTCATTCTACTTCGATCCTCGCTCAATCAGCTGCGAACGCAAAAAAAGCTAGAAGCGCAAAAAAGAACCAAGCGTGCGCATTCGCATTCGCTCATCACTTATCAATCATTAGAGTCACGCAAAAAGTAGGGAGAGAAAAGAGAGGCCAGTAGAAATAGAGAGAAAAGTATGTATACATACGATTGTGATTTGCGATTATGAAAAAAAAATTATGATAAAGATGCCTCCCGTGTGCGCTGTGCCGAATTGCAAAAGTGGCTCTAACTGCCGCAAAAAGTATTCGTTATTTAAAACACCCAAAAATCTGGAATTAAGAAAGAAATGGGAGAAGGCCATTCCTGGAGTAACAGAACTAAAACAACGGCAACTGATATGTGAAAAACATTTTAAAGATGAATATATAATAAAAAAGTTCGTTCAAAGAGATTATTGTGGCAACGTCATTTCTGAGGTAATTGGTATTACTTTGTGTATAGTTTATATTGTTATTGTAATAAATACGAAATATTGAATGTATATATAGAAATATTTTTATTTAATTACTGAGCGACACTTAAAATATTATATTGTATAATTGATATTAAAGATAATGCGCCGACCTTATTTACGGAAGGGCGCGGTTCCAACAATTTTCAGTAATTTAAATGTATCTTCAATTATTGAAGAAAAAGAACATAAATTACCTTCGAGTTCAAGTATAAATGCTATTGAAGAAGAACTATATCCCAAAGGTAAATAATTGTGGGAGTAATTTATATTAATATCTTATACTATTTTATAATATTTTATGTGTATATATTTTTTACAGTTAGTAATGAAATTGTAGTAAGTATTAGCGATACTGATTTAACGAAAATCAATAGCAAGGATGATTCAGAAATGTTAGGTAATAACAACAATTTGTTAATAATAACTCATTTAAATAATATATTAAATTATGAAACATGATAATGAGCTATGATAACTAATATTTATTAATATTAAGTCCTTATTTGTTTTTACAGTTGATGAAAAATATGTGAATGATGAATTCACACACGATAAGGACAGCTTAATCCTAATTATAAATTCTAATGATGGACATTTCATAGAACATAATTATGCATTAAATAATTTTTCAAAAACAGTTGATAATGCTTGTACAGGTAAGATAGAGGTTGGGGTTGAGAGGGATTAAGAGATGTATCTGATACATATTTAGCAAAATTATTTATACTACAAGAACAATGTTAAAATGTAATTTTATATTTTACTTAAACTCTTGTATATTCTTTTACATATCATAAATTGTAACTATAAGATTTAATCATATCAAATAGAATATGTCATTTACAGTTACTACAACATAAAAGTAAAAAAAATGTATAACAGAACTATATTCTATTAACGTTGTTTTTTATTTCCAGATTCGCTCTTGTTATCTGCTAATTGTCACAATAGATCTATTGCAAACACAAATGCCTTAACTGATTCTTCGAATGTTTCTATAGAATATGCTAGTGAAGTTGGTAAGGTTTTTTGCTTCTTTTCTTTGTACTGACTCAAATTTAAATTTTAAAAGGTATATTTACAAGTTGAATACTATATGAATCCTTCTTTTAGCTATTGATAATACTAAAACGAAAGTACCAAAAGGTTGGGGTGTTTCTGAGAAAGTTAAAAGATTCACAAGATATTTATTATTTACACATACGATTACAGAAATGAAAAATAACGTTGACGTTCAAGTGCTAGAAAAATACATAATTCTGAATTGCTCTGATGGAAACGCGCGTTACTTCGTACGCGAAAAAGAAATTAATAATAAAAATATACCGCAGTTTAGTTTAAAAATTATTAATACGAGAATGTTAGTAGATGCAATGACAAAGTTTGAGAAAATGCATATTTGCGAAGGAATGGGATCGATGGATTCAAATTTACTTCGACAAAATGATTCGTGTGAAAACATATTGAATCGCTGGCGTCATAGTAAATGTATTTTATTAACAAAATACAAAAAATGTGATTATTGCAGGAAATTAAAAAGAATAATTATGCAAAGACGTATAGATCATTGAAAACAGGTAAAAAAGAATTCGTATAAAAAATTATAATTTTTTGAAAATATATATCATCCAGATATAATAGTTTACAATTTTCATAATTTGCACAATATCTGTTTATTTGATAGGTATTACGTAATCTTCATTGAAATGGTTAAATAATTGGAAGTAAGGCGAAATAGATAGCGAAATAAAAGATGATGAATTTTTAACTTGGACATTTCTAACTTGTTCACAATTTATGCCTTTCCCTCAAGTTTACAATAAATCTGTGCATCTAATTTAGAGGTAAATATCTACTCACATGTATATGAAACTTGAAAATAACTTCCTAGTATAGTTATAATTATAATTAATAAACGTTTCGATTTAGTGGAATGTAGGTAAAAGCCTATTGAAGAAGAAATATATGTTCTTATTAGAAAGTTATAGTTCACTCATACCAGTAAAAAATAATATTGAACCTTGTAATTTACAGAAATTTGTCGGTATTATACACCAAGCTGTCAGTTACGATGATCAACATTGTTGCTCAGACTCATCATTGTTTCGTCAGTTTATCCAAATATTGTCAGTTTATCATATTTTGGAACCTAAGCAACAATTATATGAAGAATGAAGAAGAAACACCAAAAATCCTGATAACTACTAAAGTCTTGAAAAGTTGATATGACTTCTTACTCAGCAAAATTATTATTAAAAAAGAAAAATGTATGTAGACAGTAATAAAAAAAAAAATGTAAATCGATGTACACAGTAATAAAAAAAAAATGTAAATCGATGTACACAGTTATCAGTTATATTATATAGATAATGTAATTCTAGTGGCTGATCATGCCTATTTTAAAATAGAGATTGTTGATTGTATAATTTATTGTACAACAGGTTTTTTGTTCTACATATCTTTTCTCACAATTGCATAGATAATATTTTATTAAAGGTAAGAAAGATTTATTTTTATAACAGAAATTTTTCTTATATCTTTAATTAAACAGCCATTGTAATGCGATATTTAATAAAATATATGATAAATAAATGGAAAAATATTGTCATTGCTTAATTTAAGTCAAATTTTATTGTCATGATTTGGTTAAATAATCCTGTATCATATTTAGCAGTAAGAAACCTTTTTTATTAACGCAACCTACTTCGGAAATTCATTACTGTAAAAAGATTTGATTTTGTACTGTTTACTTTTTACATAATAACCATATTTCATTCATTTCAAAATATTTCTAATAAATAATATCTTTGCCTCGATTATCAAGTGCTTGAAGCTTTGGTTTTTTAACTTTGCGCTATACAACTAGTATAATTCTCGCAGGGAATTTTAAGCACTACCGCAATTACGGGTAAATGTATTATGTATACGCACATATATATGTATACATCAATTCATAGATAGTATATCATTGACGGCGTATGGTAGGTTTTCATGAAAGTAACTATTGCTAATGCAAGTACAATGAATTTGTCAAAAAGAGAACGAATTATATTTCTTTTCTCCGTTCAGTTGTGCATGTACAATTATATCGGTATTTGTTATTTATCGTAAAAATGTGTTTGCACTAAACGAGTAAAGAGAACTCTGCTTCTCGTATAGGAAAATATACACTGTATGTAACTTCTGGTTGGTTAAGTTTCTCAATATTGTTTAATTGCAAAATTTTGTACATGTATTAAAGTAATTTGCCTCCTTTTAGTGATAAGTGTTGATAAAAAGAAGGAAAGTGAGTACAGTATGAGTGGGAGTGAAGTACCGGTTACTATAGGTTATGATACAGCCATAAATGGTAAGTTACTTTATTTATCTGTTTGATTTTCATATTTATTTTCTTGTTGTAACTCTCGTCCTTTATGGTAACAAAAATTAAACAGTTGACACATTCAGTCGGACAATCGACTGTTATGTGAGCATTGTCTTTCGTCGCTTTAGTAAATTTGATATTTTTGTGAAATGTTATTTATAACCTTAGTTTGTGACTACTGATTACTCGTGTTTAACATTTGTACAAGCGAGTAAACATGAAGTAAACACCACAACAAAGTGCTCAAATATTGTATTAAGTTGCCCAGTCAGGGAACTCGGACAAATTAAAGATGTATGTGCCCCAAGTGGAAAATGCAAATGTTGTAACGAGAAGTGTTATAACACTAGGTCCTATTCCAGCCAACGCTATATCTCTAGTTTTTATATGACCAGCTGCAGTAGCAATTGCATTTGGCGGTGTACCTACTGGTAAGTGAAACGAGAAAGAGCAACATAGAGAGGCTGGCATCATCAAGTATAGTGGATGTATTCGTAAAGCAACACACTGAAAGAAGCAGTATATAAATACATAGTAAACAGTAAATGCATATTAAACAAAAATGTGAAAATAAATTGGCAAATGGAAAAATAAGATATCATTTAGGCATCGTTTAGGATTCCTTACCATTTCTGCCAAAACAGGCAAAATAATGTTTGCAACGGCAACATTAGAAGTCAGTTCTGTCACCATTTCCACAAACATACATACAATAAACAATATTGCAAATGGATGTATCGATTGTAAAGCTATAAGAGCATTTCCTAGAATGGACGAAAGCTTGGAACTGGTGCTTCCAGCCGAGATAGCGAATCCACCACCCAAAACTAAGATTAAACTCCAATGCATCCTCTGATTTATCATTTTCCAACTAATCATGCTTGGCGATGGTTTGGTCGGTCGATTAACCGGATTCGGATCAAACGATCGAAGGAAATCAAGTTTGGATGGTAATACGAAGAAGAGAATGGTAACGCAAGCAGCTGTTGTTGAGTCTTTCACGTTTCTGCAAAGAACTACGTTTGCTGAGTACATTTTGTTAAGATAAGCTTTTATTCGAGGAAGGGGAATATGAGGAGAAAGAGGAAGCGAAAGAGGTAGAAAAGGATCGAAACAGTAACAATAATTATCAATGAATAAAAAAAAAAAGATACCTACAAATCGGTAAGATAACTTGGCCAACCCCGTATGAATCCGGGATTTCTGAAGAACCACAGGAGTACAACTGCAAAGAAAAGGATACCAACAGCGGATTCGTGCCACGTAATTGGGCCGAGTTCTTTGTATTTTTTTTCGATCACGGTCGCTGCAACCTTCTCTCCTTGCGAGCCGATATCAATAGCTTGTGCATCTTTGCTATTTGGTCTGAACATTCCCATGTACATAACTTGAAGCCAAAGCCACGTGAGGAAGCCCATCAGAAGCATCGGTGGGACAGAATAAAGCATCCAAGATGTTAGACTAATACCTGAACTGTTTGGGAATCGTCTGCAACATAAATGAACGATTGTTTCTCTTTCTTTCTCATTACAGTTAATCATTTCATAGTTTACGAACGGTCGGTTGATAGATGAATAGACAATTCGGTGGGTGCTTTGAAAGTGGGTCGTTCATCGAGAGGGCTTACTTTTCGAAGAATCCTTTTAACGTCAAGTTGGTGCCTGTTCCAACCAACGTGCCAATGCCTCCGAGACTGGAAGCATATGACGTTACGAGATAGTAAACCATCGTGACACGAGTCGGTTTCTTCGTCCTACAATTAATACAGAGGAAAATTACAGTAATAAGCGTTGAATGTCAATAGCGAAGAAGTTTGTTGTTTTTTTGTCATTTATTCTTTTCTTCCCTATCTTTCTTCTTTTTTCGTGTTTAAATGCATTAACACTTTTATTATTAATGAAATTTAATTTTTTCTTCCTCAGAATAGATATCATTAGTTTTATCAGAAATGTCTTTGCATTCATCTTTATTATTAACCACTATTTAGGCAAACAATTGTCAACAATCAATGAGTACCAATAGTACACAGCTATCACTGCAGCACATTATTCCCCACCCGAGTAAGAATATGTAACAGCAACAAATATTTGATAAAGTGCAGTTGACACGGTCATTTGATTTAGTCTTATTGATTCTATTAAAGAAACTTATCAATTGTTGAGTTTGTGACTACGTACGGTTCCGTACCCTCTTCGCCTCCACAGTTATTTTCTTCTTGAATAAACATATTACCCAAACCTTGCTGAAAATCCAAAGAAAAAAGAATAAAGTTCAATATAGAAGATGCTTGCTGACAGTGGATTAAGTATATTTGATTGCTTACTGCTTCAAGTTCTAATAGAACAGTTTCGACAATGGGTAACATCATAGTCGTGGCAGCGGTATTTGAAATCCACATCGACAGAAACATGGTTACACAGAACAAGCCCAGTGTTAATCTGTAGATTGCATAATATGCATATTTTATGGCATGAACATACACTCTTGTTCATAGATATGTATTAGAACCCTATCTGTTGGTTTCATGTAAAACGTGATAATCGAGTCAATGAGGGGAATGATTGATCGTTCGGAATTATGTACTTATGCAAGATAGTAGAATTGAGAATTATGTAAAATTATATAATCATGCGAAACAATTTAAAATCGTAAAAATTATCTGCAAAAAAAAAATGACAAATTAGCTATTGTATATTGCCATTTCGAGTACTTCGATATAAATTTCATTGAGAGAAATTTAGAAAATTCAGACTCGTTACATGATATAAAAAATGATGAGTAGATTGATAGAATCAAAGAAGTGGAATGTAAAAAGTAATTCCATCCGCAGTCTACCGATAAGGAAGTAGAAGATGGTGAGCAAACGAAAGACTATTAAATACTTTTTGGCATTTATAGCCATCCTGAATTACCTTCGATGACTACAGCCGATCATTTTAATGATCAGTAGCGCGATGCGCATATGCAGGCCAGAGTTTTCAATAACGATCGCAATCACCATGCTACCGATAAACATCATCGTGGTATCGTTCATATAGCAGTTACAGGTATCGGCGGTATTCATTATACCCATCAGTGGATAGAGAACGACAGGAATTAAACCTGTGATTGGTAAGGGAAGCACCTCGGTCATCCAAAACATTCCCATCAAACCAACCACGTATAGGCATCGCATCGCTATTACCTGCGTTCAATTGACACGTAATTCTTTACGTATGACAATGCGAGACAACAAATGCACGAATGGACGAACGATCACAAGAAAACTAGAAAGAAAAAGGTAGAAAATAGGGAATATAAAATAGAAAGAGTATAGATGGAAATGGATAAAGTGGATAAAGTAAAGAAAAATTAACGCTTTAACAGTCAGATCTTTTTGAGTTGGGGAATGTACAATTGAAATGTATTTGCTCTTTGTCAGTATAGTAACAGCAGGTTTTTTGTATTTCCAATGATACATAGAGTACTTTTATTGAAATAGGAAAAGAAAGTGAAAGATGGAACATAATACAACAATAATAAGAGAAAGAGTAAAAGATAATAATAGAGCAGTAGAAGAAAGTAAAACTCTAAACTATGGAAAAGAAGATAGTATAAAAAAAAAGATTACTGAATACTGATTACACTAAAAGTAAAGACACGAATTAAGAATTGTGAGAGTTATTATTTAATTTTCAATATACAAGGGATAGCGTTAACAAGACAACATATTATAATATGTTTTAACGTTACATGTTTGTCACAATTTCGATTTCATAATGGACAAACCAATCATTAACGTTCTGAAAGGACTGTAAACAGTCACTTTCTGAAAATTGAAAAGAGATGGTGTTATGAATTACATATGTGCGGAATTCTTATGTTATGTATTTCTACGTTTATGATTTAACGATTTTAAAGATATTTATATGCGATGTATAGAATATTATGATAGCTTTGAATTATTAAGAATCAGAATGAGAGTAAAAAACGAATGACAAAGAGTTACACGAGAATAAATTATAAAATTAAAGAGGAGAAAACAGTAAGACAAAAACAGGAGAAAATTACAATAATGATAGAACAATTGTATAACTAATTTAAAGGAAAGCTATCTTGGGACGAACCTCGGTAGTCTTGACCATAACGATAGGAAACAGAATCAGTGGCCATAGTACGATCACGAACGATCTCCAGTAAATTGAAAGGAATTGTATCAACAATCTTGCAAACCCGTCTGTCATTCTGAAAGGATAACACCAATGACTGAAGAGATGGCTAGTAATGAGAATGGGAAAAGAAGATTGAAAAAGAACATTACTACAGCTGATAACAAGTTTAGCCAAAAGCAATATAGTACTATGGTAATTAAAAGTTATTATTTTCTATATATATAATATAGAATATAAGAAGGATATAAGAAGTGAAGATCTTGATTGAATTTATATTTTGTATTTGTATCATATCAAATCGATTTAAGTTTCCCATGTATTTTTTATTTATAATCTACGGCTCAAAAAGTTTGAACCGAATCTAATAGTTTAAACAACAGTTCCTTAAATAAACAATTATTGTTGATATGAAAAGAGATTTGAAGAAGTTCCCATAAGAACAGTGTTATTTTGTATTTTTTAAATTTATTATTATTTTTGATAATGTTCTGGAATCTGCTTTCTTTCACAGATTAAGAATGTGATAAGAAAAATATTATATGTACATGTATAGTGCTACTTAAGAAATACAAAGGTACTTTTGAAGCCTTTTCACATTGATTAATTGTTGTTTAAACCATTATTTAAACCGTTAAAATCAGCTCAAACATGGCAGGCGACTCGTGAACGATCCTATATGTTGATATAAAATATATGATAAAGTTCAATCGGTCTGAATGATGATTTGATACGAAAAAGAAAAGACAACAAAACAAACAAGATCTTCAATGTATTATCCAGATTATTGAGAAAGGAAATAGTGACTTTTAGTTGCTCTAGTGATATTTAGATATCATATTTGCTCGAAGACCTACTCTTAGAAATAATACGATGATTTCATTATTTTATCACAAACGTACTTCACCCCTTTTTCTGCCTTTTGCATAATAAACGATAAACTATGATCGATTGTCAATCCGATGCGTACCTTCTGTTGGTGGAATCGATGATTTCCGGATACGGATCATCGGTCTGTGACGCCATCGTCCTTTGTCCAGCCAAAAGCCATGTACCTAGCCAGACAAGAAATTCAAATAAAACAAGAAATTCAGAAGGTGTCGAAAGACTTATCGCGGATCACTCGAAGCGCTCGCTTTATGAATTAATTCACTACATTGAGTTAACATGGGAGATAGCAAAATTCAAGACGAGCGTATTGTATTGCATTGTTTTTCTATGATCGTTAATACAATGTCGAAACGATACAAGTAGTTCCGCAATTGGTCATTCTTCTGTCACTACCTCAGTCCTTCTCTGTGTTCCCTTCTTTTATACCACATGCTCGGATTACGGGCTAAGTAATTTCACTAACAAGCGACACCGAACGAGATTGACCTGAAAGGTCTCGCACGATGGGTCATCCTAACCATGTCGTCCATTTTACGGTGTTCGCCGTTGAAGTTTCTTTTTCTACGCTATTGCGTATTCGCGTCTTCAAACGGATTCAATTCCGTGCTTTCTGGTATTGTGCTATTTCAACGGAACTACAATCGACATATTGTCCTGTTGCTATTTCGCATGTAAAAAAATGTATGTCAACAAACAAAATACTTGTACTGGTCCTGAATTTGACTTTAGAAGTTTAAGAATATACCCCTAAGAATATACAAGAACAAATTTTGTAACCGTTGTTCGTGTATGTTCTACCTCTTTAGTTGTGTTTATAAAAATATTCGTTTGCATAAATATTCGCCGTCTAGTTATTATGTTGTTTTGGCCAAGTTAAAATATGGTTCGATTGCCATTTGAAAAATTTAAAAAATATTGTACTACACAGTATCGACGCAGTGCACAACTGCACGTTTTGCGCCTTTCCTTTCAATGTTTGAATCGGTTGTTGGCATCGTTGTATTAAAACGATGGTCGAGACAAAAATGAATATTCGTGTTTACAACTGTGCAGCAATTAACCAGTTATATCAAGTCTGTACGGTTTCGAAGCGTTCGCAATTAAACCACGTTCCATTAACCTTTTAACCGAATCATCTATAGAACAAAAATACACTTATACTTTTGAAAGTAAATGTCAATAACGACCAGACTGTGAATATTTATGCATTCATAGAAAATTTAAACGCGACGAAGAAGACTGGCATTTATAAATATCAATCAGCCAGTTTTTTCTGATTGAAGGAGTTCATTATACTTGACAACATTATATAGGCGTCGTGTATTTAAAACAGATTGTAAGGTGCAAATGATTTATTTAATTTGAATGTACCATTGGCAAGGTTTTAGATAGACAATTAAAATTTTTTATGATACACAAGATATTCCTAATTCCACAAGAAGATACTAACAATCAGTATTAATTTTGATTAGTCTGTCATTAATTCGTATATTCTTAGTTACAATCAAGGTCAATTGACCAAAATATCCACATACTTATGGACGATCGTGTATTTACTGTTAAACACTCTGAAGACCGGCTGCTCTGACAAGCATATAGCCTGAATTCCCCGGTGTTTTTGAAGCGATTGAAAAAAGTTCAAAGCGAGCAATATTTACTATTATTATAATATTTTTTAATATTTAATTATGGCATATAATATTATTATTATAGTATTATTCAAGCATGTAATGTAAAAAGATTTTCATAATATTTCGTTTATAGCATCCATTGCTTTTCTTACTGTTTTATTTAACAGTATTTAACATTTTTATAGTATACTGCATGAAGTGTGGAGGTCCGCAGAGTGTTAAAAACACGATCGAAACACGAAGAACCCTTAAATTGTAGAATTTATTTTCAGTAGAAATAAACAATAGCAAATTATTATGTCTAAAAAGATGTTTCTAACGAAGAAGAAGAAGAAGTAATTCAATACGCAGCGATGCTGTACGTGTGTGTTCTCTTGGATCGATTTTTTCCTACTTTTACCAGTGCAGAATGTATAAGAATGCCTTTTTATCGGTTCTTTTATCTCAAAGTTTGCCTCTTGACTGGTACCGAAACGGCAACAAGCCATGAATTCCAGAAGAATCAACATACTGAGCTTATACTTTATAGTAGCTTATACGATTGCACCGATATCGCGAAATCGCATGGCCGTGAGAAATCAGGAACCAAAGACAAAATGAGATCCTAAGTCGAGTATTATTATCACTATTACAATGTGAATTTTTATTTATTCGTCGAAGAAGATTTTAAGGAGCAAAAATGCATGGAATGCACACAATAAGCTACGAGTGGTTGTTCATCAAAATATTTGAATATTTACCATCGAAAACTTCCCTGTATATGTTATGTCTGTCAGATAAGATATTTTGAAATTTCGCTAGCGCTGTGACGAGGCGATCGTTATGATTATATCGGTAAAATCTGAAAGCAATCTCGAAATATACTATATATATATACATATATATTATATTTATTATTATATACATATATATTATATTATATATATTATATACATATATATTGGATTATATATATATATTTATTTATTACATATTCTAGATTCACATTGTGTGCTAATTTTTTCATAAACATATGTTTGCAGTAAATGTCTCGTAATTTCCACTATACTATACTACTGCATATATAAAATATGATATATTAAAAATATAATATATTATATGTAGTATATATTATATATATACTATGCTATATACTATATATATAGTAGTATAGTATAGTGGAAATTACGAGACATTTACTGCAAACATATGTTTATGAAAAAATTAGCACACAACGTGAGTTGTTAATAGTAATCTTAAATATATCAAGACTTTTTATTATAGTGAACAATTGATTGTTTCAATGGTTTTGTGATCTTTGGAAAATGCATACTTGTACTGAATATCCTGCAACTTCTATAATGTAGTACGTATTCAAATCTGTTTCGAACATTATCTTATTTAAAATAATCATGATAATCACACACGCGTATAACAATGATAGTTTTACATCATATTTTTCTTCTCAACGTATATTCTATATGTTTTGTGGATGTAAAGTGTAAATAGTATCTGAATACTTCCTTATCGCGTTAAAATAGAGTATCTATAAAAAGCATTTTCACGTATGCTAATTTTTTAATAGATTTTTCTCTATCATATCTCATATTACATTTCCATGGTATCAAACTTCTATAATCACGTGAAAATGCTACCGAGTGATGTATAACTTAATATACTTGGTTCTAATTAATTAGTACGTAAATACTATTATAACTACAATGGTATGCGAGTATTTTTTCATAGCCACTGTATAAAAATATATATCACCCAATATAAAAATTAAAAGCTTTTGGCTTGTTCTATGGTTATGAGGTACTGCAGCACATAATGACGACAGTTAAGTCTCATTACGTAGTATTAACAAAATTTCCAAATATTTCATACGACACATATAATACGCATATTTTAATGACAATGTGAGTCATTTCCGCAGCTCAAAAGCTGTTGTTGTCTCTCAAAAGCAGAGTGCACAATATCATAGATAAGAGTTGATAAGCAAAATATTAATTGGAAGAAAGATATTTGATCGGCAGAAGCTTTGGAAAAAATCTTAATACAATTTTAAATGTGTCATACTTGGTTCCTTATCATTAGAATTTCAGATGTTTACACGCAGATTTATATTTTTATGAACACAGCTAAAGAAACAGAAGGACGTTGATTTCACTTATTAAATGTTATAACGAATATTATTATACAAACATTTTTTTATATTAAATGCTTTCTATGCACCTGTGCAACCGTCGATCATCGATTTTCCATAAATAACAAATGCATAAACATACGCATATTATATAAAAATATGTAACACAAATGACAAAAATGGAAAGTTTTTAGCTGGCTTCATAGCTATGTCTGCATACACCCCTTAAGTATAAAGTATTATGGTAGAAACGTTGGCTCTATGAATTTTGTTGGTACGTTAAGACACGTTTTGTTAATTGTTATATATATGTATATATTGATTTTTAATATTCATGATAACGAATATGAATAAATGGGCAAACATTTGGGACGTTGAAGATCGATATATCGTACGTATACGAATTGAAATCGTTCGATTGGATATCGCGTGGCCGGACAATGAACGCGTACATTCGAAGATGAACGGGATCTCTAATCACCGTTGATTCTTCAATCACCGTAATACAGCTCGTACGGTATATCGTCGGATGATTATTATTGTATTTGCCGCGTATTCTCGTTCACTCTCCCGCGAACCGATCTCACCAAGTCAGAATCGAGTCGTTCGATTCGCTTAAAAATCGAGCGTTTCCTTTGATCGCCGCGCACACTTTTCTCTGCCACTGCCTCGTTTCGTTTGAAGAATCGAACCCACTGTCGATTGAACTATCACCCCTCTCTTTTACTTCTCTTTCTCTTATTCAGTTGTCGTTCCTCCCGCCTCTTGCTCCGTCTTTTCTTTCTAACTACCACTCCGCTAATACTCTACCACCACTTTTTGTTCTTCTTCTTCTTCTTCTTCCGCTTCTCCCTCTTCCTACTCGTTTTCTCGTGTTTTTTGTTACTTACCCCTACTTTATGGTTCGTCCTCTGCCTGCTTAGTTGGTTCTCCAACGACTGGTAAGTGAACTCAACGAAGCAGCGACTCGTGACAAACCTATCGTTCCCCGTCTCTCGACCTTGATACGTCGATGTTCTTATTGCAGGTTTACCCGTGAACGTAATCTACCAATCATCCACATGGAATTCGGATTTCGACGTGATCAATTGCTTTTTGCTTTTGGCGATACTCGGGAAACGCACGAAAAGAGAAAAGAAAAATTCGATTATAGTTTAGAGCTTCAGGGTGTGATATCGCGAGAATCGTGTAAACGTGTCAAAGAACGAAGTTACATTTTCAACAATTTTCAAGTTCTTCTTACTTTTCTCACATACATAATAAAGCTTGTCTGTCGTTTGAGGTAACGAGCTAATGGATATATTCTTGATTGTTATTTATTTAGTAAGATTAATTGGAATTTTTTTAAATAAGTATACATTTCAATAAAGGAGGATAAAGTACGCACGGCGGCGTTTAAATCAATTTAATCCCGCTAGTAATTAATCCCGCTCACGCTATCGTTCGTCCTCGTGTTTATTACGTGACGCATCCCATGGTTCAAACAGGCCGCTGAACGTAGTTAGAGAAAATGCAAACTTGGTACGTGTCGAAAAATTCGCCAAATAAGACCAAGCAAGCTGTACAAACATAATCAGTGAGGAACTTGTCTCATCTCGCTTACCAAACAAACTAGAAACGTACATTGTCACAAAATTATTTATATTTACGTATTTCTATTTACATACAATTAGTTGCAGCAGTCAATTTATTTACATGTTCTTGTATCTTTCTTTAGCCTTGTGTAATTAGTTTAATGAACGTAGAGTGTCTCGCGTAACACGACTCGATTTTATCGCGATTTTTCCGCCGTTTGCCATCAGAACATATTTTGAACCTTGGTTCAATGCTATCGAGCATACTACGAATGTCTACGAGTAAAAATGTTTCGAAAATACTTTATATTCATAACGAAACCACTATTACCTTCGGTAAAATAAATGGGAACGTATCTTGCTTTTTTCATGAGATTGTGAATAGAACTTTACAAAAAATTCAAAAAGCATGATATTTTTATTAACTTAATACTAGGTTCGTCGTAGTGGAAATAATATTTCATTTTAAATATTCAATTTACATTTCAGAAAAATAAAATTACTAGATACGGCATGTGGAGTTGCACATGCAGCTACTGTAATAATAAATAGTAGGTTATTCAAACTTCTGCAAAAATGCAAAATTTTGTATTGCAGAAGATGGTATGCAATTTGAACAGGCATTAAACTAAAGTGTACCGTAAACCTGGTATTGAGTTAATGACAGTATCGTGCAATATGCTTTTTTAATTTGTCATAAAGTGCTCTACAATATCATGGAAGATTTGTGTTTTCCAAGGTGACCTTGGTTTCGTTGTGAAAACAAAGTATTTTCGGAATTTTTTTATCCCCATCCATAGTATGCTCGACACCATTAAACTACGGTGTAAAACATTTTCTGCTACACAACCGCAAATGGCAGATAAATAGCGAGACGCGTTGCACTGGACGTAACACTGTAATTGTATATGCTAGTAAAGTGCAATTTGTTTTAATAAATCCCTATCCATGTCGTTCGAATACTTTCGTTATTTATTAGATACAATTAGCCAAATACACGTATACTTTGACAAGTTTTTAATCTTGACTTTTTCGAAAACAGAGTTTCCTACGTAATTTTATTCCATTCTTCATTCCTCTCTTATTTCCAGTCACATAATCTCTCTGACTCGTGTGTACAGATTTACGAACATCTTGTGTCTCCATTTCCCTTTTAAAACTTCCCCAAGAAGCATAGTGATGCCTATCATGAGATACACCACCCTTTATTTTTTGTTAGTCTCTAACCTTTTGCTAATGTAGGTCTCCTATATCTTAACGCGTATCGATAGAAGCAAGCAAAATAAATTATGGCTAAAAATACGAGAGCGTTGTTACCCGATGTTATCAGATTTCCTTCGAGTCTCTTTCAAGTTTCAAAAGTATTAATTGTCAAGTGTCAAAAGTATAATTATAAAAAACGTAAGTTATTTGAATATCTGTTGTTTCATTTCATGTATATTTCGTATTTGTTACTCGACTTAATCAGAAAGAAAATATAAAAGATGTTTATCTGTGGTAGAATTTGGAATCTCTACTAAAAGATTCTGATGTGTACGTTTATGTATATATTTTTGACATATTTCTTTTCACACTTTCCAATCTGATAAAACGTTTCAGTAGTTCGAGTTCTTTCTAAAACGAATATTTCACACGAGGTAAATAGGTAAATATATTTTTTATACGCGAAAGATAATTATTTGTTATCCTTTAGTTTTCACTATCATTTGTAACGATCGAATATTTAAGAAATAAATTATTTGGAAATTGTAATATTAATTTATTTCAAATTAGTAAGCCTGGTATTTACGCTATTTACAAACAATTTTATTTTCAAGTAAACTCGTTTGCTATTTTATTTGACGTAATTATATCTCTTCATTCGCTATTTTCATTTCCAATAAATTTCGAATAAATATACTGTTCATTATGCATATACTTATGTCCAGTTTATTCCTGTACACGCTGTTATCTCTTTAATTATTGAAACTTAATAATATATTCCAATTTCTTTTTACATTCTTATTTAAAGAGAGGTCAATGCCAATATAACTTTTTTAAATGGAACTATACATTTTTTTATACACCATTCGATGCATCTTTTAATTCTTTACAAAAAAAGGTGTGAAGGTACTTGGGTCAAAAAATGATTAGTTTAAAAGATATTTCAATTTTAATATTGTCAAACTTATGGTACGAGTAACAAGAAGAACATACATAGCAAACAAACGTAAAAGCAACCCAAGTACTATTATAACTTTACGTAGAGAATTAAAAGATGCATCGAATTGGGTATAAAAAGAATGTATTAGCATTAGTATTCATTGCACCATCCGTACATTGTTCAATGTTACACTTAAAAATGTTGCATTGGCATTGAAATCTCCTGAAATAAGAATGTAAAAAAAGATCACAATATCTTCTCTTTTCTTTTCGCTTAAGACAATGATTCCCTTCTTGGAGTACATGGTTTTGCTTTTTACTTATTACATATATGCAACATTTACAATTCTATTTAATTTATTTCTTTCCTTCTCTTCTCTCTCTCTCTCTCTCTCTTTCTCTCCTTTTCTTCCCTTATTTTCCTTCTTCTTTGTTATTCATTGTTCTTGTTATTTTGCATTCTTTCCTCTCATATGTTATTATGTCTGTTCTTTTTCTTCACAGATTCTACATATCTTTTTGTTATTTTCTTCTCTATATCTGTTGCCTCTCCATTCGTTGCAGCATCTAAATCTTGCTATAGTGGTTTTAGTTTTATGCCCTTTCCTTTGTGTCCAAGGTCTGCCCAGGTTGTCCAATATAATTTGCTCTTTCTACTGTCATCCAATTTTTGTATTCCATTCATACTCTATTTGTATTTCTTTGCCGAGGTTGATCCTCGACTTTATTTTGTTCCTCCTTCCTCTTACTTTCTTTTCCCTACACTACTTGTTAATCCACTCATCTATTCTGCTCTTTCCCTTGTCTTCTTTTACCTTCCTTTGCCAGTGGTTTGTTCCACCTCCTTTATGATACGATCTCTTCATTGACACTGAAACTACCACACCAGACAAAATGACTGGTTTTACAATTTTATAAATGTGCCAACCCTCACTTATGGGTCATGGTCCTAGATGGATTAACAATACCAACAACGTACTACATAATATGGAATTCCTTTTGTAAGAAAGCAATAAATTAATAAATATAAAGATAATAGAATATCTTTATATTTATTAATTTATTATTATTTTATCACGAATTCTTTAAAGATCAGTCACTTTGACTGGTTTCGATAGAAATAGCTTCGTCTTAACTGTCGGTATTTCTAATGTTAATTTACCTCAAATCTATTTCCTCCTATTCTCTTCTATTTACCTCACTTTTGTATTTTTTCAGTAGCACATTCTCTGTTTCTTTTTTTATTCTGTCTTGATACTTTAGTACTCTGCTTCCTGCTTCTATACTTATTTCTTCTATTTCTGTTTCTCCTCACATCACATATCCAGCTGTCTACCCCGTCTATCCCGTACTAATATCACACAGTGTTTCGCGTTATCGCATAAAGTAAAGTGCTTTCCACCAGTATCGAGATATCCTACTAACTTACCCTCACGAAGTCGAACTTTTATATGAAACATTTTTTTGTATTCTCAATAGTTAAGAAAATACATAATTGCGTGTACAGCTTTTACGAATAAATCGAACATATTGCACTATACTTAACGTGAGATATTGAAAGCAAAAATGGACCAAATCATTTTTCTAAACGTGTATTGAGTATACACAAGTGGAGGAATTCGTTTCCTCTAAATCAAACTTACATAACATAACGAAATCATAATCATAACTTGCGTCTATTTTAAACACTAAATTATTCAGTTTGTTGTGTACTACTTTTGCCCTTTGCCCCATACATGTATTTGCTGCTCGCTATCTAAATATAACAGTTTGCATTAACAAACAGTTAATGTATAATTCACGAACTGAGAGCATCTACAAAGGAGGCAAAGATTATAACCGTCAGTTCTTTTTATTTCATATTAGCTTTGGAAAAATATTTTCGGACAATAAAATTATAATTACAGTCATTCTCTCCTCTTTTGATATCGATAAAGATAAGGAGAAAAAACAAATATATTTTTTATTGACCTTTCTGTTTTATCTGTCAGTTTATGACTGGAAAGAATATTTTCATATAGAATAATTAAAACAGCCAAAGGTATAATTGTTGAAACAAATAATACTTGATAAGTTCCAACGATATTTGAATATCGTTCGATGTTTTGATATTGTGACAAGCAATATTGTTTTAATTATGAGCAGACTGACATAGGATTTAAAACTCAATCGTGAGAGAAACATAAGATTAATTGATAACGCATTAAAAACTGTTGCTTTCTCAAAAAAAAAAGAAAGACATCTTGAAAGGACAAATATCTAAACACGTGAATACGAACACGTCTGTTAGAAGAAACGATTTTGGACGACTGACAATGGCAAGTGAAAATTACGTGCATAAGACGAAGGACGACTATATTGTTGATTACAAAATTACAGTTAAATCCTCTATAATCACAATTAAATTACGGCCGCATAACTAAATGTGTACGTACCATCAATTGCACTCAACGAACGTATCTCTGTGGGGTGTCTCGCAATCAATAACTCTATTACAAAGTGATATCTCTGCCGTCATCGAATGATGAACACGTTAATTGTTGGACCGAAGAAATATGTATTAGAAACATTTAAGAAATTATTTATGTGAAAATTTATCCAAATACAAAATAGATAATAAAACAAAGGTTATTCATTTCGTTTAATAGAGATCGAATAATGAAATAATGTAGAGAAAAACCATTTCACGTTCAAGTAAACTGAGATAATGTTCAAGATAATAATACATTATTGGAATTCTTAAAAGAATTAAGTAATCTACATATTTTTTCTTATACGTTTATGTTTTTACCTACTACTGCCCACAAATGGCTGAAAAATCATGCGTCGCATTTAAATGGAACACCGTGTACATGCGGTGATGTAATTTGGCGCCAGAATAGCTAGCAGAAACGGCGAACGTTCGATTACCATTGACCGTGTGTACTATGAGTGGGTGGGTCGTTGAGTTCGATGCGTTTCAACGGTCACAACCAAGGGAATGAACTCGTGTATCCTTGGACTCGGTCCAATTTTATTTTCAAGGTTACATTGCAGCCATTTCTTACCTGAGATCATTGATCCAATTGAAGCGAATCGAGCCATACACGGCATATGCGACGAACACGTGAATAACAAATATTTAACAAGTCGCTTTTTTTGTTTATAAAAATTAAGTAGATTAGCTAAGATATTTCTCATTTTTTGTCACGTAGATTAACACTTAATACGTGACTTGCTTTTATATATATTGAATTCAACTACAGAGGCTACAAAATGTATCGGCACATAACCTTTATTTTGTAGCGTCCTTTTTATCGGGTTTTACATTTCATCTACATGGTATCAAATTCTCGTGCGACACGAAATTTCGTATACTTGGACTTGATCGATTAGTATTTAGCAATATGTCAATACCTTTTTGTAGTCACTGTAGTAAGGAAATAATATCCAAAAGCAATACTTATCATTTTCCTATAAAGTCAATAAATAATTTTAATTATTCGTTTAAAAATTGATTGACAGTGTATTTTAAAGTTTGAAACGCGTTTCATCGATGTATAGTTCTAAATATATTTAAGTTAAAAATATGTTTGAATTAATTACAGTATAAGTTTAGAAAAATCTTCAACCTAACCCTGATCAATAAGATAAGTCTTACCTAATCAGTTGCATTCTCGTAGATACCAATATTTCTGCATTGTGTATCTATTATTTACTCAAATGGACATTTTATCATGTCGTAATAATAAAATGATGATATAGATAGACTGAAGTCATTATTTGTCAATGCATAATTTTTACTTGTGTACTAAATTGCATTTTGTCAAAAGTAGGCAAGTATCCGATTTATTTGTTTTCCGAAAATAATCGTTTGCTCAAAATAATATTTTTCAGACAAGTACAGTATTTACGCGAGTATCTCCTTCGCTGTGCTATTGTTGGGTATCGGAGTTCCACTTTGGTGGCACACTACCACAGTTCCGCGTGTATCGCTTCCTTACGCTGGAATCGAAGCACTCTCCGACCTAGACATCAATATTAAAACGAAAATTGTCGTCGTAGCTCTGTCTCAAGATCGAGCTGAATCCTTGGTGCACCAGATAACGGATGCTTTCACAAATTCCAGTGAGCAAATGAAAATTACATTCTCCTTTTTCTCTACATATTTTTTTCATACACGGTAACATGTAGATACAGTACATTTCAGGAACTAATTCAGCATCCAGATACAATAGAAAAGATCATCGTACAAACGCATGTCCTATTTGGTCTTGTTTACCAGCGAACTTTTTACGGAGAAATTTTTATATAATATATTCCTATAACAAACAATTTTAATTCCTCTTCTTTTTCCTCATTGAACTTCAATAAGTTATGGATTATATATAATATCGATGATAGAAATTTTACAGTAAAGTATGAAATATCATGCGTTAATAAAGTATTATTAAATATCAAGTATAAGATATTTTCGCGATCCTTTTAATTAGTCCGTTAGATTTTTATTTGCCAGAAATCAACTCGAAATCAATTTGTTGTTGAAATGTTTGCACAAAATTTGTTGAAAATGTTATAATATGCGCTTCGGTACAAAATTAAACAAGAGCTTGAGCAAATTTGAAGAATGTTAGGCATATTTCATTTATAATTTAATAGAATTTAATGGAAAAGAGATTACATTTTTTTTATTATAAATACATATATTATATAAATATTTTTTTCTAGAAAACGCTCATTATATCCAGTGAACAAAGTCAAGTAGAACATATGTTGATATAAACCTTTTTCATTTTTTGTAGATACTATATCGAGTGCTGAAATATAGTCCATATGTTATAGGACACCTCACACACACACATATATATGGAAACTTTTGTGTTACAGGTATCTGTCGGATAGAAGTTATTTACCATGTGATATCCAGTAATCTAGTAACTTCTGCGTTTACGCATCATGAACTAGAGAAAATAGCATCGGCTTTCGACCTGGACGTAGGACAACTTCTACTTTTGGAAACAAACAACTTGAACGATGCAGTTCTCGTCGGCTCGAGAAGAACCATTTATTTTTCTACAGAAACCAGTAAGCAGCCAATCTTACGATCAAGATCGAACATCGCTGAAAATTTCACCGTTCTCTTGCAACCGTTCATTTTTGTTTCAGCTGCCTCCACTTTGATTCAAGTATTATCGGAATGGGTGTTGCTTGAAAAGTCACTGACTTTAACGAGAAATGCACTCACCGAACCAACTCTTTACAGCCTAGATGAAGAAAACAGGAGAAGGTTTCCGGCTAGCCCGGCTTACGATATTCTCATTACTGTGGTCAATCCAGATCCAGAGAAATTGAAAGTTTCTTGGGATCTCCGCGTGATGGCCGAGGGTGGGTAAAGAAAATCTCATTTTTCTAATAGCTCTGCCTTTACCGTCATATCCACAATGAACAGCATAATTACAGCTTTCATAACTGAATCATTTTTTATTACCATTAACATTGCCATAATGTTAGTCGATTGCATCGAATGGATTGTATAACGAGTTAGTATACACTAAGTAAAACGTTAACCCCTGACAAGTTCAGATAAATGGAGTTCCACTGTACGTATAAAATGATTATGTTTCAACATTAATGTGATCTTAAGCAGTAAGAGGTATATAAAATTAGCACAGAACACGAAAATTTTCCGAGCTGAAATGATCCGCACAGAGTTGCGATCCTAAACCCATTGAGAATCCATGCGAGAATTTTAGATGATGAAAAGGACAAAGAAAAAGTTGTAAATCTTTATCTATATCGATTCTTGAATTGTTGAAGAGAATTGCAGAACAATGAAATAAAATTCATCTTGAGTATTGCCAAAATCTTGTACAAACTATATCAAAACGCATTAAAATCATTCTAAAAGCTAAATGATACCTCATAGAATAAATGCTACTCAGTTAGGTTAAAACTGGCAAATTTTATTATGAGAAATATTGCGCGAAACTGAATGAATCAATATTTCTTGTTACAAATTGCTTATATTATTAGCTCTAATTGACCAAAATGTGTTTATTTCATGTATACCTTGACATTAATAATAATAGAAAGGGTTTTATATAAAATCTGTGATATTGGTATAGTTATGTGTATCTTTATTGAATGTCTACATATATTTTTTGCTTGTAGAATACGTCGATCCATTTCTCTCTGAGCTTTCGATTCTGAGTAACTTCTCTGTCAAATCACAGTGGTTGTATTTATTGCCATTGGATGTCAGCCCGAAACGAGTGCCTGATAGTAGCCCATTAGGTAGACATTTTGCATTATCAGAGGACGTTTTACCTCAATTAATTACACCATTGGAGAAAAAACTAGGTATGTTATTCGTATTTTCACCCTCTTACGAAAAACGAAATAAAACCTGTAATTCTGACATTATCACTATTTATTTTAGCCTCACAGGTTAGTCTCCATCCAACTATCAATTTCGTTATCTATGCTGTTCCTTGTGACAGCGCTCCGTTACATATTTACACGCGTTCTGGACATCGATCGAAAATTAACGCTAATGTCGAAGCGTTCCTTTCTCCAAGGTAATGCTCCTAATTTCGAGTCATCTTCAGTTAAGATATATTTGCGTTGCTTTTTCTATTTCATGTAGATGGGGTGGTATAGTTTTGATCAATCCACCCGTTGAAGCTTGCATGGCTGCGAAACTCGATCAACCGGTTACCATTGTGCCTGAACAGACTACCATTGTTGGAACCTTTCTTACCCAATTGAAACTTCTTTTAGGCATTCCTGAACCGGTAATCAAATCATTATCTTTCTTATTCGTTTACTCTAGCTCTACACGTTTCTTTTATTTTCCATTCTACTATCCATTCATCGATATGATGATACGATGCATCTATTTTTTTCCAGAAATTCTTAAATGGTGTTACTGCTGTTTCTTTGCCAGGATTGAAACTGCGTGATTGGGAAGTCGATGCATTGCTACGTGTACGCACGATCGAGCAATTAACATCGGCAAAATTAACTCTGCAATCGATTGCACAACTTCTTCAAGAAATTGGTAACATTGTGATTACAGATATTGTAGGAAACAGAATTAAAACAGCCTTACGTTTGGTGGAAGATTCGGCTCAACGATTAACGTGTGGCGATCTAGCTGTAGGTTTTCTGCTGAGTAAAGAAGCATTTGTTACTGCGGAAGCAGCATTCTTTGATCCAACGCTCTTTGCTTTGTTATATTTTCCCGAAGATCAAAAGTAAGACATATTTGCTATCGTTCATCCTTATCTATACCAAGTCTTTCTCATCTTATTGTACTTTCTTTAATTTCAGATACGCTGTATACGCACCTCTCTTCTTACCAACAATAGTACCAGTCTTGTTTTCCTTAAAAAATATTTATCGCTATTATTTCCATCGAAGAATCAATAATCCATTGGAGGAAACTGCACCAAGCCAAAATAAATGAGAGCAGCAAGTGTTTCACGATAACGTCTTCAACCATTTGCCTAGTTTTTACTTCATATTGTTTTTTTCTTTTATCATTTTCATTGTATCCTACTGTCGAGTCATTTCTATACATCATGCTATTTTATCTAGATAAAAAGTCGATGAAACAAACGTCGCATATAAAAACAATATTTTTTTATTGTACAAAGAAAATGTTCATCAAGTTATAAAAACAGCAGAAAGTGTGGGATGAGTCAGTGAGTGAATGAAAAAGATAGGGAGAGGACTGAATGAATGAAAAATTAGGAAAGATAGGCAAAGACGAAAAGTGAGGAGGGACGGGAAGCGGCAGAGAATGCGCTGAACTGTTTAAATTATTTCAACCAATATCGAATGAGTTTAAGATATTTTACATACAGTTAAATTTCACTTTTGTTTGTCCTGCATGTTTCTCGTACATAGATAGAATTCTAGAATTACAACTTCCTTGTAATTTCTGTTACCCACGGACGAAATAGAGATCCGCGTTATGCGTCACAGCATACAATATAGTATAAAGTAGCGCTAGATAAAGGTTTCTGTTTGTACACAGGTACGCGTCTTTTGTCCACATTTACGCACACAAATTTAATACTATCAAACGTCTCCCACGCATGCTCATACATCCGTTTTAAGAAATTTCAAATTAATTATCATTAGATCGTTAGAAACAGCTAATAATCTATGTACAATACACGTATATCAATCCTCAACCAGTTATCAAATGGTTACAAAATTATTGAGTTGAATCACTATAAAATGTATGTTCAACTACCGCGAGAAAATTTCAAATTCAAGTTAGTTTAATGTAGCTGACTCGATACGAGCAACTTCATGAAAATGAAATCCGTTGCGTGTTCGAAATGTAAATATTTCCCAATTTTAACAAATCGAGATAACGCTATTATTCTTTTTCGCTAATACACTATCAAGATTTATCGTAAATCTCACAGCTACTGTGAATCGGATGGATTCTTTACTTAATCAGGACAAGCTCAAATTTGTTTTTGTTTGTTCGATTAGTAGTTGAACATTATCGCTAATAATAAAAATAAATTAATTGGTGAATTGAAAAGTTTACTCGTATGAAAAAAAAAGAAAAAGAAAAAGATAAAAATATAAACAGGAAAAAGAAGAAGAGTAGGAGTGGGAGAGGGACGGAAGGGGTTGAGGAAAATTAAAAGAAAAAAAGGGAGGAGTAAAAAGGAGGGATGTAAAAAAAAAAAAGAAGAAAATTAACAGAGATGCTGAACTAGCTGTATCGCATGTTGCAAAGCATCTGCGATATTCTGAAAAACAGGTACACCTTCGCGCGTCGCGTAGTCCGACAGGTACATTCTTCCCCGATTGTAGTCTTTTATGGCTTGTTCAGTTAGCTGAAAGAAAATGTTACCTTCTATATAAATATATATAGAATTTGGTTCAATGGAAAAACAGGAAATTATAAGATGAGGATAATAGAAAGACGAGGAGATGAAAAAAGGAAAAAAGAAATACAGAAGAAAGAATATAGAAGCTATAGGAACAAAATGAGACGTATATGTATACTTGTGTATAGTAATATTTATGGAAGTATATATTATTTATAGAAGGCATACACAAAAACGCTTACCTTTTCACCAGAAACTACGCAGTCTTCGGGAAGCGCTTGAACGCATAGGACTAATTTTGCGCGTAATCCAATGAGGTGAGCTGCCAATGCCATTATAGTGACACCACGCGAATGTTGCGGTACGATCAATAATATTAACCGTGAATTTTTCATCCTCTGCAATTCTTGTGGCAACACCTTTACGTTGTACTCGTTCAGGCTTGATCGATATAAGGATAATCCAATAGATCTAAAACGAGAAACAATTTACGTGTAAACTTACAACGACATTGTCGTAATGAAGAGAATCGAAAGAACGTTACATCTCGAATGCTCACTCGATCGAGGGTATGGCGGTCGTTTCTAACCAAAACTGATCTTTACCGATTACTCCAACGTACAAGTCTCTCTTCTCGGATTCTGGCACGAAGAAATTGGTCCAATCTAAAAAGTTGAACGGTCGAACGAATCGTACACTCGGCTGCTCGGACGTTTTCGTGAACAATTAATCGAGGCACGAACGTCTCGTAACGACCTGTTTGCTAGTTGATAGACGCTAACGATACACACGCTACTACAGGTCGTGGCAAATTTTTGAGAATAAGAAATACCTAGGAAACGGTTAAAAGGTTGCACGATAGCTCTGCGAAGAAATTTCGACGCCTTCCTACATAAAATACTCCAAACTGAAGGTATCTCACTTTCACAAGAGACGCCGTTGCTCTTCGTCCTCCACGCTGATTCGGTAGCTAAGGCACAAAATTGTTCGAAGTTTATCCGTAATTCCGTTGGATCCCTCTTCGCTGGAAATCCATCGTCTATCAACGTCCTATACGCTTCTGAAAGCACATATAAACACAGACAGTAGAGAAAATATAGCTGAGCTATAATCCAACGCCTACACACTGTTATTACCATATATGGTATTGTCAACGCGTTAGATATACACGTGCGATTTTCATTATGCAAAAAGTATAATATTTATTACCCGACTTGTTCACGACACTAAGAAGCTCCGACATCGATGGTACGTTGCACTTGACACTCGATTGTAATGCTATCCAAGCCTACAAAATCAAGAGTGCAAAGCAAATGTAACAAGAATATGTTATAATTGTAACAATTGTAACAATTGTAACAAGAATATGTTATAATTTGTTTTTCATAAGCAATATGTGTTTTTCTACAAACATGTGGTAAATAGACGCTAGTGAAACTTACTTCTTCCAAGTTGACGGCCCCATTATCGTTCATATCCATAGACTTGAAAATCTCCCTGAGCATACTGCAAAAGAGTAGGTTAAAATCGAATATTCGACACAATCACACTTACATAAACACGTATGTACAGTTTCTGCGAAAAATCCTTACACCAGATCCATTCCATTTTGACCGAATGATATTTTAATCGGCCTAATACCATCATCGGCATGCAGATCTTCCACGTTAATTTCCTCACGTAGCATCTATGGAGAAACGCAGATCAGTAGCTTTTTAGTATAAACAATTAAATTTATTTCGCTCAATGTAATTTACAAAATATGTACCACAACAATCATTTATTATTACGTATTTTATTCACTGATTTATCTATTTATACCTTGGATGTACAATTCAGAGCAACTGATACACTTTCAAATATTGGTATCCTCTGTCTCTCCATCAGATACTGAAGTACTAGCAATCCATTCATCAAGTCACAATATTCTCTAAATAAGAATTAACATTTATGATACAAATACTAAAAATGAGAGTAATCTATATCAACAAAAAATAGAGAAAGTGAAAACAAGGCACTTACTGAAGAGATACAGTTTCGCCAAGTATCGTTTGACCCTGACGATACGGATAAATAACAAGAACTAAAGACTCGCGGCGCGTAACTGCCAACTGAGCTGCTTCAATGATGCCTGCGCTATTGCGTGTTTGATTATCAATTACGAAGAGTAATACTTTCGCTGTTTGTTTCGCTTCGTATTCTTGAGCTATTAATTCCGGTCCCCACTGCGACACTTGCTGAAATTTATTATTTTTATTTATTTATTTTTACAATTGTACCAATGACTAATCAATAGGTAGATCAGGCTAGAATGAATACAAATGGTCACGTACGGGATTGTAATAAGTGATCCCGAGTCTCTGTAGAGTCGGTATCGCTATTTCTGACCTCCATGTGGTTGGATTACAGGATCCACCCAGAAATACCTCATATGCCATTCTATCTGTAGAAATAAACGCTATAAACATGCGATGCGTGTCAATACACGCAAAATTCTACATATCTGAAGTCTATGTATGATATACTCACTTGAAGCGCTTTTGTTGTTAGTATCTTTTCCATCACAGTGCAACAGACGAATGGTACTCATAGAAGCGGCTGTTCTGGAATAAAATATACACGAATTAACCATAATTTGATGAAACTAACTATTTATAACTTGAAACAGTATTATCACACTCGAATTAGAAAAATGTCAATCTTTATCCGGTTTGCAAGAGGATTCGATATATATATATATACATTCAATATTTTTTTTCTTAATTTTATTTTCAACTGATTGTAAAATAGTATAGATAAAAGTTGAATCAATTTCGGTTGGAGTGTGGTAATGCTAGAATCATCTTATTACCAATTAACTTAATGTATGTAAATCTGTAGCAGTAAACATACTTCCAAATATCAAATCCTTTTGCAACAAGGAAAAGCATGCTACGCTGCATCGTTGAAAAACTATTTCTGCTTTGATTAATGACACAACCAATTGTTCGATACTTTAAGCCTGCAACATATACATTTCCCTTTTGTCGAATTGTTGAAAAAAAGTAGCAATAGTTGAAAGAAGATCAATATTTGCATTACCTTTCTCTGCACAAATGTGCCAATTCAGTGACAAAGATATAATTTTCTTGGAGCATTATATAAGCAGGAGGACCAATAATCAAATAATTTTTAGTAAGTCGCCACTCTTTGTGTATATGCACCCAGTATGCAAGTGACAACATTACGTATGTTTCTTTTCCCTGAAACAAAATCACTCATTGATTAAAGATATTTATTAGCTCAAGATGGATAAGGAATATGTTTGTAATAATTTATATTCTGCAAAAATTGTACTTACATAGACTTTGTCGATATCCGTTGACATAAACTTGAACAGATATATAGGAAGACTTCATTGTTCAAACAGATGTATGATTAGGCAAGAGATTAATGCCCATCCAATATATTTATCTCTTAATCATCCAACAGAGGAGAATTTTGAATTTTCCTATTTGGGAAGAAAATGATATCATCGTTATTATTATCATTCTCCTTATTTCTTTATTTTGCTCAATGCATTCTATGCGTATAATTACAGAGATTACACATTAAACATGAAGATCATTCGAATTTATTTTAAATTTACATTTTTTAAGTAGAAATGTAAAAATATAGAAAGAAAATTGTGGTTATCGTGTACACAAGATATATATTCGGAATGGTTGAGATGTAGCGTTACTACTAACAGACATACACATGAAAGTGTACTATTTAATTACCTACTGCAGCTACTCACTGCTACCCATTGAGAACTAGCGTAAGTTCGCAAGGCGATGGAGAGCCTGTCAGGCACACTAACCTTGACGATAGTTCGGTGCTGCATGCCCACGCACGAAAAACATATGTGGTAAACTTCAAAGGGAAACGCATTGATTCCGACTGCATTTCACGTGCATTCGTTGACGAGTCTCAACGACGAATAAAAAAAACACGCGACAATGAAATTCAGATTCTTTGGAAAAATGAACGATGAGAGATCTCTGATTGTGCACTCCCGCTATTGCTCATACTTATTTATACACCGTTATATTTAAAATGTAAGAACGCGTCGTCGTCAAAGAGGCACTGACTGCTTGGATATATCACAAATAAATTACATGCTCGTGAACATTCTTTTCGATATTATCGGTGACACCGCACGCGATATTATTGCCGCGCGAAAAAGTACTCTATAGTTCGAAAGCTCACTAGACTCGATTCATATCGAGCTCCCTCGAAATCAGTAACCGTCGATGAAATCACAAATCAGCGCTACTACTGTTAAACGTCGCGCTTCGTATCCTTCTCCTTTTCTATCTTGCGAGCCTTCTCTCTTTTTTTCTTTCACCCTCTCCTCTCTATCCTTCTTAGTTACCCTCACTCCTCGGTTCGCATTGACACTGTATCCTTTCTCCTTTTCTTACTTATATCCAATTAATTCACCATTAGTTTCGGTTTAAAGGGAAAACTCGCACTACCGGACGAACAATAATTTCGTTTTGACGAAAAACGACACGTCCAAGATGTTTCGCGCAGTCGCGACGGTAATTCGGCTGTTTTTCGCCTCTTTCGTCTCTATCACTTCCCGCCACTAGTCTGTACGCGTGTCTACACTACTGTAGATCGCGCGCACCGACTTAAGACCAGTCTCGAGAATGACGTAAACCTCCAACAATGAAGAGTGATGTCACACACATCGAACTTCGTAGAGGTTTGCTCTCACCGTCGCCATCGTCATCGCCATCACCATCCACCCAGGGACTTTCGATTCACCGATTATCTTATTCCGCCTTTAACTCACGATATTTCAATTTTTCCAACCGTCATTACAAATCTGCTCTCTATATGAATCCTTCCTTTTCTCGCATTCTGTTTCTACGTAACGATCGAATAATAATGAGAAGCAAGCTTTTCTCAATGGTTTGTCATCTGCCGTAAGATTAAGGAAATCATTAGGAAATTACTGACGTCATTGATTTATGCTACACGTGTTGAACAAACATTTCATTTTCGTTAGATACGTGTATTTGATCTTCCGTTTTTTCCGACAGAGATGACATCTTTACTGTAAACACGATATAAGTGTGTCTTTATCTTTCTTTTAACTTTAACGCTACTCGACGCTGTTTATACATAGTTCATCCAGAACACCTATTCATACCACCTTAATATCGAGGACAAGAACTGATATTCTTTGCTACTGTATACGAAAAGAATATTGCAGTTAAAAATGATTTAACGAAAACGAAAAAAAGTACTCTCAAATTGTTTCACACTTTCTTAATCATATCTATTTTTACGAAACTAAGATCATTGCCTATTTGAATCTGTAAATTGAACATACATAATACAAAAAAGTAGTTCAATATAATATATAGTAATTATGAATTGTGTGTAAAATGTAAAATTCTAAATTTTTCAAATACAATTCTTCAATACATAAAATATATATGTATAAAGAAAAGAAACAAATTGAATACATAAAGTATATAGACTAGAATCACCAACAGGTGGTATTGTTATACCATAGTTGAATTAGTATTTTGTCTTTGTCCTGTGTTTATCTCGAATTATCATATAAAGAAATATAATAAGAGACGATGATAGGTAACTCAACAAAGTAGCAAATTATGGAAATTATATCATACAAAAAGAACATTTTGAATGTTGAATCTTTTTATTTTGGTTTCGAAAGTAAAAGCACGGAGAAAAATTATTCATATTAAGCTTCGTATGTACACATGAGGATACTACCTTAGATATAGTAACTAGTATTACTTTAGTTTCCACTCTCTATATAGCCACATGAATCGTGATAAACATCATTCTAGCGATTGTAAATGTTTGGATGGTGTGACAACGTTGTGTACCTATTATATACTTGCCGAACATTTACTGGTGTAGTGTGATAAGTAGAAGGCGATAGAATGATCTAGATTCGACATAAAGATGCTTGGTATAATTGTATCTGGTCGACTCGTAAGTATCAATGCTTTGCTATGCAAGTATCGACATTGTATTTCATTTTCGATGCTAAATTGTTAATTAAACGTAAATGTATCGTTTGTCACAAACGTATCAGTGTTCCTACGTAACATACTTCTTTTTTCCTGGTTTTCGCTAATGTCCTATGCTTGCGTCGTTTTGTTTTGTATCTTGTTTCTGTTACCTCTCAGTAGTGCTCGCATCTCACCCCACCCCGTCGCCAACTTGTCACGAGCGTCTTTGCATTTAATCAAATATGTAAATATCATGTCGACGAATCTACACTTTTTCAAGTTTCAAATAGTAAACCACAATTTCCAAACATATATAAACGATATGTAATTGTAAATGTAACATCTTTCTTAGGTCCAAACGGATTTTCAACGGATAGGAGAGAACCAGTTTTTAATAACAGTACCTGATGCAGATAATATAAACCATATTGTGGTTTTTCTCACTGGTGCTATACCATTTCCTGATGGAACAGGTGGTGCAGGTATGTGCTATAATAACAATTAAACAAATTCATCTGCATATTCTTATTGACCCTTGGTCTTTACAGTGTATTTCAGTTGGCCAGATCCAACTGCTCCACCTAATTGGCAGTTTCTTGGGTATATTTCAAACGTCAAGCCATCTGCCATATTCAAGATATCCACTCTGAAGAAGAATCATGAATTCGAAAATAGTAATTTAGGAATTTTTGGAGTGGGAAAGATTTCTCATGTAGCACAAATAGGGGTTTCGGTGGAACCTATTGGAGCTATAGAACAACAAGCAGCTACAGTAACACAAGCCACGTCAAACTTCTTTTTAGAATTTGTTCAGAAGATGCTTACAAGTTTTTTGAATTATGTTTCGAGTTTTTCTGTGACACAAGCACAAATGACACCAAACCCAACAGAAAACTTTGTACCGCTATCTGTTATTCAAGGGTGGTACGAAACTTTTGAGAGGAGGTTACAACAAAATCCAAACTTCTGGAAAGCATGATGAGAAAGTGACTGACTCTTAATAGTTCGTTTCCATTTTGTATAGTGATGCATCATTTTTCAGCACTCGTACTTGTGTTCGCAACGTATGATATAATACCGAACCACGACGCGTTATACGCATGAATTCAAATTTTTTATATTATCACTGAAGAACAATATGATAATAATAACAAGAGTAATTATGACGCTGCCACGTACCTTATCCGAAAATGCAAAATTTGTTATCTGTAAGGTTTTAGCATAAATTCATTGTGTTTTTATTGTTTTTATTTTTACTATCAAGTATGTGCTCTCTAATTTGGTTATGGAAGAGCAGATTGCTATTGTATTACATTTATTTCGACCGTTCTGCATTTTATAAACATCGTATTAGCAAAACGTAAACATGTAAATACTTTTAATTTCTAATAATATGATAAGAAACAGAAGAAAGGGACTCTCGAATATAATCTATGATGAAAGTGATATAAGGGAATAACGCATGCGTCAACTTCCATTTTGTTCATGAAGTTTATGGTTATCCACGAATGATTCTAAAGCTAGAGATTTATGTTACGTGAGAAAAGCAACGAATGATTATCAATAATTTCGTACCATGATGCTTTTTCTACTCTTCATGCATTTAAAATTGAGGTTTATCAATATGCATTTAAATAATAAAATTCTTTTGAATATATCAATTATTTGAATACATTTAAATTACCAACGAGTTTCGAGTTTATTCTTTTTTAATATTGATATTATCATTGTGTTATTGGTCTTGAAAAGTGGAAAATATTTTCTCACGCCGTTTCGACCAATGATGTAATGGCTTTGAAAAAACACAGCTTCGTTGAAAATGGACACTAAGAAGCGTACCGAACAATGGAAAAACGGCTTGATTTGTATATGGACTAATCTGTCAGTGTAACTTTCACATTGAGTAGAACGAGTATTTTTCAGAAAGAATAATCTGAAATCGAATCCTTCGTGACATTACAAGTTTAATTTAATTAAAAAATAAAGAAAAAAAAAAAAGAGAAAGAAGAAAAGGAAAAAAGGGAAGAGAAGCAAACAATTCAATTAATGGAGATCGCTCCCTGTGATGCTGGCCATTCCCCTGAATTGCCGTAACGAAAAGTGATCGCGTTTGGATTGAGCTGGCATAAATCTAGCGGAATCGTTTATACCGTAAGCTATCTACGTACCTGCTAAAAACAAATCTGAAATACTTAGATACTTTCAAGTTTGACGTCGAAATCGTTATATTTTTTCCTACACGAGGAAATGTTCTTTTTCTATCTCTTTCTCTTTCTCGCTCTCTCTTAATTGAGTAATGTCCACATTGTACTCCTTGTGTAAACGACTGTTCATGGATATTGTATGAAGTATCAGAACGGTTGGATATCGTCCATCGCGGAGAAACCTCGCAATTCAAGGTGAGACATCGTTGTTGTTGTAAACTTGTCACCTTTCGTTTATTACGGCTCTCTAGAAAAAACAACACGAACAATTTTCGACCGTTTTAGTTGAAATTGTTTCTCTTATCCTTCAACGTTTTCTTAGCACCTTCTTATAGATACAAATTTATTTAGTTTGATAATTGTATGCAATTAAATCGGTTGTGTAGTGTTATCAACTTTCGACAGTTGACGAATATGCATATGTCGATTTAAACGATTCTACTGTCTCGATAGATTTTTTATATTTATCATATAAATTTCTTGATATCTAGTTAAATACAAATTAACATTTTCATCTCATGAAGATGGAACACATTTTTTGCAATTTGTATATATTTGTTCCAAGATATTTTTATCAAGATATTTCTGCATATGGTAATGTCCCAAAATGACACAAATCGATAAGCGATAATAAACGAAAATCCTATCGCTTATGTTACGTCGATGTTTCGTTTATAGATGCATCGTGTTATTTCGAATAAGTTTAATGAATTTTCTGTTTATCCATAGCTCAAACGATCATATACTTATCAATCGTTATAATATATGATATTGCGACTGTTTATAAATTTTCAATAACGTATATTTGTGATTACTTGAACGTATTGAAACAAACAGGCCAAACGCGTATTTTGATACATGCTAGTAAATAACTAGAACTAGTATATTTCTGTGACAAATTGGAGTAATTCAATTCCACATTATGTCTATAAACTATGTGAGAAAAATATAGCCCGCAATTAGAACTTTTCATGTTCAAGAAGGAGACTGAAGTTTGTATATGATGTGTCACATAGAGAGGAGATGGAGAGTTCTGAAGAGCCAACAAGTTTGCAATCCATCTGTCATTTACATGCTTCGGAATTATTTCCAAAGCATACGCATTTCGAATGCGAGGATCAAACACTTACAGTTCCATTTACACCTTTGAGCGGGGAATTCATTGTAGCACTTGGACGTACGTCGGATGGAGTGTTGGCTCTTTCTAATTATAGACTCTATTTACAATTAAGTCAAGCATGTTACAATATTCCATTGGGTTTAATAGAACAGCTAGAAGTTAAAGAGATTTTTTTCCTGCATATTGGTTGCAAGGATGCTCGTTCACTGAGGTATGAAAATTTTCTATTTTGTTGAAACTTATAGCATTCCTATCATTTTGATATCGAAAACAACTTAATGATTTCAGTTGTGTCTTTGCCACAAACGAACATTGTTTGGAATGGTTTAAACGATTACATAAGGTGACTTACCCACGAAAGAGTATAGAAGATATATTTGCTTTTGCATATTATGCTTGGTCTATCGAGGAAGGCAAAGATAATACCAAATTAGGGAAAGATAACATATCGTATAATGCTACCTTTAATTCAGAAGTAAGTAACTTGTAAGTAAATATATGTAGATAAGACACAATTTAAATATAATTTAATCCCTTCACTTTCTTTTCTTAGGTGGAACGACTAAAATTTAATTTGCATGGTACATGGCGCATAAGTCAAATCAATAAAGATTATCGCATATGCCCGTCCTATCCACCATTGCTTCTGGTTCCTTCTTGCATCCCTGATGACAGACTTGAGATTGTGGCAAAATTTAGGAGTTTTCGACGAATCCCTGCCGTTGTTTGGAGGTATAAAAAAAAAGAAATAAGAAGGAAAGAAGTATTTATGTTGATATATAAAAAGAGAAGTATCCCTATTATGCATCTTATTATAATATGTTACATTCTCGTCTTTCATAATTTCGAAGGCACGTGAATAATGGTGCAGTAATAGCACGAAGCAGTCAGCCAGAAGTTGGATGGCTCGGATGGCGAAGTCCAGATGACGAACATCTTTTAAAGGCCCTCTCAGATGCATGTTCCTATGATAAAGGTGAATCGACGATGATGGATTCATCTATCATCTATCCTGATACTACCGATGATAACGTCACGTCAAATAGAACAAAAGTGAGCATCGAATCAAAAAAGATTCCAGTTATATAAATATTTGAAACTGATGATCCTTAACGAATTAGCGTATGTTGTTTGCAGAAAGTCTTAATCGTGGATGCTAGATCATATACAACCGCTGTGGCAAATAGAGCGCGTGGTGGTGGATGTGAGTGTCCCGAATATTATCCTAGTTGTGACATACAATTTATGAATTTACCAAATATTCACTCGATACGAAAGAGTTTTCACGCGGTGAGACAACTCTGTGCCTCGGACGCGGATCAACCTAAGTAAATATTCTATTTGTTTTCCTCATTTTCTCATATTGAACCAATATTATTATGCTATTATTACGATTGGAAGTGAAACGATCTAAAACTTTTCTAATTTTCTTTCATAATATACAGTTGGCTCAGTCTTCTGGAAGGGACACGATGGTTACAACATATGTCTGGATTATTACGTGCTGCGGTGACTGTAGCGTCGGCGATAGAAAGAGACGGCCGGCCAGTATTGGTGCATTGTAGCGACGGCTGGGATAGAACACCACAGATAGTCGCTTTAGCACAGATTCTTCTCGATCCTTATTATCGAACTATGGAGGTATGCCAAAGGTACTTTTCTCGTTTCTTGTTTGTTATTTGCAATTGATAATCGTTTCGTTATTCCACTTGATCGTTGCTAGGGATTCCAAGTTTTATGTGAGAGAGAATGGTTAGACTTTGGACACAAATTCGCGGATCGTTGCGGACAAACTGTTGGCTGTGAAGATCCGAACGAACGATGCCCAGTATTTTTGCAGTGGCTTGACTGTGTACATCAGTTAATTTTACAATTCAAATGCAGTTTTCAAATGTCTCCTGCGTATCTTGTAAGTAGTTAGAAATTCATACATATCTATTTTGAAAAAATCAAGTAGATTGAGTTAGTCGACTATCGGAAGGCTAATCTACTAAAGCCGGCACATTTTTGGTTAATTTTAGGTGAAACTTGCACAGCATACATATTCACAACTTTTCGGCACATTTCTCTGCAACACAAGGCAAGAAAGGTTTCAGTTAAGAATACGGGAGCGTACATTTTCAGTTTGGCGTTTCCTCAATTCCAGCTCTTTCATAAATCATTTGTACTCTCCGTTAAAGAATCAAGTAAGATATTTTTTATCGTATATACCAGCCGTAATAAAGTCATCACTAGTCGTTCGGTCAGTTCTGTACAGCATATGCTATACGTTATTCTCGCATAAGTTTTGTTATATAATAAGCAACATATTGCTTTTCATTTCAACCATTTAGTATGTTTAGAATAATTCTTGTATATTTTAGGTATTATGGCCAAGTTGTAACGTACGCGACCTTGTTTTATGGTCCGAAATATATTTAGGTTCTATGGAATCTCCTCTCGGTATCAGAGACGATAAACAAAGAGTAACGATGATAGATATCGAAGGTGGTGAGAACGAAGAACCACAGGGACAAATGACTAAAACTCGCTCATACGGTGATCTTATGCATACTCCCGATCATGCGGCCTATCTTCACCGTCGACTCAGCGATCCAAGCGCTTCAGTAGAGAAGTAATTATTTCAATTTAATCTTTTATAAAACAAGCCCAATGTGAAAATATGTTTAGTTTAGTTTGTGTTATTCTTGAATACTTTGTATTCATGAATCGAGAATCAAAAAAATGTTATATCATTTATTGTATATAATGACAGGAAATTTGACTCGTTAACGCTCGACACGGAAACAGGCGAGAAAGGAAAACACAACTGCACGGAGAATTGTATTATTGCTGAGACAATAGAGAAAAACATAACAGAGAATCAGGACAAAGCGAAAAGTTACACAACGACGACGCAAGCTTTGAACGACTCGCCAGTAAATCCATCGGTAGACAGTTCAACGGACACACTAATACCGAGTAACGATTCTGTACTCGAGGCGATTGATAAAGAAACGTAAGTACCATTACATACGTATTGTCGTACTTTTTACGATACAAGGAATTAAATGCAAACGTAATAAGCTAATTAACTAGATAACAGATAAGTTAACTGTTACACATGTTTACTTGATCCCGAGTTTGAGTCCGAAATTCAAAATGTAAAAATAGAGTCGATAATTTGAATTCGGATCGAACGAAACAACACAATTCTTTTCTTTTTTCAAGCAGCAAAACGGAGAAAAATTCGTCACCGGACATCGTATCTCCATGGATCGAGAGCAACGCGACCAGTCGAATCGGTTGCTCTTGCAGTCGAAATTTCAATCACAACCATAACGAGGGTAGTGACGTTAGTGATACCAGCATACCACAGATATCGAGAACACCTAGTAGCGTTTGTCCAGCTTCTCCAACCTACCAAGATACGGTACCAGATAACCCTGATAGATTGGACGATGTCGATGGTCTTCCCCTTATACATTGTGACGTTCAAATGCGTGTACAACAGATTATCGTGGAACATAAGGTACTAATTTCGATCAGTTGGGCATAATAATAAGGAAGAGATGTTTGGAACTGGAAGATTATGATGTTGATTCCCTTCTTTTTCTTTTCTTTCTTTCTTTCTTTTATTACTTTTCAGTTGAAGGAGGAAGCATTAAGGAAGGAATTACATACGACGAGAATGGCTCTGATCAAGCAAGTTTGTAATCATAATGCAGAGATCGATCGTGTTGATGATATTGTGAGTTGATTACAAATTATTCCACACAAAGTAATCAAGACGTACATTATCGAAAAATAAATACAGTTTCTCTAATAAGACACTTTCATGAGAGAGAGAGAGGTAGAGAGAGAGAGAGTGAGAGAGAGGGGGGGGGAAGAGAAGAAAGGAGGAAAGAAAAAAGAAAGATAGAAAAAAGAAGAGAGAAAATATCAAAGGCATAATTAAAGGAAGTCGATTGAATATGATTTTTTGTTTCAGGGATCGTTACCAGATTCAGTTGGAAGTACCGGCGACCATGGAGAATCATTGCCTTCAGATATGTCTTGGGAAGCAGTGGAAGAATTGGGTCCTGCTCCTATTCTCTGGGTACCCGATCATGCGGTAAGTCGATGCATGGGATGCGATACGGAATTTTGGCTGGGACGACGTAAGCATCATTGCAGGTACGCGGCACACAGGGCAGTGGCATTTGTAATGTCGTAATTACTGTTTAGTAATATCTTTGGATAAACTAGTTATATAATACAGTTCAATGTAGAATGAATACAAGAATATAATTTTACAATGAGTTATTTGCTCATCTATCGCAGATGCTGCGGTAAGATCTTCTGTGCGGATTGTTCCGAGAATTCGACACCACTACCCAGCGAACAACTGTATAATCCCGTGAGAGTTTGTAGCGAGTGTTTCTCTCGACTTCATCGGCACACAAGTCCCTGTCAGTGTAATGCTCGTCATCAAAACAAAGGAGAAAACGACGCGGAGTTAAATTCTGAGAATTTGATGACTTGTCAAAGATCGAAAGGTTTGAACCTGACGAAAGATAGTTGCTGCGATAATTTGCTGCAGGCTGCGCATCAGAAAGCGCAACCTCCGGTTACAGCAGCCACAGTAAATTGAACACTCTCGCGCGAACGAGGAACCTTGAGGAAGTAACGTTCGCAGCAATCTGGTTACTGTTTGGTTTTCGACAATGCAGAAAGTGTATCCATAATACGATAAGTCAGCTGCGATACACGTTCACACGTTTATCATTTATGTCTGTACGATGTGTGTTACAAGCAGACGTATAGGTCGCGCGCGAGCCGATAGCCAACCATCACACAGTTAGATATTTGGAGCGATCCAATATTTATTGCTAGAGTAATTTGTACGAAAAAGAGTGCATAGAGTGCATTGGACAAAGTGAGAGAAAATGAGTCAGTATACGATAGGTTGTATTTGTCTTATACAATCGTATGTATACATAGGCATATAAGTTGATTCAACGAGGAGATACCTGGCTTCTTCAAACGAGACTATTCAAGTTTCCCGTTTTTAGGCGATTTTATTCCCTTCTCAGAGATACAGCAAGACGAGGCCGAGGAATATTTTGGATAGGCTGTGACTGACGTCTAGTTCTAGACACCGTACGAGGTGCGCTCTTAATTAAACGTCGATCGTTCGATCGATGGAACAACTCGTTATTATTAGTAGTTGGATTACGATACGAGTAACTTGTATTTGTATATTACCGCTGTTTACGAGAATTGGTATATTAAATGTCATTATCGTAATATGCGATTGTCTCTCTATCACTCTTCCTCTCTTGCTCAGTATTGTACCAGGATAACGAGATACGTTGTTATGACTCCCGCGATCTAAATCATATGTGCGTACATGCACACAATTAATATAAATATAATAATATATGTTTTACGTATTGCTTAAATGCATTTACTTTTCGTACGAGTAATCAAGAATTCTTACCGACGTTATTAAGTTTCTGTCCAAGGAAAAGAGTCCGCATGCTGAGAACTCCAAAGGTCGATGCAACAATTGAAGCGAAAATATTTCCAATTCTCGTCGGACGTCTGCTTCAAAACAAGAAGAAAGTAACTGACTAACGAGAGCTGCCGTTCTTTTTCCCTGAAATCGAAATAGTTTTAAACTATCGTTTTTCCCTTCTTTCCTCTCCACTTTGCTTTCTCTCATCTTTTACCTCCGCGATTGTGGAATAGCTAGGTTGAACGATTATCAGCATTCTGCTTATGTGAATGATACACCATCCAGCTTGTACGACTAGAAATATCCATTCGTGTTTTTCATTAGCTTGCACGATCAAGAAATATGGCGTGATGACTAGATGTAATAGACAGGATACAGTGACGGCTAGTAGTACGACACCGAAAGCAGCATTTATGAGGGATACTGTGTCGCAAAGTAAAGAATGTACCATTATCAATTCAGATATACTGCTTACGTAGGTTTTGCTTTCTGTAAATAATCACGATAGGTGAAGTGGAATTAACGTACTCTTCTACCGATCAGTTTTCATTAATTATTTAACAAACTTACCATCCATCTTCCGTGACAATCTATAGGTGCCCAATACGAGTTGCCGTTTTGGTGTAATGTTCCATCCTTTCTTGTCTCCAATGTCTTTAGCTGCTTGGGTTAAGCAAATATATATGGTTCCGGTTATATTGGTCGATAAAATGAAAGATGAAAGATTATTAAGCATAGATTATTAGGAGAAAGTACATAAGGAAATTTTGTAAATATTCGTTCAAATATTTACATTTTCGAAGACGAAGGCTCGTATGAGAAAATATTGTTCTACGTTTCCGACTTATTTTATTTACCTGTTTCGGAAAATTTTCGAAAATAACCGATCGCATCGTCGTTGTTACTGTTATTTGTATCCAACATACTTTTCAGGCTACTGTTCAAGCGAACGAATCTTTGTCCTATATTATACGTTGCCACGCTATACTGGATTTCTGCCGAAATGATCACGGTGTACATTACGTACAGAGGTGCATAGTTAATAGGACCTTTGCCAGTAATTGTTACGTTTTTTGTTTTGCGACTCCATGAATAAAAGTCTAAAATCGAATTGAACCAGAGATAGACGAGGCTACATATCGTTAAACAAATCGTGAACCTTCGAGCTTTCTTTGCAGACGACACACCGATTTTTCTATCTACCTGAAATGAAAATGCGGAAACGCTTTACTATCATTTCGACCGTTGATGGAATGTTAGAGAAAATGTATAAAACGACTCTTCACCTCGATTAATTTGTTTATCACGAGTTGCAGGTATTTCCATCGGAAAGGGGAGCCAACGATACAAACGACCGTTAAGCTCATTACTCCAAGCACATCGCTGCATGTCGCGATCACCGCTGTCCGAAATTTCAGTCTGGTACTGTGTTCCCAGCCGTCTTTCATATCTCGCCATAGGCCCCAAATTTCCGCTCCGAGCAGTAGTATCAGTACGCACAAACTACGAAACGTACAACGTGCATCGTTATTTAATTCTATTGAAATATTCCCAGTAGAAGCAAACATTTTCATGTTATCAAAGGATTTCTCAATTTATACAGAGTACATCAGAAAGAAACCGAATGACTTTATCAGTATATATTTAAAGGATTATTCTGAGTCAAAAAGGTCCTGTACACTATGATTTTTTTCTTATATTTATTTATTTCATTCATCGCTCTTTTTTACCTGTAGACGAGGTCTATGATATTTAAACGAGCCTGACATCCTTCAGAAGCGTGCATGTAAAATCTTACTGGAACCACACCACACAGTTTACCAAGGTAATATATCGGAAAGATCGCTCGACAAAGATTGCCATCGTACGGAGCTTTTCGTCTTTTCTCTATCCGCTTTAACTCCATCTTCGAATTTTTCGATCGATTTTCTAATTTAGCTGAATTGTATTTGAAGAAAAGATTCGATCTATTTCTATTCCGTTGTCCTTTTCATGCGTAATCGATCAAATGCAGAAACAAGCTTTTGGTTTTCTTCCTCGCATTTCAATATCACACATGTTCCAACATCGATTCGCTGAAATTATTTTCTATCAGCAAAATGAAATAATAAATATTGCTGTTCTATTATACACATATTATAGCTCCTTGAATATTAGAATTATTAGAGAAGACAAATATCAATCAGAGATTTAAAAAAAAAAATAAAAAGCAGCACAGCACGGCACAGCAGCTACGTTACACTACACCTTTCTCGTAGAAACAAATGCCAAATGGTTTTGAACATGTTGCGAGTAAAGAAGAAAATAGCACTTTATTACTATTTAATGCGGCACAATCTCTTTCTTTCTCGGATTTCTACAATCGTTTAAAGGGGATTATATCAACTACTAGTCTCGACTATTCATTCATTCTTGTCAAATTGTTGGCAGGTAGTTATCGTTGATATTTCGATATTGACTTTGCCGAGAAATAACACGTTTCTTCGTAGAGCGCGCTTAATAGTATTGTTGGGCGCGAGCGTCCGCAACCAACAGATGTTTATAGACATAACATATACATATTTAATTATTGGACAGTTTGCGCGAGCACAGTGAGAAAGAAGGAGAGAGGGAGAAAGAGAGACTTTTTAATTAAAGTTTTAAGTTTGCTATATGTTTGCGTATATAATCATTTTTATTAAATTTGACCAATAGATAATTGATAAACATGTATGAACAAGCGGGAGGAACAGTCGTTCATATAGTATGAAGAAGGCATGAGATAAAGAATCATGTAATACGAATAGCCGAAAGAAAATAAGATCACCTGGAATAAACAAATTTGGTGGAAGTTTCATTTCATCAAAGTATATACATATTCCTTTCTTTAAACGAATAAAGGTGGCATGTTGCGCTAAACAAACATTCGTATCATGGTATTGTGACATGATTTAGCATGATATGGAAATCGTGGGAAAGAACATTCGTGCTGATAATATTCAATACTCGGTTTTTCGCCGTATCGTATTTGTCGATCTACTTCTCTATCGTTTAATCATGTCATATTTCTTATCCTTTCACAAATGCCTACATTATTTAGACAAACATGAAATGTATCAAAATTAACCATTGTTAAGTTCTGGAACTTTGAAAGGGCGAATTGGATTTAATTGATTATTTCAAATAGAAAGTAGTATACTTATCGTCTATTTATAATATTATACATTTTGTATACGTATATATACAACTATGTTTATTTGATTTCATTTTTGCAATTACGCATTCGAAATTTTGAATTTACATGTTGATCAATAGCGACATCTAGCGACGTTATCGATAACTAAATTTTGTTATTACGATTGACATGGCTACTGATGTTAGCCGAATTGTTTCGTTCGAGGTTAAGTGTTGAATTTCTCTTAATCTGATTCTACATGTTTTACTTCGATTTATATTAATTATTTCATCGAGATTCCTATATAACTTGGAGGTGATAAAAAATGGAGCACAACGAAGAAGATTGGTCGATAGAATGTTCAGACGACGAGAAATACGAAACGGATGGGAAAGTGAGTAAAAGATAGAGGAAGGACTAATAGAATGTTCTTTATCCAGTTCGTTCAGCTCTCTCCCTTTTCCTTTTACCTTCGTGCTCATTTAGAACGAATGGACTTTGAAACCTGACGATGTATTAACATTGATCGAGGCCCTCGAAGCCAATAACAGAGCTTTGGAACTCGACTGGAGGTGTCCAGGTAGAAGAGGTCCATCACCTGTTCCTTCAAGCAATCGGCAGCAAGATAATGACTCGCAGGAGTACAAGTATCTACTATCCCACATTTTAACTTTAAATGTTGAGATTGATGTACCGTGTCTCACAAAAGTATTTCAACACTTAAGGAGATAATGAAGTTTATGATAAGTTATGATATGATGATAAGTAATATGAGATACAAGATTGTCTCTTGATTATACTAAAAATAATTGACTATTTCAGATCTTTTCAAAGTATACACTCATAATTTATAATTTCTATTACATTTTCAGATTGATTACAAATTTTATCGATATAATTACGATAGTTGTCTCTCGTTACAGTGCTAATGGAATGTCAAAATGTTTCATATACTGTGCGTAATATATTTGTAAAAAGTTTCTGTACTCGAATACTTTCACGAGTCACTGTTTATCATATAATTCTAGTACATAGCTTGTCATATCATAGTTTATTTTCGTTCCATTGTATTAATTACATTTGTATTTTTGTTTAGGACAGAAGAAAAGTCAGACTTTGACTTTATGGATGAGATGTCGTCGCCGAGATTACCGGTTCGTAGAACTGGAGAAAGCACTCCAAAAGGAAGTGCTAAGAAGAAGACTGCAAGTTTTAACGGTGTACTATCAACTATGTTACGACATCGTAGATTAGAACAGCAAGAAATTAATTCGAGTCCAAAAAAGATTGAATCATCCGCATCAAAGACGCAGCCAACGTAATAATCATCCGTATAAAAGACGGAGCCGACGTAATCGTTAGATTGATGTATTGCGGTATAAATGTTATATATATATATATATATATATATTTATAAATTATATTTATAATAAAGTTTATATTAAATCTCGATACATGAATAGTAATCGAAATCTAATTGGTTTACTAATCGAAATTATATATATCGGTGATTGTATTTTGGGGTTAGGTTGGGGTTAGGTTTTATTAGGATTTATTTAATTACATATACATATTCACGTATATACTGTGTCATCTCTCACACAGAGTGTATTACGTTCACTTATGAATAATATTTTAATTTGGTAATTAGACACAGTTAATCAGTGTATATTTATTTAACAGAGAAATGAACGAAACACAATATATGTTACAAGCATAAGAGAACTGAAAGAAAAGACAGAACGAAAAAAGGGAAAAATGAAATATACGATTTCATGGGTTTCCTGTGGCTGAGTGACTGTTTTTAGCCCAGTCTGGAAATCCTTTGATATCATAAACAAAAGTACCCCATATAGTAAAGGAAGTAACATTTACTATGAGAGCGTATACAGAAGGACAGCAACCTCCTATCATTAGCCATTTGGTTGGAATTTGTCCGACGACTGATATGATTGCATTTGGGGGTGTACCAACTGGTAATCGAAAGGAGAAAGAACACGATATAGCTGCTGGTATCATTAAATATATGGGATGTATCTCCATTGCAACACACTGTACAATAAAGTGATTATTAACAAGCTGAAGATATATTATTGAATAGCATTATCATGTTTATGTAATCTTTTACCATTTGTGCAACGACTGGTAAAGTAATGTTTGCGATACCGACATTGGAAGTGAACTCCGTAATAGTGCCAATAAACAAACAAACAAAGAACATGATCAATACAGGGGGCAAGAATCGTAGCGGCACCAACGTTTCACCGATCTTTTTTGCCAAACCAGAAGCAATGCTGCCTCTGGATATCGCGAATCCACCGCCCAAAAGGAACATTAAACTCCAAGGCATCTTTTTTTGGATCACGTCCCATGTGATCAAACCTTCTGAAGATTTGACGGGTCTCTTACCGGCTACGAAAGCAAAAATAATGTATAGATAAACAGATAAGTTGTATTATATAGAAGAACTATTGCCCATACATAATTGCCTCTTTTATACTCACGGTCTTTGTTGTAGCTACGAAGAAAATCCAAATCTTTCGGAATGAAAAACATCATGATAGATACGAATATGACAGGCGTTGAATCTCGAACATCTCTGTCAATAAAATTCATAGATGAGTAAAGGTGCACAGTGAATATATATTTATACACGCGCGAGTTCTTTTTTCATTATGAGAGATAAATGAACCGTATGTAAACAAATATTTAACATTTCTGTTATTGCTTCAGACCATCCTCGTATGAAGCCTGGTTTTCGGAATAACCATAAAAATATACAGGTAATAAAGAGGACGGAAACTGCTGATTCATGAAATGTAATGCCACCTAGATCTTTGTATCTTTCCTGTATCACCTTTAAACAGTTTTTAAACAGATTCAATAAATGAGTGATCCCGTAAATCGTGTAAGGAATTTACAACTACTCGTATTACTTGATTAGTAATCGCTTCTCCTTCGGTTCCAATATTTGCTATCTGTGCATCTTCGCTACGGGGTCTAAATAATCCCATGAACATTAGCTGAAGGTAAAGCCACGTCAAAAAGGTATTAGTAATCATTTGTGGCATTTGTGCCATCATCCACTGTGTGAAACTAATGCCTTCAGCTTCAGGAAATGTGCTTTCGTAAATACCCTTGAAAGTGAGATTAGTACCGGTGCCTACGAGCGTTCCTGTACCTCCGAAAGTTGAACAGTACGCTGCAGCCATTAAATAAGCTCTCGTTATTCTGGTCGGTTCCCGTTCCCTACGATATGTAATGTTAGAATCAGAAAATTGTTATCTCCTTCTTTGCTTTCTTTCTTTCTTTCTTTCTTTCTTTCTTTCTTTCCTTTTTCCTTTTTTGTTCTTTCTTTCTTCCCTCCCTTCCTCCCGTCTCTAATGCTTATTCATTCTCTAATTCCCTCCTTACTCATGTTTTGTTTATCTTTCATATTTTGTTCCATATCTTACGGTGGGTCCGTTGATCCCGGAGGAACCGGTACCTCTTGGAAGACGTGGCAGAGTCCAGCCTGAAAAGAACACGATAAGTAACACAAGAAGAGAATTAAAAAGAGAAGAGAACAAAATTAGATATCGCACCTGTTCTAATTCATTCAAAACCGCAAATATGATCGGCACCATCATGGCAGTTGCTGCAGTATTTGAAACCCACATGGATATGAAAGTAGTCACAACACAAAGACCACCAAGTAATTTTCCATGAGTACAGCCGACTGTTCTCATCACCCCAAGGGCGATTCGTAGATGTAGATTACTGTGTTCAATTGCGACAGCAAGAACCAAACCTCCTATGAACACCATTATAGTGTCGTTCATGTAACAAGCACAAGTAGCTGCTGTGCTTAATACTCCAAATATTGGGAATAACACCAGTGGAATCAAGGAGGTAACTGCCATGGGGAAACATTCAGTGATCCAATATCCAGCCATCAATAATACAGTGTAGGCGCATCTAGTTTCCTACAAATATGATGAAACGAATATTCTATCATCATATTCTGTTGTAGATACATAAAAGTCGCACGCTTGCTTCATATGTGTCACGCAACTCGAAGATCTTAATTTTTCAACAGAAGTATTTTTAAGCAATATTTTAACTATTTTGTTTTGAAGCGTCTTAAACATAATGACAATATTTTATTAAACAAATTTATAGAATAAGTAAACTAATGATCATAAAATAGTTGTATGCTCAAGTGTGTTTTTTTTCTTTCTTTCATTTTTAATTATATATGTAATATAGTTGTGCCACATTTGAAACGAGTGCCGATTAGCGTGTGCGTGTGCGTGTGTGTGTGTGTGTGTGTGTGCGTGCGTGCGTGCGTGTATACTATACTACTAATTTAAATATTATCAATTCTGATACCGGATAATTATAAGTGAGCAGAGGTGGAATCAGTATCAAAGCCCAGGTTATAGCAAACAATATTTTCCAGTATATCTTGATAAACTGTCCAGTGAGGATTAACTTTTCTTGCATTGATAACATTTCTTCTTGCGCATTTGATCTCGTCGCCATATTTCTCTATCCTTTTTATCGTTTTTTCCAAAGCAAATTTGATATCTTCGGTTAACTAGCAAATCTTTTCTGTAAATATAGAAAAAGTTCCTTGACTATTTGTTCGTATCTACGAATGTTTACTTTATCTATCTTTCATTTGTTATACTCGTATATTTCATGATTGTCCTTGTCTAACACGTACAGGGTGAGGCGATTGATATTATGATATTGATTACGTTAAACTTGATTAATGACTAAAAGAAGTATTTGTATACCATTGTATTTGTTATGACATTTACTTATATAATAATTAGTTAGGTTAAGGTACAATAGTAAATTAACAGTATTAAATTTCATGTCAATTACATATTAAATTTCATATCATTTACTATTAGTAGTATTTTCATATAACTACAAAGAATTGATACTGTGGAACTGAAATGCAAGACTTGCTAAAAGAACGCTACATTGGAAGATAAGGTTATGTAAGTACAAATATTTTTTGTAGTCACTATATTTATCGGAAATCACAAAAGTATTTAAACAATCATCAATTATACATATTAATAAGGCTCAACATTGGATCTGTTATGTTTAAGATGTCTATTCATGTCCTGTATATTAATATTTTGCTAAATACATTGCTACAAACATATGTTAAATATAAAGTTTTGTAACTTCTCTACTTGTATGTATATACATTCTTGTATTGATTTCAAATTTTATCACATATATAATCATGATAATCATATTTCATTACAGATTTAACGTAATTTATGTAAAATATATAATATAATATATAAAAGTTTCCTTCATGGTGAGTGTCCAAATACTTTCGTGGGTCATACGAAATAAATGTTATTTTTATTTCGTATCTGTAGCGTGATCTTAAACATGGCGCGCCAATCTGTGTGCTGCAATAACGGGCGAGAAAGAGGGCGATCTTGAAACCCTTTGCACCCCTTATGCGCTCTCATTGCATCGCTCTTAACAGTAGTTGTTCGATTCAACGTGCCTCACTCCAACCCTCGTATTCATAGGCAATATTAATACTGAAAAATATCCTAAACATTTAAGTGAACGTGCGTTCAAAGACGTGTGTTTTAAGTAGTACGTTTTCGATAAGGTAAGTAAATTGTATATTATGCACAATGTGCATGTGTATTTGCAAAATTTTCGTATTTTATGTTTGTTTGAAATACGTCAATTTTACTTCTCCGTTGAACTGTATCGTGTATCTGTTACAGCATAGAATTGTTTCGATTTCGTTTTTTAATATTTTAATAGTTGACACGATGGGACGAGATCAAATGTTAAAGGACAAAATTCAGTATGAATATTACTATATTTGCTATCCTTTCTTTATCTAGTATTAATACTAAAGTAGTTCTTGAATAAAATCAATGGCAGCTTTTGTGTCGTATCTAAATGTTGTCAGTTTTTACGTGAAATCAAACGAACGAATAAATAAAAAAAAAAAAAGAAAAATGGATTTGAAAGAAAGAAAAGAATCGAACGCGAGAGCGATCTGCGTAGAAAGCAGAGGGAATTATCTTTTTCCTTTTGTGCTTGTTCAAACTTTATGTAACTTTTTTTCCATTTCGAGTACAAAATCGTACAAAACCGTACAAATTCGACAAATCGAAAGAAAAGGAAGGAAATGTGAGTTATAATTATCAAGCCTATTACAAATTTCCTTGCCGTGGTAGCTCAGTTACTGCAAATCTAAAACCACGTACGTATAAACACATGGTTCCTTTATCGATAACAGATTTCGTAGCCTTCGCTATGATTGCCTGAAAAATGAAAAAAAGAAACCAACGAAATTTCAAAAAGGTCGGATCCATCCAAAAAACATTTTTACAGTGGGACACGTTTGGATTCTAAACGTTGAAACAAACTCAGGAATAGATACTTGTACAAAAATTTGTTCATTCTTTATTATTACATAAGCAATCGAATTTTATACACTATGCCTATAGATCGAGTTGATAAGCCGATAAGAATAGCAGAAGGGAGTGAAATGATAATGATTGAGGCAAAGGTGGGACAGAGGGTGCGAAGAGAACACGGTGGTGTTGGCAAGTAGGTGCGGGTAAGAGACAGTGACATGAAAAGAAAGAGACGAACAACTAGGCCCCAGCAGAGAAAAGGAGAACACAGGCACATGTATTTACCTATACAGTCGGAGAGTAGCGTGTATATATGTACATCGGCTGGAAGGATGGCGAATGCCGCGATATCGATCCCACGCAATATTCCCACGCGTTGTTCCCAGTAGCATTTCCGCGGGCGTAGCGACGTCGAACGTGGCCGCGGTGGTGATAGTGTCTTTTTTGCCGGTGTGACCGTTACTTGTCAACTTTCTGCACATTTACACACATCATTGCTGATATAGGCGAATATAATCATTGGCCTTGACCATTGAACACTCGTATTGGCAATCGGGTCTCGATTAAGGAAACGAATGATCGAGCGATTTTCAAGATCCCGAAGAATATAAGAATAGTTGGCCGAAAGTAATAGTGTGAATACGAAGTAATATTTAATAATGCCATAGACTGTGTTTCATGACTGTAAAATCATTCAAAAATCTTCAATCGATTGGTCATTTCTCTTTTTTCCCCAAAAACAAATTGCACGATACTTTTCCTTAGAAAAGGACAGATTACACGTACTGTCTGGAAAGAAGAAAAATGCTAGAGAACTCAGTGAAGATATTTGAATGTGTATAAATATCGAATAAACTTGCAGTTGCTTTCTATGGGTATATCGTGGCTAAGTATACGAAATATTTTGAAATTTCATTGGCAGTGTAACGGGTTGACTTGCGATATTCGTTCATATTTTTATCAGTAGAATGAAAAATACGAAAGCTACATAGAACATTGTTTTACAAATTCCAAATGTCAAACATTGTAACGAATACTCTGTTTTCTGGAAATTCTCCGTATTTTTGGATATCACGCGACTTCTCAAGTTACTTTGACATCTTTTTAAACGCATCAAAATCAGCAGTATAGTATTATACTGGTAAAATTTGAAACAATTCTGAAGATATTCCCTGCAGAATATTTCAGCCTCAAATTGAAAATTTTAGGCTGGTTTCATAGTTATGAAACGCAGTGTACAGCTGTTTGATGAAATCAGGCGAAGGAAAGTAATAGAACGTTTTAATTATTGTTAATATTTGTTTTCTTTCAGGTAATATCGTGCGATCGTCGGTGAAAATGTGGGGAAGAGCAAGTATGGCAGCTGTAATGGTCCTGTTTCTAGCGTGTTTGTGCACGTTGAATATGGCCTATGCCAAAGGTATAGTTTTTCTTTGCAGTTCTAACCCTTTGTACTCGTGACTCATCTATTCACATCGATTTGGATATAAACCCTTTGATAGCGTAATACTGTGACGAGGCGAAGAATTCAGAAGTTTTTTGTTGTTTCGATCTTTTGCATATTTTTTACATTTCTGGTATATTATTAGAAAAATATGTACTTTCAACTTTTTAAATTATTAGTATAAATAATTAGTAATCAATAGCAAATTATTGGAAGAAATCGGATAAATGTAATTACGGAAAGAAGTTTCTTTCTTTAGGAAAGAAAGATCTTCTTTTTCTAAACACACTGTAGTCTCTACATAATTTTTAAACTACCAAATTAATCATTAGGAATAATACTTACTACCTTCTTATAAACTCAATAAATTATACATTTGTTGAATTCTATTCAAAAAAATGAACTATGATATATAATGTATATTTTCTTTACATTTCATTTACAATTAAATTATGTTTATTCACTGCTTGGAGCAATGTCGATGGCATTTGTGTTGATAGAAGAAGAATCTTCTTCATTCGACTTATGTATTACAATCTACGATAGAAGCTATCCGAAAATATGGGAGGTTACTTGTAAGCCTGATTTTAGACGTTAAAACAATGAAAAGAGTATTTTATAAAAGAGTACTTGTTTCAAACTTCACGATTATCGAATCATTGCAATGCCAATGAAATTTCAAAATATATCATATAGCACACACAGATAATACTTTCGCAAGGAATTACTATGTATAAGTGTCCAAATACTTTCATGAGGCATTGTACATGATACATAATAAGAACAAAAGAAAGTTAACAGACAATTAATTAAATTTATAGTGGGAAGCATCACAGAGTCCACTTCAAGCGATACTGATGCGGAGAACATTTTGGAACGAGCAACTGCATGGTTATGGAGTCAACGAAATAAAAACGCTGGTTGGGGAAACGACACTCATCGAGTGTTGCTGGTCCTCCGACTAAGTAATCTCTCGCGAGAGGATAATGTTGCACCTGCCGCTCCCCTCGAACTGCAACTCAGCAGCAAACAAATGGAGTTAGAAATAGTCTTGCTATTATGGAGGTAAAAGATACTCTTTTTTTAATACTTTCACAACCGGTAGTACAGATAAGTACAAGGGTCTATACGTAGTTGAACGACGTTCACAATTGAGTGACTTATAACTGTAGCAAAAACAATTCTTATTTACGTTCGTCCTTCTCTAGGAAGTCAAGACATTGTGACATGTTTGCAGTTCTTCGAGTTTCGAACGTATCTTTAATGGACAAAGAAGTGAAAAGGAACTCCGAGGAGGAACGTCTGAATAAAATAAAGCGCAATGTATTGTTAGATTCAGGATCGAAACCCGAAGAATCATAAATACGTCCGTCAAAAAATATTTGTCACTTAGTAAACACCGTGAAAGTTTAAAATCTAAAATTTTTTAATTACTAATCGGCTATAGATCTTGGTAATTATCAATATCACGCTCAGCTCTGCGATTTCGATGACTTTTAAATATGATTCTGAACAACTGTTTTCTATACATGCAATCGTCGTCAAGGTCTGGTTTCCAAAATATTCGTAAAAAGCTGTCGGCGCGTGGCTACAATGACTTCTGCTTATAATTGTACGCACGTGACAGCCTATGTGTCAGTATTGGTTGCCGGTCACATCACTTCGGCCCGCTAAAATGAGACGGAATCCAAACCTATATGAACTATAAACAAAGGACAAAAATTCTTTTGTTTTATCCATCTACCGCGCCACTGTGAAACGGTTGGTAACCAATACTGACAATATACGCTGTCACGGACGCACAATTGTAGACAGAATTCAGTGTAGTGGTAACGACAGTATTTTGCAAGTATTGTAAGTATAATCAATCATATATTGATTTCTTCATCATATTTAAAAATTATTGAAATCAGTGAGGTGGATAAGATATCGATAATTATCTAGATAATTCTTTTTTTACAAATTTACGTTTTCATACAGTCAATTAACGAAGTAGAATTTAAACAAACATGCGTTCTACCTATTGAAAATTATAACAAATACTCTTGAATATATTTTAAACAGTTTTATATTTTGTATGCGTTCCGTGTATCTTTGTATCCTTAAGTTTCGCATGAATGCGTAAATATGCGCAGATTTTTTATTATTCACTCAAAAACCAATGACAGCATTTTTCTATAGACACAGAGAAGTTGGTTTTTCACCGGTTCGACTAGCACGCTACACTCTTGCCTTAAACGCCATGTGCACGGATCCAAGACAGTTTCACGGTCACGACTTGATCGGAACGCTTCAACATCACGAACCACCGACCGATTATGAGTTCGCCCTTACAACGCTAGCTGCGTGCAACGCACAAGCTCATGTAAGGAAAAGACAGATACGTCGATTGCTCGACATTGCGAACGCTGCTCAGGATCACAATGTGGGTGAGTGCCTTCAGAGTTTCCCGATATTCTCCTGATTGCGTCGGAGTTGTTAAGAGTTTTTTCATATGGGGATACGCAGGCTCATGAAAGTGTTTACAAACATTTGTGTTCGAACATTGGTTTCTATGAATATACAGATTACACGTGTTATGCAAAACATCTTAAAATTTCGTTAGCAACGCAACAAGACACGAGTATCATAATTATATGTATCGCAATATGAAACCAATCGGAAAATTCACAGTATTGTTCGCTTTAGCTTTCACAGTCTGGGACAAATCTGCATGTTTATCTGGCTTGGTGACTTCTGAGAATTTAGCTGATCGCGAGGGAAGACGAAAGAACGAATGTGCGTGAGATATTGATACCGGGCACGAGAGCACGCAGCCTGCAGTGAGACAATGAGACAACGTAAAGGCTCCTATACACGTTGAGACATGTTGCGATGCACGCATTGACACTTAGATTTCACGATACATGTTACGATTCATGTAGTTCCATATCAGTGAATCGGTATGAAAAGCAACTTGTATGTATGCAAAAATCAGAATCCGATCTTAAGTGGCGAGCAAAGCCGATTTGGATGCAAGTTTCAACGCGTAGAGGTAGAGGGTAGCATACCAAGCATACCATTGAAGGTAGCCGAAGATAATTTACAGTAGATTCTTATCATTGAATTTTGTTTATCAATCCTTTGAATTAAAAAATCTCTTCGTCTCGATTAACCATCGTTATGCCCATTTCTTCCAGACTTTTAATTTTTTAATTTTTGTAATCAACATAAAACTCCTTCTATGGATAACAATACTGGAATATATGGAAAATAATTAGACATTTCGAAACACGTGTTTCAACGTCGGTATCACACGTAATCACAAATGGAGAAGAACTGGTAATGTCGAGGTGAACTGATGTTGATGCAAATTTCATGAAACCTAGGCGTCGACACGTACGTCGCAACATGTTATAAAGCGTACAGAGAGGGACCTGCATGTCGAGACTCTATTTCCAAGAACTTCTGGCAAATCCGAACACCAAAGCGAACACTACTGTACAGAGAAATTACGAAATATTTATTGCAAACGTATATCTAAGCACATAATAAGTGTTAACTATGATCTCACTGAATATTATTACCGCTTTATTAATATAATGGATAATTGACTGTTTGAAATGAAGTATCACTCAAGAGCAAATGGTCCACATCCTGTTACGGAATTAAATGGATATTGTATGGCATGAGTATTTCCCATATTTTAGTCTCGAAAGTATATCTCATACACGTATATACATTGGTTAAAGTATTGACAAACATCCTTATTTTCCAATGAACGTTTCCTTTATCAGGCTCTACACACATTTCATTTTCTCAGTACCAAATTTTTGCAGACATATAAAAGTACATACCTGTATCTAATTAATTAGTATGTTAGAAATTTATCAGGACAGGTTTATTCCTTCAAGATTCTGGAGAGATAAATGTCGCGTGGTCCTTCACAGTCACAGTTCGCTTACGAAAAAAGGTATCATTGCCTTCCCTACTCACCTGGCCAAATCCTCTAGACTTTAGATTTAGACAAAGTCTTTATTATTTGGCAATGCGACCTTGCGTCGCGTCAGTCAACTACCTTACGCATCCTCTCTATAAGCTCTATAAACATTAAACAGTCGTATCATCGACGCTTCGTTTCATAGTTCAACGCCTTGGGATCGCGCCGGCTATCGACTTTTCAAACATGCACTCAAGCGTCTTGCCAAGGTCCTTATCCGAGCCCTCGGCCCAGTCACAAATTACGGTAAGGCCAGATAGCGGCGAGCTATCTGCTACAACGTCGTGAAGAAAATGCATTGCCTCTAACAAGTATGTAAGTGCTATAATAAATACGATAGCGTGCGATTACTTTTTATAGCCCCATATGAAAGAGCTCTTATTGTTAGATTATTTCCGAATTGGTTTTTCAAAACAATCACTTTCCTTCATCTCATAATTTCTCTTTCTGATCTTAGATACCGTCGCAATGGTAATCTTAGCCTTAAGGTGCATCGTGCAGGACCACAGACATCGAAATCTCCATCATTTTGTGCGCAAACCATCGATTGGTTTAGCACAACAGCAAAGACTCGATGGTAGTTTCGGAGACGTTCGTACAACGGCCTTAGTAATGCAAGCCCTCGAGGAAGCAGAAAATGAGCCTGCTGATAATTGGAATAGATCAGCTGCTTTAGCATGGTTAACCAGTCAGCAACGAGCCGATGGTTCTTTCGCTGGTGATGTTCGTGCGACCGCTGAAGCACTTCTAGGAGTGACACCACGTGGTTTAGCGAGTATCAGAACGCTTGATTGCGGACAAGGACCTAGCGAAACTTCATTACCGAAATTCACTACAGGTGGTAATGGTAAGTACTTTTAACATTCGTCATTCCCCTTTTCTTTTTTTTCATACATATAAAGGCTCATACAGGCACGTCCAGCAATCGTTAGTCGAGTAATTTAGTAACTTATCGCGTATGAGCATAGAATAATTTAGTCAAATACAATACATTCAATTATTTGGCCCACGAACACTTACTACGGAACCTTTTTTATGGCTATATTATGTGCATTATGCGAAACTCTTTGAAATTTCGCTAGCGTTATATCGATGTTCGCGATCATAATAGTTGAATCTGAAAGCAATGCGAAAATGTATATGTCTATAACCTACAAGACATTTATTGCAAACATACAGTTATTGCTAGTGAAAAATTAGTATACAACATGAATAATAGTCTTAAACATACGTTTACAATTAATGGTAAAGATTGATACTTGTACTAATAGCTAAAGACCCACTATATATATATACATACAGTTATACATACATACATACATATATGTATGTATGTATGTATGTATGTATGTATGTATGTATGTATGTATGTATGTATGTATGTATTAATATAACGACTAATTGACTGTTCAAATGCTTTGGTTACCTTCGCGAAGTGTATGCTTTTAACAGAAATTCCGTAATTTGTACGTATATTTTCAGATCTGTTTCGAATGTTATCAATATGATTACATTGTTAATGAGACTTCAAAGTGTTTTGTATAATACAGAGTGGTAGGAAAAAGAGGTTCGTAGTTTTTAAAGCAGATAGTACTCGCCAAACGATGAAGAAAGTTCTAATAAGCATGGATCGAAAAATCAATGTTTTTAAAATTGTGAACAACTTTGTGTCGAGTAAAGCGACTGACATTCTTTTTTTTCCTGGTTACAAAAGATTCTCTCCATGTCCTCCTTCCATTTCTACACGCGCTTGACACCTTCATATCAGAGAATTCCATATTCTTTCTAAAATTCCTGGACGTGGAATTCTAATTGTCTCACTGGCATTTTGTATTGACGCATAGGACTTTGAGACGCACATATATATGCGTCGTTTTCTCCCTTCTATATGTATGTATGTATATGACGGGGCAGCATATTACATTTTGAATAACTAATCCTAAGAGTAACGAACCTCCGTTTTTTATCATCCTATATATGTATACGCATAAATAGTTCCGGTAATTATCGATATCTCATCCACCTGATCGATTTTAATGATTTTTGAATGTATTATCAGGATATGATTCTGAACAACTTTTACCTATGTGTACATACAAACCGCCGCTTGGCCTTAGTTTTCGAGACATTGGCAAAAAATTATCGGTACCACCACAGTAAATTCCTTCACAGCGAATATGCAATTGCGCATGCGTGACAGCGTATACATATGTCTGCATTAACTAACCTTAAGCCCCGCCGCGATGCGGTGGTCGCATATATTGTAACGTCTAACCTAATTCATATCTTTTGTTTGTAATTTATACAGGTTTTGGTTAGGCGTGATTTTATTCCACCAATAATAACGCTGGAACTGTAAGGGATGCGTAATTATAGTATCGACAGCTTTTGCAAATATCTCGAATACTAAACCGAGCGGTGGTTACATGTATAGGAAAAAGTTGCTCAAAATATTGATTTTTATAATATATTGAAAAGTCATCGATATCGGTGAAGCGGATGGTACCGATAATTAACAATATTTTCGTGGGCCGCTTTTTGCTCGTTTTGATGAGTACTACATTACATGCATCTGAAGTTTGATAGCAACTTTCTGAAGCACCCTGTATAAGGCATTGGGATACAAACAGTCTTTTTCTTGTAGCGTCGATAGTTTTTTTTATGGCATTATATTCCAAAGTGAAATTGCTATTTTTCGAGCCCGATGTAGGGTATAGTTGCTACCTGTATGCTACAGTTACACAATTTTACAAATATTTCAATGCAATGCTGCAGAGCCAGCGGCGATTCCAGGCAATCGCAACGACAGTGTATCGATATCTGTAATTTCTGGAGGCAGTATCGCGGGTAATGTTACCGTTGGGAATATCGAAAGTAATGGAAACAATGGGAATAACGGGAACAATGGCAATAATGCAGTAAACACGCTCAACACGAGCAATACCGATGGTATGATCGTTACCGCTGCAACACCGATTATGGTGAACGTCTCTTACACTCTATGGGTTGGCAGCAACGTAAACGAGACATACAGTTTGATAGTGACCGCATCTAAAAACGAAACATTTTACGAAGTGATGCTTCTAGCCGCAGAAATGTCACCGCATTTCCAATTTGTTGCATCCGAATGGCCGAATGGACATTATGTTCACACGATAGCAGGTTACAAAGAGGAACCAATGTCCTATCATTATTGGTTGTTATATCGACTCACTTCTCCGCCAGATCCAGCCTCGCCACCGGGTAATCAACTGGTTGCACCTGGGGGTATGTAAAAGCGGAAAAATACACTGCTCAGTACAATCAAGGGACCACTATACTATCAACTTGTTATTTTTTATTTATTGTCATAGATAATCAAGATAAAAGTAAAATAATATTCATAATACTATTTCTAATGTTTGTATTGTATTATAATGTATATTTATATGGTTACTTATTAATTTTTCAATATTTCAATATGGCACTACATCTGTATGTTTTGGTTTGTGCAAAAGAGGATGGTTCAAATGTCGTGTTGCTTATTCCATTAACATACGAACTATTTATTATTTATTAGTAATTTGAAAATATGTAAACAATTTCTTCCTCTTGTTAATCACTGTACGAAGACTATAGAGAAAGTACATGATAAGTCACGTTTTCCATTTTTCACTGGAAAGCACTTATGATGAACGAGAAGATATTGTCAATCAAGCTCGTATTACAAAAATTGTTTTTGTATTTTATTTTGAGGCTAAACGTACCTTTCGTCCTCTCAAAAATTTGAAAAATATTGCTCGTCATAATATTAACTTGAATAACATCAAATTCGACCATTTATACAACTCCCCTATCTCTAATAGAGATTTCCAAGATATCTCAAAAAAATATTCGACATCAATTGCAATGGCTGTTGAGACTTTGCACAAAGTTTTATCAAACTCGAGGTGCCAGACTTGGGCGATTGGCGTCTCTTGTTAAAATTTCCCTAGACTCGTATATACAGGGTGCCGTACGTAACAAGGACAAGTTATACATAGTTCTGAAATGATGAAAGGTAGAAAAGAATTTCGTTAAATGAAATTAAATAGTTTTATTTATTTTATTTCGAATAATACATGGTCCGGTGTTTATGTATGTCCATATCCATTGTGGAAGTGATAGGATTTTAAAGATCTTAAGATCCTCTCTACTTTTTAAATAGATTTATAAATCTTTTTACGTATCAACCGCTGTGTCTTTTGATTCTCTATACTCTATGGTATACAGAAGTATTAGAATTAAAGGATATTTCAATTTTATATAAAGTTCATTAAATCGAGTATATGGGAGATATGGAAAACATAAACATACAAGTGCTACATCGTCTTCTTCGTCTTTTATACGATAACGACACGATTTTACAAAATTAATGTTAAAATCTCTTTTAAGCTAAGCAATTTTCCACCTATATATTTTATTATATATGTATATATTTTTTTATAGAGAATACAACCATTTAACGATTGGTGTATAAACAAATGGATATATAGTTCTATTTGAAAAAATGGAGGTGATCTTAAAATATTCGAAAATATTCACCAACTTCGAAGTAGTCACCTACTCTAGAACATGTATCATTCAAAAGATTTTAATTTTGTCTAATGAAATTTTTTTCTATCTTTTACCTTTTACTACAGCTATAGTATGTCCCAGTTACATGACACCCTATACACATATTACATATATCCTTAATACCAAGAGTATTTCATGCGTCACTTCCTCGTCCTAATATCGACATATCGACATATGTATGTACAACACCGTTACTATGCTCTAACTAGAACAATCTTTTAGGTGTGGATGACCTACAGATCAGCGAGGGAGATCACTATCTGTTCTGGTATAAAAAGCTATGAGAATCTGCAACATGTTGATTTTCGGTTGAACCAAACGAGAACCAGAAGCAGACAAAGGAACGGAACTACTCTGAATGTGTTTGTATGGATGCAGAGAAAGAGAGATGGTGTATGCGTGTATGGTGTGTGTGTGTGTGTGTGTGTGTGAGAGAGAGAGAGAAAGAGAGAGAGGGAATTGAGGAATAAGGAGAATAATGCAAGAGCAAAGAGTAAAAATTCTTATCGTTAGTTACGCGAAAAGGGCTCACTTTATTCACTGCCATCGCTAAAACTTACGTACAACACTGTACACGACATTTTCCTGGAACATCTTCGCATCGTTCGTATGTCATGTTCTTAGGAGGGTGCCGAAGAAAATAGAGCTGGCAGTGACTGATTTTCTTAAACTCTGCTCTAAACCGGAGCCGATTCAATGAATTGGTGAATTGGAGAATTGGCGACACATGACATCGCTACTTGGACTGACGTGGTACGGGGCAATAATGAAAATACCATGAGTATCGTAATTTAAGCTAACAGCATATTTTCTATGAAACTGCAATGCACAACCACATTGTACCTAAGTACTTATACGATATGGCGATAACGTATGACGTATAGTATCAACAACGTATCGATTGATATTTCAATAAATCCCATATCTATATTATATTAGTAACCTAACCTATTTCTTGGTATCTTGCTGCGCAATTGCTTTATAATCACCGAATTCCTGCGCTACAAGACGAAATGTCTGCTTGCCACGATAAATAACATACACGAAAAAGAAATTTCTCCTCCGGGGAAGAATATATTTCGATCGACGGTTTTTGATAATTTGCCTAACATTGTAATATGTATACAGTATGTTTTGTTTCTTGGAATGAATAAAATGTCAAATTACAAATTGTACATGGCGTTTTATCCCCTCGAAAAACTGCAACATACACATAGGATACTATTGTAAATGGAACTGCATACCTTATTTAAAAAATTATATTTAATTTATTTTTCACAGACTCGTTTGTATTATAGGTTATACTGTTACATTAGTGTCGTTGTATTTATTATTGAAAGAAACTTTTTGTTTTAAAAGGGTTAAGAAGTTCATTATACACAGTTCTTGGAATAGAATTATAATAGAATATAAGGTACAGAGGGTCTTTTAAAAGTTGATAAAGAAACTATTGTGATTAATTCTATCAATGACATTTAAAATCGACTAACACTTGGACGAATCGTGTATTTAATTTCACATACCATTAACAAGGTTTAAAATAAACAATTTATATTTCATGTGGTATATGTGTAGGTATTACAAAAGGTATTTGTACACCATTGTATTTCTTATTTCATCTAGATACTAATTAGTTTGGTTCGATACAATAAATTTTACATCATTTAATAGTATGTACTTTCATACTATCGCAAGAATTTGATACTTTGATGAAAATGATATGCAGAACTAATAAAAAAGCGCTTCATTGGAGAATAAGGGTACGTATAAATACTTTTTGTAGCTACTTGTATATCTGTTGGTTTCACAAGGAGATAAGAAATATTGTTTTTGTTTCATTAGTTCATTAGTTGCCCATTATTTCATATAGTTTAGCAACGTACATGTATCGTTAATATAAATTGACGAAAGTAATCACATAGCAGCGATGTAAATGATTACGCTGTTAAACGACAGCAGAAGGTTAATTATTTTGCATTAATTACTTGCATAAAGGCAATTGCTTTAGATACTAGCGTTAGCCGCATATTCAGCAGTTTGAAATTGTACCGTAAGTACGTGATTGACTCAATGTTATCAGTATCATAACTTCGATTTATCAGTAATTAGTTGCAATAATAACCGGAAGTATTGACATAGATCTAATTCTCATGTAAAATCCTAATAAATCTATACAATATAGATTATTTATCCAATCTCTTATAAATTATAAGACATAATTTCGACTTTAAAGTTTAAATATGTTCAGTGAATTCCGGTTACTTGAAACACATCGGGACCAGCGTATCATATATATAAATACATACATATGTATATATATACGTGTATGTATGTAGGTGCATACGTAAAATGTTATAAAATAAACAAACTAGTTGAAGACAGTTCTGAAACAAGGACAAAGTTACAGCAAGCGGAAACAAACGTGAAGTATAACACATAAATAACATTCTGTGTTGTGCCTACGAAAAAAGTGGCAAGGCAAAGAAACGCAGGTCTGATTGGTTATTTCTAAAGGAGCGTTCAGACGATTAATATTATTGTGAATATTATCGTTAATACTCAGAGTCCTCAAAATTATCATACGCAAGAGACCCTTTAGACCTACATACATGTATATATTGTTAATACAATGTTGAGAACCACTTTGGTCGCTTACGAAAACGCCATTCGTTTGTATTACTTTATATCTTTTTATATGGACCGCGTAGAGATGTGCGCGTATTTGAGGACGCAACTGTATGACGACTATTTTATTCTCGAGACTTACCAACTGGACTGATCTGTTTTCCTGTTATCGTTGGTCTCATAAAATTGATCAAGTAGGACCGTCTCTCAAATAGCATTTATGCATGTTATGTATGACACCGGAAGAAGAGTTTTTTCCGGTGGTATAGCCAATCGAAACGTTGTATTTTTATACACACATATGTGTGTAAGTAATGGCTTTGTTGATAATAACAGTTTGTCAAAACTGTCTATGTTGATTCGAAAATAAGCGAAAAATTTGATAGGACAAGCTCTTAGATCATCGTGTAGTATAGCGTGTAATACTTTTATTTCAACAATCGTTCGCTGGAGAAAAGCAAAAATTATTGCAGTTTTTCAAAGTACACGACGAAGCTAATGGTGAAAACAGCAATAAAACTGTTTCGCTGCATTATGTGAGCGACAGCGACAAAATAGACTGACGTTAGTGCGCGGGGGCCCTAATAGACTCAATACGATCATGCAGATAAGCACTCGTTTTGTCCGAAAGCGTCATGTTACAAACAAGACCATATAGTAAAGCGTGATGGAGAGTGAAGGAGAGGAGTAGTCCACTCTTGTCCTTGTGTCGTCCCGTTTGCTATCTTCTTGTTCTCGTATAGAGTACTGCAAACTGCAGTCATCTGTCTCAAATAAGCAGCACACTGTCCCAATTAAAATGAAGAAAGCTAGGACTATTTATTCGATTAGGACTTTTTATTTTTTAAATCGTGTTCCAAATAAATTGTTACCTCGATTAATTGCTGTGGTTCAAATAAACGGAATCCACTATATATCATAATTTATTATTATTATCTCACAAATGTGTAAAAGACGTTAACCTCATGAATTGTATTATTTTCGTATAATCCCTTCCCACTGCTAATTAATTTTTTTTTATCATTCCTGTTGCGTCACGTATCCTTATAGTGCGTTTAGACTACACCAAACGTGTGAACGTACATTTCTCCATTCTGACAAAATTTCGTAACTAAAAGACATAAACGAGTATTCGTTCGCTGTTTTGCGATCGCTCGCCGAATTGGAGATCGAAAATCCGAATGCTCTAACAATAAAAGTGCTCTACACCTTCACGATGAACGCGAACGAATGGAATGTTCGTAGAAATTAAACCGAGCATCTGAAATGTTCGATAGTTATATTGGGACTCGTGACTGCGATATCTGACGAAGGAACTATAATTGACTTAACGAAAAAAAAAAAAAAGAAAAAGAAGAAACAGGAAAGAAATATTTTAAAATCGCGTTAGCACTGTGAAGAGGTACGACTGTCGCAATTATATTGGTAAACTTTGAAACTTTGAAGATCACACAACTATTTGAACAGTTTATTTATTATGTTAATAAGCTACTACATGCAATGAAACTATTTTTGGTATTGATCGCATGTTCAAGGCTGCCATTCATACTGTGTATTAATTTTTCACTAATAGTAAGTGTATGTTTTCAATAAATGTTGCGTAACCTCTATATACATTTTGTGTTGAAAATGACAACGTGAGTTGGCGCTCGCCATCCATATGCAGATGCGCTAGTTACAATAAATAGTAACTAGAAGATAGTTCTAGATACAATCGATAGATTTAATCGATAGGTTCAAGAAGTTCTTTTGTTTTTATCCCTAGTTCATGTAAGAAAGTGCGATAAAGGTTTTTCGGTTCAGAACGGTCTGATAGATTTATCCAAAGAATAAAATAATAGCTATTGTGATCCTACCTCTGAATACAGAAATAACATTTTCAGACTGATTTCAAATTTTATTGTTACAATCACGAGTATCGCTACAGCGTTAACGAAATGTCAAACAGTTTCGTATAATGCACATCTTAGTATATTCATAAAAATGTTCTGTGCTAAGTGATCGAATACTTTCGTGAGCTACTGTATTTTATTGAAACTCGTCTCTTCATTTCTCTTCCTTCTCTCTTTTCTTCTTCTCATTTTTCTATTGTTTATAACCATCGATTACATCGCGGCAATTATGCGGATATGGTGAACGAGGATCAGCAAGAGTGTACAGGCGATCGATGCATACGTTCGAGGGAAAAACGAAAACTCAGACAGAGAGTAAAAACCGGCGTGAGGGGGAAAAACATGAAACAGATATCTACGCTGGCGAGATATTAGCCGGGAAATTGTTGACGAGACATTCGCTTGGAAAAATTTGTATGTAATCAGTTCGTGGTAAGTCGATGTTTAAATTTCGACTTGCTACCGTATAGACAAAAATATTGCAGCGTAAAAATTCCACACACACAAGAACCTTCGCAGCCTATGGAAGATACGAACGAAAAGTATTAATAATATCTAAGGTATCTTATATAAGGTATTAATAATTGGGTTGGCAACTAAGTGATTGCCATTGCGTTTTGACCAAATGGGCGAACGCTTGTCCTTTATTCGCTTTAAAAAACTTAGAAACAAGAGTGTAAACGAGCCAAGCAGCACAAGTAACGAATGCCCGGCGAATTGGAAACCGAATATCCGAATGCTTTGGCGATGCTCTAAAAGTGCTCTAAAATGCTCTAAAACCGCCTGTTCGATTGTTTTCATTTTCATTGCGGCAAAAGTGAGCCAAGTATAGTACACGTAATATGTACATACGTTCAGTGTTGGATTCTTTTCTAAATATGTATATGTAGATGCTAAAAAATGTGCGTGAATATTTTTGATCAGTTTAGAATATTTTTAAGAAGTGAAAAAGCATTTTTGTCCAATGATTTTGTAAATCGGATACGTTTATGAAAATTATATTTATAACAACATAACTGTCATCCTGGGTGCAAATGGTTCCAATTTTAAAAAATATAAATCTTATTTTTGAAGATTCTATTCTTGTATATACTATAAATAGGTGGTGATTTATTTAACTATCGATGAGAAATTATTTTATCGTATATTGTTAAAAAAAAATAACAAATAATTCATTGTATTAATTGCATATTCCAATTTCAAATTTTCTATTCCTCTTGATCGTTTCTTTTATCTAAACGTGAAAAAAGAAATTACATTCAAATTTCGCATTTGAGTTGCTTCGAACGAAACTTGTTCTATTTCAAAGGGATCACCATCTTTAAGGTATTTTCTGCTTTAAATCGCACGCCGTAAAATGCGCACTGTACGACTTTTAACGGATGGTTACGAAAAAGAAACCACAAAATTATTAATCAGAAGAAAAAAGAATATTTCTCTGAAAGAATGATTCCCAAATAATTGGAATTTTAGAGATGTTCTACAAAACATTTGTCAAAATATTCTTACGTGGAAAACATTAACTTGATCGAAAATTAACTTTAAAAAAACTACAGTGAAATCAGACTGCAATGATTTGGTTTTTTATAATTCGTAATCACTACAGCTACCTGTGTATAATGGTACGTTATAATATAAATTATTAAATTAATTTTCAAAAGTCAATATATGTATATATGTACAATAATAAAACTGGCGTTTGTAATTGTTATACCTTAGAAAATCATTTTGTTGCTTTACAATTACATTTTCTTTATCTCCAGACACTTCAATTCTTCAATTGCAAGACAGATTAAGAAGGATATTCTATATTCTATATTGACAAAGAGATTCCCAAAGTGAATACAACCACATACTGCCATTTAAACAGCAAATGTATATTTATATACATATTACTATATACAAGAAATGGTAAAAAAAATTATTGCTATATCTTTTAACAAGTACTATACTATTCACATAACAAGTACTATTTATATTCTAGTTCATATTCCAAGAGAAACTGCAATGATTTGGTTTTTTATAATTCGTAATCACCATAGCTACCTGTGTATAATGGTATGTTATAACCTGATTAAATTAATTTTCAAAAGTCATATGTATATATGTACAATAATAAAATTAGCATTTGTAATTGTCATATCTTAGAGAATCAATTTGCTGCTTTACAATTACATTCTCTTTATCTTCAGACACTTCAATTCTTCAATTGCAAGACAGATTAAGAAGGATATTTTATATTCTATATTGACAGAAAGATTCCCAATGTGAATGCAACTACATACTGCCATTTAAACAGCAAATATATATTTATATGCATATTACTATATACAAGAAATGGTAAAAAAAATTATTGCTATATCTTTTAACAAGTACTATACTATTCACATAACAAGTACTATCTATATTCTAGTTCATACTCCATGAGAAGGTAGCAGGCGACGTTTCTGACTATTAATCCTAAATTAATTTATTTCTATTAAAAATTAAATCATTAATTCCCCCAATTTGATCGAATTATTATAAATTGCATACTCTTATTGTAAATTATAAATCGACCAAAGTCTGCGGACACTTATGAGCGGCAGTGCATGCATGTTAAGATTACGAAGACATCGGTGTTTGATAGTCTGATTGTTAGTAGAAGGCGAACATTAATCGTAAATGAAATTCGTCGCATCCAGCGAAACCAGGAAAAAGGAAAGAAACAAGGAATCACACAATACATAATTAATCATTCAACACGGTATTTCGAGGTTTGAATGCAAAATGGCTACGATCGATCCATCGCACTGCCGACGAAATGATTTTGTAACAAGGCCCTCCCGACAGTTTCGTTCCGTCCCGTTCTCTCGATCTCTGCTGTTCTCTCTTCCTCCCCCTCGCCATTTCTCTTTCCGTCTGACGTTTGTTCGTTGGACGTCTGGTTCACGACCTCGTTCTATTCTTGCTGAAATTACGACGCTCTGTCGAGGCTTCTAAAGAGAAACTAGCCGCACTTATACTTGCGAGCGGAAACTGGTTGAACATCGTGCAACACCGAAAGAAATCGGTTAATTACTATAACGATGATCGAACTAACGAGTTACTCGCTTCTCTTTGTCACCTTTTCTTCTACCTAAGCAAAATCAACTGAATAGATCAGAAAATTGCAATTTTTAATTTTTATTCATTTTTATTCATGAATTTCTTTCATTTAACGTCATAGTCTTTGTTAGTACACTATGATCAAATTTTACATATCGTTACTACGAATCGGCCACATATTTACAGCTAATGGCGTACTTGAACCAATCGCTATTTTTAAGATTTTACCGCGGACATTCGCTGCATGGATCCATAGAATTAAAAAAGACAGAAGGCAAGGAAAATGAAGGAAAAACTGAAAATAGTGAAAATAGGGATTAAAACAGGTGAATATCGCTGATAATTTCCTATTTTTTTAATTTTTGGTACAGACATGCCGCATAGATTAACAAAATGAAACAAAACGAAAGGAAAGGTAGGATAAAAAGATTGAGCATAAGAAGAAGAAAGAGAAAAAATTGAAGGTGAAAGAAGAAAGTAAGAAAGTCGAAGTAGAGTGGGTAGACGGTTTCGAGGAGTAGGCTCTATATTTATCGCGGCAATAAGGCGGCTCGAGGCCGAGTGTCGTCGTCGCCGTCGTCGTCGTCAAGCCAGAGGGCGAAGGGAAAACGGTAATAGTGTGGGAAACGTCAGAGTGTAGACCGGCGTCGTCGGGACAATCGGTGGCCGTCGTTATCGTTAACGACGCACCATCCAATACCGTCGTCACTCTCTCCTATTTCTTTTCTCTTTTCCATTTCCTTTTTCTTCCTCTTTCACCCTCTCTACCTTTTCCTCTCACTTTCCTAGCGCGCGCTTCTGTTTTACTCGAATCGCACGGCCATTCGGCTGCTTAACCACCGAACCATCCAGCCCTCGCAATCTTTCCGACCACCCAACTATTCAACCAGCTGACCGGCTACTAAACCGTTCGTCGGAAATTCGTATTAGTCGAAATTCGTGCTTGAATTTTCGCTAGGATATGAAACAAAAGATTGAGGAATATCGAAATAAACCCTATTCGAACAGTTATCGAAACAACTATGAGATAAGCTTCGAAATGTTGAAGCTTAATTATCTGTAGAAAAGGAAATTTTATTAGGTTGCGCGAAAAGTTTCTTATTAGTTTATTGAATTATGCACGAACATAATAATAGAAATGGATCATACCTAATTCAATAAAATAATATAAAACAGAAATTGTTGTTCATTATCACCTTATGAAACGAAAGAAACTTTTCGGACAACCCAATAGTGTGCATTTTCGTATCGGTTCCAAATTGCAGCAACGCAATTATTAAGATATCCACTTGTAAGTTTCCTATAGGTAAGCGAAATATTTTGAAATATTTTCGCGACTCGCGAGCCAGTGTACTTGTTAACGGTAACAACCGGCGATCCGTAGTTTGAGTTGAAACCGTCAAGGCTGCCGATTTTGTCGTTCGTCTCGTTCTTTTCCAAGGGTTTATATCGTTCTGACACTATTACGGAGCTATCTCTGTTAAGTTAGCGCCGCGTCGCCGCGTCATCGTGCCGCCAACAGCACGTTGCTATACCACGCTACGATGGCTCTCTAGTTCTCTCTGGTTCTCTCTGTTCTGACCATTCCCTTGCCGATTCACGACACGAGGCCACGCCAGACCACATCTAGCGTGACCTAGGCTGGCGTGGCACGGTATCGTTTATCGCGCAGAGCCAAACTCTTGGAAGGGATCTACGCGACGTCTCACGTATCTAGCATCGAATGCGGCAGGAACGAGGCTATTACGCGAGTGCGCATACATATCCACGCCAAACGATCGACGGTGTGCTTGCACGCGAGTCTCACTTACCGTGTATGAGTTTATGCTTGACTTCGTGAGAAGAATAGACAAAGGCCGAGCGAGAAGCTTACGAAGGAATAGAAATGCTAGAAGAAAACAATGTTCTCCTCGTAATGTATATAAATTGCTTAAAATGTTCAACATCGAGTTAATTCTTCAGTGTCGAGGTATCATTCTCATTGGTTAGCTGAAAACTAGCTTCGTCAGAAGTTGGATATATAAAAAGATATTGTCAAAGGCACTTTCGGATATAAAGAAATGTGTTGAGGATCGTCGTTTTAGGGAAGACACCCGGTCGTCTTTTTATATGTAGCTCCCTTAGTGTTAAAAATTAACGTTAAAGATTATATTAATGTTTCAATGTTGAATTATTCTTTCTAGAATTATATGAAAACTAACTTCGTCAGAAATTGGATATATAAAAAGATATTGTCAAAGGCACTTTCGGATGTAAAGAAATGTGTTGAGGATCGTCGTTTTAGGGAAGACACCCGGTCGTCTTTTTATATGTAGCTCCCTTAATGTTAAAGATTAACGTTAAAGATTATATTAATGTTTCAATGTTGAATTATTCTTTCTAGAATTATATGAAAACTAGCTTCGTCAGAAGTTGGATATATAAAAAGATATTGTCAAAGGCACTTTCGGATATAAAGAAATGTGTTGAGGATCGTCGTTTTAGGGAAGACACCCGGTCGTCTTTTTATATGTAGCTCCCTTAGTGTTAAAAATTAACGTTAAAGATTATATTAATGTTTCAATGTTGAATTATTCTTTCTAGAATTATATGAAAACTAGCTTCGTCAGAAGTTGGATATATAAAAAGATATTGTCAAAGGCACTTTCGGATGTAAAGAAATGTGTTGAGGATCGTCGTTTTAGGGAAGACACCCGGTCGTCTTTTTATATGTAGCTCCCTTAGTGTTAAAGATTAACGTTAAAGATTATATTAATGTTTCAATGTTGAATTATTCTTTCGAGAATTATATGAAAACTAGCTTCGTCAGAAGTTGGATATATAAAAAGATATTGTCAAAGGCACTTTCGGATATAAAGAAATGTGTTGAGGATCGTCGTTTTAGGGAAGACACCCGGTCGTCTTTTTATATGTAGCTCCCTTAGTGTTAAAGATTAACGTTAAAGATTATATTAATGTTTCAATGTTGAATTATTCTTTCGAGAATTATATGAAAACTAACTTCGTTAGAAGTTGGATATATAGAAAGATATTGTCAAAGGCACTTTCGGATATAAAGAAATGTGTTGAGGATCGTCGTTTTAGGGAAGAGACCCGGTCGTCTTTTTATATGTAGCTCCCTTAGTGTTAAAGATTAACGTTAAAGATTATATTAATGTTTCAATGTTGAATTATTCTTTCGAGAATTATATGAAAACTAGCTTCGTCAGAAGTTATATAAAAAGATATTGTCAAAGGCACTTTCGGATGTAAAGAAATGTGTTGAGGATCGTCGTTTTAGGGAAGACACCCGGTCGTCTTTTTATATGTAGCTCCCTTAGTGTTAAAAATTAACGTTAAAGATTATATTAATGTTTCAATGTTGAATTATTCTTTCTAGAATTATATGAAAAATAACTTCGTCAGAAGTTGGATATATAAAAAGATATTGTCAAAGGCACTTTCGGATGTAAAGAAATGTGTTGAGGATCGTCGTTTTAGGGAAGACACCCGGTCGTCTTTTTATATGTAGCTCCCTTAGTGTTAAAGATTAACGTTAAAGATTATATTAATGTTTCAATGTTGAATTATTCTTTCTAGAATTATATGAAAACTAGCTTCGTCAGAAGTTGGATATATAAAAAGATATTGTCAAAGGCACTTTCGGATATAAAGAAATGTGTTGAGGATCGTCGTTTTAGGGAAGACACCCGGTCGTCTTTTTATATGTAGCTCCCTTAGTGTTAAAAATTAACGTTAAAGATTATATTAATGTTTCAATGTTGAATTATTCTTTCTAGAATTATATGAAAACTAGCTTCGTCAGAAGTTGGATATATAAAAAGATATTGTCAAAGGCACTTTCGGATGTAAAGAAATGTGTTGAGGATCGTCGTTTTAGGGAAGACACCCGGTCGTCTTTTTATATGTAGCTCCCTTAATGTTAAAGATTAACGTTAAAGATTACATTAATGTTTCAATGTTGAATTATTCTTTCGAGAATTACATAAAAACTAGCTTCGTCAGAGATTGTGTAAAAATGTTTTTGTAAAAGGCATTTTCAAATATCGATAGGAATGAATGTCGGAAATAATAGTTTTGAAAAATTGTTTCAAATCCTGCTTTATCGCAAATTTACCTAAATTGTTTAATATCAATGATTACTTACGAAAGAAACTAAGACAGGCTTTGACTATTTCAACTTTAAACACACGTATATTTTAAACATGGAAATATTTAACACACATAACACGTGGGATAAATTTTAAACATTAACTTAACGATGTTCTTACGAAGACCAAAATTGTAAATAAGAGGAGTTTTTGCATTTTAATTAGGAGAAGCAGTTTGTTACGTTTTTCAGATCATTTTTGAACCTATTTCTCCAACGTTAACAAATAATTTTAGGTAATCAGTGGGAAATAATAATAGTTAAGTAAATATTAATTATCCAAAGACGATATTTGCTATAATTTGTGTCAACAGATGAATGAAGCTAGGTAATAAACATATAAAAAATTCTACAAACAGATATTCCATCGTTTTATATGGCTTCTATTTCTATATATAAATGGGCATGTTTTGCTTTCTACAATAGACATGGTTACAGGTCTAGCTATATCAAAGAGAAAAGACATTGAAATAGTTTCACATATCTGAAAGATAAAAATCAACTTGTCATTCATTATTGCACGATAACAATTAATATTAAAAGCGACTGTACTGCATTTTTTTATCGTATTTCGGAGTAGGTATTCCATTTATTATTATGAAATTTTCTCAATCCGATATAATCATTCATACTCGTTACAACTCAATATCAACAAGTTGAACGATAAAAGGAATGAAATTTTAAAAGCAAATCTTTGAAATTATACAAGGTGTTTGTCGTAAAACTGTAAGAGAAGAAGTAAGTCTATAACCCACAACTTGCAACTTGTCAACTTACTCGTATTATTAGTTGATAAATAATATTGTGTTGGTAAATTATTGGCAAATCATTAGCGATTTGAGATCAGTAAGAAAATTAAAATAATGGAGAATGAGAGAAACTAGCAACACGTAGCTATGGCCTCTACTGGTATGTCTCGTGATATTACGTATCGTAGGCACCTTCACTTTTATCTTTAGCGCGAAGCAATAAGCAATACTGGTATCAAGTACCGCAGAATGAGTACTGGAGTTTCAGAAACTCGTGCGACGCGTTCACCAAAACGGTTTATTTTCATCTATCTTTCGTTATTTCATCCTGTTTCGCTTTTATTCTCACAATAGCTCCGCCGATTAATCAACCGATCGATTATATGTGGAGATCGGTGCAGGAGGAGAAACATGATACCTAGCTTTTTGTAGATTTTCCGATTTTAATGTCACTTTGTGAATGAGCAGCAGTATTTTAACATAACATTACCGAAAGAGAATGTTGTCCTTTAAAAATGGCTGATAAGACTTTCGTGGATGTCCGGGGTACAATTATTAAGAGAAGAAATATTTTAATATCTTCGATATCTCAACATGCAATACAACGACCTATATTTTGAATATTTTGGGAAATTATTTTGAAAGAGTTGGAAAAGAACACACGTTCAACTCTGAAATCAAACAAAAAGATAATTTCTGTTTTCCTTGTAAAGATATAGAAAATCCGTAGAAGGAGAAACAAAATGTTTCAAACCGAACTTACATTTAATCGAAATTTCCACGCGTTTCACGAAAATACCAAGAGAGTAAGAGAGAAAGCGAAATAAAGATAATCGAAGGCAAAAGGAGGAAACAGACAGCAAGAGTGGAAGCAAAGCGTAAAAGAAGAAAAAGGTTTCTTCGCCTGCCAGGTCCATAGACATCGGTTTCAACGTTTCAAGTCGAGAGAATAGGGGCTACAGTTATTAATACTGCGGTAAACCCTTAACGGGGGTTAAACTCTGCGTGAACGTCAATCTCTTCAAAAACCTTGAAAAATACTTTTTTTTTAAATTATATATTTTCTTGAAAAAGCAAAAACCGAAGAAAATAAAAAGATGGTGAGAAATTATTAAAAACATTCTACGTATGCTAACAGCTTTTTTAATCATAATCCAATAAGAAGAAAAGAAAGAACTCCTCTGATCGACAGGAACGAAAGAAGAATAGAAAAAATTAGCGTGGCAACGAGACAATACACATTAGAAACGTCTAACGAGAATCGAGCGATTCGCGTTACTACAGTCGGCGAACCAGAGAGCTGACCAACTAGATAGGCTTCTACCACATCTAAACGAAGCCGCACATGCACGTTCCGGGTACGCCGGAGCTGGGCGAGAGGCAAGGTATGCGAGAGATACGGACGTGCCTAGAGGCCACTCCGCTGTGAAACTCGCCTCCTCTTACCTCTCCGGTGGCATCGTTACGAGGGCGTCGCGTTTACGGCGTCGACGTTCCTCTCTAGTCGAGCTTACCACGACACGGGAACGCGGCTGTCGCGATCAACACATATGACAGTGGCGCACGAGGCCGCGATCGGTGTACCACGGACTTGGCTGAGAAGAACAGGATGCGAAAGAGGCGAAGAGAGACGGAGGAAGAGGGAGAGGAATTCGTAGGGCGTAATGTCGGGTCGATGGCGTAGCATCCGAGAGCTACCGACGCGCGGTGGTAGTGGCACTGTACGGTCAACGCGATAGCATGGCGTGGTAGAATGCGGAGGATAGGGTGGCAGCGGCGTGGTCTGATGTCGTGGCTCGCGGCGAGGCGGCGCGGCGTGTGGCGTGATACGACGCGGCGCGGCGTGGCGCGACGGACCTCGGTTCGGCTCGGCTCGGCACGGCCTGGCATGGCGTGCCGTGCCGTGCCGTGGCGTGGCGTGGTGCGACAAGCGCACCGCTCGACGCACGAGGGTAAACGGGGTACGGAGGTGGTAGGTAATCACCCGGCGGCTCGCGTTATAGCGTCGTTACGCCGCAGCGCCGCTATCGTACTCGTCTCCTTCCCCAACCCCTCCCACCCTTTCTCCCTCCCTCCCTCCCGCCTCGCTGCCAACACCCGCTGCGTTCTCTCCCGATCCCTCGTAACGTTTTCCACCCGTCTATCCCTGCCCCCCACCTCGACCGTCCTTTGCCGCTCTGCGATCTTCGCTCTATCTTTCTCCGATTTAATGCTCGCCTAGCTAACGCTCCCTCTAGTTTCTCTTTCTTTCGCGCACTACCTCTTTCTCCGTCTTCCGATCGTTTCGGATTCTTCTCATCTACCAAGCTACCACCATCTAAGCAGACGAGGTGGCTGTTTCCTTTCACACTACCATTTCCAAGAGGAATATGGTTATGTCTCTGCGCGCAGTCCTCGCTTTTTTAAGAAGTCTCGATTTTGGTGTTGTTAATTTATAGTTTAATTAAATGGTAATACATTGTGTGCAACGATATGAGTTCAGTTCAGTTTAATCTATCGGCGACGTACTTATTCTTTCACACTGGACGTTTCTTTGTTAGATGTATGTTGCTTTTTCGCAAGCAAAATTATTATTCTATAACGTATTCTTCTAATGCAATTCTCTTCTGGCGTTGCATTATATATATTACAAATATTTGAAAAGAATGACAATTAAAAAGGTTAAATTAATAATTACATTTTATAAGAAATGACCACAATGTCGCAAAAATAGACCACGTAATATGCACGCCAATAGACGTTACATTGCTTACGTTAGCGTTGACTGATTTGTCGTTAATTTACAAATCTATTCCTTATTAGTTGATTTTTTTAAAACATATACTGAACATTTTTTCAAATAGGTATACAATGAATTTTATACGTCTACACAACATCCGGACGATTAGTATTTAAACTTCGTATATGTATAGTTCAGAGAAACAAATAGCAAACCTTTTTCCAAAAATTTAATGAATTTTGTGAGTCTTATGTATATTAGAAATGTTTGATCTGTACAAATGTTCGTATGACTACGAGATTTTTAGAAATTACTTTTACGAGAAATAGTAGAAATACAGTAAATTTGATGTTTATTGTAATACATATACAGACTTATAACTATTATTTAATATTTTTAGTCTATGAAGTTTTGTATGATCAGTAGATTCTTGAAATTTATTATTACATTTTAAGAAGAAGAGGAAATGAATATTTTTCCAGAGATACAATGAATTTAACGAGCCTATGTACATATTTGAAATCTTCAATATTTAAATTATTTTTTTTTAAAACAAAATCGAACGTTTTCCTAGAGATAGAACGTATTTACGTAAGAAATGTATGAAATTTCTCTGAATATTACAAAGAAAATTATCTTCTTCTTATATAAATAATAATCTTGATTGCCAATAATTTAGTTATTTTTCGATTCTACATTTAACGTCAGAAACGCATGAGTTGGTGAACGTGTCGCAGCTGACAATGATATATAGTACGATAATATAGAATCAATAAAGAGAAAAAGAGCAAGATCAACAACAAAACCATCAATGACGATGGTATGTCCAAGGAAACTTGACGCATCTCTCGCGAGAGATCGAGATGGAAGTAGTTAAATCTTGGAAGAGAAGGACGCGCGCGGACCCGAACAAGGCTGTTGATCCGAGTAGGAAAAATGCAGACTAGACGTGAGAAGTGAGAAGTGAGAAGATCGTCGGAGGCGAGAGACGAAGATAGAGAGATTTTACACGTCGCGGTGAAGCGACGGGATACTCTCTTCCAGGTGTTCGTCTATAGATGATACCCTTCGACTCTACGTGCCCTCGTAGATAGTACCACTGGCGGTTTCAGTCACGCGCGCTCGCGAGTGCGCTCACAGTTATAAAAGTCTGTTCGTAGAGAGGCATACATACGAAGCCATAGTCACCCTCCTACATCCCCGTTCTCCGGCTCACAGCGCGGCAACCCTCGCTCGACCGACGTGTTCCCGCCCTCTCCGTGTTTCCGCGGCCCGTTCCAACCACCCCGTTCCGTGTCCCGCAGGGCATGTCCCTATACACCACCGACTTCCTATTGTCCAATCCGCCATTTATGCATGCGATTCCTTCACTCGCTCTTACATGTAAAAAAAAAATTTTCTCTCTGATTTATCATCGATCATAGAAAACAATTCTTACGTAACAAATATTGTTTGTTTGGTATAATGGTTGATTTTTTCAAGATATTTTAAGTTAGATCAATGGGGACAATAATTCTGCAGCTTGTGGAAAATTCTCATCCCCTTTGGTGGCACGCTCCGCGGCACGCCCGACCGTCTCTGTTATACTGCCGGCAGCGACCCAACTCCCCTGCCCCTCGACTCTTCGCTCGCCCATCCCGATGCTGCCTCATCCTACTTTGGTCTCCTGCTACCGCTTCTACCCCTGCCACTGTTCTCGTCCGTGCTCTTCTTCCTCTTTTTCTCTTTTGTCTGTCGTTTTCTCGTTCTTTTCTTTTCCCTCGCTCTCACCACCTATCTATCCATCCATCCATCCATCCATCCATCCATCCATCCATCTATCTGTCTCACCCTCGACCTCCATCAACCTACCTACAGACTTTGGGAGACCTAGCTACTTCTCTCTTTCCCTTGCCTTCTCTTTCTCGCTCTTAACTTTCCTATCTATCTCTTTACCCCGCCGCGCCGTCGCGCACTCTACGAGTCGCTCGTTAACCTGCTAGCGCCCCTATAACCATCGTTGCACTGCCGCTACCGGAGCCGCTATATTTACATATCAATATTCCATGACCATATATGTATATGTGTGTATCAGCGAGGCATGTCGCTAAGCAGGATGCACGCTTTTCTGCGTCGCGTCGATGCACCGTACGTGTTTCTCTTTCTCTCTCTCTCTTTGTTTTGTGTATATTCTTATTTCCTTTTTTTCACGATCGGTTTTGACCTAAGTACATATGTACTTGGTATTTCTTTCCAGTTTTCGTATGAGTTTTATATGTGTTTGAGAATTAATAGATGAATGATGAAGCAATCGAAAAAGAGAAGGAGAGAGAGAGAGAGAGAGAGAGAGAGAGAAGTGAAAATGAGCAACTTGATTTTTAAGGAAGTCGTGAGCTGGTACCTCGAATTTTAAAAAATACGTGATTTATTTCTATACGTTTGTTTGTTATAATTTAAGCATCGTTGATAGCATAATTTAATTATTCTAGATTTTCATTAAATGCCATTATTCTAATAAACAATTAGTACTCAAGATTCCAAAAAATAAATAATTTATTTCTACGAATGTACCTATTTGTTACAAAATGACGGTATAAATAATCGTATGTTCCAAAATAATTTAAATACTCTAGATTTTTCTTTAATTTCATTGTTCTGATGAATTATTAGCATTCATCGTTTCAAAAAATAGATGGCTTGTTATTTATAAATTTATATTTTATCCGATGATAATGTAGATAATTGTGAATGGTGGGGTAAATTTTATAAAATAATGTTGTAATTGTCATTTTTCTGTCTAAAGGTAGGTTAAGATAGATAGAAATACATATTTCTATAATAATTCCTACATATAGCTTAAAAGTATCTATTTTTGTATCTTACTAATAACAAAATACAAGAAATCTTTTAAATTATACATTAGCACAGAGAAACGATGATAAGATTTTTTATAATACATCTAATTGCACTTATCTATAAAATATTTGAATTATTATATTAATCTATATATCTATTTAATTATCTATTATTTACTACTTGTTTATTCTGCATTTGTTTAGTAATTATTTGTTCAAGACGTTAAATGTTAATACTTTCTTAACTACCTATATCGAATTAGCGAATTGTGCATCTATTTAAATTTCGAAGAATACGATGTACGAAACGAAAATTTCAAAACCTTCAGCTGCTGTTCTTCCTTTTTCTGCTGCTCAACACGAAAGATGTAATTTTTTCAAAAAATTAGATTTGGTAAATTTAATCAGTTTGATACCTTCGAGTGCGTGTGCGCGTTTACAATATACCTGTGTATGCTAATTTTAAACGTTTTCTTAATCTGCCTATTTATAGACGTCCGACTCTCGAGACCCTTTAAAACGTCTCACTGGTCCATTTGTCGCTCGAAAGCGCCACGAATAATTTAACGGTTCACTTTGAAATCGGGCCGCGCGCGCTGCACGCTCGCACGACCGCACGCTTGCACGTTCGACTTACACACCGGACTGCGCTGAGAGATCCACGTTGACGGGGATGCCGCAGCAAATTCGTACAAATGTACAAAACCTACAGATTTTTTCTTCGAAAACAGGCGATTTTCGATAAGCCAGTACAGACTATAATATATGCAGCGAGGACATCTGTAACATTACCTATATATTTAAGATTACTATTAATACTATATGTTAATTTCTCGCTAAGTATATATTTGCAATATACTTTAATTTTTTTTAATTTTTATATACATTTTCCAATCGGTTTCAAATTGTACTGTTGTATTATAACAAAATTTTGAGAGATTTTATATAATGCGTATAATATGTACATATACCTATAAAAAAAATTCTCCGGTAAATGTTTAAATAATTTCGTAAGCCACTATATACAGTATCCAATAACTGGCTATCGTTTCTATACCATTGACACAAACGTCGAGATTGAATGTTTTTCTTTTTTTTCAAGCGAAGAAATCTTAAAGAATGGATAAGGCAAATGGCTATAAGTAGGATTGTACCATACTAGGAGAACAGAAAATATAGTTTGAGTTAAACGAGAAAAGTAGCTAGCGTATGTTGCGTATTCGTGTATCTGGAGCCACCACGATACCAGTGGGAAGCCATTAGCTAAATTGCGAGGTGTCTGCTCGTTGCACCGCTCTATTACCTTCGAGCCGCTTTTCACCGCACTTCCTAACCCAGACCTACCCATAGTCTTCCTATCATACCAACCTCTTTATTTCGCGTATCTCTCTTGCTCATTCTTCGATCGTGTTTCGAGAAATGTTGTCTTTACTGATTCACACCGTTGGATTTTATAATAGTTGGCATGCTCGTAAGTAGACTACGATTATTTAAACAAATTCATTATTTTATTGGTATAAATTTAAAAAATGGAATCTGCACGGAGAATCGTTTTATCCGCTCAAACTTGTAACGAATATTATTATATTTTTGACGTTTTACATATTTTTTTAGGTTATGTGTATCCTATGTACTTTTGCACGATCAAATTTCACATAAGTGCATAAAATTCCACAGTCTATTCAGAAGTATATATTTATGAAGAAAAGTGATTTTTTTATAACTCTTAGGTCAGAATTTAAAAAACTTCAAGGTAAAGAGCTTCTTAACCCATTCACAATCCACAGTCAATTTGTTATGTGCTTATACAGCTGTCATGGTAAGTCGCAAGAACGTATCCGCAATTTTTGCTTAGTTCAAGCCATTGCTATCGGATAGCACAAAAATGTTGTACATTAAATAAGAATATCAGACCGTATATCCATTGAAATTGAAGATATAACAATCTCTATATTGGACGTATGTGAAATCGATTTCTAGTTGTTAAATATTAAAATTCATTTTTCTCCTTTTGACCACTTTTTGGTCAAATATGGCAATTTGAATTAACACGATAGTATGATTTATTATGTCATTTATTAGGTTATCTCAGCGATGAACATCTTTGAACAATATTGTATATTTTTCAATATTTTTCATAGAAAGAAATTTGGTAAAATTTTAAGAAAATCTCAATTTTTCTGAGTACATCATACATCCTCAACTTTCGACGTTTCGATTTTACTTTCATTTCAACAAACAACGAGGTTTCTAATATAAAAAACATCCGTGCATATGCAGAAAGTTGAAACTATAATTCACACATACGTATCTACAGCAATTCTTTCGTACTTTTCTTAAATTTAAGAAATTAAAAAATGTTACAAATGCATTATAAGATTATATCGTATCTTAAAATGAAACATAAAAATCGCAAAACCAAAAGAAACATCTCTTATGGAGGAATATAACTGTGTCAAAAATGATTCGGTGAACGTGACAGAATCAAACTACCAGTATTCGTTTATAACATCAAATTGGATTACCTTATTTCAAAAATCATGAAAAAGAAACCAACGAGTATAAAATGACAGAATGTGCAAAGTAAAAAGCTATTTGAAAAATCTGACCTAAATACGACAAGAAAAACTTGCTTTTAGTTAGAGAGCCGCGAATCAAGCAACGAGAATATCGTCCACGTTTGATTCTCTGGAGAATTCTTTTGCTAGTGGTTCGTGCAAGGGACCAAGTTAAAATCCGAAGGATCTCTAGAAGCAAGGGTCGATGTGGCTTGAGAGAAGAACTGGAGGGTGAAGCAAGGGGGTGGATGACGAGATCGCGGACGCCGGATTGCGGATTCCCGAGGGGACTCGACGGAAGAGAAGAACGGTTACTCGTTCGTTCATCTGTGTCCCCTTTCTTACTTGCTTTGTGTCTTTGTCTACGCATACATGCTTACTGTCGCGAACAACGTAAAGAGCGAGTGATAAAGAAACTGAAACGAAAAGGAGGGAAGAGAGAAAGAGAGAGAAAGAAAGAGAAAGGAGTAAGTGGCTAAGGAGGGGAAGAGAAGGCAGTCAGTTGGGGGATGTGGCGAATGGCGATTACGACTTGCGACTAGCCTAGGCTAGGTATAGCTATCTTCTACCTTGAGTCTACTCTCTAGAGCGTGGACCTGGCACGTAGCAGCGTTCAAACCCTTATAGGCTTCCAGGACAACCGTACCTAACGTTAAGTATATATCGTATGTTTCAAAAACCAAGAATTTTGTGAAAAATTCAAAATTTCAGAAGAAAGAAATATTGTTGTTTGCTTTGAGTATTCATCCAATTTATTATCGGAAAAGCTAATAGTAAGAGAAATATTTTGGAAAATACTGGACTTTAATATAATATACACTCGCGGCTAAGTGTTATTTGCCGATACGTATTTGGTATAAACTGAACGTTTTTCACTGCTTTTATTTTCTAGTTATTTTAAATCTGTTATTTCACGCGCAACATTTGTGCTCTATAGTGTAAGATACTAAAGAATGTAAATTCTGTTAGAGTTTTCTATTAAATGTAACGAGTAGTTGTTCTTATAACCGATAATTCACACTCATGCAGATACACATACAGCACATATACATCATATACAGGATGTCTTGCTTATATTCTTCGTTAATATTTTAATTACTTTTGCTGATAAAAAGAAACGTGTCAGAAGAAAATTAATTAGTTCAGAATAATAAATACCGTAATTCATTGTATCTTTGCCTTAAGGCCATGTTTCTTCAATTTTCAAACTCATCGTCAGTCAGTAAGTAAAAGAACTTACGTACAGGTTTAAATTAAGCTTTGGATGATCAAGGTTACAGGGGAAGTGTACTTAGAACGTTGACCAGTCACGTTGAAAAGTATTTAAATACTATAAATATTTCATGTATATTGTACGAATCATTTTGCAAATCTACTTTCATTATGATTACATTCGTCAACTTTGAAACCTATCTGAAAATGCGTATAAAAGCTACATATACTTAATACAAGTATTACTTAACAAAGATCACAAAAATCTTTAGACAGTGATTTATCTTCATCGTTATCTTCATATTAACACTGATTGCCACGCTGAAATCACATATTTCGCTCAGGACGCCACGGGAGTATTTTTATTATTCAAAGGATATAATGGCAAAATAATAATAAATTGATGATGTAAGACAACGTTCTTCCCCAATGGACCGTTTGTCTTATTGGTGATCACGGGTGACCACCGTGGCGCCTTAGTAACAGTTGATAACGACATATTATAACAAGCCTTTGTTTATTTCAACAAACTATTTGCATTCGTTATTTCGTCGTAAGCAGAACGTGCAGAATATATTGTTGGAACGTGTAGAAGATATTAGTAAACGGTATTTGCTTATTCTATATATAATAGTAAGATATGTTCACATTTCTAACCTCAATTATATGATTATAAAGTAGCATTTACAATTATTTTCTAAGGTGTGTTTATAATAATATTCGTAGATTACCCCTCAAAGATGTGGATGCAAACACAGTGCACCGTTAGATGCAAGATTTGTTCTCATTTTTTTTTTTTTTATTGATGCTCTAATAGAAATGTTTAATTGTTCAATGGAGAATTTTTATATCAAAGTATATTTTATTTATCGGTTATATTCAAAATGTCAATTTTCATTCAATTTTTACAATTGCAAGAAGATGAAGCGCTCCGATCAACAATGACCACCGTGGCAGTCAAAGTGTCAATAAGCCTCGATATACACTGGGATTATCTTTAACACTTATTATACGTTTAAGATAGTTACTCATGCTGTATATTAATTTTTAACTAATTGTAAATATACATTTGCAATAAATATCTTGTAACTTGTATATACATTTTCCGACTAGTTTCAAATTTTACTGTTAATATATAGTCAGGATAGTCGTGTCTCATCGGACACTGCATAGTTAACAGCTTACAGCACTACACGTTTTCCGACTTGAGATACAGCGTCTGCTGCAATTTCATTCTCATTGCAGGTACAGTGACTACAAAAAGTATTGGTACACAAAAAGCACATATTTTTATTTTCCAATAAAGAATTTCTTTATCAGGTTCTATATATTTTATTTTCGCGTCACATAAAAGTACAATACTATTAAATTATACGCAATTTAACATACTTGCACCTAATTAAGTAGTAATTAATTAGCTATGCAAATATAATAATTTATACAATGGTGTGACCAATACTTTTATAGCCACTGTATTTATGTATACTTCTTCTCAACATTTTCGTAATCGTTCAGCCATGTTCGCCCTACTGGAACGTCTCCTGACGGAAGGTTGATCCCTCGAGCTGCGATGCCCAACTACTAAACTGCGACCTCCGTTCGAGTTCGCCGTTAATCTGTTTATCGCGTTACCGCCACTACCAGTCTAGCAACCCCCGACCGATTCACCTATCACCCTCCACTCCACCGTGCAACGCACACGATATCAACCGATGTCGGAGACGCATATCGACTTTAGATGTTAAAGTAACATCACAAAACTCGATATCATGTGCAGTTACTCAGTCCATATTGATAATTATCCTTAGAAATCATTCGTTCTATCAACATCCTTGGAAACAGCTGCAGCTGCAAAATAAATTTATTTTCTTTAATTAACGTCGAAAGAAATTAACAGGAATATTTTTATACCAATATTTCATAGGTACACCTTTAGGATATCTACATGTTACGAAAAGGAAGGAAAGAATACCAGTTTTGATAAAAGGCAATTAGTAACTAATTATAGGCAAAAAGGGTAAAGGTTACCGTAAAATTGCACAATTATTAGTTTTTAATTGTAGCAGATATCACTAGAAGATACATATTATATAAGAAAAAACAACGCATCGAATTTAAGAAATACAGAGGACTCTTTTCTCCTATGGTTAAACGTTATCGTTAGAAATTTACATATTTTCAAGTTACAATAAATGATCGACATAGCCGTAAAATCATGAGCTCCCATGCAAACCGGTAAATAAAAAGACAGCGCTGTGTCCGAATATGAACGCGAGTAATTGCATTATACATCGATGAAATATCGAATATTGCATTTCTTGGTTCGCAGCGTTTCCTCATATTTCGGACATATCATCGAAGATGAGGAGAGTAGCCGGTAAATACGAGGCGGGGGAATAGCTATGCTGAGAGCTGAACCAAGACGGGTTGACGCGGTATCACGTCGAGCCACGCCACGATCGCTCCTGTTGAGCTGAAACGACGTCGGGTCCCGCTAATGAGGACGTCCTTTCTTGCATACCGGATAACGTTTCGCCGCCGGGCGACGCCGGGCGTCTCGAATTTCTCGTGTACGCCTCTTCTTCGTTTCGCTCGGCTCCTTCTCTTCTTCTGGGAACGATCAATGCTGAAGCCACCGGGCAAACTCGCTCTTTCCCTCTCCTATCTTCGCCTCTCCCTTCTCTTCTCTACCCTGCGACCACCTTATCGCGAAAAGTACGTGGCACGTTGAGTTTGCTGTCGATCGATCGAGTTGTACTCGATGGAGACGACAGTTCCAAAGAGTGATGACGGAAGCTTCGAAAGAATCTTTCAGAAAACTATCGCGCCTCCATGCGACCCTAGCTTCTGATTAGAAGGTTCTATGGTAGGTTATTTGATATCGTTAGATACTTATACGTAGAACCATATATAGAGGCGAAGATATAAATAGGAATAGTAATTTATAGCAAGTTTAATCTAATTCAGTTTGTAATTGTTACTCGAAATAAACATTTCGAAACTATCTCTGTTCTATACTTATAGTAATGTTAATGTATTTTTAAATTCTATATTATAAGTATACAAAAAAAAAAGGGGGGAAGAAGTAAAATGCTTATAATGAAATTAATTGAATTTACTAATAATCGTTTCTCAATTTATGTGTTCGTGCGCGAGGAATCAAAAATTCGAAATAAGAATTTTTGTTTGGAAGCATTAGATTACATTTTTATGCAAAACGTAATTAATAGACTAAATTATTAAGAAAACAGTTAAATAACATTAAAATCAAAATGTTATATTCATACAAAGTATGTTCGAACTCGATTTCGTTATATCAATTTTCTGAACGTTCCCTTTTTTGACAAATATTTTTACCCCACCTTATTCAGAATATTATTTAAAAATAAGAATTTTCTGGCTCACATACAGTTTTAATTTCTTCATTTGTAAGCACACCTCCGTTTACAAGCGTACATATCACTTGATTATTAGCTCAAATTCAAAGAAACGATTAATCATTCTAAATCTTTTATTCGTATCAGAAAACGACCCGAGAATTTTCAACAAATTTAACAAACATTAGCACCAAGGATAGTAAAGGTAAAAACTAGTAATAAGAGAAAAAGTAAATCGATATTTAGCGAGATATTTAGTTGATAATCCTTCATTGCGATCGTTATGGTTTCACGATTATTCGTTGGCTAGGCGCTCTCTTTTTTCCTTATCTACCCTTTCTCTAGCCATTACATCCCTCCTTGTAAAACAAGAAGACGAGGTAAAACACGTTGACGAGGTGCGTATAAAACGCGTCTTTGTAAGTTTCACCTCGCCTCACCTGGTCGCATTTAAGAACTAAAACGAAAGCAAGCGCTTCAACGGAGAGAAAAAGAAAAGGAGAGCCCTCGATGTAAAGTGTACTGCAACGTTGGCGGGGTATGCCACGATGCATCGCGTTATGTGTGGCTTGAAGTGGTAAAGAGTAAAGAACGATGGGATAACGGCGTGGTAACGGCTTGGCAATGGCGTGGTCATGGTATGGCCGCATCGCAATGCCTCACGCCGCGAAAAAGTTTCGCAAATTTTTTTCCTTATTCGTATGCGCTTCTAGGTTTCGCGACTGCTTTCTCACCACTTCCCTTCTCTTCCCTCTTCCACTTCAAACTACATCCACAACGGGATTCTCTCATGTGTGTCTGTCGCAACAGAAAAAAACCTAGGTAATCTGTCACTTCTCTCACTTTCTCTCGCTCCAATCTTTACTTTACGCTCCTTTCCTTCCCTTTCTTCTCCAGGGTTTCTATGTTTTCCATTTACTCATTTCAATTTCTATAATCTAATATATATTATTTTTATTCTTTAGCCCAGTTGTAGTTTTTTCATTTCTTGTCTACTTACTTTACGTTCTTGACCTAACAAGTATTTAAGATATCCATTGGATTTACAACAAACGTAACAATTGAGCTTCCTAGAAGCTAAACCGATCATCCCCACCCTTTTTCTTTACTTATTTACATTTTCATGAATAACTATATATTCGTATAACATCAGCCGTAATCTTCGATTTGCGATCGCTGATCAACATGCCTTCCAATCGGTTTGATTATTTACAGCCAAAATGTGTCTTATCCAGCCAAAAGTTGTGCAAAAAAACTGAGCATAGGCTACATTCCCCATCCGGTATAATTGTTTCGATCGCGGAGATTAATTTTAAAACACGAAATAGTAGAACCATTTAATTAGCTCTGTCACTGGACGAGCGCGTGCAATCCAACATCAGTTTGTTGCATTCGCTCCAACAGAGAGAGGAGGCATGTATGTACTATACGTAGGCAGAGGAAACGGTACGCTGACACGGCTCGGCGTGGTGGTCGAGCGACGCGACAGGGCGGCACGCTGGCACGCAGGCAGCTTGACACGCACGCTCTCACGTACGAGCTCGTTCGCACGTACGTTGCTACGTTTGCGTGGGTAGAGAGAGGTTTGCGCCGCGCGTGCCGACGACTATCTCCTCCGACCCCACTGTGCCGACGCCTTACCACGGCGCGGCGTGTGCACACTTCCTCGCTCTCCACACCCACCGCCGTATCTCTCTTCTTCGCCACTGCTGCTTGCTAGTTCACTCGTTTCTCCCCTCAAGCGCCACCGCTTCATCGCGCTCGCCAACACACTCGAAATGCTTGTGTGTGTGTATATGTGTGTTGGCTGGCTGTGCAGAGCACGCTTCACGGTCTCCACGGTCCATCCGTTCGACCGGTCGCTCGTCGGGATCGTTCTTTCTCCCTCCCTATAATCCATGAAGCGGCCGCCGCCCGTCTCTACAGCACGCTAGTTGCCGCACGCCGCACACGGCTCACGCTTCACCCCGCGTACCGCACACCACGCCACCATGCCGCACGCCACACGCCGCCAGCATACACCTCTCGCCGCATGCCGTCCATCGTCCGCCGCGCGCCGCCTGCCGCTCGTCACCCTTTGCCCACCACCCGCCTCGAGGGCTCATCACCTCGACGAGCCGAACAGCACGGATCGAGCTTGTCCTGTGACGGCACTTGCTCCACTCCCTCGACCATTGCCGCGCTACCGCTGCTGCACGCCTCGATTCGGGCCACGCCGCGCGCCCTGTATCGCGCCACGCCGAACTGCGCCGCGCCACGCCACTGCTTCCGAAGACCACGCCGCGTACCGTGCTGGCTCGTGCCATGCCAGCACCGACAACGAGCCATCACCCACCCTCGTCCCACTCCACTACCACCACCTTTCTTCGGCAACTCGTCGTAATTTCCTACGCCACGGCGTTATCCTCGTCTATATCCAGTCACACGCACACGACCTGCTGCCGCTGCCGTTACCATCGCCGCCTTTTCGTTCGCAGCGTGCGACAGCGAGTTACCAAGCACGAGCGAAACGGACGAACGAAATATAAAAAAAGGGAAAGTGAAGGGAAACCAAGTAGACGGACGGATAGACGGATAGCAGCAGATTAAAGGTCACAGTGGACAGTAACGATGCTCGCTCGTTGCGTTTAATACCAAGTCTTCTTTCATTTCGTACGATGTATATAGGAACGACCATATATACGTAGCTTCCAAAATTATATGCTTTTTAAAAAATTCCGAGTTTTCTTGCCACCGGAACATATATTTTTAGAAATTTTCATAAAATCATTTCAAAAATCGTAATTTTCAATTTTGTAAATCGATATACCAAGGATATGTCCATTTCCTAATTATATTATATATATCGCGGTAAATAGAGTACTCTACACTATTGTGTTTTAATGTTTGGAAATGTACATGGTTTTAAAGAAAAAAATATCATGACAATCAAAATTGGTTGCTGTTTTAACGACGCATAACGGTTGTTAGACAGTAAGCGACATGGCGAAAAAGAGAAGAAGGAGATCAAGGTAGGTCGCGTGCAACTAGCAACTCGCTAGAAATGGCAAAAAGAGAGAAAGATTGGGGTGAAAGAGAGAGAGAGAGAGAGAGAGAGGGGTAAAGGTAGCCGCAGGCAAGGGCGCGCGTGAGCGGGCAAGCGAACCTCGTCCTCTCTCTCTGCCCCTTGACAGCAGCGGTTCTGGCAAGCAGCCACCATCCTACCCCCGCCACACGCACGACCAACCGCGGCGCGATCCTCTGTGCGGCTCCCGGCTTCTCGCCCACGACTCACACACGCGCGAATCTTGCTGAAGAGCCGCCCGCCAGCTACCGCTCTTCGATTCGCAGTCTGTCACCGTTAGCCGACCAGCGAGGATGAAGCCGCGTTTCGCAACGTAGACGAGTGCAGAACGCACCAACAGGAAACAACGAAAATGAAATCTTCAATCTCGCTCGTTTTCATTATTCGATAAATCGGATAGCAAATTTTTTCGCGAGTTTAGTTTCTAAACAGTAAATATGACACACAGGAAATTCGATCTCTTCATGACTGAAAATCGTACGTCTCGTGAGAAAATATCGAATAATATATTATAAGATCATAATTTTTGTTTCTAAAATCGGTTTGTGGGAATTTTCGAAAATTCTTTATGGGAAAAAGTTTGAGTCCAATATGAAATGAACAAATTACGATACGATTGAAAATCTGTCGTTTCATGTGCACCGTGTAAGGAGCCACGTGGTGACCTAAAATGTGCTCGCGTCTTCAGTGAAAACTTTGAAACGGCCTAACGACAGTTTAGTGATCGAACTGAGCCGCACCGCATGGAAAACGCGTGGTATCGTGCAGGAGGAATTACACGTTACGGTGGAACTCTTGAAATAGAGTAAGATGCGACGAGGGTGTTGCAGCTGATACGACATTGCAGCTGATGCGTGTTTACGTTGTGACTGGCGGAACCTTTTAAAATGATATGTTAAAAGAACGATATACAGGAGGATGATAATCGAGAATTATATATTAGTGTCAAAAGTGTTGGAATTAAATGAAAGTACACCTGTGTCAGAGTGGTGCCGCGTAACTTTTTAGAACGCGAGATGCTGAGTGTCTCAGCCGCGTCCAGTCGATTACTTTGGACGCTGAAATCCATTCTGTCACTGACACCGTCACCGACACCGACACCGACTCCGACACCGACACCGTCACTGTCGCCGTCGTCGACGTCGACGTCGTCGTCGTCGTCGTCGTCGGTGTCGTCGTCGTCGTCGTCGTCGTCGTCGCCGTCGCCGCCGTCGCCGTCGTCGCCGTCGCCGTCGTCGTCGCCGCCGTCGCCGTCGTCGTCGTCGTCGTCGTCGTCTTCGTCGTCGTCGTCGGCTTCGTCGTCGTCGTCGTCGTCGTCGTCGCGGCGACCACCGTCGTTGTCACCCCTGTCATTACCGTTACCATCGACGTCCTCGTGGTTCTCGTTATTGCCACCATCATTATCATCATTGTTGCTGTTATTCCCATTGTTATTACTATCGATACCAATTTTCTCGTTATCACCGTTCCCATTATTGTCGTCACAGCGGAAGGCCCGCGTGGCCTACTAAGATGACCGCTCGTCTTCATTCGTTGAGGCATCAAGAAAAGAAATCGGCCGGCAACACTCATAGACATTACCATCATCATCAATCGCAACATCAACAGAGCGTGCACCAAGGACCGAGTCCGTCGGCCAGTCCTAGCCCTAGTCTCAGCCCGAGCCCTAAACACTCGGATGGTCGTCGAGTGAGTAAATTTTCACTTTCACTTAATGCTTTTTCTTCTTTTTTTTTTTTTCTATAATTACTTTAGTATATTTCATTCATTTTTTGTATGTATTATATAAATACTCATTCTTATAATTTTAAATATATATATAGTTTTAATTTTTTTTTTTGCCGCAAGAATTATAATTATGAATCTTTTACGTAGCCCGATGTAGTTATTTTTATAATTATTAAATACGACGAAGGTTAGTAGGTTGTTTGAATGGAATCATTTGGGTGCTAAAAAAGCGCGGGAATATCGACAATTTTGAACATATGTTTATCGTGGATGTTAGTATATCTTCAAGTAGGAAGTAGGTAACGAATGAAACCTGGATAAATACATATAATTATTTTGTGAATGTATAATATACAATATACATATAATATAATTATATAATATAAAGATAATTTTTTAATCTTCGATATAATTGTGAAATGATGTTTGTAATTTCTAACAACGATAATACCTAAATCGCTAATTATTAGATTGTGGACATTTATGAAAATTCATAGTTTCGTAAACATAGTTGAAAAGATACACATATAACCTCAGCGCAAATTGATGTCATACTATTAAATATCATAGAGACTGTTCTATTTTGGATATTTTATACTTTTTTGCGTATTATGCAATTCTAAATGTCGCACAAAGTAGAGAATAAAAATTATATAATACGCATACAAATTTTCGATTTGTTGATTACACTATAGTATGTATTTTTATAGTTTAAAATACACTCGTAATAATGTGATTATTTAGTCGATTTATTTAATCATCATTCTGCATCACCTCCATCGATTTTCCTTCGATTTTCATTTTGTCATTTCTTCCAACTCTGACATGTAAAACAAACTCATTTTTCTTTCAGTTCTGTAATGATTAGATCCTTTTATTTGTATCATGATACGTAGATTATGCCTATGTATTGTACGGAGTAAGAAAAGAGGGTAGACAAGAAAGGAGGAAAGGAGGAAGAAGGGAAAGAATAGATATTGGTAGGCGAACATTTTTAGAGACGACGGTCACGCGTATAATTTGATATTGTCTTATTCTAGCGACAGGTTTGTTATTTTTCAGGCTAACAAACCACTAATGGAAAAGCGACGGCGAGCTAGAATTAATCAGTCGTTGGCGGCGCTGAAGGCGCTCATTCTTGACAGCGCCCGGCTGGAGAACACGAAGCATAGTAAACTTGAAAAAGCTGACATTTTAGAGTTAACGGTTCGACATTTACAAAGGCAAAGATCCCTTGCTCAACCTGGTTTGTCGAGATATAAGGCTGGTTATCAAGATTGCTCCAGAGAGGTATGTTTCACTCAACTGTGTTGCATTTAGTAAAGATATAGTTGTATTTATCTTTAACATTAATAGTGTGCTACAAATTCGAAGAAAGCTGTAGATTAAGTTAGAAGTTGTTGCGAGATTCTCTAATTCTCTATTTACTTGAATTAACTTTTCTCAGCTATCATTCTTAAACAGCCATAAGTACAAACGTACAAATAAAATTTGTAAAAATACTGTGTATCCTCTATAATTCTAGAAGTTTCCTAAATTTGTTCTAACAATTCAATGAAATGATAATGCCTTTCTCGTAATTTAATTGCTATTTGTAAGGAGTTCGATTCGTTCAAGTATTGAAATAGTTTATAAGTAGATTTTCAAAAATTACAGGTACTCCTCGTTCCGAGGTTCGAAACTATCTTGTGATTATCGAATCCTAGTATTCGAATAATATGTAGCGAGCCTTGGACATTGATTCGAATCTATACAGTTACTCGCATTAATATTAAGACACAACACTAGTCTTATATTATTTGTTGCTTTGTATAACAGGGAATGATTTAAATATCGTATTGGTTATTCTACAAAAATACAGCATTTTCTCTATAATTTATCGCCACTATGTTCCTCGTAATTGATCTGTCATCATCCCCACTACTGAGGTGAGATAATTCCCCCAAGGGGCCCTAGTGTTGCCTTTGACACACCGCGAAGTTCAACGGCTGAGTAGTGTAACCTGATTCGAATTCAATCGACTATGAAAAAATATTAATTATCTATGAGACAATGATAAAACCTTTTTATTCCTGATTTTTACAAAATTAAACGTTTACTAACGTATTAGTAACATTTTTCTGATTAAAATAAAACCGAACACTATATAGTTTAAATCGCAATATAATAGGTGAAAGAAAATAAGTTAGTGTCATTAAGTAAACGAATATTCTCAAAATTATATCGTGCTTGGTCTTATTTTAATGAGAAAAACCTCACAGTTACATTGGTAAAAGTTTTATTCGATAAAGATTAAAAATAAAAAGGTTCCGTTATCACATGAACATTATCTAGCCGATATGTTTCTTTTCATCAAGCCGACTCCCGCGCCTCTTTTTCTTTTACTCGCGCTATTTTTTTCTAAGTTTAGCAAAATGGCAAATCGTATCTATTATAAACAATCGAGTATTACACGATGATAATTTATCACAGAGAAGTCCCGATTTTCGAATATCGTATGTATCTCATATTGCAGCTTGAAAACACGTAAATAATTCTTTTTTAACAATAAAGCTTAATGCTACAATAGATTTTTAACAAAAATTTGTATTATTTTTACGCCATGCTAACATTCAGACATTTGTTTATATTCTGGAATTTAGCAATTCATAGAAATAGATCGAACTGCGAAATACATCAATTTTTTCTTTTAGTTTTAAGTACAAGTTTAACGTTGCGTCAACTGCTCATTGTTATTAATAACAATTTATATTTACTTTGTATAATCGTTTCGTATAATTAATATCAGTATAGAAGATACAGAGCGACACAGAAGGAATTAACAGCAATACTTTTCTAATACACCAAGAGATTTAACATGTCAGGAGAAGAAAAGGGTACTAGATATGATGAAATACAACTTGTAATTTGTCATTAGAAAAAAGGATAAAAGCTATGCTGAAATTGCGCAATTGTTAGTACTAATTGTAAAGAAAAATATCGCATCGAGTTTAAAAAACACAGAAGACAATTTTTCTCTTCTTAGAAATCTCTTGTAGAATTAAACTTGTTATTGTTGTTAAATATCGATTAACTGTAATGTTCGCATATTTTTAAGATGCAATAAGTGGTTCATATTATTGTAGAATAAGCAATACGATATTTAAATCATGACCTCCTATACAAAGCAACAAATATGGCGCTATAGTGCCGTGTCCAAATATTAATGCGAGTAACTACAAGTACAGATTGAATCTGATTCCACTACTATTACTATACTACTGAAACAAACGGTATCGTTACCGATATTTTACTTTCGTTTTGACTTTGCGTTGCAGGTAAGTCGGTATCTCGATGCTCCGGATATAATCACCGGGAATACGACACCGATGGACCCTGCAGTGAAACAAAGGCTACTACGGCATTTGGATAGTTGCGTGTCGGAATTAGACTTGGATCTGGGTTCGAGGCCGGATAGCGGATTAGGCAGCAGTCCCGGAAGCGTGACGGATCGAGTGACAGGCTCGGGAAGTCCCGGTCCGTTGGAGCATCATGTGCCATCGACTGCACACTGTAGTACAACTTTGAATCCGGTCGGCTTGATAAAAGCCGAAATACCGGATATCGAACCAGCCCGACCGGATAGTAGTACTACCGCTGGCGATGAAAACAACAATAATAGCAACAGCAGTAGCAACGGCAACAGCCGGCCAACTTCTGCCTTCGGTCAGGTTAATACGACCAACCTTGATTCTCATCATCATCCACCTCCGCCTCCTCCACCTGGTATACCAGTTATCGACCAGGCGTCTAGTTCACAGCAAAATCCAAACATGCTTTCGGTCGTGCAAGTGATACCATCCAGATTGCCCGATGGTCAAGTAGTTTTCCTTCTTCCTAGTCATTACGTTCAGCTCGCAGCTGCTGCCGCAGCGAACGGTATCAGTATCGGACCGAATCCACCGACGGCCATATGGGCCGCCACTAACATGTCTTTTCTCAAGGCGACGGACAAACTCGCCGCGAAACGGCCTCACGAGGATATACAGGAATGGCAGGACGCGGCCACCGTTGCCGTGAATGCTGCTGCTGCTGCTGTTGCCGCTACCGTCGCCGCTGCCGCTACGTCCGGCAACGCTTCTGTTTCCGCTTCCATTTCCGCTTCCGCCCCCGTTTCTACCTTTGCTACCAATGCCATCTCAGCCATTGGTTCCAAACCAAGTAAGAGTCCGCGACTCGAACAGCCGGAACAGCCGCTTGACTTTACAACTACCTCCAAGAAACCAAAATCTAACACGAGAGCTTCGTTACCAGCCGTCGCTAACGTCGAGCACCACCTTCAGCAGCAGCAGCAACAACAGCTTATAGGTCGTTTAACCACGGAAGGAGCGATCCCGTCGCACTCGGAAGACAGGCCGTCCAGCCACGCGAGTGGCGAGTTCGTCACGGGGATTCGTTCGCCTTCTCCTCTTCAACAACCGCAACAACCTGCAAAAGACGAAGAAGGAATGTGGAGGCCTTGGTAGATTCTTATTCACGCCTCTGTGGTTGCGGATCTACGAAAATGTGCTATCGTGTACATTGTATAGTATCGTTGTTGAACGATGGAACGATGAGAAAAGAGTCACTTTTGGAAAATCATCTTCTACGTGTACGACAAGACACGATGCACGTATTGTATTTTCGGAATTCTGTAAAAGTGGAGCGAATCTGTGTTTGAATCTCGTCGTCGTTTAAAATACTGCGATAAGGTGTGGAATAAAGTTTGAGAAGGATAATAAAAGCGTTAATGACTAGCCCGAATCTTGCAATTAGTGCGCATTATAATCGATAGAGGGACGATTGGCAAGTTAATTGGCGCATAGTAATTATTTACAGTGTCAGTGTCCTAACAAAACTGATGTACACTTGCTATTTAGATGTACGAATTATTACGTAGTGGTTTGTTACGACACGATCGTTATTCGTTCGTTTAGTGCAAGGAGTGCCTAATTGAAGAGAAGCGCTAATCAGGGAAGAAGGAAAAGACATTGTGCAAAATCTGCGTATTACGAGGATTCGACAAGCATTATCTGTTCGAAACATTCAAAACTAACAGTATATATGTATACATGTATATGAGAAAAATCTAATACGTTATAGAATCCGAGTAACGAAAAAGGGTTTCGCGCATAGTACTTTTATTCCGCCGTCGTGTACATAAACCCCGATTGGAATTATAACTAATGCCAGATATAGATTTATTTTGATGTTAACTAGGTGTATATGCGTATGAGACAACGTAGAGAGAATGAAGCGAATGGGAACGAATCTGTGTATCGTGAGTAAATAGTGAAGAGACGTCAGTTCACGTTCTAGATGAATCACAGTTTTCATCTAAATATACTTCTGTAACTGCTATGTTGAGATTCAAAAATCCTTATTCAATGTACTTAGACATCGGTCAATATAAATATGCATACTGACAAGTCATTAACCTTTTCGTGATTATCCTCTGAAATTTAAGTGTGACCTTTAGAAAAGGCTTATGTGAATTCTGCATTCCAGAATCCCGCAGACGAAAGAAATTAATAATGACTTCGATACAAATCTATAAAGTTACGTGAAAAATTCTGCTAGTCAAACTAGAATATATTTTTAAAAATCACCTTTTACCCTCTTATATTTTACAAAATATCATTCGAATCGTCGGAAATAAATCTTTTTTGTATATTTATTCAATTTTCATAAAAACAATACGAATTTCGGACACTTACAAATCTGATAATTCTGAAAATTCTAGTTTTAGAAATATAGTAAAATCTCGATTATTATTGGAACATCGATTAATGAAAAATTCAGAGTAATTCCTTATAAGATGAACTGGGGTATACAACTCAGAATTGAAGAAAAATGTTACACTTTTATTCAAAAGCTTTTATTTCTGATTAATATTAATGTTTACAAAAAAATTCAAAATAAATAATTTTCTCTCGTGTGAAAACGAAGTTGTTCGATTAAAATGTGAAACAATATCCGAACTGCATGTGTTATTAAGTTTCATCGTAATTTTAAAAAAAGTGTAGTGGAAACATCGATATGATGATGATATACAGTAGCTTATGAAAGTATTCGAATGCTTATAGAAACTTTTTATGAATATAGTATGTATTATGTGTATTATACGAAACTGTTTTGAAATTTCATTAACATTCTATGATGGGCCTGATTCCTATGATTATGTTGGTAAAACTTGAAACAAATCCGAAAATGTCGGAAATGTAATAGAAACTACAAAATATTTAGTACTAGTATGTATATATTTCGCAGAGATTACAAAAGTACTTAAACAGTTATTTATCCATTATATTAATAAAAGACTCAATATTCAATGACAACAGCTTTAACACTTATTATATGTTTAAGAAATTCGTGCTATATACTAATTTTTTACTAAATATACATTTGCATTAAGTGTAACTTCTATATACATCTTGAAATCAGCTTCAGTTTTTATCAGTATAATCGCCACAGGTTCCATTACAGTATTAATGTGGATCCAAGTATCAGGTGAGTGCAAAAGTTCTGCCGGTGTCTACGTTATCTATCGATTTCTTCACTGTTAAATAAATTATGATGCATTCAAATGAGAGGTAGTTCTGTATAATAACTACAGATTCCCTATTTCAATGTAATATTCTGGGTGCAGTCGAATAACATGTACAAATGGACATAGGGTGGTTTCTTATGAAAAGACAAAAAGAAGATTAATAGAATAACATTTTTTCATATGTCACTTTGTATTCGAGAACATCAACTTTGAACCAATGTCGTATACATAGTCTGGAAACCTACCATGGCGGTGGTAAGGCTCGTAATATCGAGAGATGTGCTTAACAAATCAACCGCTGGCTGTAGCGCTGGGCTCGATTTGATAAACTTTTGCATTTAATCACCAGCGACGACTCGTCAACGAGGTACACAACAGACTTGACGTATAACGCTTTTTCGTGTCCCACATTTCGAGGATCACCTGACGGCTGACCCTGTATACCATTTTCATATCGTATGCAACGTTACCGATTCAGTATAGTAGTGGTTTGAATTGAATCTAAATTTTCCTATGGAATTACAAGTAAGGTAAGAACAGGACGCCTTGCAAATGAAGTGTAGAATCCTATACTTCTCCAATCTGTACTTTTTCATATCATGATACAACTTATTATAATGGTACAGAGCCTGTTACGTACAATATATTCCTAATGTTTTTCAATTTCAATGCATCCCGACTGCTGACACTTCTCGATATTTTTGGAATTATTAATTTAATATATACAATTTTCATTCGCTCCCATTCACAAAAGTTTAAGTTTCTTAAAAAATAATTTTTTAAATACAAAAAACTACTTTTATCACCCGAATATCGTAAATCAATTTTTAATTGGCGAAACTGTGCTGAACTGTATTGAAAATTACTTCTCCTCTGATTTCGATGATTTTTGGATATGTTGTAGAAATCAACATTTTGAACAACTTTTTGCTCTATCGGCTATCTATCGGCCGGCCACAGTTTCCGAGATTATTCACACAATAATTTTTTAAATACAAGAGACTACTTTTATCACCCGAATATCGTAAATCAATTTTTAATTGGCGAAACTGTGCTGAACTGTATTGAAAATTACTTCTCCTCTGATTTCGATGATTTTTGGATATGTTGTAGAAATCAACATTTTGAACAACTTCTTGCTCTATCGGCTATCTATCGGCCGGCCACAGTTTCCGAGATTATTCACAATAAACTATCGATATTACTACAGTGAATTCTGCCTATAGTTGTAATGTTAGTTGTCGACATAGAAATATAAAGACAGAGTATATAGCGAGTTATATGTTACTGGATGCGATATAGGAATAGAAAGAGAATGTCGCATGTGTAGCCCCTTCTGTCCTTGTCTAATCAGACATGTACATTGACGCCGCTTGTTGATCGGTGTTATACACTTACATATTTACTGTACCAATGTGCACGCATTATTAAGCAAGGACAAAAGCTTCTATGCAGCGTTCTCTCTTTATTCCTATATCGTTCTTTTAGCTTGTTCATGCGTCTTTATGATTGTCGACTGCCTTGCGGCAGCCGGATTTAAAACCTAACTTCTATCTTTTGTTTATATGTAGTACATATGTATAAACGAAGGTTGGGGCCAAGCTTGAGTATTCCACGGATCCTTCGAATTACGACACCGTGCACGACTGCATATTAAAAATGATTATCATTAATGGACTGGGTTAGATTTTTGGATTAGTCTTTTAAATCCGTCATGAGGCCATAGATTTAGTTAATAAATAATAACATAATTGCAATTCATATTAAGCTTTATTTTTTATTGCCCTGAAATTTGAAATATTTTAACTATAATCAAAGAATTTAATTATTCGGTTGTCAAAATCGTGTTATGTAGCCTCGCATGTGCAATTGTGAATGATTATTTAAATTTGTAAAGCATGGCACGAAGATATAAAGATCAATGGCTGTTGGATGTAAACAGATCGTCTAACATTTTTCATCAAACTCATTATTCGTGTCTCAGTTACTTGTATTATTGAGATTTTACGCAAGTTACGAATGTTGTTCATTCCTACTTTCGATCATTATTTAGATCAAGGTCCTTTTCTCTCCGATTTCAATGTTTTTCGAATCTGTTGTTGGCACTATGATTCTCAACAACTTTTTCCTATACATATAACCGCCGCCCTGTAGACCATTGACGACTTTATGAAGATTTCATGAAAAGTATGGGTATGTACACATACATATTATTGAGATTTTATACTAGTTACGAATGTTTTACTGTATAATCGTGTGAAGTGACAAATGAACGCCGAATTAAAGGAACAACAACGTACGTAGATCTTAAATTTCCTAACGAATGCATAGTTGACAAATCTCATCCTAGAACGTGGTTGCCACATTTCGATTATTGTTCTACGCTCGTCAGAATAAAATCCAATAGAATAGCTATAGCAGCTTTACGGTTTCATAGAGGTAACACTATGCGACCCAGTAACTTTATATTTTCAATAGTAAAATGGCACGATATTTTTATCTTTTTGCAAGTTAACATATGTTCTAATTTTAAAACTACGGGTCTTATTTTCTACATCTTTTCAATACCTATATTTGTTAATCGAAACTTTTTTGTGTAAAATCATCATGTCTCTTTCTACACATGAAAGAACTACTCGCTTTTTTACGTTTTTATGGGTATTTTTAATCAACGATTTCCCGAAGTTCTTTATGCAAGGTATAAATGCCTACCCTGAATAAATCCCTGATGAGGCATTGGGTGCTTAACGTAAATTTATGTTAATACATAAATGTATGCTATAAAACAATAAATATATATCTATTAATAATAGAAAAAAGTAATACAAAAATTACTTATTTACCTACAATGATATTAATAATAATAATAGTTAATTTAATAAGCATAGTTAAATGACAGTATATGCGCTATTTAAATGGCTGAAGTTGTGCAGGATTTGCTGGATTTCTGCTGCCTTCCTGTCGTCTAATTACGCTACGCAGAGTTTGTTACATTCTGCTACCAATCTTCACGCAAATGGTCACGCAATTCTATATTCGTTGCTTTGTACCAAAGGAAACGAAAAATGAAGAAACAAGACATAAATAGAAAGAAAAAATAGAAAATGACAGGAGCTAGACTAGGTAAGATGATACTAAAACTATATGGAAGATAGAGAAATAGGACTATTTCGACACGATAGCTTAAGAAGGGAAATACATTGAATCTTTTATACGGGTTAAATTTATTCAAAAATACTAGAATAGTTTATTGGACGGAGTGGTCGAACTGAACGCTACGTAGTTCATGACCGATATCTTGTCTGCGTTGACTCGGCCATCTGACGAGTGGAGTTTCCATAGTGTAAGTTGAATGTAAAAGTATGTTGATCGTAGATTAAGGTAAATATAACTGAAAAGGTAATTCTAGTTGTCATGTTGGTTATACGTTATACTGGTTTGTTTCCTTCGCTCAAAATTGCCAGCGAGCATAAGTGTTGCAGCTGGAGAAGTGGACTCCAGCGAATAACGACGAATACCAAGAGGACTAAAGAAGAAGGAAAAAAGCGTTTAATCGCTGATAATGAGGAAATGGTGAAAAGAAAGAATGGAACATAATAGCAATGTTGATTTAGTGTAAGAGTTTGCGGAGACATGGGTTAGTTTCGTGAAAATTGTAAAATATGTAAAAAGAATGTAGATTAGATGTGTGAAAGTTGAAAGAAGTAAAAAGGGAATGAAAAGAGAGTATAAAATGATAATAGTTACTACGTAAGATAATATAATTTTGTGGATGGTAGAAGAATGGATTTATTTTGGTTTTAGGAGATTAAAGAATAAATAAAGATACATTTAGAAAATATATGTGAGTTTTTCATTTGACTATTAATCATAAATTGTAAAATTAGGATTGAAATATAGTTGGTATATAGAATATAAATATAAATATAAAAAATATGTAGTTGTAAAATATGTGGGTAATGAAATAAAATGGTATGATCAAAGGTATTAATTATAATCTGAAAATATATTAGTAAGAAATAACACGGGTGGAATTTTGTAATTACAGGGATACTATATGGAAAGTGATTAATGTTAAATGAATTCTATTTAAAAGAACGAAAGGTATTAATAATAAAATATAAGGATATTATTAAAAATAGTAATTATATAATGATAGGAAATGTGGTGGTAAGTATGGTGGGTTGTAAGTGTGGATGAGATTTATGGCTTGGTACCAGATAGAAAGGAAAGGAAAATGAATTCACTTGGAATCCGCGTGTCTGTGACAGTCTTCAGGTCCGGTAATCCACGAATGAATGTATCTATTGCGCTATCTGCTAGCGGTTTAATGCTCTCATTCGTGATCTTCCCGTATTTGTCCTTGAGTGCAATCTGAGTTCCGTTGATAAGAATGCGAATATGGTCATAGAAATTACCGACGGTTTCATTATGGCACATCTACCCCCTAGCTATTTCACGTTGATAATACAGATACGTTTTATCGACTGCGAATTGATCTTCGAAATGTTTAATCAGTTCGTTACCGGCGTAAAGTATATCTGTAAATGCTATAATGGGCATGATTCTATAGTTTAGATAATACTGCATTTACGAACAAACCTTGCAGTTCTTTAGGAATATGTTGCCATTCTTAATGTTTTGCAGAAAATCTTCCAAAGCATACTCGATTCATCGAAATATGGAATGTTAATGATCGTGTGCTGATGTGTGAAGCTCTCAGTTATCGATGACATTACCGTGTCATTATTATTGTTAGTAGTATTATTAATCACTTGCCATACTTTGACAAGTCTGATTCGTATGAGAATTTTGAGCCAAACCTAAATATCACGAGTCAGGCTCGTGGTCTTAACCTCGGGCCAAGTATGAATGTCTCGAATGGGGTCTTTTGTCCCAATGTGCTACTTACGAGACATTTTCGTGGCGCAGATAACAGCTAAAAGCTAAACAAACATAGGCACTCGGAGAGACCAAGAAAGTTGTTCATATCATAAGATAGTTTATGTGCAAATTAATGCTAATAGAGAGAAAGAAAGAGCGAGTTTAAAGAGTTGAAAAATTTAGAATGATTCAGATATAGAGTGAATGTATAATGTTGAGATGGGTCTAACTTCAAGGAAAACACCATATCTTTTCTAATGTTTAGTTTTCTTAGTTCTTAAAACCATTGAGTATTGTTTAGCACTAAATCAATTTGATGGGACCTAACGAACATCCTGCAGCCCATCGAAACAACAATGTAGACAGTGTCCCAGGGTCAGCACATAGTAACAGTATGACCACCTTTGACCTAGGGCTCGGCGACATCCTCCCCATAAGAGTTAAACCTATAGTATATAAACCTAACCTCAAAATCAGCTCTCGACACTCTGTTCTAACATTCTTAACCGTGACTCTGTTGAATTCACATAACAAACTCTCCTAGTCTGAATTTTTCTTACCTTGTTCGTGAAACGTTTAATTCTACGCGAAATCATTCGAACGACGCGAGGAAATAAACAGTGTCCCCGACGTGACACCAGCGTGCGGATCTGGACTAGCATACACATTGTACTAATACTTAAACTTACTTAAATATATTTCTATTATATATTCATCCACGCATTTCCTCTTTCTCTATTACGAGGTAAAACTTTAACATATAAAGATCGGGTTATCCCATCGTTGCCACCAATTCGGTTGTAACTCGCTGACCTATATTGTATATTCATGTCACTTATGTAACTACCCATTTAAGTGCTCTTTGCAGGTAGAGGGCATCCTGTACCGAAGTTTCGAGCAGAAGTGAAACTTCGAGAAACGATTAGGGATGGGTCGCAGAATTTCTTTTTGAACTGGAGGAGGGAAATCACCTTCGACGAGGTACTGCACATAGAGAAACATTGGGCCAAGTTTATCTTCTTCGGAAATATCAAATTTATGACAGCTTCTGTTTTTGACATACGAATCATGCATACATACATGCATAGAGAATCTAAAAGTATTGTTCGAAAATACTAAAGAGAATAGTTGCGACCAAGCTAATGGGTCCGATTCAAAAGTAACCTCTTGTATTCGAACATGGATTAGAAAAATACCTATGAATATTTTCACATTTTTGTTTCATCGTATTGGTCGGAACAAAGCTTTCAGAATAAATTAGAATATTTAGAGTAAGAGGAAAGGCATTGTTTTATTTTAGAATTTAACAGCATGTTTAATTTTGAAATTATTCTTTTGTCCTTCTAGGTTGATTATAAAAGCATTTAATAAATATAGTCTTGATTCCATTATTAGTTTTTTGAGCTTACAAGTTATGGACTTGAGATATTAACTGCATTTTAACCGATTTTATGTATGTATAGAGAGTTAAATAAATATAAGATATGTCATGTCTTTGACAAATGATACTATACCTTCAGATCGTTGGAGATTTGTTAGAAAAGGCTATCGCAAAATTGACTTTGATTTTGAATTTCAAGGTCAAAACTACAAAATAACACAAATAATAAGTGTTTCCTGAGTTGGTTTTTAGCATAAGCAACTTGAATACTGAGATGCATCGACCAATGTATAAAGAAACGTTATTCTATTTATGAAAAAGTATTTCACCTTCATATGTCCTCTACGTGTTTATCTGAAAAAGAATTAATAACATCAAATCGTGCTTTCTTCGACGCCATTAAACTCTTGCGTAAAAAGTTTCTTCATATAGTAAGCAATTTTGCAACAATGTAAGATCATGAATTTAAGTGCTTTATTCTATTTAAGATGGACTATCTCACGTGCTAAGAAATAATTTGCTGTTTCCTAATTAACATCAAGTTACTTACTTTCTATCTATCTATGAAACGTAAACATATTGTAAATAATGTCCATGCAATGCATTCATCAGCAAATGAAGCTTTAAAATTATTTTACAATAGAGCGATTGATTTGGGATTCACTTCTTTCCTCATGACGAGCTACATAACTATATAGCTACACTCTATAATAAAAAAATTTAACTTTAAAATTCACCTTATTTGGATAAACTTCCGAATGTCACCAAAGGCCGATCTAAACAAAATTTGATGGGAATCATTATATGAGATAATATACTTCAAATATAAAATATCAGCTTCGGGAAATCATGCGTTTCGAATATACAGGCCCCTATATAACAACAGACTTGCTAGCTGCTATTAGGTAGCGTCGGCAACAGATTTCCGACCGTGATTTATCTAATCCAAACTAATTCTGATAACTCTCTTTAAAAAGAGTAGGTCGTTTTTTTCTGCCCATTGAACGTTTTTGAGTTTAAATATTTACGTACATATTTGTCCCTTAGCCATATGTATCATTCATACCCACATTGTTATATTAATTACCGAAAATTGCATCTAATAGCTGTAAATATCTATTATATATTGGATCTTGTATCTTCTGGACGCATGATTTCCCCAGAAGATAAGATTTTATATTTTAGATCTACTATCTCATCCTATGATATCCACCATATTTCGTCTTGATCGACTATCGGTATTCGGAACTACAGCTCTTTTTCTAATAGTTCTTCGTCGATCCGAAAGTGTAAAATCATATGTAAAACCCATAACATATGTTTGTTAAACACCCTGTACCAAGTTTTCTAGGTATTCAGAACTTTTTCTACATATTTTATAGCTGTTATATAGAAGCTAAACAACGAGACGTTTGATTAGTTTAGATAATTCTCTTGTTAATGAGTCGATCGAAATTTTTTTATTTGATATAATATAGTTCAAAGAAAACTTTAAGATGGTTATTCTAATCTTTATTAATTCGTCTTTTTTTCGAGTTTTCAAGGCTACCTATAGTTTCTTATAGATAAACCTATTATTTTTTTACACTTATTATAACAAATACTATACAATATATTCTTGCATATGCTGTCAAATATAAATATGTATAACATATGCATTATGCAAAAAATGCAAATAAAAAATATATATTTAGAAACCATGAAACACATTTCTATCGAGGTCGCATTGTCTTATCTGCTTTCTATAAAAATATGCATATGTATATATATCCGCTATTTTAATAATAATAATTACTAAAGGAAATAATGCCGCGTTTTCAACACACAAAGATAGTCGGAGACGTAGCACATAGTGACATATTTCGAAAAATTAGAAGTGATTGTTTACAAACGGAACGTTAAAAACTCATGTTTTCTCACTACTTCTCATTAAATTTTCATCAAAATAAATCGCAAGTATAAGAATACGTTATTTGTATGCGTCAGGTCATACTTTTCCACCAGTTAAAGAAAAAATATTATTCGCAAAATAGTTCCATGTTTGGCATGAGACAAACTACTATCGCAGATTGTACAAGAAAGAGCTGTTAACCGTGGTACATGCATAGGAGAATTGCCTGGAATATTCAGCATTAAGCAAGGGCTCGATGATGGAGACTCGATGGTGAATGGATGTTGATGAGAATAAACAAAGTGAACGTTTCAAATATATTGACCACACAACATAACTTAAGCAGCAGCACGAGGACAAAACGAGTGTTCCATAAAATTTCTTCCACAATCTAACAGACCAAGTCTCCTAAGTATTAGAAAACTTAGATCTAAATCTAAAGGTCTTAAAACTGTTACAGTGTAAAAAGTGTCAGTACAAAAAATTCAGAGAATGTTTAAGACTAGCTGGGTACAGTGACTGGTAGAGTAGCCAAGAATGAACTCTTTATTTATAAGGTAAATGGGAGAAAACGAATAAACTTTGCAAAGGAGTTAATTTTTATGACTAAATCGAGGTGGAAAGATGTGACGTCTGTGAACGAAGGCAACTTTAATATCCATAATTTTGATACAAGAACTAGACTTGTGCACTTTTTATTTGAAAAGAAAATAATGAGTTAATAGATCAAAAAATTATTTCAGACGAGATAAATAAATATATTTGAATATTGTTGAAAAGCGATAGTTTCCATATAGGCTATACACAGTTGAACTTATTTTACGTATTTTTAGAGTCACGAGTTTATTTCGTCACACGTTCGTTCCCTTGGTTAGCTAGTGTTTACCGAGTAGTTACTTTTATTTATTATTTACATGTAATAAAATATTTTCAAATTTAATTCACATGTGTTAGTTGGTGATTATCAATCAACTCTAGTTAATGGGATGTGAGTCGAGATGATCATGAAAAATAGGAAACTAGATGTAAAACAAGTGCGCGTGATCAAGAATTTTGAGGTTAACTTGAGTGCAGAAACTCTGTGTGTCAAAATAAGTGTGCGAGTTTATCAGGGATCTAGACATTAAAAAAAAAAAAAAAAAAAAAACAACTTCAACACATGAAAGATATAAATGGAAGCGTTGCTCATAGAAAATGACGTTTGGGATTTGGTGAATGAAAGAAAAGTGAAACCGAGCCACGATGACGGCAGAGAAACCGGCGATAGTGAAGTGAAATTCAATATAATTCTCTTGGTAAATCCATTGGAAATAAAACAAGTCAAAGGATGTAGTAGTTCCTGCGAGGCATAGCTAATGTTGGATAGCATATATCAATCTCGGAGAACAGCTCGGGAAGGCATTCTGTTAAAACAACATGTGTTGTAACGGATGCAAAATTACGGTGATGTACGTGAACATGTACGTAAATTCTTTGATACAGTTGATAAGCTAAATGAAATAGAAATCCCCGAAAAAGGGGAAACCGGAGGAGAGTAGGTTGCGCAATCGGGAGGATTTCAAATGTAAATGTCATTAGTGCAGAGAAATCACCTACAAAGCCAATGAATGCAAGAAGAAAACGGAAAGAGCCAATCGCTTGCAGAAACAGGCATAAACTGTATTGTATTGCGCGCGAATGAAGATTTCTCGGATACGAAAACAGCAAATCGAGCGGAAAGTATACGCTGCGATAATGTTTAGTGTTTGGACAGCACAGCGAACCATGGAATTTAGCTACCAGTGCGTCGTCTGAAATTGTCGCCAGATGAAAGGTATCATTCGCTGTAGATGTTCAAGGAGAGAAGAAAAATATGACCTTGAAAAATACGTTGGAAGATGATAAAGTTGCCGTTTACAAATAGTTCGGTGAAAAAAGACAAGATATTCGACTTGATACACTTGAATCTTTGCGGTTCGATGAAGATTCCATCTGTTGGAAAGGCCAAGCACTTTATTACATTTATCGATGATAAGTCATGATGCGAGGTAAGCTTTCTGAAACATAAAAGTGAGGCTTCTGACGATTTTAGAAGTTTTAAGGTTATAATAGAGAACCAGAAGGAGAGAAGAATAAAATATCACCGATCAGACAATGGTACCGTTTTAATTGAAACCTCCTGCTCAGAATATCCTGGAGATTTCATTAGTACTATCGATAATTGTCTATAACGTGAGCGTGCCAAGCGCACGATTTCTTTTTGTTCTGTATGCAGTAGAAGCGAAGTGAAAGAAGTCGAACGTTGAAGCTGCGCTTGAAGATGACGAGGCTGAAAATGAAAAGATGTAGTACGAGTCGAGACTCCGGAAGAACAAGAAGGACTTTAACCAGTTGGAGGAAAAGGCCAAAAAATATAATACCAGGAGCCATGTGCTACCACCATATGAGCGGAATTTGAAATCGCCAACTTTAAGTAGACTATTAGGTTAGGTAGTGTTACCTATTAAGTAGGCTATTGCAGGGGAATTAGGTCGTGCAAAACATGTTCAATCCGGATGGTACTTTGGAGCTCGACTGGTGGCTTGAGGATTTGTCGAATGTCTCGGGGTCCACTTTAACGAGACTTTTCCACCAATAACTCTTATGACCTCTATGCGCCATGTTTTGGCCATAACGGCTAGAAACGGAATGCACACCGTTTATGGATTACACACCGTTCTGTATCGTATCTCATTCTCTCCCACTCGTCTGCATCAAAGTTCACACTCATTCTTCACACCAATCACGCACTTACTGGTTCGGCGGGCTGTTCGGAATTTTTCCCTTAGTAATATAGAAAAATCTTTTCACTTTCGATAGTCATGTGTCGTCTGGTAATCCTCAAACCTTTCACCAACCCTGCTCGACTGAAATAAAATTGTTTGCAAATAAATAGCAAAATATAGTTTGAGAATATAATTTTGTTATAAATTATTTGTTTGCCAAATATTTGATCATTTCAAATAATAATAGAAGATAAAGGGTAATAAATGATTGTTTTTTCTGTATAAAAAATATACAATATCTATTCTCATATGGGCGACATGCATGGATCAATTGCTTCAGAGGTAATCTAGTCGGAAATACAAAGTGATTCGATTGTGGCGGACTAATTAACTTTCATTAAATATTCCTATTTTAAAAATATTCTTTTATTTAATAAAGATTAATGAAAACGGCTCTATTTTCTAAATAAAAGTTAATAGTTTTTGAGGATCCTTATTTAAATAATATGTTTCATTTAAGGGGGATTCTAGTTAATTTTAGGAGTTCCGGCTAGGGATTACACATCCATTTTTTTTAAATTCTTTAAGGAAATGCAAACGGATCGATTTTTCAAAAATTGACTCCACAATAGCCGTTAATAGAAAGTAATTACAATTCCGTTTTTATGATAGAATTCGATTGCCAAAAATTGCAAAATTTCTATTTTGATGTATATATTGAGTATTGATAATATAATGAGTAATTAAAACAATTATTTTTACTTAAAATTTCACATTTCAAAAAGTATTTTTATATTAAAGTTGTGAATTTTGATTTCGGCCACGAATATCCAGTGCAAATGGATTCCAATCCCAAATTGTGCAGCGATCAGTACGAACAATGTTTTCCTATATATATATATAAGGAATGAACTCGCCGAGTTTTCAAGATATTCATGAAAAACTGTTGGCCCAACACAGTATCTCTACCTAAAGATGTGCGCTGTGGCAGGGGCTGCGTCTGTTTTGTTACCGGTCGCCGGCTACTTATCTTACGGTTGGGGGTTGTGCACAATTCTATATGTGAAGCTGCAGGAAATGTTCGTCATAACTCATTTAAAAGAATATTATCAATGTATTGGCTTTAGGTTTAGGTTAGACTTTCCAATCCGGCTGTCGCGAGGTGATCGTCAACGCTTGCGTAAAATAATAATGATTATTCTATTAAAATATACACAAAATAATATCAATTATTCATTTGCTATTGTTTTTATAATTAATTTGTTACAATTTCATGCAAGTGTCGTCGCAAGCTGCCTTGCGGCGACCGGATTGAGAAATCTAACTCAAACCTAAACCCTACATATATAAATACGTTACCTTACGAGGCCTTTAAGATAAATGACCGGCATTCAGTAACCCATACTGATGCGTATGCTGTGACAGACACATAAGTATAGACAGAATTTACTGGTATCAGCTCTTTTTCGCGAACATCTTGCAAACTAAAGCCAACCGTCGGTTATATGTATAAAAAAATTCTTCAAAATGTTTATATCTATAATATGTTTAAAAATTATCGAAACCAGGGGATGGTTAACAACATACTCCTTCTGTTTGATTCTGTGGTTAGACATAAGGTTATGAAGATGAAATTATGAAATTTTAAGTGAAAGTTAAGTTAACTGTATAGTTATTTGATAGTTATATATTTATAGTTAATTGAATAGTTAAGTCAATTGTTTTAATTTCTCATTGCTTTTAAAATAAATCTGCAAACATGTTTTCAGCGCCGGTCGTGAGGTGACTGGTAACCAATTCACACAGACATGTTGATACGGGAGCACAATTGTAGGCAGAATTTACGAATCGTGGATATCTTGGAAAGTAAAACCTACGGTCGGTTATACGTATAGGAGCAAATTGTGCAAAAGGTAGAGCTTTACAACATATTTAAAAATTGTGGAAATTGGTGAGGAGGTAGCTCTTCAGAAATTTCATTTAGTTCTGTATTTCATTTTTATTTTAATTTTTAAATATTTACTCTTTTTTTATTGCGCCAATTAAAAATAACATTTTGTCTACTTTATGATGGTTACAGAATCATCGCTTGAAATATTCCCAGAGGCGTTTGCCAAATTTTTCATCATGATAGCCTGATTTTCCTCCAAACGATTATTTTTCATTCCGTTTCAATATGTTAGGTGTGAGCACCATCTGGTGCTGTAATGAAAGAATTGCGTGTAACACTTTTTCCCTTCACATTAACTTCATCAGCAATCGGCAGGGAATTTAACACTAGAATTACCGACGTTTAAGAGGTAGCTATCTCTACCAAATCCAGTCAAATGACTGGTCTTTAAAAAATACGTAATAATGGAATATTTTTATACTTATTGATTTATTATTATCTTAGAAAAGGAACTACATGTTTTGAGATTATAAAAATTATATAATAACAACTATAATAATAACAATAAGTACAATATTGAAGAATATTTAGTACCCAAATCTTTGGTAACAAGAATATTAAAATAAATTTTCATTGATAAATATAAGAAGTATAATATAATAATATAATAATAAACGTAATAGGCATAATAGAATAAATAAAATACAAATATAATTTAAATTATGAGGTACAAAAGTTATCATTCGTAACATTTCTTACTGTAAAGATATAGGAGGGATTCGGAAATACAAATAATTTACTTTATTCATATGTCTTATACTCTGAAGACCTCGTAAACCTACTCGCACGAACGCTTGTTGTCAACCGACTTTTTCAGATGCTTCTAAACGACTGCCAATCGTCTTTTGTCCCAACTAAGGCCTGGACGCTCTCTGATGCTTACACACACATTCACATGTACAGTGTAAATGTATCATCTTCCTAACACGCCTCCTTACATTTACACTGTAAACTTTACCGTATTTACATGCTTTATCGAATTACTTAACAGAAACTTTAACACTTATTGCCTTATTTACATTCCTCTTAGTTTACATTTATCCATGACCTAAACCTTTCGAATTTCTCTCTACACAGTGCCTCCGTAAAAATATCCGCAGTATTTTCGTCTGTACTTTAATTATATTTATCTTGGTTTCCTCTAAGCACTCGTGAACGTAGTGGTAATGAACTTCAATGTGTTTAGAATTTTTTGTAAAATTTCTGTACTTTGCTATACTTATCACTCCACAGTTATCCTCATAAATTTCTACAGGGTTATCGTTTAGATTTAAATTGAAGATTTTCATAATTTCTCTAATAGATATTAATTCACTCACCGCTTCTGATAGAGCTACATACTCTGCATACGTCAAAGCTTTTGCCACACACCTTTGTTTCTTAGACTTCCATCCAATTACATTTCCATACGATCTAATTACATATCCAGAAGTCGATTTCCTATCTAAATGATCTCCTGCCCAATCAGCGTCTACATAACAATCTATCGTTTCACACTTTTCATTCCTTTTATAATCTAACCTTAAATCTCTAGTCCGGTACAAATATTTCAATATTTGTACAAAGCATATTTAAAATGTGTCTCGCTACAATAATCTTGGAATCTACTCAGATAATTCACACTATAACTTACATCGGGTCTGGTATTTACACTAATATACAACAATGCGCCAATTAAATTCTTGTATCTTCCTTTTGTTTTTTCTACAAATTAACACATCGTCTACATATATCAATAAATAAACAACATTTTCTCCCTCTCCGTGAGTATATAAGCACAACTCTATGTTATTCTTCTTAAAACCTAATCTCGTCACATACCTATCAAAACACTCATACCAGTCACTCGGACTTTCTTTTAACCCATAAAGCGCTTTCGATAATTTACAAACTCTATTCGTTCCGTCTGCATATCCCTTTGATTTACATATACGTCCGAGGTTACTTCACCATTTAAAAAGCCAGTTTCTACATCCATTTGCTCAATGATTAATCCATTTTGACAACAGTATGATAGCAATATCTTAAAGGTCTGATTACTCGTTACTGGGGAATATATGTCATCGGCTACGTTTCTTTGTTGGAATCCTCTTACCACTAACCTAGCCTTATACCTGTCGTCTGATTTTCTCGTGTAAACCCATTTTACATCTAATACTTCTTTGCCTTTTACCCTTTCTATCAATTTCCAAGTTTTATTCTTATAGAGACATTCTATTTCCTTATACATATCCTGTTTCCAATCTTCACTATTTTCGCAACAAATAGCCTCCTCAAATGTACGAGGGATATCTACTCTACAATAATTTGCATGATTCTCACTAATGTTTTCCTTTTCTGGATACCTTACTGGTATTACACGTAGATCTCTTATTACGCGTAGATCGCCTAGGGATGTTTAAGCTTTCTAACTCTTCCTTATTCATGCCGTCCAATAAATAATTATCTTTGCTATCATCGCTATCTGCATCTAATGAATTCTCCTCAAAACCGATACATTTAGTGTCTGTCTCTATGACTTCAACATGTCTAGCTATTGTTATTTTCCCACCTAATAAAACTCTGTACCCTACTTCACTATATCCTAACAGAATTCCCATATCTGCCTTCTTGTCCCATTTGGAAACACTTTTTTGTTCTGGCCTTCTTACAAAAACTTTACTTCCATATAGACGTATATTTTCAACACTTGGTTTTTTTCGGAAGAATATTTCAAAAGGTGTCTTTCTCTCTATAGTATTTGCTAGTATTCGATTTTTCAAGTATGCCGCTGTACATACTATTTCCGGCCAGTACCTTTTATGTACTTTCGCTTCCGCTAACAAGCAACGCGCCATGTCCATAACCGTTCTATTATACCTTTCCGCTGTCCCGTTTAATTCATGTACGTATGTTGGGCAATTATTTATTCTGATGTCTTTATCCCTAGCAAATTTATAAATTCGATCATTTAAGTATTCTTTAGCATTATCGCATCTTAATATTTTTAATCTCTTGCCCGTTAAATTCTCGGCTTCATTTACAAACTGTACGAAAGAATCAAAGACCTCATCTTTTGATTTTATACAATAAATTCTAGCTACTTTACTATAATCATCGATAAATGAAATAAAATATTTTTCTCCATTGAATCCGGTAGTCTTAAAGGGACCACACACGTCCGTATGAATAATTTCCATTATTTCCCTAGCCTTAGTTTGATTATTTTTGAAAGATAAATTATGTATTTTGCTTTCTCTACACACCCTACATTTCAAAAATTCCTTTTCAAATTCGTTCGGTATCCCAGTCACTAGCTGCTCTTTACCCAAAATATTTAAGTATTTAAAATTTACGTGTCCTAGCATCCTATGCCATCTTTCCTTATTACTCATACCACTACGTTCGGCACTGTTTACTAAGTGCTCCTTCCCTTTCAATATACTTTTCATTCTATATGTCCCATTCTCTTTGAACGCTACAGCTGTAAGTTTATTGTTCTCATCTATTACTTTTGCGATATTTCCTTTCGAAATAACCGTATTCTTATTATCTGTTAATTTACCTAAACTGATCAAATTTGCGGACATTTCTTTCACGTAAAATACTTTACTCATATTTATTTTATTTTGTTTTCCAAATACTTCAAAGTAGCTTATAACGTTTCCAACTTTTGTTGCTTTTACCGGTCTATTATCGCCTAAATATATATTTACTGCTTCCTTAAGGTCACTACATTTCTCAAAGTAACTTACATTATTAATTATATGATCGGTACAATCGCTATCTAATAGCCACACTATTTCGTTCTCACTTATCTCATTTGTCTCGCTGCTGTGTGTTGCGTGCGCTGTTGCTATCCATGTGCCTGCTCCGAAGTTACCATGCTTGCTCGTGCCGTCTGTTGATTGACGATAGAAATTTCCACGTCCCCTGCTCGTATTGCTTTTGTTTCCTTTCCTTCTGCTGCGACCACGTGTTGACCCACGCCAATAGCTGTTATTGCTTCCCGCTTGGACGCCATTTTGACACTCTCTCGCAAAGTGCCCTTCTCTTCCACATCTGAAGCATCCTTCCTTTTTTGTAGAAAAGGCGTTGGTTTGCATTTCTCCTCGATTGGATTTGTTTTTCTTCTCTGCTATTTCAATTTTATTTCTCACATATGCTACCGTTTGATTTTCTTCTTTCAAGTACATTTCATCGAACTTTTTCACTATTTCATATGCCGTTTTTTCTTCCCTTATATATTGCAATTGTCTATTTGTGATGGCACTGTAAATTATATTTATTGCCTTCAGATCCTTTTTGTCCCAATCTTCATTGTCTGTTTCGGTCTTCACTCTAGTTGTAACAATCTCGCATTCTTTATACCTGAGAAACATCGTGATTCTTTGCTTCCAGATACCATAATCCTCACCATCGAATATAGGTATCATGATTTGCAATCTCTCCATTTTAATTGATTCCTTATCTCTTACTCAAGCGTTTCTACGTGCTCGAAGTATATTTTTTTCTTTTTATCCTTTGAACGTTTCTTCCCTTACTGAAACTTACTCGACTAACTCGCAAGATTGAAGAACCACGCTCTGTTACCATGTAAAGATATAGGAGGGATTCAGAAATACAAACAATTTACTTTATTCATATATCTTATACTCTGAAGACCTCGTAAACCTACTCGCACGCTTGTTGTCAACCGACTTTTTCAGATGCTTCTAAACGACTGCCTATCGTCTTTTGTCCCAACTAAGGCCTAGGACGCCCTCTGACGCTTACACACACATTCACATGTACAGTGTAAATGTATCATCTTCCTAATAATACTATAAACACTTATTAATCATGTCATAGTACCACGCCAGATAAATTTACTTAAAATTCTCGACGAGAATTGATTGTAAATTAAACGCAAATAAAAAAAAAAAAACTCAACTCTCGAATCCTCACAACTCGACTCTTAGTTGACGACTCCTCACATCTCGACTCTCAATTTACGACTGCCTGTTAATTCGTCCTTCTCCCTTAAGCATCTCTTTGTCTTCTCTCATAGGTCCACCATGTACGTGTTCCGTAAGCGTTCGCGGTCATGGTCACGTAGGGCTTCACCCGCGTAAGTATTCGACTGAAGGCCCAACGACACATTGATGGGCTGCTCGGCTCATTGAAGTTTCCAGACTCTTTTGTCCTGTCGACATTTAGGTTTTCTCGCAACATTGTTTATAATTCACCTGATGTTTCTTAGGCAATTTGTTCACGATACTATAATATTAAAGCTGATTATTTATCAAATATCAGGATAAATAGAAGAATAAACTATCTGTTAGCGCAAAACATGCAATAACATCAGTTGTTCGTACATTAGAGACTTTGAACCTTTTAACGAGTAAACGCCTTTCGCACGTGACTAGATGTTTGTACTTTAATTAGCGTTATTAATGCGAGCACATCGAATTGCGTCACCAATTGCGTTACGGACATGAATATTCAATTTTGAAAATGAATGCAGTATTTTAAGCTGAGTTTGTGTTACGAAATGAGATTTCGGTGAAGAGTTTCAGCACACGGAAACATGAACTATACAGATTATTCGATTTATGTAAGTGTTATTTGAGGGACATAATAATTGGAGTTTTAAGAACGAGACAGCAGTTGGGCTATTTCAAAGATATTGCACCTGTTGGTAAATTTCAACAAGCATCAACCTTTTCGTGCAGGTTGCAACCTTTCCTTACCTTGGACAGTACAATTTCAAAGATCGATTATCAATATCAAATGTGACGATAGTATCGCTCGGGCAACCGAGGCGAACAGATGTGTGTAAGCAAACGTGTGCTCCAGTCAAGTGATTCAGAGAAGTGCTACGAATAGTGATAATGACAAACAATGCAGCAGCAGATATCAACAATCAAGATTGCAACCAAAGGAGAAAAATATTACATAAAAGGGTCGTCAGATTTACCAGGCTTACAGCAACAACAGCAAAATAATAACAACCAAAATGATATGGAAACAGAAGAAATGGAAGAGCAGTGGAGACAGGAGGAGTGCAGACACGACAACGAAATAAGTTACCAAGACGAAAACTGGAAGCTAGCAAAGACTAGCAAAAAACGTAAAATAATTCCAGGCACAAATGCTGCAGGAAACCCAGATACAGAAAAGCAGCGATGGCTGCAAGAATTACCTTTAAGAAACTCCTTCAGCTCACTAACGGAAGAAATAGACAATGACCCGACAAGCAAAACCACAACTAAAACACCTTACATATCAAAACCACCACCAATATTTGTTGAGGCCCAAATAATAGACCCGCTTATTGATCTACTAAACAATATAGTCGGGAAGGATAACTACACAATAAAACAAACAAAATTAGAACAAGTAAAAATTCAAACAAACACCCCAGAAGTTTATAGGAAAGTGATAAATGAACTAAAGGAAAAAAATGCTATATACCACACGTACCAACTCAAAACAGAAAGGAGCTATAAAATAGTTATAAGAGGTTTACATCCAAAAACTAACACAAAAAAATTAAGTGAAGAATCAGGAAAAATTGGCCATGAAACAAGAGCAATCAACAATATGACAAGATACGATACGAAGTAACCATTGCCACTATTCTTAATAGAACTGGAACCCAGAACCAATAACAAGGAAATCTATGAAATCAAAAAAATACTAAATACAATTGTAACAGTGGAACCACCACGCTACAAAAAAGATATACCACAATGCATGCGGTGTCAACAATACGGACACACAAAAAATTATTGCAACAGAAGCCCGGCATGTGTTAAATGTGCAAAAAATCACCTAACAATACACTGCCCATACACAGGAAAAATAGAAGAAGTTAAATGCTATAATTGTAACGGAAACCACCCAGCCAGCTACAAAGGATGTGAAATAAGGAAACAAATACAACGTAAACTGTTTCCTCCACTTCGCAACAGATCACACAATGACCATCAACCACAACAAAGTATAACGGATAACGAAACAACGTTGAAAGCACAACACGAACTAAACGCTATAAGCAGAAACATAGATCCCCAAGGTAAACGAAGCTACGCACAAGTAACTAAAAACATTAGCAAACCAACGCTTACAAACAATCAGAATGAAAACAATAACATCGAAGACGTTACAGACATCAAAGAAATGCTCAAACAATCCATTAAAGGTATGGAAATGTTAGGAAAAATGGTAAGTGATCTAAACACAATACTAAGACAACAAGCACAACAAACAACAATCATGTTACAACTACTCACTAACTTGCTAAGTAAAAAATAGAGATGGACATTTTGAAAATAGCAGTCTGGAACTCCAATGGCTTGCAACAGCGAGCCCACGAAACTAAAATATTTTTGTATAAAAATAATATTGATTACTACTTGTCTCAGAAACACATTTCACCCTAAAACACTACATGAAAATACCGTACTACACCATATACGATACCAAACATCCCTCAGGTAAAGCACATGGAGGAACTGCAGTAATAATAAAAAATGACATCAAGCATCACTTACATAGTCAAACAAATCAAGAACACCTACAAGCAACCACTGTCACAATACAAACCAATGACAATTACTTCCAGATGTCAGCAGTATATGTACCTCCGAGACACAAAATGACACTAAAAAAATGGGAAGAGTACTTCCAATCCTTAGGCGACAAATATATGGCGGCAGGAGACTTTAATGCAAAGCACACATTATGGGGTTCGAGAATTAGCACGCCGAGAGGTAGAACATTAGAAAAATACAGTAGAAGCAGCAACCTCAACGTACTATCTACAGGAAAACCAACGTACTGGCGGACAGACCCCAATAAAATACCTGACCTGTTGGATTTTGCAGTAACAAAAGGGCTAAATGTAAGCAAATTAAAAATAGCAACCAGCCTCGAGCTTAACTCCGACCATACACCAATTATAATAGAATATACAAGCAAACCACTACTTTATAACAAGTCAGAGTCGCTTTACAATAAAACCACCAACTGGCAAACTTTCAAAGAGCTGATCGAAAACAAAATCAACTGCAATATCCCGTTGAAAACACCTGAACACATTGAGCAGGCAATAGCAACTTTGACAGAAATAATACAGGAAGCAGCGTGGGCAACCACCACCTATGAAACAAATAGCAGGCAATCAAAAATTATTCCGCAGGACATCCTAGACAAAATCAGGGAAAAAAGAAAAGCGAAAGCAAAATGGCAAAAACAGAGAACACGAGAAAACAAGAAAAACCTAAATAAACTGGCAAAGGAACTAAAGAATAAAATAAGGGAACATCATAATAATGAATTCTCAAAATTCATCGAATCATTATCCGCGCATGAGAATACCGACTACTCCCTATGGAAAGTCACTAACAAAATTAAGAAAACAGTAAAAACAATCCCAGCAATCAGAAAAATGGACAACACATGGGCCAGAACCAACGAAGAACAGGCAGAAGAATTCTCAAAGCACCTACAAAATATATTTTCGCCGTATGAAATTAATAACAGCATCCCTGGATGGCAAACAAATGAAGAAGTGGAAAATGCCAGCAACACAACTGATAAACGCTGCACCATACTCAGCACAACAGCGCAAGAAGTTACAAACTTAATTGAGGCAACAAAGACAAGTAAAGCACCAGGATTTGACTTGATCAATGGGAAAATCTTAAAAGACCTTCCCCCAAAGGCAATAAGACTAACAACGATAATATTTAACGCAATTCTAAGAATACAGTACTTTCCTACACTATGGAAAATAGCACAGATAGTGATGTTACCCAAACCAAACAAAAACCCACATCTAACTGCATCCTACAGGCCGATATCATTACTACCTGCGTTTTCCAAATTATTAGAGAAAATAATATATAACCGCTTAAAACCAACAATAGGAAAAGAAAAACTAATACCGAACCATCAATTTGGATTCAGGAATAAACACTCCACAATAGAACAAATGCATAGACTCGTCAATGAAATCTTACAGTCGCTTGAAACAAAACAATATTGCACAGCACTCTTTATGGATATCGAAAAAGCATTCGACAAAGTTAACCATGAAAAACTTCTTAAAACAATCAAAAAGCAATTTCCAGAACAAATCTACAAACTACTCAAATCTTACTTAAACAACAGAACCTTTGTAGTAAAAATAAATGATGCATACTCTGAAATTAAGGACATCAAGGCAGGAGTACCACAAGGAAGTGTCTTATGACCAATATTATACACACTATACACGGCAGATATACCAACAACTGTCAACAGTAAAACACTGACGTTTGCGGACGATACGGCCATACTAGTGAGGCATGCAAATCTAGAAACGGCCGCCGCACTACTACAAGAACACACTACAAAAATAGAAAAATGGCTGCAAAACAAACAAATAAAAGTGAACACCAGCAAGTGCAACCACATAACATTTACACTTAGAAAAGGAAAAACACCAGATATTCAACTGAACGGCGCCCACATAGCACAAACAAAGCAAGTAAAATATCTGGGAATAAATTTAGACACACGCCTTACATGGAAGCACCATATAAAATCAATAATAAACAGAATAAGTGCAAAAAGGAAGCAGATGTACTGGTTAATCAATAGAAAATCTAAATTAAGCACAATGAATAAACTAAATATATACAAAACAATAATCAAACCAATCTGGACATACGGAGTCCCATTATGGGGGACGGCAGCAATGAGTCACATAAGCAAAATAGAAATAGAGCAAGCAAAAATTTTAAGGACAATAGTTAACGCTCCATGGTACGTCAGAAATGAAGACCTACGAAAAGATCTAAAAATTCCAACAGTCAAAGAGGAAATCGCTAGATACGCAAAAAAGTACAAAGAAAGATTTGCAGCACACCCAAACCAGCTGGCTGCTGAAACAAATAAAACCAAAATAGAAAGAAGACTGAAGAGGAAGCATCCCGCAGACCTCGAAATAAAGATGCAATAGGAAACCTAGAAGATGGAACCCCGCTGGGGGTAACCATCCACATGCTATATTTTATTTATTTTTTATTTATTTTTTTATTTTTTTTTATTTTTTTATTCTTTTATTCTCTAAGCTATAATATTTTACCAAATGTCCTTCTGGACAAATTGTAAAAATTTAGCAAATAATCAATAAAAAAAAAAAAAAAAAAAAAAAATGTGACGATGACGCATGTTTCTTTTGGTCTGTCGTTGTAGGCCTTCGTCCAACTAGCGAACATTCATACCGACAGTTATCGTATCCACACTACTCTAACGTACCGATATTATTCAACTGGCCATGTCGCTGAATCAAATTAGCAAATTCAAGAAATGTAACGATATATCTATAAACGTTTACAAATGGGAAAATGAAGCGTACGTATCACGTAATGTAACTGCGCAAAAACAGATACATATCAATTTGCTATTCATTGAAGATTATGTTTGCATATAATTTGCTATGTATTAATGCAAATTAGCGCTCACTGATATAAGAAATATGCCAGGCACGCAAGGTACGATAATATTTATTCTCTCTTTTTTCAGTTACCTTCACTGTTTTATCTCGCAAGAAAAATTAGATATCTATATCATCGATTGCAAGCGAATGATCTTTCTATCTCAGCCAAAATAGCGGAACAGAATCTGGTTACGCTATAACTGCTATATTATCCACAAACTCGATATGTGATCAACTATCGTTATTTGTCGCAGTGTTTAAAACGCGAGATCGAAATTGGAAAATGTACATCGTATTCTTGAGTTTTAACAATCGCGGTGATTGCATCGATTTAAGTACCAGGATTCATACGAACGCTGCAAGCGATTTTTCGAAAGATTTATTTAAATTAATGAATAACGCGATCTTTGGTAAAATGATGAGCAATTTGCGCAACCATACGGATGTGAAGTTAGTCACGCGTTGAGACTGTGCCGAACGACTGACTGTCAGACTGAATTTCCATAGTCCTTGAGTGTTTGCGGAGTCATGGAATTAAAAAAAGCACTAACTTCAACAGACCTTTGTACGTGGAAACATGTATCTTGAATACATTCAAAACATTAATTTATTCAGGTACGTGTCGTATTTGATTCAATGTATCGTGGGAAAATGAATTAATAAAATTAATGATGTATATAGGCAGACGTGCGTCTAACATACATTCAAACGTTTACACGTACATTTAAACATGTACATGTACATTTATATAGACATCATCTCGTGCAACTATCTATATGCATCTTTAATTTTAGTAATCTGTAGTAGTATTCTTTGCTGTTATCGATGTACCACAGATGTACATATACAACATCAATTTTGTGGATATTGCTAAAAAGATAAAAATACGGAGTAGTAATAAGTCTCTTTACTTAAATTAAAGCATATCCTTTTTGTTTATCCATGAGTTATGAGAAGTATCGGATCCTAATCATTTTATATACATTTTGTTTCCTTTCTTGCATAACCTTCTCCACTAGATGTATGTTAGATGTATGATATATGTATATATAATAGATAGCTCGTCGCTATTTAGGATCATTTTATTTCTGTTATTAGCTTCTCTGCAGATTCTTTTTTTTTTTTTATTTAATTTGTACCTTACAATTTGTCCATTTGGACATTCAGTAAATTTTTCTAGCTATTCTCTGCAAATAGGCATATATAGAAAGTCTAACTATGTCATTATCATATTGGGTTGGCAACTAAGTGATTGCGGATTTTGTCATTAAGTGGTAACTCCACTCAATAGAATCACATTCTTTTTTGTTTGCAGTATTAGGACATAACTAAATGTTTCTTTAATGTAGATATTGCATCTGTTAATACAATTTTTATTGGTAATATCCCACCGATTATTCCTTTCACATTTGAATATAATTTCTATTATTTAGACTTCAATTTCCTCATACATTTTTGCTCCGCATGAATAAAATCTTTATTATCTTTCAAAATCCGGAACAATATTTAATAGTTATTAGACGTAGAAACAAATACCGTGCATACATCTTGAACTTTGGACCGTTCGCGGGGTGACGCGATCTCGAAGAAGCGAACGGGAGTCGTAAATTCTCGTTACGATTTGGATATAACTCTGATCTTAACAGATTATATAATATATTTTAATGTTATGTATGGAATGTGAAACTACGAATGAGTACGACCTGAGACTCCTGTCGTCTTGGCGAATGCGCTGAAGAATCTTCGTTTGATGAACTGTCTTTGACTTGATGAATATGATGACGTCTGTTCCTCGAACTGTCTTTTAATTATTTTCTTTACAAAGTTGTTGGAATAAACATTATTTTATACGTGTTAATTCAGAGTATACTCAATTAAACCACCTCTATTATCGTAACAGAAATAAGGAGATCGATCAGTTCGTGGCGTCGATTATCTAATCGTAACGGGAATTTATGATTCTCGTTGACGTGCTTTCTCGTAATCGTATTTCTCCGCGAATGGTCGATTAAACAAAAAATGTAAATGATGTACGCTATTATGCAAAGAACGCCAGTTGATGTAAGAAATACGTTAACAAACATTGAATATATAAACGATATCTTTTTTAATAGCAACTATAAAATAGAAACTACATCTTTTTTTAGAATTCTCTAGCGATAATCGGTTTCTAGAAGTAAGAAAATATAATCCAAATGTATTAATTTGCATATTGCTTTTTGCAAACTGCGCAAGCATTTTATCGTTAACCATCCAAGTGAAGTATGTTTTATTTCGAGTGGAAGCGAGGCACTGCACATTCTACGACACGCTGCGTGTGATAGTAGTTACCCAGTGATAATTATCAGTGACAATCTTTCTTTGTTGATTATTTGTACATGTTATTTGTATAACAATTCAGTGCAGATTAAAATCGATTTTTGCTGGTTTCGTCTAAGAAATATCTACGCTCGAACTCAATAACGGCGTCGATCATTACCTCGAGGGAAAGAAATTGGTATGGACCAAAATTACTATCATCGAATTTTACTTTCTGATTCAGAAATGAACGCTTCATTTTGAAAAGTTCAGTGTATCCTGTAAAATCGAAAACCAAGGTTTTCCATAGTCAAATATGACAATGACGAATAACTTGCTTTAGTAATTAATTTACCAATTAATTAATAAATTATTGACTTAATTTCTAAATTTGAATTAAACACTAAAATTATATTAATTGATTTATTATTTTGAATACCGATTTGAAAACAAATTTCATGTAAAAAATAACAATTCGTTACATTTCAGTTAGAAATACAGATATTATATAAATATGCACATTTCAATCATTTTCTTAGTTTTCTAAAAATTCTTTTAACTGAATGGTTCCTTTTGTGGTTTGTGCTATATAACACACGTTACACAAATAGACAAATTAATGATATACTACATATGAAGTGCACACTTTCAGGTCTTATTTCGTATCATATCATTGTTTACGAAGCTGCGAATTTTGCATTTTATCGAAATCAAAAATATTTCAAACTTGTTATTTTCATTGGCATCATAACTTTTCTAAAGATTTTATATTGTTCAATGGCGAGTGCAGCAATCATATGGTTGTGGTTGGAACATTACTTTCCAATTACGTATTTTATGTTACCACGTCATCATACATTGTTTGCCTAAATTAAAGGTATATCTCTGTCGATCGCATTGTGTAAAGAGCTTTGTCAGATGAAACTATTATTCAAACTATTATTTCATCCATTCATGAAAACATGAAAATTTTAAGTTTTTGTTAAAAAATTTCCGGCATATTATAGTTTTTGAGAAAGTGTGACCTAACGTGGAACACACCTATGAATCAAATGTGAAATACAAATGTAACAGAAGCATTGATTTTTTGCAACTTTTCTACAATAATGAAACTTATTTATTTTTGGGGAAAGTTGAAAATGTCATTTCATATGTAGCAACCTCATATATAAATTTAATGCTTTAGTGTATCGTTGGTAATTAAACACTGTAGTGTTAATAATTTTTTAATTGAGCTCATGTTACTAAAAGTAAAAATTTGGCGGGCTTGTGTTAGTTTAGTTCTAAAGTTTTCTAAATTTAAACATTTTCAAAGGCTCTATGTGATTACATAAATCTCGGATTCTTGATTTCTGGCAAATACTTTTTCGTTTTTATCTTGTAATCGTTAGAGAATTGCCTTCCTTGCCTTTATTAGAAATTTCTTTATCCAAAAAGTTCGTCAAAGAGAAGTGTTCGCCTAATGGATGGTGTATCTCAAAATTATAGTGAATACGTTAGTTTTTTATTTTTAATAATACGAGTTGATTAATTATTATTACATTCAAGTAATTCATCTCGAAACTGGGAGCAGCCATCCACATATTATTTAGCAATAAAGTTACAAAAATTTACTGAATGTTCAGCTGGACAAATTGTAAAGTACAAATTAAATAAGTAAATTAAAAAAAGCATTTAATGATAATACTGTTTATGAAATTTAAAATGATTAAGAAATTTTGTTTTCTTTCTAATATATTTTTAAACAAAACCCTTTTTTTCTTAATTGTGTTAATTTTTTGTTGGGATCTCACTTAGAGCAAAGCGAAAACGAGGTATAATTATATCATCATTTTCATTTTACTTTCGTTGCTCTCATTTTCATTTTTATCGCCACCCATTGCAAATATTAATAATAATTGAAATACATTTTTCATTCCTTTAGCAGAAGTAAAAACGTACACAAGTTAATTTATATTTGTTTTTCTTTTCTGTCCGATATTTTCCGAAGAATCAAACGTACTACTGGAAAATGTTCAGAAAATTCAAATCCTGCTGTAATTAAACATTAATAACGTAACAAATTCTGACGGATGACGAACCTCATAAGAACAGTACAACATCAACACTACTTTGTACTAAATTTTAATTAAATACGATAGACAAAAATAACTAATTTATTATTTTGTATTGTCTTATTACTTCGTTTTGAATATTTTACATTATTTTTAATACATCATTTATTAAATATTTCAATTTCCATAGTTTTAAAAGAAAATGTTAACAGTTCTTCTCCTTACAGTTTAGTCAATTGACAACGTCGGCGAAAGACCGCGTATTTTCTTTAATTGATTTGCAACCAGTGGATGTAAAAGAAATATTTTACGATGAATAAAGAGGATTCTCCGCAAATCATTGAACCTACCTACTCGCATGTCTTCAACTTCGAAAAAGCCTACTCTTATCCAGACTCTCAGAAATGGCTCCAGAATAATTTTCAGTATTGCTACTACAGCTGTATTATTTACGCGATCCTAATTTTGGGCGGGAAATATTACATGTCGAGCAGACCAAAGTTTGATTTGAAGCGTCCACTTGCATTATGGAGTGGATTGCTTGCAGTGTTCTCCATTATCGGATTTTGTAGAACAGCACCGGAAATGTTCTCTACATTGAGACATCATGGATTTTACTATGGTATTTGCATACCTAGGTAATGCAATTTTCATATTTTACCTTTTAATATATTTTCAGGCGAATGGCGATTTTAAAAAATAATTATTATATGAAACAATTTCTTATGCTTAGTATTTAGAAAACGTTGATATGTGGAAAGCGTTAGTGAAATAGGAAATACATTTTTAATAATTGTTTACGATATTATTCTTATGATAATTCTCTAAAAAGATTTCACGTATAAATTTGTATCTGAAATGAGTTTTATCGATTGATATAATCAGTTATGTCTACCAATTCGCAACATATCGACCTATACAGTACAAATTGTATGATAATATTTTCAAATCAAAATAACAAAGTTCTTATTGTTTTATTGTATGGAACATAATACATGGCTTTGATTTGCATGTCATATTCACAAAATAAATCGATATTTCAAATATGTTAATTTGTGATATATAATAAGAATGGAATTATTTTCTTTTCAGCAACCTTTCGCAAGATCATGTTTCCGGCTTTTGGACATTGATATTTGTCCTATCAAAAATCTTAGAATTTGGCGATACGATCTTCATTGTGTTAAGAAAGCAACCATTGATATTTCTACATTTTTACCATCATTTAATTGTTGTTCCATACTCTTGGTCCATATATGTGGAGACTATAGCAGCCTCAAGGTGGTACGTCGTAATGAACTACTTTGTTCATTCATGGATGTATTCTTATTATACTTTGAAAGCAATGCGATACAAATTACCAAAAGGCTTTGCCATGATGATTACTACGATGCAGCTGTTACAAATGGCGATTGGTTGCTTTGTAACTATTGCGGCTTACTATTACCGAGAAAGTTATGAACTTCCATGCTACATCACGCACAAAAATTTTATATTTAGTTTCATCATCTACTTCAGTTTTTTAATCCTATTTGGAAATTTCTTCTTCAAGGCTTATTTCTCCGACAAACGGAAAAACAAAGTCGGAGAGAACGTTCACGTCAATGGAAGAAAAGATTGTTATAAATCAAAGACTAGCTGAAATATATCAAAGTTTTTGAAATCTTTTCCTATAAACGCTTTCTGATAACATTTTCTGAAAACACTTATAATGTGTTGTAGGAATCTGTATTAGTTTACAACGATAGAAATTGGTTGTAACATAATGTAAGTGATAAGATATTTATTTAATGTAAAACATTTAGCGTATTAGATGTTAAGGTATGGGATATAATGGTTTTCAAAAAAGTTGCTCGTGAAGAAGTTAGAATAAATGGAAAATCAAGAGTGAAATTTCGTTAAGCATATCTTTGAAATATTTTTAGGTAACATTAGTAAAAAAAATGGATTCACAAAAAATAAGATACATTCAGATACGTGATTTTAACTGTATTTTTGTTCACCGAATAAATCTATTCTTAAATGTAGTAAGGGGATGTTTTAATGACAAACAGTTTAATATTTCATGTAATCGATAACTTATGACTTCTTGGAATTTTTTACTTAACTGACACTCTGAATAAATGTCCAATAATATTGAAGGCTGTTACGATGCTTGCCTTAATGTCGTCATTATACTCATTGAAAATCTTTGATCGTAAAATAAATACAGAATGAACAACAGTGCATATCAATGCATAAACATCATGAAAAAAACTTTGTTAATTAAATAACAAAATTCAGCGTGTCTATGTATGTAGTGCAATCGTAATCCATGGCTATATAAGGAAAAAGGAAATTAATAAAAGCAGAAAGAAAGTTTATTTTTTCGACTTCCTTTTACAAATACCTACTTTCACCATCCGTACAAACTTTCAGAATGCAAACAATCTTACAAATCTGATTATCTATTTCGTTTATTTCTAAACTATTGTATTATATCACATAATTTGTTTCTGAACAATATTTTATGCAAATTGTTATGTACTAATTAATATGTTATGTACTATGTTAAATGTTATGTACTAACCTAACCCCAGTGACCTAGCTGGGCGGCTTACCTAAATGGGATCATTTAAATATCTTCCTTATTTATGGAAAAATTTCACAGGACAAAGTTACACGACAGAAAAGGCACTACAATGGCGAAAAGAAGAATTTCCTTAAATTAATTTCTTTTTCCTGGAATTTCAAGGATGTCGGTATATTTTTAAACAGAAGCCTACATTTCTTTATCCATCCATTAATTCGTCTTTTTTATATACTAGGTGATAAGATACTTTTGTCTAAAAATACAACATTTAAAAGACTATTAATTATTATACTAGATTATTAATTATTATTATTAAAAGATTATTAATTAATTATTATACTAAAACATTATTCGAAATTAAAGTAAAGCTTGGCGTATGAAGAACGAGGGAAGACACCAAGTATTGTGTTGGCAACTACCACCTAATGACAAAATCCGCAATCACTTAGTTGCCAACTCAATAGTACACTTATGTTTATGTTTTCTTCGCTTTCCATACAGTAAATTTTCTGAAATTGAGATTACAATGTTTTTTTAACTAAGCATTTGTGACAGACGAAATGTCACAGACGAAATCCGACTAAACAAAGCGATAAGATAGCGAGATTCCACGAGCCTTAGCATGAGTGACCATCGGGATAACATCCGGTCACTCTATTCGTTCTCAGAAATATATGATCGAAGCCTTTTTCCACTCCCACGAATAAAAGAATTTGTTACGCCGTATGAAGCGGCCAACAAGTCAGCCCTTGTTACCTGACTGTCAACGGCCCTCATACCGTCATTCCGACTTTCTACAGACCCAAGGACCCACCATATACTCTAACGATAGTTTCATGGCTAACGTATATAGATGGGTCAATCGGTCTGCACTAAAATTACGGGACGTAGAGTCCTAAAAAATACTTTAAGTTTACAGCGGGCTATTCACGACGACCTGGAATTTATTACGTGCTGGTAACAATCACGGAGAAAGCGGGTATCTGCCATACGGAAAGAGCGGATGTGTATACAAAGGAAAAAGGAACCTCATCCCAAAAAACAATATCGTCAACCACCTAAGACGGTAGAAAGTCTCCTATTTCTGTCATCAGTCGCCAATTGATCAGGACCAATTAGCATCACAAATTGCTATTACGTCGCGAAGCTTGATATGGATCGTGTTTCTAACCGTCTCTCTTGTCACGTTGGAGACACAAAAGATCGCGAAATTAACAGATCGCCGGTGATGTCCTCGCGCCGCGGCACGAACGAAATGATTCTTTCACGAATAGGGTGAAGGAAATAGAACTTGATACGCAAAAATTAAATTTATTGGAGGAATCCAACAGAGTGACGGTTACAACAGATAGCTTCGAAATACTACAACAGACTGTATTTACGCTGGTTTGGGAAGGTCCCTCTACCGAGGATCTAGTCCCTTTGGAGGGGGTCCTCCCCGAGAGGACAAGAAATTTATCCTAGGGCTGTTAGTCTTTCTTCAGAAATCTTACCGCACACGTCTCAAACGCTAACGGATAAAATCGCGAATTCATCGATCATCGATACATATCAAAGTCAAGTTCTCGGCGTTCTATCCATCAAATCGATCAATCTTCGGATTAATCAGTTACTGTGCTTTTCGACACGACGAAGTCAAACAATTTTTGTCGACGCAATAATTATTGTAGGCTAGTGTAAATAAATATATATATAACTGTATATAACTGTATACATATATTATATAACTGTGGATTCCAGTTATATTAAAAACTAATCACCCCTATTGTCCCAAAAGAAATAAGGGGATCGCCCTGTTCGTGGTGTCGATTCGTGCAATCGTAACGGGAATTTACGACTCCTGTTGACGCGCTACATCAAACGATCGCGTCTCCCCGCGACTGGACGAAAATACATGGTCCTTCGAGCTGGATTCACGTGCCAGTGAAAAGTGTACCTAACAGTGACCACACAGTGCCACGTGAAAACACCGCCATTCAATAACACGCGTGGACGTCGGAAAGCAGCAAAAGTAAGTAACTTCAGCATCGTCAGTATAAAATACGTATAGCTCGTTGGTCGAGGAACGCAACCAGACAGCGTTCCGACATAGCTGGAGAATCAGTAAATTGCAAGTTTAAATAACGTACATATCGACTACATCGCTAAGCATGCCGGCTACGTCAAAGAGCAATCTCATAAGAAAAAAACGCGATAAAATATTCGAAAACACCCTGAAGTTTCTCAGGGAGAGTATTGACGAATATGAGCAGTCCACCGCACCACAAACCGCGCTTTTGAATTCATATCAATCCCAGCTTCAGGATGGGTGGGAACGATTTAAACTCTTCCAAGGCGAGTTAGATGATCTCGACGATGATGACCTCGCGCGGGAAATGGAGGCTCTGAAGATTTACAGTTCCCTGAACGCGCGACTCACGACCCTCGCGAATAGAAATCGGTCATCGACCCTTCTGACACCATCAAAATCCGAATCAGAAACCAATTCCGAAGTGATCGCCATCAAATTGCCAGAAATCCATTTGCCCACTTTCGACGGTACTATTGAAGAATGGAATTCCTTCTACGATACATTTGTGTCCACCATTGATCGCAATGAGAAACTAACGCCGGTTCAAAAATATCACTACCTTCGATCGTCCGTGACTAGCAGAGCCGCGAGAAGCATACAGTCGTTAGATATCACCGAGTCCAACTATTCCATCGCAATAGTTGAATCGCAATTAATGTGTTAAGAGACAAATTTGATTGCCATCGTCAGGTATGCATGCGCCATTGGCATCTGATACGCGATTATCCCAAGATATCGAAAGAAACACCAGATGCCATAGATGATTTTCTTGAGACGGTAAAATTGAATCTTAAAGCATTAGAGAAATTAGGGGAGCCGGTCACGTCCAATGTCATCTTGATCGATTTATTCACATCTACGTTACCTTCATCAACTATACGCAAGTGGCATCATACATTGCCCGATAAAAGAATGCCCTCGTATACGCATCTAATAGATTTTCTGACGGTACGGGCAAACGGCGACCAACCCAATGCCAGATCGAAGGAGATAAAAGAGTCGTTTTATCAACGTCCCAGTCATCGACACAATTCGTCACGAGGACAAACTTTCACTACCGCAAAAGGGACGTGGACATGTCACATATGCCGAGGATCTCATGACATAAAGAATTGCCAATTCTTCAGAGCAAAGCCCGCCAAGACACGCGCTGAACTAATAAAGAAGGCATCGTTATGCACAAATTGCCTAGGCAAGGGACACACCATTACCCAGCCAGATTATGTCGCATATGTCGACGACGACACCATACTCTTCTCCATCGAGATGACATTCAGGTCAGTGATAAGGTTTTGAACTCGCGATCACCCTGCAGTAGGTCACCGAGCGATCGATCATTAAGCAAGCGATCATCAAGCGGTCGATCGTCGAGCGATCGATCCTCTAACAGTCATTCATCGAACGACCGTTCCAATAAAAGCCGATCTCCCACCGGATCACCGACACCTCGTTATACCCACCGTTCAAAACGTACTATCGAGCCAAAGCGAAGATCTTCTCATCACCACAAGACACGCTCGTCACGACCTAACTCGATCGAATCGCACGGTTCAGCCAAAGAACAGCGATCCAAGAGGAAATGACTGAACATGACAATAGAAAAGGCGACCGAGGCACCAGATATATCCCCACAAGCTCCACTAAATTACGATCTGTTAGTCACCACGCAGATAAACATTTTAAATAACAGGGCACAGCCTATCCGAGCTAGAGCGTTGCTAGTGTCACGGATCAAATTTCTGTTTAGCACATGCTACGCCAGATGCGATGGTCCTTGCGAGATTCCTCATAGTCTGAGCGTTAAGAACTATCCATTGTTAACGCTAACCCGCAACAGGCCTAAGGAGACACCGTAAACCGAATCCGTTCAGTTTCATTTCTCTTCACATAAACATTTTCGGTTTACAGATGGTCCTCATGCTTGTTGCACGCTCTTAACTATTACGGAGAAAGCGGGTGTCTGGCGAGATAACAGACTTTTCCCATGAACAAGGATGCCCATATCTGGTTTTCTTTGTCGTAATAACTTCATTTATCAACCAATGGGCATCGCGGATCATTACCCTCACTTTTCTACCGAAAAGTGCGGACGACGAATCCGCGTTCTGAGTTCAAAAGGGCACACCCACACCGAGCTTTCTTCCCTGATGGTACGAGCCAGGTCCGAACAGTTCTTCTTCCGATCTTTTTGTAACAAAAAAACCTAACTGTGAAAAATAAACTTGATTTCATACTGAATCTTGTGCTTTCACTTTAAAAATTACGTGACACTAAACACCGGATCTAGCATGAATTGCATGATTGAAAAATTCGTCGCCCTACCATTCAATGAGAGACTCGCTTCACTGAGAACATCGAAAGCCGTAGCCATGAATCGACTTACCTCACTGCATCGTCGATTCCAACGCTATAAGCAATTCGAAACAGCATATCGCTCAGTCATCCAAGAGTATCTGGACCTGGGACACATGAGCAAGGTCACATCTACCAATCCCTCAGGTAATGTATATTATTTGCCGCATCACGGCGTGGTCAAGGAATCGAGCGATACCACTAAACTTCGAGTCGTGTTCGACGGCTCAGCACCCAGCACGACCGGAATTTCCTTAAATGACACTCTTCATACCGGTCCAAAGCTACAAGAAGATCTAGTTAGCATTCTGTTGAGATTTCGATCTCATCAATATGTCCTCATTGGTGACATCGAAAAAATGTATCGTCAAATCCTAGTGAGACCAGCGGATCGGAAATATCAGCACATTTTGTGGAGCAATCACAAAGGCGACGTCGAAACCTATCGGCTCAATACCGTGACCTTCGGGTTATCGGCAGCACCGTACCTTGCCATACGGTGCCTTAAACAATTGGCAGATGACGAGGGTCATCGATTCCCACGCGCTTCATCGATTTTAAGACGTGATTTCTACGTCGATGACGCTCTCACCGGAGCTGATACAATACAAGAAGTGGTGTCTATCAGGAAGGAATTAACCAAACTACTGCGATCTGCCGGGTTGAATATAAGAGAGTGGGCATCCAACGACCAAGATATACTACGTGGGTTATTTGAAATCGACAAAAATCGAAAACTGCAATTAGGTGAGTCTCCAACTCTGAAAACTCTTGGAGTTTTTTGGGATTCGCACGACGATACAATTCTCTACTCGGTTGAAACCAAAATCAGCATGTCACACATCACCAAGCGATCAATCAGTTCTGTGATTGCCAGAATATACGATCCGCTTGGATTGCTTGCGCCAGTAATAGTTCGGGCAAAAATTCTGCTCCAACGAGTCTGGGCACTGAAGGTGGACTGGGACGAATCACTTCGATCAGATCTACATTCAGAATGGAAGCGATACTATTCGCAATTGTCACTATTGAATAACATTCGATTTCCCCGAAAGGCCATCATCAAAACCGCCGTTAACATCGAACTTCACGGCTTCTGTGACGCCAGCGAGAAAGCATACGGAGCTTGCGTGTATGTTCGTACGTCCAATGGTGACGGAATCATCCAGACCACACTACTAACGGCGCGATCCAAAGTAGCCCCACTCAAAACTCAAACCATATCAAGGCTCGAGTTAAGCGGAGCACTACTACTTACCTCGTTGATTTCCGTGGTAAAAAATTCTTTAACGACAAGGATTTCCCGAACCGTTTACTGGACGGACTCATCTATCGTGCTGCAGTGGATCAAATCCTCAACACATACACTAAAAACTTTTGTAGCAAATCGAGTATCGGAAATTCAAAGTAAAACCAACATCAACGACTGGCGACATGTGCCCACCAACAGCAATCCAGCAGATTTGATCTCCCGAGGTCAATCTCCTAAGGAATTTTTAAAGCAGGATCTTTGGAAAACCGGACCGGAGTGGCTGAATCAGACCGAAGAGAGTTGGCCAAATTGGAGCCCTACAACGGTGGACGACATACCAGAACAGAAGAGGACCATCTGTTTAATGAGCAACACGATCGAACCTTCCTTCTTAGATCGATACTCTTCCTGGTCGAAACTCATCAGAGTCGTCGCTCGATGTCTTCGTTGGAAAAACAAACAAAATCGAGCGACACCGCTGACAGTAGATGAAATCAATTCATCCCACAACAAGGTGATACACCTGATACAGAGTATCTATTTCTCAAGTGAAATTAGCCAGCTCCAGAAGGATCGGACCAACGAGGTCGGAGGGAAGCTCCAAAGCTTAAATCCCTTCATCGATAAGGAAGGGATACTACGAGTCGGAGGAAGACTCAGAAACTCACCGATTCCCTTCGAACAAAAACACCCGATCATTTTACCGAAGGCCCCGATAACAAAAATCATCATTCTTCACGAACACACGAAGAATCATCACACGGGAATACAATCGACTTTATACGCTGTGAGGCAACGCTATTGGCCTGTCGATGGTCGCAGTCAAGTATGGCGAACCATCAAAGAGTGCGTACGATGTTGCCGATCTAATCCACCCCCAGTAGAATACCTGATGGGAGATCTCCCAGAGGCGCGCATTACCGAGTCACGGCCTTTTACCAACGTCGGGACAGATTACTGCGGCCCCTTCTACGTCAAGGAAAGAAGACATCGCAATCGCAGCAAGGTCAAGGTTTACGTCGCCATCTTCATATGTCTAGCCACCAGAGCTGTACATATCGAATTGGTAAGTGACCTCACCACCGACGCTTTCATAGCAGCTTTACGACGGTTTATATCCCGGCGAGGACATTGCGTGACAATACTCTCGGACAACGGCACCAACTTCGTCGGGGCTAACAGAGAATTGAAAGATCTCCAGGCCCTCTTCCAGTCAACCAAACACAAAGAGGAGATACAGAAATTTCTCACAGACAGAAAAATACAATGGCATTTTAATCCGCCCAACTCACCACACTTCGGGGGTCTGTGGGAAGCTGCGGTAAAATCGTTCAAACGCCATCTCATCTGCGTCGTCGGCACGGAAGTCTTAACGTACGAACATCTCAACACATTGGTCATTGAGATAGAAGCCATCCTGAACTCCCGTCTCATCACCCCAATATCATCCGATCCTAATGACCCACCTGTCATCATTCCTGGTCATTTTTTAATAGGAGAAGCTCTAACCACTCTATGCGAAAGAAATTTCAGAGACGTTCCACCAAACCGATTATCCAGTTGGCAGCGGATCGTCCAGCTAAAACAACATTTTTGGAGCCGATGGCACCGCGAATACATCACTGAGTTAACCAAACGCAACAAATGGAACAAAGGCGCTCATAGTATTCGCGAAGGCACCATCGTCCTAATCAGGGAGGACAACATTCCTTCGATGCAGTGGCCCTTAGGTCGCGTAATCAAGGTACACCCCGGAGCAGATGGGATAATCCGCACAGTCACGGTTAAGACAGCCAACAATACCCTGGATCGCGGCGTCAAACGATTGGTTCCCCTGCCCTGACGAAGTCAAACAATTTTTGTCGACGCAATAATTATTGTAGGCAAGTGTAAATAAATATATATATATAACTGTGGATTCCAGTTATATTAAAAACTAATCACCCCTATTATCCCAAAGGAAATAAGGGGATCGCCCTGCTCGTGGTGTCGATTGATACAATCGTAACGGGAATTTACGACTCTCGTTGACGCGCCTCCTCGCGAACGCGTCTCCCCGCGACTGGCCGAAAATACAGAATTCAAATACTGCCCCTAAAATCATCCAAGTCAGTCTTGAACAGTCACGCCTAGAGCTCGGAAGTGTATTGCAAACAACGAAAAAGATAAAGTTTCTTTTTTTTCTTAAATTTCTTTTTTATTTTAAGTGACACATTTCTCGACTTACGTGTCCTAATTCGGTTTTCGTACAGAGAATAAAAAATCAAATCATTGGTATATAAAAACATGTACAGTTCTGAAAAAAAAAAGAAAAAATACATAATTTTGGAATATCGCGAACACATTTGAAATTACAGCGAACTGTCGTTTAAATATTTAATATTCTTGAAGAAAGCCCGATTAAAAATATACAATAGTAATTCTTGATTGTTGACAATTATAGACGACGAATAATTTTATCCGAATAGTAAATGTGGTACAAGATGGAAATTATTGAACAAGAGAATGTTACAATGTCTAAGACTCTTACCTTGCTTATGCGTATTGTCGATAGCACTAAACTGTCTAAATATAATTGTGTAGCGACACATGAGCCATAGGACGAGGTGAATTGAGAACGACTCATGTTGTTTTGCCTCGCGACATTGACACCGCCGTGACGCACGAAACATAACGACAAATAAACTCCGGGCAAAACGATGTCGCCGCTACGTGCAACCGTCGATCAAAGAAAAATTCGAATTTTTCAACACTCCCCGACCAGTATAAATAAGCGGACACGAGCGCGAGCGCTAGTTAGTTACGAATAATTTCGAGTAATCATTTTGTAGGCGATTATCGAGACGCAAGAGCATTTACGAGTCTTTATCGAGTATCTACAAAAGATTTACTTCAGCGGGTTAAAATCTCCTGTACGAACATCTATCGACATTATCAGTTAATTAAGTAATTGATTTGAAATATATTGGACGGTTGCAACAGCAAGCATCCTGATTATTTCTATTATCAATATACCCAAATCTCCATACACCATCCGTCACATATCCATAACGATTCAGCAAATATAGCCTGTATATTAATTTATTATTTTAAATATATTCGACGGTTTCAACAACGAGCAATCTCGTCCATTAAACCTCACTATCAAATCTCCTATATACCAGTTCCCCACAATTGTTTGAAGACTGACTTCTTCATGTTAACTCTGACTTTTAAAAGTCTCAACTTCTTCAAACTACTGTCTGCTCTAAGTGGCTACGCTCATTTATACTAAAAACTATCATAGAATAATTGTCACGCGACGGTTTATTCCATGAATACGTGGACTTTCGGCACGTAATTATTTCTTTTTTTTTTCTTTTTTTCCCGCTCGCAGAAGTAGGTATAGAGTTCGTCGAGATGCGGAAAGCTATGACGGGCGCCATAATTATAAGGGTCCCTGGGGACAGGGACAGAGGGAAAGACTCGTGGCTAGCAACACGTTTGACAGAGGTGCTGGACCCGACCGCGGTGAAAGTCGCGGCCCCGACAAAAACGGCGGAGCTACGAGTGGTCGGGATCGACATCTCGGTGGACAAAGAAGAGCTGCGGCGAGCACTGGCCTCGGCGGCGGGATGCAACAGCGCGGAGGTGCAGGTTGGGGAAATCGGCACATCCAGAGGCGGCCTCGGGTTCGCGTGGATTAAGTGTCCGGTGGCCGAAGCCCGAAAACTGGCCAGGGAAGGCAAAATGGCGCTGGGCTGATACAGGGCCAAAATAATAGCCATACCAACAAGGAGTGCTACAGATGTCTGGAACTGGGGCATGTACGCGCGGCCTGCGTGTCTGTCGTGGATCGGGGACATCTATGTTACCGATGTGGTGAAAGCGGACACCGCGCCAGAAAGTGTCCAGGCGCTACGCCCAAGTGCCCCCTGTGCGAGTCGCTCGGGGCACCCGCTGGCCATAGAATGGGAGGGGTGGCATGCGCTCCCCCACAGATCAAGAGGAGACGACCTACTCGCGAACCACCGAAACAGCTGGTGATGGCCGGGGGGAGGCCATGCATTTGAACGAGTAAGTTCAAAAGCCTCCTCCAATGCAACTTAGGGAGAGCGAGGCGGGCGTAAAACCTGCTGCAGGTCCTCGCACTCCGACGGGTGTACGAATACCTGAGGGCCCTGCGCTCGGACGGGCGTGTAATAACGCCACCGCCCGATAGCCGATCGGCACCGGACGTTCGGGAAGAAGCCAAACGGGAAACCTGGGAGCGATGGCACTCCCGGCTAGTCGAGGAGGATGCCGTGCGGCCACACCAGGCCGTCCGCGCCGTGCTTCCTAACTGGGAAGCCTGGAGGAACCGAGGCGGAGTCCCACTGATCTACAGGATGACACAGGTACTCACCGGTCACGGAGTATTCGGGGAGTACCTGCTACGGATACAGCGGGAGGTGATCTCAAATCGGTCAGCCGATTGTTCCGCGTGCCTCCACTACAGCTCCAGAGGATGGCGCTATAGTTTACCGTGTTGTAGGTGCAATTTGAGTCAGCGTGCATTACGAGCTAAATTATAAAGCTGTTGAGAATCGAGTATCTTAATCGCCGAAATAAAAGGAAACCCAAGGTTACATTTAGAATTTATATTTAAATAATTTAAGATTTATTTAGATTTATTAATAAGATTTATTTAAAACGATTTCCAGGATATACATTTGTACGTGTCTCAATGCTTTCTTTGTCTCACCATCTTTTATACCAGACTGCCGACGGAACAGTTACATTCATCTGGTTTTCGAGACACCGCACACCATATACTTCCGCACGCTCATATTCAGATATGCGTGTCACTACTACGCGGCCAATCTAGTCTAGCACACAAAATTATACATGTCTCAATAGACCTCCTTAATTTTTGTGCTACATATTCATTTTCTTTTATAAATCAATCAAATCATTTTCAGAAGTAATCTAAAATTTTCAAATTTGTTTCCTCCTAGAGTCTTCGTTAAAATGTCAGCTACATTGTTTTCAGAGTCTACTTTTATAATGTCAATCTCTTTATTTTCGTAACATTCATTCACAAAATGGAAGTGAACTTCTATGTACTTAGAATTTTTGTTAAGTTCCCAAATTTTGATACCGCAATCGCTCCAGACTTATCGTAAATTTTCATTGGGTTCTCGATCATTATTTTGAAATCTTTCAATAATTTCCTTACAATTTTATTTCGCTCACTGCTTCTGACAAAGCTACATACTCGGCGACTGTTGATGATTTTGTCACGCTAATGACTCTATGTAACTACTTTGGTCTAATTTCATCTCACATTTCTTATGATCATATTCAATGTTTATTCCTAAGTAAGTCTTTACTTCATCTAAGTCCATCGCAAATTTGTTTGACAATTTGTTTTTAATTTCATCGATTTTTCTTTTGTTTTTTCCACATATTAGTAAGTCGTCTACGAATAGAATTAAGTATATAACATCATCGCTCTCATACTTCATATACAGACAATAATCATTATCACTTCTTTGAAATCCTAATTTTTTCATATACTCGTCGAGAAATTCATACCAAGCTCTTGAACTTTTACGTAATCCATATAACGCCTTTGATAACTTACATACTTTCCCGCTTTTATCGTCGTAAACCATAGGTTTACAAATACTTCCGATTTTATAGTTCCGGTTAGGAACGCTGTTTCTACGTCCATTTGCATAATCATCAAACCATATTGACAACAATAAGATAGCAATAACTTCAACGTTTGCATTTTTGCCACTGGAGAGTATAAATCTGCCAGTATTTCCATTTGTTGGAAGCCTCGAAAAACTAGTCGCGCTTTCTTACGATTATCAGATTTATTCGTATATATCCATTTCAAATCTAATACTTTTTCTTCTGGTTTCTCTAGTAATTGCCAGGTTTTATTTTTTAGTAAACTATTCATTTCTCGATCCAGTGCTTCTTTCCATGAACTGCTGTCATCTCCGCTTAAAACTTCTTCATAGGTTTGAGTCTGCGCTAACTACATTCACATATACGAAATATGAGCTCGTTTGGCCATATCTTTGAGGTTTCTTTCTTTCCCGCCCTGACCTTCTCAAATTATTCCCTATGGCTTCAAGTTTCCCTTTTGATTCGTTACTTAAACTTCTCTGCTTTTTATTACAACCTACTCGACCTTTTCGTCATTTATTTCACTTTCATGAATTTCGTTTGAATCCGAACGCTCGTCAAAATCTTTTTCCTTTTCATTATCTGATTCATCTTCTCCTTGAAATCCTACTAAATTCTCATCCTCACCTATAAATTCTACGTGTCTTGCAATTATAATTTTATTATTAACTAAGATCCTATATCCAACGTTTTCATAACCTACAAGTATTCCAGTGTCTGCTTTTCTGTCCCATTTCGAATTTCTTTTAATTTCAGGTATTCTTACGAAAACTCTACTTCCGTACAGTCTTAAATTGTTTATATTCGGTTTCCTCTTAAAGAATATTTCAAACGGTGTTTTATTTTCATATGTGTTCGTAATGGTTCTTTTTTTTTACGTACGCCGCGGCTCTAACTATTTCCGGCCAATATTTAATATTTAGCTTTGAATCATGTAATAAACATCTAGTTACAATAGAACAATTCATGATTGTTCTATTGTAGCGCTCAGCTGTTTCATTTAACTCGTGAATATAAGGTGGGCATGGTTCTACGAAAATTCCCTTTCCCCTTATTAGATTGTACATGTCTTTGTTCATATATTCTTTTCCATTATCGTATCTTAGTCTCTTTATCTTCTTGCCAGTAAAATTTTCAATTTTATTTATATAATCAAGGAAACAATTGTAAACTTCATCTTTTGATTTCAAAGTATAAATCAACGTGCACTTACTGTAGTCGTCTACAAACGTTAAGAAATATTTTGATCCATCAAACTCGGTATTATTATGAGGTCCATTTAAATCGGTATGTACTGATCCTAAAATTTCAAGTGCTAAAGTTAACCTCGACAATTGAATGCACGGCCACATTTAGATAGTAAATCAATATTTATATCATATAGGGCAGTAATGGCTAAAGCAAATATGGTTAAAAATATAAAAAAGCGATCAGCAAGCAGGTCTGAGATAATTGAAAAGAAATCAGAAACATCAGAAAATTTTAATAAAGATTTTAAGAAGAAAAAAGACAGAAAATGGAACTATACAAAATGGACAACAAAACAAGCAAATCACTAAGAATTTGCCTAAGAAATTTAAGAATGAAGAGAAAAATAATGATTTAGAAATTGTTAAAAATCCTAACAAACAGGAAACAAATGAAGCTGGTTTACAAAAAAGTAAGAAGGAAACATTAACTACAGCAGAACTGTTGAAACTGAGACAATAATACCGTGAGAAACGTAAAGAAAATAGACTGTTGCAAAAACATTTGTTACCACCTAATTTATCTGTTGAAGACATAAAAAAGAAAATTGGATTAATAGAAAGACGAGAAGAACTCACAAGAAGTTCTAACAGGAAACTAGCAGCACTTAAAAAAAGGTTACAAGTAGAGGAAGAAGTAGGCAAGCTAAAACAAGTCATGAAATAACAGGTGGAAAAAGGAAAAAATGAAAAGTCATTAGAAATTGCAAAACAAAAACAAATACAAAATGTAAAGTCAATGCAAGAGAAAATGGAAGCGAAGTCAAATAACGAAAACAAAAAGAGAGATGCTAAATAAAGTAAAACTTTTTTAAAGCAAAGAAATGAGGAAGATGATGACGATAATGAAGAAAGTGAGGAAAATGAGGATGATATGGAGATAGCGGATGAATTAAGTGAAGATGATGATAGAACATATGTAGAAGAAAGTGATAATGATGATGATGGCGACGGAGATGTGGAAGAAGAGGGCGAAAACGACGAGAATAATGAACAAGACAAAGTCAAAGAAAATTCCGAGAGCCATGCAGACGTATATAGACGAAGATCCTGGAAACCGTCTGCTAAATAAATCTAAAATGAATTCTATATTCCAATATGAATTCTAAGTGCAACCCTAGTGTCTCTTTACTTTTATTTCAGCGATTAAGATCCAAAATTCTCAACAGAAGTAAAATTCGCGGTCCTCGCCGGATTTCTCGAGGGTCGGTACCTGGGGCAAGTCGAGAACATAGTGACAAGTTCTCCGGCCACGGGACGATATGAGAAATTAAAGAGCGAGCTTATCCGTAGAAGTGGCTGATTCAGACAGTGCAAGAGTGCGGATGTTGCTAGAATGTGAAGAAATGTGCGACAGAAAGCTGTTCCAATTTTACCAAGACTTAAAAAAATTGGCCAGTTCTTCCACGCCAGACGATTTTAATCTCACGCTTTGGAGGAATCGACTACCATTTCACGTCCAGCACGTCCTGGTTGTTTTGAAAGACACCAAAACGGAAAATTTAACGCGGATGGCCAATAGGATACAGGAATCATGTCCAGAGAAAGAGCGAGTTCCAGTCGTTGAAGTAGAAAGGACGAGTGGTGAACAACAAAACTGCGGCTCGGATCAGATGCGAGACTTTGTCGAGTAGACTCGTTGAGCCTCGATAGTCGTCCACAGCCACGCCCGTGTCACGGATCGAGTTCTGCTTGCCACGTGTTACGCCAAATGCGATGGTCCTTACGAGGTTCCTCACGGTTTGGCCGCCAAGATCTACACATTGTTACATTGACCCGCAACAAACCTAAGGAAGTACCATAAACCGAATATTTAGATTCATTTCTATTTATATAAGTATTTTCTGTTTACGGATGGTCCTTATGTTTTTTTGCACTCTCTTACCAATTACGGAGAAAGCGGGTGCCTAGCGAAATAGCAGGCTTTTCCCATGACCAAGGATGCTCATGAGCCACATCTGCTTTTCTTTGTTCATCATAATTTTATTTATTAACCAATGGGCATTGCGGATCGTTACCCTCACTTTTCTACCGAAAAGTGTGAACGACGAATCCGCGTTCTTGGTTCAAAAGGGCACACCCATACCGAGCTTTCCTTCTTGATGGTACGAAACGGGTCTGCAACAGTTCTTGTAATCTTTTTGGACGAAAAACTTAACTGTGTTACCAATAAAGGTAGTCATTTTATTGAATTAATTGGTTATCACTTAAAATAACGCGACACCCAAGCGACTTTGGAGACCAAGCAAGGAAGTGGCGGGTCCCTTGCAACTGGACCCAGCCATCCGTCGGTTCTGCCTGAGCAGCCGAGCTAGACAGACGTGGGAAACTGTGCTTCAGTGAAAGTGAGACAAGCTGTGAATTTAATTCGCTTTGAAGTTGGAGATATGGCAACTATCACAGAACAAATTGCAGCATCAACGACATCGAATGTACAAAACGTACAGAACACTAGCCATAGAAATACTATCACCCTCATAATCGAAATTATGCACAAGTAAGTAATCAAACACCATCCTTAAACAACCAAGGCAGCAATAATAACGGAACTGCAGAAATCAAGGATCTGTTCAAACAATCCATCAAAAACACTGAAATGCTAGCAAAAATGATAAGTGAGCAAAACGCAGTACTCAGACAACAAACACAACCACTTTAAACAAATTAGAAAAACCAAACTAGGAGACTTTAATAAACAACAGTGGTTATATCAATTAACTAAACATTTTACTAAATGCCAAACTGAATGCTTACAAATAGGAATAAACGACAATAGCTTCAGTACGTTAGAAAAAGTAAACATTCGACTTATGTTAAGATTCTTAACAACGAGATTCCCTCAAATTAAACTAATAGTTGGACAAGATCCAGTTAAACTAAAATTATGGATAAATGATAACAAATTTACATATACGATAACTGTAACACTTTTAGAAGACAACGAATGGAAAATAGCAAAAATTTATGCGATACCTTTCAAGCAAAACTCTGAATTTATCGCAACTGTAGTGGAAACTGATCTAATACTAACCAACTTAGAACAATACACCTTTGCCGATAGCCACTACTTAAATAAATATTGTAAAGGAACTGCAATCATCCACATTTGTGAAAGAACAGAAGCAAGTCACAATAGAATCAATTCACCTGAATGTAGAATCGAATTAATTAGTAACCAACAGACAGTCAAAATTTGCCTACTGCCGTATTCAAGCTGGAAGAATTGAGTTGCTATATCATTATCTATACGAAAAATGTGCAGATCGACGTATCATGTAAAACACATAAAATCTTTGAAATCAGACAACCGAATTTAATTAGCAGCAAAACTGGATGTATAATCACATGCGACCGTAATATTATGAAAATAGCAACACACAAAAATATTTCTTACGAAATCAAAATTAAGAGCAGTTCATAGAGTCTCGAAGAAATAGACATTCCAACACTAGAGAAAATATCAGAAACGGCCCCAAAGGCGACTCACAACTTTAACCAATGCAAAGCCAACCTCAATACGTTACAAACATAAGTCAATACCCTACAATTCGAACGACGTATAAATTCACTTAGAGAATATGGTATTTCAACACTAGAAATATTAGGATACGTAGCTCTAGCACTAGGAACAATGCATATATATATTGTATAAATGTAAACTTTTCGAATGTCTAAGTCGAATAATCAGAACAACACCAATTCTTCCACCAGCCCACAGGACGGTTACTTTCCAAAACATTACCGAAATTGAAGATAACGGGATCATTCAACTTAGGCGACTCATCAGAGCCATACGCTTCAAGGGAGCGAAGCGAAAATAAGAATGGAGCAATGCCATGCTTAGAACCAGTAATAGGGTAGACGAAACATCCTGCATGCGACAGCTATCGAAACAATAACCAGACAGTAACGGAATAGCCGCCTCTGATATACACCCGACGATAACTCCTCCAGAGGGACTAAAACCTCAGTATAGAAACTCTTCCAAATTAGCGCTCGATATCTTTTTTATTATAACACTCTAAACCGTCACTCTGTTGAATTTGTTTAATAAATTTTACTACCACATCTAAAGTTCAATTCTTCACCTTACTTGTGAAACGTTCGAACTGCGACGCCAGGAGATCACCGGTGATCTGTCAATTTCGCGATTTGTTGAAGTGGTCACCACTTTTAAGAAAATTCTACATCTGGTCTTTAGTTTTCTCAAGCACTGAAGTCATCGACAGCGCATAGACATAATACTGTGTCGAAGGCAAACCATAAACTGTACACAGTTAGGCTTCAGGCTTTTTCAGTCATAGGGTAACACTGCTAGCGTGCGGATCTGGATCAGCTCATATTCCGAACTTTGTATTTACACTTTACTTTTAAAATATATATTTTCTACCTTACAATTTATGCACGCGTTCCTTTGTATTCACATACATCTAATAACCTCAACACGATTTTTTGTGTCTCCTACGTGACTCTCATGCCATCAGCGAAGGCGCGTTTCGACCCGCGGAAACTGTTTTCGGTCTGCTCTGACCACTCTATGGGCGCGTTGCACTTTTTTGCATCTTTTAGTAAATCGTTGAGTAATTGGAGGATTTTCGCGGACGCCGGTATGAAACCTACTAAACATATCGAGGTACTTTCGCAGTTACTTAACGGTCGCGGGTTTTGCAACGTTCACAATCGCTTCCATACGCCCGGCTAGCGGCTTAATTCCGTCGGCGTTTACAGTGTATTCTAAAAATGTGTTTTTGCTCGAGCCAAATTCGTATTTCGTGAGGTTAATTACGACACTGTAATCGTTCATCCGTTCGAGCAACGTACGCAGGTGTTCGACGTGTTGCTGTTCGTCTACCGAGGCTACAAAGAAATCATCGATATACGAAATATAGACCAGACAAGAATTCCTCGATAAATGGTTGACTCGTTTGTAATGCGTTTCGAAGTCCGAACATTACCATTTACGGTTTAGAATGCTTAAAACGGAGTAGCGATCGCCATTTTTTCGATCGGCATTTGGTAGTACGCGTGGACGAAATCAATTTTCGAAAAAATTCGCTTACTGTGGAGTTGATGCGCGAAATCTTCGATGTGCGGCGGCAAACATCTATCGGGTACGGTGCGAGCGTTCAGCGACCGGTAGTAGCCGTAGGGTCATAGGCCCCCGCCTTTCTTCGGAACGACATACAGAGATGATGCCCAGTACTCTTCGATGGCCACATCACTCCTTGCTCTATCACCAACTCGAATTCTGCCTTCACCTGTTTGAAACGATCGGGTGGCAAGACGTCGAGACTTACTGCAGGCGGGAGGTTGGGGCGTAGTCTTAATGTGGTGTTCTATCCTATGCCGAATTTTTTTTTCGTCTGAAAACAGGTGGAAGCGTTGAGACCGAAAATTCGGTCAGGAGTTGATGGTACGTCGTTTCGCTGATTATTGTTTTTATCGACGCTACATCGGTCCTGGCCGAATATCCCCTTGCGGACAGATTGGTGGTCGTGTTGATTAAGTGCCCGTTTCGTGAATCCGCCAGCAGCCTGTAGTAACTCAAGAAGTCCAGGCATCGGCTTATCATCGGATAGGCGTATTAATGTTTGCTACTACGAAGTGTCGTGATGCGCTTTACGGTTCATAGTCCACAGTTCATAGTCGCATAGTTTAGGTCGGCAGAAGAAATCCTCGTCTTTTAGGTAAATGCGACGGGATGAGAAGCCGCTGCTGTACGCCGCGGTCACGGACGACAGCCTGCGTTTCCCCGGTTCCAGTTACAGGGGCAACGACACTTTCTTGCGCGGTCTCGAAAGGTCTCGTAGCAGTAGCAGGAATCATTTTGCTGCGTCGTGTTTTGCGAATTCGGGGATCGTGATCGTGGTTGGCGATGACTGTCGAGGAGCAGCGCGTGAATTTGAACCACTCATCGGCTTACCCAGTCCGGCTCCGTGATTGGGGGGGGGGGCGGTTCGATTGCTTGCTGATCGTTGCTGTCTGTCCGGGCTGTTCTAGGCATATTTCGTGGATCCTGCCTGTCACCGTGGAACCACATCGATACCACGTCAAGACCTCCCGTCTGCAGCAAACCTTGACACTTCGTCCCTGATCGTCTCAAACAGGAGAAAGCAGAATTCGAGCTGATGATGGAGCAAGGAGTGATACGGCCATCGAGGAGCCCATGGGCATCATCCCTGCATGTCCTATCCGTCCACTCTGTGTGCTTTTCCTGAGGGTTGCTTGCAGATGGTGTAATATGGTATTTTCATGTATCTTTTTGGTGCGAAATGAGTTCATTATGTTTTAATTTCGAGGGCCCGTTGTTGTAGACCATTGTAGTTTCTAGCTGCTATTTTCGGCGTGTTCATTTCTATTTTTTACTTAACGTGTTTGTAATTAGTTATAGCATGACTGTAATTTGTTGTGTTTGTTGTCTGAGTACTGCGTTTTGCTCACTTATAATTTTTGTTAGCATTTCAGTGTTTTTGATGGATTGCTTGGACAGTTCCTTGATTTCTATAGCGTCGTTATCGTTGTTGGTTTGGTTGTTTAAGGGTGATTGGTTAGCTGCTTGTGTATAATTTCGATTACAAAGGTGATAGTAGTTCTATGATTAGCGTTCTGTACGTTTCGTACATTCGATGCTGCTTCTGTTTTTTCAATTACTTGTTGTGAGGGACAGTTGCTTTAAGTTCTGCTTCGAAGCGATGGAAACAGTTTCCGTTGTGGTTGTTTTCTGACTTCGCAGTCCTTATAGCTCGCTGGGTGATTTCCATTTTGCTTTGTTTATCTTGTCGGTGTATGGGCAGTTTGTTGTTAGGTGGTTTCTTGCACATTTGTTACTATTGTTTAAGATTTTTATGATATCAAAGATTTCTTTGTTATTACCTTTGAGTTCAAGTTCTATTAGAAACAGCGGCAATGGCTGTTTCATATCACATCTTGTTATATTATTTATTGTTCTTGCTTGCTATCCGATTTTTTCTAATTCCTCGTATTTATTTTTTGTGTTTGTCTTTAGGTGTAGTCCTCTGGCTGTAGTCTATGGCTTTTCTCGGTTTTGAGCTGGTATGTATGATACTCGCTGTTTTTCTCCTTTAATTCTTGCGTCACTTTTTTAAAGATTTGTGGTCTTTTCGTTTGTACTTTTACTTATTTTAGTTTTAACTGTTTTATACTGTAGTTTCTTTACCAGCAGTGTTGTTCAGTAATTCGATTAGGAGATCTATTATTATTATCATTAATTTTCCTAATACTAACACATCTTTATTAATTCAAGAAAGTTTAAAATCTCCTTCAATGCAATCGGAACAAGTATCTGCGGCGGATATTAGTGCTATTTGTGTGTCGCAGCGCTTGCAATAAGCTACGAATGTGTAACTCAAATGTGCTCAAATGCAGTGACGTGTGGAATTTTCATGTAGGTTTTGGCAATCTTCGTCTAGATTGTAGTAGCGTTTTTGATATGATCGTTGATGTTTCGACGAGCGAGCTGGACTAACTGGACCGCAACAGGAAGTGGGTAATTCTCCATACATCTCCGGGTGATAGGCTGGAAGTTCTCCAACCCGTGGACCGTAGTATTTCTCTCCTTGTTCTTGTTCAATATAAACGTATTCCCTTTTGTTTGTTGTCCTTGATCCGCTCGTTTGTCGGTGCATCACTGTTTATTGCGATTGTGCGCTAATATTAATTTATTCATGTGTACTTCCGTGATATTCCTTTTACTTCAATTTTAACATTGTAGTTGTTGAGAATATCGAGTGAGGTGAACTCTATGCTGGTTTCAGCATTTCTCTTTTTTGAGTTCTCTCGATAAATATCGAGAATCTCCCACGATGAAATCTTGCCGATTGATTCCTCTGTCGTAATATCCTTTAAACCTTAATGCTGATTACATTACATCATTCTTTGCTGGAAGTTGATCTTGTCTAGATCCCTTAAATACCTAAAAGAACACGGTACCACATTTTCTTCGATTACTACTTAACTGGACGGATATCTGGCCAAATGTCCGCGAAGTATCTCACGAGCAGAGAACTTTATTCCTTCATGTACAGGAATATTGTAGGAAAACATGGTTCCCAAATCCTTGAATCCTTTGTATATAAGTTAAGGTACTCGATCACAACGTAGTGCGATAGTACACGTATTTCGACAAACGTATCCTACTGCCGATTTCCCCGATATTCTTTTCCCTTAAGTTCTCTGCTTTTAGTTCCATTCTCCTAGAGTCGTGGCTCGCGCTATTCGCGAGTCATGACGATTTCTGTTGACTCGCGACATGACTGTCTCTGCTGCTCCTGTACGTTACGTTATGTTACATTACGTTGACATCGCACAATTTCCTTACATGGAGATTTTTCACTTGGCTTAGATTACATCATTATTTGCTGCAAGTTGTGTTCATCTTGTCTAGATTCCTTAAAAACCTACTAAATACGGGACCATATTTTCTTCGATTACTACCTGACCTACTACTTACTTCTTGAATTGGAAAATTCAGGATTAACGAGAAACAAGAATCCTTTTCATGAAAAGTCATAAAGCAACAATAGCGTATTTTCGATTTTTTACACAAACAATTATGTATGTGCTTACCTTAATATATCAAAGACTTTTTTGTTACAAGAATGGATGAGGTACATGCACATTTATCTTGTATATCTATCTTGTACATTTTATATACATGCTTATATGCATACATATAGATATACATGCTCTATTACGTTACGATAAGCCCAATTATTAGGTTAAAAATAAGTAAAAAGTGTGTAGAATTCGTTTTTCTTAGATCGTATGTAATATTAATTGTTGTAGAATATCGAGACTCTGTGATAAGTAATACACATTGTGAGTGGATCCGTTAACTTTCCCACAATCAATCTGTTAAATTACAAGACGAGAAATTTTTAACTTATAATAAAAATGTATGAGCTTACCTTCGTTTATCTTCCGAGCGTGCACGCTTTTTCAAAGATCTGTAGCGGCACTAGGCCGCAAAAAACAATTCTCCCTTCAATGGTTTCTTCGGTACATAGTATAGCATCGCTAGAACACTGTTTACGAAAGACCGACGAAACACATACAGTGTCGCGATAAAGCGTAGATGCCGACAGGCCGAAAGTGTCGGAAAGCTTCAGTAAGCCTAATGGCTCATCGATATCCCTTTGGTCCTTCCATCAAATAATCGGAAGGTGTATATGATCACAATAGCAGACGATTGCGATCATGTGCGTAGTAGGAATATTGAAAAATGACAAAGGGAAGAAAGTTATCATTGGACGTATAGACGATGGAATATATCCTGATCACATAGGATCTATTGACCAAGTGCTCCCTTGGAACTTCTACTGTAGCGGCTCATGGCCATGAAGAAAGTTGCAGGGTTTAAGCGTATGTGTTGGCCACATGGCCTGCGACGTACCCTATACTTCCTACCACCTAACTATAGAAGAAATCTCTGCAGCCGAAGTGGCAGACACGTTCTAAAAACGTGATTGATTTGTTAAAATCGCTCTCGGAATGCCGAAACAACAAATAAATCAACAAATCAAGGAACGAATTTTACACCGTCGTTAATGAAGAAAGTAGCAAACATATTTCGAATAAAATAGTACACTACAATAGTATACCACCCACAGAGCAATGGATCGATTGAAAGACCGCACCACGTATTGGAATTAGAATGGGCGATAGAAGTTAGCCTAGATATCCTAGAACACTCCTGTACACGAAGGAACGAAGTTTTCTCCTAATGAATTAATTTTCCATTAAGAGTAAAGTAAATGGAAGGAAATATAGAACAGCCCTATGTAGACTTTTATTTACTTGACAAAATTAACACGACACAACTCACAGCAAAAGAAGATTTAATGTAGCGGCCTATGGTCATAAAGAAGGTGCTGACAATAGTTATTAACTATCAAGTAGTTACACTTGGACAGTTTAATCAGTATATCACATAGTACGATATTTTCCAAGTGCGATCGACGATACATATAAAAGAAATGCCAAAAGCAAGAAGGAATCGTAGAGGTAGAGACTATAATCCAGAACGATAGAGCTCCGTATCGATAAACCCGATATTTTATTATCGAATCTACGATAAGAATAAATATAATATCCGGGCCCTTCTCGCTGGGGCATCCGATTGTTGCACATTCCTCAGTTCGCAATATACATTGCTAAATTTTGATGTTACGATAATAAAATGAGCCGTGACACTTTTGTAATTTATGATTTTACAATCCGGAAAAAACAAATTTATACGTCCTCTGTACTGCATATCTCGTTGAACATGTGGAAAATCGCTAGTAGAACATAGATTATGAAGATACATTTTACTTGTTAAGATATATTAATTTTAGTTTTTCAGCACTGTATCATATTTGGATTTAGGCTTGAAGAATACTTCTTCTCTACTAGTGTTGCTGTTTTTAAGATGTGTTTCTCGCAGTAGGTCTATAGCATTGTACTATATATTCAACATTACTCCATGAATATATTATGAAAATTATGTAAGAAAATTGATATAAAAGACAAATTTGAGGTAACAAACTGATAGAGCATGTTATGTAAAATGCGTTGTAAAACGTATAAACGATTCACTTTTTATAACATTTCATGCTTTATTTCTTTTGTAAAATGTTTCGACGTATTCATTTTTTTATTATTTTCATGCAAAATTATGTTATTCTCCCAGAACATTATAACTTAATTCTCTCAAGTTAACTTACTGTTTGAAATTGACTTCCTTCTGCGGAAAAAATTTTGACTAAATTTACCCGGATATTTTCTGTATCCAATACTCAGATCCGATAAATATGCGGAGCAGTTCAAGGCTTGATTTTCCAAAGAGGTCCGGGTGCACCTCTGTTAGGCGTCAAGTTGGCCACCGTGGGGTTTTAGTCGCTAAGTCCGACACTACCCCCACACTGTCCATGAGGATTTCCGCACGAAAAAAAGTTCACGGCTTGAATATTTTTAGAAAAATAATAATTTCACTGATCTTAGTATCAATTTCAGTAATTTTCAGTATTACTAACAATTTGTTTTATCCTCTTCTTACCACATTTTGAAATACAGATTTTTTAATCTAAAATTCAATCTAACAACGAAGGTCATCATCGAGGTTGATACATGTTCCTGTTTCGATTATACATCAAAAGAAGTATCTCCTTTCTTAAGTTGAGGTCACAATAAGCATTTTCAATCAGTACTCTATTCTTCTGTCTTAATGGTGAAAACAAGTGATCGAAGAGGTAGTATGCATCAAAATATAATACAATATGCTCAAATATACTACAACCTGCTACAACATATTACAAGAGCGATATAGGCAATTGTGACGGAACACGGAAGACCAGGAACGATAGCGTCATAACCAGCTTGTTTCTTTTTGTTCCTTATTTGGGGTTTTAGCTTTCCACCCTTACATTAATCAGCTCTTTGTGTTCTATCTGTTGCCTCTTTTCTATCTTCCTATCTATTCTTTCCATCTTTTTCCACCTAATTAGGGGTTCATTTCTTGGAATCCGCGGACACAGTACGTAATTGATCTTCATCGAGCAACCTTGCCAATGCGTATCGTCATTTGCCATTCGCTCATTTGAAGAGATTCGAGAGGCAACGATTCTAATTTATTAACCTTTAAACATCATTATCTCGATAGTATTCCTATTACAGCATGTATATATTTCATGATATGGAGTAATATTATATCATGGTAATAAAAATATACATCGAATTCAGCAGACGTTCATATAGATCAAATTTTTGATATCCAAACTTACTACAGCGGTGCAATGCGACATATGATTAAGTAATTTCACAAAACGATCTGAATTAAAAATTTGGCAGGAGTTCCATTTCAGGAATAGGTTATCGAGAACAATAAACTCTATACATTTTAGGGCAGATCATATGAGATGGTTGTCACATAGACTCAAATGCCAACAAGAACATCTTACAGGATTTTCAAATCCAAGTCGAAAATGCATTCATAAGCAGTTGCAATTTTCACACAGCGATGATTGATTTTAGTCTCGTGTGCAAGCACTAAATATCTTTTCACTTGAAACCTTTTTGACTTCAGGAGTCTTCAGGTTTTTCTTTGCATGTTATCTATTGACAGTCTCGAGTGCAATGACGCTGGTTTGAAAATTTTAGGTGAGCTCGACACCTGTGTTTTGATGAGAAACGTAATTGTTGACAATACATTTGTTCGCTTGGAATGTACTACTGCACCGATACATTGTATTGATTGTATTCTCACCTACATCGTGACTATAGCTAATTTTCAATGGTACGAAGAGTATTTTAACTCGTACAAGGATGACTGCAGCCAAAGCAGTGAAACTTTGTGCTCCTGTTCAGCAACTGGAGGTCAAATTACGCGAATTGCATTTTTCTGTACAAGAAAATACAAATACGTTTGTAGTAAATGCCGCATATTTATCGAAAAGTAGGTTGTTCATAAGATTTTCGATGTTCAAATATTTTTGAGGTGTTCATTGATTCTCTTCAAGAAGCTTTTGCATCTTACAACCTTTTTATCGATTGCGATCTCACCGCGTATTGTTTTGTTTGTAAGTATTACATAAGCAAATGTTTCATTTGTTCGTTTATCCAAATTGAAACTTCATATTATTTTATATTATTGTTGTTATATTACATTGCACAATCCTTGTATTAAGAGAAACATGTTAAAATTCTGGATATAGTTTCCTTATAGATAAAGCATGATTTTACATTCGAAGTATACAAATGTATTCGTTTGTGAAATAATGAAAATCTCGTGTTCATGATTAGAAAATTGATGTGCTGTGTTGCATATCTGACAAAAATAATTTGGTCCATTTCCTTGAGTAAAGTTGTTACAAAACTGCGTACTATTCACGCGATCATGTAATTTGAGTGCACAAACGAAAGATTGAAATCGTTATAGTTTTTTTCTTTTTATATATGTATCTATATATAATTTTACACATTTTAAGCGAATCACGTTCTTCATCTTTTTCGTGTTACTGTGTTGAACTTCAAACCGCAAATTTTTTTCTTTTATTTTTTGCTAATAATTATTTACGAGTCTGCCAAATTATTCAAATTCCCTATCACATAAATAGATATCACAAGTTCAAAACGTTGCTGTGTCATTGTCCAATCTGCATAGTCTTTTCGACGATATGATGACCAATAATTATATCTTTAGACTTGTTATAGATATTTCCAACATATGTTGATATACGACAAATTACAATATTGTAGATAATATATTGTTGGCTAGAAACTTCCTGGATATTCTACAATTTCGTTCATCTGGACGGATTGCAGTCGGATTCTTTTTCATCGCTAAATACAACTTTCCTTTAATGTTTTTTACATTGTACACTTATCTTTATGAATTCTATACATTTTTCTGAGATGTGAATGATACCTAACGTTGCAGTGTTGCATGTTGCAAATGCTCATATCGCTGTAAAATACATTGTACGGTTTATCGCAAGACCTACTATTTTAGCAAATCCTTTTTTCCCAATGCGATTGCTCTCTGCTCTTCTTTGTTTTGTATTTTGTTGCACTTGAAAGCAATTATGTTGCTATCTTTCCATTTCTACTAACAAATTTTGTAACTTCTATGACGGTGTAATTAATTGTTTACTATAATAGCAGAATTCTGTCAATTTTATTATTATATTTCCTTGAATTTTGAAAAATTTGAATTTTTGAAAAAGCGAGAAATAAAAGAATGAAATGTTTCCTCAACAGTAATTAATAAAAAATGCAATAAGATTTCTTCTATAACTTTCATAATTTATTACAGCGATTTTCCATATGCTTTCAATGACATGCATAACTTAGAAAATATAAAATTTAGAAAATATAAACTTGTAAAACTTATATAAATATTAGGTATGTTTTGTATCAAATGTAGTGTCAGTTTATAACATAACCAATAAAAGTGTGTAAAAAAAAAAAGAATGGAAAATACAAATGAACAATGGAAAAAGGTAGGATATCTCTTGTAAATACAACGCAACCCCTAAACGTAATCTGCTGTTTCAGTGATCGTGCTTTTACATATGAGAATCATTTACAATTAATTATAACCCGTTAGAATGAAATAATTACATAACCATACAGAATGATTTATACAGAGAATCGCACTTAAAATCGTCCTCTGTGATGCAAAAAGTATTTCTAATTGTTTAATCATAAAATATTGTAAATGAAAGTAAAAGGCAAAATAAGGACTTAGAAACTTAAATACAGGGCTCAAATACTGCATTGGCTATGTTAATTAGCAATAAAGTTAGAAAGTCACCGAATAGAGATATTGTAAAGTACAAATTAAATAAATAAATAAAAAAAAAATATATCTGTAGCGGTACATGAGTTATAGGACGATCCGAATCGGGAATGACTCATATTGTTGTTTTGCCTCGGAGTATTAACACCATTACGAAATTTAATAATGTTGAAGTGATCGATACTTCTGAGAAAACTCTACATGTGGTCTTCGGCTTTCACAAGGCGCCGATGTCGTCTATAGCGCATAGACAAAAGAATGCGTCGACGACAGACGATAAGCGGCACACGTGCGACGTTTTTTTCGGCGTTCCTTTAGTCATAGGGTAACACTGCTAGCGTGCGGATCTGGACCAGCTTACATATATATTCCTACTTGTATTTACACTTCTATATTAAATTATATTTTCTACCTTACAATCTATCCACACGTTTCTTTGTTCACACATCTAATAACCTCAACAAATAATAAACAAACTCCGAACAAAATAATATCGCCGCTACGTGCAACCGTCACCCGGAGTCGAATTCAAACTTTTCGGTACTCCCCTATCAGTATAAATAGACGATCATACTCTCCAGAAAGTGAGTATCGAGCAAACGTAAGCATTACTTAGTATACGAGTATCGAGCATTCTTATAGCGAGTATATCGAGTGACATTGAGCGAACGACAATTAACTCTGTATTTTATACTTAGAATAAGTTTAAATACATTTGATAATATCAAACATCAACTTATCTCCTTATTATATAAAACAACACGTTTAAAGTCCACCATATATCAACCACCTACAACTTAATTAAAGAACAGTTGTTTAACCTCTGGAGAAATCGTATCATGTAAAACACGTAAAATCTTAGAAATCAGACAACCGAGTTTAATTAGCAGCAAAACTGGATGTATAATCACATGCGACCGTAATATTATGAAAATAGCAGGATCACACAAAAATATTTCTTACGAAATCAAAATTAAGAGCAGTTCATAGTGTCTCGAAGAAATAGACATTCCAACACTAGAGAAAATATCAGAAACGGCTTGAAAAGCGACTCAACTTTAACCAATGCAAAAGCCAACCTTAATACGTTACAAACACAAGTCGATACTTTTATAAGGTACGACACACGAACGAATGTTACGCGAGTACAATTACATAGAAATTAAAACTACAAAAGGAATGCAATAGCGAGGACTTCCTGAAATAACTTCAACAACATTTCCACGAAAAGCACATCAGTGGAGAGAAGAAGCCCTAATACTTTTCGAAGGACATCAGCAGAAACAAAGACAACGTCCTAAGAAATAGTTCTCGTTTTCGGGCAATAAGTCACCGTGTGGCAATTATCTCATCGTAGTTTTAGCATAAATAAGCGTAGCTATTTAGGGCAGAGGAACTTAATATCCAGAACTAAAATTGAACAGTTATTAATTGTAAGGCAACAAGTTATACGATTTATTCCACAGTCAATATTTAACGAACGATCGAAGTCTTATTAATGGACAAGAGTTATTAACCATCAAGTAGTTACATTTGGACATTTTAATCAGTATATTACATAGTGCAACACGTAATGTAATAATAAATAACACCAATGTTGAACAAAGACGAATTTGAATTTTCCGACTCCCCCCCCCCCCCCCGATCAGTATAAATAAACGGGCGCAACCGAAAAGAGTTTAATTATCTAGAGTTATCAACCGGTTATCTATCAAGTATTTATCAGCGACATTGCTTTGCGACTTGTACACTGTACGAGCGTCTCACCGCGTAATAACCACCCATTACTTTATTTAAATATTTTAATTATATTCGACAGTTTCAACAACGAGTAATCTCGTCTAATAAATCTCCCGATCAAACATCCTCTAGAAAAGTCCTCTACAACAATATTTCTGCAGTGCGATCGACAATACATACAAAGGAAATGCCAAAAGCAACAAGGAATCGTAGAGGTAGAGGCTATAAACGTTTGGCGGAATCAGAAGAGAAGAAGAAATAATTGGGAAAGAATTAGAAATAACCACGGAACAAACAGAAATTAGTTTTCTTCATCAAATTCATCATCATACCCGAACGCGATCTAGGGCTAGGAATTTTGTTAATAAATATATGACTAAATAAAATCGAATAAATCACCGGTTACGAGACATTGAAATTATTTATTTATTCCTAGAAAACTTCAATCCTTCCCGCACTAGTACTCCTGCCCATAGCAGATAAGCCGAAACGTGGAGTTTATTTACCAGCCGCATTAATACGCTAGTTAATGCTACTCCTACAGGCGATTATTATTTACAATATTAACAATACAACAGTTTGAAGATTTAAAATGGTATTGCGCTTTAGAAAGGTGCGACAAGTTTTGAATCTCCTCCATTCAGTTGTTCGCCTTGTTTAGAAAGTAACGAGAGTCAAACTAATTGAAATAGTTCAACGACTATTTCTGATAACAGCAACTGATATCTTAACTAACTTGATACAAGCATCAATTTGAGAAAGTTAAGACCCGAAATCGAGAATAATAAGTAACGGATACGAATACCAAAGATCAAGACCGAATCGTAACAGTAAATAATGATTAGGAAAGATAACGAATAAATGGAATTTGTTAATAATAATAATGATAATAATATAACGGACTTACTATAGCACCATAGTAAAGAATTTACGAAGTTTTGTCTTATTCAAGAATAAGCTTACTTGAATATCATAAAATGCATCTACCTTATTTCTGGCAATGAAAATTCTTGAACTTGATACAAAATGATAGCTAATAAAGCGAATGAATTAAAAGCTTCGAAAAACAACTAATATTAACAGAAATGGGAATAAGGGAAGGATTACATATACAAGGATGCGTAAAGGTGCACTTAGAAAAATCAAAATAATTGAAAATATAATTAAAACGTGAGAAGAAAATATCACTCAAAAATTGTATATTATTTATTTAGTAATAAATTTTATTTATTTCTATTATATATATCTATGGAGTATTTAGAAGCTAATTAGTGTAAATCCTACTTTCCCTGAAAAGGAGTTACGTAGCTCCAAAAATAATTTGTTGTTAAAAATTTTAATTGATAAATCAATTAACTCGCTACTTTCATACATATATAATAGATTACGGTATCGACCACGAAATTACTAAGCACAATTATTCCGAGCATAAGCCCAAACAATGAGAATCATTTCGAGGTCGCGACAGGTCTAAACATTAACGTTTCTTATGTAAAAAATAATTGTACGCTGCTTAACCGAAACATTAAGCAAAAAAGATGAAAATACATGTATTTTCAGGAAATTGCTTTTTTTGTGCTAGCGAATTCGAATATTTATCTAACGAGCAAAATTTATCTGATTGTGATAATGGTGAACGAGACGAAAATTTAAAAAAGATATTGTTATAAGAAAACTCTGCTGAATGATTTTCCACTTTATGAGATCAACGGATCATTAATCAATGTTTTTCAAAACTCATTGTACAGAAGCGTTATGTGTATTTTATATTTTTTCTTTATTATAGCCATTTTTAAACTACATGATTCATGGTATACTTAAATTTTAAAGTTGACAGCTATATTTTACAAAAAGATTAAATAGGGAATTACTTCCTTTATAGATGTACAAAAAATTTTGTACGAAGATCCGGGCTGTGCCAATATTCCTGTTTGGCACTGTATTAGCACAAGCGAACAGTCTAACTTCGAGTCGACTTGACCAAAATCGAACGACTAGCACAAAGAACTAGAGACTGCTTATTTTCCATAGCTCGGAATATAGTTATGGACATTGGGACGAAATTGTTACCGGAGAAAATATAAAAGTTATGTAGTTCAATACGACAAGATTTCTACAGGTTTTCTACATGTTATGTATATAGAAACCCAAAATGTAATAAAAATAAAAAGCGATCAAAAATATGAAGAATAAATATACTTGTTTTCGTGACTTACCTTTATATGTAGAATTACTTCCTATCCGGTTACTGCTTTACTCTATCTATTATCGAACAAATTTTTGGATTATAATTATTTACACAAAGCTAATACGCGCACGAATATCTTTTCATTTTATAAACGTTTATGTATAAAATATCTATCCACGTTAAATCAATTTCTTTTTATAGAAACTTAATAAGTTAATTTTCTAGATAGAAAAATTAAAACTTTCAGTAAATTCTTGTACAACGCGTACTCTACCGCGTCCCGTATACGAATGACGAGTGAACGTTACCGAACTCTACGGCAACCGCTTATATAGTAACGACGACGGATTAGTATTGCTCAGTGATTGGCTATGCTTCTAGCCTATAGGCGGTATCTGTATAATCACTGCGTAAAAATTATTTCGCGGCATGTTCCCTTCCCCCCAATCTCCTCCGACCGACGTTCCCGCAGCACCACAGGAACTAAAAGTAGACTACCGATCTATCCTGTTTTGCGATTAAGTTTCCAGGACAGGAAAAGAGAGAAAATACAATATCAATATAGATTTGACTTTCACAATGTATAATTTTGTATGCACAGTAAAATTAGTAAAATTGAATATTTATATATTATTCTAATGCATTAAATGAAGATTCTATGAGAAATGATAGTATAATTTTCGTCTATCATAAAAGTAAAATTGGATGAATTTGGATTGGACTATACATAAAAATTAATTCAGCGATTCCGCATAACGAGATTGTGTAAATTTTTTATGTATTTATGAATGTAAAACATATATAAAATATATTCAAAACGTGCGTAATGTAGATCAAATTTCGCATGTTTCTACATATTTCTGCATGCGTCTAGATATTTTTACATATTTCTTTATATTTAAGTATAAATTAATATTTCAAAACATAAGTAAAGCTAATAATAAGTGAGTTATCGTGTGCCCATATGTTTCATAACAAAATAAGTCTGATTCTTAGATACTTGTTGACACGTTTCAAACTTTTTTGCTAGTTATATTTTTCTCGCCTTTATACATCTTCTTACACTTGTATTATTAGTTACCATATATACTGCTGCGAATAATTATAAACTCTATCCTATTTTCAGATTTTTTATGATACTAAAACAAAAATTGGAAGAATCGTTTGTATAATTCCATATTATAATATAAAACAAAACTGAAGATATAACAAACAAAAATTGTTTTCTTTCGAACTCTGGAAAAAATTAAATTTTTTCTTAAAATTGTGTTTTTGGCTGTGAAACAATATAAATTCAATGTTAATTTTGTTATCCTTTCATTTAATATTTAGTGGATTTTCCCTTATTTTTTATTACTTTTATCAATCTGTGACGTACACTATCCACTAATTTGTTTAAAAAACAGGTGAGATATTATTCAAGGAAGTTATTGCTTTTTTTAAGAATTTAATATATATATTAATTTATAAGTTAATATATGTATTAAAAAATGATATTGTCGTACTCAAATGGAAAGATTCGTGAGGTTTATCAACAAAGCACACTTCAATCATGGTACCAAGTACAAGAAATATTCGTAACATTCACGCTGCTTCTACAAGCCAACAGTCATCTGAAAAATTGAAACCACTAGCTATTCTTGCATACAATAAAGGATAGCGTGGTATACATTATTCGGATCAAATTGTTTCTTATGCCACTACAATTGGAAAAGGACTCAAACGGTACCGGAAATTTTGGCATTCAATTTTTCCTGGAGTTACAGTTATAAACGTTTTAATAGTTTACAAGATTACAACAAAGAAGGATACAAACATCAGAAAATTTAGAGAATTGTTAGTTATGAAATTATTAGGGCTGACTAATAATGTAATGAAATCTTCTGTTTAACGTAGATATCATAATATTGTCATCCGAAAAAGTGCTCTTGGACTGTTGAGGTTATCTGATAGAGGAACGCGTGGATAAATTTATAATAGAAATATATATTGAAGTATAAGCATAGGTATAGTATATGCTGATCCAGATCCTCATTCTAGCAGTGTTATATTACAATAGAATAGAATAGAGAGCAGGTTGATACATTGACAGCGAAAGACATTACAAAAAAATTAACCTTGGTGTGTAACTCTAGCTGAATGTTACAAGAAACAGCAATAAAAGTCTACTTACAGCTCTTTTGTTTCTAGACCTTGTGACCCAAAAACAACATTCATATTCAAGGACACAATAATATGGACCTCTCCTTTTCGTTAACTTTTTTGCTTCACTAAGTTCTATTTTCATCGTAACAGCGGTGTCCAGGTCACGTATATACAAAAGAAAAAGATGTAGAGTTTTTCTAGAAGTAAATACTCGAACAAGGACAAATCGTCACATTGTAAATAATTTTTGTAATAAACCATGTTTCTATATTACTTTTATAATAGTTTAATAATCTTACTATTGTTGGGAATTGTGGATCTTAGTCGCCGAAATAAACGTATAGCAACGTTCACATTACATGTAGAAATGATATTAAAATAGTTTCATATCTATTTAATATGTAATTTACAAGATATTCGTAGATACACATTGCACATGTTTCAGCACTCTTTCTGACTCACCATCCTTTTCACCATTCTTCTGTTCTACGAGACGCTACGTACGCATATACTTATATAGTTATACGTACGCAAACTCATACTCATATATGTGTGTCACTACTGCGCGGCTAATCCAATATCTCAATAATTATATTCTGTGAAATATCTTTCCAAATAACTTTCCTACCAACTTACCTCGTAAGTACTCAAATAAGCATTGTTCAGAATTTTGATGGTAGAAAACACATCATTCGCATACGAAGAATTATCCACTAACCTGATAGCAATTGAGGCGAGTTTTGTCCGTATGGCAAAAAAAAAAAAAAAAAAAAAAATACGACCACTGAGACAGCACTGGTGGAGCAGATGGGATAAAGAATATCTCAACCAACTAATGATTAGGAAAAAATGGCATCAGCGTGGCGAAACAAATTCCAAGGAAAGCATGATGGTCGCATCAAGGGACGACAACACAACAAACCTAAGTAACCTCCAATCTACTCATAAAAGCAAACGAAGTAATTCGACGTTCGGCTTGCCGATATTTTTGACTCTGCGATTTCTTTTCCGACTAGATTTAATACATTGTTACATTTCATTTTTAAAAGTACAGAAATTCACGATTAAATACGAGATACAATCGGATAATTCTAACAATCAATAATTATTACGCCATTTTACATATTAATCGTTTCGAAACGCGAAACAAAGTATTGAACCTACTCTAGGAATACGACAGAAATTTATGATAAATCCATTTTGTTACTTAATTTTATTAGTTTGCATAACGAACGAATGAACATATTTAAATCGGTATTTAATCGCAAATTTAAACCACGATGAGTAATGTTCGGTTAACGATGTTTGTTATGTATAATAGTTGTATTATTGTGATCGACTTCCTGGTTTGTCAATAAAAGAAGAAATAAGAGAAAAGAGGTATATGGTTGCGTAAATGAAAGAGGCAGGCGTGTACAGTATGTACGGCTTCCTATTAGTCTAACGGTTCAATATATGTATATTAAGATGCGTAAGATAATTTTATTCGTTGCGTTGTAATAGTCCACTTTCTATCAGCAAGTTGGCAAAGACCATCGACGAATGGTTATACAGAACTCTGTATAAAGATGTAGAATGTGCATAAATGTTAGAATGTGAGATGTTCATTACACATTCGCACACTTGTAAACACACGTCTGTACAACGTAGATTTTTTGAAAGTGATAAGTAAACGTGTTAAAATTTCGTTTTGAATAGCCACCCGCGTGGATTTTTTCCTTTTTTTGAGTTTCACGATATTTTCTATAGGTGGCCTCCCATGATCGTAAACCATACTTACTAGAATTTCTCACAGAAAGTTATTTTTCTGGTTATTAAAAGCACTAATTCACTGTGTAATATCTCCTGATATCCGATAATCTTCAATTTACCCTTTAATTTAAAACAATTTCATTTAACATGTCGAGGCATGACCAGTGGTTTCTTGAGAATATTCAGAAAATAATACAGAAAATGTGTTTAAATTATCCACAGTACTGTATTATGTATTATTTATTACACCTTATATTATATTTATATTTATTACACCTAAGGTATTACAATACATTACACTTTCTTCGCGTATCAGAAACTTTTACTTCTTAAATTTTATATTGCCGAAATTGCAATCCGAAGCAGTGCAAAATCTTCGGATTCTCGAAACTGGGAACTCTTGAACTTCCGGAATACCTATTTTTTTCTTTTTTGTTCTGTAGCGGCAGATGGGTCATAGGACGATTCGAATCAAGAGTGACTCATGTTTTTTTGCCTCGGGGCATTGACAACGTTTCGATGTACGACATGTAAGAGTAAACAAACTCCGGACAAAACAATATCGCCACTACGTGCAACCGTCAACCGAAATCGAATTCAAACTTTCCGGTACTGGGTAACATTCATATTTTTATGCATAATAATTAATGAAACAACAGGAACATAATTTTGGTAAATTTAGCACAATAAGGTATTATAGATATTAGTGTAAAGTCCAAACACGACTGCTTATCCCAAAAAGGCAATATCAAAATATTAAACAAGAATTAAATTTTCAAACAACAATAAATAATCTTTAATAATATTAATAATAAAACAACAAAATATGCTGTGACATTCTCTAAAGATTTATTACTAAAATCTTCAATTTTGTGAAATAGAATTAATAATAAAAATATAAGAAGTAAAAATACAAAAATGAAAATGAATAAATAACCTGAGACAAATAAATTAATAAAACTCTTTTAACGTATTGAAAAAGATAAGTTAAATACATATAAAAATTAATGTTTTAACCATTTCGCTTCGGCAGTCCAGTCCGCCGAAATACTGCCATTGAACGGAAGCGCGCGCTAAAAATGAGCACAGTATGCGTGGTTGCTGTATATACGTTTTCCTAAGGCTTAAATAACAATAATTCTTGTAAGAACCGAATATGAAATATCGTTTCACTGTCAATGGATTTAACAGCTTTTTTAGCGTGAAACAATATACGATAGTTTGGACGTTCGAAATATATTGCGCAAAACGTTTTGATGTTTTTTCAACACTGAGTACCTTTTAAGAAGTGATTAATCCAATATAACAATAAAATCAACAGAAAATGTTCTGTCGATAACGAAAAAATGTATTATTGACTACAGTATGGCACTAGTTTATGGGGTGCCGAACCCAGGATTCGTCGCGTAGGCGCCGCCTATATGCAGCGCTCGTACCCACAGGTCATTTTGTGGACGCTGCATATAAGGGACGCTCGTACTCAAAGGGCATCTCGCGGGCGCCGCCAATAAGCGGCACCCGAAGCGAAAGGGTTAAGGAAGGTCAAATTGAAAAAACTCTTTGAAAATTTAGTTTCTATTAAAAGTTTTAATTCGCACATTTAGAAGTTATATCTGCGTGCATCTCTAACTAACCATTATTTATAGTTTTCACATAAACATTTAATAGACCATTTAAAAAAAATTGATAATAATTTAAACAAAATACTATGGTAATCTCGACCACAAATGTATTTGAAAATGATAATTAATGTATATCTAATTAAATATTAATGTATTTTAATTTGCATAAGATGTGTTTCTGATTTTTAGATTGCAAAAATTCAGATTTCTAATTAGGATCATTTATTGTGGTTTCCATTATCAAATTCAAATGAATGAACGAAATGTAATCACTTCTGCAACATAATGAGATAGGAATCATTAACAACGCAGTTGAATAAGTAATCGAAGATTTGAAGTTTATTTTTGATTTCAAAGGAAATTTCTTTTAAAACTAATTAAATTTGGCAATTTTGTAAATATGTGTTTTAATCTAATATTTTCTTCTGCATGAATTACTTCGTCATATGATATACGCTAATTACAATCAGATAGAAGACTATAATTTCCAAGTCGTGTTTGTAATTTCTCAGTCGTGAATAATCTTACTAGGAAATAAGATACGTAAAAATTTTGAAAGCAAAGTGGTAAAAAAACTGTAATACTTTGATGGAGAGCTTTAAGAGTATCTAATGTTAAATGACCATTTTCATAAATATCTATAATTCCCAAAATTATAATTTTATTTAAACTATTTTTTGATTTTAATAATAATAAATGAAAATTTTAACAATTTTTAATGTTCTTGTATTGATAAATCTTTATATAAATTTAATATTAATTTTAAATTATATATTTATAAATATTTTTATTTCACCATTAAAACAATTAATATATTTAATTTTTTATGTAATTTTAATAATAATTAATATTTTAATTTTAAAACAAAATATTTCATTAAATTTATTTATTTTAATTATTATTTTTATTAGAGGAATTTTAATTTTATTCCCTTATTTTATTTGTTTAGTTAACAATTTAACAAAAAAAAATAATTATTTAAATTTAATTTCTTTAAATTTATTTTTAATTATATTTATTATTATTCAACTAAAACAATTCAATAAATTTATTATAAAAAATTCTAATTTTAATTTTATAAAAAATTCTAATTTTAATTTTATAAAAAATTCTAATTTTAATTTTATAAAAAATAATAAAATTAATACTATTAAAAAATTATATTTAAATCTTAATTATTTTATTTTATTAATATTTATTATTCTTTTAGTAATTATATTATTTATTATAACAAAAATTTGTTATATTGAAAATAAAAATTTACGAACAAAAAATGAAAAAAATAATTCCAATAATTTATAAAATAAATTTATTAAATTTACCAATATCATTTATTAATTTACCAACACCAATTAATATCAATTATTTTTGAAATTTTTGATCAATTTTAGGTATATTTCTAATAATTCAAATTATTTCAGGTTTATTTCTTTCTATACATTATTGTCCAAATATTAATATTGCATTTTATAGAGTTTCTAATATTATAAAAGATATAAATTCAAGTTGATTAATTCGTCTTATTCATATAAATGGTGCTTCATTTTATTTTTTAATTATATATTTACATATTGCACGAAATATATTTTATTATTCATTTAAATTATTTCAAGTTTGAATAATTGGTGTATCAATTTTATTTTTATCAATAGCAACTGCATTTTGAGGATATGTCCTTCCATGAGGTCAAATATCATTTTGAGGGGCAATAGTAATTACAAATTTAATTTCAGCAATTCCTTACATTGGTCAATTTACAGTTGAATGAATTTGAGGAGGGCTTTCAATCAATAATGATACATTAAATCGATTTTATTCATTTCATTTTATTTTACCATTTATTATTCTTTTAATAGTTTTTATACATTTAATAATTTTACATATTACAGGATCTTCAAATCCTATTCATTCTAAAATTAATATTTATAAAATTAACTTTCATCCATATTTTTCAATTAAAGATTTAATTACAATTATTTTAGTATTTATATTTATAATTATTAATCTTCAATTTCCATATATATTAGGGGATCCTGATAACTTTAAAATAGCAAATCCTATAATTACACCAATTCATATTAAACCAGAATGATATTTTTTATTTACATATTCAATTTTACGAACTATTCCTAATAAACTAGGAGTAATTATATTATTTTTTTCAATTTTCATTTTATATTTAATTCCATTAATTAATTTAAATAATTTAAAAAATAATAAATTTTATTTTATAAATAAAATTTTATATTGATGAATTATTAATATTTTTATTATATTAACTTGATTGGGAGGTCAAATAATTGAATATCCATATGTAAATTTAGATATAATTTTTACTTTTATATATTTTTTTTATTTAATTCTTTCATTTTATATTAATAATTTTATTAAAAAATAATTATTTTTAATTTCAATTAGTTAATGAACTTGAATAGTATATGTTTTGAAAACATATTATAGAAATAAAATGTTCTATTAGCTTTAATTAATAAATTAATGTATATATTAAAAATTATTAAAATTTATTGTAATTTAATAATTAAAAATAATTCTTTAATTAAACAAATATAAAATGCATAAAATAAAATTAAAACTAATAATTCGATTCAACATATAATTATTAATTTATCATATCGAATTCGAGGTAAAACCACGAATTATAATTAAGATAATTATATGAATTAAATATACATAAATAAAAACAATTGATCAATTAATTAACCCATAAAATATTATAGTTATTAATATTCTTATAAATATAATATTTATATATTCAGATAAAAAATTAAAACAAATAATCTTCTAAAATATTCAATATTAAAACTTGAAACTAATTCAGATTCTTCTTCAATTAAACCAAATGGAACCCGATTTAAATCAATTAACATTCTAATAAAAAAAATATATAAAGGATACATTAAAATTGTAAATTTTATATTTAATTGAAAATTAATAAATCTATTTAGAGAATAACTTTCAATTATTATTATTAATATAAAAAATGTTAAAAATAATAAAATTTCAAAAGAAATTATTTGAGAAACTGCTCGTAATGAACCTAAAATTGAATAATTACATAAAGAAACTCAACCAATTAATATAATTGGATACACTATTAATCTTAAAATTAATATTAAATAAATAATTCCATTATCTATATAATAAAATTTATTAACTCAAGGATATCTTAATCATAATATTATTGATAAAAATATATAATTATTGGACTATAAAGATATGAATTTATTAAATTTAAAAAAAAATTCTTTTATTAATAATTTTAATGCATCCCTAAAAGGTTGTAAAAGTCCTTTAAATCCTATTTTATTAGGTCCTTTTCGTAATTGTATATATCTTAATATTTTACGTTCAAATAAAGTTAAAAAAGCTACTTTAATTAAAATTATTAAAATAAAAAATAAATAATTTAAAATTATTATAATTATTATATATTATAATTTTATATACTTTAATTAAATTCTAAATTTAATGCACTAATAATAATAATTATTATAATATAATATTAAATATATTTATTAATTAATAATAATTTAATTATAAATTATAGTCCTTTCGTACAAATAATTTATTAATTTTTATAGAGAGAAACCAATCTAACTTACGTCGATTTGAGCTCAAATCATGTAATATTTTAAAAGTCGAACAGATTTAATTTTTAAACTTTTCCGTTTAAAATTTATCTTAATTTAACATAGAGGTCGCAAACATCTTTATCAATATGATCTTTAAAAAGATATAACGCTGTTATCCCTAAGGTAATTTATTCTTTTGATTTATAATATAAGATCAAAAATATATTCTAAAATCAGAGTTTATTTTTTAAATAAAGTTTTTTGAATTTACTAATCCTCCCAATTAAATATTAATATTTTAATTAAATAACCAATAAAATATCAATATAAAATTCTATAGGGTCTTATCGTCCCATAAAATTATTTAAGCATTTTTACTAAAAATTTAAATTCATTAAATATATATGAAACAGTATATATCTCATTAATTCTTTCATTCCAGTCTTTAATTAAAAGACAATTGATTATGCTACCTTTGTGCAGGTATTTATACTGCAGCCATTTAATTAAAAATCATTGGGCAGATTGACTTAAAATTATTATCAATAAGCCATGTTTTTGATAAATAGGTGGATATATTAATTTGCCTAGTTCCTTATATATATATATGTCGGGTTAGGGTTAACACTTGGGTTTGGGGCGTGTAAAGAATCTGCGCCAGGGTCGCTCATCGTCGGTGTACAATCGATGATATCTTTTATTGTCACAAATACAAGATCAACTACCGGTCTCGATACTCGAACGATAATGACAACGATCGTGGGGTCGGTATAGCGAATCCACGGCCCACGGGATAACTGATCTACTTTACTTCAAAGTCTAAATCGAACTCGACTTACTCCTCGTGATACAAGGGTCGCTTGATTAACTCTCTACTAAGACGTAGATTATTCACTGATTGTACAAACACACTAGGTATGTAACTAATGCGACTGTAAGAAAAAGAATGACCTTCCGTCGCAACGACGCTGCAGAGGAAAACTATGGTGGGATGTGCCTAAGGGCACGAGGTCATCGGATTCGTCAAAGAAAACCTCCGCTCGGAGGGTGAGGGAAATAGACGTTGGTGTTAATTGGTTAATCTCCATGTTGACGGTTAGAAAAGGATGCTAGCCGCTCTTGAGAGAGGGTTCCTAGCGGATGTCGTGTAAAAATTAAGAAAAAAACAAGAAACTTGTCAATTTCCGAACAGGAAATCGAGATCTTTATTTTTTTTACTCAATTTGTACAATTTTATTTTTGGTTCGCGATGATACACTTTCGATACTTAAGGTAGTTGAGAATTTTTTTAGACTAACTGGGTGATTCTGGAGGGAGCATTTATATTCTTTTATTCGTCGGAGTGGGAGAAGGCTTTGGTCTTACTTATCATATATCTCTGGGAATGGCTAGAGTGACCGAATGCCAGCCAGGCGGCTGGGAACGGATGCTGACCGGGCGGTCACACGCGATAAGGCGCTCGGAAGTTTGGTTTTTCATATAGCTGCTCGAATTTTACCTGTGACACGGGAAACGTCGTACGTGAGGAAAGCAGATCTCCCGTATCTTGCCGCAATAGGTGACAGATATACGGGCTGATATAATAAAGACTGTTTGCCAATCTAAAGGACTTTAGTTAACCAGATCCTAAGATTTGTAACGGTTTCTCAGGCTATCTGAACATAAACTGCGAATTATGCGTCGGCATCTGGTGACCATCTCACCAAAAGAATGGGGTCTGTGTGTGGCCGCTGGAATGTTTCATTGTCAAGTGCCGGTACGGCCAATTCTTTAAAGGGAAGCTATGTAACTTCATATCTCTGTTAGGTGGAACGTTCATCCCGTGACCGTGGCTACACTCGGCGACCGGTCGTCGCCTCGAGCCTAAGCTCATTGTCTCAAGTTTCGAATGGCTGCGTTTGGGTTATTTCGTAAATGCTATTGAGGTTTTTCCAAGTAATTCCAACGGGTGGCCCCGTTGTCCTTTCATCTCCGACACGGCCATCCTGACTGTCACACGTCCTCGGGTGTATCTGGAATATTGGGTTTTCCCCATGTTAGACTCGATATCATTGATGTTATTTACAATTTAACTAAGTATTAAAATAGGTCAGGGGTCCAGTTTGACAACAAAAATTTTGGTCAGATGTTTGATAAAGAGAAAGTTAAAAGAGAGAGGAAATTCGAAACGTTATGATTGATATTCGAAGTACTAGTTGCGTTCTGTGAATTATCAGTCCGAGCGTAAAGGCATGATGGACCATTCTCGATCTCGTACCTCGACGGCTCTCACTTCTCTGGATCATGCTACCACACTGAGCATTTGTGAAAACTCATCGTATCGCCTTACTGGGCACTCGTGCGAACACTATGTTAAATGTTATTACCATAGTGCCACGAAACCATTGAACTCATCGTATGGCCCCACTGGGCACTCTCAAACTCATCGTATCGCCCCACTGGGCACTCTCAAACTCATCGTATCGCCCTACTGGGCACTCGTGCGAACACTATACCATAGTGCCACGAAAACATTGAACTCATAGTATCGCCCCATTGGGCACTTGCAAACTCACTCTATCAAGTGCTGTGGTCAAAATGATCCTCCTCTGAGGCCGGGGCACTCGCATCGCCATGGCCACTGCTCTCACCCTCACCGCAGACGTCCAATTCAGTAGGAACGCAACTATCAGGCATTTTCTTCAGCCTATCATGGCTGTATTTATACGACCGTTTGCCGTCTAACGTTTTTAAAATGTATCTATCTCCTTCCAAAATTTCTGATATCACAAATGGACCCCTAAATTTCTGATATCACAAATGGACCCCTAAATTTCGGATCTAATTTCGTTTGATTCCTTTCCTCATTTTTCTTTAATACAAAATCACCGACATTGAATTTAACTACTTCGGCTTTCGTTTTATCGAATCTTCCTTTATCGTACTTAGCGCTGTTCTCTATACTTTGTACGGCCTGTTGTCTTACGTTGGAGATGTCTACTTCCTTTTCCTCGATATTTTCAGATAGTAATAACCCATAGGGTCTTGCCGTTTTACCAATTAATAGTTCTAACGGACTCGATTTAGTCACACGATTGGTTGTGCAATTTAAGGCTAATTGAATTTCTCCGATCGCGTCTTGCCAGGATCGTCCGGTCGTCTCTACTGTCGTAAACATATTTTTCAACGTCCCCATAGTACGCTCTACCTGTTCGTTAGCTCTACTAGCACCGGTGGCTATTAGGTGAAGTTTGATTTGTTTATCCTGACAAAACTCTTGAAATTCCTTACCGGTAAAACATCGCCCTTGGTCCGCTATTACCCGTGAGGGGCTGCCGAATAGGAATGATTTGAAGTGCAGATTTGAGTGCCTTAACGGTGCTGAGTGAATCTATCTTACGGATATGGTGTAAGTATACAAATTTAGTAAAGGCATCGATTAAGACAATGACGTATTCTTTCGAATCATTCTTGCCGCTCAGTTTTCCCGTTAGATCTATGTGAATCGTATGCCAGGGTATGCTGGTCTTAGGTATGGGATGTAATTCGGCTTGTATTTTGCCTGAATTTGCCTTAGAAATTTGACAAGCATGACAGTTCTCTACGAATTTGCGAACGTATTTCGCCATTCCTTCGAACCAGTAATACTCGTACAGTTTCTTGAGCGTTTTATCCCAACCTAAGTGCATAATCGCCTGGTGTACGTGATTAATGACGGACCACCTAAAGCCTCTTGGTACAATGGGCAGGCAGAGGGTCCTGCCCCTCCTTTGTATCTTACGGTAGAGGGTACCGGATCGTAGCTCGTACGTATTTGCGATGCCTTCCGCGAGCTCGTCGTTTTTCAATTTATTGACGATTTCAGAGATTTGGGGATCGCGACGCTGTTCCGCTAGAAGCCAATCCTTTGAAATTTCGGTGAGATTAATCCTCTTTTCCTTGATCTCGCTAATAGGGGTAGGGTCGCTGTCGACAGAGTTACGCGAAAAGAAATCTACATGAGTCATGCGTTTACCTTCTCGGTACATGATGTCAAACGTAAAAGTCTGTAGATAGGCCCACCACCTATAAACCCGGTCGGTCAATTTCACTTTATTGCGGGCTGCGCTCAACGAATTGCAGTCAGTGACAACATGAAATTTCCGTCCGTACAGATAGTGGCGAAAGTATTTAATGGCGTTTACAATTGCCAGCATCTCTAATTCATAAGAATGATACCTGAATTCCGCGGGGCTAGTTTTCTTACTATAATACTCTATTACCCGGTTTTTGCCGTCAATCTTATGCATTAAAATAGCCTCATATCCATTCGAACTAGCGTCAGTATGCAATGCTATCGGGTAATTCGGATCGATCAAACGTATTTTCAACTGTCCCCTCTTTATGCGTGTACGCGGGAACCCCGTAATAAACGAACTCTTAAATTTTTCGAGAATAGAAATTAATCGGTCTCTATCTTCGCCGAGCACCTCGGTGTCGAGTTTGTTAATATCGATTTCGTTTTCGACGGTTTTATTACAACTATTGACAGCCTTTTTCCCTGCTAATAGTGACACTATTTCGAGAAATATTTATGTTAAAACCTTGGCTTAGGATCTCGCGGCCTATCATGATGTCGCACTCTAGATAGCTGTCATCGAGGATATGAAAAGTTATCTCTGCGATGTGCAATTAATACGATTGTTTCCCATCCCTCGCATTACCATTACATCGGTCGTTCTTCTGCCGCAAAATTTCGAAGCCATAGATTCTCTAATTAGCGAACATTCGGCTCCAAAATCGAAACAAAATGAAAAAGACTCACCCAGATGGCTTAATTTATCCGTTGGAGATTCCACCACGCAGGAGTTGACTCGACGTTCGTTATTGGAGTCGCGGTTTGTTTTTCCGCAGTAACGGGCAGTTAGGCGCGATGTGGCCCTCTTCGCGGCACTTGAAGCAGGACACCTTGGATGATGCAGCTTTTCTCCGGACGTCGTGTAGTCTCTTGTCCCTCGGTCTTCATCCTCGTACGGCACTCCGCTATTTTATGCCCGGGGACACCGCAATGATGACACTTAATCCGGGGGTCGGACGGCTTCCGTCGTTTTGCTTCGGGGCCTGCCGATGAAGTTCCTGAGGAAGGTGTCAGCCTCTTCTTCGCGTAGTGGAAAGCGTTCATCTCCGTAATAAATTGGTCCCGAGTCTTAACGTCGCTCGTAAGCGCTATTTTCTCGACACGCTCGTCGCGTAGACTCAGATGATGAAGAACGGTGGCGTTGACTATTTCAACTGCTGTCAGATGGTCCCACCTTGCTCCAAGGAGGGAGCAGAGACGCATGCCATAAGCTCCCAGAGATTCGCCCTCCAGCTGAGGTTCGGCTAGCATCTTCATCAACGCTGAGGTTGCCGTCTCTTTCCCACAAAAACGTGCAAGAAAAAGTTCTTTAAACCTCGCCCAAGTGTAGTCTTCGTCGACAGGTATCTGCGTGAGCCACTGCAAGGCAGTACCCTTTAGTGCACGGCTTACGATGAGAAATAATTCGTCGCCTTGAATGGGCCTTCTCTTCATGAACAGGCTGGCGGTTAAGCACCATGCAGCTGGATCGGCGCCTGCGTTTTCGGGATTGAATTCTGGTAAGGGTACTTCCTTCGGTTCCCCGCTCACACTTTGTCCTCTCGATTGATTCATGATGGCTATGAGCTGGTCCAACGTTACAAATGGCGACGATCCCACTTCTGATGTCGGGTTAGGGTTAACACTTGGGTTTGGGGCGTGTAAAAAATCTGCACCAGGGTCGCTCATCGTCGGTGTACAATCGATGATATCTTTTATTGTCACAAATGCAAGATAAACTACCGGTCTCGATACTCGAACGATAATGACAACGATCGTGGGGTCGGTATAGCGAATCCACGGCCCACGGGATAACTGATCTACTTTACTTCAAAGTCTAAATCGAACTCGACTTACTCCTTGTGATGCAAGTATTTACTTGATTAACTCTTTACTAAGACGTAGAGTATTCACTGATCGTACAAACACAATAGGTATCTAACCAGTGCAACTGTAAGAAAAAGAATGCCTCTCCGTCGCGACGACGCTGCAGAGGAAAACTATGGGATGTGCCTAAGGGCACGAGGTCATAGGATTCGTCAAAGAAAACCTCCGCTCGGAGGGTGAGGGAAATAGACGTTGCTGTTAATTGGTTAATCTCCATGTTGGTGGTTAGAAAAGGATGCTAGCCGCTCTCGAGAGAGAGTTCCTAGCGGGAAACGTCGCACTTAAGGAAAGCAGACCTCACGTATCCTGCCGCAACAGGCGACAGACACACGGGCTGATATAACAAAGACTGTTTGCCAATCTAAAGGACTTTAGTTATGCGTCGGCATCTGGCGACCATCTCACCCAAAGAATGGGGTCTGTGCGTGGCTGCTGGAATGTCTCATTGTCAAGTGCCGGTACGGCCAATTCTTTAAAGGAAAGCTATGTAACTTCGTATCTCTGTTAGGTGGAACGTTCATCCCGTGACCGTGGCTACACTCGGCGACCGGTCGTCGCCTCGAGCCCAAGCTCATTGTCTCAAGTTTCGAACGACTGTGTTTGGGTTATTTTGTAAATGCTATTGAGGTTTTTCCAAGTAATTCCAACGGTGGCCCCGTTGTCCTTTCATCTCCGACATATCTATGTATATAAATAATTAATTATCATTTAATACAAAAATATTACTAATCTAATCATTATAATTAATTTAAATAAATTAAAAATTATTTTTTTAAATAAAAATATATTATTATATATTATTAAATAAATTTTTAAAATTATAAAATTAAATTGTTAAATACTTATTAATAACAATTATTTTTAAATCAATATAATTAAAAAAAAATAAAATTATATATTTAAATTTAAAGATTATCCCCTAAATTTTTTATAATAATTATATATAAATTAAATTTATTAAAAAAAAACTAGATATAAAAAAATTCGAGTAACATATAATTTCCAAATATATATTTAAATTATTTTTACCACAATAACATATTTATATATTTAACTCTTTTTTTCGAGAATATTAAAATTATTAAATTATATTAATTAACCCTGATACAAAAGGTAAAAAATATATTTCACTTATTTATTTTTAATAAAATTCATTTACATTACTAAATCTATTAATAAAATAATTAATTCAAAATTTTTACTAAAACCAAAAATATTTATAAAATTGTAAATAATATAAAATAAAATATCTAAAATTTAAAATTTATTTTATTAAATAAAATTTTAATTTTATAATTAAACTTTTCATTGTAAATGAAATATTTTTTTAAACTAAAATTTTAACTAAAAACATTTTCCAATATTTTTACTATGTTACGACTTATTCCATTTTAATGAAATTGACGGGCAATTTGTACGCTTTTCAAAACTAATTTCAATTTAGTAAATTTATTAAATTTACTTTAAAATCCTCTTTCTAGTTAATTTTAAAATTAATTATTCAAAAATAAAACTTATTATAATTCATGAATTCTCAAATATACTACATTTTGATTTGATTAATTATTTTAAATTAAATATTAATTAAAAATAATTTAATATAAAAATATACAACAATATATAAATTTTAATTTAAGTAAATCTTATCGTGGATTATCAAATTAAACTACAAATTTCTCTAATAAGAATGAAAAGCCGCCATATAATTTAATTTTAATGATTTAATATTTATTAATAAATTAATTTTATTATTTTATATAATAGCGTATAAAATCCTAGTCTATTAATTTACTTTATTATTTTAATAAATAGAAAAATTTAATATATTTTTTAAATTAAATTTCACCTAAAATTTATAAATCTAACTAAACTATAAATTTAATAAATATATATTAATTAATTCAATTAACTTATAAATTAAGTTTAACCGCTATTGCTGGCACTAAATTTATCTTTATTTAAATTTTTATCTAAATTTAACTTTTATTAATTATTTTAAATTTAATTATTAAATTATCATAAATATTTTTAATATTGAATTATTCTATATAAATATTAAAATGTAATTAATCAACAAATCATTATAAAATTTTATTTCTATTATTAATATATCTAATTCTTTTAAAATCAAAATTTAATATGCATAATTACATTAAATATAAATTTATTATAAATATTTATATTATATATTAAATTAATTATTAATTATTTAAAAATTTTATTAAACAATATATTTTATTATAATTTATATAAAATAAATTTTTACTTAAAATTTATTAAATATAAATAATTATTTATTTAAATAATATTTAACTATTATATTATATTACACAAAAATTTGTTTGTACCAAATTTAATAACTCTTCTGTAATTTAAAGCATATAAAAAAAATTTTTTTGATCGAAATTTCAAGTATGAGCTAACAGCCCCCTATCTGTAGTTTAGCCTTAACAATTCCAGATACAAAAATTACTGCTCTATCAAAATCTTCCTAGAATACTCTGATCGTATACTACAATATTGCCGTAAGAATTTTATTACTATTCCATCGGATTTATCTATCTAGAATATTCCTGTTCATATTCTACTGTAATACCATAGTACAAAAGTTTGTTTATACCAAAGTCAATCACCAAATTGATGCATATACTAGAATTACATAGAAAAATAAAAATTCTATAGAAGAAACAGAACTAGATTTCGAGCGTTTTATTAATATATCAATCCGCTGGTATTGTTATATATTATTATCGACAGTGCAGCCGTTTATTCGTTTGCTTGGTGTCTTCCTTGACATGTGGCGTTCGTTGCGATATCTATAAATTGGAATGCCTTGTGAAAATAACTTCCTGATACATGAAAGGCAATGACGGATGATCTTCGTCTTGAAGATAGAGGATATGGTTATACTGCAAAAATACCACGAGACGAACGAATGATACTGAGAATAACATCTAATTCATCTGTCATTGATGGATATTAACACTTTGAGTGCTATGGACACATATATGCTAAAGCTATCTATGTAAACTGAGGACGCATGTATGCATTTATCAATTTTTTCGATCTGCCTCGCGTTTGAGATACTTTCATCAGCGTATCAAATGGTACATGTGCAATCCTTAGCAACGACAATAAACAAGAAGAATGAAAGTCCCTTCATCGTAATTCTTATCACTCCGCGAGAGTTACGATTGCGAATAATATTATAATAGTGCCGTATATAAATCATTATATTACTTTTTATTTTTAATGCCCTAAAAAAGGCGAAATAATCTTGAAGAATGTATTACAAGGGAAGACAGTGAAATAGATGAAGATGACAATTCATCGGAGGCTGAATATGTGGAAAGCAATATAAATAATAAATTAGTTACACATAGAAATAAAAAAAGAAAACAGCACAAAACATTGAGTACCTCTTCGGAGAAGGAAGATCCGGATTTAATTCAAAATATTGAGAATTGTGAATGGACGAGAATGTTTTGTGTTCAGAGAAGAATTTGATGCTCATATTACATATCTTTGATGACAGAAATTCTGGAGAAAAAGGGCGTCCGAATGCGCAGTCAACACCTTTTGAAGCTATCCGAATTTTTTTCTCTGAGAAATTGGTCTCTCAAATCGCCGGACAGATGAAAACCTGTGCATTGACAAAAACCTTTCAGTATACGAAGGCAAATGTTATGTTGAACAGTTTATACCTTCTAAGAAAAGTAGGTTTTGCATCAAGATATGTGTATCTTCGTCTAGTCTCGGGGAGACGCGATTGCGATGAAACGCGTCAACGGGAGTTGTAAATTCCCGTTACAATTATAACAATCGACACGGCGAACAGGTTGATTCTCTTATTTCTTCTGGGATAATAGGCGTGTTTGTTGTGTAATAAAACTGTAATCAACTTGCTAGTTGCGTCGTATAAGCAAAAAGTAGATTAAGTTAATGTCACGTAGACCGTAGTGTGGACTAAGTTTGCAGCAACAGTAGATGACTATGTCGAGATTGAAAGAACAGTAGATGACTGCTCTAAGGATAAGACCGTTGACTTGACTACACGAAGATTGGAAGAGCAGTAGTAGACCCGCCTCGTACTATTAAGGAGGAAAGCTAGGTATGAGTGTACCTTTTTAAACTAAGAACTCGGATTCGTTGTTCACACTTTTCGGTAGAAAAGTGAGGGTAACGATCTGCGATGCCCATTGGTTATAGCCAACGTTAATAAGTAAAAATATGAGGAGAAAGTCTCCTGCAGATGTGGCTCATGGATGTCCTTGTTCATGGGAAAAACCTGCTATTTCGCTAGATAAATATCCGCTTTCTCCGTAATTTGTAAGAGCGTGCAATAAACATAAGGACTGTTTTAAGGACCATCTATAAATCGAAAATACTTATATGAATAGAGATTGGGCTAAAAAGATTCGGTTTATGGTGGTTCCTTAGGTTTATCGCGGGTCAGTGTAACGACGTGTAGGCCTTGGCGGCCAGATTATCTCACGCGACAATATGTATTTTTTGCAACTGTGAAACTAATTACGTATATTAGGTTTTATAATTTACACTGAAAAAGACAAAACAGAGATAAATCAAAGTACTTCAACTATTGAGATTTCCGGAAATGTTGTTATGATACTTCTTCAACCGTACTTTGAAAAAGTCCATCATACAGACAATTGAGTCTCGCTCGGGCAACCGAGGCGAACAGATGTGCGTAGGCAAACGTGTGCTCCAGTCAAGTGATTCAGAGAAGTGCTACGAATAGTGTTAGCGACAAACAATGCAACAACAGATATCAACGATCAAGATTGCAACCAATGGAGAAAAATATTACATAAAAGGGTCATCAGATTTACCAGGCTTACAGCAACAACAGCAAAATCATAACAACCAAAATGATATGGAAATAGAAGAAATGGAAGAGCAGCGGAGACAGGAGGAGTGCAGACAAGATAACAAAATAAGTTACCAGGACGAAAACTGGAAGCTAGCAAAGACTAGCAAAAAACGTAAAATAATTCCAGACACAAATGCTGCAGGAAACCCAGATACAGGAAAGCAGCGATGGCTGCAAGAATTACCTTTAAGAAACTCCTTCAGCTCACTAACGGAAGAAATAGACAATGACCCGACAAGCAAAACCACAACTAAAACTCCTTACATATCAAAACCACCACCAATATTTGTTGAGGCCCAAATAATAGACCCGCTTATTGATCGACTAAACAATGTAGTCGGGAAGGATAACTACACAATAAAACAAACAAAATTAGAACAAGTAAAAATTCAAACAAACACCCCAGAAGTTTATAGGAAAGTGATAAATGAACTAAAGGAAAAAAATGCTATATACCACACGTACCAACTCAAAACAGAAAGGAGCTATAAAATAGTTATAAGAGGTTTACATCCAAAAACTAACACAAAAAAATTAAGTGAAGAATTAGGAAAAATTGGCCATGAAACAAGAGCAATAAACAATATGACAAGATACGATACGAAGCAACCACTGCCACTATTCTTAATAGAACTGGAACCCAGAACCAATAACAAGGAAATCTATGAAATCAAAAAAATACTAAATACAATTGTAACAGTGGAACCACCACGCTACAAAAAAGATATACCACAATGCATGCGGTGTCAACAATACGGACACACAAAAAATTATTGCAACAGAAGCCCGGCATGTGTTAAATGTGCAAAAAATCACCTAACAATACACTGCCCATACACAGGAAAAATAGAACAAGTTAAATGCTATAATTGTAACGGAAACCACCCAGCCAGCTACAAAGGATGTGAAATAAGGAAACAAATACAACGTAAACTGTTTCCTCCACTTCGCAACAGATCACACAATGACCATCAACCACAACAAAGTATAACGGATAACGAAACAACATTGAAAGCACAAGAGGAACTAAACGCTATAAGCAGAAACATAGATCCCCAAGGTAAACGAAGCTACGCACAAGTAACTAAAAACATTAGCAAACCAACGCTTGCAATCAATCAGAATGAAAACAATAACATCGAAGACGTTACAGACATCAAAGAAATGCTCAAACAATCCATTAAAGGTATGGAAATGTTAGGAAAAATGGTAAGTGATCTAAACACAATACTAAGACAACAAGCACAACAAACAACAATCATGTTACAACTACTTACTAACTTGCTAAGTAAAAAATAGAGATGGACATTTTGAAAATAGCAGTCTGGAACTCCAATGGCTTGCAACAGCGAGCCCACGAAACTAAAATATTTTTGTATAAAAATAATATTGATATACTACTTGTCTCAGAAACACATTTCACCCTAAAAAACTACATGAAAATACCGTACTACACCATATACGATACCAAACATCCCTCAGGTAAAGCACATGGAGGAACTGCAGTAATAATAAAAAATGACATCAAGCATCACTTACATAGTCAAACAAATCAAGAACACCTACAAGCAACCACTGTCACAATACAAACCAATGACAATTACTTCCAGATGTCAGCAGTATATGCACCTCCGAGACACAAAATGACACTTAAAAAATGGGAAGAGTACTTCCAATCCTTAGGCGACAAATATATAGCGGCAGGAGACTTTAATGCAAAGCACACATTATGGGGTTCGAGAATTAGCACACCGAGAGGTAGAACATTGGAAAAATACATTAGAAGCAGCAACCTCAATGTACTATCTACAGGAAAACCAACGTACTGGCCGACAGACCCCAATAAAATACCTGACCTGTTGGATTTTGCAGTAACAAAAGGGCTAAATGTAAGCAAATTAAAAATAACAACCAGCCTCGAGCTTAACTCCGACCATACACCAATTATAATAGAATATACAAGCAAACCTCTACTTTATAACAAGTCAGAGTCGCTTTGCAATAAAACCACCAACTGGCAAACTTTCAAAGAACTGATCGAAAACAAAATCAACTGCAATATCCCGTTGAAAACACCTGAACACATTGAGCAGGCAGTAGCAACTTTGACAGAAATAATACAGGAAGCAGCGTGGGCAACCACCACCTATGAAACAAATAGCAGGCAATCAAAAATTATTCCGCAGGACATCCTAGACAAAATCAGGGAAAAAAGAAAAGCGAAAGCAAAATGGCAAAAACAGAGAACACGAGAAAACAAGAAAAACCTAAATAAACTTGCAAAGGAACTAAAGAATAAAATAAGGGAACATCATAATAACGAATTCTCAAAATTCATCGAATCACTATCCGCGCATGAGAATACCGACTACTCCCTATGGAAAGTCACTAACAAAATTAAGAAAACAGTAAAAACAATCCCAGCAATCAGAAAAATGGACAACACATGGGCTAGAACCAACGAAGAACAGGCAGAAGAATTCTCAAAGCACCTACAAAATATATTTTCGCCGTATGAAATTGATAACAACATCCCTGGATGGCAAACAAATGAAGAAGTGGAAAATGCCAGCAACACAACTGATAAACGCTGCACCATACTCAGCACAACAGCGCAAGAAGTTACAAACTTAATTGAGGCAACAAAGACAAGTAAAGCACCAGGATTTGACTTGATCAATGGGAAAATCTTAAAAAACCTTCCCCCAAAGGCAATAAGACTAACAACGATAATATTTAACGCAATTCTAAGAATACAGTACTTTCCTACACTATGGAAAATAGCACAGATAGTGATGTTACCCAAACCAAACAAAAACCCACATTTAACTGCATCCTACAGGCCGATATCATTACTACCTGCGTTTTCCAAATTACTAGAGAAAATAATATATAACCGCTTAAAACCAACAATAGAAAAAGAAAAACTAATACCGAACCATCAATTTGGATTCAGGAATAAACACTCCACAATAGAACAAATGCATAGACTCGTCAATGAAATCTTACAGTCGCTTGAAACAAAACAATACTGCACAGCACTCTTTATGGATATCGAAAAAGCATTCGACAAAGTTAACCATGAAAAACTTCTTCAAACAATCAAAAAGCAATTTCCAGAACAAATCTACAAACTACTCAAATCCTACTTAAACAACAGAACCTTTGTAGTAAAAATAAATGATGCATACTCTGAAATTAAGGACATCAAGGCAGGAGTACCGCAAGGAAGTGTCTTAGGACCAATATTATACACACTATACACGGCAGATATACCAACAACTGTCAACAGTAAAACACTGACGTTTGCGGACGATACGGCCATACTAGTGAGGCATGCAAATCTAGAAACGGCCGCCGCACTACTACAAGAACACACTACAAAAATAGAAAAATGGCTGCAAAACAAACAAATAAAAGTGAACACCAGCAAGTGCAACCACATAACATTTACACTTAGAAAAGGAAAAACACCAGATATTCAACTGAACGGCGCCCACATAGCACAATCAAAGCAAGTCAAATATCTGGGAATAAATTTAGACACACGCCTTACATGGAAGCACCATATAAAATCAATAATAAACAGAATAAGTGCAAAAAGGAAGCAGATGTACTGGTTAATCAATAGAAAATCTAAATTAAGCACAATGAATAAACTAAATATATACAAAACAATAATCAAACCAATCTGGACATACGGAGTCCCATTATGGGGGACGGCAGCAATGAGTCACATAAGCAAAATAGAAATAGAGCAAGCAAAAATCTTAAGGACAATAGTTAACGCACCATGGTACGTCAGAAATGAAGACCTACGAAAAGATCTAAAAATTCCAACAGTCAAAGAGGAAATCGCTAGATACGCAAAAAAGTACAAAGAAAGACTTGCAGCACACCCAAACCAGCTGGTTGCTGAAACAAATAAAACCAAAATAGAAAGAAGACTGAAGAGGAAGCATCCCGCAGACCTCGAAATAGAGATGCAATAGGAAACCTAGAAGATGGAACCCCGCTGGGGGTAACCATCCACATGCTATATTTATTTATTTATTTTTTTATTTTTTTTATTCTTTTATTCTCTAAGCTATAATATTTTACCAAATGTCCTTCTGGACAAATTGTAAAAATTTACCAAATAATCAATAAAAAAAAAAAAAAAAAAAAAAAAAAATACAGACAATTAGTATACGAGCTCACGTTTCTATACTTTGCTACATGAACACAAAATCAATGCATTTGGAACTGTTCGTAAAAATAGAAGCGAAATATTACGAATGGAAAAAAATTCTAAGTGTTGTCTAATGCACACATAGCTAGTATGACTGAAACTGAAAAAAGAAATTATCATATGTTGACGCTGAGCTTCAGTAGCGTACGACCGCCGTCTTTCGGACACCAGTCAGCAGCAGAGAGATGGAGCGCGAGAAGGAGGAAAGGGAGAGGGCGAACGCACGCCTGAGGAGACGGGTACGTTACTGTGAGAATGAGGTCAGGATCATGAAGGAAACGGGTGAGGGGGCGGAGGTGCCGAAAGTCCCTATTGAAGCGACGGAAACAACTTCGGGCGCGGCAGGGGGGGGGGATAAACAATTTGATATCCGGAGCTCCAACGACTACAATGGGCCTCCCTTCTCCACCACCAACGCACTGCCACACAGTGTCGAGCCGTCATCGCTGTTCCGACATGAATGGAAGGAAGGGAAGAGATCCGCGTAGGTTCAGAGCCTTGAGATCCTCCAGCGAATCTCGAGGCTCTGTGCCTCCAAATAATAAAGGATCTGTGGTACGAACTGCTGCTGCCGCTGTCGGGGCGGAGTTCTTTGAACACGAGCGCCTTTCCCCTTTCGTGGAACAAAACGGGGCGGGACACCTTGTAGTCGTATCGTCGGCAGACGAGATGCAGTGTATCACCGTAGGAAGGAGAGGCTGTGCGATGGCGAGCGTTTTTCTTCGTACGGCAGTGGGGGACGGCTGGAGGGAACTCCTCCACGGTCCTTAACATCAGTGAGAACGATGGAAGAAAAAGGACACCAACAGCAACGACTCCGACTGCCTCGGCTAGGATCTTCGTCGAGGTTGCCGCTCTGTCCCCAATTAATGGGAAATAGCAGATAGTTAAGAAGAAGTAGAGGAAGACGAGAAGGATAATGACCCAGAGTGAAGGAGTAAGAGGGCCGGGTGCGGTCAGGCGAAATATTCCGGCACGCGCAAACGCGCCCAAGAGTACCAAGCCTGGCCTCTCCCATCCCCCACGGAGCATCGCGGTGTCATTCACCGCCCCGGATGGCTCGGGAGTGACGTACGTGGAGGCGATGTTGACGATTCGGTGGAAGATTAACCTCTGCGAACTCGACATCACCGAAGTTGGTCCTAGAAAGTCGGTTACGAGGTTCGTGATCTTTGAGATCGCCGGTCGGTAGAGAGGTCGAGAGAAGGCCTCGCTTCTGGCCGAGCGTATGGTGGGTGTCCTCAGGGACACCTTCGTCAGGGTCACCGTGTCGCAAAGAATGGCGGAGTTAAGGATAACCAAACACTTAACTGGGAGATGTTCGTGTAGCCCACAGCGCTCTAGCAGAAGGTCAAAAATTTGACATCAGGTATGCTCGTTGCCGTGTTAGGATATTTCGAAATTGCTACTTTTTGGGAGAGAGCTACTGTTCTAGAAGCAACCTTGACGGGTTACACCGTCTTTTTGATAGACTGGGGGATAGAAACGCACACAACCTTCGGTTCGATTCGGTTATAGCCACGCAAGTTTGCACAGTTGCCACCATGGGCATGCGCGACCAATCGGAGCAAGCGTTAAGACACTGTATGGCCCAGCTAACTATGCTAAGATGGCGAGGATGCCTGTTGAACATTGACCAAACAAAACTCGAGGAGGTGGTAGTCGCTGTCGCCGAGACGGGCGGTTGCCGCAGAGACAAATGCCGCTCCGCAGAGCTTCAACTCGGTACGGCTCCGTTGCCCGTTGACGGCGGCGAGGAAGACTTCGAGTGGGATGGTTGGCAGCGAGGGTTCAGCATCTTCAGAGTTGTTTGCCGGCTGCAGTGTTTCAGGTGTCTGGAGCTGGGGCACGTGCATCAGGGTTGTACATCGACGACCGATAGGTTCGACCAGGGATTGTTCGGCGCAGGCTTTCCGATGCCCGATTTGTGCGGATCTCGTGTTGCATGTCGTAAGGGAAGAGCCTGGAGCAGGCAATGGAAACTTAACCCTCACCGATATAAGGCTCCTCCAGGCTAACCTCAAACGCTCCCGCCGGGCTCAGGAATTGGATCCTTCCTAACGCAAGTAGAGAGGGATAATAGTATATTAATAATAGTATAAATATAGTATATATTATAATATATACTATAATAGTATAAATGATATTACAGTATACACTAGCGATACGCGAAAAATAGATTAGATATTGGATAGTGGATGTTCAAATCACATTGTAAATGATGACTTTTATTTTGTTGAATACGAAAATTTAAAAAACCCGATAAATGTAAAAATAGGAGATGGTAGAACTCTAAAAGGAACAAAAGTCGGAACAATTTCAACTTCAATGTCTAATGTATTTTATGTGAAAGAAATGGATAATAACTTGATTAGCTATGCGAGAGTAACGAATGAAAATCAGATAGTCTCAGTAGGAAATACTTCAGAGATCTATAATAAATACAGAAAGTTAATAGGGATCGCATTCAAAGATCATGGTTTGTATAAAATAAGTAGTTACATTGAAAGGCAAGAATCTCACGCTAAAAATGCAGAAAAATGACAAATAAGGAAAAATTTCACAGGATCTTAGGACATGTAAACTTTAATTATTTAGATACAATGTGTAAGAAAAAAATTAGTTAAGTGAATGCCAGAAAACTTTGAGCAAATGCAATTAAAATATGGTACATGTATCCAAAATAAAATGCACAATCTATCCTTTCAAAATAACCGTAGTAAAGTACGCGAAATTTTGGGATTAGTACATACCGATTTAAATGGACCTCATAATAATACCGAGTTTGATGGATCAAAATATTTCTTAACGTTTGTAGACGACTACAGTAAGTGCGCGTTGATTTATACTTTGAAATCAAAAGATGAAGTTTACAATTGTTTCCTTGATTATATAAATAAAGTTGAAAATTTTACTGGCAAGAAGATAAAGAGACTAAGATGCGATAATGGAAAAGAATATATGAACAAAGACATGTACAATCTAATAAGGGGAAAGGGAATTTTCGTAGAACCATGCCCACCTTATATTCACGAGTTAAATGAAACAGCTGAGCGCTACAATAGAACAATCATGAATTGTTCTATTGTAACTAGATGTTTATTACATGATTCAAAACTAAATATTAAATATTGGCCGGAAATAGTTAGAGCCGCGGCGTACGTAAAAAAAAAAGAACCATTACGAACACATATGAAAATAAAACACCGTTTGAAATATTCTTTAAGAGGAAACCGAATATAAACAATTTAAGACTGTACGGAAGTAGAGTTTTCGTAAGAATACCTGAAATTAAAAGAAATTCGAAATGGGACAGAAAAGCAGACACTGGAATACTTGTAGGTTATGAAAACGTTGGATATAGGATCTTAGTTAATAATAAAATTATAATTGCAAGACACGTAGAATTTATAGGTGAGGATGAGAATTTAGTAGGATTTCAAGGAGAAGATGAATCAGATAATGAAAAGGAAAAAGATTTTGACGAGCGTTCGGATTCAAACGAAATTCATGAAAGTGAAATAAATGACGAAAAGGTCGAGTAGGTTGTAATAAAAAGCAGAGAAGTTTAAGTAACGAATCAAAAGGGAAACCTGAAGCCATAGGGAATAATTTGAGAAGGTCAGGGCGGGAAAGAAAGAAACCTCAAAGATATGGCCAAACGAGCTCATATTTCGTATATGTGAATGTAGTTAGCGCAGACTCAAACCTATGAAGAAGCTTTAAGTGGAGATGACAGCGGTTCATGGAAAGAAGCACTGGATCAAGAAATGAATAGTTTAATCAAAAATAAAACCTGGCAATTACTAGAGAAACCAAAAGACAAAAAAGTATTAGATTTGAAATGGATATATACGAATAAATCTGATAATCGTAAGAAAGCGCGACTAGTTTTTCGAGGCTTCCAACAAATGGAAATACTGGCAGATTTATACTCTCCAGTGGCAAAAATGCAAACGTTGAAGTTATTGCTATCTTATTGTTACCAATATGGTTTGATGATTATGCAAATGGACATAGAAACAGCGTTCCTAACCGGAACTATAAAATCGGAAGTATTTGTAAACCTATGGTTTACGACGATAAAAGCGGGAAAGTATGTAAGTTATCAAAGGCGTTATATGGATTACGTGAAAGTTCAAGAGTTTGGTATGAATTTCTCGAGGAGTATATGAAAAAATTAGGATTTCAAAGAAGTGATAATGATTATTGTCTGTATATGAAGTATGAGAGTGATGATGTTATATACTTAATTCTATTCGTAGACGACTTACTAATATGTGGAAAAAACAAAAGAAAAATCGATGAAATTAAAAACAAATTGTCAAACAAATTTGCGGTGGACTTAGGTGAAGTAAAGACTTACTTAGGAATAAACATTGAATATGATCACAAGAAATGTGAGATGAAATTAGACCAAAGTAGTTACATAGAGTCATTAGCGTGACAAAATCATCAACAGTCGCCGAGTATGTAGCTTTGTCAGAAGCAGTGAGCGGAATAAAATTGTAAGGAAATTATGGAAAGGTTTCAAAATAATGATCGAGACACCAATGAAAATTTACGATAATTCTGGAACGACTGCGGTATCAAAATGTGGGAACTAAACCAAAATTCTAAGTACATAGAAGTTCACTTCCATTTTGTGAATGAATGTTACGAAAATAAAGAGATTGACATTATAAAAGTAGACTCTGAAAACAACGTAGCTGATATTTTAACGAAGGCTCCAGGGAGAATCAAATTTGAAAATTTTAGACTACTTCTAAAAATGGTTTGATTGACTTATAAAAGGAAATGAATATGCAACACAAAAATTAAGGAGGTGTATTGAGATATGTATAATTTTATATGCTAGATTAGGTTAGGTGCGTAATAGTACTACTTGTATGTGAATATCAGTGTGTAGAAGTATGTGGTGCGCGGCGTCTCGAAAACAAATGTAAACTGTTCAGTCGATTAACAGTCGGTATGGAACAAAGTGCTGAGACGCGTGCAAGTGTGCATCGAAGAATATCATTGGAATCATTTATAAAATAAATATATAACTATTCTATTATAAATTTCAGGTGTAAATTTAGTGTTCATATACCACTATCTCGGCTATTAAGATCCGAAATTCTCAACAAAAACGAAGAGGCTGATAGAGAGAGGAGCGAGGACTCGGCGCGTTGGAGCACGTTTGGCTGAAGAAGGAGGGAAAGGAGGGGCCGCAGGGGTTGTCATCCTCTGGTGTACGTGCCAATGAAGGGATGGAGAGAGTAGGCGGCAAAGGGCCAATTAACGCGCGGAGCTGGAAAGCAGCGATCCTGATCAAAGTGGAGGAAGGTCGGGATTGGATAGAGACCTATAAAAGGATACTGGCATGAGAAAGACCAAGCCTGGTTATATACTTAACGAATTTGATAGGAATATCGTAGTGAACGGGTTGCCGAGAAGCTTAAGGCCGCCTTATGCGACGCAACGGAGGTAGCCACGCTAGTGAATAGGGCTACAGTGCATATAAAAAATATCGATCCCCTTACCACCAAGGAGGAGCTGGTGGAGGATTTGAGAAGAGAGTGAGGGATAAAGAGTGGAGAAAGCGTCGAGGTGAGGACGTTGAGGATGGCGCCATGGGGTACTCAGGTGGTGGTAGCAATATGGATTCAGGAGGCGCAGGAGCACGTTAGACGCTCTGGGAAGAATGTGCTGGATCGCCTAGCTATGTCGGAAGAGAGGACTGGTGTGCGTTTTGGTCGCTCTGGATATGAAGAACGCATTCAATACGCGCAGTTGAAGGAGGATCCTTGCAGAGAAAAATCCTTGCAGCTGTAAAAGTTACTAAACGACTATTTTTCGGATAGGAAAATTGTGGTGCACTTCCGGAATGATACGATGAGGAAAGTGTTTATGCGAAAGTGCCTCAGGTTTCGGTATTAGGTCCGTTGTTGTAGAACCTGGTGTACGACGGATTCCTAAAGGTGTTGGACCCGGTTAAGGATATGGACGCGATCGTGTTTGCGGATGACTTGGCCCTGGTGATCACCATGCGGAAGTCGTAGGACATCGGGGACAGAGTTCGTGAAACAGTGAAGCTGGTTACGGACTGGTGTGAGGATACGGGTCTTCATCTGGCGCAGGAGAAGGCCGAGGTCATTCTGCTCACCGGGAAGTGTGTTTCGAAAATTTTTAAGTTTGACCTGGGTGGTGGCGAGAATCACCACGAGAAATTCCGTAAAATATTTGGGACTGCTTTGGATAACGCCAGGAGGTATTCCCCCCATTTGAAGCAAGTGTGCGACAAGACGGAAAGGTTACCGGCCATGGTATTTTCAACTAACTATTTTCCTATCGGTATAGGATCGGCAAGGAGAGCCATACCAGCTGCTGGGATTGTGGGGACGACCTGGACGACGCCGAGCACGTGTTCTTTAAGTGCTCTAGATGGGTGGTGAAGAGGACTGCGCTCGAATCCCAGGTGGGGGTTGAGTGGAGGATGGACAAGGACATCGTCGCGAGGATGGCTGCGGAGGATTGTTTGTGGCTGAAATTCACAGCATTTTGTACTAATGTGATGAAGTCACGGTAGCTCAAGGAGAGGGAAATACAGATGAGGGACGGACTGTCCAGAAGAAGAAGGAGAGCGGCGTGAAGTAGGTGTAGAAACTTAGGGTACGTTGTATAGAGGCCAACCCGAGTCACCGAGGAGGAGCTGCGCGAGGCAACGAGGAAGATGGCATCCCGTGACGTGGCACCGGGTCTGGATGGAATCCCGGGCCGGGCTTGGGCGGAGACGATGGACACCATGGCGCCTCGCCTGCGACATCTATTTACTAGATGCCTAAAGGAAGGCGTCCATCCTCGGGTTGGCGAACGGCAAGGTTAGTACTGCTGCGCAAAGTGGGTCGCCCGCTGGACTCGCCATCTGCATACAGGCCGATATGCCTATTGGATGAGGTGGGCAAACTACTAGAGAGAGTAGTGGCCTTCCGCCTGGAAGCCCATATGACGCGACGAGTGCCTGGATGGCATGACAGCCAGTATGGGTTCCGACGACGACGCTCAACGGTGGACGCCGTGAGACGAGTAAGGTCCATGACGAAGGACATGATAACCCGGGAAGGAGTGGCGATAGCGGTTTCCCTCGACGTCATGAATGCCTTCAACTCCATCTCTTGGGCGAGGATAGTGGAGGCACTGCGCCACCACGAGGGACCAGCGTACCTCGTCAGAGTTATCGAGGCGTACCTCAGCGACAGATGGGTGGTGTACATTAATAGGGATGGAGAGGTGAAAAGACCGGTCGAACGCGGCGTGTCGCAGGGCTCCGTGCTAGGGTCCATCTTCTGGATCACCGCCTACGACCGCGTCCTTCGATGCCCTATGCCACCGGGCGCGGGCTTGGTGTGCTGCGCGGACGACACCTTAGTACTCACCGGAGGGCGTTGTAGGCACGAAACTGTCAACCTCGCGGAGGACGCCGTTGCGTCTGCGGTGCACGCCATCCAGGAATTCGGTTTGAGCATGTCACCTGCCAAATCCGAGGCCCTATGGTTCTTCAAACAACGACGCAGAAGAACACCTCCTCCCGAGGTGCCCGCGAAAGAGCCCGCGATCCAGCTAGAGCGACAAGACAAGGATCTCGACGTTAGGGGGCGTGGTCCTCCCTAGCGGCCCAACATAAACAAGGATGCCTCCCTCAATAAGGGAGAACACGACGAGGGGTGCCCTCTGGTAGTAATTCGTAAGAGAGCCCGGGGCACCTCTACTAAACGTGAGGATGACCACCGTGGAGTTTTAGTCGATAAGAGTTCGACACTACTCGGTTGCTGCGAAAGCAACACCGAGTGTCCATGAGGATTTCTCCACGTATATATATATATAAAAAAGAGGCCAACCCGAAGTATTGTCGGATAATTGTGCCGAGTTGGAACCTCGAGTACCGTTTAGACTTGGAAAGGAGGAGGGGTTTTTAGTGGGTATGGCGATGTCACCCTGCCAAGTCCCACATAACCCATGTACGCATTGCATTGGGTATGCGTAATGCATTATCTCCTCCTCAAAAAAAAGAAAAGGTGCTTATTAGTTCTCGTCGAATTGTTGTCGCAGTTGCCTACGCGAATTATTGTTCGTCGTACAAGTACATATAATATATTCGTTTCTAAGGTATATACGCAATTATTTCAGTAAATATCAAAAACAGGAAAAAAGTTTTAAAAGAAAATTATATAGTATCAATGGGGACATAGTCTGATATAATTAGTTCTGTTCGTAGATAGCCGGATAGAGAATACGTTTTTTTCTTTTAATGGAATAATATAATTTTAAATGCAGTAATCGATTCGTCTCGGCATTCCCTACATAAAAGTATTAATCTATTTGGGTCGAAAAGTCATTAGGAGATAAAGATATTTTAATTTCACTTTGTTAAATTTAACGTATAAAAAATAATGAAAAACGCTTGACGGTATTGTGTTTACGTTGTCTGTCTTCTATACGTTAAATTTGACAAATTAAAATTAAAATATCTTCTGGTTCTTCCACAGAAATAGGTTAATAGGTTTTTGTAGGGAATGTTTAAACTGATCGACTAGTACATCAAAATTTAAATATTATAAAATCATGCATAGAATTTATCAGTGGCGGCGATTTTATTGATACACTTGTCATAGAATTCAACAGGTATTATTATCTAAACAGCAACAATGATAGTAGAGAAACGAGAAGAAGGAAAAATTAAATCGACATAAACAAAACATAGATAAAAAGTTTTCTCGGTCTGATTATTCCAATGGGTCTTGTACAAAAATATCTGGAAGAAATGAGTGATGACCAGAGTGTTGTTTGTACCAATTAAAGGCCTTGAGTAAAAAGCAATAAATTGAACTTCATAATGGTTCCTTAGGATTATAATGGTTAGGATAACACTACCGTATATTCATTATCATGCGGTGGACGTTACGTGCTAATTTATACAATAACTAGACGAGTTGTGCCATCAAATGTATTTAACACTAGGTTTACGGGGGTTTCTTATGTATATCGCAGATGAAAGGACACCGGAGCCTTTCTTTCGGAATGTTTGGGAAAGACCCCAATACTTTAGTCCAGACTTTTTATTATAGCCGTGCTTAAACAATAAAACTAAGAAATAGCTGTTTGTAAGTCAAGTCAATTATGATTATTCGAGATTTATGACAGTGGGCTTGGCCTCGAAGTGACATAATGGGTCACTGAACGTAGCCACGGTGTCGGGTGGGACGGGCATCTAACAGAGGTATAAAGTAATTAAATAACTCTCCTTAAAAACAGAGATTGACCTGAGGAATACGGGGAAGAGTATATAAGGGCAGTTCCACTTGGATTGAAATTCAATTCGATAAGTTCGACTAGTACAGAGAACGCTTGTCATCCCGTTGACCGTGTATTCGTTATCGAACCTAAATTCATCGTCATAGATATCACGATCACTTACTTATCGACATCATTTGTTAACGTTTGTAATACATTCCAATAAATAAAATTAATCTAATACAAGATAACTATGGACACCTTGCAGCAAGACTCATTACACGCCCCGTTTTCCAAGGACATCACGACATATACATATCTCTACGAGGACCCGTCAAATTGGCGGGTAAACGAAAATACGCATTTTCTTTAAAAAGATCGATTTATTCAAATTAAGTGTGAATTGAACAATATTAGGTTTCACTTTTAAATAAATTATTAATAAGTAAGCAGTCTTCTTTTTAAATTATCACGAAAATAATAACAATAATATTAACGGTATAGGGTAATCATATTTCTTGAGAACATTTTTTACAAATGTATTGAATTTTGTTTATGCATTTTTCGCATCTTTTTGCAATATATACAACAATTATTATTTCTATTTTTTTTTTTGCCATAACCCACTTGATGAAATGAAGCGTCTGATCTTTGGCAAATGTTCTCCTTGTTTTCTCCAGCTAAATTCTCGGCTAAACAAAATATGAACACTTTTCTGGTTATTTTCGATCCAGTCCACTCTTTACATAATATTCATGCGTTACCAAATCTAGAAATTGTCTGTCGTTATATTTCTGCCTCGTTGTAAGTATGGTTTGGCTAATTTTAATAATTCGAAAGCTCTAGTTACACAATGCAACATAGTCAGTGGACCCTGCGATATCCTTGAATATCATACGAACGGGCGTTCTACCCATAGATCCGCCTGCTTTCAGTTTTATCTGTAGCGGCACATGAGTCATAGGACGAGGCAAAGCGAGAGCGACTCGTGTTGTTGTTGTACCTCGGAACGCGGACACCGCTTCGACGCACGAAATTAACGTTAGATTATCTCCGGGCAAAAACAATGTCGCCGTTGAGGGTGTCACGTCGGAGACACAAAAGATCGCGAAATTAACAGATCGCCGGTGATGTCCTCGCGCCGCGGCACGAACGAAATGATTCTTTCACGAATAGGGTGAAGGAAATAGAACTTGATACGCAAAGATTAAATTTATTGGAGGAATCCAACAGAGTGACGGTTACAACAGATAGCTTCGAAATACTACAACAGATTGTATTTACGCTGGTTTGGGAAGGTCTCTCTACCGAGGATCTAGTCCCTTTGGAGGGGGTCTCGTTAGTCTATTGTTTCAACAGATGTGGCATTCAGAGTGTTCGGTCTATTTATTTACTAAGCAGATGGTTTCCTTGAGTGTGTGACATTCCCCCCTTCTTAGATTCACTTTACTCCGTGGAAGCGTATGGTTCTGGTGGGTCGTCTGATTTGGATGACCCCGCTATTTTCATCATCTGCGATGTTTTGATAAGTGACCGTCCTTGGTGCTGTTGGTGTTTGATCGATCCTGTTTACGCGAGCGGTAGGGCAGAGTATTTTGATACATAAGTTTTTGGGAAATGATCGGCATAGACATTCGAAAACTTTACATTTGTACATTACATATATTGTTCCTAATCCTAGAGCTACGATTTCTAATATTTGTAGTGTGGATATGCCACATCCCTTTAATGAATTTATGCGTCGCTCAAATTGCAGGGTACTGATTTGCATTTGCAACATATCGAGGTCGGCTTTATATTGGTTAAAGTTATGAATTACTCTTGGAGCTGTTTCTAATATTTTCTCTAATATCGGAACGTCTGTTTCTTATACTATTCTTAAATTTGGTTTCGTAAGAGATATTTTTATGTGAACCTCCTATCTTCATAATATTATGATCGTATGTGATTATGCACCCGGTTTTACTGCTTATTAAACTTGGCTGTCTAATCTCTAGGATTTTATGTGTCTTACATAATGCATCGATTTGTACATTTTTCGTAGGGATAATAATGTAATGATTTTCTGTCTGCAAAGGTACGAACGTCAATCCTTTCAATTTGAAGGCAGCAGTCGGACAAGTTTTGACTGTCCGTTGATTATTAATTAATTCTGACCCGCATTCGGGTGAGTTCATTCTATTGTGACTCGGTTGAGTTCTTTTACAAATGTGGATGATTGCTGTTCGTTTACAATATCTGTCTAAGTAGTGACTATCGGCAAAGATGTATTGTTCTGAATTGGTTAATATCAAGTCAGTTTCTATTACAGGCGCAATGAATACAGAGTTTTGTTTAGAAGGTATCGGATAAATTTTTGTTATTTTCCATTCATTGTTTTCCAAAACCGGCACAGTTATTGTATATATAAGTTTGTTATCTTTTATCCATATTTTTAATTTACTTAGATCTAGAATTAGTTGAAAATTTTGAACTGAGGGTTCGATATGGTTGGTCATAAAGTTTTGTCTCGTTAATTGGTCAAGTGTTTGTAGGAATTGTTCAGGTTCTATAACTCGTGGATTTATGATTCCTTGTTTTCCTAACGTAACAGTGTTAAAAATTTCGTCGACGTTAACATGGAGTTCCGATATGGTAAATTCAGTTTGAATTACTAGGGAGACTAATGTTTCGTTTTTTTCATTGTGGTTTTCAATCTTGTGTTTATTGTTGGCAAGGTTTTCGAGTTGATCTGTTTTGGTGTCGTCTACCACGCGTCTGATAAGTGCGGTTTGGTCACTAAAGATGGTTTTTATTTTATTATTGGAGTCGAATAATGTGTCGATGTTTTTGTTAATGAGTTCTAGGTCATTTTCGTCGAGGGTTCCGAACAAAGTTTTGGATACTGAGCCTATGACATTAAGCAATCCGCGTTTGCTTGTGTAATGCAATAATAATTTGAGTTGCCGAGACAGGTTTTGAAGATTTCTGTATTTAGATTTTAGGCTACTTATTTCTGGTATGTGAGCGCAAGGTGGTTTACATTGACGGTCTATTAAATCTATCACGCGTTGTAATCTATCAACTTGATCAATTGGATCGTTAAGCCCTACTATTTCGTTATGGTTCTCGCGCAGTATAGTTTGTTTTTGTTCGTTATCGTAGTCTACTGGCGGATCTTGTCTAAATACCAATTTTATTTGAGGGAACCTAGTTGTTAGAAACCTTAACATGAGTTGAATGTTAACTTTTTCTAATATACTGAAGCTATTGTCATTTATTCCTATATGCAAGTGTCCAGTCTGGTTAATCTTTTGAATTATTGGAGCTGGGGTGATATTTGTTTTCCAGTCGATATATTCGTCGTAATAGTTCGGGTTTTCTAAGCCAGATTGAATTTCTCCATTGGTGATAGGATACAATCGGGACAGAGCGTCTGCAGCTGTATTTTCTCTTCCCTTTTTGTATTCTATTTTTCGTCTTCGGCAATGTTTTATACCTAGATGTCGATACGTTCCTACTCTTTTTTTTTTTTTCTCTCTGTGAATTATCGCTATCTTCGTTATCTGAATCCCATGTAGACCGAGATTTTTTTCTTTTTGGTCTATCGCTTTCTTCACTGTCGTCATTTATAAAGTCTTCATAACGCGTAGTTCTGGCTCTAGTGCTTCGTCGTACGGACCGCGAATCTCCTTTTCTACTACGTCGTTTTACGTCAGCAAAAGTGCTTTCATCAGAAGATGTTATATGGTCATCAAAATCTTTTTCATCTTCAGAACTCGTACCTTTAAAATCTTCGTCACTTTCAGGATCATCTTCGCTGCTTATATCAAGACTATTCAGCTTACGATGTTTCTTACGCGACAAGAATTTCTTTACTGCTCCTTTGTGTTGTTCTTCTTCTTCCTCATCAATACCATCCTCACATTCCATCTTATACTCTTCATCGCTCTCTTTTTCTGATTTTTTGTCAATGTCATCTTTACCTTCTGGAGCTTCTTCAATGTTTAATACTTCATTCTTAAAATGCAGCTGCGCTTCTTCTTTTTCCGCATTCACTATAGTTGCAATGTCTTTTCCTCTTCCTTGATTTCCAGCTCCCTGAACTGCTTCTACTTCGTCTTGGATTGCAGCATTGATCATGGCATCATAGTCATTAAATTTATATTTGTTAGCGGATCGTCTTTCACGTAACTGATATACAGGTTCACTTTCTTCACTACTAGATGTTTCTGTACTTGTCGAAGATGATGCTGATGAAGATTCATTATCAGATTCTTGGCTAAAGGCTTTTGATCCTTTCTGATGACGTTGTGATTCATTTTTGTGGAGAACATTATCTAGACTTATATCAACAAATGCTAGTCTCTTCTTTCTTAAAACTTCATTTTCATGTCTTTTCGTCAATTGATCATACTTTTTTAAGCTGTCTCTTAATTTAATCACTAGTAAGTTGTGCTGACATGGAGGACAGAACCAATCACCCTCTGGTATTAACATGAGAGCAGGTCTCAAGCAAGAACAGTGCCACCCTTTATCACAAGAATCACATAAAAGTAGCCATTCTGGATGATCTGCCTTACCACATTTTTGACAAGCATACTCATCATCTGTTTCTTCAACATCACTTTGAGCTTTTTGCGCAGTCCTTGCCCTTCTTAATGGCTCTAATTCTTGATCTTTTTCAAGATCACTTTCGGGCGAAAACTCATGATCGTTTTTAAAAAGCAGAGATCCTTCGCTTTCTATTTCTTTTTCTTCATCCTTTTCTTCATCATTCTCATTTTCATCATCACTACTAGAACCTGAAGAACTCTGCCATGGATTTGCTTCATTAAATTTAGCAGACATTTTCTTCTTTTTCCTTTTTCTACGTTTCTTTTTAGATTTCTTTTCTTTCTCTATTTCTTTTATTACGATTTCCTCTTCGCTTTCAAGCTTTGGTTTCTTCCGCTTCTTTCTTTCCACTGAATCTTTTTTGTCTTTTCTTTCATTTGAAGTCTCTTCTTCAATCCTTCGTCTATCTGCTTCTTCTTTAATTTTTAATTGTGCTATTCTTCTAGACTGCCTTACAGGTGTTTCATCTTGAGTTAATCCTGTTTGTGTTTCAGGAAAAATATCTCTACCTACCTCTAGGCCCAACACCATTTTTCTTTTCTTTCGTTTTTTCTGTGAAATTGGTGTCATATTTAAAGAATCGTTATTGTTTGGTGTTTCATCAAGATGGATCTCGAAATACTACAACAGACTGTATTTACGCTGGTTTGGGAAGGTCCCTCTACCGAGGATCTAGTCCCTTTGGAGGGGGTCTCGTTAGTCTATTGTTTCAACAGATGTGGCATTCAGAGTGTTCGGTCTATTTATTTACTAAGCAGATGGTTTCCTTGAGTGTGTGACAAGGGCAACCGTCGATCTAAGACAAATTTGAATTTTCCGACTCCCCCGCGACGAGTATAAATAAACGGACGCGATCACGAGCGAGCAGTTATTAGCGAGTTATTATTAAATTATTATCCGAGTTATACGAGTAATTCTGCGAGTTTCTATCGAGTTCTCGACGTGTACCTAGTGGGAATTTTATCAAGTATCATTAGCAAATTGACTTTGCGATTTTTACTCTGTATGAGTAACTCAGCGAATATAGTTTGTATACTAAATTATCATTTTAAATATATTCGACGGTTACAATAACAAACTATAACATTGATTAAACCTCACGATCAAACTTCCTATACACCGGTTCTCCATATATTCACTGTGCCCCATCAACTGCAATTTTAATTTCTCCCATTACATTTTGGAATGTGCTTGGAATGCTCGCCCTCTCATCCTCGGAGTCAGAACTAGAAAGAATATGCATATTTTTCTTGTTACGACACACTTTCAAGTTTTCCTCTTCACTATCCGAGGATCCTTTTATCTCTCCACTTTCAATGTATTCAGAACTTTCACTGTCTACCGAACTGCCCTGTTTTTGCGATCAGATTTTCAAGACAGACATAAGAAGGAAAGACAATATAGTATATAAGCACCGCTCTATAACGACTTAAATCCATTATAAATTATAACGCTAAAAAAATGTAATTTCGACACACAAAATATTGTATGGCTATGTCGTACCGCCACGTATGGGTATTTTTGCCATAACCACCCCACAGCCGAAATTCATTGTTTATTGTGAATAACATACACATGTAACAGCTTCATGGAAAATAAGCATTATAAAAAAAAAAAAGAACGTTCACTGTCAGCTTCGCTTTGGCCTAATTCATACTGACCTTCTTCGGAGATTCATTGATGTTGATGATTGATGATGGTCAAAATAAGAAAATACTGAGCCCAAATTCAATTACCCTATCGTAAATACTCAGAATAAGAGAAGACATTAATGGGAAATGTCTACAATAACTGAAACTTTGATTGTTTATGAAATCAGCTAGCCTGTCAATTTGACGGGTTTCGTGGACATAGATATATTACAAACAAATTTCAAAAATTAAAAAGCTTAGGAAAAAATAATTATGTGTAAAAATTTTTTGGATGATATGATTAATTTACGATATAAAATGGTTAAAATTAATGCTATGGTTTCTGGGGTATTTCATTTCGAAGTTTGAAATCCGTCAAATTGACGGGTCACTCAGTGTTAAAAGTATTTTTGAATATATAATACGAAATATAGAGTCAATTTTCGTTCGCTCAGTCACTCGCTATAAGAATGCTCGATACTGATAGAGCAGGAAAATGTAGGGGCTGACAAATAAGAAGAAGGAAAAGGGTTTCGTCCGAGATCTGCTAGTAGGACTCGTCAGTAAGGTTACCTAGCAGATCTATACATTATACACAAAGGAAGGAGAGAGGAGGGAGGAGAGTTTGTGTGATAGATATGATGATGGATGGACTTCATCTCCTCTTCAGGTAGTGATGGACCTTTGTTGTATTTAAAGGTTGGTTCTCCTACCCTCTCTTGCAATTGCGACGTTTTCCATTGGAGTGGCCTGCTCCGTATCTTTTTTTTGTACTATTGTACTATTTCTTGAGAGTGTGTGACACCTGTCACTATATAGCGGCCCCTTCTCCTAAAGGTGGAGGGGATAATGATGATGGGTCAGGTCAACTTAGCCTGTGTCGAATTGCCAATTTTGACACAAGCATGGCGGACCCGAGCAGCGTTTAAAGTGGTTGCGTTTCATAGCCATTGCTTCTATTTGCTGATATGGAGAACCGCTGTATGAAAATTGCCATATGCCATCTGTGAAGGTATCTGTGAAGAAAAGAAGGTCCGCTTTCTCCTTTATTGCAATCGTTTATAAATTTGGAGCACATAGATGATACGGACAATTATTATAACAGGGGACAAATTGCAGAAGAATTATTAGGTTGTCCGAAAGGTGTCTTTCGTTTCATAAGATGATAATAGATGAACAACAATTTCTGTTTTATATTATTTTATTGAATTAGGTATGATCCATTTCGTTATATCTCTATTATTATGTTCGTGCATAATTCAATAAACTAATATAAAACAAAAAACATCGTGCGTCTATTATTTCCTTACAAAATGAAAGAAACTTTTGAACAACCTAATATTTCAAGAAAAAAAGGTTTGTATAGAGCATTAAGAAAAAACGGGGGAGTGCCAGCTTGTCTGAAATATATAAAACTAAAGGAGAATGCAACAACCTGTCGTAGGAGTTATAATCTTCTAATACAAGCATAAAAAACAAAACAACAAACACATGACAGCACATCTCTTTTTTTGGGAAAAGCCCGAGGTGCCTGCCTCCCTAAGTTGTAGAGCTTACGATGCGGATCTCATTAAGAGGCTAAAAAACATCCTAGGTGCTCGATGGATCAGGACGAAAGGTAAACAATTGGCAATAACAGCAGATATGCATCCCCGAGAGTACAGGTAAACCAGAGAAAACACAGGGACGAAAAGTTAGGATGTACGGAGGAGACAAAGCAGCTGGTGGGGGGAGTAAGAACATCCTACGACGGTCTTCATCAGAGCGCCGTCCCGTTCGTGTGATACTACATTGTATTTAGTCTCAACAAGATCGTACAACCGTCGCTATCAAAATGTCAAACTCTTCGTATATACTAAAAGTGTCAAATGAAGTATCAAACTATACTAACACTCGATATATTCAAATTACCTCCACCTTGAGCGTTAACTCATTCAAGGTTCGCGATGTCAATCGATCGGTTGAACCTGACCGATCGCTATTTAGTTGAGAATTCGCATCAAGTAGTGTTCCAAATTCCAAATATTGTATACGTGACAGTGAACAATACTTCGAAGAATAGAGAAAGGGGCAAATGTAGTTGATGTTACAAATATCCAAAGAAACAAAAGGACAAATACACCAACATATTTTTTTTTATTTATTTAATTTGCACTTTACAATTTGTCCAGCTGGTAAATTTTTCTAACTTTATTGCTAATTAACATATGGATGATTATGTTGTATTTTTTTGGGTAACTGCCAATTTCTTCTTTTACCGTTGATACTTTTAGAACCTTGCGTGTATCCTCGTTTCTAACATGGGGCGTTGAGTATTGTTCTGACTATTTTCGATTGCAGCGACTCTAGTTTATTTATGTGGTTTGTTTACGTTACACGGAATTTTCACCGAATAATGGGAAACAAGAGGGCCACTTACATTGTATTTATTGGATATATTGTATACTGAGACATAATCTGACGTTTCAAGCCCATTGTCTATACCACATGGGACAAGTAGGAAAGACCGGGGACGATAAAAACATTTATTCACAGTCACTGATGTGTTCACAAAATATATCAGGTGATATCTGTGTAAATCAACTTGAAGAATGTGATTAACAACATCTACCAATAATTTAGAACGTCTAGCAAACTGATATTCTGAAACCAATAACTTTACCTGCCGTATTTTCAAAATATACGTAAAAGATGAGAAGATCGAACGTGTTCCATTGCGGTAGAAACCGCATACACGAACAGGCAAATTGAGCGATACAACAGGGCAATAACTGTGAAATTGTCTTTTCTGAGAATGTTGAGAATGTGGAAAGGTGTATGAAGCGTGAGACAGCTTTACGAGTGAATGAGAAGCATAGGTGTATAGGACGTGCGAATGAACAGTTGAAACAATGATCGAATATGGTCGAGAGTTGTGACGAGTTCTGACGATTTATATGTCCGAGATGGAAGGACAACGGGACCCTTGCTGACGAGCGAGAGGTGCAGGAGGGCCGTGACCTCTTTCTGCGAGCAAGTTATGCTGCGGAAGGAGGCAGCGGAGCGGGTGAGGGAGCGGGACTCCCACCCCGAGAGGATCGACAGACGAGGGCGCAGCGGTGTCCATGGATCCGTGGAGGCGCCTACACGAGGCGCGCTAGGACCACCGCGACATTCAATGGGGTTTAAAACTTAGGTGCTGGACTCTCCAGCGACTAGGGGCCGCCAAGCAATCCGGTTGGGGATCCGGACAGCCCCCGAGGATGGGGCGCGATGTGACATAGCCGCACACCGAGCCATTTGCGAAAGGTTATTGTGCGCGGGGAGGCTTGGTGTATCGCCCCAGCGGTTCCCGAGCACCTCTCGATCGCAAGAGGGACGGTCATCATGGAGGTTTTAGTCGGTTGGAGTCCGACACTACCAACCCGTTTTTCCCCCTTGAAGCGACGAGTGTCCGTGCGGATGTCCTCTACATCAAAAAAAAAAAAAAAAAAAAGAATCAATAGTATGATATTAAAAGGTAATAAATTTGGTAATAAACGAATATCGATTAGTTCGTAATGTAAGAAAAAATCAAGCAGTTGGTGATTTTGTTGGACGAGGTAAGCTTAATTGAAATTATTAAAAGTTAAAATGTAGACTAAGCAGTTGATGATGCATATTTTCATGGCCTAAACTTCTGCTTAATGGACATAAAATTATTGTTTTCTGTTTTATCGCAATTTAATAGCTTTCAATGCGCAAAATAAAAAATGCAAGTCTTAGGCGGTCGCCTAACCTAAACTTAAATGATTTCATTTATTTGGAGGGGGGGATGCTTACACCAATATATCCAAGATATCCACCATTCCACACTCTGTCAAGTTGCAAAGATCTCCGTTTTCGGAAAGGGATGACCGAATTGGTAGAAGAGTAATGTAACTTTCCCTTACCAGGTATGCTAATTTATCCATATAAGCGGATCCCTAATGAAATTATGCGCCTCGTTGTCAAGATTGCATTTGTAATCTCCGCCTCGTCCGCTATATGTCGCAACGTTTCGTGTGAGTGTTGCGATGCCGCATACTTTCGCAAAAACATACGAATCATTGTCGTTAAACCTAGATCTATGAGTATTCTGCCTTAAATCCAATGACATATGGAAAACCGCCTCAGGCGCGTGCGCGATATGAAAAGCGTTTTTCCTTTCCTAAGAAAAGAGGAAAACCGCACGTGGAATCTGTTGAGTAGTCGGAAACAGTGGTTGAGTGTAAAGAGTAAGGGAAATGTAGCGTATACATGTACATAATGACAGAATCGTTATTGAAAAGCCAACCTTCGTCCTTACGACTTCTAAATCGCGTGTGAAATGTATTCAGATCAAGAACAGTCGAATAATCAATTCTATTTCCGCACGAAGTTAAAGAAACTACTATAACAACGCTTACCGCCACCTTACACCAACACGCAGCCGGACACTCATTTCCGCTAGAGTCGCTACGTGCTACATACGTAAATACTGTAAATAAGTAAATATCATATAGTGCAGTTAACCACTCCGGCGCAGCAATATATTTTGTAATTACGTGATTTGTGTAGAAATGAGAAGCTATCTCTGCGCACAATTACTGAGAATGATATTTATAAAAACTGTAGACTGCGCGTTAAGCTAAAAAATGTAATGCAAAATACTGCTTCAATTTCGCACCTGGCCAATCTGAAAACTAAAGGAGAATTGCTTCGTGGAAGTTTGCACTTTTTGAATTTAATCAGATAGAAAACGCTTGAAAGACCCTGAAAGGGAAACCGAAAGTATCGTTGAAGAAATTGGGACAGCAATACAGAAACATTTAGCATAATTTGTGCAATAAAATTGTAACACGTGTATCCGTATCGTTTTCGATTAGTAGTCGATCTTTAGGAACTGGACCATAGAGCGTGAAAGCTTTTATAGATGATTCCTGAAATCTCTGGAAGAGAAGGGAGACCACGCATTAAACACATTGTTTTTCAGTGACGAGCCATGGTTTCATCTAGGCTGTTGTGGCAAATCGTAGAATAGTCGAACGTGCGTTATTTCTAGTCTTCGGGAAATTAATCTTAATCTTAAGGTCGCGTCTCGAGCATTTGCTTCGAAAAGTTCTTGTAAAATAAGAAAATCCCCTATGGCTTTTTATCAAAAAGTGCAAATAAAGCGAAAACAAAAGTTTAATTTAATCTTTCCCAATATTAATTTTACGAAATATGTATTTAATCGTATTGTATGTTTATTCAATTTATATACCGTGTGTTTCAACCTATCTTGAAATTCTATATATCTACATTAACCTTAGGTAAAATGCCTTGGTTAGTCGTGGATCGGGGACACGAAGATGGAAATGACAATTTGCTGCTCTTGCTCTGAAATTTCGCAAAATTTCCCGAGCACGATGATTCACACGACAAATACAGACATTCCAACCAATTCACTATACTGATAATTAGAAGAAGGGTTTGCAGTTCGACAAGTTCCTATCGAACGATTATTTCATCAAATATGTAAAATAAATTATATACAAAAAAGGAAAATAAAATGTAATCCCATCTTTAGATACCTTTTATTATCAATAAACTATTGTGACGGAACATTTGTGTTGTCTCTTTTGCTAGCAATAGTTCTTTCAATTCAACTTTCGTTATAGCAGCTCTAATTTGCAATCCGTGAAAATTTTTCAAATGGTCTTCTTTCATCTCGGTAGTCTTTTCTGCGTGTTTCTCTTTTCTAATTGGTAACTCCCGATATATAGTGTTCTGGAGTCTTCGTCGTATCTATATAGAGGAAATGCAATAGGGAAACTGTCTGATAATAGCGGAATGGGTAAATAGTGTTGCGAGAGATCAACATGGAAGGCATATACGCGCGTATCCTACTCTATCGGTAAGCAAGAAACAACTAGAATATCTTAGTATCATTGGTTATTCTAAAAGGATAGTCTCAAAATTTCTTGAACGTAAATAAGCATTGTGTCAAGTCCCAGTTTTGCAAAGAAAATGAATATAGGCTGATCTCACGTACTTTCCTGTTATTAAAGACGATCTTAAGTAATGATTATGTATTCATGATTTCTTAAGACAAATAAGATCCAATGTGCAAGGATGTTCTGAAATATTTTTTATCTGAGCGAAGAAAAAAGAAACGTTCCTCTTTGATAACTTTAAAAGAGGAACGATACGAAACTATTAAATAAAATAAAAATCGTATTCGTATAAATCGAGTCGAATTATTAGAACACATAAATTCACAATCTTGCGTATCTTTCTATATAGCTGCCGGTTCGATTTCGCCTAATTCTAGATCATAGATTTAAATCACATACAAATCGTCCAACTCACCCAAACCATCCAAATCATTCACTATATTTTTGCCGTCATCTCCGAGTCGTGACCGTCGTGCGGGTAACCGGTGCTCCGCGTACTTCGGTCACGATCAATGGTTCGAGCATACATTGAACCCGAATATCGGCGGGCAACAATAGTTTTCGGCGGTTTAACCGTTGAAGATCGCTGTTGTTTGATAAATCAAACCACTGCGCATCCAAATTCGATACATTTTGCCGTCGAGACAACCAGTCGGCGAGCCGACCGCAGCTCGGACATTTAGTCAGCACTCTAAAGACACTATTAACACGTGCCACGTCATCAGAAGCAAAAGTACTCGGTTTCGAGTTTTAATGTTTTCAACTTAAATATTGTATGTGCACGTGCCGTTTCAATCATTGGGCTCGGTGACTAACATTTAGAATCAAGTAAAATTACATACAGTTATGTACAATACGATAGCGCGACGCACCTCATAGACAGTGTCACGGATCGAGTTCTGCTTGCCACGTGTTACGCCAAATGCGATGGTCCTTGCGAGGTTCCTCACAGTCCTACATATTGTTACACTGACCTGCAACAAACCTAAGGAAATATCATAAACCGAATCTGTTTAGTTTCATTTCTATTCATATAAGTATTTTCGGTTTACGGATGGTCCTTATGTTTTTTGCACGCTCTTACCAATTACGGAGAAAGCGGGTGTCTAGCGAAATGGCAGGCTTTTCCCATGAACAAGGATGCCCATGAGCCACATCTGCTTTTCTTTGTCATCATAGTTTTATTTATTAATCAATTGTTGTCGCGGATCGTTACCCTCACTTTTCTACCGAAAAGTGTGAACGACGAATCCGCGTTCTTGGTTTAAAAGGGCACACCAACACCGAGCTTTCCTCTTTGATGGTACGAGACGGGTCTGCGACAGTTCTTGTAATCTTTTTGTACGAAAAACTTAACTGTGTTACCAATAAAGGCAGCCATTTACTGAATTAATTGGTTATCACTTAAAATTACGCGACAACAGCGTAGAATCTATGACTCAACTCTTCTGCGCCCAGTCATTCTGGCCCCAGAGAACCAAGCTGTGGTTCGTCGCATTAAAAGTACAGTTCGGGGCAGCTCGCATCACTGGCGAGAAAACAAAATATATCATAACTGTCGCGAATATCGAGCATGATATCAAGATCAGTTTGAGTATATGATGCACGATCCAGCGGCGACAGGACGGTACGAATGTTTAAAAGAGAATCTAGTACAAGATTCGCCGATTCAGATGGTGCAAGAGTGCGCAAGTTGCTAGAGTACAAGGAAATGGGAGATAGAACTCCGTCCCAATATTCGCGGCACATGAAAAAGCTTGCTACACCCTCAATACCAGACGATTTTGTCCTCGCTCTCACCGGTTCATGTCCAACACGCCCTGGCCGCTACGGAAGATGCGAAACTAGAAAATCTAACTCGGATGGCTCGTCGGGTACACGAAATTTGATCTCCATACGGTACGGATTGCTGCGGTCTACGCAGAAAGAACCGCAACGGATACCGAACGACAAAACCACGACACAACGCATGACAGGCTATGTATGCGGCTTAGGGGCTCAAATTAACGCGCTGAGCTTCAACAATCGGCGCTTTCCATGGTCCCCCTCTTGCGATCAATGGGTACCCGGGAACCGCTGAAGCGACACACCAGGCCATTCTGCGCACAACATTCCTGTCTGCAAATGGCGCGGCGCGCTGTCATGTACGTCGTCGCGTCCTCTCTCAGAGGCCATCCGGATCCCCAACCGGACACTGCTTGGCGGCTCCCGGGTGCTGGAGGGTCCAGCACCTAATTTCAATCCCCTTCGGAGGTCGCGGTGGCCCCAAAAATATATTCGCCCAACGTGGGGCTCGAACCCACGACCCTGAGATTAAGAGTCTCATGCTCTACCGACTGAGCTAGCCGGGCTTTTACGTCTACAACATACCAGTCTTCTAACTGCATTCAATTAACGTACGTCCTTATTCGATAATTTATTACCACCTGTTATAAAACTATCCTTTCTTTATGGTCAGCTCTTTGCTTGTCACATTTGACAGTAGCTCAATCTTTCGAAAGTAATCATTGGTTCACTTTGATATAATTTGTTCTATTTGAACATTTTAATATTTTGGTTTTCTTTTATACAGATTATTATTCGAGGAAATTTTGGTGGCATTGATGATCGATGATAGGTCCAATACAAATGTGATGACATTTTATTTACTTTAATGAAAACAGATATGTTTATAAGTTTGTTTCTTCTTTCGAGTGGATAATTAATCATGTTTATTAATTCGATATACATCATTAGCAAATAATTCATAATATTAATTCCATTAATATGGAATGTGACAAAATTATAAATAATTTTTATGATTTATTAAGATCATTAAGATGAAGATAGACAAAATTAATCATTTCTACCCATTTCGAATACATTAAGAAAGACAATATTCAGACAGGTCATCTACGAAGCACATCATGCGAGAAGTTCCGTTCTATTGTAAAGAAGATTCTGACAAAATTATTGATTCCAATGCATTTGGATATACAAAATCTTATTAGATTATTTTTTTGTTGCTATAAGTAATTATATAATGCGAACGATATATGTTTCTTAACTTTTATCGCAAAATTTCCCGATTCAGTATTAATTTTACACAAGTCTAACCGAAAAAAACGTATATGATTGCGATTTCATATATACACTGTTATCTTCTTACACTATTTTTAATTTCGTCCAATGTATTTCAGAAAATAAAAAATACACAGTAAACTCCAAACGATCATAATATTTCTTAATTTCTAACAATAAGTGTATTTCAAATTTATTTTTATTGCTTAATGCTGGCCAATATGTCAATCTTTCAAGAGCTTGAATTATCGAACAGATTTTGGACACGGAAAAAATTAATTCATTTAAGTTCCTCAGACACCAAACAAGGGAGATAAAGTTCCAGATTCCGCCGTTACTATGCCGACGAACAAGAGGAATAATGGGTGCGCAGACCCAAGATTAATTTAAAAGCATGTACAACACGCTGAAAATTGAAAGAGTGTTCTTTACATTCATACCACAAGTGGAGAACCATATAGATGTCATTGTAAAAAGTATGTGTGAGGACTACTTCCCGTAAAACGTCTTCGAAGAACTAGTTTTAAAATCATTCAGGTCAAAGTTGTAAAAGTGGATAGATTCGAAATTAAGCATCTTCAACAAAACAGTAACAAACTTGACACGTTTATCATGAAACTATCACTTGCAAGTCTGTTCCAGAGGCACTATATGCTTGGCAAGATAGTGACATGAGACATATACAGTAAATCCGACAGACCACAATGCAAGAACTCGAAGAATCGATTACGTTGCAATGAACAGCAACAGTAAGAGAGTAGAATACGGTGCGTAAAGTGTGTTGGGCGAGCACGCTCCGAACTCATGCCCAATAAACAGATATACAGTTGTGAGCCAGCAAACGAAGAACAGGAGATCAAACCCTATAGAGAAAATACTCGATTCATTTAGAAATCAAGAAGCGAAAGAAGAGTAAAATAAAATTTTTCAACAACTTCGTAAGCCCGCCAAAGAGCTTCACACGTTTTCACCCCTTTACGAACAATCCTCCTGATCAAAGTAATCCCTTGTCTCAGTAGAGCACACGATGAGTATGGACAACATGTTGAACCTGATGGAGAGCATAAACACCTTCAAGGAATTGTTCTATGCTCATTTGACGGTAATGAACGCATTGTCGCTCAGATGGCACGGATAAACTCTGACAGATTTACCACAAGTGACTTTGGACGTCTAACGAACTTCGAAATTGCAAAATTCAATATCAATCTTCTTGTCTTGTAATATAATAATCGAAGGTTACTACTGCTACAGCTCCTGCAAGCTCACTCGTTTGAGGTGACCCTGCTGACAAAGACGAAGGTCACGGAGAGGCATAAGGTCCTGTTCAAGGGTCTTCGTTTCGAAAAGGTGTGACCATTTGAATTCGAAGTTCGGGGGCGAAGCCGCTTTATCACTTAATTCAATCCGATATCATTTAACTTTGAAGCGATAATCACTAGCCGTACAGACAAGGGAAAATGGAGCTTTCAGTTGTCACGATAAACCTAGCAAACAGAACGCGGCTTTTTATACATTCTGTTTATTCTATTTACGTTGCAGGCTCTTAAACTTGTGTCTTATTACAACATCTTTGCCGCGGAATAAGACACGCTTTTCGAAAAACTATATCCGTGCGATACAATTTTTTCATCCGCGGTGGTGATTATAACGCGAGACACGTTCCCTGGAGCAGCTCGTTAAATAATAACAGAGACGAGAACCTGTAACACTGATTTAACGAGTGACAGGTGGATCTAGTCCTCCAGTTCAGCCACACTGATTTAGATGGCAGTCGTTCTTGGATTTGGTATTCAAAGAAAAGCTGGATATTTTTCTGCACCGAACTGTCAGAATTTGATATCTTTGTCCACGAGGATAAGAACACTGAGACAACAGTAACAAAATAGAGATCGTCCTTCAGACCATAAATAATAATATTCCTTTGGCCCTAGAATCCTCCATTTCATCTCTCACATGGGATTTCAATTACGTTGAGAGATATCTGGATTCCCACTTCGGAGGTTTGCCACAAGACAAACACCGAATCTCTGAAGAAGCGCTTCGGCACACTATGTTACTCTATCCCATCGTTCGTCGAACACGGCAAGGGATATAGAGCCATAAAGATGCGTATCAGTAACGCCTTTGATAGATCCACGAGTTCTCTGCACTCAGAGAATTAAAGATTCCAAAACCATGTTTCCGCAAGTTAGACGAGGGCTGGGCTAACCTCTTCATCGGCGCCCTCAAATTTTCTTCAGACGACTCTCACCGTCTTCCACAGTTGAATAACCTTCTCGCCTAGTGTGACAGAGCAGAAGATACATCGTTACTGGTAACAAGCCGACAAATAAGTCCAGATCGTGATGTCTCCGGTACCGCCGGCTCCACAGAACTTACTAGTAACGCGATGGCATGCCGTGAATAAACGTCTACGCAACACGTGCTTCTGTTATTCACTATCGTATGCCATGACTTCCTTTCAAGTTATAAACTGTTCTCTGGACAGGTCTTTAATTACTATTGTGCTCGCGTGCTATTTTAGCACTTTAAACTTGTTAAACTTTTATCACTCGTTACAACAGCACTTGTTACTGATATCAGATTCCCAAATTTCAAAACATTCAAAATGCAGATCTTCGTTGAACCGCTGGAACAAGGTCCGTACCTTCAGCTGAGGAAACAGGGATTGTAACCGCTCCGGCTCCGATGTCTCAGTGAATTATTTCACATCGTGGATTCAATTTAAGTTCCTGAATGGGAAAAGGTTATCAGGTTTCGATTTCTCCAAAGCAGTACCAATATAGCTCTCGCAAAGGTACACATTCTTCTTTTCCTTGATCCTCAATGATCTCTTGAACCTACATACTTTTCTAAGATATGGAAGATGGGGAAAGTAGTTCCCTTGCTGGGGAAGGATAAGAACAAACCAAATCCAGCCAGGTACAGATCAATGAGTTTGCTGTTTGCAGAGTATCCATTAGTAAGGTCTTTGAGAGGGTGATACAGATACTCATACTGTTTCATTGTAAAGAGGCTTCCATTCCTCCCGATCAGCAATTTGGCTTCCGGGACAAATACAGTAAGGTACACGCAATAATAAAATTCGTGACAGGCGTCTGCTGGTAGCAAAACTATACTCATAGACCTGGAAAGGGCTTTTGACATGTATCGATCGAGCGGTTTGCGATAAAAGCTGATACGATACGGTTTCCTTAATCATCTAGTTCGGGTGATTTGGTCCATAATCCCTGAAAGGTGTCTCATTGGATGGCAAGCTCGAATATCGTCTTTGGGGTGAATGACAGGCTGCAACAGGGAACGTTCAACACCTCCATCCTGTTTAATTTGTATTTTAGTCGTGCTTTGAGCCTCCTCCATCTCAATAGCGACTTTAACCTATGCGCGTTAGTATTTACTAATGGCCTCCTGATTTACGCGACGGGAATGTATACATCCACAATTAATTCCTAGCTGCGGGAAGTTTTCGATCGCATTATGGTTTACTGTGGTAACTGAAAGTTCCGTACATTCTCGCTGATTTCTTATCACCGGTAATAGCCCCTATCCGTTCCGCATAAGAAAATGGTCAAATATCCCGGTATATATTTCTATTGCAAATTACAGATTACACAGCAAGTTAAGACTCAAATATAAAATAAATCAGATAAGACTTTTATAGCAAATAATGGTTCGTTCTTCTCAAAGCATCTCTGCGTGAAGTGTAGTCTTCTAGTTGTACAAATTGCTGGCATTAATCCTATCCCGACTTATGCCTGTCCGATTTGGCTCAATGTCACAACGAGCCTGATAGACCAGCTCAGCCGTTTCAAACGGAAATGTCCGAGACATTGCATGGGGCTGTATCGCACGAGCTATTTTACATACCAATAAAAATATTTTACATAATTTTATATACTATATACAAATTGCACATAGCTTTTAAATTTCTCGTATCCGTAGGACGCGATGAGAGTACCATGGACTCTCAGTTGACCTGTTTATGTTAGAATTAGCGAAGAATATTAGAGCCAAAGTATGTCTAATCGTCGATTAACTTTGGTGGAGATTCATCAAATCCAAATCATTACTTATATCATTTTTGTAAAATGAATTCAAATTAGAGTATGTACCATCTATTTTCCTCTTCAGGATTGATATTTCAACAAAACCGCGCACATGCATAAACCATGATAAATAATTTACGACTGCAACTATAATGCATTTTTATATGCTACTGAGAACACCTACACTTCGTTAGCAGTGCGATACTAGTAACGGTACTAGTGGTTTCGTGCGGGAATTGCTGGAAATTTTAAGAATAATCACTACTTTGGGCAACTTGTCTGAAAGTTAATTTCTCTGCGATCTGGGGGATATTGAAATATGTTGCAAGGCTCAATATTGTGGACAATTTTGTTTTCCTATACATATAACTGGTGATCGTTGGTTTACCAATTATATAAAATAATTTACAATCGAAACTATCGATCAGCTTTGTTAATGGGTTATATTAACCATTTTGGTCCTAACGCCGGATATATCCGGCATGTACGATGTGACGCGATAAAATTGTTTGCTCTTTGTGACTGCAAGAAGGGTTACTTTCCAAGAAGGGTTACTTATTATTTATACAGGGGATGGTACTACTATATGGTCCGAACATACAGACTGTGGTAAATCAGGAACTGTTGTAATGTCCCACCTAGAACCATATTTAGGTAAAGGCCACGCCCTTTACGTCAGCAATCGGTACGCAAACCCCGCATTATTTGATACATTATACAAAAATTTTACAAATGCGTGTGGCACCGTAAAAAAGAGAGGGAAAGTAATACCAGGTATGAACGAAAACTTACAAAAAGGAGAAGCGTGCTTTCGCTTGTTTGCAAATATATTAGTCATAAAATGACACGATAAAGAAGAGATTTTCATAATTTCAACAATACATACAGAAGAATTTGTGGATGTACTAAAACACTACAGCGCACAAGAAATTTTACAGAAGTCATCTTGTGTACACGACTATAATAAATTGATGGGTGCTATAGACATGGTCATCGGCACTATAAATTGTACTCGCAAAACAACGAAATGGTAGAAAAAATATTTCTTCCGTATAATTGATATGTGTTTATGGAATTCGTATTGTCTGTAGAAATTGAAAGTCAACAAAACAATATCAATTGCGAAATTGCAACTGAAATTAATAGATCAAATTTTTAATCAAATAAAAGTAGATCACATTTATACCCATTAAATAAGTTTACATCTTTTATGTAGGAATTATGAGTACTTGAAAACTTGAAAACCGTCAGCGTCACACTGAAGGGTCTTCACCCATCAATTAATCAGCTGCAACACGTATATTTTACGAAACGACGTAACTCTTTATTGTATTAAGTTGTTCGAAATATAGTCATTATAATCTGTCAATTGCAGTGTTATACCACATCAACCACCCCTATTATCACAAAAGATATAAGGGATCGACCAGTTCGTGGTCTCTTTTATTGGAATCGTAACAGGAATATACGACTCCCCTTGATGCGCTTCCTCGCGATCGCGTCTCCCCGCGACTGGAAGAAAATACATTGTCCATGCGCAATTTGTACAATTTCGGTGCGAGGTCCAATTCAGTAGTGATGCTACGGCGGACCGAATCGCTGTAGCAAAAGGGTTAATACCGATAAGAGAATCCCAGGTCTGGCCGTCCCTCTTCAGGGGGAGATCCAGATCGCGAAAGCCCGGTCCTGGATAGAACTGATCGAGTCCGTCGAATCCGACCCGTGCGAGCTGCCTTACTGACTGGTCACGAAGAAGCTATGACCGCGGGTACCCCCACTGACCACAAACAGTGATCCGGTGTTGCTCGCCAATGTCATCGGGACTTTGTTCCCACTGCGGCGAGACGACAATGACAACGACGACGCGAGGCGGAAATCATCCTCCCGCTCCAGCGAGACCACGGAGTGGAGCGACGATCTGCGTGTAACCCAAGAGGAGCTCTTCGCAGCTACAAAGAGTATGGCATTCCGCGGCGACGTAGCACCGGATCCGGACGGAATCCCAGGCCGGGTTAGGGCGGAGTCTGTGAACACCTTGGCTCCCCGTCTGTTCACCAGGTGCCTGAGGGCAGGGGTCTACCCCCGGGCATGGTGAACGGCGAGGTTGGTTCTGCTGAGGAAAGTGGGTCGCCCGTTGGATTCGCCGTCCGCGTACAGGCCGGTGTGCCTTCTGAACGAGGTGGGCAAGCTGTCCGAAAGGATAATCGCCGCCTGACTGGAGGCCCACGTGTCGGAGCGCGTGCCTGGATGGCACGACAGCCAGTTCGGATTTCGTCGAGGTCGCTCGACGGTGGACGCTTTGCAGAGGGTGAGGTCCATGGCGGAAGCCATGGTTTCCCGAGAAGGGGTGGCGCTGACGGTCACCCTGGACGTCACGAACGCCTTCAACACTATACCCTGGGACGGGATAATGGAGGCGCTGGAGTATTTCGACCCCGTCAAAGTGGCTCGCCGAAGAGAACCGATACGACACCGCGAGACCGCGGCACCACCACTACCGCCGTCATAGAAGAGCGCGGGGAAGGAACCGTCAGACTGAGGAGGGTCTGGGCCGCCCCTCAGACTTGCACGACGGCCCAGGGAACGCTGCCAAACTTAACCAGGATGCCTCCCACAGCAACAAAGGGAGACGACGACGAAGGAGTGTCGCGAAAGTATATCGAATGAAAGGCACATTTCTGACAAGCGTCATGAAGACCACCGTGGGGTTTTAGTCGGTAAGAGTCCGACACTACCCGCCGCCCTTCAGAGGGCGGCCAGGTGTCCACGAGGATTTCCCCACGTAAAAAAAAAAAAAAAAAAAGACTTGTTCTCTGGACTTGAGAACTCGGGGACAGGGAAGATTGCCGTCTTACCTGTCCAAGTCGCACTCCTACCTCCCAGTGGTACCGCCAGTAATACGCCCGCCGCATCAGCGTGGGGAATTGTCCTCCGGATGGCTAAACGGAGTGCGGCGACGAAAGAGCGAAAGACAATTAATTAAACATCGGCTTGCCGATTAACGGTTATTGTTACCGTGAAGTAAGGGATGTAAGAAAAAGTTTTAATAGATTGAAACTCGTTCCTTGGTTGATGATGACGAACTTGCATGAAAAGGTTAATGAGTTGGCAATGGAATGGACTTATGATTGGGAGCACAATTAAATGGCGAATTCGATAATGAACGTTTTACCTAACACAGGTATGGAACGATTGCACCATATTTCTCAAAAAGAAATAATTGTATCGACATTTAACAGTAAACATTACAACGGTCTCTTGGTCTCATCTCCCCGTGGCTCACCACACACAGACCCTATTCTTTAGATAAGATGATTGCCAGATGTCGATGCATCTTCACAGTATATGTTCAGCTAGCCAGAGGACCTGCTATAAATCTTGGGATTTAGTTAACTAAGGTCCTTCAAATTGACAAATAGTCTTCATCCTAACAGTTCGTAAATCTACCACCTACTACAGGAAGATACGGGAGATAGGCTTTCCTCACGAACGACGCTTCCCGCTAGCAGCTTTCTCTCAAGGGCGGCCAGCATCCTTTTCTAACCACCAACATAGAAATTAACCAACTAATTCTTTCACTTTCCGAATCAAGGGTTTCCTTAACGAATCTTATAATGTCGCATCCTAAGACACACACCAACATAGTTTTCCTTCGCGGCATCATCGTGACGGAAAGTCAGTTGTTACATATCGAACCGAAGCCGAACTTGTCTTTGTCCGAACTTTAACCAGACGTTGAACTTGTAATTGCGAATCGCGAACCGCTACTAGTAATACCGCGAACCGCTAATTTAATAATCGCGAGTCCTACGATAAGTGTACATCTTGAATATACCGAAAAAATTTTTTTGTTAAATATACTCAAGTGTTTCTTCCTCTCACTATCACGATCCATCACCTCATATCAATAGAAAAAGCAAGATAATCAATTATTTGCATGTAGTTATTTACACCGTCATTTATATTAAGTCTGGCTACCAGACGCAAGTAAATTCAGCGCAACAACTTAACCAGAAAATTATTTATGACTTCGAATATATAAATTTTTTGATCTACGTTAATTTGAGCTTTTTCCTTTCCTTTCACGAGTACTGTGACCTAAAATTTTTAACAATATTTCCTAGCATCCTGTATAGAAGCCTGTGATCCAGTTCTACCCCCCCCCCTCTTTCGACATTCTCAATAAATTTAGTTTTTATATTCCATTGCAACGTACAAGAACACACGTTCTTTTCGTACCCGAAACTTACCACACACTTTATGGCTAAAATAACAGCTTGGATCACCTAGTTGTAAAAGCCAACGATTTCGACAGTAAACTCCACTATTCCTGTCACTCCTTCTACTCTTAAGCACTCCGCTCACGTCGCCGTATGAATCTACTAAAATTTTTTGTAGAAAGGAAATCTTCGAAAGAAAATCTTTATGTACATGTTTTACGATAATACCCTGGTCAATTAGTTAACGTAAAATGTTAGGTAGAGTAGCTCTTTTCGCTTTCATTGCCTAAATCATACTACTACTACCTCTGAAAGAGAGTTTCAACCGTTTACAAAGTCTTGCACGATTTAACTGCTTGAAACACTACAAAGTTGGTGGTTGAACGCTTTGTTCAAGAAGAAAAATTTACGATTTCTGTTGCCAATGATCTTATGATCAGATGGATTATTATTATCAGATGGATTTCGGAAATATTTCTATTTCTTTTCTACACCCTTCAAGCCTTAAATAATAGTCTTTGTTTATTCGCGCCCTAATTCGTTATTAGCAGAATGCCCTTAGATTCGCACATTACGAACATTTTCGAACAACACGACCCAAATCTTGAAGGCAGAACATTGCAACGTAATTAAAAAAATCCAAAATAAACTAATGTGATCTGAGAGGAAAGGAAATTCGAGCAATATCTAGCTTGAAACTGAAGCAGGCTCGATATTTGGAGAGTACGAGATGGGTATGAGATCTCGCGGTGTAGTACCATGTCTTGAGAAACCTCAGTGGATCTGATATCGTTCTTATGAGGAATTTTGGAGAAGTTGGCGGGCCCATACAGCGCAGCGACCGAGGGTAGCCGAATTCAACCAGCTGGCTGGTACGCCAAGCCCCCGGGCGTGATTCTGCGTCTGACGTAGAGTAGGTGAAAACCGGAGTGGGAAGGATGTCGGTGAAATCCGAGACAGCAGCAAGCGACCCGGCATTTTTCTCCTGAGACAAGATATCATTGCAGGAGGTTGTTCTAGGCGGGGGGGGGAGGGGTCTGACGACAAGATGTCCGGTTCTTGCGTTGCTACCGCATTGGGTAAGCGCCCGTAAAAAAGGAAAGTTTATCGATGAGTTTAGAAAAAGATAAACACACACGAGCATAAAATTCATAAAAGAATGCTAACTATACAGTGGTCTACGTGAGACATCAAAGGGAACAAAATTGATGAAATTCCTTCTTTATTACTAGCTTATGGAGTCATTTCTGAATAGTTTGAAATTGGAAAATCTATTTGACCAGCACATAATGATGCAACTCTTGAGTAGAGAACAAACAAGGAATAGAACTGAATTGCTGACAGTTGCTGTGCAAGGTGCAAAAATAGTGGAAATCAAATAAAACACCGTTCCGTTCGCAAAAGTGCGATTCGGACTCAGAAATATTTGGGGATTGAATTTTGCGCACTTTTCCATAATGAGAAAAGTTATATTTCCATAAAGCTTCAAGTTGTCATATTCAATTGCACATTAATAATTCACAATTCGAAATACCGTGTAGCATTCACTTGAATCACTCAAGGATGAGAAGTGTTGGACATCCAAATTACGCGATAATAAATTATCAATTTATCATCTGTTGTCTATGACACATTTTCCAGTCCAAGCGGATTATGCCCCTGTACCCCAAGAGTGCAACCCCATAAGTAACCTCCTTCTAAATCTCCAACTTTTTGCAGCTACACACCACTTCCCTTGCCGGATTTCGCCGATTAATAACTTCATTTCACTTCGCGGCAGATTCTGTCCAAACGTGACCGAACGAAATTTAAGATCTCTGCCTACCGCTGTAAGCAACTAACAGGCTATTACCTTGACTCCAACAGTAGCGTTCTATACGTTCACTTGTTGCTGAGAAGTTCACGCCAATATTATTACCTGTGCACTTGAACTAGTGCTATCTGTTCCCATTTTAAAACTGCTTAGGCGAAAATTGAAGCTCCTGGAATACGAACACGGTGCCGTACATATGTCTGAAGGGACAAACTGTAATGAGTATCGATTGCTTCATAGTTCAGTGGTCTGCCTTTCCTCCTTTTCTTGTTCAATTTCTCCAATTATCGAAAACCGTCTTCGATGAAGCGAAAGGATGTTATGCGAATATCGTATTACACGGGGGTTTGTCCAATTTTCAAACCGTACTGGACCACAGTTTTCATATTATAAGTATATCGTGTTATGTGGACAACATCGTCCTAATCTACTCTTTGTCCCTACGGGAATAACAGCTAAAAAATTGCTAAATTGCTTCCGTCAGAGACAGTCAAAGTGGATGGTAGTTCAATTCAAGACTAATAAAATAGAGATAGAAATTGTTAGAGTAGAGACGTTCTGGAAGAATAAACAAGAACGGAATCAAGCTTGTATCGTAATTGAGTCGTTCCGCGAGTGGTCTTGCATAGTCTGTTGTGAAGATAAAGAATTGACACAACAATTATCCAAGTTAGACACTACAGCCGATAACAGCCGGTCAACTTCTTCAAGAAATGGACCGAAGACGGGGAAAATTTACACACACACAAAATTCTATGCAACGATAAGTCCTACGTACACACATAGAAACGCGCACGCTACAGCGCAATGGTTCATTTCAATATTTTCTTCCCACGCGTTCGATCTACGAGTGTGAAAGAATCACAGCAAACGATATTCTATCTAAGAGAAGGACATATGTTCGCGCAACATATTTTCTTCCACATTTATTTAAAGATCGTACGCTCGATTTAGACTATGGAAAACTTAGGGCGAACGAGAAGTAGAACGCCAAAATTTCTTCCTATTCGACGGTACTAATTTTTCCCCAATTTCTGAGGTGTGAAAGGGGTAGTAAGAAAGGTTAGACGGGTTGAGTTGGTCAACAGACTCGCTAGGAGGAATGTCTGCAAGATTGGGTATCGAAATCACACGCATCACGGACCTTAGTTAGATACTTGGTTCGTCGCAATTGGCGGGAGTAACTATGACTCTCTTAAACAAGGTGTCATAGTTACTCGGGGGTAGAGGGGACTAGATCTCCCTACCCAAGTCGCACTCCTACCGCCGGTAACATGTTCGTCTTCTGTCTGGGGGAATTCCGAGGCCCCCCTTACAAGAGGCGTCATGGCTAAACGGAGTGCGGCGACTAAGGGGCGGAGGCAACGGGTTAGGTGGTGAACCCTTAGCAATTAAGCGAACTTGTTCGCAGACCCCAACTATGACGACTGGATTGGAATTGGACATGAGATGGATACGAATGGAAATAAGAAGCTGGATGTAAATAATTTTATTATTAAGACCTAAGTGCAAATATTTTATCGAATTGTACATATGGAATTTATTGGTCTATTATTTTGACCAATTTTTTTTTAACAATTGACTTATTTACATATTTTAAGACTCTGTTTTACTATCTTAACTTTTGCTCCCTCAATTGACTTGTCAATATGGGGGCAAATTGATTTTAATTTTATCCCCAACAAGGAGGGGTTATCCTTGGAAGTCTGGGTTGGAGAAATCCAACCCACAGGAATAGTCAAATGACTCGTCATCATACTAGTGACGTAATTGGCTCCCTTAATGGGGAAGCAATGTGTTGCGGGTCAAGGTATCGTATGTGCTAAATAAAGCTTATGGGGGGTTTCGCTGCGTACGGTCTTAATGGTCGTGCGTAGCGATTTTTTTCCATTTAAAGCTTTTTTTATGTCATCAAAAAAGCAATACGCCGCTGGACATAGATTCGCATACTCGGGGAGGGATTTTCGCTGCGTGCGGCCTTTATCGGTCGTGCGTAGCGAATTTTTTCTCTTTGAGGAAAAATCCGTGCCAACATCTGGAAAGCAATACGCCGCTGGGCCGTGCTTCACTTTGCTGTCCCTCAAGGCCTTTAGCAGCAAACCGCCTTACAACGGTTGTGTTGCGGGGCCTTGGGGAGTCATAGGTACTCGGGGATAGGCAGGGCCTCGGCCTTGTCTATCCAAGTTGCACTCCTACCTCCCCGTGGTACCGCCGGTAACATGCTCGCCACGCTAGCGTGGGGATATATCCCCCGGGTGTGGCGAGCATGGCTAAACGGAGTGCAGCGACGAAGGAACGAACCAAATTAAACAACATCTTGTTAGAATTCTCGGCTTGCCGATAACGGTATTAGTATACCGTGAAGTAATGGAATGTAATAAAAGTTGAACAAAGCTTATAAAGGAACTGGTTCCTGGATGGATGTATGACGACCGGCTTTTAAATGGCTATGAGATGGATACGTTTGGTAACTCTAAATAGATTTCAAAAAAAAGCTGTTAAATTCGATAATATTAACGAAGTAGCCTCGGACGCAGCGCCTCTCAGTTCCGGAGGCGCTGTGGCGGATTTTTCCGCTCGGGAAGGGACTACCGTCGACGACCCGGCTACGAATATGGATATGAGTGGGAATTGTAAAAATATGGTGCCGCTGGTGGGGGACGAGGTCGCTTGCCCGGTCTGTGAGAAGAGTGAAGTGCAACTCTTCTTTATGAATCTGACTGACTTGGGCAAGCACCTTGATCTTCATCATGCAGAGGCCCGCATCCAATGGGGATGCAGACAATGTGAAAGTAGTTTCCCGAAGCTGCATGGGGCTAGGTGCCACTTACCTAAGTGTAGTGGCCCTAGTCAGACAAAAGATGAACCGTATAAATGTGAAACGTGTCCCATGAGCTTCGGTACTCAAAGGGGTCTATCTATGCATGAACGGCATGCGCACCCTGCCGTTAGAAACGTTAAAAGAAAAGAGGCAACCTCTATCACTACAAGGAACTGGACAGAAGAAGAGCCTCTTAAAAGAGCTGGATGACCTATACAAGGATTATAGGCATCCAAACGTCGAAATAGCGAAAATATTAACCACCAAGAGTATTGATCAGATCAAATATAAAAGAAAGAAATTAAGATTGGAAGTAGAGGAAGAGGTGGTGGCAGAGGGAGGGTGCGATCCCGTCGAGCCAGGCAATGCGCCTAATTTTAATGAACTAGAGTCAGAGTCTACGGAAGAATGGCGGCGTTGCCTGCGAAACGAAATTGAAAAAGATCACGAGGTTCCCCAACCCACACTTCAATTATACCACGAACTGAAGAAGTTGTGGGATAATTTTAATGAACACAAAACAATTTTAGCGGCCACAATTGATAAGTTTATTGACACATCTCTATCGAAAGCGTTGTTGGCGAACAAGAAGGAGGAAAAGCCCCCGACAAAAAGGAAAAAGTTAGCGGACATAACTAAAAATAAAAGAAATCAAAGAAGGCGTTATTTGTATGCACGTTGCCAAGACATGTTCCGTGAATGCCCAAGGAAGCTCGCGGACGTCGTGGTCAACGATGATCTGGCGTATCTGGCACCTGCCAGGCAACCTCCTGAAGCGAAGGAAGTAAAAATATTGTACAACGAGTTATGGGGAAAAGCGGGTCCGTCGGATCCCCCCATACCTCGAGATGTAACTTCAGGAGGCCTTATACATGAATACTTTCCTTCTGTAATGGCTGAGGAAATTAGTGACAGGATAAAGAAAATTAGAAACAAAACCGCAGGAGGCCCGGATGGCATTGAGAAGAGCAATTTGTCTATTCCGGGTCTGCCAATAGTCCTAGCGGTACTCTTTAATATGATATATTTTACCTGTCACTATCCCAAGAGTTGGAAAGAAAACAGGACTACTTTGATTTCTAAGACCAACAAGGACTTGAACAAGGCCGAGAACTCGCGGCCAATTACCATTAGTTCAATCATTAGTCGGATTTTCTCTTCAACTCTTGACAGGAGAGTCAAAAGGGGCATCGTTCAAAACATCAGACAAAAGGGCTTTACATCCGAAAACGGATGTAAGATCAATGCCGAAATTTTTAATACAGCCCTCGAACGAAGTAAAAGAGATCATGGAGGTGTCTTCACCATCGTCGACATCTCCAAAACGTTTGACACGGTGCCCCACTCAGCCATTGCACCTAGCCTGGCTAGAAAAGGTATCTCGGCTCCATTGATAGATCTAATTAAAGATATGTATGTAAAGATATGTACAAAAATTAAGACAAGAAATGGTAATGGGGTCGAGATAGAAATCCTTAGGGGAGTTAAGCAGGGCGACCCCTTGTCGCCAACTCTATTTAATTTGTGTCTGGAACCGCTGCTGGAAGCGGTAGAGGAATCCATGGAAGGGATCCATATAAGCAATAATAACAAGATCCCTATACTTGCCTTTGCCGATGACATCGTGCTAATAGGCAGAGATAAGAAGGAAGCTCAGAAACAACTAACCATGGTCCGGGAATATTTGGATGGCCTCGGGATGAGTATCTCTGGGGATAAAAGTCAGACGTTTCAGGTGATCTCAAAGAAGGATACCTGGTACGTGGACGACCCAGAGATAAAAATCAATAACATTAAAATACCGAACATCGCACCCGAGGAAGCTTTCAGATATCTCGGGGCAAAAATTGGACCATGGAAGGGCCTTATGAGTGGGGTAATAGTACCCGAATTGATGGGTACTATTAAAAGAGTTCGTAAACTTGCATTCAAACCAGCCTAGAAGATAGAGCTCCTTCAAAAATATATACTCCCTCGTTACATTTTCAACTTGTTAATAAGTCCACCAAACGAGGGAGTTTTGAAACCATTAGACGGCGAAATCAGGCAAGAGGTCAAGGGGATACTCCATCTAACCCCTTCAACTGCAACCGGATTCTTCTACGCGCCCAAAAATTACGGTGGTTTAGGGTTGCCGAGGTTTGAACATCTGGTAAAACTCGGTACCCTAAAAAGTGCTATATCTGACCAATAAATAAGGAACTCGTTCCTTCAAATCCTACGACGACTTGGCGTGTAAAAGGTTATGAGATGGATAATGGTTAAAGGATTATTAAAATAATGGCTTCAAATTAAATAAAAAATGTATGACAATAATAGAGCCTCGGATGCGACGCCTCTCGATCCCGGGGGCGCCGTGGCGGATTTTTCCGCTTCGGAGGGGATCACGGTTGACGATCAGGCTAGTAATAGGCTTACGAGTTTCTCGATAACGGTACCTTTAGTGGGCGATCGGGTTGCCTGTCCGGTATGTGAGGAAAAGGGAATAAACCTTTTCTTCATGTCGTTATCCGACCTGAACAAGCACCTCGATCTACATCATACGGACACGAAAATAAAATGGAGTTGTCTCTGTGGTAAAAGTTTCCCGAAACTTCATGGGGCCCAGTGCCACATTCCTAAATGCGCATGCACTGGTCAAAGGACAGAAAGTAGATACAAATGTGAAGCGTGTCCCATGAGTTTCGGGACCCAGAGAGGACTCTCGACCCACGAAAGGCATGCACACCCTGCCTTAAGAAATCAGAAAAGAAGGGGAACGGAGCCCCCAAATACTAATAAGAATTGAACGGAAGTAGAACTCAGTCTCCTGAGAGAACTCGATCTAAAATTTAAGGATCATAGATATCCTAATAAAGAAATAAGCAAAGTCCTCACCAGTAAAACAATAGACCAAATAAAATATCAAAGAAGAAAACTAACACTCGTCGGTGAGGCAATGAGCTCTCAGGAGGCTGCCTGGGCAACAGAGAGAGGGTGCGATCTCGTGGATCCAGGCAATGCGTCTTCGGAGGAGCCTGAGACCCGCGATGACAATGAGTCTCTTACTACGTGGAGACTCAGCTTGAAAGAAGCTATTTTGACGACAACCGACGTACCTCCTGTTTTAAGCGAGGTTTACGATCGGTTGGAAAACATTTTTAAATAAAACCAAGGGAACGAGAAAGTCCTTGGTAATGAAATTAATAATTTTATAATTGCGCATCTCTATGAAACAATTAAAAATTTAAATAAAATTAACACAAATGACAATAACAAAAGTCGGAACAAGCCCCAAAAGGGTTACAAAAAGAACAGCCGCAACGCAAGAAAGCGGTTCTCATACGCACGTTGTCAGGACGTGTTCAAAGAATGTCCAAAGAAGTTGGCCGATGTCGTTATTAACGACGATCGCGCATACCTGGAACCAGCAGGCAACCACCGGCAGCAGCAGAAGTCAAGAGACACTATGAAGATCTATGGGGGCAACAGGGTCCAGCTAGTGTCCCATTTATTAATAGTAAATGTGTCTCTAGGCTGCCTTTACAAGATTATTTCTCGCCGATAGCTGTTGAGGATGTGGCGGAGAGATTTAAAATTTTTAGAAAGAAGGCCGCGGCAGGTCCGGGTGGATTATTAAAAGAACATCTAATGGTTCCCGGCCTGCCTGTAATATTGACAAAGATATACAATATTTGTTTGTATATTTCCTATTATCCTTCCGTATGGAAGGATAATAGGACCACATTAATTTTAAAACCAAATAAATCTGGCAATCAGGTCGAGTATTGGAGACCTATTACGATAGGCCCCATTCTCGGCCGAATTTTCTCCTCCATCCTTGACAGAAAGTTAAGGAGAGGTATCGTATTGAACCTAAGGCAGAAAGGTTTTACATCAGAAAATGGATGTAAAACCAACATCGAATTATTAAATTCTGCCTTAAATACGAGCAAAAACGAAAACGGCGGGATATTCACGATTGTGGATATCTCGAAGGCGTTCGATACGATCCCTCATTCGGCAGTAACACCTTGCCTGGCTAGGAAAGGTGTGCCGGCCCCTATAATAAAATTAATCAACAATATGTACGTGGATAATACCACAACCATCCGTGCATATAATAAAGAAGGGGTCGAGATCAAAATCTTAAGAGGAGTCAAGCAGGGCGACCCCCTATCGCCCTTGCTTTTTAATTTATGTCTTGAGCCGCTGTTGGAGACGATCGAAGAATCAACCAGTGGCATAAAAATCAATTCAAGTCAAAATAGAAGAATCCCTGTTCTGGCTTTCGCTGACAATATAGTATTGTTGGGCGCAAATGAAAGGGAGGCGCAGCGCCAGGTGGACACTCTCCACGAATACCTGAATGGCCTGCAAATGAAGTTATCGAGAGAGAAGAGCCAAACGTTCCAGGTTGTCTCGAAAAAAGACACCTGGTACGTCAAAGACCCAGAAATAAGGCTCGACGGGCTTAACATTGCATCTATAGACCCGGATGAGGCATTCAGGTATTTAGGCGCCAAGATGGGGCCTTGGAAGGGTGTTCATTGTGGTATCGTGGTGCCCGAGATTCTGAGCGTGATCAGGAGAACCAGAAAACTCTCCCTGAAACCATGCCAGAAGATCGAGCTCATCACGAAATACGTCTTCCCTCGTTACATATACCATCTTCTGATCAGTCCGCCCAGCGACACTGTATTGAAATTGCTGGATAGCGAGGTCAGGCAGGAGATCAAGGCCATTCTCCATCTGGTGCCTTCAACTGCCACTGGTTTCTTTTACGCCCCAAAGAACTGCGGTGGGCTTGGGATACCTAGATTTGAACATATTGTCAAACTAGGTATCCTTAAAAATGCTATCAAAATGAAAGAGTCGATCGATCCAGCAGTCTCGGGACTATTCACCACGGACATTAACAACAAATTAAAGAAAATTGCCGACTCCCTTAGGATTAATTGTCCAGCTTCCTTGGAAGAAATTGAGAGGGCAAGAAAGAGATTAAAAGGCTCCCATATACAATTATGAGGAGATCTGAGAAGTCAGGGTCAAGGGGTACTTGACTTCTCTAAGAGCAAGACTGGGAACATGTGGATGAGAGACTATAATTTGCTAAGACTATCGAGGTTCATCGATGCCTTGAGACTCAGGACCAACACCTTTGGTACGAGAGCGGTATTGGCACGGGCCGACAAGAATATAGATGTAATGTGCAGAAGATGTCGAGCCCAGCCCGAAACACTTGGCCATATATTAGGGCTGTGCCAATATACCAAGGGCCTGAGGATCAAAAGGCATGATGAGACGAAGCTAACTCTCGCCGACACTCTACAAAAAGACAAGAGGAATGAGGTGCTTGTCGAGCCGACTCTTAAGGTGGGTAGTGATCTTTACAAACCGGACCTCGTAGTTAAAAACGAGGAACGGGTTCTCGTGGTCGACGTTACGGTCCGCTACGAGAACAAAGATTATCTATCCAAAGCCGAAAAGGAGAAGCTCGACAAATACCGACCGTGCATCGATTACCTCAAAAAGAAATTCAACGTCGGCGGAGGATTGGTTTTGCCCGTGGTCTTAGGCAGTAGAGGGGCCATAACGCCCAAATCAGAAGAAAATTTGAAGATAATGGGCGTTTCTAACAAAACGATCAAAACGATCGTTTTAAATGTTTTAAGAAGTTCAATAGAGATGTGCAATATATTTATAGACAATTAATTATTTATTATTCATAAATTATAAATATAAATTTATATTCCCCAATCTCACGTGTTACGAAACGGTCAATCAGCTCCGTAATCGCCCGGATCTATGATCCACTAGGATTGCTCGCACCAGTCATCGTTCGCGCAACGATGATGCTGCAACGAGTCTGGGCCTTGAAGATCGACTGGGACGAAAGCCTCCCCTCTGAAATACACTGTGAATGGAATCGATATTACGATCAACTGCCCATACTCAATGATATTCGATTCCCCCGTAAGACCGTGATCAACACAGCTGTTCGGATCGAGATACACGGGTTTTGTGACGCCAGCGAGAAGGCATACGGAACCTGTGCTTATCTACGCATGATCAATGCTGACGGACTCATTCAGACTCGATTGCTCATAGCGCGATCGAAGGTAGCACCGTTAAAAACGCTGACTATACCCAGACTAGAATTAGAACATATCGTTACAAGACGAAAAATGCAAAATATCTGCCACATTCTGCTCGATGATATACTGCAAAACAATTTCGAAAACCTCGATGTCTCATAGTTGAACATCTAACAAATTCTTTAATAGTTCGTCGCAATTGGCGGGAGTAACTATGACTCTCTCTACGGATAAAAAGAAGGCATATGTAGCAATACGCCGCTGGACTTATCCGCGTATCTGCTATGGAAGTAAAGAGCGTCTGGTTCGGTGCGTGTGCTAAAAAGCAATACGCCGCTGGGCCGTGCTTCACATTGCTGCCCCTCAAGGCCTTTAGCGACCGGCCGCCATATAACAGCCGTGCTGCGGGACCTTGGGGAGTCATAGGTATTCGGGGATAGGCAGGGCCTCGGTCTTGTCTATCCAAGTTGCACTCCTACCTCCCCGTGGTACCGCCGGTAACATGTTCGCTTCGCCAGCGTGGGGAAATATCCCCCGGGTATAAGCGAGCATGGCTAAACGGAGTGCAGCGACGAAGGGACGTGAGCTTTTACGAACACCATCGGCTGAGCCGAAACGGGAAATAGAGTACCGTGAAGATACGGAGATCTGACCAATAAATAAGGAACTCGTTCCTTCATATCCTACGACGACTTGGCGTGTAAAAGGTTATGAGATGGATAATGGTTAAAGGATTATTAAAATAATGGCTTCAAATTAAATAAAAAATGTATGACAATAATAGAGCCTCGGACGCGACGCCTCTCGATCCCGGGGGCGCCGTGGCGGATTTTTCCACTTCGGAGGGGATCACGGTTGACGATCAGGCTAGTAATAGGCATACGAGTTTCTCGATAACGGTACCTTTAGTGGGCGATCGGGTTGCCTGTCCAGTATGTGAGGAAAAGGGAATAAACCTTTTCTTCATGTCGTTATCCGACCTGAACAAGCACCTCGATCTACATCATACGGATACGAAAATAAAATGGAGTTGTCTCTGTGGTAAAAGTTTCCCGAAACTTCATGGGGCCCAGTGCCACATTCCTAAATGCGCAGGCACTGGTCAAAGGACAGAAAGTAGATACAAATGTGAAGCGTGTCCCATGAGTTTCGGGACCCAGAGAGGACTCTCGACCCACGAAAGGCATGCACACCCTGCCTTAAGAAATCAGAAAAGAAGGGGAACGGACCCCCCAAATACTAATAAGAATTGAACGGAAGTAGAACTCAGTCTCCTGAGAGAACTCAATGAAAAGTTTAAGAATCACCTTGCTTATTTCTTTATTAGGATATCTAAGTCCTCACCAGTAAAACAATAGACCAAATAAAATATCAGAGAAAAAAGCTAAAACTGGTCGTTGAGGTAACGAGCTCTCAGGAGGCTGCCTGGGCAACAGAGGGAGGGTGCGATCTCGTGGATCCAGGCAATGCGTTTTCGGAGGAGCCTGAGACCCGCGATGACAATGAGTCTCTTACTACGTGGAGACTCAGCTTGAAAGAAGCTATTTTGACGACAACCGACGTACCTCCTGTTTTAAGCGAGGTTTACGATCGGTTAGAAAACGTTTTTAAATTAAACCAAGGGAACGAGGAAGCCCTTGGTAAAGAACTTAATAATTTTATAATTGCGCATCTCTATGAAACAATTAAAAAGATCAATAATATAGATGTAAACGAAAACAACAAAAGTCGGAAAAAGCCCCAAATGGGTTATAAAAAGAACAGCCGCAACGCAAGGAAGCGGTTCTCATACGCACGTTGTCAGGACGTGTTCAAAGAATGTGCAAAGAAGTTGGCCGATGTCGTTATTAACGACGATCGTGCATACCTGGAACCAGCCAGGTAACCACCGGCAGCAGCAGAAGTCAAGAGACACTATGAAGATCTATGGGGGCAACAGGGTCCAGCTAGTGTCCCATTTATTAATAGTGAATGTGTCTCTGGGCTGCCTTTGCAAAACTATTTCTCGTCGATAGCTGTTGAGGATGTGGCGGAGAGAATTAAAAAGATTAGAAAGAAGGCCGCGGCAGGTCCAGATGGATTATTAAAAGAACATCTAATGGTTCCCGGACTGCCTATAATATTAACAAAGATATATAACATCTGTTTATATATCTCCTATTATCCTTCCATATGGAAGAATAATAGGACTACATTAATTTTAAAACCAAAGAAATCCGGCAATAAGGTCGAGTATTGGAGACCTATTACGATAGGCCCCATTCTCGGCCGAATTTTCTCCTCCATCCTTGACAGAAAGTTAAGGAGAGGTATCGTATTGAACCTAAGGCAGAAAGGTTTTACATCTGAAAATGGATGTAAAACCAACATTGAACTACTAAATTCTGCCTTGAACACAAGCAAAAACGAAAACGGCGGGATATTCACGATTGTGGATATCTCGAAGGCGTTCGATACGATCCCTCATTCGGCCCCTATAATAAAACTGATCAAAAATATGTATGTGGATAACACCACAACAATCCGTACTAAAAATAAAGAAGGGGTCGAGATCAAAATCCTAAGAGGAGTCAAGCAGGGCGACCCCCTATCGCCCTTGCTTTTCAACCTATGTCTCGAGCCGCTGTTGGAGACGATCGAAGAATCAACCAGTGGCATCAAAGTAAATTCAAGTCAAAATAGAGGAATCCCTGTTCTGGCTTTCGCCGACGATATAGTATTGTTGGGCGCAAATGAAAGGGAGGCGCAGCGCCAGGTGGACACTCTCCACGAATACCTGAATGGCCTGCAAATGAAGATTTCGAGGGAAAAGAGCCAAACGTTCCAGGTTGTCTCAAAAAAAGACACTTGGTACGTCAAAGACCCAAATATAAGGCTCGACGGGCTTAATATTCCATCTATCGCCAAGATGGGGCCTTGGAAGGGTGTTCATTGTGGTGTCGTGGTGCCCGAGATTCTGAGCGTGATCAGGAGAACCAGAAAACTCTTCTTGAAGCCATGCCAGAAGATCGAGCTCATTACGAAATACGTCTTCCCTCGTTACATATACCATCTTCTGATCAGTCCGCCCAGCGACACTGTATTGAAATTGCTGGATAGCGAGGTCAGGCAGGAGATCAAGGCCATTCTCCATCTGGTGCCTTCAACTGCCACTGGTTTCTTTTACGCCCCAAAGAACTGCGGTGGGCTTGGGATACCTAGATTTGAACATATTGTCAAACTAGGTATCCTTAAAAATGCTATCAAAATGAAAGAGTCGATCGATCCAGCAGTCTCGGGACTATTCACCACGGACATTAACAACAAATTAAAGAAAATTGCCGACTCCCTTAGGATTAATTGTCCAGCTTCCTCGGAAGAAATTGAGAGGGCAAGAAAGAGATTAAAAGGCTCCCATATACAATTATGAGGAGATCTGAGAAGTCAGGGTCAAGGGGTACTTGACTTCTCTAAGAGCAAGACTGGGAACATGTGGATGAGAGACTATAATTTGCTAAGACCATCGAGGTTCATCGATGCCTTGAGACTCAGGACCAACACCTTTGTTACGAGAGCGGTATTGGCACGGGCCGACAAGAATATAGATGTAATGTGCAGAAGATGTCGAGCCCAGCCCGAAACACTTGGCCATATATTAGGGCTGTGCCAATATACCAAGGGCCTGAGGATCAAAAGGCATGATGAGACGAAGCTAACTCTCGCCGACACTCTACAAAAAGACAAGAGGAATGAGGTGCTTGTCGAGCCGACCCTTAAGGTGGGTAGTGATCTTTACAAACCGGACCTCGTAGTTAAAAACGAGGAACGGGTTCTCGTGGTCGATGTTACCATCCGCTACGAGAATAGAGATTATCTCCAAAAGGCAGCTAAAGAAATGGTCGACAAGTACTCTGCTTGTCTCCAAACATTAAAAAGAAAATATGGCGTTGATGGAGGAGCGGTTTTGCCGGTGGTGCTTGGCAGCAGGGGGGGCAATAACGCCAGAAACAATGAAAAATCTAAAAACAATGGGCACAAACAAGAAGGATGTTAAAACTATAATTATGAACGTGCTACGCTGTTCGATAGAGTTATGTAAATTATTTCTAGACGAATAACAATTTATTTATTTATTTATTTATTATAAAAATTGTAAATATAAATGAAACTAGTCATTTTATCTTTTGATAATTACTAATTAATTAAACAATTAACGAATTTACTGACTAGTGTTTTAACTATTTAATTATTTATTTTATTTATTTATTATCATTTAACATATTGATGATTTGCTTTCTTATTGACTATGTCAATTCTAAAGCAAAAATAATTTTAAGTCCCAACGAGGGGGATATACCTCGGAAGTATGGGTTTGTGACCATAAATCTACAGGACCATAAATTTCATAGTTACTCGGGGTCAGAGGGGATCTAGATCTCGCCTACCCAAGTCGCACTCCTATCTCCCAGTGGTACCGCCGGTAACATGTTCGTCGCCTCTGTGGGGGAATCCAAGGCCCCCCTTAGAAGTGGCGTCATGGCTAAACGGAGTGCGGCGATGAAGGAGCGGAAGCAATGGGTTAGTGAACAAACCCAATTGTAAATAAGCGAACTTGTTCGCTGGGCTCCACAAGACGACTTGGCAAAGTGATCGGACATGAATTGGATATGATTTGGATTGGTTGAAATGGCATTGTAAATAATTTTATCTTAAGAACTGGATTGTACATAATTTTAAAGAAATGGTTCGTCGCAATCGAAACTTAACTTCAATTTAATATGTTTTTTGAAATACCATGTTTTCAGAGATAGAGTCTATACGTAGATACCGTTATTATTACATTAAGCAGACATAACTCATAAGTCATATCGTATATAATATGTCCATTTTAAGTGCATATGCGCTATTATTTCTATACATAAAAATAGGGAAAAAAGTTTTATATAGAAATTGAATGGTATCAAGGAGGACTCGTACTTCTGTTATTAAGTGCTCCAACCTATGGCCGGCAATCGGAATTTGAAATAGATATATCGCTAGAAAAGTAACAACAAACACAAAGAAATTCGTTTCAAGAGGTTTCTGCAGCGCTTTATTTTTTCGCCACTAGTATACTACGTTATTTCCTAACATTTGAGATCATATTTCAACTAAAGTATATAATTCTAAAATTTAATTTTGTGCAGATTAGTTTTGGTGCACATTGCTTCTATTTTCATATTCAATACTGGCAACCTTGTTCTCTCGCTTCCTGAACTTTCACGCTAAAAAAATGATTTCCTGCCTAATTTCATACCTCAACAAAGATACGCAGGAACAAAATCAAGAACGTGTTTATCAGAAAGAAACTTGACATAGAGTCATCGAGTGAAGTTATCAAACCTTGCGAGCTGTTTTATATATGACAATAAGTTTTCAAATGACGCGGGGGAAGAAAAGTGAGTTAGGCGCACCCCATGTTTCAGAAAGTACTATGAACTATGGACACCTATATCACAAATTAAAAAGGTGATTTCTGTAAAGATACAAGACCTGTATAAGTTCTATAATATAACATACTTCACTAAACAAGGCATTCCCTCACAAAGTAAAATCCGCTTCCTGGCACTCGCTTTATTATACGAAGGAAAGGGAAGAAACTCCAAAACATAAAAAATGGGTAGAGGGAGGTGTTTATGAATGTTCTGTTAACGACGAGAGAAAAGTGCAGAAAAAATGTGGCTGGACGCCATGACTGAAATGTTTTTGCTTTCTAAAAAATTACGTTGCGTGAAATAAATGAATCATATCGATAACGGTGATACGATGGCATGTAAAACATTAAGCGCGAAGCTGATTTTGATGTGCTCTCCGCACGAGCAGCGTGCAGACGTGGGCACGGGAGGTACGAGTTAAAGTATAAGCAGACGATGATCCACACACGCGATGACGATTTGGTTTCATTTTATACAAATTATAAATGGAAAATAATGAGATGGGTCAATCAACCCTCGTAGTTTCCGTTAAAAACGGGACTGCGCCTTCCTATCTCGGAAAGTAATGTGAAAAAGAATTGTTTGTGTTGTTCGATAATTCCGTTAAACGATATAATGTTAGCATCCATATATCTCTTGTGCGATCATGTCTACACGTATCTAGTTACATAATTATTTACATTATTACATATTAAAGAAGGGGGATTAAAACAGGCGGATTTTAGGCTACATTCTTATAGTACAATATAAATATACATAACAATAAGTATAGTTAATAACTATATCAAGATAATATTCATAAACAATATTACATACGTTCACCGCGGAAAGTATATTGACATCCTACAATATGGACTGTTTGATGAGAGATTCAGAGGTAAACTAAAGGTTCGTCTTTCCGAATCTGTTTTTTCTTGTTATTGTTCTTTTTTTTTTAACCTACCAACCAGTCGAAACTCGTGCTTTGTAAACAGCAGTGTTGTGACCAATGTCGGAACGTTTCATATCATATAAAAAGGTACTAACCTATTTATGTCGAAAAACAGTTAGTTCAGATTATATCTTACATTTAATGTGTTGCATGAAAGATAAGCATAGGACACGAAGCGGTATTGTGTTTACGCTGAAAAAACGAAAAACAAGAACAACGTAAACATAAGAGAACCGTTTCGCGTCCTTACCTGTCTTTCATATGACGAATTCAAGTTAAAATATCTGATGAACTAACAGTTCTTTTTAATTTTTTCACAAGGAATACAATTCTCGCTCGGGCAACCGAGGCGAACAGATGTGTGTAAGCAAACGTGTGCTCCAGTCAAGTGATTCAGAGAAGTGCTACGAATAGTGATAGTGACAAACAATGCAACAGCAGATATCAACGATCAAGATTGCAACCAATGGAGAAAAATATTACATAAAAGGGTCGTCAGATTTACCAGGCTTACAGCAACAACAGCAAAATAATAACAACCAAAATGATATGGAAATAGAAGAAATGGAAGAGCAGCGGAGACAGGAGGAGTGCAGACACGACAACAAAATAAGTTACCAGGACGAAAACTGGAAGCTAGCAAAGACTAGCAAAAAACGTAAAATAATTCCAGGCACAAATGCTGCAGGAAACCCAGATACAGAAAAGCAGCGATGGCTGCAAGAATTACCTTTAAGAAACTCCTTCAGCTCACTAACGGAAGAAATAGACAATGACCCGACAAGCAAAACCACAACTAAAACACCTTACATATCAAAACCACCACCAATATTTGTTGAGGCCCAAATAATAGACCCGCTTATTGATCTACTAAACAATATAGTCGGGAAGGATAACTACACAATAAAACAAACAAAATTAGAACAAGTAAAAATTCAAACAAACACCCCAGAAGTTTATAGGAAAGTGATAAATGAACTAAAGGAAAAAAATGCTATATACCACACGTACCAACTCAAAACAGAAAGGAGCTATAAAATAGTTATAAGAGGTTTACATCCAAAAACTAACACAAAAAAATTAAGTGAAGAATCAGGAAAAATTGGCCATGAAACAAGAGCAATCAACAATATGACAAGATACGATACGAAGCAACCATTGCCACTATTCTTAATAGAACTGGAACCCAGAACCAATAACAAGGAAATCTATGAAATCAAAAAAATACTAAATACAATTGTAACAGTGGAACCACCACGCTACAAAAAAGATATACCACAATGCATGCGGTGTCAACAATACGGACACACAAAAAATTATTGCAACAGAAGCCCGGCATGTGTTAAATGTGCAAAAAATCACCTAACAATACACTGCCCATACACAGGAAAAATAGAACAAGTTAAATGCTATAATTGTAACGGAAACCACCCAGCCAGCTACAAAGGATGTGAAATAAGGAAACAAATACAACGTAAACTGTTTCCTCCACTTCGCAACAGATCACACAATGACCATCAACCACAACAAAGTATAACGGATAACGAAACAACGTTGAAAGCACAACACAAACTAAACGCTATAAGCAGAAACATAGATCCCCAAGGTAAACGAAGCTACGCACAAGTAACTAAAAACATTAGCAAACCAACGCTTACAAACAATCAGAATGAAAACAATAACATCGAAGACGTTACAGACATCAAAGAAATGCTCAAACAATCCATTAAAGGTATGGAAATGTTAGGAAAAATGGTAAGTGATCTAAACACAATACTAAGACAACAAGCACAACAAACAACAATCATGTTACAACTACTCACTAACTTGCTAAGTAAAAAATAGAGATGGACATTTTGAAAATAGCAGTCTGGAACTCCAATGGCTTGCAACAGCGAGCCCACGAAACTAAAATATTTTTGTATAAAAATAATATTGATTACTACTTGTCTCAGAAACACATTTCACCCTAAAAAACTACATGAAAATACCGTACTACACCATATACGATACCAAACATCCCTCAGGTAAAGCACATGGAGGAACTGCAGTAATAATAAAAAATGACATCAAGCATCACTTACATAGTCAAACAAATCAAGAACACCTACAAGCAACCACTGTCACAATACAAACCAATGACAATTACTTCCAGATGTCAGCAGTATATGTACCTCCGAGACACAAAATGACACTTAAAAAATGGGAAGAGTACTTCCAATCCTTAGGCGACAAATATATAGCGGCAGGAGACTTTAATGCAAAGCACACATTATGGGGTTCGAGAATTAGCACGCCGAGAGGTAGAACATTGGAAAAATACATTAGAAGCAGCAACCTCAACGTACTATCTACAGGAAAACCAACGTACTGGCCGACAGACCCCAATAAAATACCTGACCTGTTGGATTTTGCAGTAACAAAAGGGCTAAATGTAAGCAAATTAAAAATAGCAACCAGCCTCGAGCTTAACTCCGACCATACACCAATTATAATAGAATATACAAGCAAACCACTACTTCATAACAAGTCAGAGTCGCTTTGCAATAAAACCACCAACTGGCAAACTTTCAAAGAGCTGATCGAAAACAAAATCAACTGCAATATCCCATTGAAAACACCTGAACAAACAAATTTCAAAACAAACAAATAAAAGTGAACACCAGCAAGTGCAACCACATAACATTTACACTTAGAAAAGGAAAAACACCAGATATTCAACTGAACGGCGCCCACATAGCACAAACAAAGCAAGTAAAATATCTGGGAATAAATTTAGACACACGCCTTACATGGAAGCACCATATAAAATCAATAATAAACAGAATAAGTGCAAAAAGGAAGCAGATGTACTGGTTAATCAATAGAAAATCTAAATTAAGCACAATGAATAAACTAAATATATACAAAACAATAATCAAACCAATCTGGACATACGGAGTCCCATTATGGGGGACGGCAGCAATGAGTCACATAAGCAAAATAGAAATAGAGCAAGCAAAAATTTTAAGGACAATAGTTAACGCTCCATGGTACGTCAGAAATGAAGACCTACGAAAAGATCTAAAAATTCCAACAGTCAAAGAGGAAATCGCTAGATACGCAAAAAAGTACAAAGAAAGACTTGCAGCACACCCAAACCAGCTGGCTGCTGAAACAAATAAAACCAAAATAGAAAGAAGACTGAAGAGGAAGCATCCCGCAGACCTCGAAATAAAGATGCAATAGGAAACCTAGAAGATGGAACCCCGCTGGGGGTAACCATCCACATGCTCTATTTATTTATTTTTTTATTTATTTTTTTATTTTTTTATTTTTATTTTTTATTTTTTTATTCTTTTATTCTCTAAGCTATAACATTTTACCAAATGTCCTTCTGGACAAATTGTAAAAATTTAACAAACAATAAAAAAAAAAAAAAAAACAAGGAATACAAAGATAGATTGATGAATATATTAAAAAGAAATATAGTTCTATTTGCAAAAATGGAGTTGTAATGGAACCCTACTACTGGATCTACAAAAAAGTAATTTGCACCGTATGTAATGTCTTCTTTCGAACTAAACAATTTTTGTTAAAACTTTTTGTGATGACATCAATCTCACGTGAGATATTCTACCGCTTACTGTTTCGCCATTCGTTAAATATTGTGGCTAGGTTTCTATGTATAATAAAATATTTACGTATAAAATACATATAAAAATTGAAAGTTTTAGACGACTTTGTAGACATCAGATTCGATATATTATTTAAATCATGTCCATATCTAATTGTAACAACTTGCAACAGAATCTGAGAACTCAGGTTTGTTTTTTCCATTCATAATTTTTGGTTGATAAATAGAAAAGATAACGAATGAATATACTGTATCACTTTTTTTAAATGAAACAGTGCATTTTGCGATAAAATGCGGACATTATAGCAAATAATAAAGCAATAGTAGATAATCAAAAAGAAGTAGGGAAAAACTTACCATTACAGCATGGAAAAAAATTTATTAAGTATTGTGTTACTGGAATAAGCTTCTTTGTGTATCACGAAGTGCATCAGGGGAGGATTGTTAAACAAATTTCGTAAGAAATTACTATCTATCAGATAAATACAATACGAGATTCGAAGAATAATTAATAGTAACAAAAACATAATTACTTTATGAGAACATAATATTCAATTATAGAAATATTTGTACGTTAAGTTCTGTAATTAGTAACCATTATCGATGACCGACTTTATTTTTGGTTCTGAATAAGCATTATCTCTGATGAAAACATTTTTTAGCGAAAGAAAATAAAATAGAAAGAACGATCTAACATCTATATAAAAAGCTGTAATCAATATATTTAATTAAAACTAAAACATAAATATGTATAACATCACTCTTACGTTAATATAAATGTATAAATGCAAGTGGTATATTAGAGAGGGAAAATATAATAAAACTAACAGAAAAGAAAAATAAATAAGAAAACTGTATTGGGTTCTACGACTTACTTCCACATGTGGAATTACTATCTGGAACTATCTGGTTGCCGTATGACCCATCTTAGAGACAGAACAAAGTTGTTAGATTAAAATAATTCACGGAAAGTTAAAATAATTCATAAAATATATAAGTATAAAGTATTTACCCTGAATAAATCCTTTTTATAGAAAATTGCAAGTCAACTTTCGAATAACCAGATCTTATATTTTATCTAGCAACTAGCACTTCTTACCAATTGCTCAAACACTTGCTAAACACAAAAATTGTAACGTTTAAACGTAGACAACTACTTCGTAGCACCTTCACACTATCGCGTCTCGAATATGAAAGACTATTGAACAATACCATCGCTAATAAAGGCAGATTCGTACTGCTTGTTGATTGGCTATGCTTGTGGACTATAAGGGGCGAATCCTGTACGCTGCGCAAATGTCTCTGCGCCGATTATAGTTCAATTTTACTATAATACATTAACGACTTTACATCTTGAAAATTGTCACTATTAAGCTGCAGATTTTTATTTAGATATTATATATCAAAGTGTATAAAATATGTAAATGCAGAATATATTCAAACTACGTAATAATTGTACAATATTTTATATTATGAATACGATCTTAATTGCTCATCATGATCTGTTATTACAGTTTGTCTACTGATTTTCAAATTCAATGTAAATAAAAATCTTAATTAATATATATAACGTATAGAATATATGTATATATAATATATGTATAATATATGGTATAGTATATGTATATATTATGTATATAATAGTAACTAAATTATGTCTATAATATATATACATAATAAAATATAGAATATATGTAAATATACATATAACGAATAGAAGAATTGTTCAATAAAAATCAAAAGTTTTATATGATAGCATACAATGTAATAGTCTTTTAAACAAAGTCACTTTTATGCTAGTATGAATAATTTGAAAATCTGGAAAAATCTACGACCAACAAAGATAGTTCGAATCTATGGATATATGTATATGCTGCCCTGGAATCAGTGTAAAGAAGAAAATAGTTAATTAAATGATTGTTCTTCTCTCAAACATAAGTAATGCTAGAAATATTTGGTAAATGATGGAGGCTATATCTGCAATCGCCACTGAAAATTGTGGAACTGCTACACATATACGTAAGTATAATGTCATAAATCGCTACAATGCTTATAGCTATATCGAAGAAGATACTCTATATGTAACAATTCTTTATCCTCGACAAATTATGAGCCTGGGAAACAGTGTATACAAAGGCATATTATACATGCCGATGTATATGTACATATTTTGCTCACTGTCAACAATATACAAGGAAGGTATTTTTACGTGTCTTCACAACAATGTTTTAAAAGCAATTTCTTGCTTTCCTATCTAAATAGAGAATAAAGGATCAGATAGAGGAGAGAATACTAGAATTCTACAGGATATTTTGTTGTACGTAACGAGTATAGCAAGGACAAATTTAGCATACTAAACGAGAAAAAACGTTTATATAAATATACATATACGCGATGTGATTTTATTATTGAGTTATCTATGGTTATTAGAAACCCACATCTAAAGTAATTCAAAAGAGGTTTACAAACTTTATTTCTTTTGTGGCGACATATGAGTCATAGGACGAGGCGAAGCGAGGGCATCTCATGTCGTTGTTGTGCCTCGGAACAAGGACACCGCCTCGACACACGAAAATAACGTTAGACTACTTCTAGGCAAAAACAGTGTCTCCGGTTGGCGATCCGGACGGCGCCCGGGATGGGGACGCGACGTGATATGGCAGCACACCGCGCCATTTGCGGACAGATTTTTGTGCGCAGGGGGGCCTGGTGTGTCGCCTCACCGGCTCCCGGGCACCACACGATCGCAAGAGGGACGGGCATCGTAGAGGTTTTGGTCGGTTGGAGTCCGACACTACTACACCGCTCTTCCCCCTAGAAGCGGTGGGTGTCCGTACGGATTTCCTCCACGGAAAAAGAAAAAAAAAAAAAAAGAAAAAGGCGGAAACAATGTCGTCGTGGAGGACAACCGTCGTTCTAAGGCTAATTTGAATCTTCCGACTCTCCCTAACCCCCCACCGATCAGTGTAAATAAACAGACACGATCGCGAGCGGGCAGTTATTATCATCGAATTATTACCTCGTCATTATTTTGCGAATTAACGGAGTATACGAGTCTTTGATTTATCCGCGAGCATTCTATTATCTATCTTCGCGACTTCGATCGTCGAGTGTCTATCGACGGATCTTATAAACTGTTATAATAATATCTATTCCAAATATACTTGATCGTTGCAATAGCACTCTTTTCGACGTTATAATTTAAATTCAATCTCCTCTCACCTATCCGCCACACTATTAGCTTTCACACTACCTGCAATATCCACAATGCGAAATATTTCTAGAAAATCAGCTATATAAAAATAATTGAAATCTTCCAATTGCTACTATTGTATATTGATGAAAAATATTATTGACGAGAAGGATCTTTTGTCGGTCAGAATTATTAGGAAATGATTTTTAGTTTAATTTATAAACATTCCTGGCAATTGAATGTTTTTCTAGATCCGCACATAAATCAAGAAATCGTACGTAATCTGCACATAAACCATAGCAAATCTAAATTTGTTATTTTAACTAGTTATTTCTTACATTTACTTTTCGTTACATGAACAAAATCGAAAGGAAGAAAAATAATTTTATTAAATTCTGAAGGATTAGGAAAACTTATTTTCCCATTGCTTTCCATCGTTTTTTGATGATATAGTAACGAGATAATGTTCGTATTTTATATTATTATAAGATGTAGTGGCCATATTAGACGAAAGATAAAAATAAAAGACTTCTTAATAAATTGTATCGAGCCGATGGTTGGCTATATAACGAAATAACTATAATAATGGTGCACGAACTGTATCTACTTCTTTATTTTTTATTTGTCTTATTTGATTTATTACTATTTCAACATTTTTGCAAGAGAATTCAATTGATTATGCAATGATATATACGTTATCCAGTTTTTCTAGAAACTTCTCAAGATGTTCTTTAAGAAGAAGATATATCAGTGTTAGAATGTGCCTTACATAATATTTTATGTTTAGTTAATAGGTCCTAAATTTGAGACCGCTTTTATTGACAATTTCTTGCCAATGGACAGTACTCATTGCAAATCGTTAAACGATAAAGGATTATCGTCTCCTGTTGAGAAACTTGTAATATCGTGTCGTCCTATGTATTAAATACCAAAAAATCAGGATGATTACTACATACAAGCAAGCAAAAAGGAAAGGTCAAGCAGAGTAAACATGGAGTAGCAGCAAATTTTTATTTTAGTTCTTTGTTAAACAATGTTCTTTGCCTGAAAGGCCATTTCGTAAAATTTCCGATTTCTGCTGTTTCATTCTATTTAGTAGCCGACGAGAAGGTAGCGTCAACTGACGTTTAATACAGTTGGCAATAAGCTCCACTTTCGGCTAACCTGCTATGTGCGGGAATACTGGCACGGGAGAGGATTAAAGTTGTTCGAAAGTAGGTTATCAATATAAAATGTTTTATTGAAATCTCACTCAATTTCGATATTGACGATTGACTGACGGATATGAAATTCTTCGGTTGTCAGGTGATGATTCTTCGGTAGACAAATGATAACTAATTCTTCAATAGAGAAAATGATAACTGACTCTTCGATGGACGAACGTTAATTAATTTATTCGATAACCAAACGGTAAATATTCTCAAACTCAAACTCAAACTCGAACTCCAACTCAAACTCAAACTCATATTCCTGCTGACTTCTCTGAGTCGCTACATTTATATTCGTCGGAGATGAAAAAACGTCGGAATCTTTTTTTTGAAAATGTTTGGGAAGATCCCCAACGTTTGTTCAACTACCGACTGTATTCACAATTTAAATCGTCATAATATCGTTATAAAAACATAATATAAAAATGTAGTTAGATGAGTTTTTGCAAGATATAGCTTTTACTGGCTTTAACTGCCTTTCACTTCAAATACTGTAAACACGGTATCGAATAAACGTTTTAAATTATGCCGGTTTAAAAGAATTTATCAATTTTACTTTCGCGCCATGGATTGCGCGGGTCGCGGAACGTGACCACCCCCCCCTCCCTCTTGGGGTTCAAATTCCCAGCGGAAATTTGGTTAATCGTTTCTCTCCGTTTATTTAGGGCGGATGTTTTCGACGTTTGGTTGTTGATCCATCTGTTCACTGATAGGCTGTTGTCCGGTGTATCTGTGAGCACCATGTATCCAATTACTATTTTTTTCTTTTTCTACATTTTAGTTTTTATTTTACGCCAAAACGCGTTTACTATTACCGAACCAATTATCCAATTGCTTGCCAATAGTATTCAAAATATGAATTTTTGAAATTGTTATACCCATATAAACCCATAAATATTTTAAATATAGTATAGTATGATACCATCCACATTTTCCAGGAAGAATCATAAGATTAGCAATCATGCTAACTTCATCAGATACTAGATGTAGTAACCAATGAAGTATTTTTAATCCAATTTTAATTCAATAGCTAGTATGTTTATTTAAGTTTTTATATAAATCTTTCACCGGTGATTCGCTATTTTCTCTTCTTCGATTTCTTTGAGTTCTTTTAGCTTGTATTTTTCCAACCTGAAAACGTTTAGAATTCTTTTTCTTGTTTACTCTTTTTTTTTCTTTATTTACTTTATTCACAACCTGCTTAATTCTCTCTATTTTTTCAGAATAAATAGTTTCACCGAAAGTGTTTATTATATTTAAATTATTATTTATTTGTATAGGACGTTTAGAAATATTTCCAGTAGATTTAGGATTATTATTTTGAAATTTTGAATTATTGAATGTCTCTCTCTTTTTTACTTTCTTGACTCTTTTCTTTTCAAATTGATTTGATCTACCAAAACTATTTATTTCATAAACTTCAGTTGGTGAACCAAGATTATCTAATGATACCGAGCGTCTTGGGAGGTTCGAATTATTTTTTCCTAATACTTTTCGTGATATCTGTATTTTTGGGGAATTGTGATCATCACTGCCAGATGAATTCTGCCTCTTTAATGTTGTAGATCTAGATTTATTCTTTGAAATTTTATTAGAAACCTTCTTGCTTACAGATTCTGTTTTGGGTTTTATAGATTGAACTATTAGAGGAGATGGAGGTGTTGGAGCAGATTTTGTTAGAACATCGGAATAAGAAAGTCGCATAGGTTTAACTTCTTCTGCTACCATACAAGGTTTCTTATGTTGTAAGTCAGTTGAATTTCTAGGCAATTCTTCGGGATCTCTAATATCTATGTTTGAGAATATCGGGATCACATACCCGTTGCTACTTTGGAATATATCGCAGTCTTAAAAAATATCATCTATCTTTGGTTTCTTCCATTTGCCCGTATAATCTTCTTCTTCATCCAATTTCCCATCCATGCGTTTACCGCGGTCTAATTCTACCCCAGAATATTTGCCAGATTTGAAATCCAAATTACTCAAATTATTTAATGATTTGGCTTTGAGTTCGATAAAGTTGCTTTCTGGTAATTTTATAGAAGTTTTTGAGTGAGATACACTCACTATCTCTTTTTCTATTATATTTGAAATATTCACAAAATTCGTGGAATCTTGCTTTTGTATCCTTGCCAATTGATCATCATCTTCACATATAAAATTATCTTCCTTATCGTCTTCGAACTTATTCTTTCCCTTGACTTTATTATTTGCATCGACTGGAGCAGTATTAGATATTGCACTGTTTGACTTAATTATATCCACGTGATCAATAGGGTAACTAGTATCTTCGATTATCTTGGCTTTCGATATATCTTTACAGAATACATTGATGCGCCAAGATTTGCTAAAAGACTGATTATCTGAAATTAAATTGCATGTTTCCTTAGAAATGATAGGGTTAATTTCCTCGCTGCCATCAAAATTAATATCAGTATATATTGTAACGTTTTATTTAGTAGCCAACGAGAAGGTGGCGTCAACTGACGTTTAATGCAACTGGCAATAAGCTCTACTTTCGGCTAACCTGTCCGGGAATACTGGCACGGGAGAGGATTAAAATTGTTCGAAAGTAGATTATCAATTTAAAATGTTTTATTGAAATCTCACTCAATTTCGATATTGACAATTGACCAACGGATATGATAACTAATTCTTCAATAAACAAAATGATAATTGACTCTTTGATATACGAACGCTAATTAATTTATTCGATAACCAAACGGTATATATTCTCAAACTCAACCTCATACTTCTGCTGACTTCTCTGAGTCGCTACATATATATTCAGTCTCGCTCGGGCAACCGAGGCGAACAGATGTGTGTAAGCAAACGTGTGCTCCAGTCAAGTGATTCAGAGAAGTGCTACGAATAGTGATAGTGACAAACAATGCAACAGCAGATATCAACGATCAAGATTGCAACCAATGGAGAAAAATATTACATAAAAGGGTCGTCAGATTTACCAGGCTTACAGCAACAACAGCAAAATAATAACAACCAAAATGATATGGAAATAGAAGAAATGGAAGAGCAGCGGAGACAGGAGGAGTGCAGACACGACAACAAAATAAGTTACCAGGACGAAAACTGGAAGCTAGCAAAGACTAGCAAAAAACGTAAAATAATTCCAGGCACAAATGCTGCAGGAAACCCAGATACAGAAAAGCAGCGATGGCTGCAAGAATTACCTTTAAGAAACTCCTTCAGCTCACTAACGGAAGAAATAGACAATGACCCGACAAGCAAAACCACAACTAAAACACCTTACATATCAAAACCACCACCAATATTTGTTGAGGCCCAAATAATAGACCCGCTTATTGATCTACTAAACAATATAGTCGGGAAGGATAACTACACAATAAAACAAACAAAATTAGAACAAGTAAAAATTCAAACAAACACCCCAGAAGTTTATAGGAAAGTGATAAATGAACTAAAGGAAAAAAATGCTATATACCACACGTACCAACTCAAAACAGAAAGGAGCTATAAAATAGTTATAAGAGGTTTACATCCAAAAACTAACACAAAAAAATTAAGTGAAGAATCAGGAAAAATTGGCCATGAAACAAGAGCAATCAACAATATGACAAGATACGATACGAAGCAACCATTGCCACTATTCTTAATAGAACTGGAACCCAGAACCAATAACAAGGAAATCTATGAAATCAAAAAAATACTAAATACAATTGTAACAGTGGAACCACCACGCTACAAAAAAGATATACCACAATGCATGCGGTGTCAACAATACGGACACACAAAAAATTATTGCAACAGAAGCCCGGCATGTGTTAAATGTGCAAAAAATCACCTAACAATACACTGCCCATACACAGGAAAAATAGAACAAGTTAAATGCTATAATTGTAACGGAAACCACCCAGCCAGCTACAAAGGATGTGAAATAAGGAAACAAATACAACGTAAACTGTTTCCTCCACTTCGCAACAGATCACACAATGACCATCAACCACAACAAAGTATAACGGATAACGAAACAACGTTGAAAGCACAACACAAACTAAACGCTATAAGCAGAAACATAGATCCCCAAGGTAAACGAAGCTACGCACAAGTAACTAAAAACATTAGCAAACCAACGCTTACAAACAATCAGAATGAAAACAATAACATCGAAGACGTTACAGACATCAAAGAAATGCTCAAACAATCCATTAAAGGTATGGAAATGTTAGGAAAAATGGTAAGTGATCTAAACACAATACTAAGACAACAAGCACAACAAACAACAATCATGTTACAACTACTCACTAACTTGCTAAGTAAAAAATAGAGATGGACATTTTGAAAATAGCAGTCTGGAACTCCAATGGCTTGCAACAGCGAGCCCACGAAACTAAAATATTTTTGTATAAAAATAATATTGATTACTACTTGTCTCAGAAACACATTTCACCCTAAAAAACTACATGAAAATACCGTACTACACCATATACGATACCAAACATCCCTCAGGTAAAGCACATGGAGGAACTGCAGTAATAATAAAAAATGACATCAAGCATCACTTACATAGTCAAACAAATCAAGAACACCTACAAGCAACCACTGTCACAATACAAACCAATGACAATTACTTCCAGATGTCAGCAGTATATGTACCTCCGAGACACAAAATGACACTTAAAAAATGGGAAGAGTACTTCCAATCCTTAGGCGACAAATATATAGCGGCAGGAGACTTTAATGCAAAGCACACATTATGGGGTTCGAGAATTAGCACGCCGAGAGGTAGAACATTGGAAAAATACATTAGAAGCAGCAACCTCAACGTACTATCTACAGGAAAACCAACGTACTGGCCGACAGACCCCAATAAAATACCTGACCTGTTGGATTTTGCAGTAACAAAAGGGCTAAATGTAAGCAAATTAAAAATAGCAACCAGCCTCGAGCTTAACTCCGACCATACACCAATTATAATAGAATATACAAGCAAACCACTACTTCATAACAAGTCAGAGTCGCTTTGCAATAAAACCACCAACTGGCAAACTTTCAAAGAGCTGATCGAAAACAAAATCAACTGCAATATCCCATTGAAAACACCTGAACAAACAAATTTCAAAACAAACAAATAAAAGTGAACACCAGCAAGTGCAACCACATAACATTTACACTTAGAAAAGGAAAAACACCAGATATTCAACTGAACGGCGCCCACATAGCACAAACAAAGCAAGTAAAATATCTGGGAATAAATTTAGACACACGCCTTACATGGAAGCACCATATAAAATCAATAATAAACAGAATAAGTGCAAAAAGGAAGCAGATGTACTGGTTAATCAATAGAAAATCTAAATTAAGCACAATGAATAAACTAAATATATACAAAACAATAATCAAACCAATCTGGACATACGGAGTCCCATTATGGGGGACGGCAGCAATGAGTCACATAAGCAAAATAGAAATAGAGCAAGCAAAAATTTTAAGGACAATAGTTAACGCTCCATGGTACGTCAGAAATGAAGACCTACGAAAAGATCTAAAAATTCCAACAGTCAAAGAGGAAATCGCTAGATACGCAAAAAAGTACAAAGAAAGACTTGCAGCACACCCAAACCAGCTGGCTGCTGAAACAAATAAAACCAAAATAGAAAGAAGACTGAAGAGGAAGCATCCCGCAGACCTCGAAATAGAGATGCAATAGGAAACCTAGAAGATGGAACCCCGCTGGGGGTAACCATCCACATGCTATATTTATTTATTTTTTTATTTATTTTTTATTTTTTTATTTTTATTTTTTATTTTTTTATTCTTTTATTCTCTAAGCTATAACATTTTACCAAATGTCCTTCTGGACAAATTGTAAAAATTTAACAAACAATAACCAAAGTTGGTGGTTGAACGCTTTGTTCAAGAAGAAAAATTTACGATTTCTGTTGCCAATGATCTTATGATCAGATGGATTATTATTATCAGATGGATTTCGGAAATATTTCTATTTCTTTTCTACACCCTTCAAGCCTTAAATAATAGTCTTTGTTTATTCACGCCCTAATTCGTTATTAGCAGAATGCCCTTAGATTCGCACATTACGAACATTTTCGAACAACACGACCGAGATTCTGAAGGCAGAATATTGCAACGTAATAAAAAAAATCCAAAATAAACTAATGTGATCTGAGAGGAAAGGAAATTCGAGCAATATCTAGCTTGAAGCTGAAGCAGGCTCGATATTTGGAGAGTACGAGATGGGTATGAGATCTCGCGGTGTAGTACCATGTCTTGAGAAACCTCAGTGGATCTGATATCGTTCTTATGAGGAATTTTGGAGAAGTTGGCGGGCCCATACAGCGCAGCGACCGAGGGTAGCCGAATTCAACCGGCTGGCTGGTACGCCAAGCCCCCGGGCGTGATTCTGCGTCTGACGTAGAGTAGGTGAAAACCGGAGTGGGAAGGATGTCGGTGAAATCCGAGACAGCAGCAAGCGACCCGGCATTTTTCTCCTGAGACAAGATATCATTGCAGGAGGTTGTTCTAGGCGGGGGGGGGGGGGGAGGGGTCTGACGACAAGATGTCCGGTTCTTGCGTTGCTACCGCATTGGGTAAGCGCCCGTAAAAAAGGAAAGTTTATCGATGAGTTTAGAAAAAGATAAACACACACGAGCATAAAATTCATAAAAGAATGCTAACTATACAGTGGTCTACGTGAGACATCAAAGGGAACAAAATTGATGAAATTCCTTCTTTATTACTAGCTTATGGAGTCATTTCTGAATAGTTTGAAATTGGAAAATCTATTTGACCAGCACATAATGATGCAACTCTTGAGTAGAGAACAAACAAGGAATAGAACTGAATTGCTGACAGTTGCTGTGCAAGGTGCAAAAATAGTGGAAATCAAATAAAACACCGTTCCGTTCGCAAAAGTGCGATTCGGACTCAGAAATATTTGGGGATTGAATTTTGCGCACTTTTCCATAATGAGAAAAGTTATATTTCCATAAAGCTTCAAGTTGTCATATTCAATTGCACATTAATAATTCACAATTCGAAATACCGTGTAGCATTCACTTGAATCACTCAAGGATGAGAAGTGTTGGACATCCAAATTACGCGATAATAAATTATCAATTTATCATCTGTTGTCTATGACACATTTTCCAGTCCAAGCGGATTATGCCCCTGTACCCCAAGAGTGCAACCCCATAAGTAACCTCCTTCTAAATCTCCAACTTTTTGCAGCTACACACCACTTCCCTTGCCGGATTTCGCCGATTAATAACTTCATTTCACTTCGCGGCAGATTCTGTCCAAACGTGACCGAACGAAATTTAAGATCTCTGCCTACCGCTGTAAGCAACTAACAGGCTATTACCTTGACTCCAACAGTAGCGTTCTATACGTTCACTTGTTGCTGAGAAGTTCACGCCAATATTATTACCTATGCACTTGAACTAGTGCTATCTGTTCCCATTTTAAAACTGCTTAGGCGAAAATTGAAGCTCCTGGAATACGAACACGGTGCCGTACATATGTCTGAAGGGACAAACTGTAATGAGTATCGATTGCTTCATAGTTCAGTGGTCTGCCTTTCCTCCTTTTCTTGTTCAATTTCTCCAATTATCGAAAACCGTCTTCGATGAAGCGAAAGGATGTTATGCGAATATCGTATTACACGGGGGTTTGTCCAATTTTCAAACCGTACTGGACCACAGTTTTCATATTATAAGTATATCGTGTTATGTGGACAACATCGTCCTAATCTACTCTTTGTCCCTACGGGAATAACAGCTAAAAAATTGCTAAATTGCTTCCGTCAGAGACAGTCAAAGTGGATGGTAGTTCAATTCAAGACTAATAAAATAGAGATAGAAATTGTTAGAGCAGAGACGTTCTGGAAGAATAAACAAGAACGGAATCAAGCTTGTATCGTAATTGAGTCGTTCCGCGAGTGGTCTTGCATAGTCTGTTGTGAAGATAAAGAATTGACACAACAATTATCCAAGTTAGACACTACAGCCGATAACAGCCGGTCAACTTCTTCAAGAAATGGACCGAAGACGGGGAAAATTTACACACACACAAAATTCTATGCAACGATAAGTCCTACGTACACACATAGAAACGCGCACGGTTTATTTAGTACAGCGCAATGGTTCATTTCAATATTTTCGTCCCACGCGTTCGATCTACGAGTGTGAAAGAATCACAGCAAACGATATTCTATCTAAGAGAAGGACATATGTTCGCGCAACATATTTTCTTCCACATTTATTTAAAGATCGTACGCTCGATTTAGACTATGGAAAACTTAGGGCGAACGAGAAGTAGAACGCCAAAATTTCTTCCTATTCGACGGTACTAATTTTTCCCCAATTTCTGAGGTGTGAAAGGGGTAGTAAGAAAGGTTAGACGGGTTGAGTTGGTCAACAGACTCGCTAGGAGGAATGTCTGCAAGATTGGGTATCGAAATCACACGCATCACGGACCTTAGTTAGATACTTGGTTCGTCGCAATTGACCTGTTCAGTTGTGTTGAAAAAAGTGATATCATTATATTGGCAACATACAAACGATAGTCGGTGATTAAAAACGTATAATACGTTCTACTATTTACCAGCTAAATATGTTTCGATTTGTACACGCGACCACATGGCCACGTGTCTTCGTGTTATTCGTATACAAGTTTTTATATCAAGAAAGTTGTGGTGTTTCTTGAATAACAACGAGAACACGTTGGAAACATTCAATTTCAAAGAAATTGCGTCGAACGTGTATATCGTTTCAACTACTCCACGCTGTTACAATTTCTGTCAAGCTTTACTAGTTATACAACTAAGCGATATTTATACATATTTCTTTTTCTTTTTTTCGTTTTCTTTCTTTCTTTCTTTCTTTTTTTTTTTTTTTTCCTCATTTCTATTAATGTATCGCATTGATTGACATTTAATAAAAATAAACAGCGTTTGCAATATTTGAATCCGTTAAATGGAACATATTTCAAAATTTTCAATTTTTATATTCTTTTTGCAGAATAATGAATATATTCTCTCTGTGATTTGTGCGCATAGTGCTAGAAATTGTCGATCTATGATTTTGCATTATTAATCTATAATTTATACAAATAACACATATATAAGAAGTTAACGATAACTTTTATTTTACAGATAAATAATGGCTGATATAGAAACATATGATGATATAGTGGTACCTACCACTACAACTTTGCCAGTGGCACTTTCTATCGCAGAATTACCAGAGATCAAGTTATTTGGTCGTTGGAATTGCGATGATGTGGAGGTGAACGATATCTCCTTACAAGACTATATCGCTGTAAAAGATAAAAATGCAAAGTATCTACCACATTCTGGTGGACGTTATGCAGCAAAGCGATTTCGGAAAGCTCAATGTTCCATAGTTGAGCGTTTAACTAATTCGCTAATGATGCACGGAAGAAATAACGGCAAAAAGTTAATGGCAGTAAGAATTGTAAAACATGCCTTTGAAATAATTCACCTGCTAACGGGTGATAACCCTTTACAGGTAATGTATATATTATGGTCACCTTTTTTTTTGTAACTAATTATGGTCATTCTATTTCATATAAGTACATATGTATGTAAATAAGTAAAATTAGACTGAAAATGTGTTTACGCACCTCTATCTTTACGTTTGTACGAAGGTTCTTGTGACGGCTATCATTAACTCTGGGCCAAGGGAAGATTCCACGCGTATTGGTCGTGCTGGTACGGTTAGAAGACAAGCGGTGGATGTTTCTCCGCTACGACGAGTAAATCAAGCCATTTGGTTATTATGTACCGGTGCTAGGGAAGCCGCGTTCCGGAATATTAAGACGATTGCCGAATGTTTGGCGGATGAACTCATCAATGCTGCCAAAGGTTCGTCTAATTCTTACGCGATCAAGAAGAAAGACGAACTCGAACGTGTTGCTAAATCAAATCGATAAACACGTTATGTGAAAACATAAAATAAATGATATATCTTTAAAGTGATTCTTGTTCTATATGTTTTCCGTCCTTCTCGTTTATATAATACACGTATAAGGATACATCATGGTAAAAAAAATAACCGAATTGTTATTCGAATAAACGTTATTTGATCTTCAATTTTATAATTTTGTCCGTTAACGAAATAACGAGCGAATTCTGTTGGAAGGCTAACGCAAAAGTGAATAAAATCAACAGGGAATGATTCGATTATGATAAAGATGGAAAGGGAGACAAACGATATTTAGAAATTGCATGATTCTTTAATTTGAACATACCAAGCGTAGTTGACAATTTTGTTGTCGAGATAGCGATGTTGTAGCGATGCAGTGTTACCACTACAGAAAATATATCGTATCGTATGATTTAGAGGTTGAGTCAAATCAGATGTTGATCGCGTAATTGGTTTTTATTTCAGAGAAATAGGTCGTACATGTACGATCATGTCAGGATTATTGAAAAAGGCAATGTCTCCGTGTATAACTTAATATAATTAGTAACTTGCTGAAATAATTGGATAATATCTCTTTCATTCTCGAAATGGTTCCGTCATTTCGTTCAAAACATAACCATACCGATAACGTAACGGTATGATTATAATAAACATCCCAAACCTTTTTTTCACGTTCTGTTCAATAACAGTATCTTTTTATTCATAGTCGACGAACTTGACTGGACTCGCTGTATCTGTGAATCCTCGCGTGGAACTTCGTACATTGTATGATAGAATTTTACGGCTCGCGAATCTGATGCTACAAGACTAAATTTACAGGAAATCTATAGAAAGTTTGGTTAAGGAAAGGACCGATATTATATTACAGGTTATTTCTCACTTAAGGATTCTTAAATACTAGATCAGATAGAAACGATATTTGGACGATATTTTTATTTCGAATCGAATTACCGATATAATATGTACATATCTGACGTTGCAGAATGAAAGCGTTCCTGATATAGAGGAAAAGATAAACCAGGGACAAATATAAGAACAAATAATTCACGCAAAGAACGAAATCAACTTGATGCGCGATATGCTCGAGTACAAGCCATGGGAGAGCTTGATGGAAAAATCTCCACCGCATCAGTGGACTTGGCCCCCTCACAAATAATTTTAATCACCTTTCAAATATTTGTACATAGTACTAAGCGAATAGCTTATTGGTTAATGTAATAGAATTAAATTTTTGTTCTGCGACGCAGGTGAGAGGGATTGCAAATGCGCGTTGGTCGTTTTTCGCGCTAGCTATTCTGGCTTGAATTTCCGCTTGAGTTACAGCTTAGACGCGATTAAAAGGCGTGCAAGTCAAGCCAGAATATCGATTCGCTTCCCTGAGGACGTTTCGCCGCTTGATTTTTCCTTACCAGTTCACTTTATCAGGGTGTCACATACAACAACATAGTTCAGGTTCGGACGTGGTACTACGTAAGGATAATGCGATACAGAGCTATCCAAGGTTAATCGACGGTATTCTCTTGCGTGTTTTACGAACGAGAAAGCCGTGCGCTGAAACGGTCGATCGGCGCGTAGAAAAGTTTCGAAGAAGGAAATTTGGTTTGCGCGCGCCTTATATGATGTCAATCCGGCAGTCACAGCGCCGCAGTCGAAGCGCCACTAGTGTCTCATGGTCTTTTCCTGTTCACGCTCACTCCAAAGAAGACGCGAACGAAGTTTGTATGGTAAGGGATTCGAAGATTCGATAATTTTATTTGTTCAGTTGTGTTGAAAAAAGTGATATCATTATATTGGCAACATACAAACGATAGTCGGTGATTAAAAACGTATAATACGTTCTACTATTTACCAGCTAAATATGTTTCGATTTGTACACGCGACCACATGGCCACGTGTCTTCGTGTTACAAGTTTTTATATCAAGAAAGTTGTGGTGTTTCTTGAATAACAACGAGAACACGTTGGAAACATTCAATTTCAAAGAAATTGCGTCGAACGTGTATATCGTTTCAACTACTCCACGCTGTTACAATTTCTGTCAAGCTTTACTAGTTATACAACTAAGCGATATTTATACATATTTCTTTTTCTTTTTTTCGTTTTCTTTCTTTCTTTCTTCTTTTTTT